>NC_083357.1:76706075-77956075 GCF_030254825.1 Meriones unguiculatus | reverse complement strand
GATCTATCACATGGTTTCTGGGATTTAAACCTAGGTCTACTGAAAGAGCAGCCATTACTCTTAACCAGTGAGGGATCTCCCCAGTCATATTCGAATATATGATGTTTTAATTGACACATTTATATTGGATCATTTAGGAAAAGAGTCTTTGAAGATAAAGTTGCATATTACATCATGTTTGTCTATGGAGATGCCTTATCTAAAATTTTCAAACTTCAATTGTAATGGATAGGCACAGTAAATACATTTGTATAGCTGAGATCTTAAATGGCACCTCCATCTTAAAAAGTAGTAGTGTACCTTTCCTCTTAAGTAATAATGACTATTTATTCTGGTCTGCTATGTTTTAAAGGAAACCAGAACATTTTTAGTTGTATGTGTAATCACTAATAAGCACTTTTCAACTTCATTATAAAATATAGTCCACATATTCATTTATTGGGAGCTGATTTGCTATCTAATGAGTCTTTTTTTTAAGATTTATTTATTTATTATGTGTGTGTATGATGTTTTGCCTGCATGCACACCTGCAAACCAGAAGAGGGCAACAGATCTCATTGAATAGGGGTCAAAAGCAAACTAAGTTCTAAAGACATCCCTGGGTCCCTGACATCCTGGTTGGCAGGTTGAGACATAAATGCTGGGAAAGTCTCCCAGCCTCAACTGAGTACCCCAAACAGTGAGAACAGGATAAGTATACCACACAAAAAAAAAAACAAAAACAAAAACAAAAACAAAAAACAAAACAGTTCCAAGGAAAGTCCCCTATCCCTGTACCCTGTACCCTGATTACTGGAAAATCTAATTGTAACTTGGCACAGATGTTTATGGCAATTGTATTTTTGTTGTTGTTGTTGTTCTTAAAATTTCTATAACTCTCTGGCTCTAGACTGCAGTTCAGCTCCTGAGTCTGTTCTGCTTCAATGACCTATCAGTAGCTGCTTAATTACAATAAACTTTTTTTTTTCTGCATTGGCTTCCTATTTGAGTTCTGCTGGATCCAAGAGGACCCCATAACACTACCACGATAAGCTGCCCTGAACCACACCATCTCTGATTTTAGACTGAAATCTCTGAATTTAAAATATTTTTCACTATGACAAAAATTAAATAGACAGATATACAATATATGTATCATAGCAGTAGAATCATTGCTGGAGTACCTGCTAATGTTCTGAACAGCCTGGAAATGAACTGTGAAACATTTGGGAACAGTGAAAGAGGTAAGCTATAAAATACCTAGAATGCTCCCAACACAGCTTTCTGGATGGTTGTGTTAAAGTTGACAAGATCAAAATGGCTGGTAGAAGTGTGGACAGAGAAGGCAGATCTCATGGGTTTCAGATAAAATGGGGGCTATTGTTAATGGGACTGGGGGTGTTCCTGGTACTTTGTGTATTGATTTTAAAGTTGATGGACAAATGGACCTAAGAAATTGATCTCCCCCACAGAGGAGGACTTCGAAGCCAGGCCTGAAGATACCTGATAAGCTAGGGTCAGATGAAAGGGGAGGGAGGAGGTCCTCCCCTATCAGTGGACTTGGAAAGGGGCAGGGAAAAGATGAGGAAGGGTGGGATTGGGAGGGAATGAGGAAGTGGGATACAGCTGGGATACAAAGTTAATAAAATGTACCTAATATTAAAAAAAAATAAATAAATGAATAATTAAATTAAAAAAAAAGAAATTGACCTCTAGGGAATTTCAGGATTTGGGCTGTGACATGGTTTTGTTTATTTGGTTCTTTGTTCATTTGTTTGTTTTAGTCATACTTAGAGTGAGAGGTAAGAGTAAAATTGAAGTAGAAACATTCAAGGAACTTCTACACTGTTCCCTTAAGAATACTGTGCAAATGTAGGGTAAGAAAATGAAGTCCTTTGAATAGATTTGTACTACTAAGAGGACAAGAAGTAAAAGATGACCTTAAGGAAGTTAACAGATACTACCAATTGCTGAATAGATAATGTAATATTTTAATTTATTTGGAACACTTGGCTACAAGCCTGCTAGAAATTTTTCTTCCCAACAGTCCATACCAACATGGTAAGATTTGTATAAAGTTTACAGATGTTTTATATATACTTTACTGCACAATCATGTCACACTTCCTAGTGTCATTTACATGATATGAATATAAGAGCTATGAAGTTAGAGAAACTTCCTCTCTGATTGTAAAGGCACTATTAGTAGTCTAGGCAACATTTACAAGGCTGAAGTACCTACATGGAATTCCCATAGGAAAAATCTATTAAAATGAGAGTGAATATGACAATAGCATAGAGATCTAAGGAAGATAAACATGTTAGATCTCAACTCTATCTTCATCTTCACCCTGATAGCCAAATTTTGGGCAGAGTACAGGGAATATTATGAAAGATGATAAAAACACATGAAGGGAACAGGAATTTCACAAGGAGACCAACAGAACCAAAAAATCTAGGCCCAGGACACTTTTCTGAGACTGATACTTTATCAAGGACCATGCATGGAGATAACCTAGAACCCCTGCACAGATGTGGCCTATGGCAGCTCAGTGTCCAAGTGGGTACCTAAATAAGGGGAACAGGGACCTTCTCTGACATGAACTCAGTGGCTGGTTCTTTAATCACTTCCCCCTGAAGGGGAAGCAGCCTTATCAGGTCACAGAGAAAGACAATGCAGCCGTTCCTGATGAGACCTGATAAGCTAGGGTCAGATGGAAGGGGAGGAGGACCTCCCTTATCAGTGGACTTGGGGAGAGGCATGGGATGAGGGAGGGGGATACAGCTAGGATACAAAGTGAATAAATTGTAATAGAGAGAAATAAAGGAAGGAAGGAAGGAAGGAAGGAAGGAAGGAAGGAAGGAAGGAAGGAAGGAAGGAAGGAAGGAAGGAAAGAAGAAATTCAGAATATTTGTAAAGGAAAACTGCAGGCCACAAGCAAGAGAAGACTCAAAGGAGGCCATTTGGCAATTTGTTTTCTGTTTAAGTTTTCTTGAATCTCGGAAGTGATGTTATTTTGAACATTTTAGAACTAATCAAATACTTTGAGGAAGAATCCATACATTTTCTATTTGTTAGAAGTATGACTTTTCTATATTTTAAAATTTTAATTTAAAGTACTTTTCTAGTGATTCATGTGTTAGTACTATATTAACAACATTTCCAGACTCCTGATGCTACAATAAACTGTCCCTTTTTCTCCACATCTTCTAAAATTCATGGTCTTTTGCTCTTGAATTCTATATTTGCATGCACAAACACATGTATTTTATATATGTTTGTTCTATAACATACATGATATATACATGAACTAATTTATACATTCATATTTTTTTCTTGCCATCATTTCATAAGACTAAATCCATGAGTTTTTCCTAACTTTTCTTACTGGTTACTTCACAGAAGAAATACAAAGTTAAACACAAGACAGCAGGGACAGAAAATAGGCTCTCTTTTGTTTTGCTTGTTTTTGTTATTTATGATTGTAGTGAGATAAAAAATTAAATTTAGAAAATGCATATTCTATTTACAAAATATTTGTTCATTTATAAAGAGCTAATCTTAGCCTTGTGGTCATAGTTTATTGGCTTAGAAAGCCTCTGGGTTGCCACAGTGCTTTAAAAGATCTGCAAGTGGCCTTCTAAGTATGCCTGCTGTGTTCAGGTCAGAAGATGTCAACACTTAACTAGGCCAAGGTTTGAGGAAAAGACTTACACTCGCCATATGCCATTGCAATTAGTTAATATGTTGTAATTCTTAACACTGATTGGAATATTAATTGACATTTATCTTTAGAACGTACTGAATTGAACTTTGGGATATAATATTTTAATAATGTTTATAATAAAATAAGCAAGTCTTAACCCAAGGCCACCATTTCCATAAGTTGCACTCTGGAAAGTATGCTGTGGGTATAAATGTCTCAGGCTCCCTTCTGGCCAATTCATGAAACAGCAGTAATCAATCACAATTGTTTTATAAGATTGCATTGCTGGTACCATGTCACAACAAACTGATTAAACCCTCCCAGAAGAAATAACCAACATTATTAGGACTAATGATATCTAAGATTCTAAGTAAGAAAGCTGTTTACATTTACCCTTCAAGAAAAAAGTCTTGATTTAAAAATCTGCAAATCTGATTCAATTTTTTCCACAATAGACTTTATCCAGTTGGCATATTATGCCATATTTTATGCTTCAGTATATCAAATTAAATGGCAGTTATGGAATATAATGGCACATCTAAAATGTTTTATTTTCTGTATTTTATCACACATTTGCTTCTTTTATTTTGACATCATAAATATGTTTTATGATATACAAATTTAGATTCTAAAAAATTTAATGTACACTTTAAATTATAATAGATAATTGCTGTTAGGCAAAAGACAGATCTGTGTGGGCAGTAAAAGAAAGGTGTAATAGTGTAAGCTACTTACATATGTTGTGAGCAAAAGAGAGATTCAGGTTAAAAGAAAGACTAAGGATAAAAGTAGAAAAGGGTAAACCACTGCACAAAATGGGCCATGGGGCTAAGAGTTGGGTACATGATAACCAAACTAGATAGACAAGAAGAAGGACATGTCTATGGGCCAAGGACTACAGGCAGGCTGACCACCTCAAAACCCTTGGGAAACATATGAAACACGTTGTTATTTTATATATCTTTGCTTTTAGTTCAGCTGATAACAATCTTAATTATATGTGAGAATGCACTCTAACAAGGTGCTTCTACCTAATGCACCACTCCAAAGCAGACTTTAAACAAGGAGCTAAGCATGAGGTATCCAAGAAAGAATGCAGTTATATCATAATGCTTGCTATTGGGTTAAGTCTTTGCCATGGTAAGGTTACAAGCTAGTCAGGGAAATGTCACAACAGAATGCAGTCTAACTAACAGCAAGCTAGACACGTGCTAATGCTAGCCAAGAGACTCATGCCTAGTAAATAGCCAGGGTCAATGATTAACAAAGCCAGAGTTTGAGATGGACAGATAGAGGCTCCAACTAACCCCACCTGAATTGGAAGTAAAGGAATAGCATCCTGTGCATCTCAAAAATCATGCATCAGTGTGCATGAGATTGTGATAACAAAAACTGGAAGACACAAAATTAACGATTTTATGTTTCTTTAATTTTCTGCTTGTTTTAAACACCAAAAATCATATTGCATATAAAAACATAGTACTTCCTATTCAAAATATGGTACTTCACAGCAACAAACAAACTGACCCAACCAAAGACCCACCTTATCAGAGAGTGCCAACCCTGACACTATGAATGATTCTCTGCTAAGCTTACAGATAGAAGCCTGACAACCTCTGAGAGCCTCTACTCAGCAGTAGCTCAAAACAGATGCTGAGACTCACAGTCAGACATTCGGTGATTCATAGGGAGTCTTGGGCAAAGTGGGAGAAAAGAGAAAAGACGTGAAGGTGACAGGAGTCCCACAAGAGGACCAACAGAGCAACAGATCAGGTCCCAGAGCAGCTTGTTGAGACTGAAGCATTAACCAAGGAACATGAATGAACTGGACCTACAACCCTGCAAAGATGTAGCAAATGGGCAGCTTAGGCTTCATGTGGGTCCTTTAGTAAGGGAAGTGAGGACCGCATAGGACACGGACTCACTTGCCAGCTTTTTGATCGGTTCCCCTGGTAGGACTGCCCTGCCAGGCCACAGGGAAGAAGGACATGCTCAGTCCTGATGCAACTTAATAAACTGGGGTGGATGGGAAAGGGAGCTCCTCTTTTCTGAGTAAAGAGGGGCAGAGAGGAGGAGAGGGCGTGGTAGTGAGAGGGGCAGGGACATGGGCTAACAAGAATGTAAGTGAAGTAAACAAATAATACATGAATTTTTCTAAGAACTGATGCAACATGAAATTAAAAGGTGGTGCCGATTAATTTGACATTAGATGTCCTCATGTAGGAGAGCTAATCCGGATCCATCCCTATCCCTCACATGCATAAAAATAAGAACAAATTTATTCAAAACCTCAGTGTGGGACTTGATTTTCTGAAACTCTCAGATGGAGCAATAGGGGAGTTATTTCAGTGAACAGGCGGAGGTAAGGATTCTTTTAAAATGATTACATTTATATCTGTAGATTAAAAACTTCCCAAGAATTGACACATGGGATTCCCTGAAATTAAATAGCACCTGTTTAGAAGAGGAAATAATAACTGTGTAAAGTCAGAAAATACAGAATGGGGAATGAAATATTTGCTAGCAATGTATCTGATAAAGTACTAATATTTAGAGTATATTAAGAACTTTAAAAATTATAGCAAAAAAAATCCTAATTGATAAATGGATAAAAGAAAGTTCTAGAGAAGTGGTTTGCAGGTTAAGAGTGTATACTCATCTTTCAGAGGATTCAGGTTCATTTTCCTGTACCCACATAGTGGCTCATAAACGCCAGTTTTTGAAGACCTGTTGCCTTCTTCTGACCTCCAGAAGTTCCAGGAATATAAACAGTACATATTCCTACTTATAGACAAAACATTGATACCCAGAAAATGGAAATAAATAAATAAACCCTTCATAAATGGCCCAATGAAATGAACACATTTTTAAAAATAAAGAGACATAGACTGTAAATATGGAATATTATTCTACATCCTTTGTCATCAGGGAATTTTAAATTAAAGTGTCAATGGCATTAAACCTGATCCCAGTCAGAGTGCATTAAGAGAAAATAAAATGAATAATAAATAAATACATAAACAAATAAGTGCAAATTGAATATGCAGAGAGTAGAACACTACCCTTACATCCTGCTGTGGGTATGGATTTTAAACCAACCCTAAAAAAACAGTAAAGAACTTTGAAGGAAACCCCAAAATATAATTATAGATGAACCAGTTCCACACCTCCCGGTTTTGCACCCCTCCAAGTAGGTATATCCTAGAAAGATTTACACATCTGTGTTATTTTTATTATCATCATTTATTACAATGTATTCAATTTATATCCCTAATGTGGCACCCTCTCTCATCTCCTCTCAATCCTTCCCTCCAACCCTCTTCTCCTCTATGTCCCTTCATTAGTCCACTTATAGGTGAGGTCCTCCTCCCCTTCTATCTGAACCTAGCCTGTCAGGTCTCATCAGGACTGGTTGCATTGTTTTTATAAGCATGACTGATAATACCAAAGTTGCTAAATGAGGTTAATAGCCAGTCACTAGGTGAATGAAGAAAATGTGGTATGTTTACAATATGGACTTTTGTTTAGCCATAGAATAATTCAATTTTATTTTTAAGAAAAATGATACAACTGGTGGCCAACAGGTTAAGCTAAGGAAGTCAGACTCAGAAACACAGACATCACACTGCAATTTGCATAGATACATAAAATTATGTCCATATGGTGTTTGCATAAAATATTGGTATGATATAAAAATATACATGACACGGAAGCAGAAGACTATACAGCACAGTGGTTCTCAACCTTCCTAATGCTGCTACACTTTGATACAGTTCCTCATGTTTTGGTGACCCCCAACCATAAAAGTATTTTGTTTCTACTTTATACCTGTAATTTTTCTGCTGTCAGAATCATAGCATAAATTTCTGCTAGGCAGGATATCATATATGTGATTCCAAATGGATCATGATCCACAGGTTGAGAATCTGTGGTCCAAAGGATTAATGAGGGCCAGAAGGAGGTGAAGAATAGAGACACAATGGCATGAATATGGTGAAATTACACAGTATACTTGTGTGAAATTTCTTCAGAAATCAGGTCTTACAGCCATCTGTTTACTCACCCAACAGAACTAGTTTGGTATGGAATCCTTGGAAAACATGTAACCCTGGGAGGCTGGGGAAGAAGAACGAAAGCCTGAAGGCAGCCATTTACATTGATCTGTGTGCCAACCAGGGATATATCATGAGGCCTTGACTGAAATTAAGCAAGCAAGCAAACAAACAACAACACAGAAAACAAAATATATAAATAAATGCGATACAAATATACACAGAACAATAGTTCAGACACACCTGACAACAAAGCTAAAGGAAATAAAAGATATGCATGGAAGGTATCTTAACTATCTCTGCCTCAGTGGAAACTTCTAATCTGCATGGTTCTTGATTTGACATAGCTTTAGGTTTCATAACTACATCATTATGGGAGCCTATACATACTTCATTACTATATTGTCTTCCTGAAGTGAAAGCAACACAAGAAAATTTCAGATTTTGGCATACTAATGTATGAATAGAAGGTTTTGTTTTTTTTTTTTATTCCAGGCTAGAGTGAAAAATGAGATCCAAAAGTATAATTAATGTAATTGTTTCTTGGTTCAAGGAAAAATTATTAATATATTTATCTCTAGCAAACAGAGCCAAAATCGCATACTTATTTGATCTGTGCCATTAAGGTTAGCTCATGCGTTGATGTCATTTGAATTATGTTTTAATTCCAAGTCCTAATGTTTGGGTGTTCCAAGAGGTGATGAACACTGTAGCAACCTGCCCATTTTCACTCTTTTGTTAATCTAGCCCATGTCTTTCTTATAAGTTCCCATCACATATAGGAAAAAAATAAAACTTCCATACGAATAACTTTGATTTACATCCTCTTTTTTGATCTTGCAATAACTTTCTAATATATAATTATCTTTCACAGAAGAATTTTATCAACATATGCAGGCTAACATCCATCCGTGTACAACCACACTTGCCTATGACTTTAATTCTTTTACTCTCTCTCTCTAGCTAGTTGCCCAACACCATATTCTCGATGATGCCACACTTCTGGTAACAAGGTCAATAGTATATAGAGACTTTATTTTGATAGTGTATACATCAGAAAAGCTTCTTTTGGCCTCCTTATCTTTTACCTTTTCTTGATTACGCTGGAAATGCTGGAAATATCACCGATTTCATTTCATCCTGCTCCTTATCTCTAATGTCTCTGCAAATACACATAGGCTGGTTAGCATCATAGTCACCACAGATGTTTCCTACTGAGTTTTACCTATAGTTTAAAGAGAATTAATATCAGTATTTAGAATTAAGCTAAGGAGAGTGAGTAATATGTAATGAGAATTTGGAGTGAGGAAGCAAATATTTCTAAGAAATTTTTGTAGACTTGTAGGTGGTACACATAATTTTCCATCCTCCGTTTATGAACAAATTCAGTGTTTATTGTGCTACCGAATTCTATGTTATTATCTGAAAAAAAAATCTATATCATACAGTTCTGCTGACTGGAAGCCCAAGATGGTACACCAGCAGGTAAGGAATCTGGAAAGAACTCTGTGCTCCAAAGTGCAGTAATCCCCTCCCTGCATGCAGTGGAAGGTGGAACGGCAAGGCTACTAAATATGTGCAGAGCCTTTTTATATTAGGATCTTAATCTCCATCAAGGAGAAAGAAGCCTCCAAGACAGAGCCAACTCTTCTAAGCCCAACCTGAACCACCATTCTGACAACTAAGACCCAACACTGATGACGAATGAAGTCTACCTATAACGGAGCGTCTAGTGATAATGATGGTGATCTCAATTCTAAAATAATAATGCATGCAACCACATGGTAAGTATTAATCTAAACTGTATACAGGTATTAACTAATTTGAACCTGAAACATAATTTAAATCTGAAACATAACAGATAATCTCCTTTTCACAAAATAAGACATTAAGAGATTTTCCAAAAATCACATTTTACCAGTGATTGTAAATACAAGGCACAGCTGTTAAACATAAAAGAGATTGTTATGCATTTTTATACGTTTATTGATAGTCTCAGAAACTAAAAGAATTTCACATCGAAGTGCCTGCTTGTATAGAATTCAGGGTGATTATCTTGGGGAAAAAAAAGTCAGATTTACCTCAAGATCCTCAAACCACATCTTATAAATATCCACATACTTGATCTCCCTTTAAGGTGTTTACAGATTTTTTTTCCATAATTTTATTTTTCTCATTAGTTACATTTTGTTAATTCTGTATCCCAGCTGTATCCCTCATTCCCTCCCCAATCCCACCCTCCCTCATCTCCTCCCTGCCCCTTTCCAAGTCCACTAATGGGGAGGACCTCCTCCCCTTTCATATGACTAGTTTTTGTCAGGTATTTTCTGGACTGGCTGCAAAGTCCTCCTCTGTGGCCTAACAGTACTGCTCCTCCCTTGGGAGATGGGGAGGTCAAAGAGCCAGTCATAGAGTTCATGTTAGAAATAGTCCTTGTTCCCCTTACTATGGGAAACCAATTGATTACTGAGCTATCACGGGTCACATCCGAGCAGAGGTTCTAGGTTTTATCCTCTCATGGACTTTGGTTGAGTGTCCATCTCAGAAAAGACCCTGTGCCCAGATATGTTTGGTCCTTGTGGAGCTCCTATCCTTTCCACATCAAACTCCCCTTCTTTCATATGATTCCCTGCACTCTGCCGAAGGTTTGGTTATGAGTCTTAGTATCTATTTTGGAGCACTGCTAGGTAGAGTCTTTCAGATTCTTTCTGCGGTAGACTCCTGTCATAGGTTCAATGAATTTCCCATTTGTCTTTCTAAATGAGGATAGATCATCATACCCCATGTCTGCTTTCTTGATTATCTTCTTTAGGTGTATAGATTTCATTATGTTTATCCTATCTTTTAGGTCTATACCCAAAATTTGCTCAGATTTTTAAATAATATCCCAAACCAGTGAGAACCACTGCTCCTCGTGAAACACTTCAGATGTCTAAAATGATCTAAAAAACCAAACCTCTTTGGGTGGATGACACCTAAATGAACATCTGTACAAAGTCCCAATTTATTTCTAATATCAGAGATCAGACCTCTACTCTTGCCTGATGCGTCTAAAACAAAAAGGGGGAACTGTAGAGAGCTGCGGAATGCTATGCCTTAAAGATGGAGCTGGTTTCGCCTTCCACCTTCCCGATGGTGAGTGCTCTCTGTCACGAACAACTCCACATTTGGCTAAGGCCGAGGATCTGGCTTGCTTCCATGTATGTGGACCTATCTGCATTGCCCCCGTGGCACGCCTGGGTTGGCTACCCAGAGGCTGTGGGCTGGCTTTCCCCGGGGTCCGAGGATTGTTCAATGTTCCTGAATAAACTGCATTGAAAAAAAAAAAAAGATTAAAAAAAAAAAAACAAAAAAACCAAACCTCAGAAGAACTCGTGAGGTCCAGCATGTCCATCTTAGACCATTCACATATTCAGAAACTTGAACATGGTAGGAATTTTCATTGAAAAATGTCATAAGGTTCATGATTTCCTATTTTTTTCTAACCATTTCTCTAAATGCAGATAGTGATTACCTTGAGAGATTGATTACAAATGTTCGAATTACCTTTTGTGTGAAGCTGACAAATTTAGGACTAAATTGCTGTTGGCCATGTTTTCAGAAAAGCAGATCTTAATAATGACATTTAATTTTTCTTTTTGAACAAACGAATGAGTTTCAAGACTGTTTCTACAAAGACAGAGTACTATATAAATTCCACATGAAAGCAAACCCTAATTTAAAAAATAATACCCTAATGATGCCTAATTACTTCCTTGAGAATAAGCAGCAACCTAATTAGCCACCTTTATCTTCGTATGCACCTGGAATTGCCATTGAGGATGCAGCAGAAAAAGCACAGTCCATTTTAAAAAACATACTCCAAAGTGGAATGTACGGAGAAGGTTTGGGCTAGAAAGGTAATGTACCGTTCGACAAATCTACAGTTTCTAGTGATGCTTGATCTATATTTAAGAGAAATGAAAAAAATGAATAATAGTGTTCATAAAACTTTCCATAGCAAACTATACAAAACCATTAAAGGGCATAACATAAACGCATTTCCTCAGAGGATAAAATGCAGTTTCAGGAAGTGATATCTGCATACACCAGATATTTTTTTCTACCAAACCAAAGTGGCTACTGATTCCAGACATTGAAGTTTTTATGCAGACAAAATTTGAAGAACTTCTTAGCGTACGATATCAGTGCTGTTCCAGAAATGGACAACAGATGGGATAGTTTAACAAAAACAGGCAGATGAGATGTTAGGTTGGCCTTAGCATCAGGAAAGGTCAAATAAATTATTGATTATCTTTACTGCTGTTGTAGAACATGAGTCATAAAGTTTGACCTAGTTATAGAAACTAGCCAGAAAGGTAAGTTAGGCTTTCTTGCATGACTGTATTCTATACAGTCTGTATAATAGCAAGACTTTGTCTGTATTATTATACTATTTTTTTAGGGGATAATCAAAGCAGACATTCTATCCATGCAGAAACATTAATGATTCACTTTAAACTGAAAAAAAAAAAAGTTACCTTGGGAGGTAGGATGTTATAGCTGTAATTACTCTTCAGATTCTCTGTAATATTCACTTGTAGCATGCACCACGAATCTAGGAGCTTAAAGCATATGAACAATGTACAGCTATTTGAGTTTGTTTGTTTGTTGTTTTTGGCTTTTCTTAATTGTTGTCTTTTATTTTTTGAGTTTGTTATTTAACTGCATTTGTCTCGTACCATTCCTCCCTCCAAATCATTCCATTTGACCCTCCAAAATCTCCTTCAAATTTATGGTCTCTATTTTCATTGCTATTACATGCATACATGTATATGTATATACATAAATATTCCAAAATAGATCATGTTGTACATGTGTAAATTTATTTCTATGTGTGTTTTCAGTGCTGATAATTTAGTACCTGAAGGGCAAAATAAATTGTAATGTGTGGAATATTATATGAAACTGAGAAAATGGAATAGACAGATAAGATTAAGAAATAATTTACTTTTCTTAGCTAAATTTTTTTGATGGACAGAGAGAATCTTGACACTGAGGACAAGTGATGACATCTAGAAAGAAATTTCCAACTCTTGAAAGAATAAGAAATAGTTATGCAACCAAGAATGTTTAAATATGTGTGGTAAAATGGTTTATTTAGACATAATTATTTCCAGATTTACTAATTTCTACCCTCTCTCTCTTCTAATTTCAGTTTGCTTAGTACTATCACTTTCTCCTTTCTCATTTAAATGTTAACCCTATCATTGGAAACTACTAATAGTGCAAGCTCACTTAAAAAGTGAAAAACAAAAGTAGGCCATGACCAAGCCTGTCATAGAGCATGTTGCCCAGGGCATTATTCGGCCATCTCTAGGGCCTTCTGCTAATAGGAGCAGAGCTGTCAGCCAGGGGCACTGTATCAACCTTCTCAGTTTTCTTTAATGATGTTGCAACATCATTTTAAACTTACAAAAGGTATTTCAGTGGGCTCTACTTTGTTTATGAGATCAGCAGGAGTGAGAATTAATATTTGAATTGGGAATTTAGTCTACCAAATGGTTCCAGCTAGAAAAGAAGACTGAAATTTCAGATTAGAACAAAAATATCTGTGTAGGAACTTTGCATTCTATGATAAATACGTAGACAAAGTAGTCAAGCTGTAGTATCTTCTGACCCAGTGCAAGGCTAATTGCTAAGAAAGATGTTACGTGACTTAAGCTAACTATGTGCTACCAATGTATCACTGATTTCACACATTCTGTATGCCAAAGACAGGAAAATTAAGTTAATCCTACCAAGGCCATTCTTATTCCTGAGTAGTCCTCAGTTGTTAGAAACCATCCACATAGATGCTTAGTAACTCATTAATGTGGATTAGCTTGGTAACAAAGCCACCCTCCTTAACAGATGTCACCCAGATGGAGAAATCAAGGTTTATGTTAGAAAATCAGGCATTTGTAAACCTAAATGAAATTTAAGAATGATCTTTGTTCAGTATCTCATAAAAATTTATGTAATATCTTAATTTTTGACAATTTTCAGGAATATGAATTCAAAATCTCTGGAAAAAGGAAACCAGTCACAGAGGCCAGATTCAACAACCTGTGGCCAGTGTTTATCTTGGCCAGTCATTTCAAAATATATTTCTTATCTTTTTTTTTAATTTTTAGTTCTAGTTAATAGTACCTTATTGGTAATGGTCATAGTAATTTCACTATTGACTGCATTCTTGTACACATTCACTGGTTAGGATATCATGTAATATCCTCTGATGCACATCATGTTGATACATAAATATCAAACAATATAATTAAAAATACAAGAAGTCAACTCAATAGAAAAAGGTGCCTACTCTTACTTCAGCTTGCTATACCATGGCTGGTTGATATCCAAAGGAGGAAGGTTCATTTCTGAAGAGAAATGAAAGAGGAATGGGTGAAGGAAAAAAGAGCAGAGGCTTGGGAGAGAGACTGGGAAGAGAGGAGCGAAGGGAATGTAAAATAAATGAATAAATAAAAAAAACAATTGAATAAAAGAAGGCTGTATTTGAAAGTCACAAGTTGGCCATTGGCATCTCTCAATGTCTTAGTTGATTTTTTTCATTTTCTATTCTTTTTATTTAGTTTTTCAATTATTTATTTATTATTTTAAATGACATCCACATCAGAGCTTCCTCTCTTTCCTGTCCTCCCAGTCCCCTTCCTCTTCCTTCCCTTCCCCCCATTCCTTGTTTGCCTTTCTCCTCTGAAATGGAAAGATCTCTGATGGATATCACCCAGACTTGGCATATCAAGTTGCAGTCGGACTAGGTGCATTTTCTTCAGCTAAGGTTAGACACTGCAGCCCAATTAGGGGAAAGGGATCCAGAGGCAGGTAACAGAGTCAGGGGTAGCCCCTGCTCCTTCTGTTAGGTGTCGCACATAAAGACCAAGCTGCATACTTGTTGCATATGTGTAGGAGACCTCGGTCTGTCCCTTGAATGCTTTCTGGTTGATAGTTCAATATCTGTGAGCTACTTTGGACCCAGGCTATTTGATTCTCTAGGTTTTCTCTTGGTGTCTGTGATCTCTCTGGCTTCTTCAACCCTCCCCTCGCCCTTCTTCTAGAAGGGTCCTCAAACTCTGCCTAATGTTTGCTCTCTGTTGTTATTAATTTTGTATACAGCCTCCTTTACTAAAGTTGTTTATCAGGTCAAGAGTTTCCTGGTAGAATTTTTGGGGTCACTGATGTGGACTATCATAGCATCTACAAATAACAATGTGAGATTTTATCCCTTCGATCTTCTTTTCTTGTCTTATTGCTCTAGCTAAAAGTTCAAGTACTATTCTGAATAGATACTAGGAGAGTGGGCTGCCTTGTCGCTTCCCTAAATTTGGTGGAATTGCTTTAAGTTTCCATTTAACTTTGTTAGCTATTGGTTTGCTGTCTATTGACTTTATAGTATTTAGGTAGGTGCCTTGTATCCCTGATATCTCCAAGACTTTTATCATGAAACGGTATTGGATTTTGTCAAAGGTTTTTAAGTATTTAATAAGATAATTATTTATTTTTATTTCAGTTTGTTTATCTGGTGGAACAAACTGATAGATTTTTTTGTTGTTGTTGTTGAACGATTCCTGCACCTTGGATGAAAACCACTTGATCATGGTGGATGATGTTTATGGTGTGTTCTTGGATTCATTTTGAGAGTATTTTATTGAGCATTTTTGGTCAATGTTCATAAGGGAAATTGGTATGAATTTCCTTTTTTTTTTTTGCACCGTTGTGTGGCTTAGGTAGCAGCATGACTGTGGCCTCAAAAATTAGTTCTGCAATATTTCTTCTGTTTGTGTTTTGTGGAATAGTTTGAAGAACATTGGTATTAGCGCTTCTTCGAAAGTTTGGTAGAATATTACACTAAAACATTCTCAATCCGAGGATTTTGTTTGTTTTCTATTTTTGTTTTGTTTTGTTTTTGTTTATTTGGGGATTTTTTTGGTTGTTTGTTTGGTTGGTTGGTTGGCTGGCTGGTTGGTTGAGAGACTTTTAATAACTGATTCTATTTCCTTAGAGAAATTGTTTATCTGATCTTGAATGAAATTGTACCTATCAATAAAATTGTCCCTTTCACTTATATTTTCAATTTTTGTTGAATACATTTTTTTTTAAGTACAACCTTATTATTCTTTGGATTTTCTTGATGTCTTTTGTTATGTCCCCCTTTTCATTTCTGATTTTGTTATTTTCAATGTTCTTTCTGCCTTTTAGTTAGCTTGGCTAAGGGTTTGTCTATCCTGTTGATTTTCTCAAAGAACCAACTCTTGGTTTCATTGATTCTCTGTATTGTTCTCTTTTTATTTATGTCAGCACCGAGTTCGATTCTTTTCTGCCACCTACTCTTCAGTGTGTTTGCTCTTTTTGGTTCTAGAGTTTTCATGTGTGTATCCAAGTGGATGCTGAGACTCATAGCCAAACTTTCAACAGACTGTAGGGAATCTTACAGAAGAATGGGGAGACAGGAAGACCTGGAGGGAACAGGAGCTCTACAAGGAGACCAACAGAGTCAAGAAATCTGTACTCAGGGGTTCTGGCAGAGACTGATGAGTCAACAAAGGAGAGCCATAAGGAAGAGGATAGACATTAGAAGTAGGAGAAGACAGGGAACAGGACAGGAATCTTCCACAAGGGGCCTCTGAAAGATTCTACCTAGGACCATGCATGGAGAGGACCTAGATGCCCTGCTGAGATGTAGCCCATAGGCAGCTCAGTATCCATGTGGGTTTCCTAGTAAGGGGAGCAGGGACAGGTACTGGCGTAAACTTTGTTGCTTTTTGATCAGCTCCCTGTGGTGAGGCAACCTTACTAGGCCACAGAGAAAGAATTTTCAGACAGTCCTGATGAGACCTGATAGGATAGTGTCAAATAATAGGGTATGAAGACTTTCCCTATCAGTGGACTAGGGCAGGGACACAGTGGGAGAAGAGGGAGGGAGGGTAGGACTGGGAAGAGATGAGAGAGGGGGACACAGCCAGGATAAAAAGTGAATAAATTGTAATGAATAATAATAATGATTATGAAAAAAATTAAAGCCAAAAAAGAGATACAGTGACCAATGATTGATAATTCCTCTTATTTTGATATTGGTGGTGAAAGTGTATATGTGTTTTCCTTCTTATTGTTTTGCTGATATGGATTTCTTTTTTTTTTTTTTTTGTATTTTCTGAGGTTGAACATCCTTGAGTTGGCCTTTTTCCTCTAGCATCTTCTGTAGGGCTGGATTTTGTTGAAAGGGGTTTTTCCTTCTCTCCCCAATGTCCTGGAATAATGAATCTTGACATTCAAAGTTTTATTTTAAAAACACCTAGGCCATATAACTAGACTCTTCTCTGAGTAGCTCATACTTTAATATAATCCGTATCACTAATCTACATTTTGCACATGGCTGGTTACCTGTGGTCAGATACTATATGTCTGTCCTCCTTACATCCTACCAGCCAAATTTCAAGTGCCTGGCACTATCCCAGAGTTTTGTTTTGTTTTTTTTCTGCCTGCCAGATGTCTCACCTCCTATTTCCTAACTAAGCTATAAGCTATTAGATTTTATTTTTGGCAGGTGAAGTTTTCATACAGACACAATATAGCCACTGAAAAGGATTTGTGGGTAGATATTGTTCAAATTTGGGTTTGTCATGGAATGTCATGGGGTTTTTTTGTTGTTGTTGTTGTTGTTTTGTTTTGTTTTGTTTTTGTTTTTTCCATTTACTGTGAAGGAAAGTTTTGCTGGAAATAGTAGGCTGCATTAACATCTAGGTTATCTCTTTTTAATATTTTTTTAAATGTATTTTTATATTAACTACAGTTTATTCACTTTGTATCTCAGCTGCAGCCCCCTCTTTCATTCCCTCCCAACCCCACCCTCTCTCCCTCATCTCCTCCCATGCCCTTCTCAAATTCCACTGATAAGGGAGGTCCTTCTTCCTTTCCATCTGACCCTGCCCTCTCAGGTCTCATCAGAACTGTCTGCATTGTCTTCCTCTGTGGCCTGGTAAGGCTGTGTTCCCCTCAGGGGGAGGTGATCAAAGAGCCAGCCACTGAATTCATGTCAGAGACAGTCCCTGTTCCTCTTACTAGGGTATCTACTTGGATACTGAGCTGACTACATCTGAGCAGGGGTTCTAGGTTATATCCATGAATGGTCCTTGTTTGGAGTATCAGTCTCAGAAGACACTTGTGCTCAGATATTTTGGTTCTGTTGCTCTCTTTGTAGAGCTCCTGTACCCTCCAGGTCTTATTATCTCCCCCTTCTTTCATAAGATTCTCTGCACTCTGCCCAAACTTCAGTTATACACCTCAGCATCTACTTTGATACACTGCTGGGTCTTTCAAAGGCCCGATGTGGTAGGCTCCTGTCCTGTTTCCTGACTACAAGACATGTGCCTAGGCCCTTCTGGCTTTTAAAACCTCTGTTGAGAAGTTGGGTGAAATTCTAATAAGTCTGCCTTTATATCTTACTTGGACATTAT
Source organism: Meriones unguiculatus (assembly GCF_030254825.1). Classification (NCBI taxonomy): domain Eukaryota; kingdom Metazoa; phylum Chordata; class Mammalia; order Rodentia; family Muridae; genus Meriones; species Meriones unguiculatus. The sequence continues at coordinate 77,937,851 of NC_083357.1, read as the reverse complement.
TCTTTGTGGCTTTTAATATTCATTCTCTGTTCTGTAATTTAGTGTTTTGGTTATTCTGTGGCAGAATGATTTTCTTTTTTGGTTTAATCCACGTGGCATTATGTAAGCTACTATAAGATTGTTGGCATCTCTTTAGGTTAGAACAATTTTCTTCTATGATTTTGCTGTGAATATTTTCTTAACCTTTGAGCTGGGAATTTCTTTTTAATATTCCTATTGTTCTTAGGTTTGGTCTTTTCATAGTGTTCCAAACTTAGATGTTTTCTGTCAGAAACTTTTTCTTTAGCATTTTCTGTAACTGACATATCAATTTCAATTTCTCCTATCATGCTTTCTACGTCTGAGATTCTCTCTTCCATGTTTTGTATTATGTTTGTGGTCCATTGTGTTTGTAGATCTTGTTTTCTTCCCTAGGTTGTCTCTCTCCAGGATTTTCTTACTTTGTGTTTATTATTTCTTTTTCCATTTTTCAGTTCAAAAACTTTTGTATGCATTTCCCTCACTGGTTTGATTGTAATTTTCTTTTTTTTTTTTTTTTAAAGATTTATTCATTTCCTTTTTAAAGTCCTCTATCATCTTCATAGGATTACATTTAAGGTAAGTTCCTTGTCCTCTAACTGTGTTAGAATATTCAGGGCTTGCTATAATACGACAGCTGGGCTCAACTGAGGCCATATTGCCTTGGCTCTTGATTGTTTCTTATGCTGGCCTTTAACTATCTGGTTACCCATGGTGCTGGCAGGCCTCCAAGAAGGCAGAAAGAGTTGAATCCTGGAAAATGGACTGCAGAGGTATGTGTGTTAGAGCTGTTGGGAGTGCTTTAGGAGAACTTGGCAAGCAAGAGATTGGGGTCCAGGGTCTTACCTGGTTGTCCCTGGTGTCAGCTATCCTCCAGGAACAGATGCATAGTTAATCAAGTACAGAGGGGACTGTGTTAGTTGATTTTATACCTTCTTGGCAATATATAAATTCTGAGAGTAGAAGTATATGGTTATTATTTCACTTCAATAACTAAATTATAAATTATAAACAGAATATAAAAACTGTTGGTCTCTTTCCCTAAATACCCATTCAGCCCATTGCACAGAATAGGTGCTGAAGGAATAGTGAGTTCTCTAGTAAGGGGAACAGGGACTGTCTCTGACAAGAACTCATGATACCCTCCCAGAGGGAAATAGCCTTGCCAGGCCACAGAGGAGAACAATGTACACAGTCCTGATGGGGCCTGATAATCTAGGGCCAGATGGAAGGGGAGGAGGACCTCCTCTATGAGTGGACTTGGAGAGGGGAATGGGAGGAGATGAGGGAGGGATGGTTGGATAGGGAGGAAATGAAGAAGAGGGCTACAGCTGGGACGCAAAACAAATAAAGTGTAATTAAATTTAAAAAAATAAAAATTTAATTTAAAAAAGACAGTATGGTTGAGATATAATCATGGAAAGATTTTAAAGACATATAATTTTGCATGTGCAATATACAGAGTACTCTGATATTCTAAATATTCCCATAAATACTATAAAAATTATCAAATATCTATCAAGCAAAAAAATGTAGTTTTAAGTTTTTCTTAGTGAATTTTTTGTAAAGAGTACAGATGAGCTACTGATAAATACCATTTGCTTAAATCTGAATCACATAATACCAAATATAAACTTTAAAAAAGAATGCTAAATATCAGGAAAACTTTGTAAAGAAATTCCAGAGCGGGAAACTAGAATTTCAGGATTAAATTAATGAACAAATTAATGAATGAACATAATCAAAAGTTTAAAAAGGAATAACTGGCATCTCATTTATTTATGAGTGCACTGGCAACCCTCTTTCTTGTTTGTGTGTGTGGTGCACATATGTGCTGTGTGCTTTCTGGAATTGTTCAGTTTAATAAACTAAATGGTGGCTGACTCTATAGTGGTACACTTTATAATTCATTACTGCTACATTAACTTTTATCTACTTTTTTGTGTGATACATTTAATGATTAATAAAATCCCAAAGAGAGATGCAGGATGATTACTAAAAATGTTCTTTATGCTTCTATCTGTGCTCAGTGAACTTGGAGTGTAATTAAGTGATTTTATTGGCAGGGTATATTTTTTAAAGAAAATTAATTTTAAATGTACAGTTGTGTTGATAGTAAAGAAATAAATATAAAACTTGGTAGATTTTCTTTTAGAAAACATTAGCCTGAGTCTCCTCCACACATACATCCTACACTACACACACAAACACACACACATAAATACACAAACTTATTTTAATTCTTTTGCTATGATAACATTTAAATCAGGTTTTGATTACATCAGTTTTGTGTCAAGCATGTCTATTTTATTCATTATCTAAAATGTAAAGGGTTGATCTTATTAAAAAAATAAAGCCTAATCTCAAGTGTTTTCAATTAGCTACATATAAATACATCTTTTTTATATTAACCACATTCCTCTGAATATATTTGTAATATATCACCTCACTGAACATAGTAAATTGTTCTAACACCAGAGGTGAATTGGCAAGGTAATATTGTTTTGTTTGTTTTCATTGTATCTAAGTTACATTTATTAGTTTAATGGGAAAAAGTGACAGGAGGATACTAAGAAAAGATGTTGAAAACAAAGACTGTTGATAGAAAATATAGTGCACTTAGCTGTGACCTTGGCAAACAGCTTGCTGAGATTGCACCATACTAGATGTGTCCTTTTGCACTTGCTCTGTTTGCAGTGGAGAGAAGGGCCCACCTCTCTCTAGGCAGCTGAAGTACCTGCCCAAGATGAGGTGGGAGGTGACTCATTTACCTTTCCTTTCTCTGTTGAGGCTTCTTCTCAAGTGACTCCTGAAATACAAAGTCTGATTAAATTTTACTTTATGGGAACAACATACAGTAAGTAATAATGAATATGGTTTTTCTTCTGTAGAAATACTTCACTAAGCTTGTTTTTTTAATATTTGGGCCTTGAAAAAGTGTTATAGAAAAATGAAAGTGATTTTGAATATTTTAACGTGCTGTTTCCACATTAGAGTGAAAGTAGGAATCAAAAACTTCAGCGATAATGTATATAGCTAAATTTTCCATGAAACATAACATGATAAGGAACTAATGTTCTATGATACTATATAAAATTAAATTAAAATTGACCTATGTAAGCATTTGTGTTAATATATGAGTGATGATATATTGCTATATCTCACCATTATGTTTAATTTCTATATTCATTTACAGCAATTTGTCAGAATTATTGATTAATACTCAATGGTTACTTCCATGACAAATAAGACATAAACCATGACCAAAATTCTTTGAAATGGTCTAAATATTTAATCAGCAGTACTCTAGGAAACACATGAATTCAGCTACTTGATCACTTGGGTCCACATGAGGAGGGTTTGGGAGAAGATGAAAAAGTAAATATGGGTGCCATTGTCTTCTTATTTTCTGCTTTAATTTTCTTATTATTGACTCAGTGCTAATTCTTACCTGGCATTTGAGAAAAACTTGGATTTTATAATTTTCTTTCTTTTTACCCTTCATGTGAAGTTTAGGAACCTAATACAACTTATATCAAGTACAGAAAAAAGGTTCTTCATGAACTTTGTGACCAAGGGACAATTCAAAGCTCGTAAACTTAGGGTCTTTATCTGAAAAATGAGGATGAGTACAGGCTTATTTTTTTTCAGTTCCAAACATGCTTTTAATTGTTATCTTATGGAAAATGACAAACTTTCCTATGTTTCTAAGTCTAAATAATATTACATTGTGCAAATATACCACACTTTCTCCACTGTTCTGTGATAGACATTTTGGCTTTTGGAACAGTATTTCAATAAACATGAAAATACAAGTACATCTTTGCCATGCTACTTTTTTTCCTTTGGCTAAATGAGCTACTGGCCATGAGAGTACTTATATTTTGGTTTTATTAGCATATGTTCACTGTGTATGCTAATAAGCCCCATAAAGACATTTTATTTCTAATACATAATATACATTGACTGTCTTGACCTCTTCTATAGTCCTTTTGCTCTTTCCTCCCCACTCAGTATGCTATTTTCCCAAGTATTCTCCTTATAATTTTTATGTCACATATATCTGTTTATGTAAATGCTTATATATGTCTGTGTGTGTGACAAATACACATATGTGATCTAGGATCCAGCCATGAGAGAAAATGTGATATTTCTCTTTAAGTAATGGTTTATTTCACTTAATATTATGATTTACACTTCCATCCATTTCATTTATTGACGGTTGGTTATTGTGAAGTGGCCTAGTAAATATGGAGGTAGCATTGTCTCCACCAGTCTTCCTGTTTTACTGATTTAGAGGAATTTGATTTGTCCCCAGGACTACTTATAGTGTATATTGTGGAGGTTCTATATTCATATTTATCTGGACACTCCATTTTGATTTTGATTTTCTGTAATTACTGCATTATACACTCAAATATTAGAGTTTGTTTTTCTCTTCATCTTCACAATATTTTTTATTTGTTTTCTTAATGACAGCCATTGATACCACATTACCACATATTTTGATATATATCATATATATTCTCTGATTATATATTATATAATATCATAATATATAATATATATTGTATGCATTATATAGCATGTATTAGATATTAATTCTCCATCTAATGTAAAGTAAGAAAAATTTTTCTCCCTTTCTCTTTATTTTGATGATGGTTTCTTTCCCTTTGTAACCCCATTTATTGATATTTTCATTATTTCCTTAGCTAATGGAACCATTTTCAAAAATTACATGCCTATGCCTGCAACTTGAAGTGTTTTACTTATGTGCTCATTTCTATTCAGATCTTTAGGTTGTTCATTATGCTCTTTAGCCCACTATGAATTGATTTTTCATAAAAGGTAAAAATATGGCTTGTGTATCAGTCAACATTTGGCTATCCAGGTTGGCTAGAAGCATTTGGTGAAATGTTTCTTTTTTTCTCTAATGTATATTTTTGACACCCTTTTAAATAATCAGGTAAAATTATTCATACAGTTTTATTTGTATCCTCCATTGTAGTCTATTGATATATCTGTGCTTCAGTCTATGTGTTTGTTTCTCTCTGTTTCTCTTTATCTCTCTCTGTCCCTCTCTCTTATTTTTTTACGTCCGTGGCTAGTGTTATTCCTAGATCTTGAAGTTTCTGAAAACTTTTTTTTTTAGAAAAGGACTTTTAATGGATAACAACAAAAGAACAACAATATAAAGAAAAACAAAAACCATCATATTGAAGCTGACAAGACAAGCCAACAGAAAAAGAAGGCAAAAGAATCAGAGATTCAAGGCCAGAATACTCAGCCCTTGACAGGTCTTTTCTAGCCTATTACCCTTTGGCCATGCACACACACATTTTCTGTTGTTGTTGTTGTTGTTTAACCTGGTCACATTTCTTCACAACTATCCACTTCCTTTGGATAGACTCTGGCTCTTTGGGTTACCATCTCCAAAGGCTTTCATGTCCTGTAAAACTGATGAAATACATCTGTTACATCTTCCTTTTGGTAACCTGTCTTTAAGAAAGTGTCTGCTGCAAGCCCATAATGAATGAGGCATGCGTAACAATGTTTCTCCCTGGTAGTGGTCGACTCCCATTTTATTTCTGTTCAATTTCTACCCTTTTATCCCAAGAGAATAAGACCATCAGAAAGCACCTGGGAAAATCTCCCACGAGTTCACAGAGACTGAAGAAGCAATCTCATGGCCTACAGAGGTCTACACTGGACCCTCTGCGTATATACTATAGTGTTCAGTTTATTACTTTCATAGGGCCCCTGAAGGTATAAACAAGTGAGTTTGATTCTTTTGCCTTCTTTGAAAAGTTTTTAAATGTTTTTTTAACTCAATTATTATTTCTTATCATGTTCATCGTAGCTGGGAAAGCTACTGATTTTATAACCACTACCTTGTAAAAATTATTTTCAGTTCTAAGACTCTTCTGATGAAGTGTTTAGGCATTTTTACAAATAAAAGTATATTATCTGAAAACAAGAATAAGTTAATTGCTTTCTTTCCTACCTGTGTCATTTTATTTATTTCTCTTATCTTAGTGCTCTGGCTACAAATTCAAGTACTATATCAAACAGTAATATAAACCAAATCTATTCATGTTATTACTGATTTTAGAATAAAGCTTTTTTATTTAATGACTCACATTTAGTATAATACTGGCTACAGGTTGTTTGTAAACGTCATTCATGCTGAAGCATCTCCTAGAGTCTCCAAGATAATTATCAGAATGGACTTTTTTTTTTAATTTTTTAATTATATATATAAAATCAGTGTACAGCCTGAGCAACTTAAACTAATTTTTTAATTATTTTAAGACTTTTTTTTATTATTCTTTGTGAATTTTACATCATGCAGCCCAGTCCCCCTACCCTTGCCATCCCTCCGTATGCATTCTCCACCCTTGAAAACTGCCTTCATAAGAAAGCAATATATATATATATATATATATATATATATATATAACATAAACAAACAAACAACTTTCTGTGGGAGCCTCAGTGTGTCACCGTGTGTCACACCGTACGTCATACGCTTTTGCCCACATACATTTCCTGGCAAATGTTCATTGTAATGAGTCACTGGTCTGGCTCGAGGCCTCTGGCTTCAACCGCACTGTGAATCCTGGATCCTTACTGGGATTCCTCTCAAATATCCTGTTGTTGCCCTGTGTCATGAAGATCCTGCAGCTTTGGATCTGCAAGACCAGCCCCTTCATGTGCTCCAGCAACTCATAGATGGGGTAGGTATTATGATGGGTTATCTCAAAGCCCTGAATCTCGCCTTGAGTGGTGGGTTTTTTTTGTTCAGCCCGCCAGCTCTCCTGCAACATGCCGCCAGGCCCAGCTCTCCAGCAGTGCTCTGGATGGAGGTCTCGATACCTTCTGGCCAGCTCTTATACCCACTTCCCCAGAGCCAGCTCTACTCTTGTCCAGGGAGGTGCTGGATCCGCTCTACAGAGTGCTGCGCCCAGAAAATGACAGGCCCAGTTCTCCTGCACCCACAATAGTGGAGTGCAATTTGTATCCTGAGATACTCCACCGAAGAAAACTGATCGTTCTCGTTGGAAGTGTTTGTCAATTGGAGATAGTTTATTCACTAGAAATGGGAGCACGTTTCTTCTTCTCCATCTTGGTGATAACATTGTATCGAGCTTGGTTCTGTGCTGGTCCAGCGCATGTTGCCGCATTTTCTGTGGTTCATATGTCCATCCATCCTGTTATGTCTGAAACACACTGTTTCCTTGGTACATCTAATCCCTTTGGCACTGCCTCCTCTTCCACAACCTTCCTTAAACCCCGAGGAGAGGGTTTTGATAAAGATATCAAATGATGATTACACTAGGAAACTTCTATAGCTTTCACTATGGGAGGCACTAATTTATGACTATAACAGAATGTGATTAGAAATCATTTTATTCCTAAATTCATTTAGCTTAACAATTGTATTTGACTTTTCCCTAGGTCTTTGGCCTTTGCTGCCTCAGGTTCTTGGTCAATGAAGCAGGTTCAGGTGTGGGTCCCAACTCATGGAGTGGGCTTTATACCCAATCAGATACTGGTTATCAGTGGTCCAGCATTTATGTCACTCTGAAACCAGTGTATCATGTATGCATGTCAAGCTTGTAGAACAAAGGTTTGTAGCTGGGTTGATAGTTACCTTTCTTTCTCCTTCAGCAGCATGCCAAGTATCTTCCAGTACTGTGACCAATAGTCAGTAGATGTGAAGGCTCTTCTTAGGCATGAGCTTGACTACTGCATGGTCAAAGAGTGATGTAGGTGTTATCTTCAGTAATAATGCCTTACCAGCAGTTTGTGAGGAGCAACTGATTGCTTTGGAAATAGCCTAAGATATATGGCTTTCTTCTGATGTTTTGTTTGTTTCATGTTTCTTTCCATAGCAATGTTTGTGTATGTTACCATGACTTTGTACTATATTTTGAGGTAAAGATAATATAATTATAGATAGGTTACTGATGTTTTCATAGAGATATCATGAATCTTATATCATGCTTTGAATACAGAAGGCATTTTATCAATAGTGATGTTTTAGACCACATAAGCACAAGTTTGTGATTGTCTCTGTGCTTGTATGTATGTGTGTGTGTGTGTGTGTGTATCTCAGTTTCTTCTAGGAACATTTTATACTGCTCATTTTAAAATTGTTTCACCAGTTTTGTTAAATTTAATCATAGATATATTAACTTTATGTATCTGCTTTAAATGAGTCTTTTAAAATAGAAAAAAACAATGTGATATATCAGATGATGAATGTTAATGTTCAGTTTTACTCTAAATTAAAATAATTGTATAAAAGGTATTTATCAATAGTTGTGGCTAATTATTAAATAAATATAACTTTGCATGTTTGATCTCTTTGACTAGCTGTATATGTTAGTTCCCAAAGACCTGGAGGGGACAGGAGCTCCACAGGGAGAGGACAGGAGCTCCACAGGGAGAGGACAGGAGCTCCACAGGGAGAGGACAGGAGCTCCACAAGGAGGGGACAGGAGCTCCACAAGGAGAGGACAGGAGCTCCACAGGGAGAGGACAGGAGCTCCACAAGGAGAGGACAGGAGCTCCACAAGGAGAGGACAGGAGCTCCACAGGGAGAGGACAGGAGCTCCACAAGGAGAGCAACAGTACCAAAATATCTGGACCCAGGGGTCTCTTCTGAGACTGATATTCTAACCAAGGACCATTCATGGATATCACCTAGAACCCCTGCAGAGATGTAGCCCATGGCAGCTCAGTATCCAAGTGAGTTCCCTAGTAATGAGAACAGGAGCTATCTCTGACATGAACTCTGTGACTGGCTCTTTGACCACCTCCCCCTGAGGAGGAAACAGCCTTGCCAGGCCAGAGAGGAAGACAAGGCAGCCAGTCCTGATGAGACCTGATAAACTAGAGTCAGATGAAAAGGGAGGAAGGCCTCCCCTATCAGTAGACTTAGAGAGGGGCAGGGAGGAGATGAGGGAGGGAAGATGGGATTGGGAGGGTTTGAGGGAGGGAGTTACAGCTGAGATACAAAATGAATAAACTGTAATTAATATTAAAAATAAATTAAATAAAGAAAAAGAAAATATATATTTCTAACCTATAAAAGCACATGGTCAACATATGTATTGTATAGAAAAATCTTAATTATTAAAGTAATACAGCTGAAAGTGTCAAATTGCAAAATGAATAAATAATGGATAGCTGTTGTGGGTTATTAATATTTTTATTGATTTGTCTTTTAGTAAAGCTGTGTTTATCCCTAAACCAGCTGTATACCCAAATCACCACACAGAGACTGGTATTTATTTAATTAACCTAGAGCACAATGCTGGGCAATAGTTACTCCTTCCTAAACCTCCAAGCATTTAGAGTTTCCTACCATTCAGATTTCACCCATTATACTTGCCTTTAGTCGTATCTTAGGTTCAGCTCATCCTCCATATGGTTTGAAGTGCTGTCCTGATGATCTCCCTGTTCCTCCTTCTCCTCCTCTCTGGACAAGGATGTCTCACCCTATTTTCACCATTGCACAGCACTGGCTGATTGTTTTATTGACAACACAGAGAACAAATGGTGGCATGTTTACACAAACTTGAAACAGGTAATGGTTAGAATAAGCATAACAATGCAATGCAATGTCTGATTGAAACCAGATAGTGGGGTAGAGAAATCAGCATTTGAATGAACAAGGGTACATTCCCCAAGAATATTATACCAACAGAGAGCAATCGGATTTTAACTGATTTTTCATATTCTGTAGAAGGATAATGCTTCACTTGCCTTATAAGTAACAAATCATTATAACTTTATAATAACAACGTTTTATTTGTTTCATGTGTCATGTTAAGCAACACGTATTATCTGCTCAAATTTGCACCTGATAGGTACTATCTTAGAACAAACAAAAAGATAAATTTAAATTCAGAAAAAAATGGAGAAAATGATATATTTGGTCATTTATGTTGTTTTCCAAAATATTGTCATCCTTGATATCCTACAGTTGAATTAAGACAATGACTGATGGTTTGATACTTGTGTTATGATAAGTTACTATTAAAATATTTTTAGTTTTGCTACTCAGAAAAAAGTTCTCCATTTCACTTAAAAATTGGGAAATGTTGAAAGATAATTCTCAGTATCTGGGGGTGCGGGTGGCTACTATTTCTCACTGAGATACTCTTTTGTTATTACTTTTATAGGCTCATCAAAAATCATATCTCTTCCACTGAGTACATAATGATTCCTTTGAAAACAGCTGTTTTCAATTTTTACTGACATTCATGATTGCACTGGTGACATCATTACCAAGTGTTTTGCTAATGTAGATTGTTTACTGTTCATAACTGTTAATATTGTATCTCTTCATCTCAGAAACTATATAGAATATATCATTCTTCTTTCTCTTGGCCAGTCCTTTCCTCCAATGGGCTATCACCCACCTGCTCAATCTTTAGGTCTCACTTGTAAAGTTTCAACTTATAGTTGGAATTTCCTGACCTTATTATTTCTTAGGTATCCTGCATAGGTGTACCCAAGATATTTCCTTTACTATGACATACATAAAAATTGTTTGAAAGTGCACTTGTCAATATCTTCCTTTCTCACAAATTCTAGGGAGGCAGAGACTGTGAGATTTTCAGTGCTTCATATATATATATATGGTTTCTAATAGTTTGATTCTTAATCAATTAACATGCAGTAAAAAACAACTAGTTAATGTGTATTTTAAGTGACTTAACAGCACAATTACAGACTCTAGTCCCTGAAGACTCTCCACCCAATATGGCATAGAGTTCTTAAAAAAAAAAAATCAGAGGTATTTAAACTTTAGTGGTTACTCTCTGAGACTCCCATTGCCAGAACTTTTAGAGACATCTAATAATACATCAGCAACGTGTTTTACTTTCTAGAGAACACAAAATTTGTGGAATTAATAGATCAGACTTTCTGATGATTTGGATAATGTCTTAGTCAAGGTTCCATTGCTGCAACAAAATACCACAACAAAAAACAAGTTGAAAAGAAAAAGGTCTATTTGGCTTATACTTTCACATCACAATCTATCACCGGAGGAAGTCAGCACATAAACTCCAAAAGGATTGGAACCTGGAGGCAGGAAGTGATGCAGAGGCCATGGGAGGGTGCTGCTTACTGGCTTGCTCCCCCTGGCTTGCAAGGCCTTCCTTCTTTCTTTTTACCTATTTATTACTGCACAATTTTTTCATTATACATCCCAATTGAAGCCCCCTCCCTCAACTCCTTCCAGTCCCACCTTCCCTCCCTCTTCTTCCATTCCTTTTCACCTAGTCCATGGAAAGAGGATGTTCTCCTCCCCGACCATCTGCCCATGGCTTATAAAGTCTCATCAGGATTGCCTGGATCCTCTTCCTCCGAGGCCTGGCAAGGCTATGTCATCAGGGGCAAGTGATCAATGAGCATGCAATAGAATCCATGATGGAAGCAGCCCCTTCTTCCCTTACTCTTGTATCTACATGAAGACTGAGCTGCCAATCGGCTACATCTGAGCAGGGTGTCTAGGTCCTCTCCATGCATGGTCCTTGGTTGGTGAATCAGTCTCTTCAGGAGCCCCTGGGATCAAGTTTTTAACTTTATTGGTCTCCTTGTGGAGCTCCTAGCCCATCTATGGCCTTCTTCCTCCCCTCTTTTTCCATAATACTCCCTGTGTTCTGCCCAAAGTTTGGCTGTGAGTCTCAGTCCATGAATGCCCTATTGGGTGGAACCTTTTAAAGGATCCTCTATAGTGGGCTCCCATCCTGTTTCCTCTCCTCTACCTTGCCTAGTATCTATCTTGTTTGCCATTCTAAGTAAGATTTAAGCATCCTCCCTATGATCCTTTTTTGCTGTTTATCTTCTCTAGGTCTGTAGATGGCTATCCTATATTACATGGCTAATATCCACTTACACTGTGCTTGTCGTTCTGTTTCTTGGTTACCTCACTCAGGATGATCTTTTCTAATTCCATCTATTTGCCTGCAAATTTCATGATTTCCCAGTGATTTTTTCTTTTCTTTTAATTTAATTTTTATTTTTATATTAATTACAGTTTATTCATTTTGTATCCCAGCTATAGCCCTCTCCCTCATCCCCTACCAATCCTACCTTTCCTCCCTCATCTCATCCTATGCTCTTCTCCAGTCCACAGATAGAGGAGGTCCTCCTCCCCTTCCATCTGACTCTAGCTTATCAGGTCTCATCAAGACTGGCTGCATTGTCCTACTCTGTGGCCTGTTAAGGCTGTTCCCCACTCAGGGGGAGGTGATCAAAGAGCTAGCTACTGAGTTCTTGTTAGAAACAGTCCCTGTTCCTCTTACTAGGGTACCCACTAGATGACTGAACTGCAATAGGCTACATCTGAGCAGGAGTTTTAAGTTATATTTATGAATGATCCTTAGTTGGAGTCTCAGAAAAGACCCCTGTGCCCAGATATTTTGTTTCTGTTACTCTCCTTGTGGAGCTCCTGTCCTCTCCAGGTCTTACTATCTCCCCCTTCTTTCCTAAGATTTCCTGCACTCTGCCCAAAGTTTGTTTATGAGTCTCAATATCTGCCTTGTTATACTGCTGGATAGAGTCTTTCAGAAGCCCTCTGTGGTAGGCTCATAATCAATCCTCACTCAGAAAGGCAAATACAACGGACATTGAAAGAAGGATTCTTCGTTTTTAATAGCTCAGTTTTAATGTGCAACAATTTCTCCATCCATTCCTCCATTGAGGGACATCTAGGTTGTTTTTCAGTTTGGTTGTACACCTCTAAGAGAAAATGGCCTCTGAAGTTGCTGTTACCTCCAACACTGCTGGGTTGTACATCCTGCCTTCTTACAGAACTCAGGACTACCAGCCTAGGGATGGTACTACCCACCATGGCCTGGGCCCTCCCCCATTGATCATTAATTGATAAAATTCCTTATAGCTGGATCTCATGGAGTCATTATCTCAGCTGAAGCTCCTTCCTCTCTGATTACTCTAATTTATGTCAGGTTGATAGCCCAAACCAGCCAGTACAGAGTCACTGAGTAGCATCTACCTTTCTGTCTTGAGATTAACATTACAGGGTTCCTTATATTAGGTAAGAACTTTTGGAGGATGTTCAAACAGATATCAGGATGCAATGTGCAATTAACTTAAGACTGATTAATTGTAATCAGGAGTAATGTTGTGTTTTTTATCAGAAAATAGTTGTGTTTTTTAGTTTGGAAAAAATGATGAAAGTGTGATTTTTGTTTAATAAATACTTTTATCAACAATCTATTTGATGGGTTTTTTTTTGTTTGTTTGTTTGTTTTTTTACACTGGATAATTCATTTCATGGAAATTTAAATAAACACCAGCGGATATCTGATCTCAACATTTTGTGCCGATAGCTTTTCCATATATTTTACTGTAGGATGCTTTTCTAACTGATGGTTTGCATATTGTTTATGTATATATTAAAGTAATACTAAATAAGCCTTTTCAAAACCCGTAGAATCTCCAACAATAAAAAAGTGAAATTGGATAATAAGTAATGAAACCTCAGTACTAAAAGAACAGTGCATTTAAAAAATGAATATGTAGAGTAATTGCTGATTTTTACTGTCACTTATTGAACTTATGATAGTAAGGTAGGTATAATTAGAGCTGTCAATATTGAATTCCACATGTGCATTGCACTGCAAATTTAATTTAAATTTTTCTATCCCTTCCCATCACCACTGGGAGAAATTGAACCACTTGACTGCTGCTGTGGCAAATTGGATCCTAATAAGAATGATGCTTTAGTGCGTCTTGTTTTTGCTAAGACACAACTTCAGTGTTTGAGAGGAACTCACCTGGGCATTAACTCAACAAGAGATGTTGGTAGGAACATTACATTTTCCACGTTCTGATATCTCTGTGAATGTGTTGCATACAAAGAAGATCGGCAGCTAGGTTGTTTTATTCACAAATGTGCTTGTCACTCCAGCTTCAGGTGAGGCTGACTAATCTTTGTGCATTTAGAAATAATAATCTCAGTGTCTCAAATTACTGTGTATGGTAATTTTCAACATAAAGTGTCTCACAATATAATTCATAAGCTTGCATCAATATGCAGTGTTGATTTCAGGAGCTATCCTGAAGAAATTGCGACATTGTGGGTCTTTATAGAACTTGTTTAACTAATATTCAAGACATCAGCATGTAAATTATAAACAATTAAAACTGAGACATAATCAATGAACCCAATATTAAGTTAACAATACAAGTTCCTGAAACATGTCTTGTTAAATATTATACAAATAGAAAGACTTAAAAATTATATAAAATATATCAAGCTTAGTAACATTTAAGCATTAGGTCCTTTACATGCTGCTGATAAATAAATGTTATAACTACCTTGGTTGAGGTCAGTGGTATCTATTACACCTGAATGTGTCTGTGATTGTACACACATATACACACAGTTTGTTTTTCTCAAGAGTTATGACATTAGTCAAAAGAATTCAAATTGTAAGTAACAGAAATGCACATTAACAGTAAATGAGACAATAAAGTTATATTACAGACAAAAGAAACAAAGCTCTAAGTGGAAATGTACAACTTTTACATGGTATTTTTGTTGGTTTGTTTTTGTTTTTGAGACAATGTTTCTCTGTGTAGCCCTGGCTCTCCTGGGTTTGCTTTGTAGACCAGGCTGGCCTAGAACTCACAGAGTTCTGCCTGCCTCTGCCTCCCTGAGTGTGCCACAATGACTGGCTTCCACATGGACTTTTTTGATCAATCTCACACTCGCTGTTCTAAATGTAAGGAACCATGAGAAATGAGTTCTTCTCTGTCACAGTTAATTCAGGAGGTCAAATGCAAATACAAGACAGTAAAGAGCTCATCAGCAGTTACTTAGTTACTATGGGGAAATTTTTGGCATGTTGGTTAAGTTTTACTTCTTAATTATTAAGGACATAATTTTCTTTTGTAAAACTGCCTTTAAATAATCACTTACATTTTATATCGTGTGTGTGTGTGTGTGTGTGTGTGTGTGTGTGTAAAAGTGCAACTTAAAAAAAATCTTTTACTATGAAATGATTCAGAGTAAAGTCTTTATGCAAAGGATTTGGACCTCAGCAACCACATTGTAGCTAATCAACACCCATAACTTCAGTTTCAGGAGGTTCAACCCTGTCTTTGACAACTAGGCATGTATATGGTGCAACAAAAATCAATACACATAAAATAAAACTAAAAGTTGCTTAAATGAGGAAATCAGAAACACAATAGAAAAATATATGAAGCACCCGAGAAGGAATAAAACTGCAATTTCTAATTCCTTCATTATCCATGGTATTCTTGACATATTATATTTTGATATGATATGATTATATTTTACATCACTAAATAAGAAAGGGTTAAATGAAGGTACATGTATTCCGAATATAGTAAAAAGGGGTCTATAATGATAGTTTTACATTTTAGGCTTCCTTATGAAATAAGACATTCTTCTTCTCAAAATACCATTTGTTATTATTATTATTTCCAATTTATTCACTTTGTATCCAGGTGGTAACTTCCTCAATCATTGCCTCCTTGTCCCACACTTTCTCCCTCTTCCTCCCCTATTCCTCTCCCCTAGTCCACAGTAAGGGGAAGTCTTCCCCCTCCCCTACTGTCTTACACAAGACTATGAGGTCCCTTCAGGACTGCCTGGATACTCTTCCTCTGTTTGCTGGCTAGGTGGCCCCATCAGAGATAAGTGATCAAGGAGGAAGCAACCAAGTTCATGTCAGATAATGTCTCTTCTCTTACTAAGGAACCAACATGGAGACTGAGCTGTCTATGGGTTACATCTGAGCAGGTGGGTCTAGGCCCTCTCTAAGCATGGTCTTTGGTTGATGCATCAGTTTCTTCAGTCTTCCCTGAGACCAGCTTTTTTAATTTTTATTTTTATTTTTTTGGCTTTGTTGGTCTATTTGTTGGGCTTCTGTCTCCATTGGGGCCACCTATATCCCCCTTTTCCATAAGACTCCCTGAGATCTATCCAAAGTATGGCTATGTGTCTCTTCATCTGCTTAGATCCCTTTCTGGGTGGAGTCTTTCAGAGGACATTTGTGGTAGACTCCCACTCTGTTCCCTCTCTTCTACCACTTCTAGGTTCTATACTCTTTTCCCTCCTTTATGAGAATGAAGCATCTTCACTAGGGTCCTCCATGTTGTTTAGCTTCTTTAGGACTCTAGATTTTAGTATGTTTATCCCATATGATATGGCTAATAGCTACTTATAAGTGAATATATACTGTGCATGTTTTTCTGCTTCTGGCTTATCTCACTCAGAATGATCTTTTCTAGTACCGACCATTTGCCTGAAAATTTCATAACTTCCTTGCCTTTAATAGCTGATAACTATTCCATTGTGTAAATGTACCACAATTTTCTGTATCCATTCTCCCTTTGAAGGACACCTAGGTTGTTTCCAGATTTTGGCTATTACGAATAAAGCTGCTATGAACATTGTTGAGCAAATGACCTTGTTGTATGCTTGAACATCTTTTGAATATATGCCCAGAAGTGATATAACTGAATCTTGAGTTAGCACTGGAAATACAGTTTTCTGTGAAAGTGCCAGATTGATTTCCCAAGTGGTTATACAAGTTTACATTTCCACCAGCAAAGGGGAAGAGTTGCCCTTTCTCCACGTCCTCTCCAGCATGTGTTGCCACTTGACTTTTTGATTTTAGTCATTCTTATGTGTGTGGGATGGAATCTCAGTGTGGTTTTCATTTGCATTTTGTGATGAGTAAGGACATTGAGCATTTTTTTAAGTGTTTCTCTGCCATTTGATATTCCTCTGTTGAGAATTCTCTGTTTAGCTCTGTACCCCATTTTTTAAATTGGATTACTTAGCTTGTTAGCGTTTAATTTCATGAGTTCTTTATATATTCTGGATATTAGCCCTCTGTAGGATGTGTATTTTTCCTAGCCTGTAGGCTGTCATTTTGTTCTGACGACAGTGTCCTTTGCTATACAGAAGATTTTCAGTCATGAGGTCTCTTTTATTAATTGTTTATCTTACAACCTGAGCACTTGGTGTTCTACTCAGGAAGTTGTCTCCTGTGCCAATGTGTTCAAGGCTCTTTCTTACCCACTTTTTCATCTAACGGATTTAGTGAGTCTGTGTTTTTTAATTAATTTTTTCTATAAATTATAGTTTATTCACTTTGTATCCCAGCTGTAGCCCCCTCCTTCATTCCCTCATAATCCCACCTTCCCTCTCTCATGTCCTCCCTGCCCCTCCCTAAGTCCACTGGTTGGAGAGATCCTCCACCTCTTCCATCTGACCCTAGTTTATCAGGTCTTATTAGGACTGGCTGCAATGTCCCTGCTGTGGCTTGCTAAGGTTGTTCCCCCATCCAGGGGAGGCAGTCAAAAAGCTAGCCACTGAATTCAAGTCAGAGACAGTCCCTGTTCCCCTTACTAGGGTATGCACTTGGATACTAAGTTGCTGTGGGCTACATCTGAGCAGGGTTCTAGGTTATATCAATGAGTCTGTTTTTTTTTAATTTTTTTTATTTTTATTATTTATACTTTATTCACTTTGTATCTCCCCAGAAGCCCCTCTCCCCTCCCTTCCCAATCCCACCCTCCATCCTCCTTCTTCACACATGCCCCTCCCCATGTCCACTGATAGGGGAGGTCCTCTTCTCTTTCCTTCTGATCTTAGTCTATCAGGTCACATCAGGAGTGGCTGCATTGTCATTTTCTGTGACCTGGTAAGGCTGCTCCTCCATTAGAGGGAAGTGATCAAAGAGCAGGCCAATCAGATTATGTCAGAGGCAGTCCCTCGTCACATTACTATGTAACCCATTTGGACACTGAGCTGTCGTGCTACATCTGTGCAGGGGTTCTAGGTTATCTCCATGAATAGTCATTGGTTGGAGTATGAGTCTCTGGGAAGTCCGCTGTGTTCAAATTTTCTGGTTCCATTGTTCTCCTTGTGTGGTTCCAGTCCAGTCTGGTTTTATGTTGAGGTTTGTGAACCACTTTACTTTTGTGCAGTGTGATAAGTATGAAACTATTAGAATTTTATTGCATTTAAACATCCAGTTAGACCAGGACCATTTATGGAAGACTTTTCTTCTTATTATTTGGTCTTGTATTCTTTATAAAAAATCAGGGGTCCATAGGTGTGTGGTTTTATTTCTGGGTTTTCAATTCAATTCTTTTGAGCCACCAGACTGTTTGTCTGCCAATACCATTCCATTTTTATTACTTCTGCTTCATAGTACAACTTGTAGTCAAGGATGAAGATACCTCCAGAAGTTCTTTTATTGTACAGGATGTTTTTATTGTTTGTTTGTTTTTCCATATGAATTTGAGAGTTGAAATTTCAAAATCTGTAAAAGAATTGTGTTGGTTTTTTTATGGGAATTGCACTGAATCAATTGATTGCTTTCGGTAGGATGGCTATTTTCACTGTGTTAATCCTACCAATCCATGATGATGGGAGATCTTTCATCTTCTGATATTCTTTCTTCAGAGACTTGAAATTTTTTTCATACAATCTTTCTCTTGATTGGTGGAAGTTATTTCATGAGACTTTATGTTACTTTTGACTATTGTAAATGGTTTTAT
Source organism: Meriones unguiculatus (assembly GCF_030254825.1). Taxonomy (NCBI): domain Eukaryota; kingdom Metazoa; phylum Chordata; class Mammalia; order Rodentia; family Muridae; genus Meriones; species Meriones unguiculatus. The sequence goes on along the minus strand of NC_083357.1, from coordinate 77,919,242 downwards.
TTCTTTAATTTAATTCTCAGTCTTTTTCTCTTTTGTATACAGAAGAGATAGAGGTTTTTTGTTTTGTTTTTTGATTTTTTTTAGTTAATTCTGTATCTAGCCATTTTGCTGAAGGTGTTTATCAGCTGTAGGAGTTCTCTGGTAGAAATTTTTGGGGTCACTCATGTATGGTATCATATGGCTGCAAATAGTGAGACTTTGTCTACTTTCTTTCTGATTTGGAACCGCTTTATCTCCTTTAGTTGTCTTATTGCTCTAGCTAGAATCTTCCCTTACTTTGTTGAAGAGATACTGAGAGAGTAGGTAGCCTTGCCTTGTCCTTTATTTCACTGTGATTGATTTAATTTTCTCTCTTTTTAGTGTGATGTTGGCTATAGGCTTGTCGTATATTGTCTTCATTGTGTTTAGGTATGTGCTTTGTATCCCTGAGCTCTCCAAAACTTTAAACATGAATGAGTGTTGGGTTTTATCAAATGATTTTTCAACATCTAAGGACATGGTCATGTGTTATTTTTGTGTTATTTGTTTTAGTTTGTTTATATGATGGATTACATTGATGGATTTCTGTGTATTAAACTACCCCTGCATGCATGGGATGGCGCCTACTTGGTCACAGGGAATGATATCTTTGATGTGTTTTGGGATTCAGTTTTTTTTTTTTAATTTTTCATCAATTACACTTTATTCATTCTGCATCCCCCCATAAGCCCCTCCCTCCTCCCCTCCCAACCCCACCCTCCCTCCTCCCTCTGCTTGCATGCCACTCCCCAAGTCCACTGATAGGGGAGGTTCTCCTCTCCTTTCTGATCTTAGTCTATCAGTTCACATCAAAAGTGGCTGCATTGTCCTCTACTATGGCCTGGTAAGGCTGCTCCCCCCCAAGGGGGAGGTGATCAAAGAGCAGGCCAATCAGATTATGTCAGAGGCAGTCCCTCTTCCCATTACTATGTAACCCAACTGGACTCTGAACTGCCCTGGGCTACATCTGTGCAGGGGTTCTGGGTTATCTCCATGAATAGTCCTTGGTTGGAGTATGAGTCTCTGGGAAGTTCCCTGTGTTCAAATTTTCTTGTTCTGTTGCTCTCCTTGTGGAGACCCTGTCCTCTCCAGCTCTTACTATTTCCCAGTTCTTACCTAAAATTCCATTCACTCTGCCCAACAGTTGCCCATCAGGCTCAGCATCTGCTTTGATAGTCTGAAGGGCAGAGGCTTTCAAAGGCCCTCTGTGGTAGGTTCCTAGGTTGTTTCCTGTTTTCTTCTTCTTCTGATGTCCATCCTCTTTGCCTTTCCAGATGGGGATTGGACATTTTTGTTAGGGTCCTCTCTCTTGCTTAGTTTCTTTAGACGCACAGGTTTTAGTGGGTTTGTCCTATGTTGTATGTCTATATGAGTGAGTATATACCATGTGTATCTTTTTGCTTCTGGGACAACTCACTCAGGATGATCCTTTCCAGATCCCACCATTTACCTGCAAATTTCATGATTTCCTTATTTTTCATTGCTGAGTAATATTCCATTGTGTAGATGTACCAAAATTTAAGATAGCATCTTCAACAAATGGTGCTGGTCTAACTGGATGTCTACATGTAGAAAAATGAAAATAGATCTATACTTGTCACCCTGCACAAGACTGAAGTCCAAGTGGATCAAAGACCTCAACATAAAACCAGACACATTAAATCGGCTAGAAAAAAAAGTGGGAAATACCCTAGAACTCATTGGTACAGGGGAAAACTTCCTGAACAGAACACCAACAGCACAGGCTCTAAGAGCAACAATCAATAAATGGGACCTCATGAAACTGAAAAGCTTCTGTAAAGCAAAGGACACCGTCATCAAAACAAAGCGACCACCTACAGATTGGGAAAGAATCTTCACCAACCCTTTATCTGACAGAGGACTCATATCCAGTATATATAAAGAAATAAAGAAGCTGAAAAGCAGCAAACTAAGTAATCCACTTAAAAAATGGGGAACGGAGCTAAACAGAGAATTCTCTGTAGAGGAATACCGAATGGCAGAGAAGCACTTAAAGAAATGCTCAACCTCACTAGCCATTAGGGAAATGCAAATCAAAACAACCCTGAGATTTCACCGTACACCCATGAGAATGGCCAAGATAAAAAACTCAAGTGACAACACATGCTGGAGAGGTTGTGGAGAAAGGGGAACCCTTCTGCACTGCTGGTGGGAATGTAAACTTGTACAACCACTTTGGAAATCAATCTGGCGCTTTCTCAGACAACTAGGAATAGCGCTTCCTCAAGATCCAGCCATACCACTCCTGGGCATATATCCAAAAGAGGCTCAAGTACACAAAAAGGACATTTGCTCAACCATGTAGCAGCTTTATTTGTAATAGCCAGAAGCTGGAAACAACCCAGATGCCCCTCAACTGAAGAAGGGATTCAGTTTTTAAGCATTTTATTGAGTATTTTGTGTCAAAGTTCATAAGAAAGATTGGTTTGAGATTGTCTTTCTTTTTAGGGTGTTTGTGTGGTTTAGGTGTCAAGCTAACTGCGGCCTCATAGAATGAGTTTGGTAATGTTCCTTTTGTGAAATAGTTTGAAGAGAATTGGAGTTAGCTCTTCTTTTAAGGTCTGGTAGAATTCTGCACTGAAACCATTTGGCCCTGGGTGGGCATCGATAGAATTTTGATGAGAGATCCCATGACCTTATGGAATATAGGACTACTTTATTTATTTTCCTGATCATGATTTAACTTTGGTAATTGAAACTATCAAGAAATTTTTCTGGCTATTACAAATAAAGCTGCTACAAACATGGTTGAGCAAATGTCCTTTTTGTGTACTGAGCCTCTTTTGGGTACATGCCTAGGAGTGGTATTGTAATAGCCAGAAGCTGGAAATAGCCCAGATGCCCCTCAACTGAAGAATGGATGCAGAAATTGTGGTACATCTATACAATGGAGTATTACTCAGCAATGAAAAATAAGGAAATCATGAAATTTGCAGGTAAATGGTGGGACCTGGAAAGGATCATCCTGAGTGAGATGTTCCAGAAGCAAAAAGACACACACGGTATATACTTGCTCATATAAACATACCCACTAAAATCGGTACATCTAAACAAACTAAGCAAAAGAGAGGACCCTAACTAAAATGCTCAATCCCAATCCTGAAAGGCAAAGAGGATGGACATCAGAAGAAGAAGAAAACAGGAAACATCCTAGGAACCTGCTACAGAGGGCCTCTGAAAGCCAGAAGAAGTAAACAGGAAACAACCTAGGAACCTACCACAGAGGGCCTCTGAAAGCCTCTGCCCTACAGACTATCAAAGCAGATGCTGAGCCTGATGGCCAACTGTCAGGCAGAGTGAATGGAATTTTATGTAAGAAGTGGGAAATAGCAAGAGCTGGAGAGGACAGGAAATCCACAAGGAGAGCAACAGAAGAAGAAAATTTGCACACATGGAATTTCGCAGACTCATACTCCAACCAAGGACTATTCATGGAGATAACCTAGAACCCGTTTACAGATGTAGCCCATGGCAGTTCAGTGTCCAAGTGGGTTACCTAGTAATGGGAACAGGGACTGCCTCTGACATAATCTGATTGGCCTGCTCTTTGATCACCTATCCCTGAAGGGGGAGCAGCTTTACCAGGCCACAGAAGATGACAATGCAGCCACTTCTGATGAGAACTGATAGTCTAAGATCAGAAAGAAGGAGAGGAAGACCTCCCCTATCAGTGGACTTGGGGAGGGGCATGCATGCAGAAAGGGAAGGAAAAGTGGGGTCAAGAGGGGAGGAAGGAGGGGCTTATGGGGGAATACAAAATGAATAAAGTGTAATTAATAATAATAAAGCAGAAAAAAACTAGACAAAATAAAAAAAAACAAATTTTTCCATTTCATTTAAATTTTCAAATTTTGTTGCACATGGGCTTTTGAAGTAGGACCTAATGATTCTTTGGATTTCCTCAGTGTTTGTTGTCATGTCTATACTTGTTGTTTTCTGATTTTGTTGATCTGGATAGTGTCTTTTTATGTTTTAGTTAGCCTAGTAGTGGATTTTCTATCTTGTTAATTTTCTCAAAGAAGCATCTCTTGGTTTTGTTGATTCTTTGAATGGTTCTGTTTCTTACAAATTTATTGATTTCAGCTATCAGTTTGATTATTTCCAGCTCTCTGCTCCTCTTGGTGTTTCTTTTTCTCCTCTTCCTCCTCCTCCTCCTTCTTCCTCTTTTTTATAGTGCATTCAGGTATTCCATTGCGTTGCTTTTATGAGATGTCTTTAATTTCTTTATGAAGGTACTTAGTGCTATGAAATTTTCTCTTAGCACTGTTTTCATTGTTTCCCATGTGATGGGGTAAGTTATGCCTTAATTTTCAGTGAATTCTAGGAAGTCTTTAATGTCTTTATTTTTTTTCTTCCCTGACCCAGCTGTCATTGAGTAGTGAGTTGTTCAGTTTCCATGCATGTATAAGATTTTGCTATTTCTGTTAATGTTGAGATGTAGTTTTTAGACACCGTGGTCTGATATGATACTAGGAATTATTTCAATCTTCTTATATCTTATGAGGTTTGCTTTGCACCTGACTATATTGTCGATTATGGAGAAGGTTCCATGAGGTGCTGAAAAGAAGGTATACTCTTTTGTGTTTGTGTTAAAAATTTTTGTAGACATCTACCAGGTCCATTTGATTTAAGACCTCTGTAAGTGTTGTTATTTCTCTGTGTAGCTTCTGCTTTAATGATCCATCCTTTTGGTAAGAGCGGGAAGTTTAAGTTTCCCACTATTAAGGTGTTTTGGTGACTGTATCACATAAGTTTTACTAATGTTTCTTTGACAAATGCAGGAGCCCCAGTGTTTGAAGCAGACATATTCAGGATTGTGATACCCTCCTGGTGAACTTTTTCCTTTGATGAGAATCAAGTATCCCTCCCAGTCTCTTTTGATTATTTTTTGTTGAAAGACTATTTTATTACATATTAGGATGGCTACTCCAACTTGCTTCTTGGGACCACTTGCTCTGAAAATCTTTTTCCAGCCCTTTATTCTGAGGCAGTATCTATCTTTGTTGTAGAGGTGTGTTTCTTGAATGCAGAAGAATGTTGAATCATGTATTCACAACCATTCTGTTAGTCTGTGTCTTTTTATTGGCGAGTTGAGTCCTTGGATGTTTATAGATTTTATTAAAACATGAAATGCTTCAAGAATTTGTGTCTCATTCCCAAAGAGGGACTATGCTAATCTTCTCCGAATCTTTCCAACTTTAGTATATGTGCTGCCAAAGTGAGCACTAAGTAGCCTTTGTTGAGTCCTTATTTTGTGTCAGTAATGTTATTATTTGCATAACAACATAAGTTTACCAGATGAAGCAATTGCTACTGGTGGAAATGTGATTAAAATTTAGACTTCAAATATTTAATTCTAAACTCTTGTGTTGTAAAGGAAACAAAAAACAACATATAAGAAGAAACTAGTGTGTATAAACTACAGATTCATTTAAAACAGTGATGGGTCCTTGTTTTGAAGAATAGGTAAAGTGTTAGCAGCCCTGTGATCACAAAGCATTGTCATAGCCATTAAAGAGGCAGATACTTCAATCATGAAATCCCAAAGTTCAGAAAATCCAGTTAGTAGAAAAGACAATATTCAGTAAAATCATCATACCTTTTGCATGTTTTATCAAGAAAATCTATTGAATTCATTAACATTCATGATAGAGTGCAAGGTGCACTGGAGAAACAAAGAATGCAGTGTGACATTACTCAGGCAGCCAGAAGATACTTAGTGTGAAAGGAAAGGCAGGGAGAAGGCAGGGATATATGATTGATTTATAGAACAGAAGAAATTGCCAGAATCCAATTATTTGACAAAATTCGGGACAAATGATGTACACGAAGAAAGCTTACATAATCATGAGTAAACTTGGCTATATACTTTAAGAAAAAATAAAGTTATTCCAACACCAAACAAACAGACAAAAAAAAGTTGCACACAATCAACAGAAAGAAGATGAGACAAAGAAAATAAAGTCACAGACCTTGAAGCTGTCATTCTGCTTGAGTGGCTCTTTTCAAAGTTTTGCAAACATATTGTTTCTGTACTTTTAAAGTATGATGGAATAAACAGTCTTATACTTTCACTCCACCTCAGAGGTATGTGGTGACTCTGTGTCAGCTTCATCTTTTTATTCTCTGGTCATTCAACAAATCCTTGAAGCAAGAGTGTTCAATGACTATTATTTCCACTGCACAAGTCAAGAGTCAGTAGTGGCTGAGAGGTTACAGGATTGGTGCTGCAGGAATTCTGAAAAGAACTCTCCTGTATGCTACATGGAGCAATGATATAGCCTTTATACCATTTTTACATTCATCATTTTTTCTCATAACTCTATAATAAAATGTCTGGTGCCAGAGAACTTGACACACATCAAACTCCAATCATCTTTGTAGGATTCACAGCCACCTTAGAGAATCCAGAGTGACACAGTGTAGTTCAACGCCCCTGTGCTGAAATTACTGCAGTGACAAGCCAAGCTAAGGTGAATCTTAGAGTTTTGTGTTCATTTAAACTTTGTTAATTTAGGTAATAAAAAATTGAAAACCAACAGATGTAAAGCTGACATTTATAAATATGTATTTGTAAAACAATGCAAATTCCTTTCAAATTAACCTATGCTCTCTATGCTTTTCATAGACATTGAACAAGAAATAGAAGCAATGTAACAGCAGACAAATTTTGATGAAAAATATGCTGAAAGTAGAGTAGGAATGCATTACACAATCTCATAAAATAGTGTCATCATTGTCCTACAATTGATGTAGTTGAGCCAGGAGGACATCCAGGGAGGAGTATGCTGATAAGGAATTTGAAAGTGGGATGCTTGCATGGATGAAGAGTCTGATTATTTATTAAAACAAAACTCTTTAATGATAACTGTTATTACTGAACACTTAATATTTGCTGGCATTATTCTAAGTAAATGACAAAACTTCTTAATTCAATAGTTATGACAAAGAAATGAAATAATCATCATTACTCCCATTTACAAAGAACCTAAGACTTCAAGGAATTTAGTAACATCATGTTAAGTGATGCAGAGCCTTAAAAATGTTGCTTGCCATACTCATACTCAAAGGATCCAGGTTGTGCAAACCTTGGTGGCTGCTCTCGTTCCTTGTGAAATTGCTGTTTTTTTTTATAACCAGCTTCCCGCTACTCTTAAAAGAAGAGCCCTTTTGGACTAGCCAGAATTCTACCCTGGAAAAGTGTTAGGGATCCTTCCCAATAGATAGGTCTTCCCTGCCTATGCTACTCTAGGGAGTATGCTTGGAGGCAGAGGACAAGGGAGGGGTGATATTTAACAAATCAGTCTGGTATATTGCTTTATCAAGTCTGTCTGGTGCATTCCTGAAGTATATTGCTAGTTGAGGGCCTGGAGAACTATAGGAAGATGGACTCAGCTCCGTTAATCTTGATCATTCCTGCTTTCTTTTCCTTTCCTTTGCTTTTCTCCATCATATTTTAATTACTATTTTATTCCTCTCAACCCTTGAGGCACTGCCATATATATCACAAAACCTAAACATCCTCCAATGACCTAGCCCAATTCCTTTGTTCACTCCCAGGTGAGAATTCAGACATGTCCACAGAGGTTACAGCATCCATACGGTTTTGTTATAGCTCATATATAACCCCTTCATGTCCTAAGGAAGACAATTTCTCTTAGAGGTTTTCATTTTAGTATATCATTAAAAATCTTGTTGCCTTTTTTTCTTGGGTAAAGACTAGTCAAGAATGAATGACATTTTGTGTCTATGATGTTCACAGCTTTTCTTGGTAGGTCTGGTACAATCTTGGGAACAGGGTTGCTGTGTGTTGAAGGTCTGACAGTAGCTCTTAGCCTTGCCTATCTTAGGTAGTTATGCTGTGCATTTTTTATTGGTGTCCTATGATTTGTTCCTGATACCTTCGATTTGAAAATTTTCTGAGAAATGGAGCAGTAATGCAGCATCACCTTATTAAAATACATTTGAAGCCTTTTAAAAAAAATGTTGCTTGCCCTTTTGTAGGCTGATTCAGTGAAAAGGATATGTCACTATTCATATAAAGTTGATTGGAGAATTTGGATAATTTCAAGATAATGCTCCAGCCCCTCTCAGAAGCTGTAGAGTCAATATCTTGGAAACAAAGTTGTTATATATTGTTTGCTTATGTATTGTTTCCTCATCTGGTTCATAGCGTCTTTGGAAGTTATATAGTTTAGGTAAATGAGAGGATATATGTCTGTGAAAATGGGAGTCTCAGAGGCACCTGATATTATAATGATTTGATCAGTGATTATAAACACAGAAGTCTCAGGTCCCCTATTTTTTCCCTTTCTCTAATATTATTGTGTAGGAAAATCTGGTTGTAATGTCATTGGTAAATATATAAAAGAAAACAATACTATCTCTGAAAAAATACAACTTTGAAACTAAGTCTATATTGTATCATATTATTATGTAAAAGTATTTTCAAAACTGTTTATTCTAAAAATATAATATTAATATTTTGTCTTCTTATACTTTTGGCAAGAAACTTCAGTACTTGTAAGTATAGTTATACATCTTTTTTGAAAAGCTATTTTTGAAAAATGACAGTGGATCACAGTTTTAAAACATTACCAATAAAGCCTAAGAATTTTCTTGAGTCAGAATCAACAATGGGCAAGTTCATTCCTACTGCCCTTTTTCCATACAGGAGATATACTTTAGAAAATTTGTGAACAGTTTCCCTAAACTTTGGATACATATTTAGTTCTATAAACTCCCCTCTAATTTACTACTCAGTCGGTTATTTCTCTAGAATCTGGAAGGTTTGTTTTGGAGATGTACCCATACAGGAAATAGTGTCTCTGTTTTCTGCTCTGTATGAAGGCAGGAGCCTAGTTGAGAGAGGATACAGAAATGTGTGCAAGTTTTAAAACTCCCTAGTAATAAAGATAATGAAAGTTTATTTAGTTATTTAGTACAAAGAAAAACAAACAAAAAAAATCGAAACAATAAATAGTAGTCAGTTTCCCCTAACCCCAGCACTTTAAACCCTAAAATTATTTCTTTTAGAAGAGTTGAGCTTGACCTCTCTGTTCTCTTAAAGGAGTTGAATATCTTTGTTACCTCTTTAATTTTGCCAGGTAGAATTTTTGCTTTGGAAGTAAGTGACAATATTTGCAAGGAGACTGAATGGATGCCACTAACCAACCACACTATTTCATTAGTAAAGTGCAAAAACAATACAGCAGGCAACAGACATCAATTTGGTGTGTAGTACAGCTTGGGAGTAAAGAAGTACAACGGAAAAAAGGGGGCTTTGGAGGCAAGAGTCCAAGCATTCTAATCATTCCGTTAAACCAAAAGTTGAAATATGCTACAAGTTTGTAGGTCTGAAGGCAATCTCAAAATCTGCTGAATGTTGTCAGTGGAAATGAAGGAAGGTTATTAATGCTAAAAATACACAATTGAGTCACTGGGTATACTATAAATGGTGATAGAATGGACCATACACATAATTAAATTATTTCAGCTACTGATTATATGGAATTAATAAATATTATAGGAACTTCCCAGCTTTGCAACAGCCATCAGTATCTTGTGATTGCAAATTTTACAGAAGAGGAATCAAGCCTAGCTTAACTTCTCTTTTCTGTCATAATTTCTTAATCTCTCTGTTGATCTATAAAGTGATTTTGATGATAAAGATGAATATGATTATTAAGCTATTTTGATGATTGTTTCTATCAAATTATAAAGTTAAATGTTCATATTAACTGAAGGAAACAATATGAAAATATATTATCATAGAAGCTGTGATTATATAGGTCATAGGCTCTTGAAGAAAACTTCCTACTATTAATTTGCTGGAGACACAAAGAAAAAAAGTGATTCCTGATGAGATGTTATTCCCATAGATCAGAGCATTTCTTCTTCAGAGAAAGTTTTCCTTGTCTTATATATTGATTAACACAGAGACCCACTACTGGGTGATGTGAAGAGTGTGAGAAACCTTGGAACCTTTGGCATTAATTGGAATATCTTTATCAAACCCTTCACCTCTAATCTCACTGATATATGTGGAAGAGGAGGCAGAAAGCTTGTAAGAGCCAGACATAATGGATGGCACCAAGGGAACAGTACCTTCTAGACACCAGAGGACTCAAAGAGATATCAACTCACAGAGACTGTGGCAGTCCACTCAAGTCCTGTGTAGGTCCAGAACTAACACAATACCAACACAGGGAAGGGAACATAGATACAAAGGCCCACTGTTTCTAAAAAGCTATTTGTAATCAATACCACCTAGAAAAGGAAAAATAATTAATTTTCTCCAGTAGAGTGTCAAAGTGCATAATAATCACTGTCCAGTGCAGGTCTCAAGCCCAGGAATAGTGGACAGTACAAGAGACTCCATATTTTTGGTTTGGTTTGGTTGTTTGTTTGGTTTATTGCCTTTGTGGAGTTTTTGTTTGGTTCAGATACATTTGACTTATTTTTTATTTTTTTTTTAGTTTGACTTGATTTTCTTTTTTTTTTTTCCTTCTTTTTGTTTTCAGAAAGAAATGTACATAAAGTGTAGGTGAGGAGGTAGGGAGGAACTGGGAGGAATTAGGAAGAGAAAGAATATGACCAAAATACATTGTATGAAAAAATTTAAATGAAAATTAATATTTTTTGGAGCAGCTTTATTCATAATAGCCAGAACCAGGAAACAACCCAGATGCCCCTCAGTTGAGGAACGAATACAGAAATTGTGGTACTTTTACAAAATGGAATACCACTCAGTAATTAAAAACAAGAAAATCTTCATGTTTTCTGGAAAAATTATTCCCTGGTTTTTTTTAATTACCCTTTATTCACTTTGTATCCCCTATAAGCCCCTCTCTCCTTCCCTCCTGATCCCACCCTCCCATCCCCTTCTTCGCGCATGCCCCTCCTCAACTCCACTGATAGGGGAGGACTTCCTCTCTTTCCTTCTGATCTTAGTCTATCAGATCACATCAGTAGTGGATGCATTGTCATCTTCTGTGGCCTGGTAAGGCTGCTCCCCCCTCAGGGGGGAGGTGATCAAAGAGCAGGCCAATCAGTTCACGTCAGAGGCAGTCCCTGTTCCCATTACTATGGAACCCACTTGGATACTAAACTGTCATGGGCTACATCTGTGCAGGGGTTCTAGGTTATCTCCATGCATGGTACTTGGTTGGAGTATGAGTCTCTGGGAAGAACCCTGTTTTCAAATTTTCTGGTTCTGTTGCTCTCCTTGTGGAGTTCCTGTCCTCTCCAGCTCTTACTATTTCCTACTTCTTACATAAGATTCCATGCACTCTGCCCAACAGTTGACCGTAAGTCTCAGTGTCTGCTTTGATAGTCTGCAGGGCAGAGCCTTTCAGAGGCCTTCTGTGGCAGGTTCCTAGCTTGTTTATTTTTAAACAGATAAAAAAATCTTTTAATTAAGACCATACATATTTGTCTTTATAGACAGGCAAACTCCCTCTGTAGTATAGCAGTCAAAGAAATGCGGGGAAACAAGCTGATCGTCATAGAACTTCCCGAAAAACATAGATGGTAACTGTGGCTGCTCTCAGTGCCAAGCAGTAACATCCAGACAGCACTTCTGAAGTCTGCTTGTAAATATTTACTAAAATTGTAGAATGTTCGTAACAAAATAGGAAGCCAATCAAGTTTTTCGAAATTAACAGAAAATTGAACTAGTAAATGCACACACACACCTGGGTAAAAAGTATTTGACGTACATTATTTGAGTAACCTCACAAACTTATGCCATTTTTTCTTTTAACGAACAGAACACCCTTCCTCAAGCACTTATTTACTTATTTTAAGTCATCTCTGTTATAATAAACAAACTCTTTGTCCCCTCATTGCAATTTTGTGAGATTTCCTTTATTTTATGTAATTTTTTAGGTATGTAAAAAGACTGCTTGACAAGATAAGGCCAATTAAATTGTTCCACTTAAGATCTATTTAAAGAATTTATTGTTTTTATCAGATATTTTCTTGTGGCACTAAGGTGATAAGCTAATATGCTACTTTGTAGATGTTGGGGATATTTCTGAAAGCTAGATAATCTCATTCAGAAAAGTAAACTATTTTGTTTCTTTCTCTTCTTCTTTTAACTTTTATTATTATTTACAATTTATTCAATTTGTATCCCAGTTGTAGCCTCCTCCATCTGCTCCTGGTCCCACTCTCCCTCCCACCTCCTCCCCTATCGCACTTCCCTAGTGCACTTGTAGGGGAGGTCTTCCTTCCCTACTGTCTGAGCCTAGCCTATCAGGTCCCATCAGGATTGCCTGGATCCTCTTTTTTATAATTTTCATATTTTTTCTAAAATTACAATTTACACACTTTGTATCCCAGCAATATCCCCTTCCTTCATTTCCTCACAAACCCACTCTCCTTCCTTCATTTCCTGCCATGCCCCTCTCCAAGTCCACTGATAGGGGAGGTCCTCCTAGCCTTTCATCTGACCTTACCCTATCAGATCTCATCAGGACTGGCTGCATTGTGTTCCACTGTGGCTTTGTAAGGCTGCTTCCCCATTAGTGGGAGGTTATCAAAAAGCCAGCCACGAGTTCATGTCAGAGACAGTCCCTGATCCCCTTACTAGGGTATCCCCTTGGAGACTGGGCTGCCATGGGCTACATCTGTGCATGGGTTCTAGGTTCTCTCCATGCATGGTCCTTGGTTGGAGTATCAGTCTCAGAAAACAAAACAAAACAAAACAAAAAAAAAAAAACAAAAACAAAAACAACAACAAAAAAAAACCCTGTGCCCAGATTTTTTGTTTCTGTTGCTCTCCTTGTGGAGCTCCTGTCCCCTCCAGGTCTTTCTATCTCTCTCTTCTTACATAAGGTTCCCTGCACTCTGTCCAAATTCAGTTATGAGCCTCAGCATCTGCTTTGATACCCTGCTGGGTAGAGTCTTTCACAGGAGCTCTGTGATAGGCTCCTATCCTGTTTCCTGTTTTCTCCCTCTTCTGATTTCCATCCTGTTTGCCTTTCTTAGTGAGAATTGTTCATATTACCCAGGGTCCTCCTTGCTTAGCTTCTTTAGGTGTACAGATTTTAGTATGTTTATCCTATATTATGTGTCTAATACCCACTTATAAGTGAGTGTATACCATGTGTGTCTTTCTGCTTCTGGTATACCTCACTCAGCATATTTACTTGATCCCACAATTTGCCTGTAAATTTCATTATTTCCTAGTTTTCAATTGCTGAATAGTATTCCATTGTGTAAACATACCACTATTTCTGTATCCATTCTTCAGTTGAGGGACATCTGGGTTGTTTCCAGGTTCTGGTTATTACAAATTTGTTATTCAATTTGTTATTTCTCAACAGAAACTATGAAAGACAAAAGGCCCTAGGCATAGGTTATGCAAACTCTAACGGACCACAGATGCCAAGTGAGACTACTATACTCAGCAGAGCTTTTAATCAACATAGATGGAGAAAAAAAATATTCCATGACAAATCTTAACTTAAACAATATCTACACAGCTTGGATCCTCTTCCTCTATGGACTGGCTAGGTTGTCTCATAAGGGAGAAGTGATCATGGAACAAATATTTCAAATGTGATTTTTAAAGTGTTTCCTAAGTCTTTATGATATTTCTTCATTATCACTACAGCATACACAAATTAACGTAAGTCAGTCAAAATATATGAATTATAAAGTTTTTCTGATAGTCCATGTCATGTGACTCAGTGTAACTTATTACAACCCATACCTTCCCTTTTATGCAAGACTCTTTTTTAGTTTTATATATCCTACATATTTTAAAATAAGTATATCTTTTTTATAACTATGCAATACCTATAAAAGATACATGTCCAGGCATAAGAACAATTGAAACTATATTTATAATCAGAAGCCAGTTTACTTTCTCATAATACTCCAACAATATCTGAATGTTAACTTTTAGTATCTGAATCATTCTTTGTTACATGAATGTGACGAGTCTATTTCCAGGAATGCAATTTCTCTCTGTTGGCCATTGCTACATATTCCTGCTCCCAATGTTTTCTGAGTCCTGTGGTCTAAACCAGACCTATGAGTTATGCTATCCATTTGGATCATGTATTTTTTTTCATCTTCAACAATTTTTCAGACAAATTTTGCCATATTTTCTTTCTCTTGAGTCTTATAGCCATGTGACTCTGCCATCTTCTTGAAGTTTATTTTGTGTTTTAGAGAAGAAAAATCTCCCCAGAGAGCCATCTGCAGCTCTGAAGCCCACAGAAGGCTGAGGAAATATTTGTAATGCTGCCATTTACTTGAATGACTTGAGTGATCTGAAACTGCTTTAAACATATGAAACAGCGCCCCAGACAAGAAGGTATTTTGAAACTAAACAGCTTGCATGTGGAAAAGATATTAATCCTGGAACACCAAATTACATAAAACATGACATTTTAACAAATACAAACTATTGATTTGTAATCACTAAATACATTAAACTTGATAATAACAAGATAATGTTTTATTAATTTTTATAAGATTAAAAATATTAAACCAAAATGTTCTTGAAAAATAAAAATAGGTACATTCTAAAGCTCAAAAATTTTTGAATAATATCTGAGAAATTTAAAATCTGTATATGTTTAAAAATAAGATCATGGGAAAATAATTGAATTATTGTCATTTTTGTTGAGAAATCAATTAACAGTTCTCTGAAACAGATAAGGGCCTTATAATGTTTTGTCTCATTAAGAACAAGCTTATGAAGTCAGCCAGACAAAAATATGTTACACAAGCTATAAGATAGTTTAGCTTTTTAAAACATTAACTATAGCAGTTATTGTTTTTTATTATAGTGTTGCAAAATGTTACTTTTGAAGTTCAAAGTTACTGAATTGATGTTGGTCACAGGCTTGATGTATGTTGCCTTTACTATATTTAGGTATGTATTCCTGATCGCTCCAAAATTGTATTTATTTTTTTATTTTATTTTATTTTTTTTATTTTATTATGTATACAATGTTCTGCCTGCATGTACACCTGAACACCAGAAGAGGGCACCAGATCTCATTATAGATGGTTGTGAGCCACCATGTGGTTGCTGGGAATTGAACTCAGAACCTCTGGAGGAGCAGTCAGTGCTCTTAACCTCTGAGCCATCTCTCCAGCCCGCTCCAAAATTTTAAACTTGAACCAATGTTGGATTTTGTCAAATGTTTTTAGGGATCTAAGGAGATGATCATCTTGTTGATTGTTTTGTATTGTTTTGTTTTGTTTTTTTGCTTTTTTTGTTGTTTTTCAGTTTGTTTATATGGTGGAATACATTGATGAATTTCCATTTATTGAACTACCCCTACATGCCTGGAATGAAGCCTACTTGGTAATGGTGGATGATTTCTTTGATGTGTTTTTAGATTTGGTTTGTGAGTAATTTATTGAGTATTTTTGCATCAATGTTCATAAGAGAGATTGGTCTGAACTTCTTTCTTTGTTGGGTCTTTGTGCAGTTTAGGTATGATGGTGACTATGGCCTCATAGAATGAGGCTGGGAAAGTCTCTTCTGTTTCTATTGATCACCTCCCCATGGCACTTTGCTAGGCCACAGAGAAAGAGGATCCTGACAGTTTGATGAGACTTGAGACTGGGGTCAGATAGTAGGGGAGGAGGACCTATCTTATCCATGGACTATGGGAGGAACATAGGAATGGGGGGAAGAAGGAGAAAGGGTAGGACCAAGAAGAAATGAGGGAGGGGACTAAAGCCAGTATACAATATAAATACATTGTATTTAATAATAATAATAATAATACTATATTTTTAAAAGTTACTTAGACCCTTTTAAATTGGCTTGAATTTTCTTAGTAGATAATAGATAAAAAAAGTTAAATAACAGTTGTTAATGGAAAACTCAAAGACATAAACATAATTCATAGTCAGTATATGCAAATGCGTATAAGCAGACAGAAGAGAGAACTAAACACAGGCAGGCCCTGATTTCACTCTTGCAGATTAAGCAAAGAAAAGCTGACTTGTCTTTCCTAATTCTAAGCATAGGTCATATACAGTGTCTGTAAACTGCTTATATGACATATTTATGTGCACTCGGCTTCATACAGAGTGTCTTTCCAAAGAGACTTGACAGTGACTGGTCATGTCGATTTTATATTTACATTTTAATTTGAAATTGTCATGTTTCATTATTAAAATGATTTTCAAATAAAATGTTCTAGTTCTTACATTATTGGAGAGAAAGCTGAAAAGCCATGGGGTTGAAAGTGATGAGATTTAAATGCATTCATACTAATTTCTGTTTAGTCTATTTACACTCTTGCTTATATCATTTAAACTATGTATATAATAATGTGATATGTGATATATGATATGTGATATATGATGATATAATATATAATACATAACATATAACATATAATATGATATATAACATGTAATGTGTAACATGTAATATGTAATTGATATATATATAATATAAATATTGAATTGCACAAACTGTTTTAAAGGGTAATCTGTTCCAAAGATGCTGAAAAGTGATGAAAGATGTAGAATGAGACAAACATATGTAGCAACAGCCTTGAATAATGCTGGTGTTTATGCAAATCTGAAAAGTTATTTAGCAGCCTCTTTGATGCTGATTATGTATTTTCCTACTGACTTGTAATATGAATAATGCCACTAGTTTTACAGAATTAAAGAAAACCCCATATTTGGGGGATACTCAGTATTGGACTGTGTCACTCTTGAATGTGCTTCTAGATTTTGAAGTATGCTCTCTATCAGATGTTTGCATTGGTTACTTGTGTGCTGATATTTTTGATGTATGTTTTCTTGTGTTCAGGTTTTTTATTCATTCTTGACAATGTTTTGATTGCTTTCCTAAAATTGTTTATGACATTTTCTTCTGTTGTATGTGATTAAAAGGTATTGTTTTTAATAGTATTGATGAATTTCCTGATGAGATTTTTCTGAACTTGATTCACTGGGGATCAAGAGTTTTGTTTTCAATTTTGTTTTTTTGTTTGTTTGTTTGCCTGTTTGATTGGTTTTTGTTTGTTTTGGTAGTTTTTTTTCTTTTTGTTTTTATATGTTTTACAGACCCAGAAATATAGAAACATGTTTGATAATTATGGTTATTGAATTTTATTTAGCATTACAAATCTTGTTTTATAGAGTAACATAATGTGCATTTCTAAGTTTGTATTTATTTTTACTACATATCTGATTTTGTACAATTTCCTACTTTTCAAATTATTATATTCTTGATTATCATAACTTGACTGAAAGATATTTAATTATACTTAAAGAAATGCTTCATCACAGATAAGAAAGTCACCCAAGAGGACCTGCTTTGCCTTAGGGTCTAGAGGCAACAAATTGTTGCTGGCATAAAGGATATTTTTGTTCAGTGGTATGACCACAATTCAGTTGTGCTTGCTAGAGTAAAGAGCCTCCCAGCCATGCTTGAGACAGAAACTTCAGTTAAATTCAGGCACACGAATGAATGCATGTGATTAACAGGAGAATTTATTGGAAAGAACTGTTTCAGTGGCAAAGAAAGTTAAACTGGAGAGGAAGATTTTGACATAAGAATGATTAACACTCAATATATAAATAAATGGAACTATCAAAACTTAGTAATTGAAATGGTTTAGTTTTAAAATTTTATCACATTTTAAAAATTAATTGCTTTGTTTTTTAACTTTATGTTTTAATCTTTTAGATTTTCATTTGCCTTGAGAATGTTATTCCATTTATATTTTTTACCTGAATATTTATTTTATTTTGTTTCATTTTTAATTTGGTTATGTAATTTTTCTACTCTTATTTTTATTCTATAAGCTTATATATTTTCTGTTTTCATGATAAGCCATATAAAATTTGTCAAATTTTTATTTCAGTAGTTAGTTTTGTGAAGTGTTTGGGTAGGCAAATTTTAAAGTTTTAGATTTGCTTGATTTTTAAAAATGTTTTGAGTAGAAGCAAGTATTAGGGATATTCATAAAAGGTTTGCTGCAAATTTTGCTCATAAAATATTTTCTTTTAAATTTATATATATATACATATTTGAGCTAGAGGTTAGTAAATATTTTCCAATATTATCTCATTCTGTAATTCATATGGTACTGACTCTTCTGAAACTTGATTTTCTCAAAAGCTTTAGATTTGAGTTTAGGTGCAAATTGGTTTGTCAAATACACTAAAGTATTGAAGTCAGTAATTGTTTATTACACATCATGAGTATACACAATTTAGGGAATTCTAATCTTCCACAGTATCTTTAACATTTTTTTTCTAGAGAAATATTGTCATAGGTAGAGTTAAATTCTCATCAAATTTCATTTATGTCAACAGGTTAATTGTAAAGGAGTAATTGAGCTTTCATACTAGTGAATTGAGCATTGGAAAGATGAAGAATGGGTCCACTGGATTTTGACAAAATGCTACAAAAAATGTAATTGTTTGTTTTGCAATAGAAAGGCTAATGGTGACATACGTGTTCTTTTGTTTCAAATAGCATCCAGCTGTGTGGATTTCTATTTTTAATTATTCTGACATTGCTTTATGGTAGAAACAAGATAAAACTGAATAGAATTTATACAGGTCTGGTGTTTAAATAAGTGAACAGAATGAAAGGCAGAGAAAAAAAATAATGCCTGTGACATTTTAGACTAATAACAAAGTATGATAACGTCAAGGTATAGGAGAAATCAAAGTGTCCAGCTGACAACGAGGAAGAGAAACTGGAGTGATTCAGAAGTTTGATCACAGAAAAAGAAAATAAAGTCAGGGAACTAAAAGGTTGGGAAATTCACACCTATTTAAAAATAAAAGAGTTTTCTTACAGAGGGCATGGAGAGTACTTGTTTTTCTGGTGTAAATGTTACAACAAAGAAACAACAGCTTGTCTCAGTGTGCCGGTAAATCAGTATCCTTACAAGGCAGCCCTGATTTTGTGAGAGCTGGCGGTGAAGTGGACTTTGAGAGAAGATATTTTAGAATAGGATAGGTTTGAATAATGACAAACTGGACAATCCGGCTTGTTGAGTCGGTATAAGGAGGTAAGCGGGCACAATATTTTGAATCAAGTGGATCTTTTCAAGACTTTCAAAAGGAATAAAGGGATCCCTGCGAGACATAGCAGCACAGACACTAGCTTTTCTTTGTGCTTTACAGAGACACGAGAATGTCAGGCACACACTTTAGTCACTCAAATATGCCATTTGAAAAATGATATTGAGAAAATGGGTTCTTGGATATGATGTGGCAAAGACAAGTATTTCGGTGTCTGGGCCATACTTGAAGATAATCAGAGCATTTTAAGAATCAAATGATTTTTGTCAAAGACAAAGAACAATTGTGGCTGGAAACAAGGGTACCTGAACGTTGAAACAGTGTTACAAGCTTCTTAAATGAAGGTAGAGAAAACACCTGTTTATATTCTAAAATCTATTATTGCTGGAGAAAGTTTAAAAACAGTGACCAAATTATCTTAAGAGAAGAAATCAGAGCATAAAATGAAATAATACCTTTCAACTCTTGCTGTGCATAGTAAATGTTCTTGACATTATGAAAAAAAATATATATGACTATATAAAGTTATATGTAAGATTACAAAAGGAAAATAAGTGAGATTATATTATCTTCAAAATTAAGGTCTGGTATAATAGTAGTAGTGGTATGAGTGTGTGGAAATATTTATTTATATATAAAAATTAATATAGAAGTCTCAAAACACATTAGGAAAGGACAAGTAGAAAGAAGAAATAACACAAGAATCATCAGTGTAAAAAATGAAAAAAAAAAAAAAACATAAGGAGGAAGACTTTCCTAATCAGTGGGCTAGGGGAGGGGCATGGGTGGAGAAGGGAGAGGTCCGGTGGGATTGGTAGGGGAAGAGGGAGGTAGCTACAAAGGGGATAAAAAATGAATAAACTGTAATTAATAATAATGATAATGCAAAACAAAAAATTAAAAAAATGAAAACGATTGATTTAGATGAATTCTTAAATTGTGCTACAGCGCTACCATTAACCCTGCATATTCACCAATCTACCTACTCAAGAAGGCATCAAACAAACGTTCATTTAAATTTTGAATGACTACAGTGAAAGGAAATACTACAATAAAGAGCCAAGATTTCAAAATATCCCCATTTTGATTCCCATTCAAAGCAGATTGAGTTAACAGAAAATAGAATAAGGCATCAAGGCATCAAAACCACTAAAATCATAGTTTTATACGAGACATCAGTGAAAATATATTTCATAGGTGAAGAACAGCATAGACTGGGTCCCTTCCATCCCAAGCCAGATCACACCTGGCCTGTTTAATTCAAGTTACTGCACAAAATATTTATATCTTAAACATTTCTATTATGCACCAAATAAGTTAGTGGATCAGTTTTTAAAAGATGACGGATAGGGTATCATAAATAACAAGATACATTGTACTCATAATTTGGAGTCCTCAGTGGGAACATACATGGAAATGTGTCCTCCTGAAAGGTAGCTAGGACTTTCTGTGTAAAGTAACTGAATAGCATGATATAACTTACTTAATAAAGCACTTCTTGCTTTTGATAATAACTGAAATGGGTTGTATAAAACCAAACAGAATGTACTAATGGAGAGTCGTTAGCATTTTTCTTTTTTAGTTTGATAGGGAAACTTCTTTGGGTGAATTAGAGGGTATTTTAATTACAGTTCAAAAAGGGAAGACTGAACAATAGGTATGGTAAGAAAAGGAAGGAAAGACATGTGGAAAACACTGCCCACCAACATAATAAAAAAGGAGTGTAGGTGAGCCAGAACAGAAGACACAGGGTCTTAGAGAAACACAGTAAACACTTCTGAAGGGAGCCTTAGTCACAGAATACACTGTTGAAGTGTAACACATTAGAAAGACCTGAGCAGAGAGGCAGAGTGTAGTTCACATTGAACAATTGCAGGACTCAGGCAGACCAGGAGGTTCAGAATACGAAAAGAAGTTTGCAAGAGGTTAGAACATCAAAATCCTCTAAAATGTTCAGTTGATAGAGTAGCACTGCCCCTTGTAGAAAACAGTACATGGGCGCCTCAAAAAGCAAAAACAAAAAACACGAAACGAAGGGTCTCGCTAGTATGGCTATAGCCAAAAGACACAGTGTCTGTACTTCGAGGAGACTGGTCTGCTGCCCTGCTACTCACTCCCACCAAGGGCCAGGCATGGAGATAACCTAAAACCCTGCTCAGAGGTAGCTCATGGCAGCTCAGTATCCGCTATTCACATTCACCCCCGTCCTCCCCCCCCCAAAAAAAAGAAACCTCTTAAATGTTCATCAACTGACAAACGAAAAAAGAAAACGTTGCAGTATGCACAATTGGTAAATGAATGATATTCAGCTACAAAATGAATGAATGATACTCAACTATAAAAGAATGGAACCCTAACATTCACAACAGTATTAACAACTCAGATCATTATGTTTACAGACATGAACCAGGCACAACGACAAACACAATCTTACTCAGACAGAACGAAGACGTATTGGCATAATTGATTTCAAAGGTGCAATGATGGTCTGGAAATGAGCGGATGAAGAATGAATGATGATTAGTGAGTACTACACTATAATAAGAAATGAAAAGGTTTGCCTTGCTACTGCGCAGCTGAGTAACTGCAGATAGCAATGACACGTAGTTTTAACAACTAAAAAAGACTGTAATTCCTTTTATCATAAAAAATTGACATAACCTCAGTGTGACTTGTCCGTTAAAATGTGCATAAATATCAAAATGTATATCATAAACATGCAGATATTAATTTAACATTTAAAATATCAAACCTCAGGGGACTTGGAAAGGGGCACGGTGGAGATGAGGGAGGGAGGGAGGGACTGGGAGGGAATGAGGGATCGGGACAGGGCTGGGATACAGAGTTAATAAAATGTAACTGATAAAAAAAAATATATCAAACCTGTATCTTTTGGTCCATATATGTGCAGTTTCTTAAGGAAATTCTAAACTGATTTCCAAAGCGGCTGCATAGTTTGTACTTGCACCAGCAATAAATACGTGTTCCACTTTTTTTATTGTCCATAGCAGCACTTATTGACATTTATTTTCATTCTATTTTTTATTATAACCATTTCGATGGGATTAAGATGAAATCATAAAAAAAATGTTTGAATTTGTATTTCTCAAATGACTAAGAACATTAAAATTTTATTAAAATGTTCTGGGCCATATACCCAAAGAACTCTTTGTCCATTATAGAGATACCTGCTCATCTTTGCTGCTCTATTCACAACTGCCAGGAGGTGGAAGTGGGCCAGATGTCTATCAGCTGATAAATGGATCATGAAAACATGGTCTATGTATATAATAGAATCTTACTCAGCTATGAAAAATGAAATCATGAAATTTGTATATACATTCTTGGAGCTGATGACAATCTCTCTGTGGGATGTAATTCAGACACTACAAGACAAATAATACTCTTTAACATAACACTTAGGTGTGTGAATATTTTATTGAAAATTTTTGCATCTGTGGTCATCCAGTCCTAGGTCATTCTCTAATTTTCTCATTTTTATAATATATTTTATCTGGTTTGGATAATACGTTAATGCTTCAAAAGAATTGGAAGACTTTTTTAACTTCTTATTTCATGGGATTCATTTAAGTTGTATTGAGATTAGTTTTTCTTTGAAGTTCTTATAAAATTCCTTAATGGAACCATCAAGTCCTGAACCTTTTAATTTGATAGTCTTTTTAATTATTATTATTATTGCTTTGATCTCACCAGAGGTTAGAGGCTTTATTTTTAAATCTTGATTTACTTTTTGTCTCATATATCTAAAAATCAACTTTTTTAAACATTTCCAATGCAATGAAATAGAGATTTAATATTCTTTTGTTGTTTTTAAATTATAATGTGATCATATCATCCTCCTCAGTTTTTCCCCTCCAATCACTGCTATGCACTGAAGTCCTATTTCTCTCAAATCAGTAGTTTCTTTGTCTATAATTACTGCAAACACACACACATTCTCTCTTTCTTTCTCTCTCCCTCTCTCTTTCTCCTCTATCTTTCTTTTCATCTGTCTCTCTGTCTGTCTCTCCTTAATACACAAGTACAAACTTTTCTGTCTGGTATATGTGTGCTTACATATTCAGGGCTGACCATTTGATAACAAATAATTAGAATGTCTTTCCTGGAAAAGACCATTTTTTCTGTTCTCAGCTTTCCTCCGTTGTTCTTAGTTCACTGACTGAGTCTCTGGAATCTTTTCCCTTCCAGGATAGGATGTGCATTGCTATGATTGACTAGGAATATGTTAAGTATGTCTTTTGAACGTCATTAGAGTATCTGTACACTATCTTCACCCAAAATAACATCATAATTTTGGATGTTCTATTTCTGATTAGTTGAACTTGTAAGTGATCCTGGTGTGTGTGTGGGATTTGCTGCCTAATTTTAGTGTACATTTGATACTAACATCTTTACAGAGCTTATACCTTCAATATGTTTGCCTTTTAGTATATAGCAATATATAATAGAATATTTAGATATATGTTTATATAATACACAATATATTATTCAGCTCTGTTTAACATGGCACTGTAAATTTAAAATGGCAGAGAATCTGCTTAATTTTTCTGCTAATTAATTAGTTGTTAATTACCTAGAACACTGACTATTTTACTGGAAAGTTTTAAATAATTTTACATAAGGCTGCTGCTATAGTTTCTACTATAGTTTCTCTCAGAACTTTTGGGAGTTAATGATCATCATGGAACTAGAGTGGGCCTTAGAAATCATTCACTGTAACTGATTTCTGAAACTGAGTGCCACCTAGTTTCAAAGATGTCCATATATCTTGGTTTGAATAGTGTTAATGATTAAGCTGAATTAATGTTCACTGCTACATAATTATATTGATGCCTCTCATTCTTTAATTTTATGAATAACTATCATTTAAAACAAATTTGCATATTTTAGCTAATCCAGTCTGTGGTGTCACTAAAATATATCCCAAATGAAAATAAAAATCAAAGTACTTGACTAATAACTTAAACTTGTAATTTACTTTCTGTGCTTGCCATTCTGAGTGTATTGTGTTCCTAAAGGGAATTGTTCTATGCAGTATTCTGAAAACCTGAATTAGTCTTTCACAACAATGGTTCTCGATCTTTTTAATGTCTTGGACCCATTAAAATCTTAATTCTATAATCTTAAAAAATGGCAAAATTAAGCACATTTATCTTGAAAATAATGACCATGGCATGGCTTTCATACACTGTCAGAAGAATGTTAAATAGATTGGATCAATTTAGAATCTCTGCTTTGGATGTGCATGGAGTTGAAATCTTCTTACAGTTATTTATTTTGAGAGAAAGACTGTCAGTGTGTAGTAGCACGCATTTTAACCCTAGTACTTGGAAAGCAAAGGCTGGTGGATATCTATGAGTTCAAGACTAGCTTGCCCTATATAGATCCTTATTGCGCCATGTTGGTATAATGTTCTTTTGGAATGCATACACCTTACCCTTGTTCATTCAAATGCTGATTTCTGATTTCTCTCCTCCATTCTCTAGTTTCAATCTGGACATTGCATTGTGATACTTATTCTAAGCATCACTTGTCTCAACTTGTGTAAACATGCCAAAATAAAACAACCAGCCACAATGTTGGGCAATGGAGAGGAAGAAGTAGGCAGAAGAGGGGAGGAGCCAGAGGACAAGAAGGAGTGGGAGGCAAGGAGGAAAGAAAGGAGAGAGGCTGGGAGAGCAGTGGCTGGAGGAGAGGTCTTGGAATAATGTGGAAAATTGAACCATACCTAAAATTTCACAAAATGCAAGTATAATGTAGGAAATCTAAATGTTAGGAAACTTTTGAGGGCTTGGGGATTTAGGTTGGAGTAACTATTGCCCAGCATTGTGTTTTAGGTTAATTAAATAAATCCCAGTATCTGTGTGGTGATTTGGGTATACAGCTGGTTTAGGATTAAGTAAAAGATACTAAAAGATAGATCAATAGTCACTAAAAGATAGTTCAATAGTAAAAATTAATCAACAATACAAAAGAGCTATACATGTGTTGGGCCATATCTAACTTCTTTTTTCATATCATCCATAGGATCCTTTCTTTGACACTTTAAGATGGCACTCATACTTATTAGCATGGCTATGTGGCAGAGTCCAATATTATTTATATTATTTATCCTATATTATTGCCACAGTATCATGGATGCTATAGGATATATGTCTTTCTCTTAATATAAAAATGGAAATACAACATGTGACAGAATAAAGTTAAAGTAAACTATTATCCAGATGTAAATACAGAACTCCACTGAACTTTTGAATAATAATTACACTCACTAAAACTTAAGAGAAAACAAGCTATCTGGTAAAAGAAATATGTGAACGATCTAAGTGGACACCTTACAAAAAAGTTTGAGTAGCTAATGAATTCAAAATGGGTCTTGATTTTTGAACAATCAAAGAAAAAGAAATTAGGATCTGCAGACTAAATCCTTTCAGTTAGATTATCTGTTTTAACAAGAAACACATAAAATAATACAAGCCAGTGAGGAAGTGGAGAAAAGGAAACTTTCACATTACACTGTCAAAGATTTTGAGTATGGCTATTACTAAGAACAGTAAAAATGATCCTCAACAAAACTATACCGAGCCTACCAATGAGCTAGTGTTCCAGTTTTAAGTTATATATGTCCAAGAAAAAGCTTTCAACCAAGAGATATGCTCAAAATGATTTTTGTAGCAGTATTTAAAAGAACTAATATGTCATATTTATCTACCCTATAGCGAAAGTGTAATAGATAAAGGAAAAAATGGCAAATGTACACAAAAGAGTATTATTCATCCAAAATTGAAAATGAAATATGTCATATGAACCAAAATGGAATTGAAGAATATCTTTGATCAAGTTCATTAGCCAGAAACAGAGAGACAAGTTTTGCATGTTGTCTGTCATATTTGTGTAGCTGTGGTTGGTTATTTTGTTACAGCAGTAAGGAAAGTAATGAAAACAGAGGACAGGAAATGTCAACCTAAAAGTACAGTAGTAATTAATATATATTGGTAGTAAGAATGGGTATAGGTAGGTAGAAAAGGGGTGGCCTGGAATTTTTTCTGTGCACACTGTATGTTTGCATAGAAATATCATAATCATCTTCATTAATATGTATCATTAATGTAAATAGATAATGAAATGAATATAAAAATGTTAAAGGAAAAAATCTCCAAGAAGATCTGATTGCAAACTATTTTCTGTTTAAAATTAAATGTAAGTAAAAATAAGACTAAAATTTAAGGTCAAAGACCTAGGAACAAATAATTGTCAGTTCCCACCCCTAAATGAGACATCTGTGTCACAGGAGAATATGAGGTGGGAAGAATCAAAAGCAAGCGGATGGGGAGCAGAGGTATGAAATCTTGTGTTCTGGACATGACATGGTTATTGCAATCATGATCTCACAACTATGTTACCTACAGACTTATGGAAAAGAAATCATCCGACAGCATCAGCAGGTCCGAGGAGAAGTTCTTGAGGATCGACTAAGGAGCAATTGGCCCTTCACAGCTACTTAAGGAGGAAGAATTATTCACTGGGAGTGTGGTTACATGTGGGTTGCATTCTTGATTAGTTTTTAATTGTCAACTTGATACAAGCTAGAATGAGAAAACCCAACCTGAAGAAGAAATAACTCTCTTGGATATTCACACTGGCCTATGAGTGTGTGTGTGAGACAGGGAATGCACTGTTAATTGATGTTAAAGGAACAACCACTGTGGGCCACAGCCGCTCTAAGCACAGGATCCTGGGCTGCAACCAAGTTATCTGCAAACAACCAGAGAGTAAGTCAGTAAGGAGAGGTCCTTCATAGTTGCTGTTTCAGTTCCTGCTTGCTTTCCTGCCCTGGCTTCCATGTATGATAGTTTTGAACTCAGAAGTATAAGCCAAAGAAGCCCTAACCTCCCCTAGTTTTCTTTTGAACGGAACAGATTATTACAACAATAGAATTAAACCAGGAGGGTTGCCCACGCTCAAGTGTATGCTCACGCCCTTATGTGTAAAACTAACTGAACTTAGCTGGTTACTTTAAAAAAAGGAGCAAAGCATCTGAAACTGAGAGGGGATTTGTTGGCAAGAATCTAGGGAAAGTGGCACAGGTAAAGAATCTGGGCAGATATGATCATTTCATTGTATGGATGTATGAATTTAAAGTAAAAATGAAAAAAAATAAGTAGAAATCAAAAATAAACTATGATTTAAAGATACAAGTAGCTATATAATTGCAGCTGTGCCTGATCTTTATAAGAGATTACGAGCTTTCTCCCTAGTCCCTTTTTTCACAGAAAAAGTGTGGAAAGCGAGATCTGAAGCTAGCAACCATACAGTAAGGTGCCGGTTTGTTTTGATTTGTTATATTCAAGTGCTTAGAATCCTACATCTTAGAAGTTGGTGATAGAACTGGCTAATTTTTTTTTTCTATATAATGGGGAAGTTTGTCTTCATTGTCTCCTTTTGTCTTGGGGGTACAGAAGGGCAAAGAAAACAAAACCAAAAAACGGCAATAAAAGTAGAAAAGATTATGTAACAGAGCACAGGTAAACACAAAGTGTTTACAAGCGTAGAAGTGTATGTAAGTCAAGTACCCACGTCTGAGCTGTTCCTGTGACTGCCTTACAAACCTCCTTCACCTCTCCAGAGCTTACAATAAATGGTACATTATAACATAAAGACCTAAAGAAAACCTGATCTATCAGGATTTACAGTTGCAGAAAGTAGGGAACTGTTGTTGTTAGGAATGGAGAAAATTTGAAAAAAAAAATCTTCATAGAAGCTAAAACTTCACAAAGTGAGAATAATCATGGG
Source organism: Meriones unguiculatus (assembly GCF_030254825.1). Classification (NCBI taxonomy): domain Eukaryota; kingdom Metazoa; phylum Chordata; class Mammalia; order Rodentia; family Muridae; genus Meriones; species Meriones unguiculatus. Next base: position 77,891,351 of record NC_083357.1, on the reverse strand, counting down.
TAAGTCAATAGTGAAAAACTATATAAATTGAAAAAAAATATAGATTTAGTATAAGTGATAATTACTAGGCCCAAACAAATAAAAAAATGCATACTTTGTTAAACTGTTGTAACTATGTTTTCCAAAAACACAAATTGTCAATATTGCAGTTTTCTAATACAATACAAAATTGCAGTCTTTTTATTTAAAAATCAACTATCTGAACTGTTTGCCCAAAATAATAAAGTCTCTTATTTAGACTCTACCAACAAAATCAAGAAACCTCACTCAGGAAAAAAAAAAAAAGTTTCGTTTTTTTTTTCAAAACTTCAGTGATAACGACTAACTTTCCATTAGAAGGACACATAAAATTAGGTATTTCATCTTTGAGAGTTCAAGGACAGGTTGGTCTACAAAGAGAGCCCAGGAAAGCCACAGCTACAGAGAGAAATCTTGTCTGGAGAAAATAAAACAAAACAAAGGTTTTTCAGTGCTGTGTATCTGCATATATCTGTATTGTAATTTAATTAGTTCCACATTGTTAAGAATATTCTGAAAAGATCTTGTAGGTGATAGGCTATTTGTCTATTTAAAAAAATATGTTTCATTTTATTTAAATTTCAAATATGTTTAATATGTCTTATTTTTCATTTTATACGAAAGGAAAATAGCAATTGTAAGAGAGAAAGAATTTATTTTGGAATTATGAGTATATTCTGAAGCTAGACAATAGTAATGTGTGTGACCATAAATCTACTAGAATATGTACATCTATTTTTTGCTTTTTATTATTCTTATTATAACTTATTACAATTTATTCATTTTGTAGCCTAGCTGTCGCCCCTCCCTTGGCTCCTCTCAATCCCACCCTTCTTCCTCTTCTATCCCTATGTCCCTCCACTAGTCCACTGATAACGGAGGCCCTCCTTCCCTCTATTTGACTCTACACTATCAAGTCTCTTCAGGACTGGTTGCATTGCCTCTGTGGACTGCCAAAGTTGCATTCCCTAGGGGGAGGTGATCAGAGAGCCTGTCACTGAGTTCATGCCAGAGAAAGTCCCTGATCCCCTTACTTGACACCCCACTTGGGTGTAGACTATGTAGTCTATGGACTACATCTGAGATAGGATTTTAGGTCCTCTCCATGAATTGTCGTTGGTTAGGGTATCATTCTCTTCAGGGGCCCTGGGGTTCAGTTTTCATAGCTTTGTTGGTCTCCTTTTGGAGCTCCTGTCCCCTCCAGGTTTTTCTATCTTACCCTTCTTTCATAAGATGAATGGATACAGAAACTGTGGTACATTTATACAATGGAATACCACTCAGATATTAAAAACAAGGAAATCATGAAATTTGCAGGCAAACAGTGGGAAACAGAAAAGGTCGTTTTGAGTGAAGTATCCCAGAAGCAGAAAGACATGGTATATACTCACTCATACATGGTTATAAGCCACATAATATAGGATAAACATGCTAAAATGTATACTCCTAAATAAGTGAAATAACAAGGAGGACACTAGGGAAGATGCTCAAGTGAATGAGGATTCAGAAGGACAAATGCAATTTAATCAGAAGCAAGAGAAGAAAAGGAACAAGATAGAAGCCTACATAGACAGCCTCTGAAAGACTATACTGATCAAGGCATCAAAACAGAGACTGAGAACCTGAGCTAAAATTTGGGCAGAGTGTGGGGAATCTTATAAAAGAAGGGGGAGCTACAAATACATCTAAATTTTTATAAAATAATTTCATGGCGATTTGCATTTCAATAAGACTGGCAAAATATGAGCAATGGAGACATGAAGGGCAAAGTAAAATATCGTATGACTATAATCCAGTCATAGCCATAGATTATCAATAAATATTGTCATGGGTACAAATTTACCAAAATGAACCTATCAGCTATTAAAAAATTGACATTTGTATTCTAAACTAGCAGAACAACAACAGTGAAAACACATTTGTAATAACAGGATGAAATCTGAAAACCTGATAGTTCTAAAGGTTTGGCCTTGAAAGTTGTTTAGAATATATTTTTTTCAGGTTTAAATTAGACTATGTAAACTGCAAATAGTTAAGCAGAAAACTGGTTTGAACTACTTAGCAAGTTCATGAATGTGTAGACATGTGCGAATGTGATACATATTGTACTAGCCTGATGGTCTAATTGTATATTTAGCTCTATAGTCTACAAGGTAAATATATAAAATATGTACTCAGAATAGTGTTTTTAAATAATTAGAAAACTACGCAGAACACATTATATCACCACATTTCTACATATGCATATGTATATATGCACATACACAGCATATTATCATCTACAAATTTAACATCATTCTTTTGTTCTTAAATTTTTTTTTGTTCAATAATGTTTTCAATAATATAAGATTAAATTTGGGGATCACTCATTCATACTATCATATCATCTGTGAAAAGTGATACTTTGACTTCTTCCATTCCAATTTGTATCCCCTTGATCTCTTTTAGTTGCCTATTGTTCTAGATAGGACTTAAAGAACTATGTTGAAGATGTATGGAGAGAGTGGGCAGCCTTGCTTTGTCCCTGATTTCAGTAGGATTGCTTTAAGTTTCTCTCTGTTTAGTTTGGTGTTGGATATAGGCTCACTGTGTATTGTCTTTGCTATGTCTAGGTATGTGCCTTGTAGCCCTGATCTCGCCAAGACTTTAGCCGTGAATGGGTTCTGAATTTTGTCAAGTGCTTTTTTGGCATCTAAGGATATGATATTGTGTTTTGTTTATTTTTTATTACAGTTGGTTTATATGGTGGATTATATTGATGTATTTCCATATATTAAATCACCCTTGCATGCCTGGATGAAGCCAACTTGGTCATGGTGGATGATATCTTTTATGTGTTCTTGGATTCAGATTGTGAGAATTTTATTGAGTATTTTTGCGTAAATGTTCATGAGCTAGATTAGTCTGAAGATCGTTTTGTTGTTGTTGGGTCTTTGTGTGGTTTAAGTATCAAGGTCACTGTGGCCTCATCGAATGAGTTTGACAATGTTCCCTCTGTTTCTATTTTGTAGAATTTTTTGAAGAGAATTGGAGTTAGCTCTTCTTTGAAGGTTGGGTAGAACTCGCCTCTGAAACCATCTAGCCCTGGGCTTTTATTTTTTTATTTTTTTATTTTTTTAGAAGGAAGACTTGATGACTGCTTCTATTTACTTTGGAGATATGGGACTAGTTAGTGTATTTATGTGATCTTGATTTAATTTTGGTAGGTGGAATTTATCAAGAAAATTGTACATTTCATTTAGAGCTTCAATATAGGCTTTTGAAATAGGACCTAATGATTATTTGGATTTTCTCAGAGTCTGTCGCTATATCCTCCTTTTCAAATATGATTTTGCTAGTTTTTCTCTGCCTTTTAGTTAGTTTGGCTAAGGGTTTGTTTATCTTGATTTTCTCAAAGAACCAGTTCTGGTTTCATCAAATTATCACTCTTTGCAGATGATATGATGATATACATGAGTGACCGCGAAAATTCAACCAGAGAACTTCTTCAGCTGATAAACACCTTCAGGAAATTGACTGGATACAAAATTAACTCTAAAAATCAGTAGCCCTCCTGTACACAAAAGGCAAAAGGGTCGAGAAAGAAATTAGGGAAATTATACCCTTCACAATAGCCACATATAACATAAAGTACCTTGGTGTGACTCTAATCAAGCAAGTGAAATACCTGTTTGAAAAAAAAAACCTTCAAGTCTTTGAAGAAAGAAATTGAAGAAGAAATCAGAATCTTGAACAATCTTCCATGCTCATGGATCAGTAGGATTAACATAGTGAAAATGGCCATTCTGCCAAAAGCAATCTACAGATTCAATGTAATTCCCATCAAAATACCAACATAATTCTTTTTTTATTAATTTTGGTTTTTTCTTATCAGTTACATTTTATTAACTCTGTATCCCAGCTGTATCCCACTCCCTCATTCCCTCCCAATCCCCCCCTCCCTCCTTCATCTCCACCGTGCCCCTTTCCAAGTCCACTGATGGGGGGGACCTCCTCCCCATTCATCTGATCTTGTTTTATCAGGTATCTTCAGGACAATTCTTTACAGACTTTGAAAGAACAATTCTCAATTTCATATGGAAAAATAAAAAACTCAGACTTGCTGAATCAATCCTGTACAAAAACAGATTAACTGGAGGTATCTTCATCCCTGATCTCAAGCTATATTACAGTGCAATAGTAATAAAAACTGCATGGTACTGGCATAGAAACAGAATGGTGGAGCAATGGAATCTAATAGAAGACCAAGAAATAATCCCATAGGCCTATGGATACTTGATTTTTGACAAAGAAACCAAAACCAAACAATGGAATAAAGATAGCATTTCAACAAATGGTGCTGGTCTAACTGGATGTCTACATGTAAAAAAAAAATACAAATAGATACATATTTATCACCCTGCACATATCTAAAGTCCAAGTGGATCAAAGACTTAAGTATATAGCCAGACACACTGTATCTGTTAGACAAATATTTGGGAAGAGCCTGGAACTTATTGGCACAGGAGAGAACTTCCTGAACAGAACACCAACAACACAGGCTCTAAGATCAACTATCAATAAGTGGTCTGTCATGAAACTGAAAAGCTTCTGTACAGCATTGGACACTGTAATCAAAACAAAAGAAGAAGCTACAGTCTATGAAAGGGTCTTCACCAACCCTATATCTGACAGAGGGCTAATATCCAGAATATACAGAAAACTCTATCATGATCTCAGTTGACTGCTTTCACCCCTGATGATGCAGCCTTGCCAGGCCACGATGGGAGAGGACCAACCAGTCCTGACAAGAGTTAATAAGCTCTGGGCAGATGGAAATAGTGGAGAACTCCCCCTTTCTGTGGACTAGGGGAAGAGGGAAGACGATGAGGGGAAAAGGGACTGAGGGTGAGACTGGGGGAGTTGAGGGAAGGGGCTTCAATTGAGATATATAATGAATAAATTGTAAAGAAAAAAAGTTTAAAAACAGTAAAAAAATCACAGAAAGATGGAAATGTATATACTTTAATATGCATGTATTTTTAATGTGTTTACATTTCTGAATGTGTGCATACACCTGTACACTTCTTGTGCCATCTCTATGTTTTATTTATTTTTTTAATTCTCATTTGTTATTTTTTCTCATTGCTTTATAAACACAATGAGAAAGAAAGATCATGGAACTGGTGGGAAGGTGCGGAGGTGGGAAAGATCTCTGAAGAAATAGAAGACGAGAAACCATGATATGTTGCTTAAAATTGTTTTCAATTAAAACAATAAAAGGAAAAGAAAGAGGCAAAATATACTTCACCTCTTTTAAGCTGCCATGTCTTTAATCTTGATACTCTATTCATCCAGAATTGCCTCAAAAATTAATTAATAGATAGATAGATAGAAAAATAAATGGAAATTTGAAGCTCTTTTCAAATCATTCAAGCTCAATCGAAGACTCCAGTTAATTTTTTTAACATTTCAGTACTATTCAAGCTAATGTGCATGTGATATTTTTTTCAGCTCCATCATTATTCTAACCAATCTACCACATTTTAGATACTAAACTTTCCAACTACTTCTTACACTTTCTATTCAGAGACAAGGTCTTATACAGTCTAGGCATACCTAGAACTTACTGTGTATATTATATGACCTTGACTATCTGCTCTTCTTGTGATTGATACAGAGTTTTGATATTACAGGCATGTATCACCTCACCTAGCTTATGATGGTGCTGAGCCTCCAATCTCTGGGCTTCATATGTGTTAAGCAAGCACTCTACCCATCGGGTTGTGTTCTCAGCCCTACTTTCCTGACATATTAGGTAACCACTTAGGAAATACATCCTGCGAAGACGAATTCTCCCTCTCTCAGTAGTTACTAGTAGCCAGTAGCTGTTCATCAAAGAATAAGGACCACTGATATTTTTGCCACCTACATTGGCATGTCAACTGTTGTTGTCATTGTTCAGGTTATATTTAGGCAGCAGTGTTGTTGAAATCTCAAGATATAGCTTCCATGTCAGACCTAAAAGACACTATCTTGCATCAAATTTCCAGGCACTCTAATTTTTCAACACTTTTTCATGTCATTTCCTTTTATTAACAATATCCTTGGTGGTCCATAGGAGTATCCCTTTTCTTCTGGAAGAACCCTTTTGACAGGGTGCATATATATGAGTTTTATGACGAGCACACATTTCACTCAACCCAGGCCAATATTTTCATTGTCCATACCTTATAACCGAGAGCTGTCATTATTCAATGAATGTGCACTCTGTGCCTAACACTTCCTTTTTATTTTTTTAAGCAAAACAAGGTTTGAGGAACTCTATCCTCATGAAATATACTTGTCATTTTACTTTAGAAAAAAATGGTTGTAACTAACAACATGACCAAACAATTGACATTAATATAAGTGCTTAAGTAGCTAGTCATTATGCAGATTATAGGTTACAAAATGTTTACAAAGGACAAAAAGAACTCTGTGTCATGAAGTGGAAAAGACACAGCCACAACCAAGTAAATAACCACCCAGCACAACTGAAACAATGGGTAGAGTCACTAGACAGAAAATGTGGAAATATTCATTATTTCCAGCATGGAAATCAGCCATCAATAAGCTTTCAAGGGCTTTACATGTCTTTGTAAAGGTTGTTTAGTTTACCTCAAAATATTTACATAATTTTTTTTCTGACTTTTGACTTAGTCCCTTGGAATAAAAAAAAACTAGATACAGAACAATAAAGGAAAACAAAGAAATCAGAAAATCTTATCTGTGCCAAAGAGACAGGTGGACATTTTGCAAGTACCTGAGGGATCTATTAAGAACAGAAAGAATGCCAGATGTAACATGTCAACTCCTGTGAACACTGAAAACAAAGTTTGTGGAAAAATCTTTAGTGACAATACTAGATTAAAAACAGACAGAGACATATCACAAACACACACACACACACACACACACACACAACCATGCTAATGTGAAGACAGAGTTACTCATACATACATGTACTATACATTCAACACAAAAGTAAATCCCTCACACTACATACTACAAATCATATACACTTCTCAGTTTCAAAGTGGTCATGGGACTGAAGTCCAAATATGTAATTTACTCCAGCTGTAAATGAAAAAAGAATTGATTTGTAAAATCAAACCAATCATTTTATTTAAAAGTGCATTATTTCTCCTTCACAGGACAAGAACTTTATAATCTATATCTGCATATTAAAAAGCTTTAAACTGTTAATAGCTTGCTTTTACCTTATGATTTCCAAGATGTGTCTTTAGCCTCAGCATCTGGATCAATAGAGGCAGATAATCGGTCAGTCAGAAAAATGAAATCTTATTAAACAGATAAATAGCATATAGCATGCTTTCATGGCTGAGGGATTTTAAAAACTGATAGGTCAGGAAGGAATTTAAGCTATAACTCTGAAATAAAAAGTTATTTTATAATATATCTTGAAGGACAAAATAGTGAATAGGACTCCTAGAGGATTATTTAGGCATTAAAAGAAAAAGTTGTTTTGGCCAAAAATTTCTTAGCTGTCAGCCAAAGGGACAACTTTGAGTCTGTTCATTGGCAGCTTCCTACTTATCAGAGCAGTAGCAGGAAACTAGGTACTGGCCTACACAATTATGTTAACTGACTGTAATCAGGAACCTAGTGTCCACAGCAATGCTCTATCTTCCCAGAAACTGCCAAAGTAACTTAAGTAGGTGTCATTTTGAACATAGGTAAGAAGATAAGCACGGTAAGTTCTTCAGAGCGTCTGCATCATCTTCTCTGTGTTATGCTGGAAATCTCTGTAGATATCTCTGCTTGTGACAAGTTTCTCAGTTAACTCTTAAGACTAAATAAGAGTTAATAAGTCTGATAATATAAAATATATAAAAAAGCATGATCAGGTTTCAGCAGTAGGTAGGACTGTGGTATTAACATTTTTCTTATTTCCTTTCACCAGATTTATTTCTACTGCAGGTTTCATTTTTTAATTTTTTTATATCAATCACAGGTTATTTACTTTGTTAACATTTTTTTAATACATCCTTGGTCTGTCCTCTTTAGTCTTCCTCCCATTTAAAGTACATCTGCAACCAAACGGCGCAGGCAAGTGCTCAATAAGTTAAAAAAAAAAAAAAAGGCTTATTAAAAATACTTGCAGCCAGACCTGATAAGCTATGGTCAGATGGAAGGGGAGAAGGACCTCCCCTATCAGTGGGAGGGGCAGGGAGGAGATGAGGAAGGGAAGATGGGATTGAGAGGTAATGAGGGAGGGGGATACAGCAGGGATACAAAGTAAATAACCTGTAACTAATATAAACATTAAAAATTATTTAAAAAATACTTCAGTTATTTTCTATCAGGCCTTTCAATCTTTGTCTGACCGGTAATTGATCTGATAAATTGTCAATAGTCTCTGATGCACAGTAAATCAACTGAAAGTTGGTACTGCCTCGAGAAACCAATAAACTCCTACTAAGGATTCTTTCTATGAAGATGTACGGGCAAAGTGATGCAATGAGAACTTGTAATGGTCAGGCAATAAAGGAACACAGATCATTATTTTGTCTCATAGCTTCTTAGTCCTCATATTTGAAAAATGGCTCACCTTGTCTGATACAACTGTCTTTTAATATTGAGAGTAAAAATATCAGTCCTTGTTTCTGGTTTCTACTCTTAAGGCAAATAAATTAGAAATGCCCCATCCTATATAGCCACTAAAACTAAGGTTACAATTATACCAGACTTGGCTGTTATACTTTCCCTTCATAATCTTCACAAACAGAAGACTTAAAATAAAATAAAATAAAATAAAATAAATAACACAACCGTGTCCATATAGAATATTTTTTAGACAAGTTTCCAACCTCTATGCTAGGAAATTAGTTAGCGGTGTGTTTTAAAAATGTCAAAATCTTATGCAGTTTTTTTTCCTAAAGATTTCTTTTATTTTAATTCGGAATGTGTTCAGATACGAAATCTTTCCTGAGAAACAGATTTCAAATCCAAATGAAAAATGGTTGTTTGCCTCATGAGACGGCCCACTGTTGTGCCGGTAGGAACATCCTGCCTGGCATATATGCACTCTAGCATGCAGGATCTAGCGTTGGGTAAGAAAACGGAGACTTTTCTTCTCAAACAGCAGTCTGAAATCTAGCCTGCAGGGAGAAAACTTTCAGGTCACTTTAAGATTGTTTTCTTAATTGAGAGTGGCCAGCACACACGGTATCTTTGGTGACGGGATCTGATCAGTTGGTTATGGTAGGGAACCGAGAGTAGTAACAGTAGTCTGTTGTTTTGGATACCTGGACCAGTCACTTGTGGGGAGATTTCTCATGCTAGCCTCGACAATTTTCATTTAATTATAACCCTTATTTTGGGGGGTATAGCATTGTGCACACATGCACGATACCGCTATTCAAACTCCATTTGTTAAAATTATAGATTGAAAGAAGCTTACAAACTAGTAAATTGGCTTTTCATGTATCCTTGTTTTTATTAACCTATTCTGTCTCCCTCTTCTCAGCCATGCCCTCACACCCGTCTCCACTAACTTAAACCTTCAATCTCCTGTGTTATATCTTCTTTCATTCCATATATTCTCTAAAAACCTCTTTTATGTATTTTATTGGGGTTGAGATACTGGATTTCCACATGGCTCTTTGTAATTCCTCCTTTACATTGAACTCCTCCCTTCATTCATTCCCCTCACAGGTTACTGATTTCCATGCCTAGTATTCCACCTCTCTTCTTTTACTTCCCCTATAATATACTATCACACTTCCATTAATCCATTCTCAAAACTAATCATCTGTAATTATTAGGATATATATGTGTGTGTGTGTGTGTGTGTTTGTGTGTGTGTGTGTGTGTGTGTGTGTGTGTTCCAAAATAACTACAAAAACTTAAATTAAAATTGGCAATTCAGAGAGTCCATGAGGCATTTGTTCTTTGGGGTTTGAGTTAGTTACTTTACTCAATATGATTTTTTCCAGTTCCCTTCATTTACCTACAGATTTAATGTTTCTTTGTGTATGAGTAACATTTCACAGTGTGTATAAACATCCAGTTTTGCACATCTGTTCATTGGCTACTGACCATTGATTTTCACTCAGTTTTCTAACAGTGAACATGGCTGTGCAAGCATTACTACAGTAGAATATAAAATTTGGATACATGGCTTACTTGGATCTCAGCTTCTATTGTTCTAGTCTCATATTTGGAAAAACCTCAACATCGATTTCAATGTCACTTCAATGTCCCTCCTCTTACCAACAGTGCATAAGTGCTCACTGATCACGTCATCCACTCGAGCATTTATTGTAACTTTTACTCCTGATGACTTGTATTCTCACTATCGTGATACCGAATCTTAAAGTAGTTCTAATACTTTGTCCCTCATTGCCAAAGATGTTGAACACTTTATAAAGTGTCTGCTAGCCATTTGTAGTTCTTCTTTGGAGAGTTTTCTGTTCAGCTCCGCAGCCTATTTCTTTTATCTTTTTATTGTTTCTGAATTTCATACATGCATAATGAACTGTTTTTATCCAGTCGACAATATCACTGTCTCTCTACAATAATCTTTCTATGTTCCCACAACTAGTCCTTCCCAATTTAATGTGACCTGATGTTTTTTAAAACACCCATTGAGTCCACTTTGCTGGTCATTATGAGTTTCTCAGTGGCTGAATTCTTGAAGAAAATTGACTACCTCGTCTCATCAAAGGCATCAGTTGAAAACAGCTCCTTTGGTATATATAGAAATACACAACCACCTTCTGCCATCCTGCTGATTCGTTTTCTGTCTTGATCTTTCTCTTGTCTTCTGCATGTCGTCACCATTGCTGTGAGCTTACATGTAAAACTACCTTATGTCAAAAAAAAAAAAAAGCAAAAAAAAACCTATATGACTGTACTTATCTCCTGCCTTTGGTTCTTGTAATCTTTCAGCTTCCTATTCTGCAGTAATTCCTAGACACTGGGAAGAGACGTGGAGATGTAGAAATGAATGTTCCACAGTCTCTTATTCTTTGCACATTGGCTAGTTGTAGGACTTTCTTAATCATCATTTATTGCAAAACAAGTCTTGTCTGATGGGAATTGACAAGATGCATTGATCTGAAGTTATAATAATTAGTCTTTCCCTACATCTCTGCTCTATCTTTATCTCTGTACATCCTGTAGGCAGGTTAAATTTAAGGTTAATGTTTTTTTGGGTGTGTTGGTGTTCCCTCCCTTCACTAAGAGCTCTGTCTGGTTAGAGGGTGGCCTCTTCAGTCTCCCTGACCCCTGCTACTAGAAGTCTCAGTTAGAGTCTCCCCTATTCCCCACACCCTCCCAGAAGCCTACTCTGTCTTAGGTTTCCTCTTGTCTCAGGGTTTCTCTTCCCTGTACAAGTCCTCTGTCTCCAGCACCCTCTCTCCATGCCTGACCTCCTCTTTCATTTCTCTTCACACTTGCTCTCCTACGCTGTTCCCTCTCTTCAACTGCTTCTTCTGTCCATTCTATTTACCCTTCTGAGTGAGATTTAAACGATCTTCCTTTGGGTCCTCTCCTCATTGTTATTTATATTATTTGGGTCAGTGAATTATAGTATTGTTATCCTGTACTTTATGGCTAATATCTACTTTTAAGTGAGTATATACCGTGTGTGTCTTTCTGGGTCTGGGTTACCTCACTCAGGATGATCTTTTCTACTCCCATCCATTTGCCTGCAAATTTCATGATTTCTTTGTTTTTTTTATAGCTGAGTGGCATTCTATTGTGTAAATTCCTCTCCCAACCTGAGAGCCCCCCTGCCCCATGGGAGAGAGTCACCCTTGACATTACTGACTACACTCTGCTATGCTTACAAATAGGAGCCTAGCATAGCTGTCCTCTGAGAGGCTCCACCCGACAGCAGATTTAAACAGATGTTGAGACTCACAGTGAAACACTGGGCAGAGTTTGAGGAATCTTGTGCAAGAGTGGGGAATAGAATAGAAGGACCTGGAGAGGAGAGAAGCTCTACAAAATGAACAGAGCCGACTAACCTGGGCCCTGGTGGGCTCACGGAGACTGATGTACCAATACAGGACCATCCACGATTGCTACCTAGTCCCTTACACACACATAGCAGATGGGTACTTTGCCTATCATGTGGATCCCCTAAAAATGGGAGAGGGGCCTGTCTCTGACATGGAAACTGTTGACTGCCTTTTGAACACTTCCACCGGGCTGGGCTGCCCCTCCAGGCCATAGGTGAAAAAGATGCTCTCAGTCCTGATGGTACTTGATCTGCTGGTGTGAATTGAAAGGGGAGGTATGGGGGTTCTGCTTATCTGATGAGTAAGAGGATAGAGGGAAGAGGGAGAGGGGTGGGACTAGAAGGAAAGGAGGCAGCGCCTATGATCGGGATATAAAGAGAATAAAAATGATGTTTTTATGGATCAGTTATCTATTGTGACCATTTAACAGAGTAATAATAGTATGTTCTTCTCAAGAACTGTGAACTACATAGTTATGGGATCTTGATCCTCTTAATGGTGCCAGATATGAGTGTAGACTTGTGGAAAACATGCTAAATTCAGTCAGAAATATGTCGGCTATTAACATAATATTGTGTCAATATAGTACTACTCCATAGTGGGACTATCTTGCCAAACTGGTTGTTAGCTAACCCACTGCTCATTATTGGGTCAGACTGATTATGCTTCTACCTACGTGGTTTACAGATTCCAGTACTATGAATGCTACCCATTAAAAATGAAGTCGCCATGTCAGTCACAGCTTGGTTTCTATATCTCATAATGACTTAAGGGAGTGATGTCACTTCAAAAGAACTCAACTTTCAAGTTCTGAAGAAATGTCAAGAGCAGTGACAGCAGGCTGTAATATTTGTGGTGACTGAAGTGTTCCACTGACCAACATCCCCAAATGAGATAACTCCTGCCTAGCCCTGGACGCTTTGTATGATACAGTAATGTGTCTAGGACAGAAGTTGTATTCCAGGAATAGACTAATTTATATATGTATATGTATATAGTTTAGGAAGTTCATATAGTAGTTGGTTTTCATTATTATCCCCACATTCCCTCTTTTACCCTGTTAGCCCTAGAATTAGACTTAATTCTTCTTTGTCTATTTTTTCTCACTCCTCCTTCATACCACCTGTATTCTAGCCCCTTCCATTGGGAAACACGTCTCATGTCCTATTTTCCTGCCATAGCACAGTTGTAATTAAGCTTTTATTTTTATATTTTTATTTTATATTTTATTATTTTTCAGAGACAGGGTTTCTTTGTGTAGCTTTGACTGTCCTGGAACTCACTCTGTAGATCAGAATGGCTAAGATCAAAAACTCAAGTGACAACACATGCTGGAGAGTTGTGGAGAAAGGGGAACCCTCCTCCATTGCTGGTGGGAATGTAAACTTTTACAACTACATTAGAAATCAGTCTGGCGCTTTCTCAGAAAAATTAGGAATATTGCTTCCTCAAGATCCAGCTATACCACTCCTAGGCATATACCCACAATATGCTCAAGTATACAACAAGGACATTTGCTCAACTGTGTTCATAGCCGCTTTATTTGCAAGAGCCAGAATCTGGAATAAGCCCAGATGACCCTCAACTGAGGAATAGATACAGAAATTGTGGTATTTTTTTTTTTCAATGCAGTTTATTCAGGAACCTTGAACAATCCTCGGACCCTGGGGAAAGCCAGCCCACGAAATACTATACAGCAATTAAGAAAGAGGAAATAATGAAATTTGTACGGAAATGGTGGAAACTAGAAAAGATCTTCCTGAGTGGGCTGTCCCAGAATCAGAAAGACACACATAGGTCATGCTGTTTTTATTAATATGTCTCTGTACTATTATTTGAACTTAGGTATGGAGGTAAATTCTGATGATTTCTGGGTTTTACTGTTGTTCAAAATTGAGTTGGCTTTTGTTATTTAATATCAGTTTGTGGGGGTGTGTCTATATCTTTGGAGTGTTTTCTGATGTGAATTCTGATTCTGTTGAGTTTGTAAATTGTTTTTGGTAGGATGGTCATTTTTACAAGATCATTCCTATCGATGCATGAATATGGGAGACCTATAAACATTTTCCAGTTTTCCTCAATTCTTTTATGTGTCTTAAAGATTTTACTGTAGTGTTCTTTCATTTCTTCATGAAACTATTTTCCTGGGTCTTTCCATTTTTGAAGGCTGTTGTAAGTGAGATAATTTTCTGGTATACTTCTCATTTGTACATAGGAAGACTACTGATATGTTAATTTTACTTTTTGTTTTGACAGAGCGCTTATTTATTTGAAAAGTCATCTTTGAGTGTGTTCATTTTGTAAACTAATACTTTGCTTGAAGTTGTGTAAGACATGTTGAGGATTCTTTCTTTTGTTATTATTATTAGTAGTAGTATTAATGCAATTATTATTATTATTTACACTTTATTCCCTTTGAATCCCAGTCATAGCTCCCTCCCTCATATCTTCCTGGTTGGACCCTTCCTCCCTCATCCTCCCCTATTCCTCTTTCCTAGTACACTGATAGGGAAAGTCTTCCACCCCTCCTATCTGACCATAACCTATCAGATCTCATCAGGACTATCTGGATCCTCTTCCTCTGTAGGCTGACTCTGTTGCACACCAGGAAGAAGTGATCAAGGACCAGGTAACCTAGTTAATATCATAGACTGTCTCTTCCCCTCTTATTAGGAAACCCACATGGAGACTTAGCTGTCTACGGGCTACATCTGAGCCGGTTTCTAGGTCTTCTCTATGTGTGGTCTTTGACGTTTTAGTCTCTGCAATCCTTCCCACCAGTCCCTGCACTTTTTAGCTTTGTTGGTCTCCTAGTGTGGTTCCTGTCCTCTCTGGGTTCTTTTATTTTCCCCTTCTTCTATTAAGACTCCCTGCATTTTGTCCAAAGCTTGGCTGTGAATCTCTGCTTCTGCTTTTATTCCCTGCTGGTCCCTGTCTTTTAGAGGACATCTGTGCTAGGCTCCAGTTCCTGTTCCCTCTTCTGCTGCTTCCAAAGTCTATCCTGTTTTTCCTTCTGAATGAGAATCAAGCATCTCCCACAGGGTCCTCCTTTTTGTTTAGCTTCTTTAGGTCTGCAGATTTGAAATTAAACACCAACAAACCAAATAATCTGCTTTAAAAGCGGTGTACAGGGATAAACATAGAATTATTAATGGATGAATATCAAATGGCAGAGAAACACTTAAAGATATGCTCAATGTCTTTAGCCATCAGGGAAGTAGAAATCAACTTCACGATTTCATCTCAAATCTATCAGGATGGCTAGGATCAAAAGCTCAAGTGACAACATATGGTAATGAAGAAAGGGGAACCCTCTTCCATTGCTGATGGAAATGTAAATTTATTTTGAAATCAACCAGGTGCTTTCTCTGAAAACATGGAATAATGCTACCTCAAGATGCAGTTATATCACTTCTGGGCATGTATCTGGAAGATGTTCAACCATAAAACAAGGAAATTAGCTCAACTATGTTCCCTGCAGCTTTATTCATAATAGCCAGAATCAGCAAACAACCTAGAGGTCTCTCAATCAAATAATGGATACAGATATTGTGGTGCATTTACCCATGGAATATTAGTCAGCTATTAAAAACAAGGAAATCATGAAATTTATAGACAAATTGATGGAACTAAAAAAAATCATCCTGAATGAGGTATCCCAGAGAAACACAGTGTATACTAACTTATAAGTGGATTTAAGCCATATAATATAGGAGAATTTTTGAAAAATATTTTGTTAACTATGATATTAAACTTACTTTATAAATGCCACCACCATTTTTGTTCTAAATGTAAATTCACAGTAATTATATGATTTGTTCTTTTTGAAATTCATCTTGGTGTTCAGAGACATCTCCCTCCAAGCTTATTCTAGGGTAAACGAATTTATACTTTGGCAAACATGTGAGTTTAGTTCATTTTTTAAAATCACTATACTTTTCCCTGAGCACTGTCTTCTTTATGTTTTACTAAATTCTCTGAAATTATACCCCCTTTATGAAGGCTTACTAGCCAAAGGAAATGATATGATGAGGAACTTTTTGTATTAGTTATTCATTGCTCATTCTCAGTTTCTTGATTACCAGATAAATATTGGTTCCTATCATTTTTGAGCATCTTTCATCCTATGCAGTATAATTTTATATTAAGGTTTAGAGACACCACGATTCAGTTGCATAAATCTACTCATTATATCATTTAAGCTTTGACTTTATAGTGTAGCCTCTGGGAAAGAAGGCCTTTCCCCATTCTGCAGTCTAAATGTAAAATCTAGAAATCTGACCAGATGTTCTCATTAAGCATTAAATGAATACCATGCATGGATATCATTTCATTCTTGCACATAAAATGCCTAGCTATTTTAGTTTTAATTAAATATGGATTTTCCTTTCTACTTAGCTCATTCTCTAGATAGCTACACTAACTGTAATAATATTCTTAGCATCCTCCAATGCCATTGAATTTTTATAGAGTCAGTGTCTCACTGTGAAAGCTCAGCTAGAAACGTATGACATTTATGATCTTACTACACAAAGGGAGAGCTCCTAAAATAAAATATCCCTTTCATTTTAAGTATTTCTAGCATCAGAAAAATGTATAAGATTTATAAAACGTGTATGCTATGATTTAGACCAAAGGGGAGAATTTACCCATATCTTCATAAGTACGCTTAAAATATGATATAGTGTGAATATAATGGCAAAATGTGTTCATACTTCAGTGTGAGCCTTCAAAATCCAGAGAAAACTGAACAATGATCTGAGATACCACTAGTCCCATCCACTCATTACATAATTACACAGTGTCAGTCACACACCTGGCATCATGCTCAGATTTAAAGTACGAAAATCCAAGTTCACATTTATTAACCTCCAGTCTTCACAGAGGATAAACATCTATAGGAAGGAAGAGAATCATTGTTAAAGGAGATGCACGTGGGAAGTTCAAAAGACATTTTTAAAAGAACATATTAACAAAGCTGGTATTATAAAACAGTTTCGAATTTGGATGTGACTAAGTCAAAAAGGAAAAATGTATACTCAGGGGAACGGCACTTTTCAGCAGCCCAAGGCAATGGTTAAGAAGCAAAGATACTGAGAGCACATGCTTGGGGTTTGGATGGAAGTCTAAACGTCTCTGAACCAAAGCGTGGGAACTGCTAAGTACCCTCTATAAGCCACACTTTCCTTACATTTATAATAGGGTAATTATGGTGCCACCATGGCATGGTGTATGTGAAGTGTTTTAAATAGTTTCCCTTTAAGTGTTAATTAAACAAAATAAACAAATTCAGGATACTAAGTTTTGAAATATAGGTTTCTTTTTTTTTTTTTTTTTTTTGTAAATAAATAATGAGTTCAGGTGGCCAGACCATAGACCTTTGAAAGTTCTTTAGAAGAAGAGAAATATCAAGTAACTTTGAGGAAAGAAGTATGCTATAGACAGTGTAGATTCATGGCAAACCTCTTGAATCTATGCCAGAGTCCATAACGGATTCCATAATAATTGTGGCAGAATTCAGGAAATTTTGGAACTCAGAATTGGAAGATAGTCTTTGAAAATCAATCTGGCACTTTCTCAGAAAATTAGGAATAGTGCTACCTGAAGATCCAGCTATAGCACTCCTAGGCATATATCCAAAACATGTTCAAGTATACAGCAAGGAAATTTGCTCAACCATTTCATAACAGCTTTATTCATAAGAACTAGAATCTGGAAACAGCCCAGATGTCCTTCAGCTGAAGAATGGGCACAGAAATTGTGTACATTTACACAATGTAATACTACTCAGCAATTAAAAACAAGGAAATCATGAAATTTGAAGGCAAATGGATGGAACTAGAAAAGATCATCCCGAGTGAGGTATCCCAGAAGCAGAAAGACACATATGGTATATACTCACTTATAAGTAGATATTAGATACGTAATATAGGATAAACATACTAAAATCTGTACACCTTAAGAAGCTAATCAAGAAGGAGGATGCTTGGTCAGATGAACAATCCTCACTCAGAAAGGCAAATGGGATGGACATCCAAAAAGGAGAAAACAGGAAACCGGACAGAAGCCTATCACAGAGGGCCTCTGAAAGACTCTACCTAGCAGAGTATTGAAGCAGATGCGGAGACTCATAGCCAAACTTAGGGAGACAGGGAATCTTAAGAAAGAAGGGGGAGATAGAAAGACCTAGAGGGACAGGAGCTCCACAAGGAGAGCAACAGAACCCCAAAAATCAGGGCCCAGGGGTATTTGCAGACACCAATAATCGAACCAAGGACCATGCATGGAGTGGTCCTAGAATTCTGCTCAGATGCAGCCCATGGCAGCTCAGTGTCCAAGTAGGTTCCCTAGTAAGAGGAGCAGGGACTCTCTGATGTAAATTCAGTGGCTGGCTCTTTGATAATTCCCCCTGGGGGAAGCAGCCTTACCAGACCACAGAGGAAGACAAAGTAGCCGGTCCTGAAGAGACCTGATAGGCTAGGGTCAGATATAAGGGGAGAAGGAACTCCCCTCTCTTGGAATAGGGAAAGGTCATAGGAGGAAAAAAGGGAGGGAGGATGGGACTGGGAGGAGACGAGGGAGTGGCTACAGCTGGGGTACAAAGTGAATAAATTGTAGTAAATAAATATTTTTAAAAACAACTAGAAGATAGCTCACACTCACTTCAATACCCTGGAAACCCCTTTTCTTGAAGCCTTGAGACATGGTGCAAGAACTCTCAGTGCAAAGACAAAACCACTCAAAGATGTTCCATGATTGATGAGTCTGTGGAGCCCATGTTTGGTCTTCTTTCCAGGTATAGCATACAGGAGTGAGGGAAACTTCCTTTTCTAGACAGACACATGAACCCCTAGGAAATAACCAGGGGTTTCGCCAACTTTAGATGCCATAAAAGAATTCTCTCAGCTCAGAAAAAAATCTTTATCAATGATATCACAAAGAGTTTTAAGCAAAAATAGCAACACTTTTATCACATTAAATTTGGGTACAGTTTATTCTTCACAAGGCACAAGTTCATTAGAATAAGATCAGGTTTTTATAATACACATATACTCTAATTCTAAGAGAAAATAAAATTTCTATTTAGGCACTGTAGCATGGTAACAAGGTACTTATGATGTTCCTGAAGGGAAAATATGAGGGTCTGAACTAAAGCAGTATGTTTGCTTATAGAGAAGGAATAAAAACAAATAAATATAAAATTAAATTTTTTGGATAGGATCAATTGAATATTTGAAAACTACTCAATCTCTCTCTTTTTCTCTCTCTCTCTCTGTGTGCATGTATGTCTGTGTGAGTGTGTGTTATGAAATCAATGATTTGGAAGAGCTTAAATTCTTAATATTTCTATAATGATCCATTAAATAAGGAAAGGTGCAAAGTGGTTTAAAATGTCGCTGTGGTACAGCTCCCCCCACTCCGGAAAAAGAAAAAAAAAAGATTACTGGGTCTACCCCAGAGTTACTCCGAATAATGTTGAAAGTGTTTTATTAAATGTACAAATTACTTGCACTTAAGATTAGGAGTCAGAAGGCATTTATTATTTCACACACACACACACACATTCCAAAAATTTTATAAGCTGTTCTTTTGGGGGAAACTGATATATCATAGATGATTTTAAATATTGTGGTGAAATCACATGCCCTAATGTGTTGATGTCTCCAACCACCGCAGACTCCCATTTTAAAAGCTATTGCAGCAAGGCATGCTGTCACATACCTATGATCTCAGAATTTAGGAGACTGAGCTAGGAAGATTAAAGAGTTAAAAGGTCACCGCACTTAAATAGAGACTTGGAAGTCAGGCTATACTACATGAGGTCTAGACTGAAAACAAATAATAAACACATACCATTTACTGTTAGCAATGTAAGTAGATAGTTAAACAGACACCAGATACAGATAAATACATATAGATAGATGATAGGTAGACAGAAATAAACACATGATAGATAGATAGATAGATAGATAGATAGATAGATAGATAGATAGATAGATAGATGATAGGGAGATAAATAGGTGATAGATAAAGATACTATAATTTGTGAATTTATATTTAAAAGAGGCAGAAATTCTCTACTTACAAAAACATCTCAAAGAATTATTGCATTGAACATGAATTCACAGCTACTGAGTATCATCCTTAGAAAAGTGTAGTATAAAATACCTAACATTTCAACCTAGAGAGGCAAAGGTAGCAGCTTTGTGTGGCCCCTCTGAGGGCCAGACTCAATCACCGAATGTGTAAATGGAGCAGTGTTTTGGACGCTAGAGGAGCAACAAGCAGTGGATGTGGATAGGATGACTGAACACCTTGTCAAGGCAAAGTCACCTCTGGGTGTGTAGGAATTACACATAAACTACAGCTGAGTCCCAGCAGAGGCCTATACTGACAAAAGACAGGAAAGGATCAACAACAGTTCTACCCTCCTCAATACCAAGTTGATTCTTTTTTCTTTAGACATGTTTATTCTTTGCTCTATAATTTTAGATTAGTTTGAGAATATGTATGGTATTACATATAAAATCTCATTTTTCCAGCCAGGTTTAGATAATGAAAAAGAAAGATGAGATTTCAATCATTATCATCTATTTCTATTTCACTCTTGTATTTA
This sequence comes from Meriones unguiculatus, assembly GCF_030254825.1. Classification (NCBI taxonomy): domain Eukaryota; kingdom Metazoa; phylum Chordata; class Mammalia; order Rodentia; family Muridae; genus Meriones; species Meriones unguiculatus. Next base: position 77,870,705 of record NC_083357.1, on the reverse strand, counting down.
CCTCTTCAGGGACATGATTCATCCTGATGTCACTGGTAAATTACTTGTTGCAAAAATTAATATATGTCGTTTTCCCTTGTGTATTTTAGTGTTCCACTGAAAATAGAACTTTTACTTTCTTAGTTTTGTAAGATGAGGATTATTCCCTTTCACTGGGGTACTGCTAATTTACCTCTATTATTTACTCTCTTTTCATTTCCTGTTAATGAAAAGCCATGGTTCATTATCAAGCTTAATAAAAGATCAATTATCACCTGTATGTTCATGGCTGCTTTAAGGTCTACATTATATTTATATTATTTTTAATTCTTTATTAATTACACTTTATTCACTTTGTATCCCACCTGTGGTTCTCTCCCTCCTCCTGTCCCAATCCCTCCCTTCCTTCACCCTCTGCATGCATGCCCCTCCCCAAGTCCACTGATAGAGGAGGTCTTCTTTTCCTTCCTTCTGATCCTAGTCAATTAGGTCTCATCAGGAGTGGCTGCAGTGTCTTCTTCAGTGGCCTGGTAAAGCTGCTTCACCCTCAGGGGGAAGTAATTAAAGAGCAGGCCAATCAGTTCATGTCAGAGACAGTTCCTGTTTCTATTACAATGGAACACACTTGGATACTGAACTGCCATGGGCTACATCTTTGCAGGGGTCTTAGGTTGGAAAAGGATCTTCACCAACCCTATATCTGACAAAGGACTAATATCCAGTATATATAAAGAACTAAAGAAGTTAAACAACAAAAAAATCAAGTAATCTAGTTAAAAAATGGAGTACAGAGCTAAACAGAGAATTCTCAATAGAGGAATATCGAATGGCAGAGAAACACTTAAAGAAATGCTCAACCTCATTAGACATCAGGGAAATGCAAATTAAAATGACCCTAAGATTTCACTTTACACCCATGAGAATGGCTAAGATCAAAAACTCAAGAGACAACACATGCTGGAGAGGTTGTAGAGAAAAGGGAACCCTCCTCCACTGCTGGTAGGAATGTAAACTTGTACAATCACTCAAGAAATCAATCTGGCTTTTTCTCAGACAACTAGGAAAAGCACTTCCTCAAGATCCAGCTATTCATCTCCTAGGCATGTACCTAAAAGAGTCTCAAGTACACAATGAGGACATTTGCTCAACCATGTTTGTAGCAGCCTTATTTGTAATAGCCAGAAGTTCTACATTCTTAAAGAGCCTTTACAAAAACCTTTAAAACAAGAAAGGAACCTACTATGCTGTAGTTTCATTGAGAACTCACAGGAAAAGGGCAAATATAAGACATTGCAAATGTTCTTTTTTTTTTTTTTTTTTTGTCTTTCAACACTTATCTTCCTTTCCTCCACTTATATTTCTCTGAGTTAGTATGCAAATCAACCGTGTGCCTGCCCAAATGGATTTTTAGACAGTCCTTGTTATTCCATTACCAAGCACCTCCCCGGAGAGTCGTTCATAGACAGCCTTCGGGTTTTACATGAGGAACTGCTAACACAGTTCCATTTTTACCTGAGAATTTTTACTTATAATTCTTGTTCGAGTTTTAACAGCTTTGTGCTAGAATATGTAGAGAAACATGTGTCTGCCTTGAAGACAATTGCTAGCTAAAAAAATAAAAATAAAAAAAAGAAAGGAAGAAAAAAACACCTTCTAGAGAAAGTAATTTTGGAAAGGAGGCTATGCTGAACTAGAGGTGAATGTGTCTACATTAGTTTGTATATGGATAAAAATCATGACTTAAACCTGAGAGGCAAAAAGTAAAGCCTAAATCTAAACTCATGGAACAACTGCTGTATTACTGATACTGAAGAACTGAGTTGATAGGAAATGGACCAAAAATTCCAAACAAACAAAATTTTTTACAAATATATTTTGAGGCACTTAGTGTGAATTTAAAAAAGAAAAAACTGCAAAAGTGTTGTGACTAAGAAAAGTTATAATTACCATAGAAATTATCTTCATTTTAATTTTTTGTGAATCCATCTAGTGTATCAACGTAAGTGTAATACTGCTACAATTTCTTCTGAAAATTTGTAAAAAAAAAAGTCTTATCTCCTCCAGTATCTTCTGCCTTGGAACTTTCTTACATGTGATGTCATCCTAACACATGTGCAAAGGCTGCTCCTTAGACTAATTTCTTATCCTTATAGATGAAAATGCAAAACTAAATATTCAACAAGACCAAATTGACATTAAACATTCCACCACACTCAAAAGAGTCATGAGTTTAAGCAAAGTCACACAATTAAATTATGTTCTTCTGGTGCTTTGCAGTGAGGCCCCAGCTCAGCAGAGTAACATTTATGTTACTGAAAGGCGATGGCACGGTAAATCCTACTCCATTGCCAATAAACTGAAGATCAAAATAATCAACCGAGCTCCACTGGTAATAAATTGAAAGTCAGTGGAGTACAAAATGTATTACTGTTAGAATTAATTTTGGCACAAATTGGGTTGTTGAGTTTTTCCCTTTTCTTAAAACACATCAACCCCAAGCAAATAGTTAATAAGCTGTTGAAAAGTAAATCCATTCTGCTTATAGTATTCTAATGGAATTTGAATTTCATATTTTATTTTTTGAGCACAATGTAATCATTTGGACTTTAGCTTTTTAAGTATTTTGGTGAGGATTTTTTTTATTTTTACTGTTAGCTTCCTGATTAAATTGCATCTTGAGAACTTCATTAAATCTCATGTATTTTTTTTTTCTTACTCATTTACTAAAATTTACTCTTAGAGAGCAGAAATCATTCAAAGTGTTGTTTATAATCATCTGGATTGGTATTTAATGGACTTCTGTGATGTAAAACTTACTGACAAACCTGAAGTATATCAGAAAAAGTTGTTTGGATGCTTATGGGATTTATGGTTATATACTATAGTGCCAAACTCAATAAGCTGACATGTTTTAAAGGTAGTCTGGAATTATAGATTTAAAACATCTAATGGTGGACACTGTGGGGAAGTACAATGCTCTGTAAAAGCTACAGAAAATCATGCAAATGTGTGAGTGTGCGGTTGCAGGTTGTTAAGCTTCTGATTTTCATTCATCCTTATTTTTCTCCTAATCTCCCCTTTCTTCCCACACATGCTTTTCACTAACATTTAAATAATGTCATTTTGATTTTGTTTTCTAATACTGAAAATTTTAACCAGGACCTTGTGCATGCTAGGTCAAGGCTCTAGACCTCAACTATGTGCTTTGCCCTGAGTGATGTTAGTTTTAATGGTGACTTACAGTTTAATATTTATCATTGGAAAAATTACTCATTGTTGAAAGGGATTCTTTGCATATTTGCTTACATGCAATCAAGTCTTTTAATATCTATAAGAATAGGTAGTATTTTTTTATTGTTTGTGTTTTTGTTTGTTTTTGTTTCTGAACAAAGCAAACTGTACTTCTAGCTGGCCTGAAAAATCTATGGCACAGGTTGTCCCAAAACTAACAGACATCCACTTGTCTCAGCCTCTCAAGTGTGAGTGCTTAGATTAAAAGCTTGTGCCATCATATCCATTTAAGCACCATTGGAGTTGTTTATTTATTTTTCACTGCTGAGTATTGAACCCATGGCCATGAGAATTCTAAGACATTCTACCAATAAGAAACAATTCGTTGATAGATAAGTTTTCATGTACAACATGAAGCCAGTCATATGTTCATTATTTGATACATGAATAAAAAAATGTGCAACATTTACACAATGGGCTCAGTCATCAAAACAAAAATGAAATTAGTAAATTTGTAGGCAAAAGAGGGAACTAGAAAAAACTCTTCCAACATGATGCAACCCAGATCCAAAACAATGTATATCACATGTATTCACTTTTATAAGAATGTTAGCTGTTAACTCTTCCGCAAGAAAGCTATAATATATATATCCAGAAAGATTGGATATACAATAAGAGTCTAGTGGAGAATAATGGAATAGCTTGCTACTGTTGGACACAGGTGGAGACAGCCACTGACAAGGGAGGAAAATGGAGACAAAGAGGGAAGAGACCTGAGAGGGACTTAACATGGAGAGGGACAACTAAAGTTAAGGTTCATTTGATTAGTCTTATGGAAACATAATACAGTGTAAGCTTCCTATAATACATACATATATGAAGGGAGCTAAATGAAATTGCCAAATATTGGGAGAGCCAAAGACCCAATAGACATCTCTCAAAACCAAATGAAGCTTCCAGTTCAGGAAATCTGGGAATGGTTTACATTTAACTGAGTTGTTGGCCAAAGAAAGGGACCCATGTGTTTCACGATATTTGATCACACAGCAAAACCAGAGATTGTGTTGTATACAAAACAAAACAAAACAAAAGCCTGTTTCTAGATATAGTATGGTTCATCCCTAGCACAAACCTTTAATACTTTAATACTTTAATCCAACAATGTTCTACTTGAACAGGGTTAAATAATGTCAATTGTAGGTCAAGAAGTGAAGCAATGAGCCAGTTGACAAAGAGTGAACATACAAAAAGAAAAAAATAGTGAGTAAGTGGTGGAAAGAAGGATGAATAGAGAGATACACAGAAAATAAAAGGGAGGGACATTTAGTTGGAGGGGTTTTTGAGACAGCATGGGGAAGGAACATTCCTTCTTTTGGGACATTTGATGAGGAGGTAGGTCAGCTGGGTGCTTTCTCTGCCTTTTTGAGCTAACAGACATTCATCCTATCATCTAGCTCTGGAGTTTTTATTGGTAAAATCAAATGTCTGAGATTTTGTTTAAAAAAACATTTGGCACTCCAGTGTGTGGCACAACCACATAGACAGAGAAATCGTGCCAGCTCTGAACAAGCTGAGAAGACTTCATATTTGGTAAGTCACCTGGGAAGTCCTCAAGAAGAGACTTAAGGATGAGAAATACCTTAATATAAGGCACGAGAACCCCGTACAGTGTTACTTCAAATGGCTTGGGAATAGAAATATAAAATGAAGGATAAATGACTTAACTGACACTGACATAATGCCAGTTATAATTACTATCAGTCTACTAGTACATATTTCCTTAATAGTCATAGTGTTTGTGTACTAAATATGAAAAGTGGATACAAAACATAGAAGGACTTATAAAAGAAAATAAGAAAAATTGTGGGAGACAAAGGAATTTAGACAATAATGTACAAATTCACTGCATGATGAAACTGAGGAGGGGTGGCCCAAGATTCCTACAAAATCGACCTTAGTTTACACAGTTCCTATACAAGAACTACTAGCAGATGATAGGCACACCTAAAGTTAAGGAGAAGTAAAGTGGAATCCAGTAGAAATGTTACATTTGAGGAGACTTATGGAAGCGTTTGTTTCATATAATATGTATTCATCCATTGTCAAGCAGATAGTATAAGCATGGCCAATTCAGAACAGAATTATCCCCCAAGACTGGAAAGATTGACAACTGCAATATTGAAAGCTGGTCTTCAGTTACAGTGGCAAACATGGTGGAAAGAGGAGGCTAGGACTATAAAGCAATGACATAGAGCTAGAGTTTTTAATATTTCCCAATATTAGTTGCTAGGTGAAGGTCAATATGCTGAGCTACAAAGGCAGTTTGGATTTCATGATCACACCTTGGTACTATGTCATTTAGTAGTTTTAATTCTTGGGAAATAGTAAAAATCAGAAAAAAAGGTCTGAATCATTAACTAACATTATACAAGGCTCTCAAAAAAAAAACTTTCACTGTTTTTTGTTTGTTTGTTTTTTGCAAATATTGACCAGCTAAATAGAATTGTATCAGATTCACAAATCAGATTAACGTAAACCAAATCTTTGGCATTTGAAAAATGCTAATTCAGAATGCAAAAGTTGATCAGACTTTTAAATACAAGATCAGCACCATTAGATGAAAGGCTTAGAAATACAGCTGACATCTGATCTCACATTTATGATGTTACTCTCATAGGAGAAGTAATTTCTAAAAAAATTAAGAAAAATTAAAACAGCAGATGTTTTAATTGTGGTGACCCAGATAATGTGAAGGGATTATAGGCAAGGCATTCCTAGAAATATTTTCTTTCTAGTGATGATTAAAAAAGAAAGCCCAAGACTTCTGGAGTATGCAGGAGGTGTTAGAAAGACCAGCATTGGAATAATAGATGCTGATCAATAAGGGACAGACAGGGTAACCCTTTGCCCTCAAGAATGCCCTAGGGGATCTGCTGCTGACCTTGGTATCAAATTTGATTCACTTGTTCCCTGTCAGCATTAAAGAAAGTCATCCACAGAATAATTAAAAGATTCAATGCGTGTTGTTAAGAAAAAGAAAAAAGAAAAAGAAAAAAGAAAAAGAAAAAGCACTTCTCTGGATGTAATCAAGGACAGAACAGCTTCAGTAGATACAATAAAATGTTCAGGAAAGACAGGACAACTACTATCTTGACAAACTGTTATAAGTGATCAGAAACCAAAGCTAAAAATAAAAACAAAAGGCACAGAAATTGAATGTGTACTAGACATAGGAGCAGATGTATCACTAATTTCACCAAAATCATGACACCCAGATTGACCTTTAGGAGGTAAATACTCAGCTTTTAGGGATTGAAACTTTAGCTCATGTAAAACAAAGTACAAGATGGGTCAATTATATAGGACCAGAAAGACAAATAGAAAAATTAAAGCCATATATGGCTAATATACCAATGAATTCATGGGGACATATTTATTACAGCAATGGAAAACACAAATTAATATTTCTCCAATCTCAGAAACAAACCATAAAGAATGAAAGCATCTGAGAAAAATACTAAAAGGTATTATCATGAACAGTCACAGACTGTTCAGGTTGTACATAAGCAGGACGCAACAGCTGTTGGTATTTCAAAGATGCCAACTGTCTTACCTTTGAAATGGCTACCTTTTAAATGACAAGCCTTTATTGGTAGAACAATATCCAATGACAAAAAGAAAATGTCACAGGTACTAGGACAGCTGATAAAGGAATAGCTAAATGCTCAACACATTGAAAAATCTCCCAGCACACGGAATTGCCCTTTGTTTGTTATAAAAAAGAAATCAGGAAAATGAAAGTTGCTATCAGGTTTATGAGCCACAAATAAGATGATTTAGGCAATGGACTATTTGTAGCCTGAAATCTCATTGCCTTCTTTATTACCTAAGGCAGGGTCTTTGATGGTAATTGATTTAAAAGATTGAATAGAAAATGCCTCTGAAAGGTTCTACCCTGCAGGGTATCAAGGCAGATGCTGAGACTTATAGCCAAACTTTGGGCAGAGTGCAGGGAATCTTATGAAAGCAGGGGGAGATAGTAAGACCTGGAGAGGACAGGTGCTGCCCAAGCAGAGCAACAGAACCAAAAAATCTGAGCACAGAGGACTTTTTTGAGACTAATACTCAAACCAAGGTCCATTCATAGAGAAAACCTAGAAACCCTGCACAGATGTAACCTATGGCAGTTCAGTGTCCAAGTAGGTTCCATAGTAATGGGAACAGGGACTGTCTCTGACATGAACTGATTGGTCTGCTCTTTGATCACCTCCCCATGAGGGGCGGAGCAGCCTTACCAGGCCACAGAGGAAAACAATGCAGCCACTCCTGATGAGACCAGATAGACTAGGATCAAAAGGAAGTTGATGAAGACCTACCCTATCAGTGGAGGAGGGACATGGGTGGAGAAGTGGGAGGGAAGATGGGATTGAGATGGGAGGAGGGAGGGAGCTACAGGGGGGGATACAAAGTGAGTAAACTGTAATTAATAAAAATGTAAAAATATAAAAAACAGAAAAAAGAAAATGTGCTAGAAGCCTCAGAATTTCATAAAAAGAAAAAAATCATGTGAAGAGCAAAGGTTTAAAGAAACATTTTTCTAACACTTGGCAACAAGCCTAAGAAATTAGTTGGTAATGTCTTACTTGTTCTTTGTACAACCTAACTCCATTACCTGCAGGAAGTAAAATTAAAGAATATGTACCATAACACAGATACATAGTAAGGATTTCAATAGGCAACTGTTTTTAGCTCTGAAAAGACTGATTCTGTAATTAAATATTTATTAGCTGTTATGGTTAATATGCGGATACCTGAATGAATTAAGAATGACAGTGCTCCAGCATATATCTCTAGTGAAATGAAACAGGTTTTTGTATAAGACAACATAACCATATTATAGACATATCATATATCACACACTCTTAGAGGACCAGCAGTTACAGAAAGATTAATTGCACTTTAAAGGATATACCAAATAAACAGACAGGGGTAATAAACCTCCACCCAGAGATAGATTACATAGTGCTTTATTACCTTTAAATTTTTTTAAATGTAATGAGAAAGGAGCAACAGCTGCAGGAGACATTGAATAGCAGATGTGTTGACCTCAGAATGGAAATTGGGATATGTGTTATGTTGGCGAAGAGGTTTGTTAATCGTTTCCACAGGAGAAGAAAAGCTGTGGATACCATCAAAATTGAAAAAAACTATTAGGTTCCAACAAGAGAGATCTCCTGATTAAGAAGAGGCAATTGTTCATCAGACAGCTTGGTCATTTAGTCCAAACTAACATAAACAAACAAAAAAAAACTTTCCTCTTCCATAAAAAAGGATATTTTTGTGGTTTGATATTAAAAACACGGTTAAAATACATAATTTTTGGTTCTGTTGCTCTCCTTCCTGCCCTCTACAGATCTTACTATTTCCCACTTCTTTCATAAGATTCCCTGCACTCTGCCCAACAGTTGGCCATAAGTCTCAGCATCTGTTTTGATACTCTGCAGGGCAGAGCCTTTCAGAGGCCCTCTGTGTCAGGTTCTTAACTTGTTTCCTGTTTTCTTCTTCTTCTGATGTCCATCCACTTTGCCTTTCAGGACGGGAATTGATCATTATAGTCAGAGTCCTCCCTCTTGATAAGTTACTTTAGATGTACAGATTTTATTAGGTTTATCCTATATTATATATCTATATGAGTGAGTATATATCGTGTGTGTCTTTCTGCTTCTGGGACAGCTCATTCAGGATGATCCTGTCCAGGTCCCACCATTTATCTGCAAATTTCACGATTTCCTTATTTTTCATTGCTAAGTGATATTCCATTGTGTAGATGTCCCACAATTTCTGTATCCATCAGTGGGGTCTTTCCAGAGACTCATACTCCAACCAAGTACCATGCATGGAGATAACCTAGAACCCCTGCACAGAATTAGCCCATGGCAGTTCAGTGTCCAAGTGGGTTCCATAGTAATTGGAACAGGGACTGCCTCTGACATAAACTGATTGGCCTGATCACCTCCCCCTGAGGGGGGGGGGGCAGCCTTACCAGGCCACAGAGGAAGACAATGCAGCCACTTCTGATGAGATCTGATAGACTAAGATCAGAAGGAAGGAGAGGGGGACCTCCCCTATCACTGGTCTTGGGGAGGGGCGTGCATGAAGTAGGGGGAGGGAAGGTGTGATTAGGAGGGGAAGAGGGAGGGGTTTATGGTGGGATACAAAGTGAATAAGGTGTAAGTAACAAAAGTTTAAAAAAAGAAGAAAATACATATTTTTTTTAAAGTAAACGGTTGCTGTAGTTCAATCTTGTTTTCTAAATTTCAGGGAGATGGAGTGATTTGTAGCTAAGGAAACATATTTGAGCAGGGCTGTGCTACCCACATCCCAGCAGAAAGAGGTGAATCTCTCTAATTTTAGTTGTTTTCTAAATTCTAGAGTTACTGTGAACAAAGTAGTTGAGGCACACTTTTTACCACCCATGGACAAAACTAAGATACAGCTCCTAATTGGTATGTTTGCACACCAGAGAAATCACATTGTATATTTATAGAGTATTATTATATTTTTTTTAAAGAAGAACTTTACAAGGTTACTAGAAGGCAGCTAATTCCCAGTGTGTATAGCTTTTGTGACTGCCAGTAAGCTCAACTTCCTGGATGCAAACTTGACCAGTATTGAACCAGATGATACCCTAATTATAGATATCATATTGGTTGATAAATTGGCAGCATAAGACTCTTCTTAAATCAAAAAGAGTTCACCAACATTCTCCTGTTAGCTTCCAATGCAAACATATTCTACATCTGGACATTATATGTCGCATGGAGAACCTTATACTCAGTCATTGCCAACCACCTGTGGTCATAAGGGTGACCCTAACAATAAGAATTGGATCCATTCAAAGACAGAGAGGAACCTTCTCAAGCTTATCCATGGAAGGAAAGTTATTACAGTGGAACTAGTACCTATCTGAATTCCTTCCTGTTAGGATGGTGTATGAAAGGGGTCTGTGCCTTCCTTTATTGAAGAAATAGCCCTACAATCCCTGTGCTCTTTCTCTAGTGTGAAAACATACCAATTAGGAGCTGTATCTTAGTTTTGTCCATGGGTGGTAAAGAAATGTGCCTCAACCACCTTGTTCACAGTAACAGCACCTACTGAACTGTAGGATCCAAATAAATTAAAAATATATATATTTGAAAAACAAACAAACAAACAATGGAATGGTCACAATATTTGGCTAAACATTCTTTACTGATAGTTAATGAACCATGGATGTAAACAAAACTAATGGAAAATGGCATCCTATAGACTGGGGGATGGATTGGTCAACACTGAGGAAGAAATCCCCAATTCAGCGCACAATTGACTATTAGGTAAACAACTAATAAAGCAAAAGGAAAATCTCTATCTTCTCCAATTCATGGTGTATGTGCAAAGGTATATGGTCATCAAAATGGAAAACAGTTAACTGGCAGATCAATGGTAAAGACATCTGGTTATTGGTAGCATGAGTAGAAATAGCAAAACCTTGTGTGTCTTTCTGCTTTGTACCTCATTCAGGATGATCTTTTCCAGATCCTACCATTTGCTTGCAAATTTCATGATTTCCTTGTTTTTAATTTCTGGATAGTACACTCTTATGTAAATGTACCACAATTTTTTTATCCATTTCTCTACTGAGGAACATCTGGGCTGTTTCAAGGTTCTGTCTATTATGAATGAAGCTGCTACAAACATGGTTGAACAAATGTCCTTGTTGTATATTTGAGCATATTTTGGATATATGCCTAGAAGTGGTATAGCTGGATCTCTTTCGAGGAAGCACTATTCCTAATTGTCTTGAGAGAGCACCAGATTGATTTCCAAAGTGATCATACAAGTTTACATTCCCACCAGAAATAGAGGAGGGTTCCCCTTTCTCCACATCCTCTCAAGCATGTAAGTGGATACTAGACCGATAATATAGGATAAACATACTAAAATCGGCACACCTAAAGAAGCTAAACAAGAAGGAGGACCCTGGGTAAGATGATCAATCCTCACTTAAAAAAACAAATGGGATGGACATTGGAAGATGTAGAAAACAAGAAACAGGACAGGAGCCTACCACAGAGGGCCTCTGAAAGTCTGTACCCAGCAGTGAATCAAAGCAGATGCTGAGAATCATAACCAAACATTGTGGAGAGTGCAGGGAATCATATGAAAGAAGGGGGAGATAGTAAGACCTGAAGAGGACAAGAGCACCACATGGAGAGCAACAGAACCAAAATATCAGGGCACAGGGGTCTTTTATGAGACTGATACTAAACCAAGGTCCATTCATGCATATAACCTAGAACCCATGCTCAGATGTAGCCCGTGGTAGCTCAGTATCCAAGAGGTTGTCCTAGTAAGGGGATTAGGGACTGTCTCTGACATAAACTCAGTGGCTGACTCTTTGATCCTCCTCCCCCAAAGGGAGGAGCAGCCTTGCCAGGCTAGAGAGGAGGTCATTGCAGCCAGTCCTGATGAGACCTGATAAGCTAGGGTCATTTGGAAGGGGAGGAGGACCTCCCCTTTCAGTGGACTTGGAGAGGAGAATGGGAGGAGATGAGGGAATGAAGGTGGGTTTGGGAAGGAAAGAGGGAAGGTGCTACAGCTGGGATACAAAGTGAATAAAATATAATCAATGTAAAAAATAAAAAATTAATTAAATAGAAAAAGAAAAAAAAAAGAAATAGCAAAATTTAACCAAGACATCAAATTTAATGTAGCTCCTTAAGGCCAAGAAGACAAAACATCTGAAAATAATGAAACAGTAAATAAATTGGCATCTCAGAGAAAACTTGTCTTGAAAAACCAAAAATAAAAACCCTAGAATATTAAAGTTTGCCAGAAAATGAATTCTGTATAAATAAGCAAGTATGATAGATTACACATTTGAAAAACTTGAAAGATTACCCCTAACACTAAAAAGTAGAGGAAAATAGAGAAACATAATTAATCTAGGAAAACCCTATGAGAATAACTATTATAAGGAATTCATAGCCAGGCAGTGGTTTATGGCTTTCACTTGGGAGGCAGAGGCAGGCATGTAATAATTACAGTGATTTAAATTCAAAAGCCATTTGCAATAGGCAGGCTGAAAGGCAAAGTGAACGTCCTTTGTGATCTAAAAATACTCTTAAACCTAGAATTTATATATAAAAGAAAGGGGAATATAAGTATATTTATCCAAATATACAAAGGCATATTTAGTTTCAATTTTTCAAGTTTTTTTTTTTTTAAATATCAACTGAAAGGTAATAGTTTCTCCCCGCCCCCCTAGAATGATATAACCTGCCAAAAAGGAACCCTTCTGCCATCTCAGAGTTAGGGTTAAGACTGGGTTTTGCTTATATTTCCAGGAGTGTAAAAGCATCCAAATAAGCAATCTGGATACCACTGGACAAATGAAACATCTGAAGAAAGAGGATAGATGAGTAAATTGGTCAAGTGGTATCACCCGCATCTTGCTGTCCTCTATAGACTTAAATGGCAAATTGTCTTTATTGGTCTCATTCCAATTAAAAATTAAAGCTGGCTTTTTTGTTGGAGAGCATCTCTCCCTTATTGAAACCCAGGTAAGGTTTTTAACAAGAAATCCAAAATTCCTGTCTCATATCACAAGAGCCATCTGTTACGGGACAGAGGAAAACAAAAATTATGAAACTATTGTACTGCCAATAATCCCATAATAGTTTGGTTTTCAGCTGACTTTTAAAAACTTTTCTTAAGGTATAAATATTATCTCAAAACCTGTAAGGGATTGTTCTGTATATATAAAGTATTTGTCATGACACTAGCAGTCAAACAGCACTAACTAATTCTAAAAATAAGCTTCACCTAGCATCCTGTACTTGCTTTCTGAAGCAAAGTAGAAACAAAGTTTGTGTACCTTGGGTGTACTTGATGGACTGTGGTCCTCAAAACTTTTGATCAATTGAATATGACGTTTAAATTATTTTTGTTTTCTATCATTCCTAATAGTAACCTTGAGTTCTCCAAGAAAATGATGGGGAGCTACAAATCTACTTGGATCACGGTAAAACTAACAAAGGAAAAAAACTGCCAGTGCTTCTTCTGCCACAGGGTTTGCCACAAACAGTGGACACCTGTGGGTTAACTGCTATGTTCTATCTAGCCAGGACTACCACTAAACTGACCAACAAAAAGATCAGCTTTGGATTACAAACTGGTCAAAACCCTCACACTTCTGGGCTCATAGGAGAGTGACACAAACTTTGTCCAGGACTTTGAACTCAAAAATACTTAATCCTAAAACTGCCAAGTAAAATCTAGCTGGACATCGTGGAAAGCTTGGTAGAAATTCCTTCATTATTGTAAATAATTTTACTGTGTTAGTTAAAATCTTTTCTTTTTACTTAGACGAAAAGGGGGAAATTTTGCCTAATATTTGATCATACTGTAAAACCTGAGATTGCGTAGTTTACATGAAAAACCTGTTTCTAATTGTGGCATGGCTCAGTCCTAGAATGTATATTTAATCCAAGAGCTTTCTGCTTAAACACGATTAAATAACCGCAGATCAAGAGGTGGAACAATCAATCAACTGACAGGGAGTAAACACAGGGAAAAAAACAAACACAGATAGAAAGAATATATCAGGAGGATAATAGAGAAACATAGGAAATAGAAGGGAGGGACATTTAGTTGGAGGAGTTTTTGAGAAAGCATGAGCAAGGAGCATTTCTTCTTTGGGGATATTGGCTGAGGAGGTAGGTCAGAGAGGCAGTGCTTTCTCTGCTTCTCTGAGCTAGCAGGTTTTCTTCCTAATATCTGGCTCCAGAGTCTTTATTGGTAAAATAAAATATTGGCGATTTTGTTTAAAAAAAAAAAAAACTTATGCAAACTTCCAAACAACCAAGACTATTACTAAACCTATTGCTTGCTCTTCACAAACTGCTGATAATACCTATTTCTGAAGACAACAACTACACAGATCACTGAATATGGAGAAATTAAACAATTGCCTACCTACATACAACCTTAACCCCTATGAATAGTACTGATAGTACTGGAAGGAACTCTCCTTGCTTCCAGCGTTAAAACCAACTGCAAAGCCTTTGATATAAAATGATGTCCTACATACATGATATACTAGTGGAATAGTGGTACAAATCTTATGGGAGTAACCAGCCATTATACGATTGAACCTAAGGCCTACTTCTTGGGATGGAACACATCCCCAGTACAACTCAGGTTGCCAAGAAGCCAAGAGCAGTTATGCCAGCTACCCAGGGGCCAAATATCACTGTTTAGTTAAGAAGAAAAGTAGCAATAAATGACTTTTAACTACATTGTGTCATGCTCACAGACCAGTTTCTTGGTCATACATTATAAAAGAAGACTTTTTCCCACAGGGAATGGGAAGAAATACAGAAACCCACAATCACAAAATGGACAGTGAATGGAAAGCCTTAGGATAGTCAGTTGTAAATGTGATGTTTCCATTACACCCCTCTCTTCAAGGCCCAGAAACCTTGAAGAGGAGGCAGAAGGACTTCAAGAGCCAGAAGGGATGGATAACACCAAAGGAAACATGATCTAAACACATCAGTATAGATGTACATATAAACTCACAGAGAAGGTGGCATCATGCACAGAGCCTGCACCAGTCTTCATGAATTGAAGTCTCAGCACTGACAAGTACTTAAGTCCCCATCACTAACCTAGAAGCTATCATCAATTGATAACCTTAGAAAAATGAAAATTGTTCTTATGGTCCAGTGGAGTTTACGGGGGATACAAACCATTCTTGTGACCCTCACTTGCTCCAGGGATCCTAGGCAGGTATCAGTCCATAAGGGCAAAGTATTAAAAGGTCATGTGTGTGTGTGTGGTGGGGGTCAGTACAACAGAATAACTTCCCAGGACCACCTTCAGCAAGATTTCTCAATTTGTGGGTTAACAAAGGCTATATGTTATTTGTGATGTATATAAAACTGGCTGAGGCTTGAGGTGCCAGGAATTCTTTACATTCCAGAAATTCCAGATACTTGTTGGTCAGGGGCTTGCTCTGGCATGAACCTGGTGACAGGCTTTCTTATCACCTTCACTGGAGGGATCAGCCTTGCCAGTCCACAGAGGAATACAGTGCAGCCAGTCCTGATGAGACCTGATATGTTAAGGTCAAATAGAAGGGGAGAAAGACCTCCCCTTCAGTGTAATAGGGGAGGAGCATAGGGGGAGAAGAGGGAGGGAAGGTGGGATTGGGAAAAGTTGAGGGAGGGGGACACACCAGGATACAAAGTGAATGAACTGTAATAAATGATAATAATGAAAAAATTTAAAACAAGAAAAAAGAAAAAAAAATTCAACTATCTGAAAAAAGGTTCAGAAGATACATAATTTTATTCAAATTCATATTGCTCCTTTGAGACAAAAGCTAAATATATTGTATGTGAATCTTTTAAAATGAAAGGAAGTTATTATCACTGTTAATCCATTTTGTGATTAATTTTGTTTGCATCTAACAAGTTACAGAAGTCCCTTACCTTGACTCAGGGTTAACAACCACATTTATGTCAAGAGGTAATTTAGTTACAAGACATTCTCATTAGATACACAAAGCAAAGTTTATCTACTGGTAATGAAAGACCAAAGATAAGCAGCGATTGTTATGTAGAGTAGGCGCAGTATAGCGGTAAGTTCCCTGAGGGGATAGCTACCTCCGCTGCATTCTTTCCCGCCTTCCGGTTCCGGGTGGGTACGTGACCCTGCTCACAATCTGCCTTCCCGCCTTCCCTGTTCTGGGTACGTGACTTAACTACGGATTTGTTCAAACCACCCAATCAGAACCCTGTAACTGCTTCTCGCTTCTGTAACCGCGCCTCCTGCTCCCGAGCCCTATAAAAACCCGTCACCCCAACCGAGAGGCGCGCAAGTCCTCCGATAGGCTTGGTCGCCCCGGGTACCCGTGTATCAAAATAAACCTCTTGCGGCTTGCATCCGAAGGCTGGTCTCGCTGTTCCTTGGGAAGCGGGGTCTCCCAGTCTAGATAGGCTCCTGGCAGTCTTTCATTTGGAGGTCCCACCGAGATCTGAGACCCCCGCCCAGGGACCACCGACCCAGCATCGGGAGGTAAGACCTGCCGGCTTTTTGTTCTGTGAGTCTTGTGTATCGTTGTGTTAAACGGTCTGTCTTTGTGTGAGTTCGTTTCCAGGGGGTTCGAGTCCCCCTGTGGTCTGGACTTGGCCAGGTCATCTGTATCAGACGGAAACTAGAAGGAGCCGACGGGCTCGTACTTCTATTCCGTGCCTCCTCCTGGGAGACGTCTCAGGAGTGCCTGGTAAGGGTAACCCTTCTTGGGTTCCCTTCTGTCTGGAAACACGAGCCGAGTGGGACTCTTTGGGGCGACGCCCCTGAGAGAAGGCTACGTGCTTCATCTGGGAGACGGAGGAACCGGACCTCCGACACGGTCTCCATCTGAATGTTTGTGTTCGCTTTGGCGCCGATCTCGTACCGCGCGGTTTGTGTCTTCTGTCTGCCTGATTTTTGTCATAAGTGTAGTGAGTGTTGTTTGTCTGTCTACCTTTTGTTTTCTGTTCTGAAAGGCCTCACGAAATTTGTTTAAAATGTGTGCCTATGCTCCTTATTAGATCCATAAGCGCGTACTGTATAGGCTGCCACGTGGTCTAAAGTGTCTCAGTGTCTCGCCGCCATCTTGACTTCACCATGTGATTTTATAATGTAACCGCCATCTTGGTATGGATAAAAAAAAAAGAAAAACCTTGGTCAAATAATTCTCATTTCCTTCTAGGTTAAAAGGATAGCTTATTTTAAATTGGTATTGGTTTTAAAAATTAAATTGCTTGCACTGGTAAATTCTGGTTTTAAAATCTGGTTTTAATTTTAAAGATTATGTTTATGCCTTGTGACTTCTACAAAAGGGGTACTTTGTTTTAATATTGCAAAAACGGGTTTTAAAAAATTGTTTAAAGTTTATCAGACATTTGGTATGACAATGACTGAGAAAATTGCAGTTTTTGAAATGTATCTTATGGAGAGCTGTTTGTTTGATAAGCTGCTTTGTTTATAAAAAACATGTTTACACCCTCTTTATCTTGAGACAAAGAAAAGGGGAAGTTTCACCAAGTTCCTTAAAGCTTGTTCTAAGTTCCTTAGAGTTTGGTTGTTACCTTTATGTTATCAGATGCAGGAAAGTTATTAAAAAAAAATTGGCAGTTTCAGAACTCCTCTTTATAGTAATGTAACTTGCTTTTGCTTTGCCTATAAAAAGCAAATCGTACGTAGACTCTGGGCTTCAGCAGGATCATGTCAGAATGGAAAGGATTTTAGTGAGAGTTTTTATGTTGTCTGAAAAGCAAGAAAGAGAGCAAAAAAGTAAGCATGTCTGGTTAAGCCTGTTTGGTATTGTCAGTCAGTCACAGCCTGTGCTAATGCTAGCACGTGACCAGCCGCCATGATGGTTCAGCAATGGAGAGCTCGTAAAGCTGTAGTTTGGCTGCCATATTTGTTTGAGACTTCCAGCTCAGTTCGGTTACACGTGGCCAGCCGCCATGATGGTTCAGCAATAGAGAGCGCGTGAAGCTATAGTTTGGCTGCCATGTTGTTTAGGGATTCCAGCTCAGTTCGGTTACACATGGCCAGCCGCAATGCTGGTCCGGAGATATGTTTAGTCATTAGTGCTAAATGCAAAGCTTTTTAATGTTCAATTTTAATGCAAGTGGTAGGAGCAGCAAGATTAGCTAGCCTCTCTATAAACTGTATCCGATTAAAAGGTTTGCTTTGATTTTAGTTCAGAAAGAACAGATTTAAAGTCATGCTAAATACTGCAGTTGAGCCTTACCTAGTCTCTTGTCTATTTGTCTTAAAATATATACTTCTAGGACATGCATCTCGAAAATATGCTAGAATGAGAGATCATAGCATTCTGTTTTATAGGACACAGTTTAGAGCAGATGATAAAAACAGAGCAACTCGGATATGCTGGCCCTCAAGCTTGTCAGAAATCTGAATTAGGCATTTTAACATGTGTAAGCTTATTGTGACAGGAAGTCCCGCAATCCTGGCAGTAGGTCCCCCAAGGTCTCCGAGAAGATTTGGGCACAACGACAGATGAATGCTACTCTGGATTGTGGTATGCTAACCACTGGGCAATATTGCCTCAACTGGCCCACTGCTAAGGCCCAGCCAAAACTGTGGACACCTGGAGTCAATGTTTCACGTTGCTAAGGGCGAGGTGAGGCCATTCTCTCGTTTCTTTCTCCACAGAAACAGTCTCTCATCTTATGTGCCTGGCAGAACTGCGTCTGTTCAGGATGCTGAACACAGGAGCCAGGGACACTGCCTAGGTAATGGGCTAACTAGTCATCCCTGTCATTTTGATTGGCACATGGATTGGTATTTATTTAGCTTATAATTTATCCTTCTCAGGTCTCTGAACACCTTGACGGCTATGCTAAGCTTACGGTAGCTTTGCAGCTAGAGAAAAGACAATTAGATCGACTGTTAGCTTATTGATCAGCTCATTGGCTAGAACCACAGAGTACTAGATACCTTATTTAGAAAAAAAGACAGGTTTGCCTTGCTCACAGGACTCATGTCTTAAGATAAATAAGTGGAGCTTATATAGGGTCTGAGAATACAGGAGTTTAGGTTGTAAAAATCTAGAGTGTTATTATTTAGTTTAAAAAAATGTTTCAGGGTTGATAAATACAAAAGATTGGAGAGTCTAAGTAGTTTTTTTTAGGTATATAATTATAAATTATAAAGAGATAGAAATATTTTAAAGCAGATTAAAAATGGGAAATATTTTAAATTTCTCCCCCCTCTTTGCTACTGTTGTGCTTATTTTATAAAATTTTAAAAGTTCAGAGTGTTGACATTGATCAATAGAGTTCTGATAAGTTGATGGAGCAATAACTGCTTATTATTCAGTCACCAGGTTAAGATTTTAATTTCCTTTGTTGGCTTCTAAAGATAGACTAAAGGTGCTTCTCGTTATTTTAAAAACATCTGTTTAATGTGTGTATCTGACCCAAAAGTCATAGCTTTTAGTATGGTATTCTTAATATCTGCCATTTCTGGGGTAGATTTTGACACAGAAATATCCTAAACCTATTCCTTCTAGTTGCTTTGTTAAGGAAAGTCCAAGCATCCAGGGTTTAGCACTAAAAGCCAGTAATGTATTTCTGCCTAACTTTCCAGTGTAAACATAAAGTAAAAGTGAAAACTAAAAGTATATGCTGAGTGTATAAAAATAGCCAAGCTTCATTCGTGACTAATTACAAACAGCTATGCCCACAGAAGAAAAAAAAATGTTACTGTGGACACACTTAGGTTGTGTATAAAGGTTATAAAACAAACAGCTAACTGATACTCATTCAGTGGGATGCAGTTTTACCTGTTCCTCTCAAAATGTTTGATTTGCTGATATGTTACTTTTCTGAGTATTTAAAATTATGTATATTTCCTTTTGTGTACTAAAATTTCATATGAGTTTCAGGGATGTGACCTGGATCTGGCATAGCTCAAAAGGATCGCAGATGAGATTTTCCCTGATCTTTCCCATTTAATAGACAAATTTTAACTCCTGTCTCCAGTCTGAATTTGTCTCAGCAGATCTTCACCTGTTTAACTCTGTCCGGGATCAGCTGTGGACTGCAAGCTGAGATCTGGACTTCCTGGAAACTGACATGATTGCTCCCTGCCTCTTCGGGTGGATCAACGAACCAGATGCTTGGGACTTCCCCATTGCCCAGCCTTTGACTGGCATTTCAGCCTTCCTAGCCCCTGATGCCTACGGTCCAATGGTCAGCTCGAAGAAGCTCCAGAAGACGGATCTACGCCCAAATCCCCCCTAGCAGGCTGAAATGCTAAGTCAAAAGGGGCTCCCTGGCATTAGCTATTGTCTTGGACATCTGCTTAGCTGAAATGGACACTAATATTGCAGCAACTGGGCTAAAAGCCTCGAGAGATCCTGTAATCTCCTTGGCATACTACCCCTATATCCACCCTGAAGGGACCCCGGATCCCATTATAAAAAAAAATAATCTATAAGATACAAGGGGTCATATCTGGAAGACCCAAGATTGGGTCTTCAAATGATCATAGGAAAGGGGGAAATGAAAGACCAAAGATAAGCAGCGATTGTTATGTAGAGTAGGCGCAGTATAGCGGTAAGTTCCCTGAGGGGATAGCTACCTCCGCTGCATTCTTTCCCGCCTTCCGGTTCCGGGTGGGTACGTGACCCTGCTCACAATCTGCCTTCCCGCCTTCCCTGTTCTGGGTACGTGACTTAACTACGGATTTGTTCAAACCACCCAATCAGAACCCTGTAACTGCTTCTCGCTTCTGTAACCGCGCCTCCTGCTCCCGAGCCCTATAAAAACCCGTCACCCCAACCGAGAGGCGCGCAAGTCCTCCGATAGGCTTGGTCGCCCCGGGTACCCGTGTATCAAAATAAACCTCTTGCGGCTTGCATCCGAAGGCTGGTCTCGCTGTTCCTTGGGAAGCGGGGTCTCCCCGTCTAGATAGGCTCCTGGCAGTCTTTCATTAATGATATCACAGTCCATCATGGATAACCCTCACAAATAATAGCCTTCCAATTAAATTATAATCTTTTTAAATAGAATTTTAGTATCATGACCATATTGGACATGGTAAATAAACTTATATGTCTGTGCCTATTAAGTATGATTCTGTCGGTAATCGGGGTTTACTGACTTGATGGTATCACCTCCTTAAAATGAATCTCTGTATTCCAATGATGATGATGATGAGAATGATAGCTACAGTAATAGGATGTATATCTGTTGCTAACTTATTGAGTTACTCTTTGTTCGTGCCTGGTATGTCATTACTCATTTTACCAAATAATAAGCAAATATTCAAATATTATATAAATACTCAAAATAACTGGAATCGCTTAAAATTAATGCAAAATTTTGTAAGTGCTAATTATTTGTAATCATTGACGTTTTACAGAATTCTTAGTTCTTCAATATTAACAAAATAGTTTATAATATCTAAATATAATGGTGTGTCATTCTTAATTAGTGTCTTCGCATTGTAAGTTTTTAATAAAACTTTAAATGAAGTAAGTTGAAATGAACATAATCTTAATGAGAAATCATGCAAAGTCTAATACACATACATACATACCCAAGAAACACACACACACATTTAAACACACAAATTGTGAAGGGTTATTGGAGAAATAAGTCTTTATCTTACTCACTGAAAACCTCATACATAAAATTAGGCAAATGACCCATCTTTTGTAGGATAAAAAATAGTATTAAGTGCTTACTATTTACCATTTTATATGTATATGACTGCTGAGGATCAAACCCAAATTCATATCTTATTTTCCAGTTTATAATTCTGGAGTTAGCAAAACCCTATGTCTCCAGCTAGTAACAGGGATTTTTTTCTATGTTGAACTCAAAATGTTTACCCTGTTTGTTTGGTTTACTCTATCTGCAGGATTTATCAATAGAAGTAATAATATCCATCATGTTTACTGTACTGAATTAATCCATAAAAGCAATTTTCAGGATTATAATTACCGATTTTTTGACCGTGGGTTCCTAAAGGATCTTATTTTGTAAGATCAAGGACTGATTGCATGCTACAGATGAATTCTGGAGATGTAAATATGCTGAAGGGGACCAAACTAAGACAAAGGGGGAAAACATAATGTTCTTTTTTTTCTTCATCTTTTTTTTTGTTTACTTTAAAAAATATTTTGTAAACAGTAACTGAAAACCTATATAAATTTTGGCACCTTTATTTCTGTTTTGAGAATCCTGAAAGAGAATTAAAATAGTATTTTATCCTCATTCTGTTGTCTAACATTCAATTATTAACTTACCTAACAAATTAATTAAAAAGCTAGAAAACTGCCCAACCTCAATAGCAAAGTAAATATGAGATATGAAAAAATGGTGACCTAAGGCCCCTAAATTCTCTTTAGTGTCCATAATAATAATAAACATCAGATATAACTTCCTTTAACCAGTAAATGTGATTGGATTCTAAGAGTTTTAGAATTTATTAGTCTATGTATTGTGTGTTTCAGTAAAAACTGTACAAGCATAGTGTTGAACTTAAAATGAAAGCAGTATGTTACAGTGATGTGTACCTCTAACATTCAGTTTAAAATGTGTGCGGCATCCACCGTGTGATTTGTTTGGATAATAGAAAGCACCATTACAGCAATAAAATGTAGATCTGAACAAAACAACTCTTTGCTGCCCACTTTGTAGACTTATTTCTTGCTGGAATAAGTCTTGTTAATATTAAGCAAAAGGATTGGTGGTTTCTTCCACATATAAATTGTTTCTGTTCTTAATGTTACATTCACATGTGTAATGCATCAAGATAATCTATAAAATATTATTAAATTAGTAAAATTACCATTTGCTGAAAGGTGAAGAAAGACTTATAAGACAAATCAAAGGATAAAAAAAAACCTAAATGTTTTTCTCACCTCACACTATTTTTACTTTAAATCAAAACTCATCTATAGTTTGTAAAAAGCGAAGAACTGTCGTCATTGTGTTCTTGACTTTAGGAGGGTGTGAATTTAGTGATAAGAATCAAATTTTCCACAATTTTTAATTTAAACATTTGAATAACCATGCAGCTGTTAATGGAAATTCTCATTTTACTTTTCCATCTACAACATCAATCCAGTTCTGCTACCCTTATCAGTTAAACATTCCAACTTTCATCAGCTTGGGACGCAATTGTAAGTAGAAGCAAGGAAAGTTTCTCAAAAGAAGAACTGAAATTAAAAAAAAAAAAAGTCACCCTCACTCGCCAATGGCCTTCTTCTGCTGCTGCTGCCCCACAGAAATGTTCAACTACCCACAATCCTTTGTCAGATGAGACCATTGTCCAGGGCACTGGCCCCTCATCTAAATCGGGACTATGCCAGAGATATATAATTTGGTGTGGATGCTCAAGCCTTAACGCGTCAAGGTATAGACCTTTTAGACTGAGGCTGTTACAATGGGGCCAAAGAAAAGAACAATGAATTATTTATTTATTTATTTATTTATTTATTTATTTATTTATTTATTTTAGGATTTTTGAACAGAGTTGAGGAAGTCCCAAAATATAAGAAGATCTGGTCACTGTTGCAAAGTTGGTTGATTTAAAGTATAAATACAAAAACGTCGGAACCCAACTTTTTTGTTCAAGATGTTGCCAATAACACAAATGAAGAGGCCACGGATTGCACTACCACTGCTACTGTTCTAGCACATTCTGTTGCCTAGGAGGGCTTTGAGAAGATCAGCAAGGGGCTAATACAGTGAAAATCCGGAGAGGTGTGATGTTGGCTGTTGATGCTGTAATCACTCAGTTTAAAAAACAATCTAAACCAGTGACGATGCCTGAAGAAATTGCTCAGGTTGCAACAATTTCTGCAAATGGAGACAAAGTATTGGAAACATCATTTCTGATGCAATAAAGGGAATGAATGGAAGAAAGGGTAACATCACAATGAAAGAAAAACCTCGAATGATCAATTAGAAATTATGGAAGGCATGGAATCTGATAGAGTATATATATTTTTTAACAGATCAAAAAGTCAAAAGTGTGAATTGCAAGATGCCTAAGTTCTGTTGAGTGAAAAGAAGATCTCTAGTGTACGGTCCATTGTACCTGCTCTTGAAATTGCCAATGCACATTGGAAGCCCTTGGTCATAAGCACTGAAGATGTTCATGAAAAAGCTCTAAGGGCACTGGTTTTCAACAAGCGAAAAGTTGGTCTTCAGGTTGTAGCAGTCAAAGCTCCAGGGTTTGGGGACAATAGGAAGAAGCAGCTTAAAGATATGGTTCTTGCTACTGTTGGTGTGGATTTGGAGAAGCAGGGTTGAATTTAAATCTTGAAGATGTTCAAGCTCATTACCTAGGAAAAGTTGGAGAGGTCACTGTCACCAAAGGTGAAGCCATGCATTGAAAGGAAAAGGTGATGAAGCCCAAGAAAACACTGAGCAGCTAGATATCACAACTAGTGGATGTGAAAAGGAGAAGCTGAATGAGCACCTTGCTAAACTTTCAGATGGAGCAGCTGTGCTGAAGGTGGAGGGACAGGTGACATTGAAGTGAATGAGAAGAAAGACAGGGACACGGATGCTCTCAGTGCTACAAGAACAGCTGTTGAAGGAGTCATTGTTCTTGGAGGGGGTTGTGCTCTGCTTCTGTGTATCCCAGCCTTGGAGTCACTAAAATCTACTAATGAAGATGAGAAAATAGATACTGAAATTATCAAAAGAGCACTCAAAATTTCTGCAATGACTATGTGGGTGTTGAAGGATCTTTGATAGTTGAGAAGGTTTTGCAGAGTTCCTCAGAGGTTGATTATGATGCTATGCTTGGAGATTTTGTAAACATGGCAGAAAAGGGAATCATTGATCCAACAATGTGTTATTGGATGCTGCATGGGTGGCCTTTTTGCTAATTACAGCAGAAGCTGTAGTAACAGAAATGCCTAAAGAAAAGAAGGACCCTGGAATGGGTTCAGTGGGTTTAATGACAGGGGTTATGGGAAGTGCCATGTTCTAATTCCTAGAAGAGTGCTTTGTCCTTATCAATGAACTATGACAGGGTGCTCAAGGCAGGTTCCTCACTGATAACTCCAGAGAATTCACCTGAAGAAAATTACTGGAAAAACGGCTGGTTGATCACTGCAACCGTCAGTGACCGGTTTCCATTGACAATATATGATGGTTTACGCTGTCATTGTCCATGCAAGATAATTTATTTTGTACTTTTGAATACAGACATTTGTACATTCCTGATACTGGATGAAAGAGCCACATACCAGTGTCCCGCTTTCAACTTACATCACTGAGGCATTTCTTCTCTTCAGTTACCATTAGGACTGTAGAGTTATGTCACTACAAGAGAAGTTCAGGAGCAGCCCTTCTGTGGAAAGTGAAATACATGCACCCACAACCAAACCAGCCAAGATGAATGATAAAATAGTATCTTTTTATAGGAATTATAATAATATTTGAATCTCCACAGTTAACATTTTTTGTTCACCAGTTATTAAAAATGTCCTTATATATTTTCAAAGGAAAGCAGAATATTTACTTGTGTTTTTATATCTATGTATTGACATTTTAAAATACCTGTTATGTTTGGAAACATTTTGCTGAATCTTCTGATTCATTTTATCATTCTTTGCTGTTTTTGATCATGGAATTCTTTTACCAACCCATGATGAAAGTTCATACTTAAAGCTCTGCCCCAGTATGCTAAGAAAACATAGAACGTGTGTGAGACAATTTGAAAATTTTAGCATTAAATGGAAAAATTGATTTCTCCAGGTGGCATATGTATCCAAAAACTATTCCAAAAAGATGGAAACAGTAGCTAGCACAAATCTGTTAGGAAAACTATGAGTTAAAGAAAAGTTTATATGGAAAAATATACCAACAGCATCGTTTTCACCAAGGATAGAGATTTGTTTAACCTTCAACATTTATAAACACTGGTATTACAGTGGATATAGGAAAAATAGTTCTCTGCTTTGGAAAAACTCTATAGTTTGGAGAACAAAGAAAACAGTAACTTAAAAAATTCATATCCAAATGACCTGAAGTTTTGCTGTAACATGACCTAGCAAGGTAAATTTTAGTTTGAGGTCTTTCTATATCAAACTTTCTCCAATGGGATTTATTAGAAAAATACCAGAAAAATCTAGTCATGACATTTTCTAACCTATAGCAAGCTAGTGTAGTGTGTGCTGCTGACCATATTATACACACTCCTGTACCCAATTGTTTACGAAAGTGTAAATAAATTCATATGAAAACAAAGGAAAATATTTTTAAATTGCTGTCCACAGGACTGTTTAGAATCTTATTATTTACTGATACCTTAGCTAACTAGTCACAATGCATTTTAATTGCTACAAATTTTTCTAAAAATATTGAGCCTAATGAAGATTTATGATTAAAAACATTTAAAAAAATAAATAATTTTTACTTTTATATTAATTACAGGTTATTTACTTTGTGCCCCAGCCTTAGCTCCCTTCCTCATTTCCTCCCCATCCTACCCTCCCTCTCTCATCTCCTCCTTGTCCCTTTCCAAATCCACTGATAGGGGAGGTCCTCCTCCCCTTCCATCTGACCCTAGCTTATCTGGTATTGTCAGGACAGGCTGCAATGTCCTCCTCTGTGGCTTAGCAAGCCTACTCCTCCCTCGGGAGGGAGGTGTCAAAGAGCCAGCCATTGAGTTCATATCAGTAATAGTCCCTGTTCCCCTTACTAGGGTTCTCACTTGGATACTGAGCTACCATGGGCTACATCCAAGCAGGGGTTCTAGGTTATATCCATACATGGTTCTTGGTTGGAGAAACAGTCTCATAAAAGACGCCTGTCGCTGAAAATAGAATTTTCTCTTTTACAATACAGCCTGACCACAGTTTCCTCTCTCTCCACTCCTCCCAGGTCTCTCCCACCTTGCTTTGTCACTAAATCCACTACCACTCCATTTCCTCTTCAGAAAAGAACAGGTATCCAAGCGTCAATATCCAAACAGAATCAGAAGAAAACAAGATACAATAAGACAAACAAAGCAAAATTAAGGATGTATTATCTAATAATTTACTAAACCTCTGAAACTGTAATCAAGCCCCTAATTAATTATTTCTTTCATAAGTGTTTCCTTGGTCATGGTGTGTCTTCACAGCAAGAGAACGGTGACTAAGAGAGAAGTTGGTATTAAGCAAGAGGCTGTTGCTGTGAAAGGCCTGACCATGCTGCTTGTGGGACATTTTTTATAGTATTTTGTTTTTATTTTTATTAAGTACAGTTTATTTCTTTGTATCCCATCTGTAGTTTCCTCCCTCTTCCCCTCCCAATCCTACCCTCCCTCCCTCTTCTTTAAGGACTTTGTATTAAGAAAGTGGTTAAACACTTTAAGCTGAGTTTAATGACATACAAGTGGGAACATGAAGTCCGTGGTGATGAGACCTATGTAGATTAACATGGCCTGGTTCAAAAAGTTTAAGAGAAGAGAAATATTAGTAAATGGCTTACAGAGACTCTTTTTGTGATATTCTTCTATACAAAGACTGGTAAGTTTAATTCATATCCTTGTCCAAAAAGTCTGCCTGAGGCTAAGTTAAAGAATTTAGGATTAATGGCCTTGGTAGAGATTTCAAAGCAGCTTAATATTATTACCCACTTTAATGCATATGTACAATGAAAATGAAGAAGCTGAGAAAAAAAATAACCCCTACAAAATGTACACTTGAGGAGAAAAGGAGCACCAGACAGTGTAATAAAGTCTAATGTTCAAGGAGATAAAAAAATTTTAAAGATAGATTGATGCTGAATGAAATAATGGGAAAGACACCACACAACTAGGTTTCCAGTTTGTGAAAAGAAATTAAAGAAAAGCTTGGGCAGTGAAAGTAACCATTGAAAGCACAATATTGATTCAGATGGAATTGAAGAAGAGATCCAAGTTCCAGGCCCAGCAAGCAGCTGAACTTTGTAGCTTCACCAACTTGGTCCTGGGTTTAGAGTCAAGGATACAAGGAAGTGATTGGGAATTTCCCTTTATGGTGAAGGAAAGCTTCAGAGACTAGGTAGGTGTCAAGGTTGTCCCTGCATGGAGACCCAGAAATATCATTGAATTTAGTTTTGAAAGTAAACCATGGTTTGTCTTGGAGGCCACAAGATATTCAGAATGCCGGAGTAATGTAATACATCCCAAAGCAGGCTGCATAATGGGTGTGAAACCAGCCCAAAAGAAGTATGCTGGCATCAACAAAGCTGAAAGGAATTGGAGATATGAAGAGTGCTTTGACATCAGACAAGACATACAGAATTTGGAGTTTCCTGCTGTTCGTGAGTTTCGCTTTTATCCAATATTTTCTCATTGCATTCTTTTCCTCCCACTTGGATCAGTATTATATATCCTGTATCACTGTATATTAGAAATGTATGATCTACTCTTTAAGTTTTATTTTACAGGGGATTACAGTTAAGAGATTGTCAAGAGTCTCAGAAGAAACTTTGGATTTTTAAGCAGTCTTGAAACTGTGAAAGACTATGGGAACTTTTGGAGTTAGATTAAATGCAGTTTGCATTATAATATAAGCTTGCAGGGGCCATGGAGTAGAATATGGTGTTTAGAATAAGAATAGCTTGGAGAGGAGAATGCATATGAATGCTTAGTTATCAGATGCACAATTTAAAGGATGAGAATGTTAAAGAGATGTGACCTTCCATCTGATACTAATTTATCAGGTAATCGTCAGGACTGGCTGCAAAATCCTCCTCTGTGGCCTAGCAGGGCTGCTCCTTCCTTGGGAGGAGGGGGGAGGTCAAAGAGTCTGCCATCAAGTTCATGTCAGAAACAGTTCCTGTTCCCCTTATTAGGGTACCCACTTGGATACTGAGCTACCAAGGGCTACATCTGAGCAGGGGCTCTAGGTTGCATCCATACATGGTCCTTGTTTGGAGAAACAGTCTCATAAAAGACCCCTGTGCCCAGATATATTTAGTCCTTGTAGAACTCCTGTCTGCTCCAGGTCGTATTAACCCCCCCCCCCCCCGATTCCCAGGAATTTCAAAATATTTGGTAAGACAAACATTATTAAAAATAAGGTAATCATTTGAAAATAAACTACATTAGAAACAAACAAACAAAAGAGATGTGACCTTGTTGGAGAATGTATGTCAGAAGGTTGGGTTCTGAAGTTTCAAACATCCATGTCAAGCCCAGAATCTTTTTCTTTTTCTGCTTGTGGATGAAGATGTAGCTTTCAATTACATCTGCAGCAGCACTCCTGCCTCCCACAATGCTCTTCATCATGATAGTGGACTAAGCCTCTGAAATTATAAGCATGCCTCCAAGTAAATTCATTTGTAACAGTTGGCTTTGTCTTGGTCATGGTGTCTCTTTAGAGCAATGTAACAATGAACAAAATGTTGTCATTCCCTCAATATTTAAAAATAATGTTAATTTAATTATTATAAATTGAAACATTGAACACATAACAGAAATATGGTGAAATACAAAAGGAAGGGATCATCATTAGTTAGGATTATGCATTAAAGCAAGAAATTTAGATAAGTACTTACTTAAACCAATAGATAACACAAAGGCACCATGTTAAGATTACATATTTTTTCTGATAAACCCACAAACAAGTCATTTTAGAAGGCAAAATGTCATTTTTAAAAGATAAAATTTATTTGCAAACATGTAGATTTTTATGTCAGGTAAAATAAAGCATAGAAAATTTCCAGAGGGTCTATGCTAAGTAAAGCTAAGAAAGCCTTATCTTTATAAATATATATAAATATGTAATATATAAATATATTTATCTTTATTTTCTTTTAATTAAATTTTTACTTTTTACATTAATTGCAATTTATTTGCTTTGTAGCTTAGCTGTAGCCCCCTCCATCATTCCTCCCAAATCCCACCTGCCTTCCCTCACCTCCCCCATCAGTGGACTTGGAGAGAGGGGCATGGGAGGAAAACCTTATCTTTTAAATAGTAACCTATAGGATGACCAGGATGAGCTGGACAGTGAAAAACTGGAGAGATGGGAGAACAGGTAGATATTTGATTATAGCTTTATTGCCATAAGAAGATCTGTTCTACCTTGCACTGTAAAATGAATACACCTTGTGTTTCAAAAAGTTTAAACAGGGCTGGGAAGATGTCTCAGTCTGGATAGGGTCTGTAATGTGAGATTAAGGACCTATGTTCAGACCTTCAGCAGTGATGGAAAATTGGACATAGGGATGAACAGCTGTAATCCTCATTAATCTGGGGAGGAAATAGGTGGATTACAGAGCATGATGTCTAGCCAGTACAGGAAGTCAGTTCAGAACACAATCAGTAAGAGTCCTTGTCTCAAAATATAAAATGGAAAGCAATGGTAGAAGACTAGAAGATATCTGAATTATATCTCTAGCCTTCCCATGAAACTACACACACTCATTTATGCACAAGTACATACACACACACACACACACACACACACACACACACACACAATGCAAATAAAAAAAAAACCCACAAAGAAAGCTCAAGAAAATGATTTGTGTTCTCGCTATGACAATTGACAAGATACACATTTTCAGTAATTTAGCTTGTATATGACACCAACTTTTGTTAATTTATTTATTTTTATTATTAGTTATATTTTATTAACTCTGTATCCCAGCTGTATCCTGCTCCCTCATTCCTTCCCAATCCCACCCTCCCTCCCTCATCTCCTCCCTGCCCCTTTCCAAGTTAAAATATAACAAAACCTCATAAATCTGCACCATTCTCATACTTCAGTTAGAACAGATTTAATTTAAAATTAAATTGTTATTTTCTTATTTTGTTATTACGCAATACCAAATACCAATTTGTTCTCTTCTAACTTTTTGTGTCTATCTTTTACTATACTATTCTTAATTGTGTAACTAAAGCAGGTCCTCATTTTATTACACTTTGATGGCTAATTTCACATTCTGATTCTATAGAAAAAAATAATTATTCCTCACCTGTTCTTTATATTTTACTTTTTCCTACTTTTCTAACAAATGAGTAAAACTGTGATCAATTTCATTTATTTGCAAGACTGTCTATGGCTCCATTACGTTAAATGTCATAACTTGACTTCAATTACTAAGCTTTCCAGACTGAATGGATAAGCTGGCAGGTATTATTCATGAACTCCATACCTGAGACACACCAGATGGCCCTGTGCTATTCTCAGGTTGATCACTGTTGAGAAGCCTGGGATCACGGCCAGCCATATACACTACTGACAGCAAAAGCTATGTGAGGCTGAATGAAGCCTAGGCAAAATCCACCAGAGATGCATTTCACTTTAAGTAGATATCTGCTTTTACATGGCATGTTTATTACATCTATGTAATGTGACATAATACATATATGATTGCATATATTTAACATACAGGTGGGTATAAGCCTATATGTTACAATATAATTTATATTGTCTCACTACATATAATACTACATAGTTATATGTTATAATATAACATATGTAGTTACTTTTATAACTCTCCCTATTTTTTCATCCTAAGCCTTCCTTACCTGATGCTTCTTAAAGGATTATGTTACTATATTCACCTTGGGAAAATCTCCACATCTCCAAATTAACAAAATTACCACTTATGCATGGGTAAAGACTTTGCTTTCTGTCTGATGAGTCCTGCAATCACTTTGGAAACTTTTATAAAGACAACTTTTCATTTGAAACAGCAATAAAAATATACAAAATATTTTTTTAATCTTCATTCATTCTCCCTTTGACTTACCATCATTGGTTTAGACAAATGCTTAATACCCTCTCTGATTACTTTTTATTTATGTACTTTTAATTTTTGAGAATTATATATATATATATATATGCACTGTATTTACCTAATTCCCACAACTCCCTTATCTACTACCAATATTGCTTCTGCCCATTCTCTCTCAAATTAATAACCTCTTTCTATTTAATATTTATTACTATGAAATACTTATATAAACATGCACACAGTGTTGCTCATTATATACTTGGTGTTTTACATGTGCTCATATATGTACATAATTTAATATACACACATAAATATTATTCATGATTCTTTTAGCCTAAAGTTTTTTATTTAAAATAAAATTATTGTTTTATTTTATTTTATTGTTTTATCGCCTCCTTCTCTTCCCAGGTACATATCCTGCTCTCTTCAAAATACATGGCCTTTTCTATTTTAAGCATTGTTTTAACATACATATAAGTGAATCAATATATGAACAGAACTTAGTAAATGCATTCAGTGCTTCCTGCAAGTATATATTTATAAGCATGGCCATTCATATCAGATAACCCAAATAAAAGCTCATCCCTAGGAATGAATACTTCTTTCTCTATCAGTAGATTTAACTGCTAGTCTCTCTTTATCTAGGAGCGATGAAATATATACTATCTATGTTGGGATGTCAACTGTTGCTGGAAATATTCGGGTTTTGTTTAGGCAGCCATGTTGTTAAATTTTTATATGTTTAGCTTTCCTGTTATATCTGGAAAATATAATCTTACACCTCTCTTCCTGGTACTCCAACTTTGACAATCTCTCTGCCCATCTTACCCCATGAAACCTGAGCCCAAGGTGCAGAATTTCTGTCACTGTTCTATCAATTTCCATGGAGCATTGAGGTCAGTATTCTGCATTGTGAACAGCTGTATTTTTATGCCTGTTGAAAAAAAAAAAAGAAGTATCTTTGGTGAGTGATAAGAGGTACAATTATCTGTGGATATATGAATAAGTATTTATAGTGTAGTTAAGGAGTTATACTTGTTGAAGAAACTGTTGACATTAGGTTCTCCTCTCAAGTCTAGATTTATAATATTAGTCATGACTTCTTTCCTGTACAGTGGGTTTTATCCTATTAAACTGCTGTTGGTAACAGTTAAAACAAAAATGCCATTTTCACCATTGTGGATATGTTGTCAGATTAAGCACAGTTGTATTTTTTTTCTATTTATTTTGACATTGTTTCAGCTCATATGTTTGTCTGTTATTTGTACATAGTCTTGATCTATATATGTACTCATATAGATATAGATGGGAATTAATATAGAAAAAGGGATATATGTGTGTATAATATATATATATATATGTATTCATACATATGTACACACATATAGATCTTTTCCATTCATATCTTGGTCTTTCAAGCATTCAACTATTAATAACAGCTTTGAGTCATTGAGTCATTTAATCAATAGCCATTTAGGTGAGAAGTATAAGACATATTTTTACAGCTAATTGGAGCTATATAACAAGAGATACAGGATTTTAAGCCCCATTTTGATTAACTCATCATGCAGTCTGATTTATTTATTTTTTTACTG
The DNA here is from genome assembly GCF_030254825.1 of Meriones unguiculatus. Classification (NCBI taxonomy): domain Eukaryota; kingdom Metazoa; phylum Chordata; class Mammalia; order Rodentia; family Muridae; genus Meriones; species Meriones unguiculatus. Next base: position 77,837,584 of record NC_083357.1, on the reverse strand, counting down.
TTTTGTTAATTTTTATTTTTAAATTTTTTTGTTTATTGATCCTTCGTAATTTCACACAATGTACCCCAATGCCACACTTCTTCTCCCTGTACTCACCTTCTACCCCTGCAGTCCCCCAAGCGTAGAAATAACAAATCCTGTTGCAGAAGCTGTAGTGTGTCACAGTGTGCCCCACAATATACCCTTTGTCTACACTTCTTTGCTTGCAAGTGCTCATTTGAATGACTCTGCCTCACTGGTCTAGTTAGAGGCCTCTGGCTTCTGTTCCTCTATCAATACGGGAACCTCACTGGGACTCCTCTTGTTGTTACCCTGTGTCATAGGGATCCTGTAGATCTCAATCTGTAGGGCCTTGGGCTAGTCCTTTTATGAGCTCCAGCAGTTCATCAGTGAGGTAAACAGGGAGGTAGGTCCCAAAGTCATCGGAGCAGGAGAGCTGTCCCTGCCCCTCACCTGCTGTAGCACTTGGGGGAGCTGGCCTTGTACCTCACTTGGGCAGCACAGCAGCGCTCACCCCGGATGGGGAGGCTACAGGTGAGCCAGCCCCAAGGGCACTATGTGGGAGAGTTTGCATGCCTCATGTATGCTGGTCCTTTGGTAGACAAGAGAGAAATCCCTTCCTCCCTTTCCGTGTCCCTCACCATTTATGGCAGGAGGAAGGCCTGGCCCTGGGGTCATGGGAGTGGGATAACTGGCCATGCCCTTCACTGGCTGCAACACTCTGGAGAGTGGGCCATGCACCTTGCCTGAGCAACAGGGTAGAGCTGGCCCTACTTGTGGGGGTTGCTGGTAAACTGGCCCCAAGGACCTGAGAGGGGTGAAGCTGACTTGTTGACTGCGCTGCTCAGCTACCTCTGAGGCCCAGATCCAGAGTTTTCTGTTTTGTTTTGTTTTGTTTTTTTTGATACTGTATTTTAATTACATTTCATTTTTTCATTTCCTCCTGTACAACTACTATTCCTTCTTCTCTTCCAATCCATGCCTCCTTTTTCATTATTTTTTTAGTGTACATGTAAATGTGGGTATGGTTATATTTGTGAATATTTATTTATTTGTTTATATATTCAAATACATATTTATCTATTCCCAAATATTATATAGTACATATTTATATATACCAAAATACTGCCTGTTGGGTCCATGTAATGTTACTTGTGTGTATGTTTTCAAAGCTGACCGTTTGGCAACAACATGTGCATTCTTTCCTGGAGATGTCAAGCTATCCCCCTCCCAGCTTTACTCAGAGGACTCTAATTCTTTGTGAAGAGCTGTAGTCTCATGTGTGTTTCTCCATGCAGTTTGGTATATACAATGATGTCCTCCTTGGTCGGCTCACATTTGCGTGATCACGTTGCCGAGTCCTTTTGATGGTACTTAGAGTCACATTTATTCACATCAAATTCCCTGATTATGAGTATCTCACAGTGTTTCTATCTGCTCTTCCACAATATCTCCTGAGGGTTAGATGCAGAGTGTTTTATAAACTTATCCTTTGGGGCTGGGCTCCACAACTGTGCATATTGATTGATTGTGGTTTTCTGCAGAGGTTTTTTGGTTTTGTTTTGTTTTGGGTTTTTTTTTTTTTTGTTGTTGTTGTTGTTTTTCTGTTGGAAAGGGAAGATTTATTGATGAGGGACAAAGATTACACTTAACTATGGTTATAAAGAAAAATGGTTATATATAGCTGTTAAGGATTATGGTGGTTTGGTAAATTCATGGTTGTACATTCTTGTCAAATAAACATGATTTTACTACACCTGACTAGTTAACTAGGTTTCCAATAACAGGGTTGTTTCTGTCTTGTTGAACAGGTGTTAAGTTCAAATATAGAACTTTCGGTTACCAAGAAAAAAGTTGTGTGCCATCATGACTGGACCTTAGGGTTATCATACCACGCTGTTTATTTTTGTAGTTCATAGGTTTCAAATCTGGGTGGGACTATGGGCTGCCTATATATTTCCCTTGGAAGATAACATATTTAGGTATCATGGAAGCTAGTCCTTAGTGATGCAGCATTCTGTTGGTTTCCAGCCCAAAGGACCCCGGAACATCTTTCTAAAGTACATAAGGTCTTCAGCAATAGAGACTTACCTCCATAAAATAACTAAGAACAATACCAAAAGGCTGGATGTTTTGGTATCTCTCAGGCAGCTTTAGTCAAAATTTTAAAAAGAAGAATTATCAAGTCTGATATTGGGTTTCAGTTTAGGTGATCTTTGGTTCTTGGAATGAGCACCTCAGCCAACACGAAAAGTTTCTTAAAAATAGGATGTAGCCCATGGCATCTCAGTATCCAAGTGGGTTACCTAGTAAGGGGAACAGGGACTGTCTCTGACCTGAACTCAGTGGCTGGCTCTTTGACCACCACCCCTGGATGGGGGAGCAGCCTTGACAAGCCACAGAGGAGGACAATGCAGCCAGTTCTGATGAGACCAGATAAGCCAGGGTCAGATGGAAGGGGAAAAAGACCTTCCCTATCCGTGGACTTAGAGAAAGACATAGGAGGAGATGAAGGAGGGAAGGTAGGATAGGGAGGGGAGGAGGGAGGGGCCTACAATTTGGATACAAAGCAAATAAACTGTAATTAATACAAAAATAAAAATTTAATTAACAATTATTTATGTATATTTATGCATATACTTATGTGCATTAAATGTTTGTATAATTTTCTGTGGGTTTTCAGCCAACACATTCTTATTTTACCTTCTATATTTACCCTTCAATTCCTTCAGGATCCCTTCTTTTACTTTTCTCACAACAGATCAATTGTATCCAAATATTCCTCTTTCCCCTCCTCCCATTTTTTTTTCTGTAATAGCCTTCCTCCCTAAGAAGGCTGTTTTACTTTTTTATAAGATATTATGTAAAAGATACAGTTAACTTGGCAAACTTAAACTTCTCAAGTACACATATTTTAATTACGTTCCTAAATTCAGTTTTACAGTTAGATAACAATTAGAGAAAAAAAGTATTATTGGAGCTTTACACAAAATTAATTAGGAGTAATAAGATATAATGTTTACATGGTAGTATAAGTAGAGCTGAACAAGGCAATTAATCGTTGAGTGAGCCTGGTCCATTCAAAAACCATTATGCTTGTGTGGCCTGAATGTAAGAGAAGATGAGCTAAGCTTGTTTCTCTTCCGTTAGTCTTTTCTTTGAATAATTTAAATCAAAAGGTATGTTAGGTATAGTCCATAAAATATACATATATATACACACATATATGAATATATAATGTGTAATATATGCACAGTTATGTCTTTCCATGTATACATGCCTGTGTATTAATCACCTGTATGAAAAAATATAACAGTGCATCCGTTTAGACCTGAAAGTGAAAAAAAAAATTACATATTTTCATAAAGTTAGGGTTTTAAATTTCCTGTTTTGAGTAGACCATAATGCATGAAATGCACCTTATTAAAAGAAGTTAAGAATATAATAAAATACTGATACCTATAGATTTATAGGATAGGTTTTATTTTATTTTTTTTAGAATTATTAAGCCAATAGTAGGAAATTCACTTTACATTTTCATGGAAAAATATGATCAGTCCGAGGCAGCTTTCTGTGGTGGGTTGGGTTGGTAGGATTTGGGAGCTTCCCTTTTCTGAGGAGAAGGGGAGTGGGCATATGGGGGAGAAGGTGGGAGAGTTGGAAGAGGAGGAGAGGAGGAAAGGGGCTACAATCCGGATATAAAGTAAATGAATAAATAAACACACATATGTATATAGATAGATAGATAGAGAGAGAGAGATATTAACTACAGATATAAAATTGGAATAATAAAACATAAAATATCAACAATAAAGTCATCCATCTTCTTAAGACTATTTAAGAAACTGAAGTTCTGATAACTTGAATAGTCCAATGTGCTTATAGATTTTAGAACTTCAGCAGCACTGTGGATTTATTGGAGATACCATTTTATCCTTTACTAATGAATCAATCCAAAATATAGGCATGCTTACAAATTGTTTTATCTTTCAAATTTATTGTTAAAATATGAAAATCTAAATACAGCTATCCAGTATATATTTTAAATAGATAGATCAGTTCAGAAGCCTTGCTAGGCCACAGAGGAGGACATTGCAGCCAGTCCTGAAGAGACCTGATAAGCTAGGGTCAGATGGAAGGGGAGGAGGACCTCCCCTATCAATGGACTTAGAGAGGGGCAGGGAGGAGATGAGAGAGGAAAGGTGGGATTGGGAGGGAATGATGGAGGGGGCTACAGCTGGGATACAAAGTTAATAAACTGTAACTAATATAAAAAATAAAAATTGAAATAAAAAATTCCAGCAGTTTTACTCTACATGAAATCACTCTTATGAAAAAAAAAACAACCATGTAAAATAAAAGTAATGTTGCATTGTGTTAGAAATAGGAAAACCAGAAAAATAAAGTCTCACTACTATAAATATCTACAGTGCTTGCTTGTTGCTTTTGTAATTAATGAGGTCATACAATAAAAATTAGAAAATAAAGAATTATGTGGTCTGTGCTCTTCTCATCAGGAATCATGAACAGCAAAAACTGAAATGGGAAGGTCATGGACCACTGTGAATTAAACCGTAGTTAGCAAGTAAAATGGCTGCTTATCAAATACTGGTTGTTTATTTTTCTTCTAAATCCAGATATCTTTTTGCCTTTCCACTGACATTTATAGATTTGACCTGAAGTTATAAGTAATCCATAGAGTATATTTATTTTATTTTTAAAATAGCATCACATCTATTTTAAAAATTTAGATACAAAGCCATTCAAATTCTTCCTTATTTCAAAATCTGCGCTGTTAGAGAAAATTAAATATTGTACATTGTAAAGAGCAATTTTAGTTACTGGTTACATTCCCACTCTGAATTTATAGTGTTAAGCTAATTCACCAGTCTCATATCAAAAGAAAGTAATTTAGTGTAGCAAGTAAGTGTTTTATACTCTATAGTATCTATTTATTTAATATTTCTTTAATAGCTATTTCTTTAAAATGCATGTATATTATGGAATATAAAAGATAAAATAACAAAATGTTTTGTCTCTATCTCTATTTATTAATAAAATTATGAGTAGTAACACAAACCTCATACACACATCAAAGGGCATGAAAAGTAAAGCAGATCTCCATAAAATTTCACATTACCGGAGGACAATATTCGTCATTATTAGTGTAGACTGGAGTGTTGTCACCTTAGGACAAGCAAAGGTTTAGGTGTGGGATGACATAACTTATGTACAGTCTACAAGCAGTAAGTGTTGAGTTGGGCAGGGGGTCAAATTACAGGCGTAGGCCTAAATACCCGTGTGTACTGGGAACTGTTCCTAGCACATAACATGTACAGCACTTATGCATGAACTTAAATGAGTCTATCACCTTCTGGTTTGACCAGGTACAGTGCTAGAAACTATCCTGCTTCTTATATAGCCTGATATATTTAATTGAAAACAGAAGTGCATCTGGGCTACTATCATGTGTATCATGACTGGACAGAAGTTAATTCTTTTAACAGTTCTAAATTACTATTACCTTTATAGAAAAAAAATGACAAAAAGATGACAGTTCTTTTTACAAGTTAAAAAATGATGTAAAATAGAAGGCATCCTCTTTTTTTGTATCCTAACACAGAGATACACAAAATCAGATGAAGATAACGATCATCACAGTAGAGTGAAATGTTTACTAAAGCAATTCCTACACATTTTAAAAAGGGTTTCTTTGAAAATGACAGTATTTTACTTGTCTACTAGAATCTATCATAGTTTTCCATCCAGTTAGTGGAGCTGTGTAAAGAAAGAAAATTTTAGAGTGACTCAGTTATGAAAGAATCATCTTAGTAATGGTATCATTACTGTAGTATTGTGAGGATACAACAGGAAAATGACATTACATCTATTTTGTTGTACAGTAGTATAGAAAATTCATACAAAACCCTCAAGGTGTTAATGTGCACATAGATTTGAATAAATATATCTCTAATGGAAAATAGCATGCATTCACATACCACTTGGAAACCCATTCATCAAATATCATCAGAAAAAGATACTTATGGAAGTAAGTCACTTATTTAAAAATATAAAGCCTAATCTCTTGAGCAATATTTATTTAATTTCATATACTGACTTGATAAACAGTTACTGTTAACTAAGACTGAACATGATGTACTTTACAAAACCCCAGAAAGTTTGTCTAATTTTCCTCTTCTCATGACAGCCTTTGTGGAAGGAAGGTAAATATACAGTTGTATTTATAACAAGAACATTGGGTGAATTTTAAAAGACAAGTAGAAATGTATATCCCAATGCGTCTAAGCATAGAAATGAAAAAGTATGTCAATCATGTCCTAAGTAAGTCACAAATTACTATAATATTTTCCACTCTTATCTGACATTTACCAAAAATCCAATATTCTGGAACCAAACATTTATTTTAGAATACTTCATGTATATCACAGTTTGCAAAGTGATATCATAAAAGTCAAACTCTATGCTGAAAAAATTTACATGTGACCAAAGCAAAAGAATAGTCAACTCTGATAGACATGAGTTTTATAAAATATATTATTATTATCAATTTTATTATAATATTATTATTAATTACAATTTATTCATTTGTATCCCAGCTGGAACCCCTCCCTCATCTCCTCCTGGTTCCATCCTCTCTTTATCCTCCCCCCTACTTCACTCCCCTCATGTAATAGTTTAAAACTTTAAAATATTAACTAAAGTTCTACAATTTGAAAATACTTGATGGAGAAGCAAACTAAACTAAAAGTTGCATTAGTAAAGATGCTCCAGGAGAAGATAATGCTAGGATGAATCATGTGCTTTAATTTCACTTGAAATTGTAAAACCAAAGAATTATGAAATAATGAAAGTCTGAAGTATTTATTTGTCCATGAGTAGTAAAATAGGAAGTCAAAAATATGGCATCATTGTAGGGATATGGTTATGACAGTGAAGTAAACGACATACTTCAGGTTTTGAAAGGGAAACATGATAAGATAGCACCATGCAGGCAAATTCACAGAAAGGACACTCTACTCTTAGAACACATTGTAAAATGACTGTAAATAGTACGAAAACATTGAAGTTGAATATAGAAGTTGGCATTAAATATCTGTTTGTCATTTGACTAACTGCTTAATTACTTACAATAGGTGCATAGATGTCTGAAGAGGTGGCCAAAGAGCACTCGTTGCTCTTGTAGAAGATCACGGTTTGACTCCCAGATCCTACATGTGGGCTCACGATTGTCTTTAACTGCAAGACCATAGCAGCCAGCATTCCCTTTTGGCCTCCATGAACACTGCATGCACATAGAAATACGCAGTAAAAACAACAAAACACATAAAAAAACACATTAAATAAAATCCTTATTGTTCAAGTACACTTAGTGGATGAGATGACATTCAAATAAAAAATTATTGTATGCCTGTGGGAACTGAGAGAAACAATGTACACATCAGAGAGCCATAAAATGCAGAAGCACACAGCACAACGAGCAGCTGAGGTAGGAGGGCTAAAAATGCTAGTGAGAGTAAGGGAAGAGTGTCCACATATAATTGCATATATATATATATATATATATATATATATATATATATATATATATACTGATAATTTTAACAAGAGTTTACAAATAGATACTTGAATTTGTGCACGGGGCACTACTCTCCAATTATATACATATATATTTACATATGCATATATTTCATATTTTCTTTTTTATTATTATTAATTTTTATTTTTTATATTACTCACAGGTTATTTACTTTGTAACCCAGCTGTAGCCCCTTCGCTCATTCCCTCCCAATCCCACCCTCCCTCCCTCATCTCTTCCCTGCCCCTTTCTCATGATGCATTTTGTCGTTCAAATATACTTCTACTGAGCGCATCTGAAAGACTCTAACTAGCAGTGTTTTCAAAGCAAAGACTCATGACCAAACCTTTGGCAGAGTACAGGGAATCATAAGAAAGAAGGGGAGTTAGTCTGATGGGGAAAGGATAGGAGCTCCACAAGCACCAAATATATCTGGGCACAGGGTCTTTTCTGAGACTGACATTCAACCAAGGACCATGTATGGATATAACCTAGAACCTCCACTCAGATGTAGCCTGTGGTAGCTCAGTAACCAATTGGTTTCCCAAAGTGAGGGGAACAAGGACTATTTCTAACAGGAACTCAATGACTGGCTCTTTGGTCTCCCCACCCCCGAAGGGAGGAGCAGTCCTGTTAGGCCACAGAGGAGGGCTTTGCAGCCAGTCCTGAAGATACCTGATAAAACAGGATCAGATGAATGGGGAGGAGGTCCCCCCTATCAGTGGACTTGGAAAGGGGCACGGTGGAGATAGGGAGGGAGGGAGGGACTGGGAGGAAATGAGGGATCGGGACACGGCTGGGATACAGAGTTAATAAAATGTAACTGATAATAAAAAAAAATAAAGTAATAATAAAAAAAATCTGGTTTGTATAACTATACAAAGGATTAAAGATTATTAAACAGATAAATGATGAGACTAGAGCTACCTTACAGCAGCAGAAATAGAAATATTTTCAAATCTGTTCAAATTACATTATTACTGTTGTAGTGTGTTTTGTTTTTATGCCTTTGGTTTTTGAGTCTTTATCTAAATATACTGCCCTGAGTGACCTTAACAAAGCTCTATTGACCAGATTGGCTCCATAATTGATGAATTTCTTCCTTCTGATTTACCTTCCTTCGTGCTGGAATTACAGGTTGGAGTTGCAGTGTACAGTTCTACAGGACGTAATTCAACCTACGTCTTCCACCCCCCACGACGGCCCAGCCTTCCTCCATGTGTATATATTCTGTTTCACGAAAAAGTGCAAATGTAAAATGTGTGTCAATTAAATCTTTATTTTGACTTTTACGTTTGAAGGTTTCAGTGATAAGGTGTAACATTTATTGTGGAGTTTTATCTTTACCTAAGCAAGATTTGATAGTAGATATTAGGTGTGGTATATTAGATATAAATCTTGGATATGTTAGAACATAGTAGAAATTCCAATTTTTAACTAAATCTCTGTATCAGCTATAAGCTCTTTCTCTCTAGAAGGCCTCATTCTCAAATGGTTATATTTGTATGTTAGAGTAGATGAGAATATAATTTAAAACGTTAGAGAAAGTCCAAACAAACCTTAATTTAACCTTTCAAAATGATACTTAGGCTTCCTTATATATTTTTAAAGAAAGCAATGGATAAATTTTACTTTTATGAGTTCTTCATTACTTTTAGCAATTTTTTTTACAATGCAAAATTTTACTGATTCAGCTTGTTGAATGTTTTTTAACTGGAGAAAGATGATCTAAAAATTACGTGTAACAGATTTTCAAAAGAGAGGGAGCAGTTAAAGAAGACTAATGAACTCACAAACTGCCAGGGAGTAGTCTTGTTGTTTGAGGAGCTTATGTCTCTCACGGGTGCTATTTTAGCAGTTTCTACCATGGTCTCAGAAAAAGCCTTTGACTCTCCTCATTAACCAGTTAAGAGACCTTAGACAAGTGTCCTACTCCCTGTGGGGTTCAGCTCTCTCAGCTGTGTCTAAAAGGACTGAGTCACTGAGATGTGTTTTTTATCTTTATACGTTTACCACCTCAGCTCCCACATAAAGCCACATAAATAAATATTTTCTTGATTTTGATAAACTTCCCTTAAGGAATTAGGCATACCTAACACAACAGTAGTATTTCCTACTAATTGATTAATTGAAAACACAACTTTAAGAATGCTAGTTTTCCATTTTATAATAAAGTTTAGTTTAAAATCAAGCCTCCTTGTCCAGAAAATACAAGCTATAATGTCATCAAATATATATGAGGACACACATATACTCACACACACACACACACACACACACATATGGTATTTTTTAATTTTTATTTATATATTTCTTTTTTTTAGAGTAGGTCTTTTTTATTTTATTTAACTTTTATTAATTAAACTTTATTCATTTTGTATCCCCCCATAAGCCCGTACCTCCTCCCCTCCCAGTCCCACCCTCTCCCCCCCTTTCTGCATGCATGCCCCTCCCCATGTCCACTGATTGGGGAGGTCCTCCTCTCCTTCTTTCTGATCTTAGTCTTAAAATTGAAATTTATTCAATTTTCAGCCCCCTCCCTTTTTCCTCCCAGTCCCACCCACACTCCCTCATCTCCCCCTATGTCCTTTCCTTAGTCCCCTGATAGGGGAGGACCTCCTTCCCTTCTATCTGACCCTAGTTCATCAGGTCTCCTCAAAGCTGGCTACATCATCTTCCTCTGTGTCCTGGCGAGGCTATAACCCCCAGAGGGTATTCATGTCAGAGACAATCCCTCTATCCTTTACTAGAGAACCAACTTGGAAACTGAGCAGCCAATGGGCTTTCTTTGAACAGGGAGTCTAGGTATTTTCCATGTATGGTCCAAGGTTGGAGTATAGGTCTCTGCAGGCCCTCCTGGGTCAAGGCATTTTGGGTCTGTTGTTCTCCATGTGGAGTTCCTGTCCCCTCCAGGTCTTTCTATCTCCCTCTTCTTCCATAAGGATGTCTACTGTGAATATCAGTATCACTTTCAATACCCTGGTGGATGAAGAATTTCAGAGGTCCCCTGTGCAAGGCTCCTGACCTGTTCCTTTCCTTCTCCTACTTCTGATGTTGATTCTGTTTGCCCTTGTGAATGAGATTTCAGCCTCTTCCTAAGGGTACTTCTTGTTTAACTTCTTTAAGGCTATATATTTTAGTATGTTTATCTTATATTATATGGCTAATATCCACTTATAAGTGAGTATATATCATATGTCTTTCTGCTTCTGGGTTACCTCAGTCAGTATGATCTTTTCTAGTTCCAACTGTTTGCTGGAAATTTCATCACTTACTTGTAGTATGTAGTATGTAAATGTATCACACTTTCTGTGTCCATTCCTCTGTTGAGAGACATCTAGGTTGATTCCTCTGTGTAGGGACACCTAGGTTGTTTCCAGATAGATGGATAGATGTATGTACATAAAATGTATACATACATCTATATGTACATATAGATGTATATATACATATAGATGTATATCTATATACAATTATGTATATATATATGTTTTCCATATATATATACTATTTTCTTAATATTCTATTAATTAATATCTTAATTGCTCAAGGTCATTTTTGGAACCAAGTCTTTTGAGACATTAAATACTGTAGACTGCTCAATGTTTGACAGTTTTTGATACTTAAAATTTGCTATATTTTTCTTGTTTTTTAATTACATTATATCCTTTAAGACATATATGACTAATAATCTACTCTAGCTTTCCCACTTTTAAGCAAGGGCTAAAATTTATCTTCTTTAATTTTGTAAAGAAATAATAAGTATGGCTTCTGATGGAGTGCTGGTTGTTTGACACCAGATGAGGTTAGCTTTCCAGCCATTGCCATGGAGACTTTAAGAAATTGGAATTCATGTAGCTGCTATTTGATCTGATAGCTGAAGACCTCTGAAGGACTTCATTCACAGAGCCACAAAAAAGCGCATTTTTTTTTCTGAGATTTCTAAGCCAGTCTGGTCTACAAAGTGATTCCAAGATAGCCAAAGCCACTCAGCGAAATCCTGTCTCTAAAAAACCAAAAACAAAAAGAAAAAAAAGGAAAGAAAAAGAAAATAAAAAAGTGTGTATTTGGAATTGGTGAACAAAATACTCTAAAAACTTTACTATAGACAAATCATATGGAAGCATATTTTTTTGGTCAAGGCTCTTTCATCTCTGAAGCTGCTAGCATGTTTCTAGTTGACATAAAATTAGCTAGTGTATGCAAAATTGTTTGCATACATGTATATATATGTACATATATATATGAATATACATAGTCATATTTTAAATAAAATAACCCCATAGGCTCTCTTCTATAATGTATATATATATATACATACATATAGTGATAAGCAAATCTCAAATACTGTGGGTAAAATAAGGCAATGCTAGACTGTATGGAAGCAAGTTGTCAAGACTATAAGTTATTTTATCTCTTTTATCTTCCAATGACAGTGAGCAAAATGACCCTCTGCATTCTTACAAAGTGGAATCTCCTAGATAGATAATAGACTATCAGAGTAATTTATATCCAAGAACTCAAGATGGATTTTAAGAGAAACACATCAGAAGAGTTATTGAAAATAAAGACTATGAGGAAGGGAGGGTGGGATTGGGAGTAAAAGAGGGAGCGGAATACAGCAGGGATACAAAGTTAACAAACTGTAACTAATAATAAAAAATAAAAATTAAAAAAAGAAAGTAAAGACTATGATTGTTGCTCTTAGAGCCTGTACTGTTAGTGTTCTGTTCAGGAAATTGTCTCCTGTGCCAATGAGTTCTAGGCTCTTCCCTAATTTTTCTTCTAACCGATTTAGTGTATCTGGGTTTATGTTGAGGTCTTTGATCCATTTGGACTTTAGTTTTGGGCAGGGTGATAAATATGGATCTATTTTCATTTTTTGCATGTAGAGATTCAGTTGGACCAGCACCATTTGTTGAAGATGTTTTCTTTTTGTCTATTGAATGGTTTTGGCTTCTTTGTCAAAAATCAAGTATTCATAGGTGTGTGGGTTTATTTCTGGGTCTACTATTCAGTTCCATTGATCCAACTTTTTGCTTCTTTGCCAATACCATGCAGTTCAAAGGGCCTCTGAAAAACCCTACCTAGCAGTGGATCAAAGCAGATGCTGAGACTCATAACCTGGTGAGTGCAGGAAATCATGTGAAAGAAGGGGGAGTTAGTATGACCTGGAGAAGACAGGAGCTCCACAAGGACCAATTATATCAGGGCACAGGGGTCTTTTATGAGACTGTCTCTTCAACCAAGGACCATGTGTGGATATAACTTAGAACCCCTGCTCATATGTAGTACATGGTAGCTACGTATCCAAATGGGTGCCTTAGTAAGGGAGCAGGGAGTATTTATAAAACATGAACTCAATGGCTGGACTCTTTGACACCCCACCCCCACCCCCAAGGAGCACTCTTGCTAGGTCACAAGTTATGACATTGCAGCCAGTCCTGAAGATACCTGATAAGCTAGGGTCAGATGGAAGGGGAGGAGGACATCCCCTATCAGTGGACTTAGAAGGGGCAGGGAAGGAATAAGGGAGGAGGCTATAGCCAATATACAAAGTAAATTACCTGTGATTAATATAAAAAATTAAAACTATTAAATAAAAGAAGAAGAAGAAGAAGAAGCAGAGAAGAAGAAGAACAAAAAGAAGAACAAGAAGAAAAACAAGAAGAAAAGAATATGCCCAGGAGTAGTATGGCTGAATCTTGAGGTCGTTCTATTCTCAATTTTCTGAGAAAGAACCAGATTGACTTCCAAAGTGGTGTACAATTTTGCACTCCTAACAGCAGTGGAGGAGGTTTCCCCTTTCTCCACATCCTCTCCAGCATGGGTTGTCACTTGAGTTTTTGATCTTAGCCATTCTGATAGGTGTAAGATGAAATCTCAGAGTTGTTATGATTTGCATTTCCATGATTAAAGCAGATGCTGAGACTCAAGGCCAATCATTTGGCAGAGAGCAGGGAGTCTTATTGAGAAAGAAAAGGGTCAGAATAGAGGGACATGGAAGGGACAGGAACCCCACAGGGAAACCAACTAAAAGATCTGAAGCCAGGGTGTCGTTCAGAGACTGATGCACCAAGAAGGACCATGCATGGAGAGGACATAGATCCCCTGCTCAGATATGGCCAACTGGCAGATCAGTCTCCATGTTGATCTCTGAGTGAGGAGAGTAGAGGCTGCTATCATGAACTATCATGAACTCAGTTGACTGTTCTTTGATCACTCACTCCTGATGATACAGCCTTGCAAGGCCACAAAGGAAGAAGTTGCAGGAAGTCCTGATGAGACTCAGTGGACTAGAAGAAAAGAGGGTGAGACTGGAGGAGTTGAGGGAGAGGCATCAAATTGGGATATATAATGAATAAATTGTGAAGAAAAAATAAAATTAAAATTAACAAAAAAAATTTTGAAAAGAATATTTCAAAACAATCATCCATTTCCCAAAAATGTATAGGAGATAGCCTTCTCAGATAAATTTATGGAAAAGTTTACACAATGTAGAAAAAAGTTGGAAGAGAGCAAAACAAAAGCCAGAAGTCATGTACAACAAAACCTGTAGCTGTCCTTGGTCCCAGTGGTAGCAAAATGAAATTGAAGGACAGACAGACTTACAAGGTGTGGAGGGACAGGTAGCATTCTGCATTTCCCTATCCAGCTATGCTGTAGGCTGCTTCCTGTGGTTATCATGCTAGTCTTGTCTGTGGATGGTGAGGGATTTGGACAGTCCTTTGTCCATCTTTCATTAAATTTGCTTTGCCAATTTTACATACACACAAATAATGCATGCTGAATCCTCTAACCTCCCACCTTCTCCATCCTCACTGTTATCTTGATCTACGTACTCACTCAACCTCTTTCTACATCTCCCTGAAATTCATAACTATTATATTTGTTTTGTGACCAATCGAATTTAAACAGACTAATCTTTTGTTGGCATAAGTTTGAAGCTATCTTTTGGAGCTGGTGTGCTCATTCTCAGATCTTCAAACTTACATCATTATCTGTGAGCAATAGAACCCACAAAACTTCATCTATAGCTAGATTTTGTTTAGTATTTGGACATGCTGGAATGGACAACTGAGCCATATGTTAATGCAAAAACAGAGCTTTCATTTTCTTTCACAGGGGAAGAATGTCTGTGTGCCATGACATAAACTGAAGTTATGGTAATTGTGGCAGCCAATTGGAAATTATTATATACATAATGAAAACTGTTTCAATCATTAAAGAATGACAGAATTTCTGCCACATTAAAAACACTATACTTTTGTGTTTAGTGGTAGGCATACTCTTTGTATGTTAATACAGTAGAAAGGATGACTGACTACTTTGGGACTGTCATACTGCAGGGGTCATATTTAAGCATTGTTGTCACAATTCTGAATTTATTATTACAGATAATATCTACCAAGCTACCATGTATGTGAGTACTTGTTTCTCTTCTGTACTCAAGACCCAGGCAACAGATTACTCTCATTGAGTCAACTCCATACTGCATTGTACATGTTTTGTTTTGTTTTCTTAGATGAGGCTATGAGATAAGAGCTGTTTCTAGTTCTTTCTGAACTCTTCTTCGCTGGTTCAACTCAGCTCTTCTGGCCTAAACTCTTCTCTAGGCTGACATATTAAATCTTGCTTCTATAGGCTTCTGACTGAATTGGTCTTCATGGCCTACAAATAATTCTGGCTATGTGTTTTAACATTCTGGCTCCTTATTATTCTCTAGCTCCTTCTGTCTTCACCTATGTCTAGCTTGTTCATTTTGGAACTTGTATCTCTAAAATTCTCCTTGTAATCAACTTTCATCTCTCATCCTGGGCTGCTCTTTCCTGTCTTATTCTTCTGAGAGTTGGGCATAGTCTATCTGTGACCTATTATGTCAAATGTTTCTCTAATTCATCACTTTGGCCCTCAATTAGACCTCACTTTCAAACATGGCTGCTTCCTTCTATAAAGTAAACTTACCTTCATTGTTTGGTATTAAGGGTGTGTAATAAGGGTGTGTCTGTTTTCCAGCCCAATTGTACTGTAATTGAGAACATGTCTGTATTCCAGCCTACTCACATATACTTAGAAGCTATTTGGATGTGAGCCCTTTAAGAGAAGCCATGTTGCTTTAAAATTCTGCTACACAGCACATGGACAGCAACATCCAGCCAGCAAGGGTCTCCTGGACATCTCCATGCACAAAAATGTGTGAGGGACATGAGAACACTTTGCGTATTCTGTGGTCATTTGCTCTGTAGTCATGGATATATCTAGAATATCAAATTCCTTCCAAAAGAAAGCTCTTTAACAGTTAAGGTTATGAGAAGAAAAAACAAAGTGTTGTATGCAAATTCTTACCTTTGAATGGAAATTACTGAAAGAAAAGAAGAGTTTTTTTTCGTTCTTATTTCGTTACAGGCCATTAAAATAAAAACAGATTGTACCTGGTATGAGTCTTATAATAAAGGGAAAAATGAAAACCTATGAAAGTCTTTGTTATTACATTATTCAATTCCTTTCTTTTATCATATTATTTTCCACATCTAACATGGATGAAATCATTCCACAAGGGCATTTAATAAAGATAGATGTATTTTAATTCTTTGTAGACATTACAATTGAATTGAATTATTCATCTGATGGACATTGAACACTCTGGCTTATTGACCTGCCCTCTTCCTTTCAAATCAATTCTGTATATAAGAAGAAACACACCTTATACTGTTTCTCCATTTCACTGAACCTAGGTCCAGTATCCAGAAGGATTCTGATGAGACGCACCTGGAATTCCTAACTCAGCAATCAGCATTTCCATATGAATAAAGTGATTCACAGATTATATTCTTTCTATGATAAACATAATGAAATCTATACACTTAAAGAAGATAAACAAGAAAGAAGACCCAGAGTAATATGATCAATCCTCACTTGTAAAGACAAATGGGATGGGCATTGGACATACGAGAAAAGTAACAGGACAGGGGCCTACCACAGAGGGCCTCTGAAAGACTCTACCTAGCAGTGTATCAAAGCAGATACTAAGACTCATAACCAAACCTTCAGCAGGGTGCAGGAAATCATATAAAAGAAGGGGAAGGCTTTGGTATGATGTGGAAAGAATAGGAGCTCCACAAGGACCAAATATATCTGGGCACAGGGTTCTTAAGACTGTTTCTCCAACCAAGAACCATGTATGGGTATAACCTAGAACCTATGCTTGGATGTAGCCCGTGGTAGCTCAGTAACCAAGTGGTTTTCCCTAGAAAGGGGAACAGGGACTATTTCTGACATGAACTCAATGGCATGCTCTTTCACCTCCCCACCCCCCAAGGGAGGAGCAGCCCTGCTAGGCCACAGAGGAGGACTTTGAAGCCAGTCCTGAAGATACCTGATAAACCAGGGGGTGAAAGGGGAGGAGGTCCTCCCCTATAAGTGGACTTGGAAAGGGGCAGGGAGGAGATAAAGGAGAGAGGATGGAATTGGGAGGGAATGAGAGAGCAGGATACAGTTGGGATACAGAGTTAATAAAATGTAACTAATAATAAAAATAAAAAATAAAAAAAATTCCATTCTTTCTTTTGTTAATTAAAATATCTGATGTTTTTCTCCTTGGAAAAAAAAGTTTAGTAGTTCCAAGTTAAATTCCTGGTCAATGATTTCATATCAGTCACATATGAATTCTTATTATTGTTATCATTTACAAAATTACAGATAGTATCACAATTTCTTAAAAATATAGTTCATACGTAAAATATGGCCAACCTATTGGTATGGATACAAATCAGTAGACACACATATAACAGTTAAAGTAGGGACATTTTTAATAAAAAAAGAAAAGAATTACTAAACTGTCAGAGAATTGTGACTATAATGATGATAAAGAATACATTAAAATATGCTCTAATCCATTCTTCTACCTTTAATGTGTGATTACAGATGTTAGTTATAAGAAGGTATGATGTGGGGCAGGAGAGATGATTCAGTGGTTAAGAGCACTCCCTGGATGTTCTACCAGAGGACACAGGTTCAATTTCCAACACCACGTTGGGAACTGTAACTGCAGTTGCAGGAGATCTGCTATTCCAGGCTCCAAGCATGCATATCCTGCACTCACAAACATGCACAGCAGCTGCATACATTAAAGAAAATATACGTTTGGATTAAAACAGAAGAGTGAATATAAGTATAACGTTCTCCCCTAGCCTTACCCCTATCTCTCTATACCTGCACAAGAGAGGCTGTATTTCTACTTTTGCAGACATGCTGGCAGAGCAGAAAACTGTCAGATACCGTGGCGCTGTGTGTCCTGGGTGTCTGGAGGTGGCAGAACACGGGTCTCACAAAACTGCTTTTTGCTGGAAATGAAAAAAAAAAAAAAAAATCAAGAAAGCGCTAAATAACACATACCCCAAACAGGAAAATGCTGCCCTTTCCATTTGCAGCATATCTCAGAGTCCTCTGCTCTCAGGGCTCAATGGTGCTTCTTCATCTTCTTCTTTTTTTTTTTTTTTAAATAAAGCAGAGAATCCTTGAAGAGACAGTTGCTCAGCATGCGTACACTGGAGCACAAATTTATTTTGAAGCAATACATAGATGATTCCTGTATACATCGTGTGTTCACTTCACTGTATTACATACACTAGAAAAGATCTCTATTTTTCACTCACCCCACATTTTCACAACTAACGTGAAATTCAAGCGATTACATTTTAACATTTTAAAAGAGTTAAATGAAAAGGCTAGCCTATAAGCATTTTAGTGACTCCCCTCTTAAACTCTGAAATAAAGTAATCCTTGTTCTAGGAGGGCTTCTCTACCCTGACGGAAACAGTTAAAATTACAACACTAGCCTCACATCTATCTCCAGATTTGCCATTTACTGCGTGTATAAATAGATGTCTAGGTCTTTTGTTTCAGTCCCTGGAAGTCTCCAAGTGCATGTCAGTAACAAAAATCCACTCACATAAATACCATGACATAGCTTACCACAAATCCCTGTGTGTAGGCTAATCCTGGGACGCAAATAACTTTTTAATCTGAAGTGGTTAGAATCATATATAATCATTTTACTCTCTGTAGGAACTATATTTTGGGTTTTACCATTGGCCAATGAGGACTCTGCTGCTGAGTCAGCATTTGTTGTACTATTTAAAACACATGTGAACACACAGACACACACACTCAAGAAAAAAAAAAAAAGAAACAATGAGAACAATAATGAAAAAGCCATTCAACTATACACAGCTGGGAAATGTTTGGCTTGCCTTTTGTTTTCTAAAATCATTCTGAATAAGACAGCAATGCCATGCTGAGAGAGTGCTTCTATACTTAGTACCAAGCACTTGTTCTTCTTACATTAAGGACAGTGCAATGCCTAATTTAGTGCAGCTTTGTCTCACCAAGGGTTAATGATTAACATAATGGCATTTAAAAATTAAAACTGCACTTCTTAATGCTTTAATCTCCCAGGAGTATCTGAAAGTCAGCCTGAAATTAGAATGTGTACTTTATGTACAGATAAATTAAGTTTTTCTGCTCAAAAAGTTACTCAGATGGTCAGCCTAATGTACTGATTAAGAATGTGTGGTCTGAGAAAAAAAAATAACAAATTTTACATTTGAATTTCAGATTTATTCATTGATTTATTCTTTCAACTAATAGTAGATATCTAATTGTTATGCATAATGAGAGTTTAAGAATGACTTCCCCTATCAGTGGACTTAGAGAGGGTCATGGGAGGAGATGAGGGAGGGAGGGTAGGATTGGGAGAGGATGAGGGAGGGGGCTACAGCTGGGATACAAAACGAATAAAATGCAATTAATGTAAAAAATAATAATTTAATTAAAAAAATAATGAGCAAGTTAAACTCAGCCCTACCTGCCCACATAGAAACCAATATCTCACTCAAAAAAACAAAACTTCCATAGATCAGATAAACAGGAACCATAGTACCTAAAACTCTTTGTACTGTTTTGAAAAGGGGATGTAGATTAACATGAAATACAGAAGTAGGTCTATTATTTTATATTCTAGCATAAATTTTCTGCGGAAATTAGTTATGACTTCAATTCTTAATAGTAACTAGGAAACATTAAGATAGAATTAGCAGTGTTAACTGTATTGTCCTGGTGGAAAGAGAAAGATAGAAACCTGAAGTAAACTGTAGTGACAGATCATAAAAGAAAAGGACTTTCTTAGCCTACTTTTACCAAGCAATTATTTCACCCTACATAATTTTTTTTACATCAGTGAACATTTCAAAGAACACATTAAATGTCAGACAATGCAACCTGTCCTGATGAGACCTGATAGGCTAGGGTCAAATAGAAAGGGAGGAGGACCTCCCCTATCAATGGACTAGGGGAGGGCCATAGGGAGAGAGGAGAGAAGAGTGGGACTGGAGGAGCCAAGGGAGGGGCTCATAGCCTGGATACAAATTGAATAAATTGTAATAAATGATAAAAATAAAAAATCAGAAAAGGTCTCTACATATCTTTACCCTATCTCTCTATTTCTTTGTGTGTGTGTGTGTGTGTGTGTGTATCTGCCTCTCTCTGTGTGTATCTCTCACTCATTTATATTTATTCCTGTAAGGAATTATTTTAATCTGTATTGTATACAAGAATCTAACATCTCTAGCCTTGCCAAAAGAATACAATGACTGTTTTTCTCTGATGAAAGCACTTACCCAGTAAATAATTAACCTGCATTTTTCTCTTCCCCAATTTAATGTATATAAATGTGTAAGTAGTGCTTTCTTCTCCCCAATGACCTAGCAGATATTTACTTAAAAAAAAATGACAGAAGAATGACAAGCCCAGCCTTCTAATCCCTAAATCAGGGACAATCACGAATAAAACATAACTTGTATCAGTAATTTTCTGACTTGTGACATGTTGGTGAGTTCAGGCTTTTTCCTGTAGAATGGAATCAGAAACCCCTACCTTTATATTGGAAACATAGACCAGACGAGTACACTTTTTGTTCTCTGAAATTGAAGGTTCTGTTTTGTCTTTCAGTAGTCTCCTGTTCTGTCGATAGTGCAGTGTCCCAACTCTCCTCATATCATGTGATCTTAAGGAAACTCTGTCCACTTCAGTCAAGGGCCAATTATGTATTTCAATGGCTATGATGGTCTCTCATCTAACACTTTCCCCATGCCCTAATAATGGCAGCCTGTGGTGATGCTGCTGGTTCTCCTAATAAAGCTCATCTGACAGTAATTTTGAATCTGTTTCTTTCAAGTTCCTGCTTACTAAACCCTAATGCATAACTGCAATGTTTTGTTTTTCATTTCTTGGCAGGCAGGGCATGCATGCTTTGGTGTGTGTGTGTGTGTGTGTGTGTGTGTGTGTGTGTGTGTGTGCGTGTGTGTGTCACTCTGTCTACTCTCTATAGCTCAAGATATAGAGTGTTCAGCTACAACTCCAGCACTATTTGCCTGTCTACCACAGTGCTCTCCACCATGATAATAGACTAACCCTCTGAATCTGTAAGCAAGCCACTAATTAAATATTTTCTTCGACATGTCTCCTTGGTCATGGAGTCTCTTCACAGGTGTGTAGCAGAAAGGCAACATTTATTTGTCATTGATTGTATCATCAGGGCTATTATAAACAAATTACTTAATGCAAACAAATAAAACCATATGACATGGTATTCTTAAGAGGTTAAAGTAGTAATTTTCAGTTTTAACATAGGACCCCTTTCCTTCCTCTCATGGTCACCCATTTATCTAAAGCAGTTCAGCTGGCTGAATGTTTATGCCCACACAACAAATTATTATGTCGAAATCCTACACACTGATAATATAAAATCACGAGATGAGATGATCTTTCTGGAAGGTGTTTGGGTCATGAGGATAGAGTAAATGGGCTTAGTGTCTTTCAGAAAGATTCTGTAGAGTCCCCATGCCCTTTCATAACATGAAATGAACTTGAATGTTATCCTTCATCAGGTAACAAATCTCCTGAACCTTTCCTGGAACTTCTAAACATCCATCATTATGAAAAATATGCTTCTGCTGTACATAAACCATCCTGGTTGTGGTATTGTTATAGGAACCTGAATGAATGGATGCATACAGAAAGAACCCACCATAGTGTCAAGTGTTTCTTCAGCACAGTCAAAGCCTGTTTCAGAGTAAGGAAAGAGCAAAGGCTTATGGGGTGTTCACGGAAACAGCAGGGGTTTTGCATCACCCTTATTTAAACATCTTATACATTATTTACATTAAAAATTGAATTCAATTTAATATTATATAAAACCCAATGGAAATTTTGTCTCTAAACAACTTTCTGTGATTAAACCTCTATTCACAGGAATATTCAATTGCCACACACTTGATTTTGGAAAAGGAACACGATGATATAAAATAGGACAGTACAGAAGTATGTGGGTATAAAACACTGCAAACAAAGATGTCCAGTTAAAGTGCCTTTTTTAACTTGTTGCCTCCTTCTGACCCAATCTATGCAAAATAATCTAATGTTTTTATCCAGAATACATGTGCTTCCTTCTTATCCCAGGTTAATTCATAAGTGACTTCACATTCTATAGTATGCACAACACGCTTTTACGTGATCCACACATTTCTTTGCCATTTAAGAATCTGAAAAATGATACACTTGAGTGTGGATTTTAACATTTATTGTAGGGTATGTTAACTGGAGTTTCAGGCTCTGACAGTAAGGGTGTCACTAGTATTGGGGAAAAGCGGACTTTAATTTTTTTCTTTTTTTTTTTTTTTTTTTTTTATTCAGGAACCTTGAACAATCATCTGACCCTGGGGAAAGCCAGCCCACAGCTTAAATAGCCTCTGGGTAGCCAACCCAGGCGTGCCACGGGGGCAATGCAGATAGGTCCACATACATGAAAGCAAGCCAGATCCTCAGCCTTAGCCAAATGTGGAATTGTTCGTGACAGAGAGCACTCACCATCGGGAAGGTGGAAGGCGGAAACCAGCTCCATCTTTAAGGCACAGCATTCCGCAGCTCTCTACAGTTTCTCCTTTTTGTTTTAGACGCATCAGGCAAGAGTAGAGGTCTGATCTCTGATATTAGAAATAAATTGGGACTTTGTACCGATGTTCATTTAGGTGTCATCCACCCAAAGAGCATCAGACCCGTCTGATACCTTTTTCTCAGAGGCGGGACCTGGGGTATCAACCCGCATGCAATCAGACATGCTCTTCTCTGGGTCCAAAGCAGCTGACCCTGAGTGCAGTGCTTAGCCCGGACTTTAATTTTTAATTATAATAGATTACCAAAATTAGGTACTAAATAGATAAATCTGTAAATGAGATTATATTATCATTTTTATATCGATAGTCAGATATTATATAAACTTTAAAGTGTTTTTATATTTCTAAACACAGTGTTTCACTTGTCTTAGAATAATAAATCCAATCATAGACATTATTAATTTGTAACTGAGAAATGTCAAAGGAAAACTACCTGAGAGTGTTTAGATATTGTTCTGGAAAAAACAGGACAGGATATACTTCATCATGGTTTTGTGTTTTAAAAATAATTTTAAATTAAAATTAATTAATTTTAAGCTTAAGAATTACTTCTATGAAATACATTCAAGCAAATCTCTTTTCTTCGATCTAAAGAAAGAAAAATCTAAGTCCTCACAACAAACTAAGAAGATAAATAGGCAAGCAGCCATTGCTTTATTTATTTTTCATCAGTTCCTAAGTCTTATAGGAAATTATATAACGACTTCAATTGGACCAGTGAAAACATTTAGTGGCAATTTTTACTGCCCTGAAGGAAATCACCATTGCATATTGGCTATGGAAGAGAAAAAGCCTCAGAATAAAACTTCTGAGAACTTAGCATGCTTGCATGGAGTGAGCTTGTTCATTTTTATCTATATTGTGTGAGACATGTTTCCAGTTATTTATTTTTTGTCCATATAAACTGAAATTTAAGAATAACCTTGGTGCATCACACTCAACAAAACTTCAAGAAAGTGTATATCTATTAAAAATTGTGCAGATATTCCTAAACCCTGGGTTAAGCAAAATATCTCATAGGGCAACCATTTTTAATGGTGATGTAGCGTAATATTTAAGACCTTATACTAACCAATAGAGTTATAAAATTATGAAGATTCAGGCATTTTCCTCAACTAGCCATCAGGTAAGAGAAAATTAGACACAGAAACTATTTTTCAAGACAGCTCACTAGAAATTTGATCTATGATTTTCTGTTAGACAACCACAGGCATGAAGGAAATATACTAAATATATTATAGGATATACTAAATAGTGCTATATGGCTTATTGTATGACATAACTTAGACATAAGTAGAATTTGCTTGATATTGCTACTATATATCAAAGAAGGCTTATCAGCTTCTATTTTAAGTTTGGTCTGTTATTGGTATTTTGTTTCTCAGAGAAGTTTGTGGACCACAAGCTCACCCAGGGAAAGATTATTTTTCTCAGTAATATAGAAATATATTGACCCCCAAAACTAGTATATACGAATTACATTGTCATGATGGAGAACCTAAGTCACTCGTGGCTTATTCCCTACAATGTAGAGCTCAAGAGGCTAAAGCAGAATGATCAAGAATTGGTGATCAAGGCAAGGGTACAGAGTAATTTTAAGTCCAGCCAAGGTACATAATGAAAGTTGGTGTCAAAAATATTACAAAACCGAGTAGAAAGAGTACTTAGTACCTATAGAATATGCAAAGAAATATGCACAAGAGTCATTGAATAAATGACTTTAATATATTTGTCCTTGGGCTAGAGATCATGGTACACTTCTGATGACTCATAATTTTGGAAGAGGAGGCTGTGGTAGTAAATAATAAAAAAGTGAGTGTTGGGCCATACAATATTTATTATTATTATTAGACCTAAAGTTATTGTTGTGGTATTATTTAACTGCTATCAAAATAATGAGACACAGAAACCTGTTAGATTTTATAAGTACCTTATTTTCCTTGTGCTGGGCAGATATTTCACTTATGTTGGATCAATAAGCTCACCATCCATCTTCCAGCCTCCATCCAATACCATCTACCTTAATTCTCTTCATTTGTACTATCCTCTATCTGTAACTTTATAAATACTTACTCTTATTCCTCATCTGGGCCTTTCCATACTATTACTAAAGTCTTTCCTCTTCTCCATGTGGTTCCTTTTCCACCTACCCCACTGTTGAATCCTCCTTCCTCCTCTCTTCCCATCCATCTGTTTCCCATGATTCTCTCTTGAACCCAAAAGCCTTGAAACCTTACCCGCACTTACCCCATTTTGCCATGCCCAGGTATAATCTGTTTAATAAAACAACCAGGTATAAAAACATCTGTCTAGACCTAACATATATTTTTAATTCCTAAGCAATTAAGCTAAGTCTAATATTATGACTATCTGATTTTCAACACATTCAGAGACTTGAGGAGGAATCAAGTTAATTACTTGAGTAAATAGGAGGAATATGCTTCCAAAAAAAAAAAAATAGAAAATTGACAGAGACAGTTTGCTGCCTAAACAGTCATCCAAAACTTCCTATAATATTGGAGCATCATCTTCAGTCTTCTGGCCCAGCATATTCAACAGACATATACATAAAGCAGGAAATATTTAGGACTTGCTTAACTTAAGAATTGAGAAGACATTTGAATAATATAGTTGAAGGCTAACAGAGAACACAATGAAGAAAAATGACAGTGAAAAGGAAATATTAAAAAAAGTCAATAAGTAGCATTGGTCAGGCATACTGTTATACTTCTAAGGTGAGTCATGAAAAATCAAAAAGAAATCTGTCTTGGCAGTGTTTGGCAGATGACTTAGCTTACATTTGAGCTTGTACGTTTTTGGCAGAATTTTGTCTGTCATGGAACAAGTTCATTTTCTTTGCCTTGGTGCCTGGTTTGAAGCCATTTCCATATGGAGATTCTTCTATACCCATCATCTTCTTTGAGGTAGGATGGGCGCTGTTAAGATAAGACATGTCTCATTGTCAAAATATCTGGGCACAGGAGACTTTTCTGAGACTGATACTCCAACCAAAGACCATTCATGAATATAATCTAGAACCCCTGTTCAGATGTAGCCATGGCAGCTCAGTATCCAAGTGGATACCTTAGTAGGGGGAAGTGGGACAGTCTCTAAGCTGAATTCAATGGCTAGCTCTTTGACTGCCTCCCCTGAATGGGGGAGCAGCCTTGCCAAGACACAGAGGAGGACAATGCAGCCAGTTAGGATGAGACTGGATAAGCTAGGTCAGATGGAAGAGGAGGAGGACGAACCCTATCCCCTATCGGTGTTCTTGGAAAGGGGCATAGGAGGAAATAAGGGAGGGAAGGTAATATTTGGAGAGAAAGAGGGAGGAAGCTTCAGCTGAGATACAAAGTGAATAAACTGTAATTAATATAAAAAATAAAAATTTAATTAATAAAAAAGAACCTTTAAAATAATAAATACATTTTAAATGCCATATTCTGTAGGTCTCTGAAGTTTCTGAAGGCTTGTCTATTTTTTTATATAATATGTAATATAGAATTATATCTGTTAAACCTAGGATGTATATTCCTGTGATAAATTAGACTAATGTCTGACATGATCATGAGTTGATTAACTAACAATTAGATTCCATTACCAAATATCCTATATGGAATGGGCAATTATGTCTTTATAGGCAAACTTTATATAAATTTCCTTTTACCTTTAGAGTTTAAGCATACCAAAGGAATCTTGTACCTGATTTTTTTTACATTGCTTGTAACTATTTTTGACTGACCCCTTTAATTGATATGGGATGGGCACTTATGCTTTATAGTCAAACTTTATACAAACTCCCTTTTATCTTTAGAGTTTAATCATATCCTCGGCATCTTATACCTGTGTTTTCACATTGGTTGTGGCTATATTTGGCTTACCCCCTTTGGGATAAGGTATGGACAGTTCTGCCTTTATAACATATGAGTTGTAATTTTTGAGTTTTTAGGACCTAACTAGGCTGGAATATACTTTGTCTCCTGTACGTCCCCTTTTTGCCTGAGGCATGACCAACATTTGTCTCCATTGAAATGGCAGCCAGTCCTGAAGATACTTGATAAGGTAGGGTCAGATGGAAGGGTAGGAGGACCTCCCCTAGCAGTGGACTTGGAAAGGGGCAGGGAGGAGATGAGGGAGCTATGGTTGGGATACAAAGTAAATAACCTGTGATTAATATTAAAAAATAAAAATTAATAAAAAAGAAAATGTCACATGTACTAAAGAATAAGCCAGCTGCCAGAGCAGTGTGATACATTCATTTGTCAGCATTTACAAGTTTTTTGATGTGGGAGACATGCATTTTGCATGTTTGTCCCCCAGACTAATTTTGGGTCCTTATAGTGAACAACAGAACATAACAAGCCAAAATGTCCTTTGGCACCAGTTTTTCTGTTGAACTCTGCCTTTCTAAGGAGATTGCCTGGAATTTTTAGAGCAGTGTGACATAATCTCTCCTTACATAAAACTAAAATTGATGTGAATCCCACCTCTAAGATCACTAAGGACATACACATCTATTATTAAGAAAAAAGAACTTCCATAGTAATTAACCTTAAGGAAAAGTTTGTCATTTTGAATCCTAGAATGTCTTTGCAAGGGTCTAATCAGCAAGGGTTTCAGCCCTGGCATTATTGTGTGAATTAGATTGATAAGAAACTCAGAGATATGCTTGTCTCTGTTTTCCTTGTGTTGGTATTTAAGGCATTATACCAGCATTGTCATGTTCAAATATTTTTTTCTCAAATCCAGATCATTGTAATTCAAAGCCTTTAAATGAAAATCCAGCAAAGAAACAAGAAAATTTTGAGTTTTAAAGCAGTTGTGCCAATTTAGGCTATAACAAGCTAAGCCCAGTTCATCATTTTTTTTTTTTTTTAATTCTCTGTTAACTAGACTCCATTCACCCTGTATCACCCCTGTGGCTCCCACCCTCCTCCCGTCCAAATCCCTCCCCTCCTCTACCCTCAGCATGCATGCCCCTCCCCAAGATAACTGCTAGGAGAGGTCTTATTCTCCTCCCCTCCAACCCTAATCAATTAGGTCTCATCAGGAGTGGCTGCAGTGTCATCTTCTGTGGCCTGGTAATGCTGTTTCCCCCTCAGGGGGAGGTAATTAAAGAGCAGGCCAATCAGTTTATGTCAGAGACAGTCCCTGGTCGTATTACAATGGAACTCACTTGGATAGTGAACTGCCATGGGCTACATCTGTGCAGGGGTCTTAGGTTATCTCCATGCATACTCCTTGATTGGAGTATCAGTCTCAGGAAAGGCCCCTGTGCTCAGATTTTTTGGTTCTGTTGCTCTCCTTGTGGAGTTCCTGGCCTCTCCAGATATTACTGTTTCCCACTTCTTTCATAAGATTCCCACTCTGTGCACTCTGCCCAAAGGTTGCCCATATGTCTCAGCCTCTGCACTGACAGTCTGCAGGACAGAGGCTTCCAGAGGTCTTGTGTCAGGCTCCTGACTTGTTCCCTCCTCTCTCCTTCTGATGTCTATCCTCTTTGCCTCTCTGGATAGGAATTGAGCATTTTAGCAAGAGTCCTCCCTCTTGATCAGTTTCTTTAGGTGTACAGATTTTAGTAGGTTTATCCCATACTATATGTCTATATGAGTGAGTATATACCATGTGTGTCTTTCAGGTTCTGGGATAGTTCACTCAGGATGATTTTTTTCCAGATCCCACCATTTACCTGCAAATTTCATGATTTCCTTGTTTTTTATTGCTGAGTAATATTCCATTGTGTAGATGTACCACAATTTGTGCATCCATTCTTCCATTGAGGGGCATCTGGGATGTTTCCAGCTTCTGGCTATTACAAATAAGGCTGCTACAAACATGGTTGAGCACATGTCCTTATTGTGTACTTGAGACTCTTTTGGGTATATGCCTAGGAATGGTATAGCTGGATCTTGAGGAAATGCTATTCCTAGTTGTTTGAGAGAGCACCAGATTGATTTCCAGAGTGGTTATACAAGTTTACATTCCCAGTTGCAGTGGAGGAGGGTTCCCCTTTCTCCACAACCTCTCCAGCATGTGTTGTCACTTGAGTTTTTTATCTTGGCCATTCTCATGGGTGTAAGGTGAAATCTTAGGGTCGTTTAGATTTGCATTTCCCTGATGGCTAATGACATTGAGCATTTCTTTAAGTGTTTCTCTGCCATTCTATATTCCTCTATTGAGAATTCTCTGTTCAGCTCTGTACCCCATTTTTTAGTTGGATTATTTGATTTTTTTGCTGTTTAAATTCTTTAGTTCTTTATATATACTAGATATTAGTCCTCTGTCAGATATAGGGTTGAGATCCTTTCCCAATCTGTAGGCTGTCATTTTGTTCTGAATACAGTGTCCTTTGCTCTACAGGAGCTTTTCAATTTCATGAGGTCCCATTTATTGATTGTTGATCTTAGAGACTGTGCTGTTGGTATTCTGTTCAGGAAATTGTCTCCAGTGCCAATGAGTTCAAAGCTCTTCCCCACTTTTTCTTCTAAGCATTTTAGTGTGTCTGGTTTTATGTTGAGGTCTTTGATTCACTAGGACCTTAGTTTTGTCCAGGGTGATAAGTATGAGTTTATTTGCATTTTTCTACATATAGACAACCAGTTAGACCAGCACCATTTGTTGAAGATGCTTTCTTTTTCCATTGAATGGTTTTGGCATCTTTGTCAAAAATCAGATGTCCATAAGTGTGTGGATTTATGTCAGGGTCTTCTATTCGACTCTATTGTTCTACCAGTCTGTTTCTATGCCAGTACCATGCAGTTTTTAGTATTGTTGCTCTGTAGTACAGCTTGAGATCAGAGATGGAGATACCTCCTGAAGATCTTTTACTGTAGAGAATTGTTTTAGCAATTCTAGGTTTCTTGTTGTTCCATATGAAGTTGAGAATTTTTCTTTCAAGTTCTGTAAAGAATTGTGTTGGTAATTTGGTGGGAATTGCATTGAATCTGTAGAAAGTTTTTGGTAGGATGGCCATTTTTACTATGTTAATCCTGCCAAGCCATGAGCATGGGAGATCTTTCCATCTTCTGATATCTTCTTCTAATTCTTCCTTCAGAGACTGGAAATTCTTTTCATACAAGTCTTTGACTTGCTTGGTTAGGGACACACCAAGGTACTTTATGTCCTTTGTGGCTATTTTGAAGGGTGTTGTTTCCCTAATTTCTTTCTCGGCCCTTTAGTCTTTTGTATACAAGAGAGCTACTGATTCTTTTGAGTTAATTTTGTATCCTGCCACTTTGCTGAAGATGTTATCAGCTGTAGGAGTTCTCTGGTTGAATTTTTTGGGGCATTCAGGTATACTATCATATTATCTGCAAATAGTGATACTTTGACTCCTTCCTTTCCAATTTGTATCCCCTTGATCTCCTTCAATTGTCTTATTTCTCTAGGAAGGACTTCAAGAACAATGTTGAAGGGATTTGGAGAGAGTGGGCAGCCTTGCCTTGTCCCTGATTTCAGTGGGAATGATTTAAGTTTCTCTCCATTGAGTTTGATATTGGCTATAGGCTTGCTTTATATGTTCAGGTATGTGCCATGTATCCCTGATCTCTCAAAGACTTTAAACATGAATGGATGTTGGAGTTTGTCAAATGCCTTTTCAGCATCTAAGGAGATGATCATGTGGTTTTTCTCCTTCAGTTTGTTTATGTGGTGGATCAAAGCAGATGCCGAGACTCATAACCAAACCTTCGGTAGAGTGCAGGTAATCATATAAAAGAAAGGGGAGTTAGTGTGGCCTGGAGAAAACAGCAGCTCCACAAGGACCAAATATATCTGGGCACAGGGGTCTTTTCTGAGACTGTTTCTCCAACCAAGGACCATGGGTGGATATAACCTAGAACGTCTGCTAGGATGTAGCCCATGGTAGCTCAGTATCAAGGTAGGTACCCTAATAAGAGGAACAGGGACTATTTGTGACATGAACTCAATGGTGGGCTCTTTGACCTCCTCCCCCCAGCCCCGAGGGAGGAGCAGCCCTGCTAGGTCACATAAGAGGTCTTTGCAGCCAGTCCTGAAGAAACCTCATAAACCAGTATGAGATGAAATGGGAGGACTTGG
Organism: Meriones unguiculatus; assembly: GCF_030254825.1. Taxonomy (NCBI): domain Eukaryota; kingdom Metazoa; phylum Chordata; class Mammalia; order Rodentia; family Muridae; genus Meriones; species Meriones unguiculatus. The sequence goes on along the minus strand of NC_083357.1, from coordinate 77,806,918 downwards.
AAAGGGGCAGCAAGGTGATGATGGAAGGAGGTTGGGATTGGGAGGGAAAGAGAGGAGGGAGCAGGATACAGCAGGGATACAAAGTTAACAAACTGTAACTAATATTAAAAAAATAAAAATAAAATTGGAAAATAATTAGAAAAAAATAAATAATGAGACACAGACACCTGTTAGATTTTATTATTTCCTTATTTACTTTAGGCCAGATAATTCACCTATGTTTATTTAATAACCTCACCATCCATCTTCCAGTCCCAATCTAATGCCATCCACCTTAATCTTCCATCCAGAAATATATTAGAAATACTTGTATCTTGTATAAATACATAAGCATCTTATAAATACTTGCCTTTACTCTTCATATGAACATTTCAACATCATTATTTCCTTCCTCCTTGCCCATAGGTTTCTTCAAGACATAACCCATCATAGTATCCTTCTTCCTCCTCTCTTCCCATCTGTTTCCCATGATTCTCTCTTGAACCCAAAAGCCAGGAAACTTAGCACTCTTACCCCATTTTGCCCTGCCCAGGTATAGGCTGTTTAATCAACCAATAAGGTATAATGATTAAGCAAATTTTACACAACAAGGATAGGTTTACTTGAAAATGAGATCTTCTGATCAGGGACAAGATCTTGGGGACCTGTAATTAACATTAGAATGCATAGCACCAGGTCCCAAAAGGAGGCAGCAGAATCAAGAATTCAAGTCCAGTCTGTACTACTTGAAACTATGTTGCAAGCAAAGCAAAAACTATACCACCCCCCCGCAATATATATATATATATATATATATATATATATATATATATATGAATTTAAATTGAATTATAATGTAACAAATGGTTTGTAGGGTATTTTCAGTATGGATCAATTATGACGCAGCATAGATAGATAGATAGATAGACAGACAGACAGACAGACAGACAGACAGATAGATAGATAGATAAACAGATAGATAGACAGATAGATAGATAGATACCTCACAATGAAAGATTTTTAGAAGTTTAGAAGTTCCAGGAAAGATTCAGGACATTTTTTACCTGGCAAAGGCTAACTTTTAAGTTCATTTCATGTCATATCTTCATATTATGAAAGGGCACAGGAACTCTATAGAATTCCTTCTTGAAAAACTTTAAGCACATTTACTCTTATCTTTGTGATGATAAAAGCAAAGCCAAATAAATGACTCTTTTCTTACTGCTCTGCAGCTCTGAAGAGACTCCATGACAAAGGCACCTGGTAGAAGAAAGCACTTAACTGGTGGTTTGCTCTTGGTTTCAGAAGGTTAGTTCTCTGTCATTGTGGTGGGGAATGTGGTGTCACCTAGGCCACAGGGTGATGGAGCAGTAAATGAAATCCTTACATCCTGATCTTCAGAGAGCAGACGAAGAAAGTTAGACAGTGAGAACTGCCATGGCCTTGTGAAATCTCAAAGCCCACCTTCACTGAATCACCTTCTAAAAAACAAACAAACAAAGAAACAAACACAAATACATACACACAAATAAATATGCTTCTAGGAAAAAAATATTGAGTCTGGCAACATAGATTTTGGTCATCATAAGAGATATAATCACTAAGACTTTGGGATTGAAAAAGCTCTGAAAAGAGAGTAAGACAAAGGAAAAGAGACTGAGATGAACTTTGAAAAATATCACTGTCATGTTGGTTGTTGTGATGGACATCAGGAGGCACTTTAGCTATATGAACGCTTGAGCCAAAGAGATATATTGAATAAATATATTCAATAAACTGGTGGATTGTAACTTTATTTTAACTGATTTTTTTCTAGCTTTTTCTGGTTTGGTCCATCACTTACAGAAAATGTCAAGTGATTCTGAAGACCACCTGGAGTTTCTTTAACTTCAATCCCCCCAAGAACTTCAAAAGGTCAAGTATCAGCTCTCACGGCTTCTCTGATGCCTTTGCTCCACACTGTGTTCTCAGTTAATCTTCCTCGTGCCTGTGAAATTCGCATGCAGCCGTGCACTTGATAGAAATGATACACACTCTTTCAATTTCAGACACAGTTTTCCTTGTAGACTCAGGGGGATCAGCTCTCATTTTAAAGATAGAATTTAAAATGTTGAAGGTAGAAATGATCAAGATTAGAAGAGGTCTTAAAAATACCCTACACATACATTATACCATAATAATATACATTGTATTAGAAAGTACATGAATTTAGATTGAAATATAATATCAGGAACAATTTGAATGTATTTTAGTTTCATATCAGTTTTAACAGAACATATATAAAATGGCATGTATACATTAGTATGCACACAGTGATCTATATTCATCAATATATGAATAAGTACTGTGTGTATAGATCAATAAAATTAATACAGAGCTTCAGCAGTAATGAACATCTCATAAATTCCATTTTTTGGGGGGCCCAGCTACTCAATGGGTCAGGTAATACCTACCTGAATTGGAGAAGAAACTCATTTCTCTAGGACTGTTGATTCAATTACTTACACAGAAAACCTCATATAGATACTTAAGAGCAATCTTTAATATGGGCCCTTCTTGAGAGGTCAAGTTGACACATGAATTTAATAAATGTACTAAGAAAGACAAGAGTTGTTTCTCCAATGAATGCACAGCACATAAGAGAGATCTATAAACATGCAATCTTTCTGCTATTCATTTATTCATAGAAGTTCCAGTGGAGAAGAGATACTAAAAGGCGAGTCCCAATAGGACAAGCTAAGTATCAGCTTTAACCAGAGGCGGTATGATGTTGTGGAAAGGCACAATAAGGAAAGAAAATAAGAATTTAAAACAACTGAAAAGATGCCAGGGCCTGTGACGCTGGCCTTTAATCCCAGCACCTGAAAGGTAGGTGTATGTAGGAAAGGCAAAATACAAATTTTGTGATTTGTTTTATATAATTTTGTGACTGTCTTAGTTAGGGCCACTATTGCTGTGATAAAACATCATTACCCAAAGGAACTTGAAGATGAATGGGTTTATTTTGTGTAAAATTTTACATACTGAGTCCATGTCAGAGACAGCCCCTGCTCTCCTTACTAGGGAACCCACAGGGAGACTGAGCTGCATGCACATAGCCTACGTCTGAGCAGGGGGTCTAGGTGGTCTCCATGCATGGTCCTTGGTTGGAACAGCAGTTTCTGCAGACCCCCCTGAGCCCATAGTTTTCTGCTCTGTTGGTCTCCCCTGGAGCTCCTTTACCCTCCAGGTCTTTCTATCTCCCCCTTCTTTCATAAGATCCCCTGCTCTCCAATTAAAAATTGGCCTAAAGAGCTAACCAGAGAAATCTCAACAGAGGAATATTGAATGGCAGAGAAACAAAGAAATGCTTAATGTCCATAGTCATCCAGAAATGCAAATCAAAATGATCTTGAGATTCCACCTCGCACCATCAGAGTGGTTAAGATAAAACAAAAAACAAACAAACAAAAATTAAGTTTGACACATGCTGGAGAAGTTGTGGAGAAAGGGGAACCCTCCTCCGTTGCTGGTTGGAATGTCACCTTTTATAACCATTTTGGACACCAATCTGGAACTTTCTCAGAAAATTGTGAATAGTTTTACCCCAAGATCCAGCTATACCACTCTTGGGCAACTATCAAAAAATGCTAAACTGTGCAAGTACATTTGCTCAGTTATGTTCATAACAGCGTTATTCATAATAGCCAGAATCTGGAAACAACCCAGATGTCCCTCAGCTGAAAAATGGGTACAGGAATTGTGGTATATTTACACAATGGAATACTATTCAGCAATTAAAAACAAGGAAATCATGAAATTCCCAGGCATACGTTGGAAACTAGAAGAGATAATCCTGAGTTGAGCGAACTCTGAAGCACACAGACACATATGGTATATACTCACTTATAAGTGGATAATAGCCATATAATATTAGAATAAACATACTAAAATCTGTTGTCCTAAAGAAGGTAAACAAAAAGGATGACCCTAGGGAAGAGGCTCAAACTTTATTCAGAAGGGCAAACAGGAAAGACATTGGAAGTTGGAGAAACAAGGAACAGGGCAGGGCCCTCTGAAAGAGTACCCATCAGGCTATGAAAGGAGATACTGAGACTCATAGCCAAAATCTGGGCAGAGTGCAGAAGATCTTATGGAAGAAGATGGAGATAGAAAGAAATAGAGGGGACAGGAACTCCACAAGGCAAACAACAGAGCCAAAAAAACCTGGGCACAGGGGAGCCTACAGAGACCAATACTCAAACCAAGGTCCACACATGGAGATGACCTAGACCTCTTGCTCAGAGGAAGCGCATAGTTTGCTCAGTTTCCAAGTGGGTTCCCTAATAAGTAGGGAAGTGGCTGTCTCTGACATGAACTCAGTGACTGGCTTTTTGATCATCTCTCCCTGGGGCGGGGGCGGGGGCGGGGGCGGGGGGCGGGGGCGGGGGCGGGGGCGGGGGCGGGGGCGGGGGCGGTGCAGCCTTGCTAGGTCACAAAAGAAGATGATGCAGCCCTCCCGAATCAGACCTGATAGGCTAGGGTCAGATAGAAGGGGAGGAGGTTCTCCCGGTCAGTGAACGATCAGGGGAGGGGCATGGGGGAGAAAAGGGTGGGTCAGTGGGACTGGGAGGAGATGAGGGAGGGGGCTACAGCTGGGACACAGAGTGAATAAATTAAAATTAATAAATATACCCTGCACTGTGCCCAAAGTTTGGCAATGAGTCTGAGCATTTGTTTCAATTCCCTGATGGGTAGAGTCTTTCAGGGGTCTCCTGTGGAAGATCCCTGTCCTGTTCTAATATCTAGTTATAAGTGAGTATATACCTTGTATGTCTTTCTGCTTCTGGGATACCACACTCAGGTTGATCTTTTTCTAGTTTCATTCAGTGGCTGGCACTTTGATTATCTCCCCCTGTATGGTGGTCTAACTAGGCCAAAGAGAAAGAAGATCCAGACAGTCCTGATGAGATCTGATAGGCTAGGGTCCAATAGAAGGGGAAGAGGACCTCCCCTATCAGTGGACTAGTGGAGGGTAATAGGGGGAAAAAGAGAGAAAGTTGGAACTAGGAGGTAATGAATGAGGGGTCTACAGCCTGGATACAAAGTGAATAAATTGCAATAAATAATAATAATAAAGAAAAAGAATTTGAAAAAAAAAGAGGAAAATTGTCATTGGATATACTATCTGATAAAAGAATCTATTTCCAATAAAAGGAGAAAAAAGTAAACCTCAAAAATTTTATATACTCGTTCACCATCCAAAGCATTTCTGGAAGTAACTCAAACAAGGCTGGAACCTGGAGGAAAGAGCTGATGACGGACTATGGGGGGGGGGATGCTGCTTTCTGGTTTTCTAGTGCTGGTTCGTTCAGTCTATTTTTTTTTATAACACCCTCAACAGACATCCCAAGAATAACACCATCCTCAAAGGTCTAGGCTCCCCTACATCATTCAACAATTAAGAAAATCTACATGCTTATCTACAGCTCAGACTTTTGGAGACCATTTGTCAATTTATGCTCCCACCTCTCAGATGACTCTAGCAGCTATCTTGTCTGAATCTTACAATAAATCCAGTGATATAATAAATATACTCAGGAAATTACCATATCCTAATTTTACAGGTATTAAGGGTATCACAAAATACTGCAATTGAAAGGCCCTTTGGTTATTGTCAAATATTATTTGAATAACAAATGCCTTAAGAATGAGTAAAAATTTTCAGTAAATATTCATCAAATAAAATAGTAATTATTTAGCATATTTTTATGAAATGAAAACAACTTAATCAGCATCATTTACTGACAATAGATATATATTAAAACAATGTGATGCTCATTTTATATTGAATAATACTGCATCTCTTAAAAATTATTACCAATTCACAAGAAATGATTTTGTAGAATATAATAAGAAAATATATCACCAATAAAAATTGAAGAAAAGTGAAGGTCAGTCTAGATGAAACTTTCTAAATAGGATAGGTGAGAATATCTGAGTGATATATTCAAGACTGCAAAACTACCTCCTTAATGAAACATGAAATTTCAATTTTATGGAATAATTAAATTATATCAAGAAATCTGTAAAACACATGCACACACAGACATTCACACTGAACACATGGTTAGCAATGGGTAAGATAAGCAAAACGATTCACTTTTTAATTTTAATTTCTTATGCTAATTACAGTTTATTCACTTTGTATCCCAGCTATACTCCCTCTCACAGGCCCTCCCAATCCTACTCTCCTTCCCTCTTCTTTACCTATGCCCTTCCCCAAGTCCAAAGTTAGGGGAGTTCCTCCTCCCCTTCTGTCTGATCCTAGTCTACCAGGTCCCATCAGGAGTGGCTTCATTGTCTTCCTGTGTGGCCTGGTAAGGCTGCTTCCCCATCAGTGGGACGTGATCAAAGAGCCAGCCACTGAGTTCATGTCAGAGACAGTTCCTGTTCCCCTTACTAGGATGCCCCCGTGGAGACTGAGCTGCCGTGGGCTACATCTGTGCAGGGGTTCTAAGTTATCTCCATGCATGGTCTTGGTTGCAGTATCAGATTCAGAAAAGACCCATGGGCCCAGATGTCTTGGATCTCTTGCTCTCCTTATGGAGCTACTGTCCCCTCCAGATCCTACTATCTCCCTATACTTTCACAAGATTCCCTGCACTCTGCCCAAAGTTTGGTTAAGGGTCTCAGAATCTGCTTTGATATACTGCTTTGTAGAGTCTTTTAGAGGCCCTCTGCTGTAGGCTCCTGTCCTGTTACTTGTTTTCTCAGTCTTCTAATGTCCATCCCATTTGCCTTTCTGAGTGAGAATTGATCATCTTACCCCAGGTCCTCCTTCTTGCTTAGCTTCTTTAGGTGTACAGATTTTAGTATGATTATCCTATATTGTATGTCTAATATCCACTTATAAGTAAGTATATACCATGTGTGTCTTTCTGCTTCTGGGATACCTCACTCAGGATGAAGTTTTCTGGATCCCACCATTTGCCTGCAAATTTCATGATTTCCTTGTTTTTAATTGGTGAGTAGTATTTCATTGTGTAAATGTACCACAATTTCTGTATCCATTCCTCAACTGAGGGACATCTGGGTTGTTTCCAGGTTCTGGCTATTACGAGTAAAGCTGCTCCAAACATGGTTGAGCAAATGTCCTTGTTGTGTACTTGAGCATCTTTTGGATATATGCCTAGGAGTGGTATAGCTTGATTTTGAAGAAGCACTATTCCTAATTGTTTGAGAAAGCACCAGATTGATTTCCAAAGTGGTTGTACAAGAAAAGAAATGTTCTATTAAAGTTTCTTTTACAAATGTGGGTGCCCTTGCATTTGGGACATAGATGTTCAGGATTGTGATATCTTCCTGGTGGATTTTTCCCTCGATGAGTATGACGTGTCCTTCTCTATCTCTTTTGATTGATTTTGGTTGAAAATCTACTTTATTAGATATTAAAATGGCTACTCCTGCTTGCTTCTTGGGTCCATTTGCTTGGAAAACCGTCTTCCAGCCCTTTACTCTCAGGTTATGTCTATCTTTGTGATTTAAGTGTGTTTCTTGTATGCAACAGATTGTTGGGTCTTGTTTACGCATCCATTCTGTTAGTCTGTGTCTTTTTATTGGAGAATTGAGTCCATTGATGTTGAGGGAGATTAATGACAGTCGCTGTTCCCATTACTATGGAACCCACTTGGATACTGAACTGCCATAAGCTACCTCTGTGCAGGGGTTCCAGGCCATCTCCATGAGTGGTCCTTGGCTGGAGTATCAGTCTCAAAATAGACCCCTGTGCCCACAATTTTGGATCTGTTGGTCTCCTTATGAAGGTCCTGTCCTCTCCCAGTCTTTCTATCTTTCATTTCTTTCATACGTTTCCCTGCATTCTGCACAAAGTTTGGTTATGCATCTCAGCATCTGCCTCAATACCCTGCAGGGTAGAGCCTTTCAGAGGCCCTCTGTGGTAGGTTCCTGCCCTGTTTCCTGTATTTTCCTTCCTCCAATGTCCTTCCTCTTTGCCTTTCTGAATGGAGACTGATCATCTTAGCCAGAGTCCTCATTCCTGATTAGTTCAAGTGACAACACATGCTGAAGAGGATGTGGAGAAAGGGGAACCCTCCTTCACTGCTGGTGGGAATGTAAACTTATAAAGCAACTTTGGAAATCAGTTTGGTGCTTTCCCAGACAATTAGGAATAAGGCTTCCTCAAGAACCAGGAAGCCATATACCACTCCTATGCACATATACAAAAGATGCTCAAGTATACAAGGACATCTGCTCAAACATGTTTGTAGCAGCTTTATTTGTAATAACCAGAAGCTGGAAACAGCCTGGATGCCCCTCAGTTGAGGAATGGATACAGAAATTGTGGTACATCTATACAATGGAATATCACTCAGTGATACAAAACAAGGAAATCATGAAATTTAAAGGTAAATGGTGGGAATTGGAAAAAAATGATCATGAGTAAGGTATCCCAGAAGCAGAAAGACACAAAGGGTATATACTCACTCATAAGTGGATATTAGACATATAATATAGGATAAACATACTAAAAATTTATTTTTTTATAGATTTATTTATTATGTATGCAGTGTCCTGCCTGCATGTATGCTTGCACCCGAGAAGAGAGCACCAGATCTCATTATAGATTGAGGTGGGACACCATCTTATTTCTGGGAATAGATCTCAGGACCTTTTAAGGAGCAGCCAGTGCTTTTAACCTCTGCCCCATCTCTCCAGACCATAACTATGTTTTTATTTTTCACTTATATCTTATTAATTAATATATATTAATTATATTAAAATTAATCATAATTAAATTAAATAAATTAATAAGAATAATTAAGTTAGCAATAATTAATGTATTTTATTAATTAATTCAATTCATATCTCTGTTATAGATATTCCTCTTCTCCTCCCAGTCTGACTCTCCCTCCCTAGTCCCCTCCCCCATTCTGTGTTTCTTCACTAGGTATTATCTTTTCTGGTTCTATCTATTTGCCTGCAAATTTCATGATTTTGTTTTTAATGGATAAGTGGTATTTTGCTGTGTAAATGTAGCATAGTTTGTTTATCCATTCTTCAGTTGAGGGACATCTAATTTGTTTCCAGTTTCTGGGTATTATGAGAAAAGCTGCTATGAGCATGGTTGAGTAAATGTCCTTATTAAATAGTGGAGCATCTTTCAAGTGTATATTCAGGAGTGGTATAGATCTTGAGGTTTTGATGAAGATTGGTGAAGATCTTTTCCCAATCTGGCTATTCCCAGTTTTCCTAGAAAGTGCCATATTGATTTCTAAAGTGGTTGTACATGTTTGCACTTCCACCAGCAATGAAGAAGGGTTCCAATTTCTCCAATGTTGTCACTTCAGTTTTTGTTCTTAGCCATTCTGGCAGGTGTAAGATGGAATCTCAGAGTCCTTTTGATTTGTATTTCCCTGATGTCTAAAGACACTGAACATTCTTTAAGTGCTTCTCCATCATTTAAGATTCCTCTGTTGAGAATTCTCTGTTTAGTTCTGCATCCCATTTTTTTAAATTGGGTTATTTGCTTTGTTGGTGTTTAATTTCCTGAGTTCTTTATGTGTTCTGGATATCAGCTCTTTATCGGATGTTGGATTGGTGACTATATTTTCCCAATCTGTAGACTGTCATTTTGTTCTATTGATAGTGTGCTTTGCTTTACAGAAGCTTTTTTGTTTCAAGTGGTTGCATTTATTAATTGTAGATCTTAGAGCTTGAGCTGTTGTTATTCTGTTCAGGAAGTCACATCCTTTGCCAATGAATTCAAGGCTCTTACCCACTTTCTCTTCTAGCAAAAGAGTATCTGGTTTTATGTTGAGGTCTGTGACCCCACTTGAACTAGAGTTTTGTTCTTGGTGATGAATATAGATTTATTTGCATTTTTTACATGTAGACATCCAATTAGACTAGCACCATTTATTGAAGATGCGGTCTTTTTTTCTATTATATGGTTTTGGTTCCTTTGTGAAAAACAGGTGTGTATAGGTGTGTAGATATATTTCTGGCTCTTTGATTTGATTCTGTTGATCAACCAGCCTATTTCCATAAGTAATTCAAATATTAAAATCATAATCCAGATTAGCAATGGTTTCTCTAAAAGACCTTTATGAAATGTCCTTGATTGCATCTGAAGTTTAAAATAAATTTATATTAATTCTATAATAATATTTTATACCCAAAAATAATAAAGCTTAAATGATACACATTATGATATGATTTATTGACTTTGTAACCGGCTGTATCTTCCTCCCTCATCTCCTGCCAGTCTCCCCCTCCCTCCTCCTTCTCTCCCTATGTCCCTCCCCCACTCCACTGATATGGGAGGTCCTCCTCCCCTTCTATCTGACCCTAGCCCTATTTTTAAGGAAGCTTATTTTTTACCTTACTGTGTCTGCCCAGCTGTAGCCAGAAACTTGTTAAACAATGCGAGAGCATCCCTCTCTTTGACATCTGACCACACTTGATGTCTAGAAAATATGAGCTAGTTCTTTCCCTGACTAGATTTCCCTGTGAGTGATACCTCATGACCCTTCCTATCTTCAGATGGAATTGTGTTGCTTCAGTTTGTAAGAATTCTTCTACCTTTAAATCTGTCCTTTAGGTCACTGATTTTTACCATGGGTCTTCTCTATGTTTTTGGATATAAATTTCTTCTTGTTAGGTTACAATAGAATACATAGTTATACTCATGCATCTAGTACAGTATTTCTTGGATAAAATCTCCCTTTGCAGAGGCATGTGGATTTCTCAGTTTGAGTCCAGCCTGTTCTGCAGAGTGAGTTCTGGGAATGCCAAAGCTACACTGAAAAATCCTGTCTTGAAAAATGAAACCTGCTTCCCTTTGCTAGTTTATCTAATATTAGGCAATACTATTTTCTTTAACACTGTATATATGTGTCTTGTGGAGAGGGTTGACACTGGAAGTCAGACTACTGTGGTCCAGGTGTTTTGTTTTGGGCAAATTAAATAATTTAAAAGCATCTTTTGAAGGACAGGAAACAAAAGATTTAACAGGAAGAAGTAACAGGAAGTACAATGCAGGTAAAGGAGACACTTAAATTGGTAAAGTACTTTTCAAAGTTTGATCCCTAAACACTCATTGAAAATAAACAGTTTTTTGGTTGATCATTATTGTAATCATCTACTTGACCTAGCCTAGGAATAAACTATTAGTTTTGTATAAACAATTAGTATTGTTTATATCAGATTTTTCTGTGATCTATTGTTAACTTGAGTTAATTCCAGTTGAAGGAGCCAAGCCTCTGTGAGCAAAACTATTCCTTGGGTTTGAGTATTGCATAAGGTGAAATAAACCTAGCTGAGAACTAAGCAGCCATGCACTCACTATTTCTCTCCTCTAATCTGTGGATATGATGTCATTGGATGTCTTATGTGCCTGCTGCCATGAGGAGGGTATTATTTTGTGTGCTAAAATAAGAACTTTCTCACCTAAGTTGCTTTTAGTAGGGTGTTCTGTCACAGCAATAGAAATTTAACTGTGCCAGGTATCAAGTGAGAGTCATTATCTCAAAAACCCCATGTAAGCAGTGTCTCTGCAAGGCTATCTGAGAATGTACTCTGTCCGGTAAACTCACAGGGTGTGCACACTCACACAGCACTATGTGGCACACTCTTGAACATGCATACATACATGTATCTGCAGACACAAACAAACCTGCACACACACACACACACACACACACACACACACACACAAAAGAGGTTCCAATGTCTATGCCAGAAACAACGTAGGTGACTTTGTGAGTGAAAAGCATATGTGTGTATATTTGGTATGCTCTTTTTGCCAACCAAAGAGATGTTGGAATGAAGAGATAGTTTAGTGAAGAAGATTTGGGTGACATCTACTTTTTAAGAAATTACGCAAAAGTTTATAAAAACCATGTCCCCTGGGCATACATTTTATTGATTTGATCTGGGGGACATTTGCAGTGGGACTAAGTTTTCTTTAAAATTGTCTTTATGGTGCCACCAATGGAAAGTCATGTACTCATCTATTGGTAGAGGACATATGGGACTGTGCATGCTTTGGAGTTTCATGTACTAAGATGATTCTGAAGAACAGAGCATTTGGAGAGGCAAGAAAGCCTTCTTGACTGGAGGGGGGATGGTAGTTTGCCTCAAACCACCTCAAAATGAATAATTTTGTAGTTTTGCTTAACCTTTGACTCCCTTCTGGCTTCTTATGCTGGACTGAGAATACAGAAGAAAATGAGCAGTTTTGAAAACTGTGATTTTTATATCCACAGAATTTCTTGTTTATACTGAGACAATGGCTTCCAAGTGAGCTTGGAAGGTCATCTTTCGGTTCATATAGCCTAGAGATTTCAGGAAATTTCCTCTACAATGGACTAGAGAATATGGCTGTTTACTTCTTCAAAATATCAAATTTGTGGGAGAGCTATAGATCACATCACTTAATCTAGGAATGTACACTATCCTGAGACTGGACACAATCAGCATGAAGCAGGCTCTAGAGCTTCCCTTTGTACCAGAACTCAGTTGCTTTGATTAGAATCCTCTCAGGCTAACGTAAGACTCTTATCTTACTCTATGCTACTTTCGATGAGCACAATTTTTTTTTTTGAGATGAAAGAAACAGTTTGATCCCCAATCTTATCTCTGCAGGGTAAGCAAGTTTATCATTGATAATGTTCTTATGGAGAGAGGTTTTATTGTTCAAAACTGTATCTCATGAAGCAGTCGTAAATGACTTTCAAATATCATCAAGTGAGCACTTTGAATGTTAGAATAACAAAAGTGGTATTATCTTGCATTTGATAACAAGTCTGTTGTGATTTCTCTTGTGTACTAAAGAAACCATTTATATTAGCTGCAGTAAAAACATCAGCTAAGTCTCAGATAGCAGTAGGTAATGGATAGAAATTTTTATGCAGATAGTTAACCCCACTGAAAAGCACAACTTTGATTTGTGATTTGATTGTTTGGGGATTCTTATTATGTATGATTAAATAATAAATTATTTCATGTTTGGAAAATCCCAATCACTTCTACCAAAGTGTTTTTAAAATAAGTCTATGTGTTCTTTCAACAACATTATCCAGAAATATAACCTATTATCTGGGAACTGACAGTACTTTTTTTTTCATTATTTTCCACAAGAACTAATAGAGTATTTTTTTTTTTATTTCAATGAGGTGGGACATCCTGTCACAGCTCAGTCTTGCCTTATCAATGACAATGCATATCAGAGCAGTCAAAAGTTTACTACTTGTAATTAAAACTGAAAGAAGAGTCAAGCATGCTTTCCTTTTACAGGCCAATGGGGGCTCTAGGCGACTAGTGATTTACAGGCCTGGTTACATCCAACTGTTCACTGTATCCAGCCCTTGGCAGGATGTCAAGGACAAGAAATAATCAGTCTTTAGAGATCACTTTTGAAATGCTATGCACTCTGCTTCCGTCAGGTGAATCATTCCTTCCATGTTGTCAAGATCCACTGATGAAAGCTGACTACTTTCAGTCGCCTGTGACAGGTGAAGCCTCCACCTACTGGAATGCAGAAAATGATAAGGCAAAGCTTTTCAGCAGACCCAGTGTGAGTGATGAGCTTGTCTTCCCTGGGAACTCTTCCAGAGACAAAAGTCCAAAACAAAGGGATGGACATGATCTTGTATCCCAGAGCACAGTGGTCATCACAAGGGTACACAAGAGGATGTCTAACTAATCATTTATGGAGAGTTCATGTCTAGGATCTGTTGAAGGACAAACAGCACAATTTAGCTAGAACCTTAATTGTTTAAATCTGGTACCATTTTATCACATTAAACAGGGTCAGTGTTACAATGAGTCATGCGAAGGAGTTCAGGTTTATGCACTAAAGGAACAGCCACAAATAGTAACAAAACCCAAAAAGCTGACATGACATATTAAAGTTACTTTCGTTGTCATACAGAGAATGAGGCAGAATAGAAAAATAGACGACTGAGCCAGATATGGTTGCTCAGACCTATGATACGAGCATTTGTAATGCAGGAGAACAGCAAGTTTCAGACCAGTCTGAAATGTCTGATGCCACTCTCTCAAACAACAAAATAAGCCTGCCTAGCATAAAGTTATATTAGATTTTTTTTTTTAATGCAAGAAATATGTCAAAGAGAAAAGAAAATACCAAGCAAAATGGCCTATTTGGGAAATCAGGCTGCTGTCGCTATAGTCTTGATTTCTGTTAAAGTCAGAACAATTTGACCTGAGAGTTCAATGTGGCTGATAAGAATTTCACTTTGAATCTCACGTGTTGGGGGCCAGAACAGGAGTTGTTTTGTTCTCTAAAACAACTATCTCTTCTAACTTTAAATAATAGGAAAAAAAGTGGTTTGTATGCTTAAGATCTATTTAAAATTATGGACAAGTATTAGATGTTTATAAATGATGTGGAAAAATGTTTTCAGTATTCAGATATCAGTATCTACCTAAAGACATTTATCTTAATATAAATTTTAATTTCTTTATAGCTAATATAAAGAATACTTACCCAATATAAAGACTGTATAGATAACATAAAGAATACAGAGCCAAAATTATTTTTTAAACAAATGAAGCAATCACAAAGGCTAAATAATTATTGTGAGTCTCTTTCCATGTTACTATGTAAAGGTTGAGCACTGTTCTTTTGTCAGTAGACAAAATGGCATAAAATGGAAAACTCAGACCACAAAACCTATCTTTCTGAGAGTTCCATGGAGCCTTTATTAGTTATTTTCATCATGGATGTGGCAAAATACTGATAAAAAAGATGAGGTGTGAAAATCATGTTTTAGTTCACAGCGAGAGAGTATAGTCTATCACAGTGACATCACCATGGGATATCTAGTTCTATTGTATCTGCATTCATGAAGCAGATTCTGTTGTCTTTTTCCATTCTGTTTTGTCCCAGACTCCAGCCCACAGGATAATGGTACCTGAATTCAGTATGAGTCTTCCCTCCTCACTTGAAGTTTTCTGGACATATCCCAGAAGTGTAGCTGCATAGCATTATTACATGCATTCAATATATCAATAAATATTCACAATCACAGAAACTAAGCCAAGAGTCTGAGAGTAAGAATATAACATTATTTGGGGATCATAGAAAAAAGTCTTGTATACGCTATGCATTCCAAAGATTATTATTTAAAAAAGCTCCACATAATTGTTTTTATTCTATCTTCGAAGGACTTACTGATTTTCAAATAGCAACTTTTCTCATATCATGGATTTAGAGAGCTTTCACTCCCTAGAATTCTAATTATTTAAGTCATAAAACCTGCAATTTAAGTTTTTAATCAATATTATTTTTAATTTCTTTCTTTCTTTTTATTAATTATTTAATACAATTTATTCACTTTGTAACCTGGATGTGGCCCCCTCTCTCATCTCCTCTGAATCTCTTCCTCCATCCCTCTTTTCCTCCTATACTCCATCCCTAGTCCACTGGTAGGGAAGGGCCTCCTCCCCTTCTCTCTTACCCTAGCCTATCAGGTCTCATCAGGACTGGCTGCATTGTCTTCTTCTGTGGACTGGCAAGGCAGCACCTCTCTTGGGGTGGTGATCAAAGAGCTTGCCACTGAGTTCAACAAAAGACCAAGCATGGAGAGTACATAAAACCACTGCTCAGATGTAGCCCATAGAGTCAGTCACCATTTGGGTTCCCTAATAAGGGGAGCAGGGGCTGTCTCTGTCATGAACTCAGTGGCAGGCTCTCTTTTCACTACTCTTTGATGCTTAGGAGAAATAACTCCTTTATAAAATTATTAATATTTCCAAGTAAATTCAGACCTCTATTTTTAGTTTTTCTCTTCATATGGAATAAATTTACCAAACTACTTTGGTGGGAGGACAGGCAGAATTATTATAAGAGCTGGAGGTAATCGATAACTTTAAGAAAATAGAGTTTTCCAGACACAACAAGGCAGATGTATAGAAGTAACCATGAATTGCCACTATTTTTCTTGCCACTGTATTGGCAATTGATAGCTGCTGGGAGAAGGAAGGTCAGTTTTCTTAAGCGTCATGACACTAGTCAGACTCCACCACGAGGAATGAATATTATCAAAATGTATTGCATGGTATTTTCAAAATAAATTAAAATACTATTAAAAATAAAAACTTAGACTAGACAATATTTTGTGTCTTGAGTAAATAATGAATCTTAAATTTTTCTATAACTCATGAAAATATGCATGTATGTATGCTTGCATAATCTACAAAACATTAATTATACACTTTGTAGTTTTAATATACAATTATTGAATATTTTAGCAAGTATTACTCTTACAGTATATTACCCTAAAAACAATAAGTTTAAGTTAGTTTGAAAAGTAAGTAAATCTCAGATGTGGAACACTTTCTACTGAGTCATCTTTAGTTGCTTTTATTTTAGTATATAAAATACACTTTTTTTCTTCTAAATGTTGAATGTTACCTAGTTCAGGTATTTTTGCATGCACTTCAGCTATGTAGCTAAGGAAAACAAAACTGCTCAGCCATATTGGACCTTCACATTGGTTATCTGATACACATGTACAATATACACATTTGTGATGAAAATAACCGTCCCTTAAAAATTTAAAAGAAGAAATATGGCCGTACATAATTGTAATCCTAGCACTAGGAAGCTGAGGCAAGAATATGAACTTCTGGCTAGCCTGGGCTATGTAGTAGGACATTGTCTCAAAATAAATTATAGATAGATAGATAGATAGATAGATAGATAGATAGATACGTAGATATACAAATTCATATATAATGCAAACATATGTGTGTTTGCATATACATATGTCATGCTACCCTAAATCATATAAATGACAAATCTGTTAAGGATAACTTGAGTTATTTTTTTTTCATTATAGCATTTATACTAGCACTCTATAAATTGTTTTCAAGTAGTCTCTAAAACAGTGATTCTCAATTTTTCTAATGCTGTGACCTTTTAATATAGTTCTTCATGGTTATGAACCCCAATCATAAAATTAATTTTGTTGCTAATTTATAACTGTAATTTTACTACTGTTATGAAGAATAGTGTAAATAGCTGATATGCGGAATATCTGATATGTAACTCCCGTGAAAAAGACGTTCATCCCAAAGGAGTTTCTACCCGCATGTTGAGAACTGATGCTCTAATGCATTAAAAATTCTGCTGTGCTCATGGTTGGACCCTGGTTCCTTGTATTGTTTTTACACATTTTCTCTGTCATTCTCTAATCTCTTTAAAATATTCATAAGCTTCCAGCTTACCAATGAATGCCAGTTCTCTGGGAGGACAGTAGGAGCCAGAGAAGTCAACGACACCACAAGAAAACCTACAGAATCAACTAACTTGAGCCCACAGGGACTCACAGAGACTGAACTGCCAACCATGGAGCATGCATGGGACTGACCTAGGCCTTCTGCACATATGTATCAGTTGTGTAGCTTGATCATCACGTGGGATTCCTAACAGTGGGAGCAGGAGCTACCTCTGACTCTGTTGCTTGATTTTGGGACCCTTTTCCCTACTGGGCTGCCTCACCTAACCTCAATAGGAGAAGATTCATGTAATCTTACTACAACTTGACATAACACAGATTATGAAATTTGCAATAAAGATTGGTGGATGATACAGACATTCACCATCTATTATTAACATTAAAATATCAATAGATAATATATTTAAATATATTGAAAGTGAACATTTCTTTTTTTGTTTTTTCAATGCAGTTTATTCAGGAACCTTGAACAATCATCTGACCCTGGGGAAAGCCAGCCCACAGCTTAAATAGCCTCTGGGTAGCCAACCCAGGCATGCCACGTGGGCAATGCAGATAGGTCCACATACATGAAAGCAAGCCAGATCCTCAGCCTTAGTCAAATGTGGAATTGGAAAGTGAACATTTCTTTAATTTTTTTAATTAATTAATTTACAGTTTGATCACATCCTCATCTTGCCTCTCCTCCCAGTTCCAAACTTATGTCCTCCTCCTTCTTCCTTATTTGTCCTCTCCTTCTTCTCAGAGAAGGGAAGGCCCTAAGGGTATCAACCCAGCTTGCATCTCAGCAGAACTGAGAGTATCCTCTCCCACTGGGGCCTGACAAGGCAGTCCATCTATAAAAAGGTGTCCAGTGGAAAGCAATAGAGTCAAAGATAGCCCCTACTCCTATTTTTGGGAGACCCATATGCTGATCATGATACACATCTGCTAAATATGTGTAAGGACTCCAACTAGATCCAGCCCATGAATGCTCTTTGGTTTGTGGTTCAGTCTTTATGAGCCCTTATTGACCAAGTTTAGTTGACTCTGTAGGTCTTCTTGTGTCCTTGACCACCTAGTCTCCCTCTATGCTTCCTCCCACTCTTTCACAGAACTCCCCTAGCATGGAACATGGCCTATCATTTGATTGTTGGTCTCTTTATCTGTTTCCTTCAGCTGCTGGATGAAGCCTCTCAAAAGACAGTTATCCTAGGCTCCTGTCTGAAAGCATAGAAGAGTATCATTAATAGTGACAGGGGTTTGCTCACTCCCATGGGGTAAGTCTCATGTTGGGCCAGTCATTGGTTTGCCTTTCTCTAGATCTTTACTCATCTTTACCCCTATACTTCTTGTATATAAAAAAAAAATGAGATAAATTTATATGCAACTACTTTACTTAAGGTGTTTATCAGCTGTAGCAGTTCCCTGGTAGAATTTTGGAGGTCAATGTGGGAAGCCAATGTTCTTTCTCAAGCTCTGGATAGCTGCTTGCTTAGCAAGCTGCTTTGTTAAAGAGTATTCAGTGAAAAACATTTTTGTTTTTGTTTTTGTTTTTGTTTTTTTTGTTTTTGTCCTGGCCTTTACTTTGAAACAGATATAAGCAGGAGGTTTTGCCAAGTTCTTTAACTTGTCTGTGAGACTTTGAACCACGTCTGCCACACAAGAATATAGTCATAGAAAACAAGTTTGAATAATGAGAACCCTAGGGAAGAGGCTGAAACCTCACTCAGAAGGCCAAACAGTGTAGACATCGGAAATAAAAGAAGACAAAGAACAGGACAGGTGCCTTCCACAGGGGCCCTGTGTAAGACTTTGCCCATCAAAGTATCAAAGGAGATACTGAGACTCTTAGCCAAACTTTGAACAGAGTTCTGGAAACCTTGTGGAAGGAGAGGGAGATAGAATGACATGGAGGAAACAGGAAATCCAAAAAGAGAGCAACAGAGCCAAAAACCTAGAGGGCCCTGTGGAGACTGATACTGCAATCAAGGACCATGCATGGAGAGCACCTAGATGCCCTGCTCAGAGGAAGCCCATAGGCTGCTCAGTTTTCAAGTGGATTTCCTAGTAAGGGGAACAGGGGCTGTCTCTAACATAAATTCAGTGGTAGGCTCTTTGATCATCTCCCCTAGGGGAGTACAGCCTTGCCAGGCACAGAGGAAGAGGATTCAGCCAGTGCTGATGAGATATGATAGGCTAAGTTCAGACAGAAAGGGAGGAAGTCCTCCACTATCACTGGGATAGGAAGGAGACAGGGGGAGAAGAGGCAGGATGAGTGGGACTGGGAGGAGACATGGGATGGGGCTACACTCGGGATACAAAGTGAATAAATTGTAATAAACAAACTAAATAAAAAGAAAGAAAACAAGTTTGATTATTCCATGAACCCCATCCTTATATTGATGTGAACTGTTTTGCTTTGTCTTTGCAAAGGAACTTGGCTGCTTCAGTATTGACTGAAAGCCTCCCAAAACTATTCTAAATTTTCTTTCTCTTTCTTTTAACCTATAATTTCTCAATCCCCACTTTCTCCATTGTGTTCCAAATTACCTACAGCTGGTTCCCTCAGGTCACTTATGTATACTATCATATCATCTATGGGTACATTTTTTGGGGGTCATTTATAGATACTGTCATATCAACTGTGAATAGTGGTACCTTGAATTCTTCTTTTCCAATTTCTACATCCTTGATCTCTTTTAATTGTCTTATTGCTCTCCATAGATCTACAAGTATTCTGTTGAATAGACATGGACAGAGTGGGCAGCCTTACCTTCTCCAGTGTTGGTTGTTAGCTTGCTGTGTATTGCCTTTAATGTGTTTAGGTAGGGGCCTTGTATATCTGATATCTCCAAGAATTTTATCATGAAGGGGTGTTGGATTTTTGTCAAAGGCTTTTTCAGCATCTAATGAGATGATTGTGTATGTGTGTGTGTGTGTGTGTGTGTGTGTGTGTGTGTGTTTTCAGTTTGTTTATGTAGTGGATTACATTCATGGATCTTCATATATTGAACTATTCCTGTATCTCTGGGCTGAAGCCTGCTTGATCATGTTTGATGGTTTTATTTAATTTTTTTTTATTTGTACATATCTTATTGACTATTTTTGCATCAATGTTCATTAGGGAAATTGGTCTTAAATTCTCTTTCTTCATTGAATCTTTATGTAGTTTAGGTATCAAGGTAACTGACCCCATTGAATGAGTATGCAGTGTTCCTTCTTAAGATACTTACAACCACCTGTTTCAATGAATAATGCTGGAAGATAAAAAAAAAAGACTAAAGATGGTGATATATAGAAGTCCTAAAGCTTAAACCCCTATCTTCTCACCATATACTGAGGTCTGATTGTAGACAATCTTGCCTATTAACAATTAAAGAGCAGTTGAGACTTGCAAATATGAACAGTGTTAGAGAACTAAGAATGGAGGCATTCTGAAAATTCATATGTTCAACTTTTTTTCCAATTTCAAACATAACATTTCAGGACTTACCCTCAAGAAGTTTTCTCCTTCCTATAAACAAGTTTCTTGCCACCAATAACAGATAATTTCTGAATATTTCATACATTAGTATGTCATAACTTGTACTTCTATTTAAATAATTATCATTTCTACCACTTCCTTCTTGTCATTACAATTATTGCAATAAACTTCTGTTTCTTTCACTCATCAACTTTTCCCTTCAACACCATTTTATCAATAACTTCCTTTTGTACTTCAGATTTTCCGATTCAGTGGTTAATTTGGGTATCCATATATAGGTTTTTGTTTTCACTCTTTAGTTACATATGTTCAACTTGAAATTATATCTCCCTCACATCACTATTTATGAATGCAGTTGTGAAAAAAGGTGTTTATACTTTATTTCATTTTCCTTTTGCTATCTACATTCTACTAATTACCAATATTGATGGTTAATAGTGGTTGTCATCTATGAAGGATCTAGAATCACAAACAGATGCCTTTGAACATGTGCGTGAAGTGGTACTTTGGTTAGGTCAGCTTCTGGTCTTACCCATGAAAGAGTATATTGATTAGGTTAATTGTGATGGGAAGACCATCCTAGAGGTGGGAAAACCATCCCTGGACTTAGGTTATAGACAGCACGGTAATAGGAAGCAGGGTGGACACCATCTTGCTTCACTCTGCTTAACTCTGAATGTGATGTGATCAGCTACTTCAAGCTCCTGGTGCCATGAGTTTCCTTCCATGATAGACTGTACCTCTGAACTGTTGATCAAAAATAAACCCATTTTTCCTTAAATATCTTTTGCTGGGTTATTTTACTAAACTGATACTGTACTAGCTGACTTTCTGATGCTGTGATTATAATACCATAAGTGAAAGCAACGTATGAAAGTGTTTATTTTGGCTTGGAGATCCAGAGGATAATAGTGCTCAATGGTGAAGAAGGCATGGAGGGAGGAGTAGGAAGTTACATCATGGCAGCACACAAAAGCAGTGAGAACAAACTAGAAGTGGGCAAGACTCTAAATTCTCAAACCCAGCGGTACTGATACACTTTATCCAGCAATGATCTATGTATAAAAAACCAAATTCTCCCAATGTAGAGACATCAGTGGGCAATCGGCAGTGCAACTACATGAGACTTTTTATTATTATTCTTTATTGAAACTACAGGAGGCATGTAAAAATCTTTTTCATTAAATATTATTCTCAGTCATCCTTGAGTCTTAATTCACACAGAGACTTTCTAAATTGAGTAAACGTTTACTTTCAATTGAATTGATGAAACAACTTCAGCTTGTTAGAGAGATGCCTCCACACTCAGCTCTCTTTTCTCTACGGGCCTTCTCTCCTCCCACCCTAGCTCTCCCAGGTCTCATCTCCAATCTCTAAACTCTCTGCATCCCGTATCCTACCTTGTTCCATCTCTTTAGCCCCTACCTCTGTCTATTCTACCTCCCCTTCCAAGTGAGAGCTCTGCATTGTCCTTTGAATACTCCTTGTTATTTATCTTCTTTGGGCCTGTGCCTTGTGGTAGGCTTATTCTCTACTATTTGGATAAAATTCCCTTATAAGTGAGCATATACCATGTGTGTCTTTCAATGTCTGGAATACCTCACTCAGGATGATCTTTTCTAGTTCCATCCATTTGGCTGCAAATCTCAAGATTCCCTTGTTTTTAATAGCTGAATAGTATTCCATTGTGTAAATGTGCCACAGTTTCTTTACCCATTCTTTGGATGAGGGAAATCTAGGTTGTTTCCAGATTCTTGCTATTATGAATAAAGGTCCTACGAACATGGCTGAGAAAATGTCCTTATTATGTGGTGGAGCATGTTTTAGACCCCTGGGAGGATATGAGGGGGATTCTAGCAGTGACTCCTAGTACTAGAGGCTATTGAGTTTTAAGAGGACATCATCTAGTTAGACTAGTATCCTAGTAGAGGGATGTGAACAGCAACCCACCGAGAAAAACTTAAACCCCAAATTTACCCTGCTTACAGGATGTGCAGGGAAATAGGTAGAGCAGACAGAGAAGAGGTTGGGGGAATGCACAATTGTTTTTTTATTATTTTTATTTTTTTTAATTTTTTAACAATAGTTGCAGTTTATTAACTTTGGATCCCAGCTGTAGCCCACTCCCTCATTCCCTTACAATTCCACCTTCCCTCCCTCATCTCCTCCCTGTCCCTTTCCAAGTCCACTGATAGGGAAGACCTCATCCCCTTTCATCTGACTCTGGTTTATCAGGTATCTTCAGGACTGGCTGCAAAGTCCTCCTCTGTGGCCTAGCAGGGCTAATCCTCCCTTGGAGAGGGGGAGGTCAAAGAGCCTGCCATTGAGTTAATGTCAGAATTAGTCCCTGTTTCCCTTACTAGGTCACCAACTTGGAGAATGAGTTACCATGGGCTACATCCAAGCAGAGGTTCTAGGTTTTATCCATACATGGTCCTTGTTTGGAGAAATAGTCTCACCAAAGACCCCTGTGCCCAGACATATTTGGTCCTTGTGGAGCTCCTGTCCTCTCCAGGTCATATTAATTCGCCCTTCTTTCATATGATTCTCTGCACTCTACAGAAGGTTTGGTTATGAGTCTCAGCATCTGTTTTGATACACTGCTAGGTAGACCCTTTCAGAGGCCCTCTATGGTAGAATCCTGTCCTGTTACTTGTTTTCTCCTGTATCTAATGTCCATCCCATTTGTCTTTCTAAGTGAGGATTGATCATCTTACCCCAGGTCCTCTTTCTTGTCTATAAGTGTACAATTTTCAGTATGTTTATCATATCTTATAGGTCTATATAAGTGAGTATGTACCATGTGTGTCTTTCTGATCCTGGGATGCCTCATTCAGAATGATCTTTTCTAGATCCCACCATTTGCCTGCAAATTTCATGATTTTCTTGTTTTTAATTGCTGAGTAGTATTCCACTGTGTAAAAATACCACAATTTCTGTATCCATCCCTCTTTGATGGACATCTGGGTTGTTTCCAGGTTCTGGCTATTACAAATAAAGGTGCTTCAAACATGATTGAGCATCTTTTGGATATATGCCTAGGAGTGGTATAGCTGGGAATGCACAATTATTGCCTGGCCCAACAAAAGACCCACTCTATGAGAGAGTGCCAACCTCTGACACTATGAAAGATACTCTGCTAAGCTTATAGACAGGAACCTGTCAGAGCTGTCCTCTGAGAGGCTCTACCCAGAAGTGCTCAAAACAGATTTTGGGATATACAGCCAAATGCAGGCAAAACAAAGGGAGTCTTGTTGGAAAGTGGGAGGAAAGAGAAAAGGCTCTGGAAGTGACAGGAGCTCCACAAGAAGACCAACAGAGACAAATTTTGGTTAGCTCAGAGGGTCTTGCTGAGACTATCAACCAAAATGTATCAACCAAATACAACTCATGTACTGGACTTATGCCACCTACAAAGGTATAGCAAATGGGCAGTTTAGGCTTCATGTGGGTCAGGTAAGGCAAATTGCACTGCAATGGACACAAACTCACTTGCCAGCTGTTTGTTCATTTCCCCCTGTCAGGACTACTTTGCCAGGCCACAGGGGAAGAGAATATGGTCAATCCTGATGTAACTTGATGAGCTGGGGTGGATGGAAAAGGTAGCTTTCATTTTCTAAGTAATAGATAAGGGAGTGTGTTAGGGAGGAATAGATCTCATGGAAGAAACATAAACAATGAAGTTGTTTCTGTTTTTATAGTAGTTTTTAAAACTTAATTTTGTTTTATTCACTTTACATCCATCCCTCCTCCCCTCCCAGTTCCATCTTCCCATTTGAATGAGAACACAGGTCTTTCCCATTGAATTTTGCAAACTACTATCAATATTTCTCAGAGAAAGAGACAGAGAGAGAAAGAAATCAAAAGAGAGAGAGACAGAGGATGGTTGCCTATTACCTTAGAACTAAGGCCTTATATCCATATCCTACTTTACAAGTACCTTGAATGTTTACTTCATACATTTTCCTTGGCTTAATTGTTTCATCAACCATTTCTAACATTTCTTCTTTAAAAAATTAGTTTTTAAAATGAAAGAGATCCAAGATGGTGGTGACCAGCACTCACCGTTTCTGAGAAGCAGAGGATTTGGAACTCCAAAATTGATGAGTGGAAAGGCAACTGAAGCCAGAAAATCGACTTTGTGGCTTTCTGAAAGAGAGAGGACATCACAGGAGCAGATAACATTTAGATTCAAGTAAGGTGCTGACTTCTCTGGGAACAAAGAAGGGAACTTCCCTTGTTTGGGTCTTCCTTCTCCACAGGGAGTAGACCTCAGCCTTGGCTGCGAGTTGTATAGGTCAGGAGATTACCCACTTGCGATTTTACAGGGCCTCCCGCAATTGACTGTATGGGCCTCCCAAACTGTCAGTGGCAGAGAGCCAGCTGTACAGCCACCCAAGTCCAGCAGACCTACAAAACCACCCTGGTACACCAGCTGCCAGGCCACTTAAGTCTGTGGACCACTTTTGTGGCAACCCAGGATTTCCCAGCAGGCACCTAGGCACTCCACTTCTGTAACCACCCAGCTACAGCTGTAAAATCACTGATCTGACTGATCTCAACCTGCCACATTTGACTCAGAGGGTCCAAACCTGCCAATAGAGAACAGAAGGAACCCCTGTGCTTTACAATTTGACCTGCTAGAGAGTGAGTGTGCCCCCAAGTGCCTACAGAGCCTCAAATACAGGGTGCTTCTAAGCTAGCAGCCAGATATCAGATGCCTCCCACCCACACATCCACTGTGGGAAACAGAAGATTTCTTAGGACACTGAAGCCCCTGATCTGTGGATCTACCAGTGGAGTTTAGGCAAATACCTCCTGAAGCTCAGTTAGAGATGAATACCAGTAGCCTGTAGGCCACTGACTTACTCAGGGAATTTGTGCCCTCAGTCATCACCAGCGCTTGAGATACCTTTAGTGCCACCGACCCCTTCAGAGCCTGCAAGGGGTCCCTCCTTCACATTGAAGGCCTCACATTCTCCAGCACCCTGTCCCTCAGGGCACATTTCCATGCACACATGCTTGCTCGCATTTGTCCTGTGTCAGCAAAATTTCTTCCCACAGGTACAGCTGAAACACCAACACACACGCTGAAACCACTGATCCCCTCTCATCTTCCTGAAGAAGTCTCCAGACACCAGAGAAAGACAGTAGCAGTCTATAATGCAGAATCCAAGAATAAACAGCGAAGGTTATACATAAGCAAATGTCCAGAGGACTGCAAAAGAACACATCCAACAAAAGTCTGGAAATTGTGGCCTCACCAGCAACCACCAAAATCAATGGATACTCCAAATCATCAGAAACACAGGAAAATGACTTTAAAGGTATGCTTATCAAGGTATTAGAGACACATAAATAGGAAACAAACAAATCTCTCAAAGAAATTGTCATACAGATGGAAGCAAATAAAGAGGAAATGAACAAAGCTCTCAAAGAAACACGACCAAATATAGCCAAACAAATAGAGACACAAGTAGAGGTGCAATTAGTGGCATATAGAGAAGAAAAAAACAACAACAACAAAAAAAATAGAAGCTATCATATAGAGACAGGAAGCCACATTCAAACAGATGAAGGAAATGGTGCAAGGCATAAAAATAGAATTAGAATCAATAAAGAAAATGCAAACAGAGAAAACCCTGGAGCTGGAAAACTTAGAGAAAAGATCAGGAACCACAAAGGTAAGCATCACCAACAGAATACAAGAGATGGAAGAGATGATCTCTGGTGCTGAAGATACACTTGTAGATATTGATACTTCTCTTAAAGAAAAAGTAAAATCAGAAAAGTCCCAAACACAAAACATCCAAGAAATCAAAGGCGGGATGAAAAGGTGAAATCTAAGAATGATAGGAATTGATGAAAAAGAAGATTCCAGTCTCCAAGGTCCAGAAAATATCTTCAAGAAAATCATAGAAGAAAATTTTCCCAATGTAAAGAAAGAGATGTTTATAAACATACAAGAGGCCTACAGAACACCAAATAGACTAGACCAGGAAAGAAACTCCTCACACCACATCATAGTCAAAACACTAAATCTACAGAACAAAGAAAAGATATTAAAAGCAGCAATGGAAAAAGGCCAAGTAACATATAAAGGTAGACCTATCAGAATCACACCAGGCTTCTCATCAGAAACTATGAAAGCCAGAAGGGCCTGGGCAGATGTCATGAAGACTTTAAGGGATCACAGATGCCAACCCAGACTACTATACCCGGCAAAGCTTTCAATCAACATAGATGGAAAAACAAACTATCCCATAACAAAACTTTAAACTAAATTTAAGCAATTTCTGCGCAGCAAAACAGCCCTATAGAAGAAACTAGAAGGAAAACTCTAATCCAATTAAAAAAACTACACCCAAGAAAACATAAAATATAGATAACTTCCCCAAAAAATTTAAAAGAAAACAAGCAATGAATCACAGTAAGACCACCAACTCCACAATAAAAGGAACTAACATTCATTGGTCACTATTATCTATCAACATCAATAGACTCAACTCTCCAACAAAAAGACACAGACTAGGAGAATGGTTGTGGAAACAGGATTCAACATTCTGCTGCATCCAAGAAACATACCTCTGCAACAAAGGTTAACACTACCTCTGAGTAAAGGGCTGGAAAAATGTCTTTCAAGCAAATGGACCCAGAAAACAAGCGGGTATATATCTTAATATCTAATAAAATAGACTTTCAACCAAAATTAATAAAAAAAGATGAGGAGGTACACTACATTCTCATCAAAGGAAAAATCCACCAAGAGAACATCACAATTCTGAACATCTATGCCCCAAATACAAAAGTGCATACATTAATAAATGAAACATTATTAAAGCTTAAATCATACATTGATTCCCAATACCTTAATAGTGGGAGACTTCAACACCCCACTCTCACCAAGAGACAGATCATCTAGACAGAAGCCAAATAAGAAAATAAAAACATTTACAGCAGCCCTGAATCTAATCAACCTAATAAATGTCTACAGAACTTTTCACCCAAACTCAAAAGAGTATACCTTCTTTTCAGCACCTTAAGGAACCTTCTCCAAAATAGACCATATAGTTGGTCACAAAGCTGGCCTCAATAGATACAAGAAGATTTAAATAATTCCCTGTATTCTATCTGTCCACAATGGACTAAAGCTGCACCTCAACAACAATGGAAATAGCACAAAGCCTATGAAAAATGAACTGAACAACTTGCTACTCAATGACAGCTGGGTAAAGGAAGAAGTAAAGAAAGAAATTAAAGACTTCCTAGAATTCAATAAAAATGAAGGTACAACATACTCAAATTTTATGGAACACAATGAAATCAGTGATCATAGGAAAATTCGTAGCACTAAATGCCTCCAAGAAGAAATTTGTAACATCTCATATAAGCAATCTAATGGCGCAACTGAAAACCATGGGGGGGGGAGCAGAAGAAGAAGTAGATACACCCAAGAGGAGCAGATGGCTGGAAATACTCAAACTCAGGGCTGAAACCAATTAGAAACCAATAAAACTATTCAAAGAATCAATGAAACCAAGAGCTGCTTCTTTGAAAAAATCAACAACATAGACAAACCCTTAGCCAAACTAAAAGGCAGAGAGAAACTATCCAAATCAGCAAAATCAGAAATGAGAAGGGGGACATAACTACAGACACTGAGGAAATCCAAACAAACATTAGGCTGTACTACCAAAGCCTATAAGCCACAAAATTTGAAAATCTAAAAGAAATGGACAATTATCTTGATAGACCTCATCTACCAAAATTAAGTCAAGATCAGGTAGAAAGATTGAATAACCCTCTATTCCCCAAAGAAATTGAAAAAGTCATCAATAGCCTCCATTCCAAAAGAAAGCCTTGGGCCATATGGTTTCATCACAGAATTCTACCAGACCTTCAAAGAAGAGCTAGCTCCAATTCTTTTCAAAATATTCCACAAAATATTCCACAAAATGAACATTACCAAACTCATTCTATGAAGCCATAATCACCTTGATAACTAAACCACACAAAGACCAAACTGAAAAAGAGGACTTCAGACCTATCTCTCTTATGAACATTGATGCAAAAATACTCAATGAAATACTTGCAAACCAAATCCAAGAACCCATAAAATATATCATTCACCGTGATCAAGTAAGCTTCATCCCAGGCATGCAAAAATTGTTCAATATACAGAATTCCATCAATGTAATCCACCATATAAACAAACTAAAGGGAAAAAAAAAACATATGATCATCTCCTTAGATGCTGAAAAATCATTTGACAAAGTCCAGCATTCAATCATGTTTAAAGTCTTGGAGAGATCAGGGATACAAGGCACATACCTAAACATAGTAAAGGCAATATACAGCAAGCCTATAGGCAACATCAAACTCAATGGAGAGAAACTTAAATCAATTCCACTGAAATCAGGGACAAGGCAATGCTGCCCACTCTCTCCATATCTCTTCAATATAGTACTTGAAATCTTAGCTAGAGCAATAAGACAAGTAAAGGAGATGAAGGGGATACAAATTGGAAAGGAAGAAGTCAAAGTTTCACTATTTGCAGATGATATGATAGTATGCATGAGTGAGGCAAAAAATTCAACCAGAGAACTCTTTCAGCTGATAAACACCTTCAGTAAAGTGCCTGGATACAAAATTAACTAAAAAAAAAATAATCAAAACCCCTGCTGTATACCTAAAACAAAAAGGCCAAGAAAGAAATCAGGGAAACAACATCCTTCACAATATCCACTAATAACATAAAGTACCTTGGAGTGAATTTAACCAAGCAGATAAAAGACCTGTTTAAAAAAAATTCAAGTCTCTGAAGAAAGAAGTTGAAAAAGATATCAGAAAATGGAAAGATCTCCAGTGCCCATGAATCAGTAGGACAAACATAGTGAAAATGGCCATTCTGCCAAAGCAATCTACAGATTCATTGCAATTCCCATCAAAATACCAACACAATTCTACACAGACCTTGAAAGAAAAATTCGCAGCATCATATGGAGAAACACAAAGCCCAGAATTTTCTAAACTATCTTGTACAACAACAGATCATCTGGAGGAATATCCATCCCTGACATCAAGCTGTACTACACAGAGCAATGGTAATAAAAACTACATGGTATTAGCATAGAAACAGAAAGGAGGATCAATGGAACCAAATAGAAGACCCAGAAATAAACACACACAAGTATGAATACTTGATTTTTGACAAAGAAGCCAAAATTATTCAGTGGAAAAAAGACAGCATCTTCAACAAATGGTGCTAGTCCAACTGGATCTCTACATGCAGAAAAAAATGAAAATAGATCCATACTTATCATCCTGCACAAAACCAAAGTCCAAGTAGATCAAAGACCTCAACAAAAACCCAGATACACTTAATCGGTTAGAAGAAAAAGTGGGAAACTGCATAGAACTCATTGGCACAGGAGACAACTTCCTGAACAGAACACCAACAGCACAGGCTCTAAGAGCAACAACTAGTAAATGGGACCTCATGAAAATGAAAAGTGTCCTTAAAGTAAAGGACACTGTCATCAGAACAAAAAGACAGCCTACAGACCTGGAAAGGATCTTCACCAACCCTATATCTGACAGAGGGCTGACATCCAAAATATACAAAGAACTAAAGAAGTTAAAAAGCAGTAAATCAAGCAATCCAATTAAAAAATGGGATACGAAGCTAAAAAGAGAATTCTCTGTAGAGGAATATCGAATGGCAGAGAAACACTTAAAGAGATGCTCAAAGTCCTTAGTCAGTAAGGAGATATAAATAAAAACAACCCTGAGATTTTGACCTTACATCCATCAGAATGGCTAAGATCAAAAACTCAAGTGACAACACATGCTGGAGAGGTTGTGGAGAAAGGGGAACCCTCCTCCATTGCTGGTGGGAATGTAAACTTGTACTGCCAATTTGGAAATCAATCTAGTGCTTTCTCAGACAATTAAGAATTCTGCTTCCTCAAGACCCAGCGATACCACTCCTAGCCATATATCCAAAAGATGCTCAAGTACACAACAAGGACATTTGCTCAATCATGATTATAGCAGCTTTATTTGTAATAGCCAGAACCTGGAAACAAACCAGATGTCCATCAACAGAGGAATGGATACAGAAATTGTGGTACTTTTACACGATGGAATACTACTCAGCAATTAAAAACAAGAACATCATGAAATTTTCAGGCAAATGGTGGGATCTAGAAAAGACCATTCTGAGTGAGGTACACCAGGAGCAGAAAGACACACATGGTATATATTCACTTATAAGTGGCTACTAGACCTGTGAGATAGGATATGTATACTAAAATCTGAACACCTAAAGAAGATAAACAAGAAAGAGGACCCACGGTAAGAGGCTCAATCCTCACTTAGAAAGACAAATGGGATGGACATTGGAAATAGGAGAAAACATGTAACAGGACAGGATTCTACCACAGAGGGCCTCTGAAAAACTCTACCTAGTTGAGTATGAAAGCAGATGCTGAGACTCATAATCAAACCTTCGGCAGAGTGCAGGGAATCATATGAAAAAAGGGGGAGTTAATATGACCTAGAGATGACAGGAGCTCCACAAGGACCAAATATATCCGGGCGTAGGGTCTTTTCTGAGACTGTTTCTCCAATGAAGGACCATATATGTATATAACCTAGAACTCTGGCTCAGATGTAGCCCATGGTAGCTCATTCTCCAAGTTGGTGACCTAGTAAGAGGATCAGGGACTATTTCTGACATGAACTTAATGGATGGCTCTTTGACACCCCCCCCCCAACCTGAGGGAGGATCAGCCCTGCTAGGCCACAGAGGAGGACTTTGCAGCCAGTTTAGAAGATACCTGATAAGCTTGGGTTAGATGGAAGGGGAGGAAGACCTCCCCTATCCCTCCCCTTTCAGGACTTGGAAAGGGGCAGGGAAGAGATGAGGGAGGGAGAGTGGGATTGGGAGGGAATAAGGGAGGTGGCTACAGCTGGGATACAAATGAAATAACCTGTGATTAATATAAAAATTATAAAAAATAAAGTATTTTAATAAATAAAAAATGAAGTGCAATATATTTTACATATTATTAGCAAATAAAGTCATATTCTCAAATTCCTGAGAGACCTAAATTTGTGAGGGATACTGTGTAACCTAGGACAGATGCCCCTTTCGGCTTTTTTCTATTGAAGCTCAACATCCTTTAGCATTCTAGCTCTGAGTTTTTATTGAATATTCTTCCCAACTTTTCTTTTCCACAATTGCATAAAGACAGCAAGATGCTTCCCTTCTAGACTATTTCATCTTCCATCCCCAATGCAATGCCTGGCAGAGAGGAGAGGCTCAATAGGCAGTTGAAAATAAAAAGAATAATAAAAAAAAAGAACAGAGAATAAAAAGCTTCTTAAAATGTTCACAGCCTGCTCATATGATTCGGGATAACTCCCTGAAGTCAAACTGTCTTTTAACGGAGGCTTTCTTTAATTCCCTTCTTATGTCTTTGGGTCACTCTCTGAACAAACAGAAAGCAAAAAATAATGAATTCTCAAATGAATGAATTACTTCTGAGACAAACTACATTTTATGCGACCAATTATCATTCTTGGCAATTTTGTTTTATTCTGTATTTCCCGGGTCCATCCTTCACCTTGAGAATTTTTACCTATTATTTACCTTGGTATCCTTTCATTTTCCTGCTGGAATGGACATCTCACTCTGTCTTCACTCCGTTTCTTTGAAGTAGATGCATTCCTGTACATTTCTGTAGCCGTCTCGATCACACATGTTCCAGTTGGTACGAGTACAACAGAATGCTGGTTTGGCTGAAAACTTGTGGATCTGAAGTCCCAGAAAAACCCTCAAACAAAGATAACATTTACACTAGGATCAGCAACCAAAGATTCAGCTGGTGAGTGTCTGTACCACTTACCCCAGAAACTGCAGGCGGTTTGTTTCTCTCTCTGTGTTTGCCCTTTACTTAGAACTGATCTAAGAGATCTTGTCAAATTCTTCTAATTTGATTCAGCATGCCCTGTCCCCTGCTTGCTTCTCTTTTCCTACCACTGGTACACACCAGCCCCTGTGGTTGAGCATTACTTTATTTCCCACTGACTACGGGTATCTAGTATTAATGACCTCAGTGTGCTAGGAACTAGCAAATGTTTAGCTGATTGTTGTTGTTTTTTTTCTTCTGTCACTATAGCTCATTCACAATTTTATTATTTTATGACACAAATTAAATTGAAAAGTGGCGAAGAATTTAAATTAGCATACTTTAGACTAACATTTATAGTGTGTACCTTTATAATAACTATATCACAAACAATGCATTTGCCTTCATAGGAAAAGCACAGCAAGAGTAATTTTGGCAATGTTTTGTTTTACTTCAACCCCATGGATTCTTGTCTCTTGTACTGATTTTCTCCTTTAGCCTTTAAAAAGCTTATTTTGAACTCTCAATAGCACTTTTGAAGTTTATTTCCAAAATTAAACATTTGACTAAATCATTGTTTGATAAATTGCTCATAATTATTTTAACAAACACCTCAGATTTTACCTGAAAATGATGTCAAAATGTATTGTTCTAAGTTATTGTTTTTGAGAAGTACAGACTTATGACAAATTGTACCATTTAAAGTTGATGGGCTTCATACCATTATTTTGGTTTAAAAACATACACTTAACATTTAGCTTACTTGTTTTCTGAACTTTGTGAATGCTGCCTGAATAGACATCTTTATATTTAAAATCAAAACCTATTTCTTGGTTTTCTTTTCTTTGATGTTTACTCCCTCATCAATTTCTACTTCTTTCACCAAATTGCTTTCCTGTGCTTGAATAGCCTATCCTGAATTGTCAGAGTTAGTTGGTTTTATACACAATGGAGTATGGAGTCTTATGTTCTCTTCACCGGCCCCCATTGTCTTTTGTTTCCTTATTTTATCTACTGCTGCGAAGAAGAGTTGAGCAAACAAAACAATTCAGTCAGTCTTAGCAACATGAAACAACATATTCATCTTTGCATTGTGGGCATATTTACGGAAATGTCCTCCTTATTTTATACTTAAGTGTACCTGCTGCTAAAATTAGCATGGTAGAAAGAGAAGCAATGCTATCAGTAAAAAAAAGAACAAGGAAAAAATTCTTTTATTCTGTATTAAAACTTTGAAAATATTTTTCATATTTTTCATGAAGTTTTTATTTTAAAATATATTTAAGAATTTTACACCATCATCTTTAATTTGAAAAAAAAATGCAAAAATCAGGAGATGGTAGTTCTTGAAGTTTGCAAGCAATCAGTTTAGAGTTTCTTTAGTTATGACAAAAAACAAATAGAAAGGAAAGCAAATAATCACTCTCCTGCTTGATAGATTGGAGATAATCTAGAATCTCAATAACTACCAGATGATAAAATGTGTATTTTTTTTCCTTGAAATAATAATGGAGACTTTTGTGTACTACTTAATTTACAAGTAGCTAAAGTTGATTGATGGCTTCTTAGGACAAATACTTTTTTGTCAATACAAAACTTACAGAAACTTAAAATTGATAGCAAATTCAAACTTAAATTTTAATTAGTTTGAGGTTATCCATTTGCCTGCTTAGAATTCACAGAATCTAAGGATCTTAATCTTTGATGTAGTAATTTTTAAACAATTATTTTAGTTTGGATAAGTTTTGGTTGGCCTAGCCTATGCAGCCTCAAACATTACTTGATATGTAATCAACGTGATTTCATCAAGAAACTCATGGTCATTAATTATACCAATGATTCTTTAAAGCCTTATTTGTCACCTACATTCAATCAAGATAATAAGTTGACTAATTTAGCCCTTATAACAAAAATGTTTAAAAGATATAACTGAAAAAAATCTACATTGCATCTGAATTTCAGGTGTTCAGCCCATGAGTTATGTCCTTGCACTAAGGCTGACATCCTTAAGATAGTGTGGATGACTCCTTTAATTCATGAAGGACCAGAGCAGAGACTTAGGAAGTAGCAAAGAGCAAGATATAATTCTCCTAGGCCCATGCACAGTGACCCAGTTCCTCCCTGTAGGTCCCAATTTCTAAGGTTTCCACTGGCTAACAAAATAGATACACGTCTAAACTAATGTTTTACACATGAGCTTTTAGCAGACATTGCACATCCAGCTAACCTTCATCTCAACTAGTAGAAGTAATTTTTCTTTTTTTCTAAAATGCACATTTCCCCAGTGAATTTTGTGTATCAACTATATCCATCAAAATGTTTTGTAATTACTAAAGTAACTATATTCTTCTTTTTAAATATTTTATTTATTTATTACAATTTTTCACTTTGTAGAGTGACTATAGGCTCCTACCTCCCTCTTTTCCCCTAGTACATCTTCTCCCATGACCTTCTCCCAAGTCACTGATAGGGGAGGTCCTCCTCCCCTTCCATCTGACCCTAGCCTATCAGGTCTAATCAGGACTGACTGCATTATCTTCCTTTGTGGCCTGGAAAGGATGCACCCCTGGAGGAGGTGATCAAAGAGCAGGACACTGAGTTCATATCAGAGACAGTCCCTGTTCTCTTTACTAGGACACCCACTTGGAGACTGAACTGCATATGGGCTACATCTGAGCAGGAAGACTAGGTCCTCTCCATCCATGGTCTTTGGTTGGAGTATCAGTCTGTGCAGGCCCCTCTGGGTCCAAATTTTTTTGGCTCTGTTGATCTCCCTGTGAAGCTCCTGTCCCCACCAGGTCTTCTATCTCCTCTTTCTTCTATAAGATTCTCTGAACTCTGCCCAAAATTTGGCTATAAGTCTCAGCATACCCTGCTGTGTAGAGTCTTCCAGAGGCTCACTGAGGAAGGCTCCTGTCTTGCACCCTGTTTTCACCTACTTCCCATGTCTATTTTGTTTGCCCTTCTGAATGAGGTTTCAGCTTCTTCCCCAGGGTCCTCCTTGTTGTTTAGCTTCTTTAGGACTATAGATTTTAGTATGTTTATTCTATAAAATATGTGTAATATCCACTTATAAGTGAGTATATACCATGTGTGACTTTCTGGTTCTGGGATACCTCATTCTGGATAATCTTTCCTTCCAGGTGCCTGCACATTTCATGATTTCTTATTTTTTAATAGCTGAGTAGTGTTCCATTGTACAAATGTACCACAATTTCTGTATCCATTCTTTAGTTGAGGGACATCTAGCTTTTATCCAGATTCTGTATATTACAAATAAAGCTGCTATGAATATAGTTGAGCAAATATCCTTGTTATATATTTGAAAATGTTTTGGTTGTATGCCCAGGAGTGGTATAGCTAGATCTTGAGGTAGCACTATTCCCAATTTTCTGAGTACCAGAATGAATTCCAAAGTGGTTATAGAAGTTTACATCCCCAGCAGTAATGGAGGAGGGTTCATCTTTCTCCATCCTCTCCCGCATGCCTTGTCACTTGTGTTTTTCATCTTAGCCATTCTGATGAGTATAAGATGAAATCTCAGGTTTGTTTTTATTTGCATTTCCCTGTTAACTAAGGGTGTTGAGCATTTCTTTAAGTGTCTCTCTGCCATTCAGTACTCCTGTATTGAGAATTATCTGTTTAGCTCAGTAACTCTCCCTTTTAATTAAATTTTTATTTTTATATTAATTAGAGTTTATTTACTTTGCATCCGAGCTGTAGCCCCCAGCCTCATTCCCTCCCAATCCTACCCTCCCTCCCTCGTCTCCTCCCATGCCCTCTCTAAGTCTACCTATAGTGGAGGTCCTCCTCATCTTCCATCTGACCCTAACTTATTACGCCTCATCAAGACTGGCTATATTGTCCTCCTCTGTGGTCTGGCAGGGCTGCTCCCTCCTCAGGGGGTGGTGATTAAAGAGACAGCTCCTGAGTTCATATCAGAGACACTACCTGTTCCCCTTACTAGGGTACCCACTTGGATACTGAACTGCTATGGGCTATATCAGAGCAGTGGTTCTAGGTTATATCCATGAATGGTCCTAGGTTGGAGCATCAGTCTGTGAAAAGACCCCTGTGCCCAGATCTTTTAATAAAGATCTTTTAACCCCCTTTCTAATTGGATTACTTGGTTCATTGGTGTTTAATTTCTTGAGTTTTTAAATACATTTTGGATATTATCCCTCTATCAGATACAGGTTTGATGAAGATCCTTTCCAAGTCTATAAGCTCTAGTTTTGTTCATATGAGAAGATGGAATGATTTCCTATGCTCATGGATCAGTAAAATTTACATAGAGAAAATGGTCATCCTACCAAAAACAATCTATAGATTCAATGCAATTCCCATCAAATTACCAACACAATTCTTTACAGAACTTGATTAAGAAAATTAAGAAAAATTCTTAATTTCATATGGAAAAACAAAAAACCCAGAATTGCTAAAAGAACCCTGTACAATGAAAGATCTTCTGGAGGTATCTCCATCCCTGATCTCAAGCTGTACTATAGAGCAACAGTAATAAAAACTGTATGGTATGGACATAGAAACAGACTGATAGAACAATCAGATAAAATGAGGACACAGAAATCAAACCTCACACCCACAGATACTTGATTTTTTTACAAAGAATCCAAACCCATACAATGGAAAAAAATCCACAGCATCTTCAAGAAATGGTGCTGCTCTACCTGGATGTCTACATATAGAAAAATGCAAATAGCTCCATATTAATCACCTAACATAAAACTAAAGTCTAAGTGGATCAAAGACTTCAACAAAAAACCAGACACACTAAACCTGTTAAAAGAATAAGTGGGGAAGAGCCTTGAGTTCATTGGCACAGGAGTCAACTTCCTGAACAGAACACCAAGAGCACTGGCCATAAGATCAACAATCAATAAACAGGACCTCATGAAATGAAAATCTTCTGGAAACTAACTATACTCTTCAATCTAGAATTCTGTGTTACAAATAATTACTTTCACTCTCAAGCTAGAAAGCTATCAGCCTCTGAGATCTCTGTTTTCTTTCTATTTAGTTGGAAAAAAAAAACAGCCTGTTTGTTTCTGAGTCCGTTATACATCCAGGCTCTACAGGAAAACATCATTCCCTTACTGTTTGGTTTGTTCTTTATTTCTGTTCTTACCACCTACCTAAGGATTTTAGACATAAAATCTCTTTTCAAGTTAGCATTTATAATACTTTTCATGAACATTTATAACATTGTGGTCTCTAACAAAAATTTCATTGTTATTGAATGTCTCTCCTCTAGGATAAAGCCACATGCTTATCAGTTAAAGACTGTGATCTAGTACTAAGATTTGTGCCAATCGTGAGAGACCCAGTTATTCTGTGCAAATAAAAATTCTTAGATTCTTGAAATGAGATTGTCTTTGTTTTGCTGATGAGGTGTGTTATATCACATGTCACCAGAGGGGCTCTTTTCCAGGCTGATGGTGATTGCATTTTCACACTTTAGAGGAGTCAGGAGAAAAATGAGAAGATGGTAAACGAAGTGTTAGCTCTTAAAACCGAAGCTCCAAAGTACAGGAGGCACATCTGCATGCTCTTTACTGATAAACGCAAGTAACAAGATGTACCGAGCTCAGTAACATCCTCCCCACATTTCTGTCTCCTTGGAACATCAGAATATGATTTTAATTGGACATTAGTTCTTTGTAGTTGCGATTAGTCAAAATGAGATCGTACCACATCAGGGTTGCTTCTAAATTTAGTGATTGGTGAACTTATAGCACAAACCACTGTAAATGTATGCAGGCATTCAATGAGAGATGCTAAACGAGGACACAAAGTGATTGTCTATACGTGTAATTAATAAAATAATAGAGATAGTAAAAAAAATCATGGAATGTTTTTGTTTTCATTTTTTTATACGTAAACCAAATGTTCTTTTATTGTGTGCTGTTGTAATATCTCAGGAGGCAGCTCAAGGAAAACAAAAACCATTTCTCACAGTTCTGACATCCAAAATGAAGGTATCGACAGATTTGGTGTCTAATAAGTGCCTGGTTCCCCACGAATATCTGTTTATTTTTTTCATTGCCAGTACAGTTGATAATAGGAGTAAAGGAGTGTGGTCCTGTGATCCTGATTTTTTTTTTCTGATAAGCACACATATCAAACGTTAATGAGAGCTATACCCACATGGCCTACCTACCTCCCAGAGCTCCACATATAAATTTTTAAGATGACTTACACACACGTGTCATGGCAACAAGTATTCTGAGAGTAAATAAATTCAACAAATAAGTTTCTTCCAGACTTGTCTCTTGAGTTATTAGAATGTAAAAAATGCAACACCTGAATTTATGTTTTTTTTGTCTCTGAATTGGAATGCATTCATTTATTACAATGCCTTACCAAAATACATATGTATTATTTTCTTGTATAACAGCACAATTATAAAATAAGTGTAGACCCATAGCCTTAGAGATAGAGGAATCTGTTCAGATGAAAGTTTGGTGAAATTTAAATTTAGCAAACTAAACTCACTTAAATTTTAATTCCCTCTAATAGTAATTCAAAATGGTAGTTTTAGGGGAGGATTCAATGGAAATAATTTCATGGAGAAGTTCTAATAAAGGCAAAAATGTTCATATTCAATGTGAAAATTGATTATGATATATTGCATTTTAAAATTACCTTTTATACCCCATTTCCTGATTTGTTACTCATCACAAGGGATGTTTGAAATATAGTTACTGTTCATATTATTTGCTTTAATATTGGAACACAGTACATAAATAGGCAGGTGAGTTTTTGTGTCTGGCTTGTACATTTCATGGTAATTTCAGAATTTCAGTAGCCAGAATTACCTCCTAGATACTATGGGAACATTGCTAATATGAAGGCAGGTCCAATTCCAAATTCATTATTTTCAAATAGGAGGAGAATTCAGTACTAAAAAGCATCTGAATTTCTATCTGTAAGATAGAAAGTGTCTATCTTATTTTATTGTTTTGTTTTGTTTTGATTTTTGGCTGTGTTAGTGATTGAAACTTGGGTCTTACTCAGGCCGAAAGTCTAACATTGAGCTCTAGCCCCAGCCACTATTAGCATTTTACTAATAGCTATTTATATGCAATGCTCCAGGAGGAAAGGGGGATGAAAACAACTGAAAATTATGGAAAGCAAAACTGGAGGGAGAAAACCACAAATCTATGTGAATGCATTACGGATCACTATAAATGTAGCAATAAGCATTTGCCTGCTGTTAGTTTAGGGTGTTTTGCTTCTAAATTAGCTAACCTTACACCTGACAGTAATATTTTAATCTAAACAAATATTGACACAGTATGGTTGGTTGTAATAAGAAAATGGGTATTTCAAAAAGGTGTACAAGCCAGACACATAAACTCAATCAAGGCATGTAGGTATTCTTTTTTTTTTTTTTTTTCAATGCAGTTTATTCAGGAACCTTGAACAATCATCTGACCCTGGGGAAAGCCAGCCCACAGCTTAAATAGCCTCTGGGTAGCCAACCCCAGTGTGCCAGGTGGGCAATGCAGATAGGTCCACATACATGGAAGCAAGCCAGATCCTCAGCCTTAGCCAAATGTGGAATTGTTTGTGACAGAGAGCACTCACCATCGGGAAGGTGGAAGGCGGAAACCAGCTCCATCTTTAAGGCAAGGCATTACACAGCTCTCTGCAGTTCCCCCTTTTTGTTTTAGATGCACCAGGCAAGAGTAGAGGTCTGATCTCTGATATTAGAAATAAATTGGGACTTTGTACTGATGTTCATTTAGGTGTCATCCACCCAAAGAGCATCAGACCCGGTATTCTTTGTAATCATTTTATTTAAGTTCAAGTCTGGAATACTTGTTTTACTTTTTCGGTTGGTGAGTTCAGCTATATTTTATATTAGAAACACTGGGGAAAAGGCTTTACATGACCCTAGGAACTAAAATATATTTCATGTATTTGAAGTGAGCCTTACTGATCTACATAATAATAAAGGAGCATTTATAAATTGAAGCTAATTACTAAGGATGTCCAAGGTAAAATCTGACTGAATGAAGTGCATGGCTTGGGCCTTTCCTGAAACAAGTTATGTTCCTATGATCAAAAATTTCATAATGTAAGCTCATAATTTAAGGTCATAATTTAAGCTCCTGTTGGTGTCAACACATAATAGAGTTTTTGTTTGTTTGTTTTTTGTCTCTTCTGTGTTTTATTAAATAATGTATCAACTAGAAAACAAAATCCTGTATGTGCTGTACCAACAGACTACAAGATGAGGAAAAGATGATGGAAATCGCGGATGGAGAAGTGAACACATATTGTGGGTAAAATAATATGTGAGTTGAAAGAAAAGCTTAATAAATTTACCTCAGTCCATCTTCAGAAAGCATAGAAAACGCTCACCATTCTATATTTCCTTTACACACCAATTTCATAGAAAAATAACATTTTGGAGAAGCTCACCTTTGAATTGGGAAAACTCACAGAGATTCATAGTGAAAGGCATAGTTCGGGGAAGATTGTTGGGGGTAAAACAGGTGCTAAAGCTGAAGGAGTTGATGGATAGGACTCATTCGGTCAATGATGTTTTTTAAACTAAAGCTTGTTAGTAGTGACAAATAAAAAGTTCTGATTATGAAAAGAAAATTCTTTCATGTTAGGATCTGAATAGGTATATTTTCTTATAATGGAGGTTCATAAAAATACTCAGATTAAATCATTAATTTTTAAAAAGAGTCATTTTGTCATACAGTATTGTGAATATTTTACATTTATAATTACATCATTTACTCTTGGAGTAGTTTAAAATATTTAACTCTACCATCTTTTTTTTTTAATTTATAAACCTCAATGATGACAGAATGTTCTGACATCACTGTAGTTATTTTAATTTTTTATTATTATCATATATTACAATTTGTATCCCAGCTCTGGCACCCTCCTTCTTCTCCTCCCAAGCCCATCCTCCACTCCTATGCCCTTGCCTTAGTCCACTTAGAGGAGGTCCTCCTCCCTTTTCATCTGACCATACCCTATCAGGTCCCACCAGGACTGGTTGCATTGTTTTGCTCTGCGGCCTGGCAAATCTACACCCCTCAGGGGCAGTGATCAGAGAGCTCCAAAAGGACACCAACAGAGACATAAAAACTGGGTCTTGGGGTCCCTGCAGAGGCTGACTCCCCAAACAAGGGCAATGCATGGAGAGGACTTAAAACCCCTGCTAAGATGTAACCCATAGACTCAGTCTCTAAGTGGGGTGAAGCAAGGGGAGCAGGGGCTTTCTATGGCATGAACTCAGTGGCAGGATCTCTGATTATTGTAGTTTTTAATTCTAAAACAATAACTGTCCTATGAGATATATGAGATTAAGGATAATTTTTAACAATGATTGTAGAATTTAATATATCAGAGATAGAGTGGAAATCTTCTTGTAACTCATGCTCTAATACATTATTTTCTAAATGAGGAATATGTAGGTCTCATAATAAAATAGAGAAAATTTTATATTTGAACTTCAAGGACCATTAAAGGCTTCCGTGGTCTTATTATTCAAGTTCTATAAATAGCTGAGGACTTGGAAGGAAATACAGAGCATAAGTGATACATATAGATATCAGGAAATTTCAGGATTAGACATATAATGTAAACTTAGTTTACTATACACTTTGGTGGTTTGTCTACTATGACAGCATCAACAGCAGTCGGAGCCATAACTTTATGTACAAAATTGAAGACACTGCTGATTTTTCCGAGTACTAGGCTATCTTCTCACCCAGTATGAACTGGGAGGGTTTCTTTGAGCACTACTTATAAGCATCTGAAAGGTTGTACAGTTGCAGGGGTTTCTCTTGGGATCACAGTCAGAGAATCCTTTACTTAGTGAGCCTTCCAGTGCCTAGCCAGAATCAGAGAGAGCACCATCAGGATGGTGATTTTTTTCTGGGAATTTTCTTCTCCCCTGGTATTCAGTTCTATCATTTCCTCTCCCTGCACACTAGGAATTCAATAAATGGCACAGCGAATTCAAACTGAAAAAAATGGAAATGATAGTGTAATAAGAGGAAGCAAGTCCTGGAGTTTAGCTCTCTTAGAGCTTAGATATTTAAAAGTGGATTTATCAATAAACTAGCCAAATTTATCTGAAATAAATAAAATATCTCTTATCATTGAGATCATTTAGTCATAATTATATTTTTTTAAAGTAGAAATGTTTCAAACAGTAGATAAACCAATAGGTTAACTGACGTTTTCTTCTCTAAATGTATATTTTGAAATTAGTCACAACGATTTTATATCTTTTACAGTGTTCAATCTACTATTTTTTAGAGTTTATATGTTATACAAATATACTATAAAACATTTTTAGGATCTTATTAACCCAACTGTACAGATATCTCATATGTATCTACAATATATTCATTTAAACTTCTTAATTATATTTATTGTTTTGAAAAAGACTACGTGTCAGATAATTCACTTTTTCTTCATTTCTCTCTTCCTTTCAGAAAATGAAGACAATGTTTTATTATCACTTTACACATGTCAATATTGTACGGTAGAATAATATATAACTGCCATGGATTTAAAACATTTTCCTCTCAAATAATTTTCCAATGACAAACCTTAAATTCACTTAAATGTTTTTGTAGGAGGCTATGTGTGATACGTCGAGCTACCTTGGAAACACTAAAAATGCCAGGCTTAAAAACATTCATACAAGTAAGGAGAGAAGAGACAGCCTCTAACATGAACTCGGTTGCCTGCACCTTGATCACTTCTCCCAGGTGGAAGTCAGCAATAAGATGATATTCCTTAGTGGTGGAGTTACATGGATAAAATTTGTGGTTTAAATTGGGTATGGATGACTGTCTTTCAAGAATCTCAAAAATTAATGACCAGCATTTTGCTGACTGGTTAGACTATGGCTCATTCACATCTTCCTGGAAGTCAGCAATCAGATCATGTTCCTTAGTGGTGTAGTTACATGGATAAAACTTTCTTCAAGCACTAGAGAACTTCTCCAAAGTGACCTTTTTACTTCTGATATCAACATCTTTTTAAAATTTTTACTACCTTATGCTTTTTAAAAAAGCTTCCATCTTTCTATAGAACAAGGAGCCTTTCCTCAAATTTATGATGTTCATCCTTATTTCTTATGTCTGCTTGTTTCAAGACTTTATTATTATTTAACGTTTATTTCCTGAGTTTGAAGAACTTCCTTTGGTCTAAGCAAAGGAACAGGACTGTATGTGCTGCTGAAAATAATTTCAGTTTTCTTTCTTCTTAGTATTGTTTTATTTTCTATTTATTTCTTAAAGTTGACTAAACAGTTATTGAAAGTTGACTGTTTCTGGGTGAGGAACATCAGCTTTCTTAATTCAGTGACACTCATTATATTGACCACACTCTTCTCAGGTAAAACTGTCACCCAGGATTTGTTGGTCAACACTAACTCAACTCCAAATGTTTTTTTTTTTTCTTTTTCTTTTTTTTTGTTAAGACATAAAGAGAGAAAATATAAAGTTGAGTTTCTATAGAGAAGATATGAAAGGAATGATGGAAAATAAAATAAATGTGATAAAGATAGTGTGTGAAATTCTTATAGTGTAAGTAAAAGTATCTTTTTAACAAGATAGTTTCTAAGATAGTACATCAGTCACTCCCAGGATTTCAGAGCCTATAAAACACTGCAGTACTTATGTTCTCTTCCTTCACATAGGAAAGTTGCTCTAAGGGGGAAAGAACTAATATGTTATTCACTTAGTGTTCTTTTATGATTATTTTCATTAAATTTAATTTTTGGAAATTCACTTTTGATTTTACTTGGAATATAGCCCTCTGAATCTATGTTGTTAGAACTTGCTTAGTTCCTATAAAATAAATGAATATTTTTCCAGGAATTTCAGACATACTAAAAACTGGTCTGTCTAGTTCTTATTCTACAGGTCCAGTAGATTGTGTTTTCCTTAGATTTTAGCCTGTATTCATCTTTTTGTCTTGTTTTGTTTAAATTGGGATATTCTATCAATCATCTGGTTCCTGGATCTAGGGCTTAACACTTCTAATACTTAAGAGACACTTACTGGTAACCAGTGGCTGGATCCTGACACAACAGTGTTTAGAA
The DNA here is from genome assembly GCF_030254825.1 of Meriones unguiculatus. Classification (NCBI taxonomy): domain Eukaryota; kingdom Metazoa; phylum Chordata; class Mammalia; order Rodentia; family Muridae; genus Meriones; species Meriones unguiculatus. Next base: position 77,762,179 of record NC_083357.1, on the reverse strand, counting down.
TTGATATCAGGAAAGTCACTGTGTCTTTTCAGAATACAAAGTCTTTCTCTGGCCTCTGTCAGTGTCTCTCTGTCTTCATAGTGTTTGGACCATTGATTTCCCTTGGTGGTTTTATAGGGTTACCTCATATTGTTAAAAGGACTTTAGATCTTGGCAAAGAAAGAGCTTACTTGGTCCATCAGGAAGTCTGAGGCAGAGAACTATTTCTGTTGGGCAAAATTTTATACAATTCCTTCTGCTTTATTATTTCTTGAATCCTTGACCCCTGCAGCTTATTATCTTATTGAATTTCACATTTCTATTTAGGTTGTCTAAAACACTTAAAAGAGATTTATAGCGGGAGTGGAAAGTGTGGGCAGAGACATACCTTGGTTAGGCTGATAGACCTTGTCTCTAAAGTAATGTTTCCCTCTCTGTGGCAGTATTGGATGAAGGTATAAGTGGAGATGTCTGACGGCACTTCTGATGTCATAACGTGGAAAAGTAATGCTGGAATCTGAGAAACAGAGATCAGAATATTGATAAACAGTTCACAATACACAGGAAACACTTTAACAAAACAGAAACATTATACCCAATCTTGTTTTAAATCTTCTATACTTTTAAGAGAGAAAACTACATTAATTTTCAAATGTATTTTAGAATTTGGAATCAACATCACTCCTTTTTATTTTCCTGTTTTCCAAGCAACTACCAGTTCAGATATACAAATCTTGCAGACAAACATGCAAAAGGCTTTCCCAATACATACCTGCATATTTTCAAATTGAAACTATCATTTTCTTAATTTAATGTGTTTATATATCAAAGTTATGGCTATTATTTTGCATGGCTTCAAGATGATCCACATTATATTTAATCAATAAAAAAAATGTAGAAGCCAACCCCTGCACAGATGTAGCCCATGACAGTCCAGTGTCCAAGTGGGTTACATAGTAATGGGAAGAGGGACTGCTTCTGACATAATCTGATTGACCTGCTCTTTGCTCACCTCCCCATGAGGCGGGAGCAGCCTTACCAGGCCACAGAAGATGACAATGCAGCCACTCCTGATGTGATCTGATAGACTAAGACCAGAAGGAAAGAGGTGAGGACCTCCGCTATCAGTGGACTTGGGGAGGGGCATGTGTGAAGAAGGGGGAGAGAGAATGGAATCAGGAGGGGAGAGGGAGGGACTTAGGGGGATACAAAGTGAATAAAGTATAATTAATAAAAAATACAAATAAAAAATGTGGAAGCCAATAACTCCTGCCCCTTCAATTACATTTAATGTAGTTATATGCAAAAAGGTAGTCTGGGATTTGGGGCTTCATTAGCATAGCTTTCATTTTGAATATTAAATATAATTTGGCACACATTTTAATAATCACCATTCTACTACCATTTCATGTTGTCATTTATGCTTTCTCCCAGTACCTAATTTATTGCAAATCACCTTAAGACTTGAGCATGTTTCTGGAAAACTTGATTCTGTAAATCCTGCTACAGACTTGAGAACTCCAAGAATTAAAGAAGGAATTGATGTTGCAGTTCATTGTTGATCTGTGAGCACCAGATCTATTGAATTACTGCCAGGAAGTGTTTGTACTCTTCTCTCATAGACTTTATTCTCCTGCCAATGAGTTCTAAAGCACACTACCTAAGCGTGGCTAATGCTTTCTGATTCCTGATGATCTTCCCTGGTGCAGAGGAGTTCCTGTCAGTGTTACGATGTTTCTGCCTTGTAGGAGAAGCATGTAGGGACCAATAAAGAAGACAGGTATTGCCTCTCAATACACAAGTCATCAAAAGTCTGAGAACAGAAGGTTTTGAATGAATCAGAGCACTTTGCACAGTTGTTCAATTGCTAATGAGGAACACAGTCACTTTTTTCAAGCTGCCCAAACCAGAAGGCCATCTGTACAGCAGAATTGTGTCTCTGAGGATATGTAGAAAGAGCTAAGCCTGACCTCTCATGGGAATGCTTCTCACTGGCCTTAATGCTTTAAAACTATATAAAGTATGCATATGAAATACAAAAATGAATATAAATTATTTAAAGAGTACACTTTTTAACATTATATTTTCTGAAAATGTTCCTACATACTTAAGCCTTTTTTGTCAGTTTTAATAATTACTTTTTTCATTGTTCTTTATCTTAATAATACTTGTAAGCATTCCTAGTCTCAAAGGTCAAGTACTTCTAATGTGATAATACATATTCCATCTCTTTGTTTACAACTTTGGTTACTTCTGCTGTGTTTGAGTTTCTTTTAAACATAGAACTATGCTTATCTTGATTTTGTTTGTTTGTTTTTATTCTCTTTATACCCATGTTGTAACCCCAACCTTCCAAATCTCTCAGTCCTACCCTACCTCCCTTCCTCTCCCTTTCCCTTTTTCCTCAGAGAAGGAGACTCCCTTTCTAAGCCATCCAGTTCACCAAGTTGCATCAGTACTGTGACCTGGAAAGGCAATCCCACCATGGGAAAATGATCAAAGAACTGGTAAAGTGAGTCCAAGTCCAATGCGATCTCCACTTCCCTTGCCCAGAGGACCCAGATGAGGCCAAAGCTGCCCACTTGATACATCTTTGTAGGAGTCCTAGGTCCAGATCATGTATGGTCCTTGGTTGATGCTTCCATCTCAGCAAGCCCCTCTGGACCCTGGTTAGTTGACTCTGTTGTTCTTCTTGTGGAGCTCCTGTCACCTCTAGGTCCTTTTCTCTTTCTTCCTACTTTCCCACAAGAATCCCTATGCATCTCCTAATGCTTGCCTGTAGCCAGAATCTAGAAACAACCTAGACGTTGCTCAAATGAAGAATGGATAAAGAAAGAGTGGCACATTTACACAATGGAATAGTACTCAGGTATTAAAAGCAAATAAATCATGAAATTTACAAGAAAATGAATGTAACTAAAAAAAGATCATCCTGAGTGAGGTAACCCCCACACAGAAAGACACACATAGTATGTACTCACTTGTAAGTCGATTTTAGCTGTATAGTACAGGATAATATATGGGGAGGCACAGACCCAAAGAAGATAAATAACATAGAGGATCCTAGGGAGGATGTCTAAATCTCACTTGGAAGGATAGATAGAATAGACAGAGTAGTGGCTGAAGAAAGAGACCAAGGTAGGAGAGAGGGCTCAGAGAGTTAAGACAGTGGAGAACAGACCTAAGAACAAGGGAGAGAAGACAGAAGGACTATAGAGAAAAAAGAACGGAGGGTTGGGGTATCTCACGATAAGCTGTAAACCTAAGTCAACGTAGGCTCTTGGGAGGATACAAGGGGTAGTCAAGCAGAGACTCCTAATAACAGAGGCCATAAGACTGAAGAAGTCACCCACTCACTGGACTAGTCTCCTAGTGGACGGAAAGGAACACCAACCCACCCACAAAAACTTTGACCCAAAATTTACCCTGTCTACAGATGTGAAGGGAAAAAGATAGACCAGATAGAGCAAAGACTGAGGGAATGCCTAGCCAATGCCTGCCCCAACCAAAAACCCACCCTATCAGAGAGTGCCAACATCTGACACTATGAATGATCCTTTGCTAAACTTGCAGAGGAGAGCCTGTCAGAGTTGTCTCCTAAGAAACACTACCCAGTAAGCACCTCAAAACAGATGCTGAGACTCAGAGCACATGTTGTGATGTTATGTCCCTGAAACATATTACAATTTGGGGAGGTGATGAAATAATATGATAAGGTTGAAAGTATTCCTTTTGAAAACTTATGTTTTCTTTAGGATTCTATAGTAAGAGTTACAAACAAGTATATTCTTATACGAGGGTTTTTTATAATATTCTTATTTATAAAGCTTATATTTTAATATATAACACTTAAATAACAAGGACATCTAAGCACACATACATGAGAGAGAGAAAAACAGAGACAGAGGAGACAACGTGCATTTATTTTTATTTTTTGGAAGTAAAACGGCTTCCAGTTATGCTGATGTGTAGATCAAAATATTCTCCAGAGAATAAATGATGATATTAAAAGAAAATTTAAGCCAGTTTCTACTTTCTAGCACACTCAAGACTTTGGATTACATCTCTCCTGTTATAAGTCTTTGGGGAGCACCTGCAAGATTTATAGGTTTCACAGAACACTAACTCTGATCTAGTATTTATTTTTTATGGTCTTAATTCTTTTTTTTTTCTTTTTCACACTCATTTTATTTATCTTTTCATGTATTTCAAATATTTTCAAAATTTTCATGTGTTTGCATGGGTGATTTTCAATTTTCATTTATTTATTGTTTTCATATATTTGTTTTATGTGTTTGTCTGTTTTCTAAATAAACAGAAAGAAATGTTATGGAGTAGGGTGGGGTTTTAAGTTCTAAGAGAAGAAACAGTCACCAGAATATATTGTGTGAAAAAATATTTTCATAATATATTTTAAAGCATCTTTTTAATTTTATTAAATTTATTTTTATTAATTACAGTTTATTCACTTTTTAAAATGTAAAGAAGTTTTCAAGAAAATATTTCAACCCTGAAATACCTTCGTATTGTTTTTCAATTCCATGTTATATGGACCCATCATAGAGACACTTTTTATAGGTTTAAACTCCAAACCAAAGAAATATAGTATGAAATGTATACAATAATTCACTTTACACTGACTGACGAAAGCCTTAGAGGAACCTGGGTGTGCTGTGGTTTAAACATGTGTCTCCTTCAGACACCTGAGCTAAATCATCCGGTACTGAGGCTATTTTTAGTGATAGTAAAAGTCTGGTACTGCAGCTTAGATACAGATGCTAATTCACTGGGGTTATGCTTTTGAAGTTACAACTGGCTCTCATTCCCTCTGTTTTCACTGCTCTGCTTCACCTTCTCTGCTCCAGTGGACTGAAAAAAATCTGAAACCTTGAGTAAAAATAAATATTTCCTCCCTTGTGCTGTTAATAGTGTGTGTTTTCTTATGACAAAAAAAAATGACTCACATATACAGTATAAAAGTGATTCTGAGTTACTTTTATACACTGAGAAGATAATTTCTGAAATGGGGAATCAGATCTAAGTTATATAATCTTTTTATATAATAAATATAATTTTATTAAATAACTATAAAAGAGCACTAAGTAAACTCTTTAATGTAGATCATTATATTTATGTGAGTTTTAGTGCATTAAAATGTTGTAAAAATAATTAAAAGCTAGCAAAATGCTTATCAGGTTTTGTTTGCTGTCTGAGGCTGACCGTCTAGGTCCTTCCCTGTGTCCTACCTGGTAGAAGAAGAAAAATATCTCAAGAGTTCTGTGAACATCCACACATACACCAAAATACACAATCATGTCCGCATACATATTCACACACATTAAAAACAATGTGTGATAATTAGAAAGAAAATAACTAGGAGGGACAATTTTTAAGGAAAAAAAAAAAACCTATGATTTGCTGACAAAGTCCTTAAGTAAAAGTACATTTGTACCTGCTCTACCTTCACAAGCACAAGGGAGTGTTGAAAGCTTGAATCTTGTCTATAACAAAAAATGATAGGCAACGTCATTGGGACCAGGGTCACTGAAACATTATAGGTCTCTAAAGCAGCCACAAATATGTGTGAGTGAGGAATAGTCTTGAACCTCTAACCCCAATACTTGGGAGGTAGACTGAGAATGATTAGAAGTTCCAGGTCATCCTCTTCTACCTAACAACGCTCAGGCCAGCCTGGGATACAGAAAATCCTGTTTTAGCAACAAATCACACACACAAACACACACACACACACACACACACACACACACACACACGAGAGAGAGAGAGAGAGAGAGAGAGAGAGAGAGAGAGAGAGAGAGAGGCGACTCTTAAAAGATGTTCCTGTTTTCAACTGCTGAACAGTATATTCAAAAGTCATGAGGGATTCCCCAAATAGCACTGCCAATTTTCAGCATTAGCAGCAGAGCCATCCCCAGGTCCCTGTCAGAGAGTGTGGCTGTTTACCTGAAGTGATAGTCATTTGAAAGGGATGCTCACTAGAATCCTAGGTGTCACCTGGAACTCAATCCCCACTAGGCTTTCCGAGTTTTGGAGATTTTCTGTAGGTCGTCAGAAAATATCCGTGGTTCATACCGGGAAGAGAGCAGCACCCCTTTTCTGAATGCTTTTTAACAACTCAGCAAATAAAAATAATAGGACACAAAAGTAGCCATCCTTCCTCTTAATGCAAAGCAAAATTGGTCCCGATAGCATATTCCCAAAAGCCGCGGAGCTGCCAGCTTTTTAAATGAGGTGGTTTCTACCCTTCCTCTCTCCAGTTTTAGTGTCTAGTACTGCTTGCAGTGATTTAGAGTGAAGTCTGAATAAAATGAATGCACTCAATTTCCGTAAGAATTGGCTTCTGTTAGGTGCGCTAAATACGTGTGTGTGTGTGTGTGTGTGTGTGTGTGTGTGTGTGTGTGTGTACACATGTGGAAGTATTTGGGAGTAATTTCTCTCCTTCATGTGTGGTTTTTGGGTGACCAAATGCATGTGTGTGTGTGTGGCACAAGAGAGAGCAGAAAGGACTGAAGGAGGAAAATGGGATTGAAAGGAAGAAAGACTGAAGGAATGGAGAAAGCAGAGAAGGAGGGAAAAAAAGAAAAAAATACTATAAGTAAAACTAGGTTTTGTCCTCATAGTTGGAGACTATTACAACTATTTGTAGTCTACCAAAAATTAAGTATTTTTTTCTGAACATATAAACCCTGCTATTTAAATTAAGAGGATAACTAAGGTTAAATAATGTCACTTTTTCTAAAATAAATACCAATGATATTAGATTAGGATGAGGGACATAGCTGAATTCCTGAATTTATTTTAGAGATAAACATATTTCAAAGCCAGTTTAGGAAGTTGAAAACAACACTCAGCCAATTCTGATATAACATAAATTGCACTAGGTAAAGCCCAAACTGAACACAAGAAATGCAGCTCACACATGAGCCATGATAATCTCGAAGAGATGTAAGGCTAAACTGGAGTAAAATGGTTTACAGAATGCTTAGGACCTTATGTGGAAATTGCCTTCTCTGTACCTGGAGGAGTGAAACATTCTGAAACCCAGAGAACCAACAAGCTGTTTGTTGTCATTAGATTAAACCTGTGTTTTGGTCATATTTCTCCAAGACTCTGCTCTCATTAAACTTACTAAAATATTCACCAGCCTACCTTTTTCTCTGAGTTCTCATTATGTTTGAAGGGTCCAATATCCTATTATAACTTAGAGTAAACAATTCTACATTTTTTCCTCAATTCATATCATCAGAACATAAATCTGAGATGCACAAGTAAAAAATGTATATTTTTTTACTATTGAAGAAGGGAAAAAATCAGTGACCTTAGATAAAGACATGTTTGAAAAAAGGAATAGTCATCCATAATTTCCTATAGTAGGACAATCCAGTAAACAGATAATTCACATCACAATTATTAGCTAGTGATAGTACAAACACTAAAACCATGGAGAAACAGTTAAAAGTTATTTCAATATTATATTTCATCTAACTAAACACACTCAACATATTATTTTAGCTTATGATCTATTATCTATCTCTTATCCACCCATTTTAGCACCTATTGTTCCCAGTGTTCAAATTACAACATGCAGGTTTTTTTAATTATTATAATTTATTACAGTTTACTCACTGTGTATCCTGGCTGTGGCCCCTTCCCTTGTCTCCTTCAAACCCCACCCTCCTCCCTCTTCTTCCCCTATGCTTCTCCCCTAGTCTAGACCTCCTCCCCTTCTATCTGACCCTAGCCTATCAGGTCTCATCAGAGCTGGCTGCATTGTCTTACTCTGTAGCCTGGCAAGGCTGCACCCCCAAAGGAGGAGGTGATCAGAGAGCCTTCCACTGAGTTCATGTTAGAGGCAGTCCCTGTTTCCTTTAGTAGGGAATAACATGAAGTTTGTATTTAAGAATTTTTATATATTAAATGCTAAACATATTGAGCAATGTCACGTGCTCAGTAGCTACAAATAGACATATATTGAAGTATTCACAGAGTTCAGGTCTAGTTAACAAAAATAAAATAAAGTTAGAAGAGGGTTCTGTAAAAAGGGATTCTAAATGGTAAAATGGCATTTATCATGTGGAATGGGCTTCTTGATGACCATGTTTTCAGAGAGAATACTTCCCTTTGGTAAATGAAGAATATACTTACAGGAAAGCACCAAGTCCAATGCCTTGTATGTACTATTGAAAGGATTAAAAGATATGAATTTATTATCTAATTCAGTATACTCTGCCTAATATAGCAATACTGTAAACCATATTAACATTTATGCTATACAAGAATGATATGTTCAGTTTTCTTTCAATATATTCTTCAAGTCCTCTAACGTGAGTTAATTTTGATATGACATTTTAAGATTAGAAAAGTTATGGGCTTTCATATGCTTAGAGTGGTTACAATATTTTGAAATTTTATTGGAATACAAATAATTATATCACAATAGGACAATTTTCAAATTAAATTTCTATCAGTTGATTCTCTCATATCCATCTTGTTTAATGTTGTTGATTTTAGTTAGTCTATACTCTCCAACACTATAAATTCATCAAAAAAAATTTAACATCTTGTCTGTAGTAAAAACACAAGTATTCCATGATCCACTTTGTTTTAAAATACTGGTATTACTATAAAGTATTTGCTAAAAACACTTTGTTGATTCACCCATGTCAAAATAATGTTTGTCAAACCTAGGGTAAAGTTTGTATATTTTTGAGTACATTACACTACATTGAAGGAAGTAACAGGAGGTCACCAAAACATAAGTGCCTCAGGCTCCTGAAGTCCAGCTTGCTGATGGGGCCTTGTATCTTTGCAAAATGAATTCTAAACTAATTGAAGGAAATTGAGACTCAGAAAGCATAATTAATAGTTCCATGCACTTTTGCTAAATCCCATTAAACTGTCTTCTATTTTCACTAATGCTTGCCAATCAGGAGAATAAAACACTGCCTTTAAGTATAATGGACAATTTAGTTTGTGAGAGTAGATTCTAAATTATTTCATAGTAAATGCTTGCCAGGGTATAATTGTAAATATGTGGACACTGCTAAAAAACAGAAAAACAAGTAATAAAGTATTACTGATTACATTCTCTAGAAGTAATTATCAAGAAAACGACAGAATACAGAGATGTGGGAAGAGAAAATTGTAGCTAAAACTCAAGGATCATATTCAATTTTTGTCTTATGCTGTCACTTCCTATGTTTTGGTGTTTCACTGTATATACACCTCAAGGAAATCACGGCTTAAAGTGGTTTACACCTTCTTGATTCCTTCTGTAGCCCTTTACCACTCTTTACAGTTGTGAAAACTGTATCACAAGCAAGTCATTAGAAAACCAGAGTTTTTAGTGACCTGAGATAAACAGGTGTATATTCAGGGCCAGTCATGAATAGAGTTTATAGCTTTGTTAATTTTCATACTCTGTTTCACCAAAGATTTAAGAGTTATAACATGATTAACATTCACTGCAATATTATATCTGCAAATGTGTTGTTACTTAAAGGCAATCATTAAAAAGTGTATCTGCTACAGCTGCATTTCTCAGTAACTGCCATAATGCTAGTTTTACTTTCAACCCTAAGCCTATTTATTTGTGTACTTGATCAACTTAGAATTTGGAATGGACATGAATCAAGTAACAGTAAAATGATTCCAGAATCATACAATGAAGAGAAAGGTTGTGCAGTTCAGAGTTCTATACCTATTTCATGTAAAACCCAAAGTGTTCTCTGCTAACTATTACTTAAATAATGCCACTACACATTTCAGAGTTGTATGTGTAATCTCAACTAAGCAATTTTCAATAGTGGGTTTTCAACTTTATTACTTTTTAGGATTGTTGTTTTCCTAGTAATTAAATATTTTATCAAATTAGATAATCTAAAAGATGGATTCTTCAATATTTTCCAGTTATGATCATTTCACCCAAGACATTTTTATATGACTTAGGCACATACACAAATAAAATTCTTATTGGTGATAAATTATAAATTACTATATTAAAAAAATAGTATACATATTATTTTAACATTTATTAAAGTTAAGAGCAAATTTGCATACTAATAAATAAAGAATAAACTGTATATTTGGCACTGGAGGACATAAAAAAAATCTTGAGTGATTTTCAAACTGCTACTTTGATCTTATAATTTCATATGCTGAGAATGTTGTCTTATGCTAATATGAATAAAAGATGATAGAAGTATGTTTAGGGCCATTTCAGAAATGTGTGAAAAATCTGTCATAACCCCTAGCCAAAATTCAGTTAATAATTTTTTTACATAATTCAAGCAAGAGATGCAAATAGCACATATTTAACTATATGAAGCATTGTAGTAAAATACAACCCTAAGACACATTAATTTGATCCTTACCTGATGGGAAAATTTTTTAAAGTTTTCACTTACAAATTATACTCTGATTTTACATGAGAGCATGAAGTATATGCAGAATAGTTGGTAACACACATTAGACTTGATTCGGAGATGAGGTGACTCAGGCCGAGGTCCTGAGCACTGTGTGGAGTGACAGCATGTCTAGAGCAGCATGCATATTATGTGCATGACCAAGGCTGAGTGAAGGCACATGAAACAGCATGGGTGAGGTTATAACCTGAACAGTTCAGATTCATTGTATTTGGTTGTGAACTCATTTTTTGGGAATCTGCAAGTGCAGACACCTTATAATTGTCAGTTTGTGGGTACCCCTAAATTCTATTTTACAATGTTCTTTGATTTAGGATGACTATGTGTGTGTGTGAAAGGGTTTTATGTGCAGCAAGAGTAATTTGCCTATCTTTGTATCAGTTTATGCTCCTCCATTTTGCAGAGCACTCATCTGGAAGAAACCTGATTCTTTTTAAGATAAGACTCCCCTATCTCCTGAAACTATTTTACTTTTATTTACTTCTATCTGATTTCATTTGGTATTCTTTCCTTATAATATTTCCTAGATCTTCCTACATTAGTTCTTTTGTTGTTGTTCATAACATATATTTTTTTTTTCCATATTACCTTCCATACTTCTATGGTCACAATCAATGGATGTAGGGATATTTAGAATGAGCAACCTCTTCCCAAGTCTATTAGTTCTGACTGAAGGAGCCGCTTCGTTTGAAGTTGTCTGCCTCCTGTCACTTCAAATAATAATCAACTATCAAAAGACTCCCTGCAGGAATGTCACTAAGATGAAAAGCTGGATGTAAAGAAAGTTCCCTGTACCTCAGAATAACCAATAGACCTGAATTTTCCTCATAGAATGGTGACTCGTTACCTTTAGAGATCTGAATTAATGATGAATTCCCCATCTCTAGATGAGAGCTGTAGTTACATCTGCATACTCCATAATCACAGTAGTTTTCTAGAAAATGTAAAAACTGAAAAATATATACATTTTTGCTTTAAAAAGGAAAATATTTAACAGATAATTGTGAAAAACTTTTTCTTAACATATCAATGTAACAGCTTTCTTTATTCTTTTCATTTAGAATGTAGATAAAGAGATAATTTGGGGACAAAAACAAATATTATATTTCTCTAGGACATCTGTAAAATTCTCACCATAGTGTCTTCTGGTTATGTCACAGAAATGCACAGAAATTCTACAACGAAATTGTAATTCACACAGCTCTTTGCAGAGTTTCACTAACTGTTGAGTTTTGCAAACTTGGTCTTTGTTCTACATAAACACAGAGAAGTAAACAATGTTCACAGAATTTCATAAGATCATCTGACTTTCCACGTATTGTTTCAAACATGATCTGAGAAACCGAAGACCCAGAAATAAATCCACACACCTACAGACCTACAGACACTTGATTTTTGACAAAGAACCCAAACTCATACAAGGGAACAAAGAAACCCCCTTCAACAAATGGTGCTGGTCTACCTGGATGTCTGCAAGTAGAAAAATGCAAATATATCCATATTTATCACCCTGCACAAAACTCAAGTCCAAGTGGATCAAAGAGCTCAATATAAAACTAAATATAGTAAATCTACTAGAAGAGTAAGTAGGGAACAGCCCTTAAGTCGTTGGCACAGGAGACAACTTTCTGAACAGAACACCAACTAACTGCTCAAGCTCTAAGATTAACAATAAAAGGGAACAATAAAAGGGAACTCCTCTGTAGCCTGGCAAATCTGCAACCCCTAGGGGGAGGTGATCAAAGAGCCTATCACTGAATTCATGCCAGAGAAAGACCCTGCTTCCCTTGCTTTGATACCTCGATCCATAGAGTCTTTCAGAGGTTTTCTGTGGTAGGCTCCTATCCTATTCCCTGTCTCCTCCTGCTTCCAATGTCTAACATGTTTGTCCTTCTGAATGAGGATTTAGCATCTTTCCTAGGTTCTTCCTTGTTGTTTAGCTTCTTTAGCAGTATGGGTTTTAGTATATTTATCCTATATTATATGGCTAATATACACTTATGAGTGAGTATATACCAGGTGTGTCTTTCTGCTTCTGGATTACCTCACTCAAGATGATCTTTTCTAGTTCCCACCATTTGCCTGCAAATTTCATAGCTTAGTAGTTTTCCATTGTGTAAATGTATCACAGTTTCTGTATCCATTCCTCTGTTGAGGGATATCTAGATTGTTTCCTAGATGTCCCTAGCTATTCCTAGTTTCTGGCTATTTTGAAAGAACAGCTATGAACATGGTTGAGCAAATGTCTTGTTGTTTAGTTGAGCATCTTTTAGATATATACCTAGGAGCCTCATAGCTGCATCTTAAGGTATCACTATTCCTAATTTTAAGAGGTGTAGACTTGCCAGGCCACAGAGGAAGACATTGCAATTAGTCCTGATGAGACCTGATAGGCTAGGGTCAAATAGAAAGGGAGGAGGACCTCCCATATCACTGGACTAGGGGAGGAACATAATGGGAAAAGGAAGGAAGGTGGTATTGGGAGGATATGAGGGAGGGGGCACAGCTGGGATACAAATTGAATAAATTGTAAAAATGATAATAACAAAAAAGTAAAAAAAATAATAAATGGGACCTCTTGAAAAGCTTCTGTAAGGCAAAGGACACTGTCAATAAAACAAAATAGAAAGCAGTCTAGAGATTGGGTGAAGATCTTCAACAATCCTACATCTAACAAAGGGCGTAACATCACACACGCACACACACACACACACAAACACACACACACACACACACACCTCAAGTTTTATATATATATATATATATATATATATATATATATATATATATATCTTAAGAAATTAAATAGCAATAAACAAAATAATCCAATTAAAAATGGAGTTCGGAGCTAAGCAGAGAATTCTCAACTGAGGAATCTTGAATGAATGAGAAGCACTTAAGGAAAAACAATAAATGTTAAGGGATATGTTTTGTGTAATGCATCTCAACTTAACTTCATATCAAAGATCATCTGGTGACATTCTACACACACTGCCTCTGCTGATGTACTTGGACAGAATCTGGTTCAAGACTTCTCAGGCATAAATACTTTTAAATGGAATGCCTTGGTTGGTCTTAAGACACATCCAGGATTCAGTGGTATGCAAGTGTCCAGGCGCAGGGGCTGTACCTGACTCTATTGCCTGCTTCTGGATCTCTTTTCCCCAACTGGACTGCTTTTGTCTAGTCACAAATAGATGATGTGTCTAGTCCTACTGCAACTTGATATTCCGTCAGGTTGAAATCCATGGGAGGCCTCCAATTTTCTGAGGAGAAAGAAAAGACAGGAGGATGGGTGGGACAGGAGAGGAGAGGGAAAACTGTAATCCTATCAGGATGTAATAAAATAAAAAAAAATAAATAAAATTTCCAAAGTTAGACAAAAAATAAACTGGAAGATGTTTGGCATTTTGTTGGTTAGGAAGTTTAAATTAGTATAATATTTTTATCATATCTGGATCCTATTCTCATAATTGGTAATATAGGAACCCTGACTTAATTCAGAAAGCCACAAGATCTAAACATTAGCTTTGTGGAGGTTGCTGTATTTTCCTTTTGTGGTTTATGTTAAGATTGGTGCATCTTTGCCTTTTCTGATCCCCTGTCTCAGGCCATTTTATTTCTCTACTTATAGTCTTAACATTAATAAAAAGTTACCCTGAGTAAGACTGTATGTTATCACATGTCACAAGGAAGATGTTTAAAGTTAGTCTGTTTCAAGGCAGCTTCAAAACCTTGATGTTCTTTTACCTCTTTCACAACATAATGGTCTCTAAATGCAAGCGTCAAATGGCTTTTCTTAATTGGACATCTTTGTATCACTTCACTTATCTCCTGCTAACCATGTAAGAACAATTCAGCATTGTGAGTGGAGGGCTCTTTAACCACCCCTCTCCCTCCTCCCACCACAAGAAGCAGCCTTGCTAGACCACAGAGGAGGATATTGCAGCCAGTCCTGAAAAATACCTGATAAACTAAGGTCAGATGGAAGGGGCGGAGGACCTCCCCTATCAGTGGACTTAGAGAGGGGTAGAGAAGAGATGAGGGAGGGAGAGTGGGATTGGGAGTGAATGTTGGAGGGGGCTACACCTGGGATACAAAGTAAATAACCTGTAATTAATATAAAAAATAAAAATTATAAAAAATATGAAATAAAAATAAATAAAATTTTCAGCATTGTGGTGTATAATCAGTGCTTTCCCAATGGTAAAATCACCTGCAAATAACTCAGATTTCTCTTACCATTGCATACTGTCAGCAGCACACAGCTCTCTCCGTCATGGCTTTTTTACCTCACCCCTGTCTGAACTAACTGTTTTTCTGGAAGTTTCACTTGCCTTCGATAGACATTCATTGTCAGGCCCTTTTTTCTCAAAAGCTCACAATTTGTTGTCATGGCTCTGTATTCCAGCAAGATGACATCTCACCTACTTCTACTATACTGTCTGTTTCTAAACTTCTATAATTTTTTTTATTTATTTTTATTTTTTATTTTTTTTATCAGTTACATTTTATTAACTCGGTATCCCAGCCGTGTCCCGATCCCTCATTCCCTCCCAGTCCCTCCCTCCCTCCCTCATCTCCACCATGCCCCTTTCCAAGTCCACTGATGGGGGGACCTCTTCCCCATTCATCTGACCCTGTTTTATCAGGTATCTTCAGGACTGGCTGCAAAGCCCTCCTCTGTGGCCTAACAGGACTGCTCCTCCCTTCGGGGGTGGGGAGACCAAAGAGCCAGTCATTGAGTTCCTGTTAGAAATAGTCCCTGTTCCCCTCACTTTGGGAAACCAATTGGTTACTGAGCTACCACAGGCTACATCTGAGTGGAGGTTCTAGGTTATATCCATACATGGTCCTTGGTTGAATGTCAGTCTCAGAAAAGACCCTGTGCCCAGATATATTTGGTCCTTGTGGAGCTCCTATCCTTTCCCCATCAGACTAACTCCCCTTCTTTCTTATGATTCTCTGTACTCTGCCAAAGGTTTGGTCATGAGTCTTTGCTTTGAAAACACTGCTAGTTAGAGTCTTTCAGATGCGCTCAGTAGACTCCTGTCATACGTTCAATGCACATCCCATCTGTCCTTCTAAACGAGGATTGATCATCTTACCCCATGTCCGCTCAATTGATTATCTTTTTTAGGTGTATAGATTTCATTATGTTTATCATATCTTATAGGTCTATATAAGTGAGTATATCCCATGTTTGTCTTTCTCCTTCTGGGATATTTCACTCAGAATGATCTTTTCTAGATCCCACCATTTGCCTGCATATTTCATGATTTCCTCCTTTTTGATTGCTGAGTAGTATTCCATTGTATAAAAATACCACAATTTCTGTACCCATTCCACCGTTGATGGACATCTGGGTTGTTTCCAGGTTCTGGCTATTACAAATAGAGCTGCTATAAACATGGTTGAGCAAGTGTCCTTTTTTTTGTACTTGAACAAACTTTGGGTATATACCTAGCAGTGGTATAGCTGGGTCTGGAGGAAGCACAAAAAGGCTGAGAAAGAAATTAGGGAAACAACACCCTTCACAATAGCCACTAATAACATAAAGTACCTTGGTGTGACTCTAACCAAGCAAGTGAAAGACCTGTTTGAGAAAAACTTCAAGTCTCTGAAGAAAGAAATCGAAGAAGATATCAGAAGATGGAAAGATCTCCTGTGCTCATGGATTGGTAGGATTAACATTGTGAAAATGGCCATACTGCCAAAAGTAATCTACAGATTCAATGCAATTCCCATCAAAATACCAACGCAATTCTTTACAGACCTTGAAAAAAAAGATTCTCAGCTTCATATGGAGAAACAAAAAACCCAGAATCTCCAAAATGATCCTGTACAACAACAGATCATCTGGAGGTATCTCCATTCCTGATCTCAAGCTGTACTACAGGGCAACAGTAATAAAAAACTTCATGGTATTGGCATAGAAACAGAAAGGAGGATCAATGGAACCACATAGAAGACCCAGAAATAAATCCACACACCTATGAATACTCGATATTTGACAAAGAAGCCAAATCCATTCAATGGAAAAAAGACAGCATCTTCAACAAATGGTGCTGGACCAACTGGATGTCTACATGCAAAAAAATGAAAATAAATCCATATTTATCACCCTGCACAAAACTAAAGTCAAAGTGGATCAAGGACCTCAACATAAAACCAGATACCCTAAATCAATTGGAAAAAAAGTGGGGAACAGCCTAGAACTCATTGGCACAGGAGACAACTTCCTGAACAGAACACCAACAGCACAGGCTCTAAGAGCAACAATCAATAAATGGGACCTCATGAAACTGAAAAGTTTCTGTAAAGCAAAGGATACCGTCATCAAAACAAAACGACTGCCTACAGATTGGGAAAGAATCTTCACTAACCCTTTATCTGACAGAGGACTAATATCCAGTATATACAAAGAACTAAAGAAGCTGAAAAGCAGCAAACCAAGTAATCCAATTAAAAAATGGGGAACAGAGCTAAACAGAGAATTCTCCACAGAGGAATATCGAATGGCAGAAAAACACTTAAAGAAATGCTCATCCTCATTAGCCATCAGGGAAATGCAAATCAAAACGACCCTGAGATATCACCTTACACCCATTAGAATGGCCAACATGAAAAACTCAAGCGATAACACATGCTGGAGAGGTTGTGGAGAAAGAGGAACTCTCCTCCACTGCTGGTGGGAATGTAAACTGGTACAACCACTCTGGAAAGCTATCTGGCACTTTCTAAAACTTCTATAATTTTATTTTCAGGATTTTCAGTTATGTAGTCAATTAAAAGTTACTTTCACTTACTTCTACAAATCTATGCATTTACTTATTTGCCTTGTATCCACTTGACACATGTTACGTAATATACCATATGCGCTAACAACTTACAACTGGAGGGTCTTAAAAACAATGAAAATGTTCAAACAAAACAACATTGCTCTAAAATGACACAGTGGAGATCATACAGACTTTAATCATTAAGGATAAGCCTGGAGCACTCTAAATGCCTCTCAGGAATTTCTCTTTTTCTTCCTTAAAATTAATTGAACTTGCAAAACATTTCAATACTACATACTGTCTTCAATTATTAATATTTATACCATTGACCTTTAAACAAACATTCAAAGAAAGCAAAAGTATGAATGTGTCTCTATTTCTTAATTTTAAGAAATACTTTGTTTCAATATTGTAGAAAGAAGTAAAATCACTTAAGTTGTGAGAAAGGTAAAACATAAAATGAACATATTTTTATACATTTTTACATTTATTTTTCATGCTTTTCCATATAACTATACTTAGATACCATATATAGTAAAGAGTATCATTATAATAGCAGTCATCAAAATAACTCATTAGACATTTTTACATACACTTATTTTTTTGTGGTCTTTGTTTTTGTGTGTCTGTGTGTTTTTATTTGTCTACATATTTGCTTCTGTGTGTATGCATGTGTATGTTAACAGATGAGCATAGAGCAAAGAACAATTTAAAATTAATCAATTTTAAATAAGAATATTGGTAAGCTATATCTTTTCATCAAAGTATATACACTGAAAATGTTGCATTGGCCATGACATTTGACCTTTGATATTTTCTAAAAGTATACTAAAATAAAAATACCCCGCAAATGTATTAAAATATTTGGGTTTTTATTATCCCATACACAAAACTTGAAAAAAATCTGTGTAGAAAAACATAATAAAGAAACCATGCCTTATCATAATGTTTCTCTGTTGAATAGCCACTATACTACAGTATACTGAAATATCAAGTAATTATCACTGAAGTAAGAATTTACCAAGTAGAAATTGAAGATGGGTCATCGAATAATCAAATAGACCATATTAAACTATTCTGTCTCTTCTTCCAATGTAATTCATTGAGTTTTCTGATAAATTAATATTGACTTTCAGATTTAATGATTTCATTATAACAGTCATTAATGCAACATTAAAATTCACTGTGAAATATAAACCTGATTTAAGATATTCAAATTATACAATTAACCAATTATTGTTCTTGAAAGGACTTGCATGCAGAAGAAGTATTTGCTCACTTCCTCTTTATTTTATAAAGACTCACATCTTTATCAAAGTGTCCTGTATCTCATGTTATTGGTGTGACTGGGCTCTTTACTCTGGACTATTTACAGTGAATTTTGTAGCATTTTATATATTTATTTTTTATTAATTACAGTTTATTCACTTTGTATCCCCCCTGTACCTCCCTCCTTACTCCCCTCCCAATCTCATCCTCCCTCTTCCCCACCCGGGAAACCTCTTCCAGTCCACTGATAAGGGTGGTCCTCCTCCCCTTCCTTCTGATCCTAGTCTATCTGGTCTCATCAGGAGTGGCTGTATTGTCTTCTTCTGTAAGACAATAAGGCTTGTTTCCCCCTCAGGGGGGGAAGTGATCCAAGAGGAGGCCAATCAGTTCATGTCAAAGACAGTCCCTGTCCCCATTACTATGGAGCCCACTTGGATACTGAACTGCAGTAGGCTACCTCTGTGCAGGGGTTCCAGGCCATCTCTATGAGTGGTCCTTGGCTGGAGTATCAGTCTCAGTCTCAGAAAAGACCCCTGTGCCCAGACTTTTAGAATTTGTCACTGTCCTTGTGTAGCTTCTGTCCTCTCCAGGTCTTACTATCTCCCACTTGTTTCATAAGATTCCCTGTACTCTGCCCAAAGTTTGGCTATGAGTCTCAACATCTGCCTCAATACCCTGTAGGGTAGAGCCTTTCAGAGGCCCTCTGTGGTAGGCTCCTGTCCTGTTGCCTGTTCTCTCCCTCCTCCAATGTCCATCCTGTTTGCCTTTCTGAATGGGGATTGAGCTTTAAACACAAAAATCTTTCTAATTTTGCATAAGCAATACAAGTGGTTTCTTTAGTCTATGCCTTACCTCATACAACATCCACAGGTGTCTTTATAAATGATAGTTTGATGGCTAAAAGGTCATCTATCCACATAGTTTGTGGGGAATAATGTGTAGATAGATATTTAATAGCTGCTAATTTTCCTGCATTTATCCTTAATGATTAAAGTCTGTATGATCTCCACTGTGTCATTTTAGAGCAATGTTGTTTTGTTTGAACATTTTCATTGTTTTTAAGACCCTCCAGTTGTAGGTTGTTAGCACATATGGTATATTACGTAACATGTGTCAAGTGGATACAAGGCAAATAAGTAAATGCATAGATTTGTAGAAGTAAGTGAAAGTAACTTTTAATTGACTACATAACTGAAAATCCTGAAAATAAAATTATAGAAGTTTTAGAAAGCGCCAGGTAGCTTTCCAGAGTGGTTGTACCAGTTTACATTCCCACCAGCAGTGGAGGAGGGTTCCGCTTTCTCCACAACCTCTCCAGCATGTGTTATCGCTTGAGTTTTTCATGTTGGCCATTCTGATGGGTGTAAGGTGATATCTCAGGGTCGTTTTGATTTGCATTTCCCTGATGAGCTCTCACTGGCTCACTGGCTGTACATCCTAGGATTCTTACTACTCAACGCAAATACTTTCTTAGTCAAATGCATTTGCCATCAGTTGTAGTTAGTAATTATTTCTTTACCAAGTCAGTACTTGCATTTATACAAGTACTTTTTAAAAATCTGAACCTGCCACCCTGCTTTACGAGCTACTTTTGCTTTTGGTACTTGTAAATATGTATTTCACACACTCTAGAAGGAGTTTTTGTTTCATTTTGTTATTGTACTTCACATTACATTACATGTATGAATGTTTTGCTTTCATGTGTGGATTAGTACTACTGTGCCTGCTACTTGTGAAGGCCAGAAGAGGGAATCAAATACAGTGGAATTTTAGTTACAGATTATAATAAACTGTCATGTGGCTGTTAGGAAATGAACCCAGATCCTCCAAAAAATCAGACAGTGGCCATTAACACTGAACCATGTCTCCCACACTCCCACAGTTTATTTGTCTGAATGTTTCTTCAGTAAATTTCACTTCAGATGGTGTAGATTCTTGCCTGTATTATTTAAATTCTGGTACATTTCTTGATAAAACGAGCACTACTTTTTATTTGTTTGAAAACCAAATGAATATGTAACAAACAAACAAATAAATAATGAACAAGCAAAGATCTATTATAAGGCTTTTCTTTCGTAGTTCTGTAGTTCTATTTTTTTTATATCAACCATGAAAACAAGACTAAACAAGGTCCTGCATTCACACACATATGTGCACACACATAAAACAAACAAATAAGAAAACATCTTCAGAAAAATTAACTATTTGAGCTCATAAATAATTCTCTTGATCTTGAAATTGAGTTTTATTTTATCTGTAGATGCTATTGTTAAAGAATCTGGTTTAAGAGTCAAATCCCTACTACATGATGGCAAGACAGGATATGAAAGCAGATTGATGCTCAAAAATTTTATTTGAAAGGTTTATGCTTTGAGCAGCATTGGGCGAGCTAAGGGATCTACTAACAGGAAATCTTTGGACATCAACAAAGTCATACTCATTCACCTCTTAGAACTAAAATCAATCAGTGGCCTCTTTTGTCAAGGTTCATGCCCTGTAACTTTTATTCATTTCTTTTCTTATTAGAAAGTGTTAGGTTTTTTTTTTTTTTTTCAACCACCTTCTTATTCAGGAGGTTGATGTTAGCCTGCTGTTTGAATATTTGTTTTGTGAAATACAGAAATTCTTCCTAGTGATTCAAAAGAGGAAATGTTAAGATTGGCTTTTCTTACTTTCAAGTGCGTCTTTCTCTTGGAATACTACAGAGGGAAACAAAAAAAAAATCACCTTTGAAGCAGTTGCTACACGGTGAATACTAAGCTTGGCTATGGCAAACCTTTGATAGCTTCTACTGTTTTCAACAAATTCCAAAGGGATACTTAAAAATGTTCATTGAAATTATTTCTTTTTCTTAGCATTCTGTAATGTCCTGTTATTCTATAAAAAATCCTGAATTATCTAATGAGGAGATTTGTAAGAAGAAATAAGCCATTCCTGATTTTGGCAAAATCTCAAAACAACATAGAACAGTTATGTAAAGAAAGGGCCAAATATATCTGGGCACAGGAGTCTTTTATGAGACTGTATCTCCAACCAAGGACCATGTATGGATATAACCTAGAACCCCTACTTGGATATAGCCCATGGTAGCTCAGTATCCCAGTGAGTACCCTAGTAAGGTGAACAGGGACTATTTCTGACATGAACTTAATGGCTGGATCTTTGACTTGCCCCCCCCCCCCCAGGAAGAGTAGCCTTGCTAGACCTCGGAAGAGGACATTGCAGCCAGTCCTGAAGATACCTGATAAGCTAAGTCAGATGGAAAAGGAGGAGGACCTCCTTATCATTGGACTTGGAAAGGGGCAGGGAGGAGATGAGGTAGGGAGGGTGGGATTGGGAGAGAATGAGGGAGCGGGATACAGCTGGGATGTAGAGTTAATAAACTGAAACTAGTATTAAAAAATAATAAAATAAAATAAAGAATTACAGCAGGGGTCTCAGGAAAATAAGTTAGTTTAAACCATTATGAATTATTATAGCATAAATAATGAGTCTAAGGGTAGGGATTCCACTATAGCTGACACTCAGGGCTCTGATGATTGTGGCAAAAATATTCCTGGCCAGGAGTTTGCATGTGTGGAATTCACTCCCTCACTCAGCTCATTCAGGTTTCCACTAGGAGATGGATGGCATCCTATGGAAAGACTGGTTCATTTTCTATTTTGTCTACCCAGAGAAGAAGATTTTTGGCAATGAAAACAAAAAGTCTATGTGCTAGCATTAGGTCTTATTTTACAGTCAGAATAATATGACAATGATTATCAACCACAACTACAACAGTTATGATTGAAAGTACCATGATATTTAATGGCTAAAATCAGATTTTGTGGGTTTTTTTTTTTTTTTTATTCTCTGGGGACCTTTCCATGTATCTGCGGTTGGCTTGGAACTTACTATGTAGATCAGGGTGGCCTCAGTTTCACAGAGCTCAACCTGCCTCTGCACTTGCCTCTGCCTCAGCCATGTGCACCCTCGCACCTGGTTTTTAGTATGTTAAATTATGCATAATGCAGAGATATGTACATTTCTATCGCTGATAGGTCATAGATTAAACAAGAACATGTCTTATATGCACAAATGTACTCATGTGCATGTATTCGTATATGTATATATTTACATGTCTACTATATCTGCCTCTGTGTATATATGGATGGAAATTTCTCTCACAATTGATGTTAGAGAAAATCATGCCATAGTGCTGTGATTTATACATTAGCATGAGTTATCCTTGAAACAGAAATTAAACAGAGGATATAGAGAAAAATAATACTATGTAAACCTATATTTATATGCAATCAATATGTTCCTCTTGAACGTTTTCCTGTGAAAACCAATCCACTCAATCATAGAAAATCCCATGTTTATTGTAAAATATAGTGTGTATATATTTTATTTATTTATTATTTTTTTCTTATCAGTTACATTTTATTAACTCTGTATCCCAGCTGTATCCCGCTCCCTCATCCCTCCCAATCCCACCCTCCCTCCCTCATCTCCACCGTGCCCCTTTCCAAGTCCACTGATGGGGGGGACCTCCTCCCCATTCATCTGGTCCTGTGTATATTAAGAAAGATTCTAGTTAAATATTCCCTGGAGATGAACTACATATAGGTAATTAATTAGAACACCTTAAAGAAAAACCTCAACTTTCTACTTTTCTCAAAATTTCCAAAGTAGGATGCCATCTTATGTATAAAGCTGTACTTCCTTCAATAAAAGAAAAAAGACCCCCCCACACACACAATATATATATTTATATGTTAAACCAAACCAATTTCATTATTTGCAAAGTATAAATGACATTAAAACATTTGATGGGCTTATATAAATAATTTAGAAATGTATATGTAATTTTTGAGTCATCTCATCTTTTACATTATTTTATTTTGTTCATGCTAAGAACAAAACCAGTGTCATGCTAATGTTTCCAGAATTAATTATACTTTCTTTTGGGAGTGACTGAATGTTTCGATGGGTACCATGTGAGTGTCTGATACTTTGGAGGGTGAGAAGTGATTGCCAAATATCATGGAACTGCAGTTCTAGAAGGCAATAAGCCCATATTTGGATGCCGGAAACTAAACCTGGGGCCTCTGCAAAAGTAATAAATGCTCTCAATGTCTAAGCCAGCACTTCACAGTACCCTGTGTTTTCATTATCGTCTCTACAGTAACCGATACACAGCAAAACAAGACCTATTTGTATCTTTGAGTGTATATTCCAAACAATATGTTGTAAACATAAGATCAACTTGGTTTAATTGACAGAAAATGCTGAATTCATATTTATATAAAATATTATAAATACAATAATTACAAAAGTTTGTTTTCTGTAAAATACCATGATTTATTTAACATGTCAATCAGTGATATGAAGAACTTGAGTGACTGGCTGGATAAAACACATAGCCAAGTCAAGAAAATCATAGCCAATCATGCATAAGGAAAATCTGCTACAATCGTTCATGAATGTTAAATGTCAACAGTGATGGATATTTATACAGTAAAGGAGGGAAAGGTGGAACAGTGGCATTCTGGATCAAAATTTCTGAAAGTGACATTGATGTGTTATGACAGATCAGAGAAATAGTAAAATACTTTGAAATAGGTTAAAAATTTTTAAATGATGGAAAAAAATAAAAAGACCAGAAGGACTTTGCACCATGTTCTGTAGGCAAAGCCTGAAAGTCAACAGAGTTGTTTTTTTTTTTTTTTGTTTTTTTGTTTGTTTGTTTGTTTTTTTCATGAATAAAAATCATTTGTCAATTATACAGAGCTCTGCTTTCCAAGGGGTGAATACATGGCTCTGGTGATAAATACTGTTCCAAAAATCTACCAGTCAGTTATGCTATCTAATCATGTAAAAAAAAATGACTATTTTTTTACAATTTTATGGACATGATTTCTAAACAAAGCATCTTTTGAGTTGAGACTAATTTGGAAATAAATTTGATTTTTCTCCCTCTAAAATATTCAAGAATATAAATAAATTCATATGAGAGGATATTATACATGTACGAATATGATTTAAGTATATAGGTATGAATAATAACCCTGATACCCCTGACCTTATTTCTGTTCATTATTCTTGATAACAAAGAGGATGCTATTCCTAACAGTACTAAGAAAGATCAGAATCCTATACAACCAGGAAGATAAACTAAATATATAGGATACATTTCCCTCCTTGTGCTGTATCTAATTCTGAGAAGTGATTTAGTAAATCTGAATAATTTAAAAATCCTTAAAAAGGTAGATTATTATATACTATATATTGCTATAATATTTATACCTTATATATAGTCACTGTGTAAGCTAGAAATTGTTCAGGGCCTGCTTTCTCAAGTTAGACCACCCTCAAATATCTGTTGGTGATACATATATATATATATATATATGCATATATTTATGTGTGTGTTATGTGTGTGTATAAATTATATACATATATGTGTGTACATACATAACTGTGTATGTAATATATTTACACTTTTAAAATTTAAATTAAAATTCTGTTGAGTTTCACTTACTGGCCAACAATTTATCAACAAGGAAGTAACTGAAATGTTATTAAAACGCATGATGCTAAATACTGTAATATACTAAAATGTGCCAATATCATAATCTTTAAAAGATTAATGGAGGAGAAAAGTAAGTCAAACTTATGTGTATTTACTCAAAAGAGAAGTGCCTTTCTGTAGGAAATGATGATTTTTTTTTTGAGTACCAATCAAAATGATTAGTTAGGCAGTGGGCCAGAAATATTAAGTAAATTAAAGCATTTTTCTAATCTAATATTAAATATGTTTTTGAGCAGTTAAATTTGAAATATTATAAAAACTTACATTGTAATTCAGTTCAGCTCAGG
This sequence comes from Meriones unguiculatus, assembly GCF_030254825.1. Lineage (NCBI taxonomy): Eukaryota > Metazoa > Chordata > Mammalia > Rodentia > Muridae > Meriones > Meriones unguiculatus. Next base: position 77,736,840 of record NC_083357.1, on the reverse strand, counting down.
GAATCTCCATTCACTCGAGTCTTGTGCTGGCAGATAGAATCTATCTGTGTAACTTGATCCTTGGGTAAAGAGAGCAAATCAATTGTCTTGGAATGTATTACTTACTTTTCTACTACTGTGATAGAACAGCATGACCATGGCCAAGTCAATTTACAGAATGAAGACTTTGTTTGGGTTTATGGTTCTAGACGATTAGAGTCCATCACCATCATAACTGAAATACAGGGCAGCAGGAAGGCATGGGCAATGTAGCATCCAGCATGGAGTTCCGTTAAGAATCCCACGAGAGCAATGAGCTACACAAACATACCACATATGCATCGGGCCTGGGTGACTTATTTCTAAAACAGGATCATATGATTCATGCTAGGATTGTATACATTCACCGAGACTAGTTTCTTTCTGTACCAAACATGCTTGGAGAGAGATGTTTTAGTAGACGTATATGCTTGTGTGTGCTAGTGACAGGTTGATATTCACAATAAAAGGATTGCTGAAAGTTTAGATTGTATCCTTTGTATATTGAGGGATTGCCTTATAATCAAGAACATCAGAACAAAGGAGACAGAAAACTACTGCAAGCTTTTATTGCAACCTGAAGAAGAAACTTTATATGCATTTAATTTATTTAGCAATACTAAATATTTTAAATGGGGTCTTGAATTCTGGACATCTTTTTCTTAACTATTTTATGTTTACAAGAATTACGTGTAGTGTGTGTATTAGGTTTTCCCCTGGAAAGAGAACAGTAGAGGGTTTCTATGCATGCATACAGGTCAGCTCTGAAACATACTGATGGCCTTCTGCTACTGAAAATACCTTTGCTGAATGGTCTGGATGACAGTATAGGATTTTTTAAAATTCTGGATATATATATATATATATATATATATATATATATATATATATATATATATGTGTGTGTGTGTGTGTGTGTGTGTGTGTATACAGAAATATGTTTACTGTAAGATATTAGATGTTATTATAACAGCGAGATGGCCTAATCCCATGATTTGTAGGCAGAGTCAGCAAACTAAGGACCCAGGGGAGCAGATGGCTTAATTTGCAGGCCATGCAGATTAAACAAGGCCCACCTACACTGTAGAGATAATTGGATTTACTCTATGTGCTGATCTAAAATCTTATCTCATCCAATAATGCCTTTAAATGAATGCATAAAGAGGAAAAGACACGACAAAATTTACTGTCAAGTAAATTTATCATTCAGAAAACATATTTCAAACAACAAATTAAAATAAGAAGTATAAAAGTCCATACCCATTCCTCCTGGAGCCACTATCCTTTCCTTATATATATCTGATTTGCTGATTGATGTCAGTTGTATTCTAACAAACTTCAGGTAACACTTTTGCAAATCAGTCTTACTCCAGTAAGACTGGAGTAAGCAAATGCATTCAGTTTTAATTGTCTGAGAAAGTCATTATAAAGGTTGTTTCCGTAGAATGAAGAACCATGGACTGTTGTTTCATTTTGTCCCTGTCAATATTTAAATTCTCAGCACACTACTGTCCATCTTACATAATTTCTGGGGAACAGTCAGAATGCTCTTTTCTAAAGGTCAGCCATCACACATACATCTCCTGGGTCCTTTCAACACTTTCCTTACCCTTGACTTTCTGAAATTTGGAGGGGTCAGGTTTGCCACATTAATCCTGTTCATATGCTTTTAGCTTCTGATAAACTAGGGTGTAGTGTTTAACCTTAAGGTGGGCGAGATTTTTTTTTTTTTTTTTTTTTTTTTTTTTTTTTGCTTCTGATATCTCTTATTCTTTCTTCTCCTCCTATTTTGCGTATGTCGCACATCTGATGATTTTCTTTAAGTTTCTGGGTATTCTGTTCTGTGTTTCCATATTTTTCTCCTTGACTTAAAGTTTAGGGGGTGTTTATTAAAATATCCTTACGGGGGGGAGATCATCTCAATTGAGTCAAGTTTACTAATAACCCCATCAATGGCATGCTTTGTTTCTGCTGTGGTGTTATTTCTGATATTTATTTTTGGTTCTTAACACTTCCATCTGTTTGCTTACACTGCCCATCTGCGCTTGCATGCTGTCTTCTTTGCCCATCAGAGCCCTTAGCATATTAATCACAGGTGGTTTAAACCTCCATCTGATCATTTCAAAAGCGCTGCTTTTTCTGAGTCAAGTTCCCATGCTTCCTCTCTATCCACAAACTGTGTTCTTGAACTTTTAATATGCACTGTTGCTTCTTTCTTTGGGGTCGATGGAGATACTGCACAGTTTCCTCAGCATGAAGTAGTGTCTGGAGAAAAGAAATCATTCTAAAATCCTTTCATCAGTTTTCAGTCTTCTAGTATGAATTTGCTTTGGACTGTGATCATCATATCATCTTCTCAGTCCACCCTCTACTGTTAGGTGAGAAAGAACAGCTATTGTGGGCTGGGTCTGGATGTTTCCCTTCCCAGAGACCAGTGATCCTTCCATAAATCCCTAGCAAGCCTTGCTCTGCTTAACTAGCTTGTCTTGAAGGTACAGCCTTTTCAGAAGAGACTGTTCCAGGTCTGGGGAGATCGTTCAGTGGATGACTGCACTTGCTAACTAGAAGACGAATGTTGGGTTCTCAGCACCAATGTAGTGGCACACGCATGTGTGTAATTTGAGTTCTAATGAACCTGATATACTAGTCTCTTCTCCACATGTATCAGGCATGTGATGTAGTAATGTTTCAGTAAACAATATCAGACAGGAGTTCCAGCCAGATTTTAAATCCGTACTTAGTTATTCCCATAACACCCATGCTATTATTGCTGGTCACTAATGTAGCTCACAGGCTTCACGACTGTAAATGACTATTGATTCCTTATCTCTCTCTGAGAGTTTAAATAGAATCTTCGGGCATATGACATATATTTTAAGGATTATTTGATAAAACAAATTACATACATCTATAAAATTCTCAATAAAAAGAAGACAATGTGTTGTCACTTGGGTTGTTCATCTTAACCAAACTGATGAGTGTAGGGTGAAGTCTCATAGTCGTTTTGACTTGCATTTCCCTGATGACTAAGGACGTTGAACATTTCTTTAAGGGTTTCCTGCCATTTGATATTCTTCTATTGAGAATTCTCTATTTAGCTCTGTACCCCATTTTTTAACTTTTCTAAATTTTTTTATTAATTACACTTTACTCACTTTGTATCCCCCTGTGGTTCCCTCCCTCCTCCTGTCCCAATCCCTCCCTTCCTTCACCCTCTGCATGCATGCCCCTCCCCAAGTCCACTGATAGGGGAGGTCTTCTTTTCCATCCTTCTGATTCTAGTCAATTAGGTTTCATCAGGAGTGGCTGCATTGTCTTCTTCTGTGGCCTGGTAATGCAGCTCCCACCTCAGGGGGAGGTAATTAAAGAGCAGGCCAATCAGTTCATGTCAGAGACAGTCCCTGTTCCTATTACTATGGAACCCACTTGGACACTGAACTGCCATAGGCTACATCTGTGCAGGGGTCTTAGGTTATCTCCAAACACGTACCCCATTTTTTAATTCAATTACTTCATTTGTTGCGGTTTAACTTCTTGAGTTCTTTATATATAGTGGATATTAGCCCTCTGTGAGATACAGGGTTGGTGAAGATCCTTTCCCAATGTGTAAGCTATCGTTTTGTTTTGACGACAGTGTCCTTTGCTTTACAGTAGCTGTTCAGTTTCATGAGGTCACATTTATTGATTGTTGCTCTTAGAGCCTGTGCTGTTGGTATTCTCTTCAGGAAAATGTCTCCTGTACCAATGATTTCAAGGCTCTTCCCCCCTTTTTCTTCTAACAAGTTTAGTGTGTCTGGTTTTATATTGAAGTCTTTGATACACTTGGACTTTAGTTTTTGCAAAGTGATAAATATGGATCTATTTGCATTTTTCTACATATATACATCCAGTTAGACCAGCACCCTTTATTGAAGATGCTATCTTTTTTCCATTGTATGGTTTTGGATTCTTTGTCAAAAATCAGGTGTCCATAAGTGAGTGTATTTATTTATGGGTTTTCTATCTGATTCCATTGATCCACCATTCTATGTGGAGAAAGGGGAACACTCCTCCCCTGCTGGTGGGAATGTAAACTTATATAACCACTTTGGAAATCAATTTGGTGTTTTCTCAGACAATTAGGAATAATGCTTCCTCAAGATCCAGCTATACCAGTGCTAGGCATATATCCAAAAGACGCTCAAGTATACAAAAAGGACATCTGCTCAACCATGTTTGTAGCAGCTTTATTTGTAATATCCAGAAGCTGGAACAGCCCAGATGCCCCTCAGTTGTTGAGGAAATGATACAGAAATTGTGGTACATCTACACAATGGAATATTACTCAGTGATAAAAAATAAGGAAATTGTGAAATTTACAAGTAATGGTGGGAACTGAAAAAGATCATCCTGAGTGAGGTATCTCAGAAGCAGAAAGACACACAGGGTATATACTCACTCATAAGTGGATACTAGACATATAATATAGGATAAACATACTAAAATCTGAACATGGGGATTGAGCATCTTAGCCAGAGTCTAATCAGGAAGGAGGACTCTGGCTAAGATGCTCAATCCCCATTCAGAAAGGCAAAGAGGATGGACAATGGAGGAGATAGAATACAGGGAAGAGGACAGGAGCCTACCACAAAGGGCCTCTGAAAGGCTCTACCCTGCAAGGTATCGAGGCAGATGCTGAGACTCATAGCCAAACTTTGGGCAGAGTGCAGGGAATCTTATGAAACAAGTGGGAGATAGTAAGACCTGGAGAGGACATTATCTCAACAAGGATAGCGACAGATCCTAAAAGTCTGGGTACAGGGGTCTTTTCTGAAACTGATACTCCAGCCAAAGACTCATGGAGATGGCCTGGAACCCCTGCACAGAGGTAGCCTACTGCAGTTCAGTATCCAAGTGGCCTCATAGTAATGGGGATAGGGACTGTCCCTGACAGGAACTGATTGGCCTGCTCTTTGATCACCTCCCCTTGAAGGGGGAACAGCCTTAACATGCCACAGAAGAAGACAGTGCAGCCACTCCTGATGAGACCTGATAGTCTAGGGTCAAAGGGAAGAGGAGGAGGTACTCCTTTATCAGTGGACTGCAAGAAGGACACGGGTGGGGAAGAGGGAGGGTGGGATTGGGAGGGGAGGTGGGAGGGAGGTACAGGGGGGGATACAGCGTGAATAAACTGTAATTAATAAAAATTCAAAAATTCAAAGAAAAAGAAGACAATGTTTCATGTATATTTTAGAATCATCACGCCACTCTTTCTTAAGCCAGGAAGTACAAGATATTTCTCAAATATTCATTGTGATGTCAGAATTCCAGAAGACGAAGCCCATTTTGACAGCTGTGGAGGCTCTTTTCTGACTGGGTTTTTCTTGAGGTTTGTATTCTCTTAATTTTCTGTGATTAACATTTAGCAGTGTATCAGCTGTGGAGCTGATTTCTCAATACTAACATTTGCTTTCATGGAAATTCCTGCTTAAGACCTCTGTTACAGAAATCTTTGATTTTCATTTGCTGCCTTTTAGCATCTCCAGTTGAAGAGAAGCTGTGGTTTACCCTGTGACCTCACTTTTCTTTTTTTTTTTTTTTTCAAGATCTTTTTTTTTTTTTATCAGTTACATTTTATTAACTCTGTATCCCAGCCGTGTCCCGATCCCTCATTCCCTCCCAGTCCCTCCCTCCCTCCCTCATCTCCACCGTGCCCCTTTCCAAGTCCACTGATGACCTCACTTTTCTTAAACCTTGAAGAACTGTTGAATTTTCAACGTATTCCTTTTTTAATTGTTAGGAAGAAAGAAGATTTTGTAGCTTCTTGTATGGCAGACTGAAACCAGAAGGTGAAGATGGTTTCTGTGTGTCAAAATCCAACATAGATTTGGAGAATGAATACATGAATTTTAATAGAAAAATATTGCCAGATACTGTGTCAAACCTATGAGTAGTAGAGACACTTAATTCATACTTAAAAATAAACAATGAGAAAACTAGATTTATTTAATAAATGAACAGATTAAAATTCAGAAAAATGAAATACCAGAAAGTACCTGCCTGCATACCAAGTGCCAAAATCATTGCTTTTAAATTTAAGTGAAAATAACACTGTTAATAAATAGTCTTTTGACTCTAGCAAAGATAGAAAGAAAAGATTGAGAGGAAAAGGGGAAGAGATAAAAAGAGATAGAGAGAGATGACCTTCACAGTTTTAAAATGATGTTTACAAACAACTATTGACTTTATTCTGTAAAAGTAAATATTTGATTATTACTTTTTCAAAGTCAATGAGAGTCTATTTCAACTATTAGTGCAGTGCCTATCTTGAGCTACAATAAGAATTATGATGAACACTAAATATCTATAAAACTTTGGAAACTTTTTTCCTCTGAATGTGAGAAAACTAAAGGGCATTTTATATATTGAATTAGACATGGCATTGTCCCAGTGATGTATAATCTTATCACTAAATATTTGATGAGAGAAGGTGGTTGTCCTCCATGCCTGCCTGGTTTAACATTGGAGAGCTGGTGTTTTATCACCACTCCAAGAAGGTGCCATCATTTAAGTATATAAGAATTACTCAGGTTAATGTCAGTCCAGTTAAGGCCAGAAGGCCTGTGAACACTATAAATTATCAAAGAAGTGCTCACCAACATTATTTTAACTTATGCAACATGCTCCTTTAGACAAAGGGAAAAATAAGCCATATACCTAGGAAAATGAAAGGAGACAGTTGAGTGATGAGACACAGACAATTTCTGTCAATATACTTTACTGTGAGTCAGTTTTAATTCTTGGTATTCTCTTTATGTTCCTGTTGAAAGTTGCATATAGCCCTTGCAATGGTTATCCTCAAGCACTAAAGACTTTAAGAAACCTATCACAGGGTTCCAAATGTTGAATATAAAGCCTTTGAGAAAAAAAAACATTAGTTTTCAAGTTGATCCTCTGCTATCAAAGTATTAATAAAAGTGGAAATGCACCTCACTTCCATTTAAATAAAAAGAATACACATTGTCATTCCAATAAGGAGCCATTTAATTACATTGGAAAAATTGTACAACAGAACGTGGAAATAGAAGTCACTGTGTAATTTCTGTCTGTTCAAAGAAGAAATAAACTGTTTCAGTAGAATAACTATCAGTTACTTTAGACTGTTATGTAAGAAAAGTCAGCTACAAGCTACTTTCATCTAATGGCAAATGTATTAGGTTTTTGTTTCAGCTTTTTACAATAACATAGCAAAAGAAACTGTGAATAATAGTTTATAGAGGATGGAAGCACTAGACAGAAGCTAACAACGTACATTTATATATGTTAAGGACCAAGTGAGGTGCCTCAACATTCAGTAGCTATAAACATTTTTAGGGACTATGACTGTTACTGTTTATCCAAAAGATCTGCTTTAAGATACTGATAATACTTCCTAATTGGTAGGGTTTCTGAGACCTTTCTAAAAATACCATGTATGTACTAATGTGATAGTATATATGTGATAGAGTTGACATGACAGGATACCCTAAGCGTCGTGGCTTAGTTCAAAGTCCAAGCTGAAGGTATCATCCTAGTGTTTCATTATCTTATCTCAGTTTGTAAGGCCTAGCATGATAGAAGTGGTGACTTCCCTAAGGGACACATCCATACCTAAACGTCTCCATACATCTCACAGCACAAACATTCTGGGGTTTAATGCATTGGCATGCAAAGGTTAGAAGGATATCTTTCATTTCATACTAGCGCTATTTAGGAGTTCTTAGTAAAGACCCTATGGCAAGTATTCCCATATTTCAAGGAGTTATGATTCTTTTATTTTTTCATGTTATGATGCATTTTAGACCTTTTCTTCTCCTACTTTAAAAACATATAGTGTAATTATCTTCAAGATAAACCTTAAGTGCAGGTGTGTCCAGCTAAAGTAGAAATTATGAAAATGAATGATAAAACTATGAAATAAATTTGCGGTTACACAGGGATCATTGTTAAACTGAAGAAGTCAACAACTACAGATAATAAAAGTACCATGCAAAATGTAAAGAAGGCTGAATATTAAAATTTTGTTACAAAAAACCTATTTTTTCTCTTTTCTTTTTATCATTTATTATAATTTATTCAAGTTGTATCATGGCTGTGGCCCTGTCCCTTATCTCCTCCCAATCCCACTCTCCCTCCCTCTTCTACCTCTATGCTCCTCCCTTAGTCCACCGATAGTAGAGGTCCTACTCCCTTTCTATTTGAATCTAGCTTATCAGGTCTCATCAGGACTGGCTGAATTGTCTTCTCTGGCCTGGCAAGGCTGCACACCCCAGGGGGAGGTGAATAGACAGCTTCCCACTGAGTTCATGCCAGAGAGAGTCCCTGTTGCCTTACTAGTGACCCCCATTTAGAGACTGAGCCTATGGGCTACACCTGAGCCAGGGATTAAGGTCCTCTCCATGCATTGTCTTTGGTTGGAGTATCATTCTCTTCAGAGGCTCCAGGGCTTAATTTTTATGTCTCTGTTGGTCTCCTTTTGGAGCTCCTGTCTCCTCCAAGTCTTTCTTTCTCCCCCTTCTTTCATAAATTGGCATGCACTCTGCCCAAAGTTTGGCTATGAGTCTCTGACTCTGCTTTGCTACCTAGATCAGTAGGGTCTTTCAGAGGCTGTCTGTGGTAGACTCCAATTGTATTCTGTTTTGCCCCTCTTCTGCTGTCTATTGACTTTGTCCTTCTGAATGAGGATTGAGCATCTTCTCTAGGGTTTTCCTTGTTGTTTACCTTCTTTGGGAATAAAGACTTTAGTATATTTATCTTATTTTATATGGGTAATATTCACTGATGAGTGAGTACATACCATTTGTGTCTTTCTGCTTCTGGGTTATCTCACTCAAGATGATCTTTTCTAGAACCCAACATTTGCCTGCAAATTTCATGACTTACTTGTTTTTAATTGTTGAATAGTATTCCATTGTGTAAATGTACCACAATTTCTGTATCCGTTCCTCGATGGAGAGACATCTAGGTCATTTCCAGCTTCTGGCTATTACAAATAAAGCTTCTAGAGCATGACTGAACAAATGTCCTTGTTGTGTACTTGAGCATATTTTGGATATATGCATAGGAGTGGTATAGCCATGTCTTGAGAAAGCACTATTCCTAACTTACTGAGATCACACCAGATTGATTTTCAAAGTGGTTACACAAAGTTACATTCCCATCGGCAATGGAGGAGGCTTGCCCTTTCTCCACATCCTCTCCAGCATGTGTTGTCACTTGAGTTTTTGATCTTAGCCATTCTGGTAAGTGAAAGGTGAAATCTCAAGGTTGCTTTGATTTGCCTCTCAGTGATGACTAAGGAGGTTAAACATTTCTTTAAGTGTTTCTCTGCCATTCAATATTCCTCTATTGAGAATTCTCTGTTTAGCTCTGTAACCCATTTTTTAAACTGGGTTTCTTGGTTTGTTGGCATTTAACTTCTTAAGTTTTTCATATATTCTGGATATAAGTCCTTTGTCAGATACAGGGCTGGTGAAGACCATTTCCCAGTCTGTAGGCTGTTGTTTTGTTCTGACAACAGTGTTCTTTGCTTTACAGAAGCTTTTCAGTTTCATGATGTCCCATTTATTGATTGTTGATCTTAGAAGCTGTGTGTTGGTGTTCTGTTCAGGAAGTTGTCTCCTGAGCAAATAAGTTCAAGGCTCTTCCCCACTTTTTCTTCTAACAGATTTAGTGTGTCTGGTTTACATTGAGGTCTTTGATCCACTTGGACTTTAGTTTTGTGCAGGGTGATGAATATGGGTTTATTTGCATTTTTCTACATGTAGATATCCAGTTAGACCAGAACCATTTGTTGAAGATCTGTCTATTTTGCACTGTATGGTTTTGGCTTCTTTGTCAAAATCAAGTAGGTGTGTGGGTTTATTTCTGGGTCATCTATTTGATTCCATTGATCTACCAGTTTGCTTCTCTGCCAGTACCACACAGTTTTTATTGCTATTACTCTATAGTACAGCTTGAGATCAGGATGGAGATACCTCCAGATGATCTGTTATTGAAAAGAATTGTTTTATTAATTCTGTTTTTTTTTTCTATATGAAGTTGAGAATTGTTTCAAGTTCTGTAAAGAATTGTTTTGGTATTTTAATGAAAATTGCATTGAATCTGTATTTTGCTTTTGGTAAGATGGCAATTTTAAATATGTTAATCCTACAGATCCATGAGCATGGGAGATCTTTCCATCTTCTAACATATTCTTTAATTTCTTTCTTCAGACACTTGAAAGTTTTTTTTCATACAGGTCTTTCATATGCTTGGTTAGAGTCAGACCAAGGTATTTTATAGTATATGTGGCTATTTTTAAGGTGTTGTTTTCCTGATTTCTTTCTCAGACCTTTTCCTTTTGTATACAGGAGGACAATTGATTTTTTTTTTTTTTTTTAGTTATTTTTTTATCCAGCCACTTTGCTGAAGGTGTTTATCAGCTGAAGGAGTTCTCTGGATGAATTTTTGGTGTCACTCATGTAGACTATCTTATCATCTGCAAATAATGATACTTTGACTTCTTCCTTTCAGATTTTTATCCCCTTGCTCTCTTGCAGTTTTATTATTGCTCTAGCTAGGACTTCAAGTACTGTGTTGAAGAGATACAGAGAGAGTGTGCAATCTTGCCTTGTCCCTGATTTCTTTGGGGTTGATTTACGTTTCTCACCATTTAATTTGATTTTGGCTATAGGCTTGCTTATATTGCCTTTACTATGTTTAAGTATGTGCATTGTATCTCCAATCTCTCCAAAACTTTAAATATAATTGGGTGATGGATTTTGTCAAATGATTTTTCTGCATCTGTGGAGGTGATCAAGTAGTTTCTTTCCTTCTGTTTATGTGATAGAATATATTGATGGATTTCCATATAGTGCACCACCCCTGCATGCCTAGGTTGAAGGCTACTTGGTCATGGTGGATGATATATTTTATGTGTTCCTTATTTCAGTTTGCAAATATTGTACTGAATATTTTTATGTCAATGTTCATAAGATAAATAGGTCTGAAGTTCTTCTTTTTTGTTGGGTATTTGTGTGGTTTAAGTATCAACTTTACTGTGGCCTCGTAGAATGAGTTTGGTAGTGTTCCTTCTGTTTCTATTTTGTGGAATAGTTTGAAGAGTAATGGCATCCGCTCTTCTTTTAAGATCTGGTAGAATTCTGTGCTGAAACAATGAGGCTCTGGGCTTTTATTTGCAGTGAGACTTTTGATGACTGCTTCTCTTTCCTTGGGGGATATAGGACCGTTTAATCTATTTACTTGATCTTGGTTTAGCTTTGGTAAATGGAATCTATCAAGAAAATTGTCCATTTCATTTAGATTTTCAGTTTTTATTGTATATAGCCTTTTGAAATAAGACCTAATGAATCTTTGAATTTTCACAGTAGCTGGTGTTATGTCCCCCCTTTTGTTTCCTTGTTTTTTAATTGAACTTTATTGAGTTAAAAATAAAATTAGAAATGTTACAGTTTAGATAAAAAGTCCCCCAAAATTCATGTATGAAGACTTGCTCAATCTCCAACTAGTGAGAACACTTTTAAGAAATTAACAGGTAACAGCTGGGCACAATAGCACATGCCTGTAATCCCAGTACTCAGGGAGACAGAGGCAGGTGGATCTCTTTGAGTCTATAGTCTCTTTGAGTCTATAGTCTAGGACAGGCAAGGCTACACAGAGAAACCCTGTCTTGGGGGAAAAAGTAAGAAATAAATGGGTCAAAGTACATTAACCTATTAGCAGATGGGCCTAATTGGAGGAAAGTGGGTCCCTGGAGGTTTCTTTCCTCTCTCTCCCCTCCTCTCCTTTTCTACTGGTGGGAATGTAAACTTGTACAAAGACTTTGGAAATCAATCTGGCACTTTCTAGGACAATTAGAAATAGCACTTCCTCAAGATTCAGCTATACCACTCCTGGGCATATATCTAGAAGATGCTCAAGTACACAACAAGGACATTTGCTCAACCATGTTTGCAGCAGCTTTATTCATAATAGGCAGAATCTGCAAACAACCCAGTTGTCCATCAATGGAGGAATGGATACGGAAATTGTGCTACTTTTACACAATGGAATACTACTCAGCAATTAAAAACAAGGAAATCATTAAATTTGAGGACAAATGGTGGGATCTAGAAAAGACCATTCTGAATGAGTTATCCCAGAAGGAGAAAGACACACACAGTAGGTATATACTCACTTATAAGTGGGTACTAGACCTATAAGATAGGATAAACATACTGAAATCTGTGCACCGATTTTACTTTTACTTTGAGAGATGTATCAATTTCTACAAGTGTACCTTCAGTGCCTGAGATTCTCTCTTCTATCTCTTGTATTCATTAGTGATAGTTACCTTTGTGGTTCCTGATCTTTTCTCTAAGTTCTCCAGCTCCATGTTTGTTTGTTTGTTTGTTTTTCTGTTTGTATCTTCTTTATTAATTCTAGTTCTGTTTTCATGCCTTGCACCATTTCCTTCATCTGTGTGAATGTGGATTTCTGTCTTTGAATGATGCCATCTATTTTTTTTATTCATTTCCTCTTTATGTGCCTCTATTTGTGTGGCTATATTTGCCTGTATTTCTTTGAGAGCTTTGTTCATTTCCTCTTGCTGTGCCTATAATAACTCGATAAGCATAGCTTTAAAATAATTTTCCTGAGTTTCTGATAAATAGCCATTGATTTTGGGGGTTGCTGGTGAAGCCATGATTTTTGTTGGTTGTGTTCTTATCCCTGCCTCTAGCCATCTGATGGTCAGTAGCCCTTTGCTGTTTGTTCCTGGAGCCTGTACTGCAAAGTTTGTCTATCTGTCTATGGAGTTTGGACTATTCCTATTCCTCTGGAAGATGAGAGAGGTCCATGGATTTGAGACTGGGTGTTGGTGTTTCACATGCAGCTAAGGGAGGAAGGTGGCAGGCACAAGTGTGCTAGTGCAGGAGTGTGTGTGGAGGTATGCCTGCTAGGAAGAGTGGAGTGTGAGGAAGGAACACAAGGGCAGGTTGTGGATCAGGCTTGGTTTGCACTGTTGCAGTGGGCATGATCAGGTGTCCTGAATGGCTCAGTGGCTCACAGGCCTGTGTCAGTATTGTGCTCTGAGTGCTTAGATTTGCCTGAGCTGCATCATCTTGGTTACAGGAATTGTTTTGCTGGACTCCACTGGGAGACCCACAGAACAGGAGCTTCAGCATTGAGAACGCTGTCCCAGAGATCCCTTGTTGCCCACAGTGGGGGTGTGGGTGGGAGTCACCCAATGTCTGGCTGCTAGCATAGGTACCCTGATCTGGGGCTCTGTATGCACTCTCTGGCAGAAGCACTCACTCTCAGTTATGTGTTGGAAGTGCGGAGGGCCAGTGAACTCATCCACAGGAAAGTGTGCAAGGCACAGATGGCCTGTGAACTCACTCACAGGTGTACGTTGTAATCTCAGAGAGCCCACAGTTTTCTATTCCTTGACTTTGGTCCCCTGTTTGGCCATTATAGTAAGGAGGCATCCTGTGCCTGGAGTTATGATCTCCCCACTTGCCCTCCACTCTGAGCTCCCTGCAGTAGCTGCATCTTGGAGAGCTCCCAAGAGAACTATTTTTAATGTGGAGAAAATAAACAATATCCTTTCTCTTCTGTTCTATATTGATTACATTCATTTACCTATCAGCATCTTCAGTCTCAAAATACTAAACATAAAAGTTTGTAAGTAAGAAGTTCATAGGCTTTTAATTGTACAGCTTGATGGGTAACTTGATATAATCTCACAACATCCTGCTCCATCAGTACCCAGAAGTAACCTGTCCTCTCCTTTCCAGTTCCTGCATTGAATATACTGTCTGCCTGATAGTCACTGACTCGCCTCAGTATTAGGCCATGTCTCAACGTACAGCTGCACTTGGGAAGAATTAACCCTAATTTTACTTAATAATGGCTGGGAAGCCTAAGCAAGATCATGGTGGCAATCGACCCGGGAGAGAATACATTTTAATCCCCTTTCCATCATAAATTGCAGTCTACATCTCTTCTCTTTTTCTTATTTTTAATTTTTATTCTATTTCAGTTTATTTACTTTATAATCCAAGGGTATCGCCTCCCCATTCTCCTCCCAGTTCCCTATCTCAGTCCTTTCTCCTTCCCCTCTCCCTTTCTCCCTAGAAAAGGGGAGCCTCCCTCCTCTAGTATCAACCGTCTCCAGCACATAAAGTCACATCAGGACTGAGCATATCCTCATCCACTGAGGCTAGACAAAGCAGCCCTTTTCCCAAGGGAAAGAGATCCAAAAGTAGATAATAGAGTCTGTGTTAGCAACAGCCCATCCCTGCACCAACTTTAGAAAAGGTAAGTGGTTGCTTTTGATCTCTTAAGTTTTCTTCTTATGTTTTATCAATGTTGTATACAGAAATATCTTCCTCAAGGACCTGAGGGTTATCCCTTCAACATGCAAATTCTAGAAAGATGGTGTCCCTTCTATTGGTTTCTGGATAGAAAGGAGCCTAATTGTTCTTTTTGTTTTGTTTTGGTTTGGTTTGGTTTGTTTTGGTTTGGTTTGGTTTGGTTTTGGTTTTGTATTCTATCACATTTATTTCTCTCTTTCTTCAGAATACATAGAGGAAAAATAGGACAAAGAGAATTTTCATAAGAATTATCTTTAACATATGGTTTCTTAAACTTTTTCTACTTGTCACCCCTTTCACTCAAGAAACTTTAATGTGACCCTAGGAACATGGCCCTATAAAATTAATGATATGAATACAATATTTTACTGATAATAATTCAAAAACAAATTTATTTCAAAAATTCTTGATATACACATGATTTTACCACTTGTTTTTTAACTCTTTTATTTTTTATTTTTATTATTCATTACATTTTATTAACTCTGTATCCCAGCTCTATCCCGCTCCCTCATTCCCTCCCAATCCCACCCTCCCTCCCTCATCTCCTCCCTGCCCCTTTCCATGTCCACTGCTTGAGGAGGACCTCCTCCCCTTTCATCTGATCCTGTTTTTTCAAGTATCTTCAGGACTGGCTTCAAAGTCCTCCTATGTGGCCTAGCAGGACTGCTCCTTCTTTGGGTGGTAGGGAGGTCAAAGAGCCTGCCATTGAGTTCCTGTCAGAAATAGTCCCTGTTCCTTTTACTATGGGAAACCAATTAGTTACTGAGCTACCATGGGCCACATCCAAGCAGGGGTTCTAGGTTATATACATACATGGCCCTTGGTGGAGATACAGTCTCACATAAGACCCCTGTGCCCAGATATATTTGGTCCTTGTGGAGCTCCTGTCCTCTCCAAGTCATACTAACTCCTCCTTCTTTCATATGATTCCCTGCACTCTGCCCAAGGTTTGGTTATGAGTCTTAGTATATGCTTTGATACACTGCTAGGTAGAGTCTTTCAAAGGCCCTCTGCAGTAGGCTCCTGTCCTGTTACTTGTTTTCTCCTACGTCCAATGCAGCTCCCATTTGTGAGCCTAATTGTAATGGTGTAATTGGCTAATATTGCTAATCACAGAGATCGACTTCTTGGTAAAATAGTCCATCTTGTTTTTCATTATTTTGCTCTATGCTAAAACCATCTCCTTTTGTTTCCAGAAAGTTCAAATTCATCTTTTAGCTGGGTGTCAGCATCCTTGTCCTATGTCTCACATGTCTTCAGAAACAGGTGGTGCCTCCTTCAGTCTGTCCAGAGCAGCTTTTCTTCGACATGTTCAAAGTAAGGAGAAAAAAAAAAAATGAACTTAAGTTCTTAATATTTTATGAAGAAATAGAAAACAGTATATGCTTTGGTGAGAACAAAGTCTATTCCCACACACATACATATGCAAACAAATTGAACCTGGTGGGAAAGTCAAACTCCAATGGCTTTGTTCATTTAGGTGTCTGCCTGCATCTGACTGTATTTGAATTCCTGACCCCTAGTTTATACTCTTACAAAAGTTAGAAGGAGGTTATTTTCAAGTACCTTCTGCTTTAGGCCCTGAAAGGCCCCTGAGGCACAGAAACACAAAAGGCTTCTTAGAACAGAAGGAAAAATGCAGAGCACAAAGCACATTGAACTCTCATTCTTTCTGATCGCTCCTCAGTGGAGTAAAGAAAACACAAATGAATTTTCCAATAAATGATCCTGCCACACAGTGTTGGTGAAGCGCCATGCTTTCTGCTCATCACTGCCATGCAATGCTTGAATGTTAATAATTCACCAAGAGCGATTCATTATCCACTTTTCTTTTCCTTTGTAGTTTTCTGTTTAAAGTTAGGACACTGCTTTTTATTTTGACTTGTGAGATTTCATTTATAAGAAAGCCAGTAAGAAATGTGTTTAAATGTTCTGACATCCTCCAGTGAAATGTATGAGCTAAATAAAAATCTACTCCAAGTACAATTGACATTTGAGCTTGTGGGGTTCTTAATATGTCTCTTGCCCTTATTAATCTAATGGGGATCCTACCTACTATTCTCCCTTAATCTGCTCTGTAGTGTGCTTGTAATTATTACCTTCTGAAGAAAAAGGTGCTCTGTGGGAAGGAGTAAGACATCAGAGAAAAGTTCTCTAATTGAAATTCCCCATTACTCAAAGCAACTTCACTCACTGTTTCCAGAATAGGCAACTCTTACTAGCATTTCCAATTCAGAATTGATCAAGTTTTCCATGACATAATAATTTTAACCTTTTTATAAAATACCTTTTGTTGCTAAAGGTAACATTCTGCTATTTGTTTACCTGAATCAAAAAGTCCTTTACTGCTTTGTGTCATTTGTATTTACAGAAGATTGCTTAGAAGGTTCAGACAGGGAGATAATCTTATTCCTCAATCGGTTTCCTTCTTTCTTTAATCTTAGCTGCCCTTTCCTTTCTGGAAAATAGTCACAATTTAGATTATTACTTACAAAAAAAACAAGTTCTGAACTAGACACTTGAAAAGATCTGATGAACGTGTTGAACAAGTTATTTAAAATAATTTTTAAAACTTATTTAAAATTGTTCTTAAATTATTAATCATGCTTTAATATTATCACTTATTAATTAGACATATAAATAAGATTTCAAATATACAGTATATGTTATATGTGAAAAATGGAGCTAATTTGAGATTGTCTTATTATATAATGAAGAGCAGGATCAGGTTGTAAATTCAAATAAGTAGAGCCAATGGTATATAAAAACCTTTGATTTTTGTTCTTCTTAAAAAATATATATATATATAATAAAATACCACAGACTAGGTGATTGCAATGGTAATTTACTTTGGCACAAAGTTCCTAATCCTTAAAAGTTATCCTAAATAAGAGTATTAATACTAAAAAAAAAGGAGGATTTTTGTCTAATGTCATTTAATTCATTCCTATGTAATTATTAGAAGGGCAATTCCAAACACGATTTTAACACGTGTTTTGTGAAGGG
Organism: Meriones unguiculatus; assembly: GCF_030254825.1. Lineage (NCBI taxonomy): Eukaryota > Metazoa > Chordata > Mammalia > Rodentia > Muridae > Meriones > Meriones unguiculatus. The sequence continues at coordinate 77,719,438 of NC_083357.1, read as the reverse complement.
TGTTGTTTCCGTAATTTCTTTCTCAGCCCATTTGTCTTTTGTATACAGGAGGGCTACTGATTTTTTTTTTTTTTTTGAGTTAATTTTGTATCCGGCCACTTTGCTGAAGGTGTTTATCAGCTGTAGGAGTTCCCTGGTAGAATTTGGGGGGTCATTTAGGTATACTATCATATCATCTGCAAATAGCGATAATTTGACTTCTTCCTTTCCAAATTGTATCCCCTTGATCTCCTTCAGCTGTCTTTTTGCTCTAACAAGGACTTCCAGAACTATGTTGAAGAGATATGGAGAGAGTGGGCAGCCTTGCCTTGTCCCTGATTTCAGTGGGATTGCTTTAAGTTTCTCTCTATTTAGTTTGATGTTGGCTATAGGCTTGCTGTATATTGCCTTTACCATGTTTAAATATGGGCATTGTATCCCTGATCTATCCAATACTTTAAAGATGAATGGATGTTGGATTTTGTCAAATGCTTTTTCAGCATCTAAGGAGATTATCACGTGGTTGTTTTCTTTCAGTTTGTTAATACGGTAGGTCACATTGCTGTATTTCTGTATATGGAAACACCCCGGCATACCTGGGATGAAGCCTACTTGGTCATGGTGGATGATATCTTTGATGTGTTCTTGTATTGGGTTCGCAAGTATTTTGTTGACTATTTTTGCATCAATGTTCATAAGGGAGATTGGCCTGAAATTCTCTTTTTTGTTGGGTCTTTTTGAGGTTTAGGTACCAAGGTGACTGTGGCTTCATAGAATGAGTTTGGTAATGTTCCTTCTGTTTCTATTTTGTGGAATTTTTTGAAGAAAACTGGAGTTATATCTTCTTTGAAGGTCTGGTAGAATCATGCACTGAAACCATCTGGTCCTGGGCTTTTTTTTTTTTTTTTTTTTTTTTTTTTTTGATGGGAGACTTGCGATGACTGTTTCTATTTCCTTATGGGATATAGGATTATTTAATTGATTTACCTGGTCCTGATTCAGCTTTGGCATATAGAATCAGTCAAGAAAATTGTTCATTTCATTTAGATTTTCAAATTTTGTGGCATATAGACTTTTGAAGTAAGTCTTAATGATTGTTTGGATTTCCTCATTGTCTGTAGATATGTCCCCCTTTTCATTTCTGATTTTGTTGATTTGGGTGGTGTCTCTCTGCCTTTTAGTTAGCTTGGCTAAGAGTTTGTCTATCTTGTTGATTTTCTCAAAGAACCTGCTCTTGATTTCATTGATTCTTTGAATTGTTTTATTTGTTTCTAATTGATTGATTTCAGCCCTGAGTTTGATTATTTCCAGCTCTCTGCTCCTTCTTGGTGTGTCTGCTTCTTCTTTTTCTAGGGTTTTTAAGTGAGCCATTAAGTTGCTTGAATGCGCTGTCTCAAATTTCTTCTTGAAGGCACTTAGTGCTATGAACTTCCCTCTTAGCACTGCTTTCATTGTGTCCCACAAGTTTGGGTATGTTGTGTCTTCATTTTCATTGAGTTCTAGGAAGATTTTAATTTCTTTCTTTATTTCTTCCCTGACCCAGCTGTCTTTTAGTAGCAAATTGTTCAGTTTCCATGTATGTGTAGGCTTTTTGCTATTTCTGTTGTTGTTGAGGTCCAGCTTTATTCCATGGTGATCAGACAGGATACAAGGGATTATTTCAATCTTCTTGTATCTGTTAAGGCTTGCTTTGTCACCAACTATGTGGTCTATTTTGGAGAAGGTTCCATGAGGTGCTAAGAAGAAGGTAAATTCTTTGGTGTTTGGGTGTAAGGTTCTGTAAATGTCTGTTAGGTCCATTTGATTCATGACCTCTGTTAGAGATATTGTTTCTTTGTTTAATTTCTGTTTTGATGACCTGTCCTTTGTTGAGAGTGGGGTGTTGAAGTCTCCCACTATTAGTGTGTGGGGATCTATGTGTGGTTTAAGTTTTATCAATGTTTCTTTCACAAATGTGGGTGCCCTTGTTATTTGGGGCATAGATGTTCAGGATTGTGATGTCTTCTTGGTGGAATTTCAGCCCTGAGTTTGATTATTTCCAGCCGTACACTCCTTTTTGGTGTGTTTTCTTCTTCTATTTCTACGGTTTTTAGGTGAGCCATTAAGTTGCTTGAATGAGCTGTTTTGAATTTCTTCTTGAAGGCACTTAGTGCTATGAACTTTCCTCTTAGCACTGCTTTCATTGTGTCTCACAAGTTTGAGTATGTTGTGCCTTCATTTTCATTGATTTCTAGGAAGACTTTAATTTCTTTCTTTACATAAAGTACATTGGTATAACCCTAACCAAGCAAGTCAAAGACTTGTATGAAAAAAATTTCCAGTCTCTGAAGGAAGAATTAGAAGAAGATATCAGAAGGTGGAAAGATCTCCCATGCTCATGGCTTGGCAGGATTAACATAGTAAAAATGGCCATCTTACCAAAAGCAATCTACAGATTCAATGCAATTCCCATCAAATTACCAACACAATTCTTTACAGACCTGGAAAGAAAAATTCTCAACTTCATATGGAATAACATGAAGCTCAGAATTGCTAAAAGAATCCTCTACAATAAAAGATCTTCTGGAGATATCTCCATCCCTAATCTAGCTGTACTATAGAGCAAGAGTAATAAAAACTGCATAGTACTGGCATAGAAACAGAATGGTGGATGAATGTAACCGAACAGAAGACCCAGAAATAAACCCACACACTTATGTACACCTGATCTTTGACAAAGATGCCAAAACTATACAATGGAAAAAAGATAGCATCTTCAACAAAGGGTGCTGGTCTAACTGGATGTATACATGTAGAAAAAATGCAGACAGATCCATACTTATCACCCTGCACAAAACTAAAGTCCAGGTGGATCAAAGACCTCAACATAAAACCAGACACATTAAATCGGTTAGAAGAAAAATTGGGGAAGAGCCTAGAATTCATTGGTACAGGAGACAACTTCCTGAACAGAACACCAACAGCACAGGCTCTAAGAGCAACAATCAATAAATGGCAATAAATGGGACCTCACGAAACTGAATAGCTTCTGTAAAGCAAAGGACACCTTCATTAAAACAAAACGACTGTCTACTGCTTGGGAAAGAATCTTCACCAACACTTTATCTGACAGAGTGCTAATATCCAGTATATGAAAAGAACTAAAGAAGCTGAAAAGCAACAAACCACGTAATCCAATTAAAAAATGGGGAACAGAGCTAAACAGAGAATTCTCTATAAAGGAATATAAAATGGCAGAGAAACACTTAAAGAAATGTTCAACCTCATTACCCATCAGGGAAATGCAAATCAAAACAACCCTAAGATTTCACCTTACACCCATCAGAATGGCAAAGATTAAAAACTCAAGTAACAACACATGCTGGAGAGGATGTGGAGAAAGGGGAACCCTCCTCCACTGCTGGTGGGAATGTAAACTTGTACAACAACTCTGGAAATCAATCTGGCGCATTCTCCGACAACTAGGAATAATGCTTCCTCAAGATCCAGCCATACCAATCCTAAGCATATAGCCAAAAAAGGCTCCAATATACAATAAGGACATTTGCTCAACCATGTCTGTAGCAGATTTATTTGTAATAGATAGAAGCTGGAAACAATCCCAATGCCCCTCTACTGAAGAATGGATATAGAAATCGTGGTACATCTACACAATGGAATATTACTCAGCAATGAAAAACAAGGAAATCATGAAATTTGCAGGTAAATGGTGGGACCTGGAAAGGATCAGGCTGAGTGAGCTGTCCCAGCAACAGAAAGACACACAAGGTATATACTTACTCATACAGACATATAATATAGGATAAACCTACTAAAATCTGTACATCTAAAAAACTAATCAAGAGGGAGGACTCTGACTAAAATGCTCAAATGCTCCACATCCCAATAGGCAAAGAGGATGGACATCAGAAGAAGAAGAAAACAGGAAACAAGTTAGGAACCTGCCACAGAGGGCCTCTGAAAGGCTTTCCCCTGCAGACTGTCAAAGCTGATGCTGAGACTTATAGCCAACTGTTGGGCAGAGTGCATGGAATCTTATGAAAGAAGTGTGAAATAGTGAGATATGGAGAGAACAGGAACTCCACAGGAGAGCAACAGAACCAGAAAATTTGAACACAAGGGTCTTTCCAGAGAATCATACTCCAACTGAGTACCATGCACAGAGATAACCTAGAACCCCTGCACAGATGTAGCCCATGGCAGTTCATTGTCCAAGTGGGTTCCATAGTAATGGGAAGAGGGATTGCCTCTGACATAAACTGATTGGCCTGTTCTTTGATCATCTCCCCCTGAGGGGAGAGCAGCCTTACCAGGCCACAGAAGATGACAATGCAGCCACTCCTGATATGATTTGATAGACTAAGATCAGAAGGAAGGAGACAGGGACCTCCCCTATCAGTGGACTTGGGGAGGGGCATATGTGAAGAAGGGGGAGGGAAGGTGGGATTAGGAGGGGAGTTGGGAGGGGTTTATGGGGGGATACAAAGTGAATAAAGTGTAAATAAAAGTTAAAAAAAACTGTTTTATTTTCCAACTCTTTTTTTCATTTCTCATATACAACAACTTTGATTTTATAAAAATATTCAAGTATTTGTTTCTATTTAGATAGTTTTGTAGTATTTTATTTTAAAAAGCAAACGTTTATCTAAAAAGACTTTAGGTAAGTATGTTTTGTTCTACTACATTTTCCCATTATATCAATGAGTGATTTTGAAACAGATTTGTCTTTAATAAGTTTCCAGAAACAATTAGATTTTAGCTGTTAGTAGCTGGGGAAAGCAGAAAAGCAGAAGAAGGAAGGAAAACAATTGAATTTTATTTTTAAAAATCCAGATACATTATAGTACAATAAGTTAACCATAAGTAATAGAGCTTTCTTGCCTGCCATTTTAGAACATTTTAACTTGTTTTATCCATTTCTGTACAATTGAAAATAAACTTTGTTCTCTTATTTGGAGTTCTTTGACAATTGACATAGAAAGAACAATTTGTTACAGCTACTTTGACATTCCAGTTCCTGCAGCGAAGTTTAATAGACATCTCAGGCCAGGATTGATTACAAAACAATCTATGAGTCTTCTGTGGTAGCCACATCAAGGCAGCAGCAATCAATTCTGTTGCCGTGGTCAACCAAATGAGGAAGAGGAGAAGGGCCTGGCTTGGCTCCGTGGAGTATCAGAAACTTCACAGACAACCACAGGGAAATGAGTATTTGCCTTCTCAGCATGTTTGTGAAAAAGATTCCTCATCTTAATGTATTTTGCTACAGCTCTATAAAAGAAAACAGCTCTTTTTTTTCTGAAATATGTTAAGGCGCTTCAGAGCAAAACACTAAAAACAAACAAACATTGGATTACTTAAACTCAGACTACCAAAACTATTGAGCATACGTGGTTCATAGTATCCTAAATTACACACACACACACACACACACACACACACACACACACACACATCCTTAGAAAGAAAATTATTCAGAACGCTCACATCTTGTGGCAAATTGTTTCATTCAATATTCAGTGTCTGAAATTCAGTATCTTTTCTCCCCCATTCACCTACTTATTGTTTATGGATTTACTTGCTGCTGATTATTCAGGCTACTTCCCCGCTCAGTGATCCCACTGTTGAAGTAACAGGTCCGGGCAAGGTCAAGATAAGCATGCCTACAGCTGACTCACAATTGCTGTACTGGCAGGGAGCTCTGTCTTTCTCAACAACCCTTTTTCTTTTCGCTTCCAAGAAGATATAATCACATGCTTTTTCTTGAATACCAAAAGTGAACAAAAGATAAGTTTTTTTGCTTTACTTTTCACATTTATAATTATTTGTAAAACACAATTGGCATTTGATATTTGAGAAACCCTTGATGATATCTCATTAAATATCAATATTTAGTTAAATGGTTATTCACTAAATAATATTATGTTCTCAACAAATGTAAGCAGTTTTAAGCCCCATTATAATGTCTGACACATTAGATAATTACTCAAAAGATTGACAGCTTTCCATATGCTCATGCCACTTGATGGCTCACATAATCTCAAGACAATTGCTATGAATCCTCTTCATAACCACACTTGGCATGGAATTCAATGAGACCCCTTAATAATGATAATGATGATTATGATAATAATTGCTTGATCAGTGTTCCAGTCGAAAAACAGATGGAACATTGAAAAGAGACCCTTGAAGATGGTTTAGTAAAGACATGTTTTACAAGTTATGAGCTGGTTTAAGGAGATCCAACAAAGAGACAAGATTGGAAATGATTACATTAGGAAAGTTCCTACCTCCATAGGAATGAAAGGAGAGACAAGGGAAGAGGGGTTTGATTGGAACACAATACATATCAAACCCAGGCATGGGGCAGGGTAGAGAGTACTAGATAGGCCAAGAAGGCCTGCTTGGATTTAAGCAGAATACCAACAAAGCTTTTACAAACAGACACAGAGTAACAAAGGTCTTCTTACACTGTCTCCTTTCCCCTAGTAATGCTTTTATATCTTTGAACCTAACTAGAAGATATAACAAAAGCATATTCAGGGATGTGTCTCAGAAAGATAGAAAGAAGAGGAAAAGTGTATCTTTAAGGAAAGAGAATAAACATAGCACCTACTAAGCAAATATCTATATGTCTAAGTTTGTGCAAATATTACAAAATATTTCATCATTGTACCAGGTTAAAAAAAAGTGAATCTCAGATACTTTTAGAACACATAAAGTAATTAAAACTTATATTTATCAAATTCCATTGCCAATACTGATAAACTTCACTCTGTCCTATATAATGAATCCTACATAGGTACAAATATTTTCTGTACTAGTAAATGCAAATACATTCTTAGTACTCACCCGGCTTAATTTTACATTAAGAAAAAATTTAAGGTTACCTTAAAGTAATGCCCATATAATGATTCTCTCCAAAATAGGCCTAGCATTTATGTTTATAAATATTTATATTTCATCTTCTGCCTGGAAAAATCTCAACAATGTTCATCATATATCCTTATATCCACATACAAGTATAGTCTCACCCTTCATTAAGGAAACGCCTCTATGCAATCAGATGGGGACCATCACAGAAAACCACAACTAATCAAAATACAGAATTGTGGATCACGGTCTCAGTGCACACAACTATGAAGCACATGTGAACCTCAGGCTATGGGCACACTGTGGAAGAGAGAACACAAACAGGGCATCAGGGAGTATTTGGGGAAATTGTATCCCCTATTCATGTCAGAAGTTACTCAAAAACTCTCACAAACATGATTGTCTAAACATACACTTATTATAGAGTACAGCAACAAACATGCTAAATTAGACACGTGAGACTTAAACAGTACACAGATAACTACAGACAAGTATGGAATGCTGAGTGTGGAAGAAACAGTCTCCTTCAAGGAAGACCATACCAGTTGGTTATCCAATACCAAATGATCAACTCTGAAAACATATATTCAGGTAAAATTATAGACTTAGCAGGTTGTATTTCAAATGTATGTATATGTGTATAAATAAATACCTGTAAAAATAATTTATAAACAAAATGGTCATACATTTGAAAGCAAGCAGGAGGCACACATGAGGGGTTGGGGAGGGAAGAACAAGAAGTAAGAAATGATATAATTATATTATCTCCTGAAAATATATGAAGAAATTAAAATACGTATTTGCACCGTTTCAAGAGCTCAGCATGTTTTCTTCTGTCTTGCTTCATTCTGTCCTGATTTCATTCCTTAAATGAAAAGGATGTTTGTGTTCCCAGAATTTTTCTTATTTTCTTTTTTATTTTCATCCTTTCAAGGTTGATCTTTAGTTGCCCCCTACTCTCTTGGCATCTCAGTATTCATTATAAAATCCAGTTCAGTGCATGAACATGAAAATCATTCTTTCATCTTTGACTCTAAGTCAGAAATAGGCTTCTTAGTACTTAAATTTTTACATAAGACAGAGGCAAGGAAGAAAACTCAAAACACTAAATGAGCCATGAAACTGGAATGATCAAGTAACAAGAATATTCAGTTATTTATTCTATAGAAAGAATACGGGACTGAAGTCAATAAAACTAGCTTCTCAATATTTTACTCACCACTACTTTGTATGTGAATTGATCAATCTCATGTCTTCCAGAAATATGATTGGTATATATTCAAAAAGAGATCATTGATCCTCTGAGAATTTTATGATGCTAATAGGAGACAAGAAATATAAAAGTATTATAAATAACAAAAGCAATAAGAGTTCTTAGGCATTACTGATATTAATATTATTATTCTCTTCGAGGGAATTTATTTTGCTTGGAACATAACGGTTCCTGATTCTTTATATGTTTTCCTTTTACAAAATATGATGAAGTCAAGAGAGTACTACTAATCATTATAAAGAAGCAAGATGAAGATATATAAAGAGAAATTAGTTAGAGAGATATAGATAGAGAGGGAGGAGTATGTAGACAGGGGAGGTGTGAAACAGTGATTTCGAGGTTTCAACACAAATTTATGGCCTAATTTATGTGTTATTGAAAATGCATTGTTAAGTTGAACGAGCTGAGCGCTTATGCTGCTGTTGCTGGAAGCAGTCATATGTCACATTCTGACACTTTACAAGTATTTACTGCAACTATTTATTTTTTTATACAGGAAAATGAATAATTTCCTTAGTAATTCCCAAATCATACATTTCCTGAAATTCATGCCATCTTCATGGGGAAATCCATTTACCAAAATGTCATGTGAACTTATGCATATTTGAAACCAAATTTAGAAGAAATATACATGAGTTCCGGGTTTCCTTCCTGATCGTTGGCAATGACAGCCTGTATTTTCTTGTGTTAGTTTTACAGGTTTTGAATGTTTAAAATATTATTTGCAATTCAATAAGTATTATTCAGTTGTAAAGAATGTAATATATACCGTATGGAGAGTAATAGACAATAGCAAGATCAATATTTCTGGTTTGTTTCCTCGTGTCTTTGGGTTAGGAAAGACTTATTGAAATATATTTAGTTGGCTTCATAACTACATAACATACTTGATTAGGCCAAGAGACTTGACTGTATAATATTTTGTCTGTGCCTTTTTGCAGACTTATCAGTTAACATCTCAAAATAAAAAAAAAAAATTGAACAAAAATCTTTTAGCAAAACTGAGAAGTCAAAATCTAAGCATCAAAATTAATTCAATTTTTTTCTTCTTGTTCTTGTACTTCTTTTTCTTCTTTTCCTCATTATCATTATTATTATGATGATTAATTTTATCACTATTTCCAATTTATTCACTTTGTATACCAGTTGTAGCCCCTCCCTCTCCCTCATCTCTTCCCCATCCCACCCTCCCTCCTTCTTCCCCTACTGTCCCTCCCCTAGTCCACTGATAGTGGAGGTCCTCTTCCCCTACTCTTGACCCTTGCCTATTGGGTCACATCAGGACTTCCTGGATCCTCTTCCTTTGTGGGTTGTGTTTCTAGTAATGTGAAATATCAGTAGTTAAATAGTATGAGCCAGGTATTTTGTAGTGTTCTAATCCGAATCAAGTGGGTATATATGGTAATGTATGCTATTTTTCTGAGGGTAAATATCCTATTTTTCATCTTTAGTAATTTTCATTCTGTCTTTAGCATTTAGGTAACGTGGCAAAGTATTTGTTAGAGTGGTCATTTGACTTCAAAATATTAGCTTGGAATGTTATAAGAAACTGTTTTCCTATCTTTTTTGTTTTCCTAAAAAATAAATTAATTCTTTTTTTTTTCAGAGTTCTCCAATACCTGGCAGAGCTTCACTAAATTCCAATATTTCATTCATTTTTATGCCCATTAACAGAATAAGAAAACTGACAAAATGGTTATGTCAATAGGTTCAAGGACATTTAAGAACATACTGTGTCCTTTCTTTCTCACTTTCTACCTTTGTTATAAAAACGTATATCTCATTGTTAATTCTCCATTACTTTTGTAGATTTATAGGAATTATGACATATTTTAAATGTCTCTTCACTATAGGAAGAACAATTAAAATAAATGAAGAATTACTTTCTTAGCTAGAATATCAATGTATCACAAAGACATAGCTAAATTTCTCGTCTATCTACTGTGTTTTCTTTGACTTTACAATGGGACAATCTCAAATGAAGATCTCAAAAATGTTGACTGGCATCTTTTCAGATTTAAGGTGATGATTTTTCAAGATTGATAGCCATTTCTCTTTGTACTGCTCAGCACAAAATGTTTTAAGCAAGAGTAATTTTTCTTTGCATTGACAATGAGGGAAAGAGCACATGTTCATACATGACCCTACTCATATAGCCTTCTTGATAATTTCCTTGCTAAGTCATGTTGACAAATATAACTGAGCATTAAATATATCTAGATGAAGACAAAAATAGACTTCTCCATTGGAGACATTAACATCAAATATAGAACTATAGCCTTTTCAAATTAAGATGTATTTAGAGACTGTAAGAGATATAAATATCGGCACATGCTATAGACAAAGTATGAAAACATTAATACTTATTGATTTGGAAAGTGAGGGAGTGTACACAAGGTTAAAAGCTTAAAGTGGAACAATGCAGAAAAATAAGGAAGAATATTTAGAATTTTCTAACTTATTTTGATTATTAGCATCTTGAAGTGTGATACTGAATACAATGCTACTTGATTTTCTGTGAGCAGCTATTGGAAAAAATTCCTCTCTCTTCTACAATCTTTAATGACATGCCACTGAGTCATGCACAGCCAGAGGGGAAAATCAGAGCAATTTACTTTAAGAAGTTTTTAAGAGCAAATTTCTTTTTCCTCTTTAAAGATGCATTCATTTCCCAATCTGTAGGCAGTCATTTTGTTTTGATGACGGTGTCCTTTGCTTTACAGAAACTTTTCAGTTTCATGAGGTCCCATTTATTGATTGTTGCTCTTAGAGCCTGTGCTGTTGGTGTTCTGTTCAGGAAGTTGTCTCCTGTGCCAATGAGTTCTAGGCTGTTCCCCACTTTTTATCCAATTGATTTAGAGTATCTGGTTTTATGTTGAGGTCCTTGATCCACTTGGACTTTAGTTTTGTGCAGGGTGATAAATATGGATTTATTTTCATTTTTCTGCATGTAGACAACCAGTTGGTCCAGCACCATTTGTTGAAGATGCTGTCTTTTTTCCATTGAATGGATTTGGCTTCTTTGTCAAATATCGATTATTCATATGTGTGTGGGTTTATTTCTGGGTCTTCTATGTGGTTCCATTGATCCTCCTTTCTGTTTCTATGCCAATACCATGCAGTTTTTATTACTGTTGCCCTGTAGTACAGCTTGAGATCAGGGATGGAGATACCTCCAGATGATCTGTTGTTGTACAGGATCGTTTTGGAGATTCTGGGTTTTTTGTTTCTACATATGAAGCTGAGAATCTTTTTTTCAAGGTCTGTAAAGAATTGCGTTGGTATTTTGATGGGAATTGCATTGAATCTGTAGATTCCTTTTGGCAGTATGGCCATTTTCACAATGTTAATCCTACCAATCCATGTAACCCTTTATCTGACAGAGAACTAATATCCAGTATATACAAAGAACTAAAGAAGCTGAAAAGCAGCAAACCAAGTAATCCAATTAAAAAATGGGGAACAGAGCTAAACAGAGAATTCTCCACAGAGGAATATCGAATGGCAGAAAAACACTTAAAGAAATGCTCATCCTCATTAGCCATCAGGGAAATACAAATCAAAACGACCCTGAGATATCACCTTACACCCATCAGAATGGCCAAGATGAAAAACTCAAGCGACAACACATGCTGGAGAGGTTGTGGAGAAAGGGGAACCCTCCTCCACTGCTGGTGGGAATGTAAACTGGTACAACCACTCTGGAAAGCTATCTGGCGCTTTCTAAGACAATTAGGAATAGTGCTTCCTCAAGATCCAGCTATACCACTGCTAGGTATATACCCAAAGTTCATTCAAGTACACAAAAGGGATACTTGCTCAACCATGTTTATAGCAGCTTTATTTGTAATAGCCAGAACCTGGAAACAACCCAGATGTCCATCAACGAAGGAATGGGTACAGAAATTGTGGTATTTTTACACAATGGAATACTACTCAGCAATCAAAAAGGAGGAAATCATGAAATTTGCAGGCAAATGGTGGGATCTAGAAAAAATCATTCTGAGTGAAATATCCCAGAAGGAGAAAGACAAACATGGGATATACTCACTTATATAGACCTATAAGATATGATAAACATAATGAAATCTATACACCTAAAAAAGATAATCAATTGAGAAGACATGGGGTAAGATGATCAATCCTCATTTAGAAAGACAGATGGGATGTGCATTGAACGTATGACAGGAGTCTACTGAGCGCATCTGAAAGACTCTAACTAGCAGTGTTTTCAAAGCAAAGACTCATGACCAAACCTTTGGCAGAGTACAGGGAATCATAAGAAAGAAGGGGAGTTAGTCTGATGGGGAAAGGATAGGAGCTCCACAAGGACCAAATATATCTGGGCACAGGGTCTTTTCTGAGACTGACATTCAACCAAGGACCATGTATGGATATAACCTAGAACCTCCACTCAGATGTAGCCTGTGGTAGCTCAGTAACCAATTGGTTTCCCAAAGTGAGGGGAACAAGGACTATTTCTAACAGGAACTCAATGACTGGCTCTTTTGGCCTCCCCACCCCCCAAGGGAGGAGCAGTCCTGTTAGGCCACAGAGGAGGGCTTTGCAGCCAGTCCTGAAGATACCTGATAAAACAGGATCAGATGAATGGGGAGGAGGTCCCTCCCTATCAGTGGACTTGGAAAGGGGCATGGTGGAGATGAGGGAGGGAGGGAGGGACTGGGAGGGAATGAGGGATCGGGACACAGCTGGGATACAGAGTTAATAAAATGTAACTGATAAGAAAAAAAATAAAATTAAAAAAAAGATGCATTCATTTGTTAAGGTTTCAAAGAATGCTATTTAAATATGGTAATCTAAAGATACTACATTCATAATTTATTAATTTAAATTTTTATATTATTTTATTTACCTTACATCCTTAAATTTTTATATTAGTTTATTTACCTTAAATAAACTAATATTAAAATTATTATATTTTTATCCCCATCCCTCCTCTCTTCTCAGCCATCCCTCTTCTCCTCCTCCCCACCTCCTCTCTCCCTTTCCCCACAGAAAAGGGAAACACCCCCTGTATTAACCTTCCCCAGCACATCAAGTCACATCAAGGCTGAACATATCCTCATCACCTGAGGCCAGGCAAGTCAGCAAAGTGAGAAGTGTTCTAAAAGCAAGCAATAGAATCCATTTTAGGCCCCCCTCCACTTGGTAGGTATCCTGTATGAATACCAAGATGCCTGTTTGCTACATGTGTGCAGGGGACCTAGGTCAAGATCATGCATGATTCTTGACTGATGTCTCAGTCTCTGAAAGCCCACATGTGACTGGGTTAGTTGTCTCTTTGGTCTTCTTATGAGGTTCCTGTCCCCTCCAGGTCCTTCCACCTTTCCCCCCAAACTTCCACAGAACCCCCTGAGTTCTGCCCCATGCTTGGCTGCAAGTCCCAGCATCTGTCTCCACGTGCTGCTGGGTGGATCTTCCCAGATGACACACATATTAGTCACCTGTCTGAAAGCATATATCATTATAAGTGTCAGGAACTGGCTCTCTACTGTGGGATGGGTCTCAAGTTGAGCCAGTTATTGTTTGGACTTTCCTTTTCTCTTTGGTCCCTCCTTATCCTTATAGAACCCAATGGCAGCCAACAGATTGGATAAAGATCGTCACCAGCCTCACACCAGACAGAGGGCTGATTTCTAAAATCAGAAAGAACTTAAGAAAATAAACACCAACAAATCAAATAATCCAATTAAAAATTGGGGTACAGAGCTAAACCAAGAATTCACAACACAAGAATATTGAATGGATGAGGAGCACTTAAAGAAATGCTAGATGTCCTTAGAGAAATGGAGATCAAAATGACTCTAAAATTTCACCTTACACTAGACAGAATGGCTAAGATCAAAAACTCAAGTGACAACACATGGTTACAAGGATGTGGACAAAAGGGAACACTCCAATGCTGGTGAGAATGCAAACTTGTACAACCTCTCTGGAAATCAATCTGGCACTATGTCATAAAATTGGGAATAGTTCTACCTCAAGACCCAGCTAATACCACTCCTGAGCATATACCCAAAAGATATTTCTCCATACAACAAGGACATTTGCTCAACTATAATAATAGTGGTTTTATTCATAATAGCCAGAAACTATAAACAGCCTAGATGTCCCTCCCTGAAGAATGGATACAGAAATTGTACAATTACACAATGGAATATTACTCAGCTATTATTTTTTTTAATTTTATTAAAATTAAAATACTCAGCATGAAATTTTCAGGCAAATGGATGGAACTAGAAAAGATCATCTTAAATTAGGTAACCTAGACCCAGAAAATCACACATGGTATGTACTCACTTATAAGTAGATATTAGACCTATTATTCAGGATAATCATACTACAATCCATAGACCCAGCTAAGTAACAAGGAGGGCCAAAGTAACTGTGCCTGAATATCACTCAAAAGAGGAAATATTTTGGTTCTGTTGTTCTCCTTGTGGAGCTCATGTCCTATCCAGGTCCCACTTTCTTTCTTATGATTCCCTGCACTGTGCCTAAAGTTTGGTTAAGAGTGTTAGCATCTGCTTTGATACATTGCTGGGTAGAGTCTTTCAGAGGTCCTCTAGGCTTCTCTCCTGTTTCCTGTTTTCTCCTTCCAAAGTCTATCCCATTTATCTTTCTGGTAAGGATTGATCATCTTACCCAGGGTCCTCCTTCTTGCTTAGCTTCTTTAGGTGTACAGATTTTAGTGTGTTTATTCTATATTATAGGTCTAGTATCCACTTATAAGTGAGTATATACCATGTGTGTCTTTCTGCTTCTGGGATACCTAACTCAAGATGATCTTTTCTAGATCTCACCATTTGCCTGAAAATTTTATGATTTACTTGTTTTTAATTGCTGAGTAGTATTCCATTGCGCAAATGTACCACAATTTCTATCCATTCCTCTATTGATAGACATCTGGGTTGTTACCAGGTTCTGGCTATTACAAATAAAGCTGCTACAAACACGGTTGAACAAATGTCCTTGTTGTGTATTTGAGCATCTTTTGGATATATGTCTAGGAGTGGTATAGCTGGATCTTGAGGTAGTACTATTCCTAATTGTCTGAGAAAACACCAGATTGATTTCCAAAGTGGTAGTAAAAGTTTACATTCCCACCAGCAATGGAGGAGGGTTCCTCTTTCTCCACATCCTTTCCAGCAAGTATTGTCAGTTGAGTTTTTGATTTTAGACATTTTGATGGGTGTAAGGTGAAATATCAGAGTCATTTTGATTTGTTTTTCCCTGATGACTAAGGACCTTGAATTTTTCTTTAAGTGTTTCTCTGCCATTCGATATTCCTTTATTAATAACTCTATAGGAGCTCTACAAGGAGAGCAACAGAACCAAAATATCTGGGCACAGGGGTCTTTTCTGAGACTGATACTCCAACCAAGGACCATTCATGGAGATAACCTAGAACCCTTGCTCAGATGTAGCCCATGGCAGCTCAGTATCTAAGTGGGTTCTCTAATAAGGGGAACAGGGACTGTCTCTGCCATGAACTCAGTGACGGGCTCTTTGACCACCTCCCTGGTGGGTAGAGCAGCTTTACCAGGCCACAGAGGAAGACATTGAAGCCAGTCCTGATGAGACCTGATAAGCTAGGGTTAGATGGAAGGAAAAATAACCTCCCCTATCATTGGACTTGGAGAAGGGAATGGGAGGAGATGAGGGTGGGAGGGTGGGATAGGAAGGAAAACAAGGGAACTATAACTGGTACACAAAGTGAATAAACTGTAATTAATATAAAAAATAAAAATCTAGTTTAAAAAAAGAGGAAATAGAACAGAGATCAGAAGTGGATGAAAAGAGGGAACTTGGCAGATGATTGAGGAGGGAAACAAGGATGGGGATCATATGTGGGGAGCTTGGGTGTGGGAAGTGAGAGAGTGGGAAACAAGGGAAAGGGGAGAGGGACATGTCCTGGTCAAGCTGGAGGCCTGATACCTGACAGGAACCTGAAAGGATATGGGTGTGACTCTATCTGAGACAGGGGGATGGGGCATGAAGTCTGAACTAAAACCTCTTATCCAGGCAGGACTAGTGGAAGGAGGGGATCAACAACCCACCAACAAAGCCTGTGGACCAAAAAATGTCCTGACTACAAGAGCAACTTTCAGAGGGGCCACTTCTTCATTAGCATGAGTTTGCAAATACATAGTAAGACTGAGATAGTGACATGACAGAAGACTCAACCAGGAGCACACCTGGGTTGGACCTCAACCTGCTGGTTGAGCTTGCAGTTCTTGCTTGGACTGGATAGCCATTAGGAGCTAGGCACTAAATGCAGAACTCTGTCCCCTTTTTTGGGGGTGGGTGGGTGCTCTCTACCTGACTTTATCTAGAGAGTGTCTTTAGACACAAACTCCCCTAACCACATTTGGTATTTGGCCTAGGACACAGCTCTCTGCTAGCTCTCCCCTCCCTGAGCCTATGTATTAATTGGGTACTGAGATTCTATTCCTATGATAGCAGTGTGCTATGTAATGCAAATCAAGAATCCTTGAAGTTCTTGGTTTCAACCAACTATGTACTTCTATTCTTGGCGCCCCCCACCCACTTCCCAGGAGGTATATAACCTTTGTTCTCTGGAATTAAAGTTGAACTAGCCATCAGCAGTTCCTGGCCTTTCCAGGCATGCTTTTTGTCTCCTGCCCCTCCTGATTTTTGTGGGCTGCTGGGAGGCAGCCTCCAGGCAGGAGGTAAACCAGCACACCTGGATGTTGTCTGTCCATGTTTTATTAGAATCTAGCTTAGAGCATAAACAAACAGCAACAAAAAACAATTCGGTAAGCCAGGTCAGCATTGTTTTCAGATTGTGGAAATATGTATAGTGTATGGGTGCATACATGCTTTTGAATGTTTTCTCTTGGCTAATGTGTTTGGGGTGTTTCTTAGAGTTCTGAGGTAAAATAAACTAAATACAACTGAAGACAATATCATAGTGCTTTGGAAAGACTTCATATATGACTTAGATACAAAATATTCTATCTCCAGGGAAACCCCATCAAGTTATTGTGAGCAAGCACACTCTAAGGTGTTTGTGAGAAGTCTAAGCATTTCAATGATCGTTAGCATAACACCCCCTCACCAAGGAAATCTATGCAAATCTATTTGGAACAGAACCTGTAGCTCAACCTGAACCAGTTTGCTTTCTCAGTGTAAATGCTCAAGTGGTTACCTAGGTGAATGTTTGTTGCACGTTTGCATTTCAAGCCTAGTTCCATTATAAATTCACC
This sequence comes from Meriones unguiculatus, assembly GCF_030254825.1. Classification (NCBI taxonomy): domain Eukaryota; kingdom Metazoa; phylum Chordata; class Mammalia; order Rodentia; family Muridae; genus Meriones; species Meriones unguiculatus. Next base: position 77,702,062 of record NC_083357.1, on the reverse strand, counting down.
TAAAGTGCTTAATAGAAAGACAGGTTCTTACCTTCTACCCTTAATTCTCATACAGCAAGTATTAGGAATATAGCACAGAGAGCAATGATTCTTTTTTTTTTTTTTTTCAATGCAGTTTATTCAGAAACCTTTAACAATCCTCGGACCCTGGGGAAAGCCAGCCCACAGCTTAAATAGCCTCTGGGTAGCCAACCCAGGCGTGCCATGTGGGCAATGCAGATAGGTCCACATACATGGAAGCAAGCCAGATCCTCAGCCTTAGCCAAATGTGGAATTGTTTGTGACAGAGAGCACTCACCATCGGGAAGGTGGAAGGCGGAAACCAGCTCCATCTTTAAGGCATAGCATTCCGCAGCTCTCTACAGTTCCCCGATTCTAACGTAAGTGACAGCACTCTGAAATGTGAGACAGGTCATCATAAAAACAATTTTATTTTAGACGCATCAGGCAAGAGTAGAGGTCTGATCTCTGATATTAGAAATAAATTGGGATTTTGTACCGATGTTCATTTAGGTGTCATCCACCCAAAGAGCATCAGACCCGTCCGATACCTTTTTCTCAGAGGCGGGACCTGGGGCATCAACCCGCATGCAATCAGACATGCTCTTCTCTGGGTCCAAAGCGGCTGACCCTGAGTGCAGTGCTTAGCCTCGCATCCTGAGCGTAACATTTTAGCTTTTTATGGTAGCCAACCATGCTTGGGGAGAATGTCCTGCTTCAATGGCTGTAAAGGCCTGAATGATCATGGCTGCATCACACTGTTGTGAGACTCTAATCTTGCATATATACCACAGGCAAACCAAGGAGACCAACACCAGAAGGCCTGCTAAAGCTCCCATGCCCGCCCATTCCTTCAGATGATTCATGGCTGCAGCAATCCATGTTGATAATCCTGTGGCTAGTCCTGCGTCCACTCTGGTAGAATTTACTGTGACAATGGCTGCGGAATGCTATGCCTTAAAGATGGAGCTGGTTTCTGCCTTTCACCTTCCCGATGGTGAGTGCTCTCTGTCACGAACAATTCCACATTTGGCTAAGGCTGAGGATCTGGCTTGCTTCCATATATGTGGACCTATCTGCATTGCCCACATGGCACGCCTGGGTTGGCTACCCAGAGGCTATTTAAGCTGTGGGCTGGCTTTCCCCAGGGTCCGAGGATTGTTCAAGGTTCCTGAATAAACTGCATTGAAAAAAAAAAAAAAAAAAAAAAAAACAATTTTAGTTTGAAAATCTCTTGCAGTTCCAAATCTGTCCAGAAAAAAAAAAAAAAATGTAATTAAGTAAATCGTTTCTTTGTAAGTAAAAGAACAGGTTAACATTAGTGGATGCTACCTAAAACGCCTTTATCTAATATAGTATTCCAAAGACAAAATATTATACTTTTGTTTTGTGTCTGTAATGCTTGCCAGGGAAGCTCTAGAGTATTGGCTAGGGAATGACTCTGAGGTGGTGCAGCCTCTCTTCTCAGGAGTCTGAAACAAAGGGCAGATGTATAAAAACGGGGACCAACGTCCTGTGCACACTCACTGTATGAAGCCTATTTCTTAAGTTAGCTTCTAAACTCTGGCAATTGTTTATTCTTGATCTCATTTTCCTTTACAAGTTATGTGTTTATTTAAATTGACAAAAACTGTGAATTACACTTATCATAGTCAACAGGATTTTCTGTACACATTGTGGAATGCCGCATCAATATGTGCATACCACATGAGCTGTTCCTTTGATAAGAAAACAATTACTTCCTCAACTCCTTTAGAATGTAAAGCATTATTAACTCTAGCGATCATATTATAATAACCTTCTTCAGATTTTTTTTTCCTTTGGTCTCATTGAACTTTCTTTTCTCTTTCCCTTGAAATATATTTACCTACCTGTCAGCCAGAATTCTCAGAGCCGCCATTACTGCAACCAAGCCCATATATGGAGAATGTCTCCCACCATGACCAGTCTCATATTTACCTATACCTGGCCCATTTCCTCACCACCTCCAACATACCAGTGCCATCATAGTTGTTCACTATTTATGAAAACTCGTTTTCTTTTTCTTGTACTAACTTCAACTTGTTTTTAACTTTCACAAAACTATATTGCTTTAATATTTTAATATATTTATAACATTTTTATGCAATATAATCTGATCATGTGTTCACCTCCCTCAACTCCTACCAGATCTTCCTCGCCCACCCAAAACCATGGCCTTTCTTCCTTCCTGTTTGTGTAAAGCAAACACAAATAAAACTAAGCAAACAAAGAAAGACAAAGAAAATCATGGGGAAAAATAATAAAACAAAAACAAAACAAAATATACACATACTTTTAACTCTTAGTTCAAGCAAAAGGTGAAAGCCTGATACTTCTGTCTGAATTATTTATTATCAAAACAGCTGAAATAAGCATAGTTTTAGCCTGATTGCAAAAGCATACTTTTTGTATTTAGAATACAAAGTTAAATAATGTTTTTGTTCAAACAAACTAAAAACTGCCACTCATCATAAAAGTTTAGCTAAATAATAGAATAATGTTCACTTAATATGCATGGTTCACTTTATAAACATTTAGCTATGGTTTGGAAATGTTCCTTACAGGTCCATGTTAAACTCATGGTCCCCATGATATGGCTCCATTGGAAGTGGCAGAACATTTAAAAGTGAGGGTCTCCTTGGGATTGCTTGCTTATGGGGGAACATTGGGACCTTGGCCCTTTCCTGTCTCTATTTTTCTGAGACTTAACAGTCAGATGCAAGCAGCTGTCTTATGCTTGCACTTCTTCAGTGCTATCCTGGATTCTCACCATTGCCTAAGCAAATGGGCCAAACAGCCATGGGCTGAAATCTCCATGAGACAAAATAAACATTTCTCTCTTAGAAACTTCATTTGTTCAGTTATTTTATAATATTATGAAAGCACTCCATTAATTAAGTGGATGCAGTATTTGTTTAGTATTATTCCCATCATCATGTAAAAACCATATCCTAAACATTATTTGTTAATGTAAATAGGCACACACACACAACTACATGTTACAGTAAGGTATGAAGGGATATCTGATGGAAATTGGGGTTTTTAATAATGTCAGAAATGTCATTCATATTTGCTTAATTTCTGTTTTATCAAAAAAAAGGGTGGAAAGAGGTGGGAAGAGAAAAGCACAAAGAAGAAAGTATATAGGGAAGAAATATTAAAGAGAAGAGGAAGAAGAAATCAATATACTGTATTTAAAAGTGAACTTTTACCTAGCTATGAACTTAAGGTTTTTTATTAATTAATTTTATTTTTATTAATTACAGTTTATTCACTTTGTATCCCCCCTGTACCTCCTTCCCTCCTCTCCTCCCAATCCCACCTTCCCTCTTCTCCACCCATGCTCCTTCCCAGTCCACTGATAAGGGAGGTCCTCCTCCCCTTCCCTCTGATCCTAGTCTATCAGATCTCATCATGAGTGGCTGCATTGTCTTCTTCTGTGGCCTGGTAAGGCTCCTCCCCCTTGGGAGGAAGGTGGTCAAAGAGCAGACCAATCAGTTCATGTCAGAGACAGTCCCTGTTCCCATTACTATGGAGACCACTTGGACACTGAACTGCCATAGGCTACCTCCATGCAGGGGTTCCAGGCCATCTCCATGAGTGGTCCTTGGCTGGAGTATCAGTTTCAGAAAAGACCCCTGTGCCCAGAATTTGGATCTGTTGTTTTATATATTTAAAATACAAATGTAACTTTCCTTTCAAAAACCTTGTTAATATATTATATAATTTGAAACCTATAACATAGGCCAAAGAGGAAAGTCTTTACTCTCTGCCCAGCTTCAAATTCAAGAACCGAGTGAATTAATATTTAGGGTTTTTTTTTTTGTTTTGTTTTGTTTTGTTTTGTTTTGTTTTTTGTGTGTGTGTGTCGTTCTGGGTCTGTGTTACCTCACTCAGAATAATCTTTTCTAGTTCCATCCATTTGTCTGAAATTTCATGATTTCCTTGTTTTTAATGGCTGAGTAGTATTCTGTTATGTAATGTACCACATTTTTTTTATCCATTCTTATGTTAAGTGACATCTAGGTTGTTTCCAGTTTCTGGCTATGAGGGTATTTTCATCATATAGTACAGGATAGACATAATACAATGGATATTTCCCATGAAAATAAATCCAATGGACCTCTTAAGCTTCATGTAGGCCCACTAATTAGGGGAGTGGGAGATATCTCTGACACATACTATGTTGCCTGCTTTTTGATCTCTTCCCCCTGTTGAGGCTTCCTTACAAGGCCAAGTGGAGGAAGACGAATTCAGCTCTCAAGGGAATATATGAGCTGGGGTGTCTAGGTAAGGGGACTCCCCTATTCTGAGACAGGGTGTAACTGGTTGGAGAGGAGGTAGGGGCCTATGACTGAGATGTAAATTAATGATTTAAAATGTGAAAAACTATACAGACTATTCGGTTTTAAAAGAATTTAAAAAGAGTATTTTATGACTTTCCTGTTTGAATACAATTTCCAGTTTATCCAAAATTTGGACTGCAATCTACACTTAATGGTCACTTTTTAAAAATTTGTATTTTATTTAAGTTTATTCATTTTATATCTGAAGATGCTCCCTCCTTCTTCTCCTCACAGTTGTCCATCTCCTTCCTTCCCTCTTCCCCTATCCTTTTCCCCTCAGAAAAGAGGAGCCTTTCTCCCTTGTATCAACCCTCCCTAGAACAACAAGTCACATCAGGATTGAGCATATCTTCATCTACTGAGGCAAGGCAAGGCAGCTCTGCCAGGGGGACATGATCCAAAAGCAGGCAATAGAGTCCATGGTAGACAGAGGATGCTCCTCTACTCACCAAGTGACCCACATAAAGACCAAGCTGCGTTTCAGGCTACATATGTGCAGGGGCTTAGATGAAGAACATTCAAGCTCCTTCCTTGCTGTCTCATTCTCTGTAAGCCCCTGTGAATCTGGGTTAGTTGTCTCTGTTGGTATTCTTGTTGAGTTTCTGTCCCCTCCTGGTCCTTCCATCTTTACCCCAAAACTTCTACAAGACCCTAGGAGCTCTGTCCCATGCTTGGTTGCAAGTTCCAACATCTGTCTTCATCAGCTGTTGAGAGGAGCCCCCTAGATGACAGTCAAGTTAAATTCCTTTCTGCACGCAGAACAGAGCATCATTAATAGCGTTAGGGGTTGGCTCTCTGTGGTGGGGTACATCTCAGGTTGGGTCAGTCATTGATTAAACATTCCCTCAATCTTTCTTCCCTCTTTATCCCTGCACTTCTTGTAGACAGGGTAATTTTTGGATCATAGGTTTTACAGGTGGTCTGTTGTTCCCCTCACTCCACTAGTCCTGCCTGGCTAGGAGTTAGTCACTTCAGTCTCCATGTCCTCTCCTATTAGGAATCTCAGCTAGAGTCACACCTATATTCTCACAGGAGCCTACCTTGTTGTAGGCTTCCAGCTTGTCAGAGATATTGCCCCTCAGTTTACTTTCTTATTCCCAGTTCTCTCAACTCCCAACACCATTTTCCCCATATACAATCCCCACCTTTTTTCCCTCCCCATTCTAATCCCTGCCTAGTTCACTCTCTTCATTCATTTCTCCTGTCTATTCTATTTCCTCTTCAAAGTGACATTCCAGCACCGTCCCTTGGGCCCTCCTTGTTACTTATCTTCTTTGGGTCTGTGGCTTGTAGAATCCTACAAAAAGCCATCTACAGATTCAGTGCAGTTTCCATCAGAATTCCAACACAGTTCTTTACAGAACTAGAAAGAGCAACCATCAACTTCATATGGAAAATAAAAGACTTAGGATAGTAAAACCAATTCTGCACAATAAAATAACTTCTGGTGGTATCAACACCCATTATCTCAAGCTATACTATAGAGCAACAGTAATAAAAACTGCATTCTATTGGCATAGAAACAGACAGGTTGATCAATGAAACCAAAATGAAGACCCAGAAATAAACCCATACTCCTATGCATACTTGATTTTCAACAAAGAAACCAAAGCCATACAATGGAAAAAACATAGCCTCTTCAACAAATGGTATCGGTCTAACTGGGTGTCTACATGTACAAAACTGCAAATAGATCTGTCTTTATCACCCTGAACCAAGCTCAAGGCCACTGGATTAAAGACCTTGAAATAAAACCAGGTATTCTAAATCTGTTAGAAGACCATGTGGGGGAAAATCTGGCATTCTTTGGCATTGGAGAAACTTACTGAAGAGAAAACCAACAGCACAGGTTCTGAGATCAACAATAAATATATGAAATTTTGTGAAACTGAAAAGCTTCTGTAAGGAAAAGGACACTGTCAATAGAACAAAATGGCAGTCTACAGATTAGAAAAAGATCTCCATCAACCCTACATCATACAAAGGGTTAGCATCTAAAATATACAAAGAATTTAAGAAATTAAACATTAACAAATCAAATAATACAATAATTTTTAATTACATTTTTATTTTTAATATTAGTTACAGTTTATTAATTTTGTATCCCAGGTGTAGCTCACTCCCTCATTTCCTTCCAATCCCGCCCTCCCTCCCTCATCTCCTCCCTGCCCCTTTCCAAGTCCACTGATAGGGGAAGTCCTCTTCCCCTTCCATCTGACCCTAGCTTATCAGGTATCTTCAGGACTGACCACAGTGTCCTCCTCTGTGAGGAGGAGAGCAAGGCTGTTCCTCCCTCGGGCTGCGGGGGAGTGTCAAAGAGCCAGCCATTGAGTTCATGTCAGAAATAATCCCTGTTCCCCTTACTAGGGAACCCACTGAGCTACCATGGGCTACATCTTGGGGACAGAGCTAAACCAACAATTCTCAAATGAGGAATCTTGAATGGCAGAGATTGGTATGCTCAATGGTAGAACTATTCCCAATTTTCTGAGAAAGCATCAGATTGATTTCCAAAGTGGTTGTAAAATATTGTATTCTCACCAACAATGGAGGACTGTTCCCCTTTCTCCACTTCCTTGCTGGCATGTACTGTCACTTGAGTTTTTGATCTTAGCCATTCTGACTGGTATAAGATGGAATCTTGAGTCTTTTTGATTTGCATTTCTGTGATGGCTATGGACACTGACCATTACTTTAAGTGCTTCTCAGCCATTTATAATTCCTCTGTTGTGAATTTTCAGTTTATCTCTGTACTTCGTTTTTATTGGAGTATTTGATTTGTTGATATTTGATTTTTTTTTTTTTTTACTACAAGAAGTGCAAGGAAAAAGAGGGAACAAAGATTAAGTGAATGTCCAACCAAATATTGGCCCAACCTGAGTCCCACCCCATGGTAGCTCTGCTTTGCTTGCAGACAGGAGCCTAACATTTGGGAGCCTGTCATTTGGGAAGCTCCACCCAGAAGCTGATGGAGACAGATTCTGGGAATTGCAGCCAAGCATGGGACAGAGCTCTGGGGGTTCTGTGGAGGTGTTGGAGGAAATATGGAAGGACCTGGAGGGGACAGGAACTGCACAAGAAGACCAACAAAGATAATTAACCTAGACCCATGGGGGCTTACAGAGACTGAGACATCAAGGAAGGAGCATGTATGGTTTGGACCTAGGCCCCCTGCACATCTGTGGCCTATAGGTGGCTTGGTCTTCATGTGGGTCAGGTTGCCTGGGAAGTGGAACCAGGGGCTGTTTATAACATGGACTCTATTGCCTGCTTTTTGGTAAATTCTCCCCTGGTAGGGCTGCCTTGCCTTGCCTTGCCTCAGTGGATGAGTATATGCTCAGCCCTGGTGTAACTTTATGTGCTGGGGAGGGTTGATACAGGGGAGGAGGAATCTCTTTTTCTGGGGGTAAGGAAAGAGAGAAGGGGGAAGGAGGGAAAAGAGGGGAAGGAGAGACTGGGAGAAGATGGAGGGGGAACATCTGGCATTTAATGTAAATAAACTGAAATTTAAAAAAAAAACTGAATAAAAGAATGCTCAATGTCCTTAGTCATCAGAGAAATGTGAATCTTAACTGTGATATTTTTACTAATTCCTTTCTTTTATTTGTGTGTACTCACACTTGGGTTTTTGGTATCTCTGAATTTACTACTTAAATACCTTCATTAGTTTTTCAAAATGAGTGAATCAAATGGTCATGAGCACATGGATTTCTAAAGGACATTTTCAAAAAAGCAGGCTTCAGAAGTCAAGGATGATAAGGAATAGGACAAACTAGGAGCTCCAGCCGCCAATGTGACTCACTAGCGGTGCTTTTGAATTTATTAGGAGGGTTTCGCTACACCTGAATTACTTGGATTACTCTGGCTCAGATAAGTAATTTCAACAGATCAACCCTAGAGATAATCTTCAGGCTTTAAATTTAGACTCTGAAATGTCTGCTCTCATCAAAATATCATTTTGAGGTTGAATACGTTGTCCTACGGAGATCTGATGAGCTTTGAGATGAGAGATACATGAGGTGTATTACATCACACGCATAATATAGACTTGGCTTGCTTCTCTAGGTTCCACATTTTTATCAAGTTACACTGCTCAAATACAATTCAAGGGACTTCTCATTATCCTGGTTTCACTCTAAAGGGAAATGGTTGAAATAATAGTTATTGTAATGCTATGTTAGCAAAGAAAACTAATTAGCTTAGGTCAGAGGCTATGGAAACAGAACAGTAAGCAGATTCTGGATCATTATAAGTGAAGAGAAAGGATTATTGCACAAAGGAAGAGACTGCAGAAATAAAACTGAGACTCAGATATGCTCATTATTAACATGGTTCCCCTGAATACAGCAAAATAAATGAAGAATAACTTCAGTGAGTGATTTCTTTTATATCTGACATACCATCATTTCTTTCCTCCAATGATTTATCAAACCTGCGTAAATACAAATTATTATTAATGTAGAAGTAAAGTACATAACTATACATTTTTTAGGGTTTGTACAATGTCAAAGATCATTAAAGAAGACCTATAACATTTCTAGACACCATGTAGGCTCTCAGGATAAAATAAAAAGTACAAAGTGATTAAATCAGCATATGAGACAAAAAATCAGGTAAAGAATAGGGAGATGTATAAGTGAAATATCTCCTGGAAATCACAAAACCTTTCATTAATTTATTTTGAAAGCTAGATATTTATTCTAAATGATCTAAGAAGAACTATCTTATTATTAAAATGATCTAAAATAGGATATCATGACACAATCTTTATTACTTTCAAATAAATAGCAATGTTGGATACAGTAGCTTGAAATACAGAATTGGCCATTTTAATTCTTATTTGGACAGAAAAAAAATTCAATGTTTTCTTCTGATATTTTCATAGGTCCTTAGAAACGATACTTGTAAAGATGCTCATAATCATTTAGTGCTCTCCTACTCACCTCTTCTGCTACAAGCTCGATCATACCTCAGCTTGTCTTCATATGGTAACACCATATTTTACTTTTATAAAAAATTCATTTATTTATTCAATTTACCCCTTGACCAAAGACCCCTCCCTTCTCTCATCCCAGTCCCATCCTCCTTCCTGCATCTTTCTTCTTCTATTCCTCAGAATAGGGGAGCCCTCGTACCCATAAACCCCACTTCATCCAGTCACATGATGACTGAGTTTGTCCTTGTCTCCTTTGGCCTGTCAGGGCAGTCCTGTCAGGGGAAGTAATCAAAAAGCAGACAACAAAGACCATTTCAGACATATGCTCCACTCCCCATACTAGTGGCCCACATGAAGCCTGAGCTGTCCATTGGTTTCACAAATGCAGAGGACCTAGGTCCAGTCCATGCATGGTCCTTGTTCTCTGCTTCAGACTCCATAGGCCCCTCCAGGCCCTGGTTTAGTATCCTTTTGGTCTGTTTGTGGAGCTCTTGTCACCTACAGGTCTATTTATCATTCCCCCATCTTTTCTACTAGACTCTCCATGTTTTGCCCTTAGTTTGGCTGTGAATCTCAGTATCTGTTACTTTTCTTTTCTTTTTTTTTTAGTTTTATTTTTTTTATCAGTTACATTTTATTAACTCTGTATCCCAGCCGTGTCCCGAGATCCCTCATTCCCTCCCAGTCCCTCCCTCCCTCCCTCATCTCCACCATGCCCCTTTCCAAGTCCACTGATAGGGGGGACCTCCTCCCCATTCATCTGATCCTGTTTTATCAGGTATCTTCAGGACTGGCTGCAAAGCCCTCCTCTGTGGCCTAACAGAACTGCTCCTCCCTTCGGGGGTGGGGAGACCAAAGAGCCAGTCCTTGAGTTCCTGTTAGAAATAGTCCTTGTTCCCCTCACTTTGGGAAACCAATTGGTTACTGAGCTACCACAGGCTACATCTGAGTGGAGGTTCTAGGTTATATCCATACATGGTCCTTGGTTGAATGTCAGTCTCAGAAAAGACCCTGTGCCCAGATATATTTGGTCCTTGTGGAGCTCCTATCCTTTCCCCATCAGACTAACTACCATGGGATATACTCACTTATATAGACCTATAAGATATGATAAACATAATGAAATCTCTACACCTAAAAAAGATAATCAATTGAGCGGACATGGGGTAAGATGATCAATCCTCGTTTAGAAAGACAAATGGGATGTGCATTGAACGTATGACAGGAGTCTACTGAGCACATCTGAAAGACTCTAACTAGCAGTGTTTTCAAAGCAAAGACTCATGACCAAAGCTTTGGCAGAGTACAGGGAATCAGTATCTGTTTCTATCCCCTATCACTACTTAAGATACTGTGCTATGCTTGCAGACATGAGACTATCAGAGCTGTCCTCTGAGCAGCTCCACCTGGATTATGTTTTTGACAGTTATATCCTGCCTTTAATGTGTCATTCTTTTTGTACTACTTCCCACCTAAAGCCATTTTCTGAGGTTGGTCAAGGGAATTAAGTAGCAAAATTCATTCAAACTAATTACTGATAATAGGGTAGTGTATGATCCTGTTTGAAAATCCATTTCTGCTATAACATTAGTCATTATCTAGGCCTCATCTTTTTTTTTTTTTTTTTAAACAAGATGTTGTAACATTTAGCTTGGCCTGTTACTTGCTCAGTTGAAGAGTAAGGACTCAAACTTGTATAATTCCCCCTTCTTTAATCTCCTTAGTGCTGGTATGACAGATGTGTGGCATTATTCCTGGCTAAAGTTAGCCCAGCATATAGGTGAACCTGTAATGTTTTGCTTCATCATTAGCAACTTATCTACAGTTTTCTGTTAGCATAGCTGTCTATCGACAATATATTGAAATGTAGATTACTGAATATATTTAATACACTATAAATGATCACAAATGGTGAAATAGCAAGATCACTGTGATTTTCTAGAACATTTTTTAAGAAATGTAAGATCAGAAGAGCAAGAAAACAAGGAACAGGACAGGAACCTACCACAGAGGGCCTTTGAAAGACTCTACCCAGCAAGGTATCAAAACATATGCTGAGACTCAAAGCCAAACATTAGGCAGAGTGCAGAGAATCTTATGAAAGAAGGGGGAGATATAAAGACCTGGAGAAGACAGGAGTTCCACAAGGAGAGCAACAGAAACAAAAAAATCTGGGCACAGGGGTCTTTCCTGAGACTGATACAAACAAGGACCATGCATGGAGATAACCTAGAACCCCTGCACAGATGTAGCTCATGGCAACTCAGTGTCCAAGAGGGTTCCCCAGTAATAGGAACAGGGACATCTCTGACATGAACTCATGGGCTGGCTCTTTGACTACCTCCCCCTGAGAGGGGAGCAGCCTTACTAGAGGAAGACAATGAAACCAGTTCTGATGAGACCTGATAGATTAGGGTCAGATGAAAGGAGAAGAAAACCACTCCTATTATTGGACTGGGGGAAGGGCATAGGAGGAAATAGGGGGAGCATGGGATTGGGAGGGCATGAGGGGAAGGCTACAGCTGGGATACAAAGTGAATAAACTATAATTAATAAAATTAAAAGAAAAAAAAGTAAATTGGCTTTGTTGCTTTCTTTATGGAGCTCCTGTCCACTCCAGGTTTTTCTATCTCCCCCTTCTTCTATAAGATTCCCTGCACTCTGCCCAAAGTTTGGTTATGAATCTCAGCATCTCCTTCCATACCTCCATCAGTAGAGTCTTTCCGAGGTTGTCTGTGGTAAGCTCCTGTCCTGTACCTTCTATTCTCCTGCTTCCAATGTCCATCCCATTTGAACTTCTGAATGGGGATTGAGCCAAAAATCTGGGCCCAGGGTACCCTGTAGAGACCAATAGTCCAACCAAGGACCATGTATGGAGTAGATGTAGCCCAAAGACTCAGTTTCCAAGTGGGTCCCTTAATAAGGGGAGCAGGGGATGTCTCTGGCATGAGCTCTGTGGCTAGCTCTTTGATCACCTCCCCCTGGAGGGGGCGGTGAAGCCTTGCCAGACCACAGAGGAAGTCAATGAAACCAATCCAGACAACGCCTAATAGGCTAGGGTCACATAATAGGGGAGGAGGACCTCCCCTAACAGTGGATTAGCAGAAGAGCAGAGGGGGAAAAGAGGGAGGGAGGGTGGGAGTGAAGGAGATGAGGGAGGGAGGTGCAGCCAGGATACAAAGTGAATAAATTTTAGTAAATAAATAAAATAGAAAAGAAAACGTAAAAAAAAGAAAGAAAATAAATGTAAAATAGCAAAGCAGAATGGAGTCCAACCTTGTGTTTCATAACACTAAAACAAAATTAAAGGCATATTACTTACTCAACTGATTTTTAATGTTTTTTATGTTTTTTTTTTATTAATTTACTTAATTATTTACAGCTTGATCACAGCCCCTATACTCCTCTTCTTCCAGTATCACCCTCACACCCTCTCCTCCCATTCCCCTCTTTCCTTTCTCTGAGAAAGTGAGGCCTGTCATGCATAACAACCCACCTTAGTCTGTCACACTGCAGCAGGACTAAGTGCATCCTCTCCTTTCGAGGCTAGACAAGTCGGCCCAGATAGGAGAAAGGGATCCAAAGGCAGGCAATAGAGTCAGAGACAGTCCCTGCTCCCATTGTTAGGAGACCTACATGATGATTAAGCTGCACATCTACTACATATGTGTAGGGTACTTAGGTCCAGCTCATGCATGCTCTTTGGTTGGTGGCACAGTTTCTGTTAGCCTTCATGAGCTCAGGTTATTTTATTCTGTATGTTTTCTCCTGGTGTCCTTGATCCCTCCAGCTCCCTCAATCCTTTTCCGTACTTTTCCACAAGACACCTCAGCTTTCCCTATTGTTTGTGTTTCTCTGAAGGTGTTTTCATCAGGTGCTGAATGAAGGCTCTCAGAAGACAGTTATGCAATTCTGCAATCATAGGAGGTGGGAAGACTGAAAGAGAGAATGGAAATTGGAGGGAGGGGTCATCTCTGGGGTAGGGGAGGCTCCCAGGAGTCTCTGAGGTCTCCCTAGCTGAGACTGAGAGCAGCAGGGGATAAGGAGCCTGAAGTCACCCTTGCTGTAACTAAGTGGAACTGAAGGTGTTTTCATCAGGTGCTGAATGAAGGCTCTCAGAAGACAGTTATGCAATTCTGCAATCATAGGAGGTGGGAAAATTGAAAGAGAGAATGGAAATTGGAGGGAGGGGTCATCTCTGGGGTAGGGGAGGCTCCCAGGAGTCTCTGAGGTCTCCCTAGCTGAGACTGAGAGCAGCAAGGGATAAGGAGCCTGAAGTCACCCTTGCTGTAACTAAGTGGAACTTCCAGTGAAAGGACAGGTCATAGAGCATAGAAAAATCTAGCTGGTATTCAGTGGGCAGCTTCCTCCTACTGGCTCTAGTTCCCATAGTACTGAAATGTACTATGAGGGCTACAAGTGAGTGGGGTGGGGGGTTGTGGTGAGTGTGTGGGTAGGGGTTATGATCAGTCTCATCTAGCAGTGCAGCCTGAAAGCTACAATACATCTTGGAGGAGAAACTATAACTGCCACTTTGCTAAAGCAGTACAATTCCCTAACCTCATTCTAATTAGCCATCCTTATAACAACAGATTGGTGAAGTCCTACTGCATCAAGAAAATGTTTCTGTGCCACAGGTAGAGACCATAAAAGAAAACCACAACCAATCAAAATGCAGTTGTAGAGCTCAATCCCAAGAGACACATCTACAACATATCTGCTTCGCCTAAGACTCAGATCATTTCATGAGAAAGGTCAGAACAATTTTACCAGCTAGAGAGTCAGGGAGTTTGCTGTGAGAGTGTATTTCCCAGCAATGCTAGAAGTCACCGCTGTAAATATTCACCACTCTAACAGCCCAATCATGAACTGAACTATAACAACAAGGTCATAAACGTTTAAGTGGACTAAGGAAATCTCAAGAGGCCACAAAAACTACAAAAATAACTACAGGCAGCTAAAGGAATGTTGAAAGTGGGAGATACAGTATTACCCAAGGTAGAGAATGCCAATTTGTTTTTCAATATCAAATAAATGAGCAGACATGAAAACTTACATACAGATATCATTATACACCCTGAGAAGGTTAGGTTGCTCTTATAGTCCCCTCACTTTTCCAAAGAGTTGGAGGCTGAGAACTAGGATGAGGGAGAAATATTAGTATTGTCTTTTGAGTTTGGCTTATCTTACTCAATATAATCTCTTCTAGTTCCAACCATTTATTTGAAAAATTAATGATTTAACTTTTTTACATCTGAATATTATTCTATTTTTTATTTTTATTAATTACAGTTTATTCACTTTGTATCCCTCCCCTCGTAGCTCCCTCCCTCCTCCACTCCCAACCCCACCCCCCTCCCACCTCTTTCTCCACCCATGGCCCTTCCCAAGTCCACTGATAGGGGAAGTCTTCTTCCCCTTCCTTCTGATCCTAGTCTATCAGGTCTCATCAGGAGTGGCTGCATTGTCTTCCTCTGTGGCCTGCTAAGACTGCTCCCAAGTAAACTATTTTTAAAGGATTTTAAAAGTGATTCTTTGAGAAATGGTATACAAAGTTAAAACAAACAAAATATTTTAAGACATATAAATGTTCTTTCTGTAGATAAAAAATGGCTACCAGATAAAATGGATTGACAGTGACAATAAATAGTAATTCAAGACAAATATACTAAATGTGAATTTCAAATTGGGAGACATAGTTATCCTATAAAAATAATTGTTAAGTAGAGTCTTTCAGATGCCTTTTGCGGTAGACTCCTGTCATACTTTCAATGCACATCCCATTTGTCTTTCTAAATGAGGATTGATCCTCTTCACCCATGTCCACTTTCTTGATTATCTTCTTTAGGTGTGTAGATTTCATTATGTTTATCATATCTTGTAGGTCTATATAAACGAGTATATACCAAGTTTGTCTTTCTCCTTCTGGGATACTTCACTCAGAATGATCTTTTCTAGATCCCACCATTTGCCTGCAAATTTCATGATTTCCTCCTTTTTGATTGCTGAGTAGTATTCCATTTTGTAAAAATACCACAATTTTTGTATCCATTCCTCTGTTGATGGACATCTGGGTTGTTTCCAAGTTCTGGCTATTACAAATAAAGCTGCTACAAACATGGTTCAACAAATGTCCTTGTTGTGTAATTTGCATAACCAAATCCTCAGCAGAGTGCAGGGAATCATATGAAAGAAGGGGAGTTAATATGATATGGAAAGAATAGGAGCTCTACAAGTACCAAATATATCCAGGCACAGGGTCTTTTCTGAGACTGACACTCAACCAAGGACCATCTATGGATATAACATAAAACTTCTGCTCGGATGTGGCCCGTGGTAGCTCAGTAACCAAGTAGTTTTCCAAAGTAAGAGGAACAAGGATTATTTCTAACAGGATCTCAAGGGCAGGCTCTTTGACCTCCCCCCCCCAGGGGAGGAGCAGTCCTGTTAGGCCACAGAGGAGGACTTTGCAGCCAGCCTCGAAGATACCTGATAAAACAGGGTCAAATGAAAGGGGAGGAGGTCCTCCCCTATCAGTGGACTTGGAAAGGGGCAGAGAGGAGACCAGGAAGGGAGTTGGGGAGGGGGAGGGAATGAGGGAGTGGGATACAGCTTGGACACAGAGTTAACAAATTGTAACTAAAAAGAAAAATTAAAATTAAAAAAAATAATAATAATTGTTTAACACTGGTCTTTTTATTTTTATAATAGTTCTATATATGGTGTTTTCATCAAGACAAGGCAAAACAAAACCATGTTTACGACTTTTCCCAACGTTGCAAATAGTATTAAAGAGTAACAAATATACCAAAAGTAAAATTTCTTAACTAATAGGATTAAATTACATTTTAATTTTAATCACACTTTATTGTTCTGAATAACATTGACAAAGAAATTTCAATAGCTCAAAAATCTTTGGGCAGGTTCATTATTATGCCAAATACCTCTCTTCACAAAATTATTTAAATCTCATTTCGTAAATTACACACATTATATTTTATGTCCATGTGGGATCATAATATCGTAACTAATATTTAAATTATTTTAACCCATATGTGCTTATAACTGATGACTTAGAAATATCCTGTTTACCCTGAACCTTATGCTTTGCCCATGTACACATCCAAGAAATAAATTTCTGGCAGCACTGAGCTTGCAGAACTCAACAGTTCTGTCTAGAGTAACTTTGCTGTTTATTTAGTTTCTCATCCAACAGGGAGGAAGTATATTCATACCTTTTACCATGTTTTCCATACTCCCGGCTTATTCTTATTCCTATTCCTTACCATTCTGTATACCAACTTTGCATTTCCAGCTTTCCATCAGGGGTATATGCAAAAGCATTTGAATGACTGATCCCGGCTTTATCTGCTGAGTTGTGACAATGCTTCCCTGCTTTAATTATGCTAATAAAACTCTCCTCTCCTATCAGCTTTGTGTGCCCTGGTCAACTAGACTGGCTCCTTCAGGGCCATGGTGTCATTTTTAATCGTTTTCTCCCCATGTTCCTTTTTATTATAACTACTAACCTTTTATTCTGTAGCCCTTTCACAGCACTTCCTTTACCCAACACAGAGGCCCAAAGTGTGTAGACTCCGTGTCACTGTTGGATATTACATGCAAATTTTCTTTCTTTCTTTTTGCTTAAGCATTATAAAACTATTTATCGACCTCTGTTCTACACCATTTACAATAAAGCAAATATACAGTTGGATAACATTCTGATACTGCAAAGTTACTTTTCTGTCTCATTAAACTAGAGCCAAATATTGAAAAGATTGATCCTACCAGTGAGTACTGAGTCAGGGTAAAGAAAAAGCATGCAAGTCATTCATTGATATTAGCAAATTTTGTTCACTGTGTCAGCAGGTCTTAAACTGCCAACATCTCTAACCATGATTCCATTTCCACAACAAACAGATTCCATGAATCACAACCTTTTAGGACTGATTTCCACTTTCTACAAAGGAATGGCTCACAACAGGAAATTTTACACATCCTAGCTGACCTAGAACTAGCCCTGTGGCAACTTTTCTTAAAGGATTACCTCTTTTCTCCCATCCTGTAATTGTCACTCCATTTTGTCAATACTCCCCATCAAATCTGTAGTTCCTGGGGGTAGTCAGGACTCACTAAGCAATTAGTACACTGTTTAGAGCGTTGTGCTCAGTAAATACTGGTGCAGTGGATGTGTAGGTGAACAAACTGTGATTTAGTAGCACAACCACCTGTAGGTGGTCGTAACTTTCAGAATACTGTAACTATTCATTACTGCTTCTAAATCCTACAATGAGGAATGCAGCCAAGAGTTGTAAGTCTTTTACCTCTGGTATTCTCAGCTACATTTAAAATTCCTGCTCCTGGATGTGTAACACTTTGAATTTTTTTTTCTGAGATATACATTTAATAGATCAGTGTATTTATTGAAGATTTGCTACCCCCTTGACAGTTACAAAAGTACAGTGGGAAGACATGAGTGACATATCACTGCTCAGGTAGCAAAATGACTAAGGACAAGCATCATTTATCATGCTCCAACTCAGCCTTAAAGCATGATGGCATCGCACAGAGACTCTATTCTGCTGACTTCATTCAAATGTCGTTGTGATCCCCTGTGTCAGGCATTTCAGTTCAGACTCCCCACTGGCAAATTAGCATTAGTAAAGGACAAAACTAAAGGAGTCCTGAATGATGAAAATGAAATTAAAAACGATTGCTTCAGACTGAAATATGTTCATTATTTTGCTTTCATGTGAAAAAAGGACTTATACGTATTTACTTCTGCTGATAAAAGTTTAACATCCATTTACATTTATCAAAAAGGACCATGACACAAACAACATAAGTCACAGAATGAATGTGTTATTCTGATCACACACTTTGTTTATTGAACCAGTAGCACTAACTACTAAAAGGACATTTCATTCATTTACTCAAATCTCCCACATGCATTGGGGCTCAAACATATAACTTATATTATGGAGAATGCCAGAAATAATTCAATGATGACGACTCCATTTCAGACTTTACTCATTGATAATAAAGATAATTGCTGGAAATATTCATAGCAGATTTCACAAGAAATAATTTTCCCTACCTTTTTGTTGTTTCTTTGATTGCTTGTTTTTGTGGCATTTATTTTGCTATTCATTTTCTCCTCTGCAGGTAATTTTTGGTTAACAGAAAAGGAAAATGCAGAAAGATCTCAGTCATCCCCTATCCCTATTTAAGCATAGACTTTTCTTTCATCAGCATCCCTCAGAAGAGGGATATAACACATCTTTATAACAGAGTAACCTACACTGATTATCATATCACCCAAAGTCCATAGCTTTGCTTTGGGATTCCATCTTAGTTATATATCATTAAATTTTGACCCTGACATAAATTTCTTGTGTTTGTTCTATTCATTTCTACTTCCCCCATACCTTGACAAACAGCAACAGTATATTCTTCATACTTTACCTTTCAAAGCTTAGTGTATATTGGGATCCAAAATAATTTAGCCTTATTATTGGCTTCTTTTACTGGTTTTATACACTTATATTTCCGTCAGGTTTGGCTGTAATAGCATATATTTATCCATTTACTTGTTGATTGACTTTTGAAAGCTTTGGCTATGATAAAGAAGGCTCCCATAAATATTCAAGGGATGATTTTTATTCAAACATAGGCTTTATAATTTTATTATGTAGATCATAAGGAGCTTGAATACGTTTTATTATGTAAAAGATTTTCAAACTCTGGTGTGTAAAAATGGCATTTTTTGTTTTTACCATAAGAGGGTTATGAAGGTTCCTGTTGTTTACTGGACTACAGCTATTGGTTATTCCAGTAGTTTCTGTAATTTACATTTTCATGAAGACACATAACACGCTGCATATTTTCACATATTGACATTGTCACCTTTAATTTTTGCTGAAGTATCTGTTGAGGATTTTAGATCGCTTTAGCAGGCTGCTTAGTTGAGAAAAATGGGTTCTTTGTGTATGCAGAAATAATACCCAGATGAGAATGCCACAGTCAAAGCTTTATTCCTTAGTTTTCCTTTCAGTAAATCTTTGCTTTATTTACTATTATTTACACTGAAAAGGAATTGTGAATAAAAAGAAATCATTAGAGCTAGGAAGATGGCTTAGTAATTAAGAACTCTGGCAATTCTTTCGGAGGGCCTAGTGTAAGCATGCTCATGGAAGTTCAAACCTGTAACTAAAGTTCCAGATACAGACAGGATTAACACACATGAGCACTTAAAATAGCAGAAGGAGGAGATTTCTTTCTCCTTTATGGTTACCATAAAGGTTTTTAAAAATAAAATCACTGTTTAATTTCTTTCTGCATTAACATAAAAGTTCAAGTTTAACAGCATACAGCTCAAAGTTATCTGTATTATGTTAGTAAATATGCATTATCAAATTGAATTTTAATCCTATTCCTAGTTTCTTGAAGTTGCTTTTAATATAGAATAAATAGCTGCTAGAATTTGTAGAAGTTTCTCTCTGGGTCTATTGATATGATAATGTGATTTTACTGTACTGTTTTTCTTTGTTGATGTGATGGTCTGCATTAATTTATGTTTTAAATGCTTAACCATCTTTCATAGTGAAATTTCATTTTTTTTTCTCTTTTATGTAAGGAAATTTTTTCTAAAATTGATTCTAATGCTTTCATGATAATAGTTGTCAGGAGCCTTTAAAAGTATATGGAGAACTGGCACACAAAGAAGGAATGTCTGATCTTCTGAGATTTTATTGGTCTTGAACCCCTTTGAGAATCTAGTGAAAGATCATGAACTTTTGAAAAAAAAAATACGTTGATTAAATCAACATATTTTTGCATGCAATTTCCACTTTGCTCTAAGAAAGCAAATATGCTCACTACCTGTTCTAAAATAGCAATTACAACTGAAAAGAAAAAGAGATCTAAGAGTTGTTTTTTTAGATACAGTGGAATAAAAACAATTACTGCTCCTAGGGAATTGATATTTGTTAAACAGATTCATGATGGTTAATGGAAGGAGTGGCTACCATAAAGGTTTTTAAAAATAGAATCACTAACTTCTTGAGTTCTTTACATATTCTGGATATTAGTCCTCTGTCAGATATAGGGTTGGTGAAGATCCTTTCCCAATCTGTAGGCAGTCGTTTTGTTCTGACGACAGTGTCCTTTGCTTTACAGAAACTTTTCAGTTTCATGAGGTCCCATTTATTGATTGTTGCTCTTAGAGCCTGTGCTGTTGGTGTTCTGTTCAGGAAGTTGTCTCCTGTGCCAATGAGTTCAAGGCTCTTCCCCACTTTTTCTTCTAAGCGGTTTTAGTGTGTCTGGTTTTATGTTGAAGTCTTTGATCCACTTGGACTTTAGTTTTGTGCAGGGTGATAAGTATTGATGTATTTACATTTTTCTATATGTAGACATCCAGTTAGACCAGCACCATTTATTGAAGATGCTGTCTTTTTTCCATTGAATGGGTTTGACATCTTTGTCAAAAATCAGGTGTCCATAAGTGTATGGATTTATGCAATGAAATCATAACAAGGAAATCATGAATTTTTTTAGGTAAATGGTGGGATCTGGAAAAGATCATCCTTAGTGAGCTATCCCAGAAGCAGAAAGACGCAAATGATATATACTCACTCATATAGACATATAATATAGGATAAATCTATTAAAATCTCTGAACCTAGAGAAACTAATCAAGAGGGAGGACTCTTGCTAAAATGCTCAATCCCTATTCAGAAAGGCAAAGAGGATGGACATCAGAAGAAGGAGAAAAGAAGGAACAAGTCAGGAGCCTGACACAGAGGACCTCTGAAAGGCTTTGCCCTGCAGACTGTCAAAGCAGATGCTGAGATTTATGGGCAACCTTTGGGCAGAGTGCAGGGAATCTTATGAAAGAAGCAGGAAGCAGTAAGATCTGGAGAGGACAGGAGCTCCACAAGGAGAATAACAGAACCAAAAAATCTGAGCACAGGGGTCTTTCCTAGAACTGATACTCCAACCAAGGACTATACATGGAGATAACCTAAGACCCCTACACAGATGTAGCACATGGCAGTTCAGTATCCAAGTGGGTTCCATTGTAATAGGAACAGGAACTGTCTCTGAGATGAACTGATTGGCCTGCTCTTTAATTACCTCCCCCTGAGGGGGAAGCAGCATTACCATGCCACAGAAAAAGACAATGCAGCCACTCCTGATGAGACCTAATTGGCTAGGATCAGAAGGAAGGAAAAGAAGACCTCCCCCATCAGTGGACTTGGGGAGGGGCATGCATGCAGAGGGTCGAGGAAGGGAGGGATTAGGACTGGTGGAGGGAGGGAACCACAGGGGGGATACAAAGTGAATAAAGTGTAATTAATAAAGAATTAAAAAAAACAGTAAAATAAAATTGCATGTACTTTATTAGTTCTTAAAAATAGATACTTTACAAGTTGTATTGTGACCACTATAAGTCTTACTCTGTGTATAAATGCTGAAAATCAATTAATAATTTCACTTAAGACTGAAGGATGAGTCATATTCCCAATGTAAGATTATATACCAAGCTTTGTTTATTTGCCTATCTACTCATTTATCATTGATATGATACTGTTCCTTAGATCGCTATTTCATGGATACGGAAAATTTTAATATTAATGTTAAATATTCTGAAATGTAAATGGAAGACGGTCACCTGTGTGTTTTTCTCCATGCTCTCTTTTTTCCGGAATATTCTGAAGAGATCACTGCAAAGTAATTCTGGGTATAAGGCTTGAATAACACAATTCACCTTGTCAGTTCCTCTGAGGCTTAGCACAGACAACATCACTCAGTTCTCTGTACTCTTTACAGATCCAAATAATAGAACCAAGCAATAGCTTTCTCAAGATCTGTTGTAAATACTCTCTGATAGACTATGAATCCTTTCATGCAGGATCTCAGTGCTATTTATTTTTCTTCAGCCACACTGCAAGTCAAAACAGCAAGCCCTTGTGTGGTTTTGAACCAAAAAAATTGCATTGTTTACCTCTCTAAATGTAAGCATTTTATCAGTGGTACCCAATGAAGCCTAACTTCTAGGGATCCACAGCATTAGGGAATACATATTTATCCAATCGACCAATGAACTCAACACCAAATATGGTATCTGGTGTAGATAATCAAAAAATAATTGCCAATGATGTTTTAATCAGTTTATTTTAATGACCATAAAATAAAACTAAAGAATATATTGCTCCAAGGAAACTGCTTTGTTGTTTGACACTGGGAATCAAACCTTGGGTTTGTCAAGCAAATATTACTTTTCTGATTCTGTGAATAACATCAAGGTATTAGTTCCCATCTTCAATGGTCGAACAGTGACATTTGTTTCTCCACCAGGCTGACGGGGAGGATTCAGTTCACACACAGTTCTTTATATCACATATGGAAAAAGAAAGAAAACCCAGTCCCAACAAACTGTGTTGAGGGTAACAAAATGGGACAAGACTTTAAGCAAGGGAATACATCAGAAAATTATGCATGTTTAAAGTTTTAGGAATCTGGCCCCAGGGGTCTTTTCTGAGATTGATGCTCTAACCAAGGACCATGCATGGAGATAACTTAGAACCCCTGCACAGATGTAGCCCATGGCAGCTCAGTTATCCAAGTGGATGCCCTGGTAAGGGGAACAGGGACTGTCTCTGACATGAACTCAGTGGCCTGCTCTTTGATCCAAGGTGGAATAGCCTTTGAGGGGGGGATAGCCTCACCAGGCCACAGAGGAGGACAATGCAGCCAGTCCTGATGAGATCTGATAGGCTAGGGTCAGATGGAAGAGGAGGAGGACCTCCCCTCTCAGTAGACTTGGAGAGGGGCATGGGAGGAGATGGGGGAGGGAGGAGGATTTGGACTGAATGAGAGAGGGAGCTACAGCTGCTGTACAAAATTAATAAACTATAATTAATATAAAATAAAAATTTAAATTAAAAAAAAGTTTGAGGAAGACCCTTAGAAAGCTTCCTCTTGAGAGCTTAGCCATTAGTGTCAGAGACTGAGAAGAAGCCATTTGACAAAGGTGAACAATGCCCTATGAAAAGAGGCTACTGTAAGGACAGAAAAGAAAAGCAGAGAATTTGAGATACTAAAAAGAAAAAAAAGCACCCTTTCCCCATATATATTAGACCCTTCTGGGAGCTGTTAGTCCCAATATTTTGTGGCTTAAAACTTGAAATATAAGTTCAATTCAGTTTTGAAAATTATCTGTCCTATCCATATCTTTCCAGGCATCACAATAATGCTAGCTTCACCAGCCAGGCTCATCTCTATTATGTTTGTCATACTCTATTTCTACCAGTCCCGTAAATGTTTGCCAGAATTGGAGAAGCCAGTGTTCTGGGTTCTATAAGCTGGTGTCTTATTTCTTCAAAGTAAAATTGAGACAAGATAGGCAGACTGGGAGGCAGGTGATTAAATGGATATGAGAGAAAAAGCATGAAGAAGTACTCTTGCTGACCTGTTGTCAGGAAACTTCTGGCACCAGGGATAAGGGCAAAATTGCTCACAGAACAATGGGATTTTCCAAAAGATATCTGGTCGAAGACAGTAAATAAATCATGTTTACTTAAAGCCAAAGATAATGGACAAACTTCGGGCTCCCTTCTCACTCTTAATCTAAGCAATAGCTCTCATAAATCCACCTTACAATTTTGTTTGTAGAAGAAAAACATCTTTACTTTTAACCTTGTTGTAAACTTCATCTCTGAGCAATGTTTAAAGCTGAGGGTAGATGGTTGGTTTTAGAAGCCTTTAGAGATATAGGCACAGAGCCTACATATTCATCTCGAAGACTCATAAGTGTGACTGTCCCCTGAGAAGCCCCCACTCCTGCCACCGGTTATATCTTCTTTTCTTGGAACACCTTTTACTCTTCTTTTAAAAAATTTGTTTTTACTTTATATTGGCAACATCTGAAATTCATTTTCCCTTGAAGCCATGGATCCTTGTTGTCTGAACAGATCTCCAAGGGGAGAGGAAATTCTTCAGGCTGCTGTGGTGGGGTGGGGTGGGAGCTAGAGTTGGGCCTCTGTACCTACTGCAATATCAACAACAAAAAAGCCAGTAAAAAAAAATGGTGTTTACACCAGCCTGAATAAGTTCTTGGTGGATTAATCATAATAAGCTGCTATTTTATTTTTTCCTATTTGAAGTAATGCTTTTATGATACACGTAACTGAAAATATTTCAACATCCTTTACTGGTTTAAACTGGGAGTTTCCACTGAAGGAGACATAAAGGCTATATTCCAATGTTCTTTATGAAAAGATTTGTAAAACCTGATTTCAATATCACACAAAAGCTTGAGCTAAACCCACTCCCAATTTCTTCTCTAGCAATAAGATACTAACTTTTGTCAGTTCCTAGAACAAAACTCTCATTTGCCCTCTGTTTGTCTTTTCCTCAAACACTCTTCATTTTACTAAATCCTTTTCCCTCCTGCTCCTTTTTACAGAGTTAATTCAAGGTTCATTCATTTTATGCAGACACTTGTAAAAAGCTGAGAATCAGTGTGTATATAAGCAGGCATGTCAGTTAGATGTTTGGGAGAATATTTTCTTAGGTTCATGATCCCAAAGCAGTGCTTCTCAAGGACCTGAATGTTGTCAGACTACTTCCTTCCACTGCAGATTTTTCAGTCAGAAAAAAAAAAGTAATACCCTTATAAAGTTTCATTTTCAAATGTATATATTTGCTAAAAATTTGGGTTTTTTTATTGGTAGTGGAAATTTATTCAATCAACTGTTTAATTATGTTTATAACCAAACTGTAAAGTATTGTCTCTTCCAGTTGTGGCAATTGGTTTGCTAGACTTTAACAGAGAAAACTCAAGGACGAAGCAGTAATATATTTCTGAAGCTTCAATATTTGATTCTCTTTCCAGAGTATGAAAACCAGCTATGCTCTTAGACCTTCCCTCTTTTCCCATAGATAACAAATGAACATGACATAGTAGTAAATGCATTGTAATATTTTTTTTCTATTAAAAAAGTGAAATTGTGGGGAGTGAGATGGCTTAGCAGAGAAAGGCACCTGAGAGGCAAGCCTGGCAAATCGAGTTTCATTCCTGGAATCCATGGAAACGTAGCAGAGAACAAATTGCACAAAGTTGTCTTTTGACCTTCACAAGTATGCAATGGCCAAGGTGTATCTGCACTCACTTGTTTTCCAAAGTGCTTGTAAAAGGTTGCACTCTTACCAGCAATAGAGGAATGTTCCCCTTGCTCTACAACCTTGCCAGCATGAGCTGTCCTTTGAGTTTTTGATTTTAGCCATTCCAATGGGTGTAAAATGGAATCTCAGAGTTGTTTTGAATTCATTTTTTCTAATGACTAAGGATTTTAAACATTTCCTTAAGTACTTCTCCGGGGATTCCTCTATCAAGAATTCTCTGTTTAAATCTGCACTTCATTTTTAAATAAGTTTATTTAGGTGTTGATGTCTAGTTTCTTGAGTTTATTTGGATTTCAGCCCTTAAAATCATAACATCATGAAATTTGTAGGAAAATGGATGAAACTAGAAAAGCTCATCCTGAATGAGGTAACCAGACCCAGAAAGACAAACATGGTACATATAAGTGGTTATTAGTCATAAAGTAAGGAAAAGCCATGCTACAAACCACAAACCCAAAGGAACTAAGTGACAAGGAGGGCTTAAGCTGGGATGCTTTAGTCTCACTGAGAAGAGGGAATAGATTAGACATGGTGGAGAGAGATGAAAGGAGAAGACTGGTTAAGGCAGGACCTTGGAATGGGAACAGGATGAATGAGGTTGGGGAAGTACCTAGAGAGAGAGTAATTGGAGAGACAATTGGATTGGGGGTGGGGGCATCACTGGGATGAACTACAAGCCCAGGACAATGGAAATTCTTAAGAATCTATGAGGGTAACATTTTGCAATAAGTGATATGGAGGCTAAACAGAGAATTCTCAGTAGAGGAATATTGAGTGGCAAAGAAACACTTAAAGAAATGCTCAAAGTCCTTAGTCATCAGGGAAAAGCAAATCAAAACCACCCTGAGATTTTACCCTACAGCCATCAGAATGGCTAAGATCAAAAATGTAAGTGACAACACATGCTGGAGAGGATGTGGAGAAAGGGGAACCCTCCTCTAATCATAAAATTTCAAAGTCTTGAAAAACAAATCACTGTTCCTGTATACTGTTTCTTATTTTTAGGTAAAATTGTCATGTTCCTCAGTATGTATTATTTTATCTCCTACACTCAGAGTCTATGAAATACACAGTTATTGTGTGTATTTGAAGATGTGTGTGTGCATATGCATACACACAGATATTTCATTTCACCTACATCATTACTTTTATATAAATTGAGTTGTTTGCTGTTGTATTGTATCACATTAGCTTGCAGATTTACTTGGAGCAAAATGCACCTAGCCATTGATGTCCTCACTGATTGTTGCAGGTACTTTTCTTTCTTTGGGAGTAAATGTATTACCAAGAGAAATGCATAGTTGTCTATATTGTTTACCTCGCTGAGTGATAATCTGCCTTCACAATAATCTGCTTTATGATTATGAGCACTTACTCATTCATTCAATTTCAGGTAACCTGTCTGTGGTAGAGCAGAGTAATTCATTTTATATTATGGCAGAGAGGAAGCAGAGAAAAGTGAAACACCATTATATCACCAAGTATAGACAGACTGACCAGTTCGTTAGAGCCCTCATGATATCATTGACTGTGGAAACACTATCATAACATAATTATAGGTATAATTTACTAATCTTCTAGGAAGATTATCATGTGGAAAATCAAAATTTACTATTTCACATAGACATAGAATATCTTAGAAGGATATCAGACATACAGACTATGTAGAAAAATATACCCATGGCCAGGAATATTATAAAACTGTTGTGAAATATGGATGTTGAAATGCTGAATTACACTAATGTTGGTATCAGGTTTTTCCTTTAGTGTAAATACATAATCAGTAAAAGAGTAGAAAGATGGTGTCAAAGCATTATAATAAATTCTCACATGTATCTGTTGTCTCTTTTTTATTGTTGGAATCAATGTTCAATGCATACAAAGGTAGTCTCACATAGTTCTGTCATGCAAAGTGATCCTTGAAAGTAAGGGGAAGTTGACTTGCGTTTAAGTGAAATGAATTCTGCAAAAACCAATATAACTTATTTAATTATTTTAATCAAGATTGCACAAAAATCCCAGTTTCTCATATAAGTATTTATTTATATTTAAGGCCTTGAAGTGGTTATCTATAGCAAACACTAAACTTGGGGATTTAAAGTACTTAGTAAATCTGTACACCTAAAGAAGCTAAGCAAGAAGGAAGACCCCGGGTAAGATGATCAATCCTCACTTAAAAAGACAAACGGGATGGACATTGGAAGAGGGAGAAAACAGGAAACAGGAAAGGAGTCTATTGCAGAGGGGCTCTGAATGACTCTACCCAGTAAGGTATCAAAGCAGATGCTGAGACTCATAGCCAAACTTTGGGCACAGTGCAGGGAATCTTATGAAAGTAGGGGAGATAGTAAGACCTGGAGAGGACAGGAGCTCCACAAGGAGAGCAACAGAACCAAAATATCGGGACACAGTGTTCTTTTCTGAGACTGATACTCTAACCAAGCACTATTCTTTGGATACAAATTAGAATCCCTGCTCAGATGTAGCCCATGGCAGCTCAGTATCCAAGTGGGTTCTCTGACATGAACTCAGAGGTGGATTCTTTGACCACGCCCCCCTGAGGGTGGAACAGCCTTTCCAGGCCACAGAGGAGGACAATTCAGCCAGTTCTGATGAGACCTGATAGGCTAAGGTCAGATGGAAGGGGAGGAGGACCTTCCTTATCAGTGGATTTGGAGAGGGGCATGGGAGAAGATAAGGGAGGGAAGGTGGGATTGGGAGGGAATGAGGGAGGGGGTTACAGCTGGGATACAAAGTGAATAAAATGTAATTAATAAAAAAATAATTAAAAAAAGAAATTTACACTTTTTCTAAAAAGTTAAAAAATATTATGGTTTTCCTTAAAATTTAAAAAAGTTTTTGAGGAAAACAAAAGAGACTAAAGATTATATCAATGGAAGTAATGTTTCCTGTGTTTTTGAAAAAACAATTTTGCTCTGTGTCTACTATAATTTCTGATTCTGTGGGTTTCAATCTCTTTTGTAGCACATATCAGCACGATATTTAGAAACTGCTTAAACATCTAGGGGAAAATAAAAGTGGCTGCTTATAAATTTTTGGTGTTAATATGTCTAATTTGTAAAAACAATATTTATTACTCTATAAGGTTTGTCAATATCACGACCCTTCATTACTCTGCAGTATTAGAAATTCCCTTTAATGCAGCCAGAAACTAAACTCTCATTTCTTTAATATTTTTAATGGATACATTCTTTAAACTGTTACATCCCAATTATTTTTGCTTGGAAACAGAGTGGGAAGTTTCTGGAGACAGAATCCAGGCCTTGTGCTAATTATCCGAAATTCAATTTGTTGTCTACATCCCTTTAGAAATGTGAGCTATGTAGTATGCAATATTCATAATATGACTAGGTACCTCATATGAGAGTAATTTAATTGTCAGTGCTGCTCAAGCATTGTTTAATGAATTCCTAAAAATTTGAAAGGCAAGCTGTTGGAAGGCTGTTATTAAATTTTATATTTGCTCTGCAGTTTTCTTTACCATTATTCCATCTATTTGGGCTTATGATAACATTAACTTTTTAAAAAATAGAATTTTTGCATAATAAAGCCATAACTTCTTATCTAATTGCTAAATAAAATAAATTCATTTTAAGGAGAACTTGGGGCGGGTTACAGAGTGATGATTACATAAGTTTGTAAAATACAATACAGATGCATAAAACAAAAGTTATTATTCACTAACTCAGTAGCAACAATAAAGAATGATCTTTTAAAGACACAAAGGAGGAGCTGAAGTAATTACAGTAAAAACTAATCTTAGCTGTTAAATAGGATAATAAATTATAGCCACTAACATCTAGAAAAAATATACAAGGCATACTTTATAGTATTTGTCACAGAAACAACCATAAAAATGATTCCTGTGTTAATTTTTTGTGCTACCTTAAGAGAACATCAGAAAAGGATAGTTTTGTGGAGGCTTGTTTCTAATACAGTTGCTAAGGTGTCTGAAGAAGTAAATTAGCTTAATGAGTGAGAAAAGACAAAAAAAATGTTGGTACATAGTTCTAAATTTCTATGACTATGAATGCTAACTCATAACACATTGAAACAAGGATTCCCGTTTATGTGTCTTTCTGCATGTTCCTGATCTCGAAAGCATCATTAAATGATATCTCCTCGTGATCTAACTGTTGTCAAGAAAAACAGGATAGAGATATGCTCTGAATGTGAGCATTTCCAGAGAGCCGGGAAGACAGGGCCAACATTGCCAAGGTCCTGGAAAAGGGCTATTAACAAGGAGTTTCTGAGAATGCCATAAATCCAAAGCTGATAGATGAAAAAAAAAGAGCAATTGGAGAATTTTTGAAGGACTGGATTCAGGCATATTTCAGGTCAATGTAAAGGCAGTAAAAAATAAAAGATAGCCTTATTTGAAAGTTCAGGTGTCAAGAACATCAAGATGATGTGTGTTTTGGTTTGGGCGATGACCTGATGTTCAATACTTAACTTGAATTCATTATTTAAATGTTATCTATGAAGATAAAATGACAGCATAGGGCAGTGAGCAAATTGAGTAGTGCAGCAAAAGAGACTCAGCTGTGTGTCCATGAGAACCGTGCAGGTGTGAAATTACTGTCTCAGACCACTTTTATCACCTGTTATTAAAGACTTCTGACGACACATTGTGATAGTTAACTTTCTTGGTATCTAGTAATCCTTCCTATATTTTCATGCTACGGACTTTCATGGCACATAAACTCAGCTCATCAGCTCTCAAAGCATCCATGAGCAGTTGACGCAGTCATTTAAGCATGGGTAAAACCTTTAGATTTCTAGATCTGCAAACCAGATTTTCAGTAGACCAGACACCTGCTCTCTATGTTTGGGAATATTCATGATATTGAATCTAGGATAAAATTAATAGTATGTACTTATGACAAACAGGAAAGACTTATAATGAGTGTGAAGAGATAATATGAATTTCCTCTTGTATCTAAGAATCCTACAGTTCCAAACATGATGCAGATATTTTTAAAAACAAACTAGTTAGAAATATATTAGTCACTAACTACTAGAATTTCCCTAATATTCCTAGCTTACCCTATATCTTTTGTGGATAAGTATATGCAAAATACTGGTTGTAGGTTAAGAGCATGGTAGTAAATAATGTTTTGTTACATATAATAAGTGATGGTTTTATTATGGCTTATTTTATTATTTTCTTCATGTACATGTAAGTACTTTCTGGTTTCAGAATAACATTTCACTTTTGATACTGTTCCTAGTACTCTTTACACTACCATGATAATGAACAGATCTACCACAGTTAATATTACTACTCCTTTACCTAGCTACCTAATGTTTCATTTCATCCTTTAGATCTTTTCTGTTCTATTTTTTTAAAATTATTTATTTTTTATTCACTTTACATCCTGTTACAGCCCCATCTCTCCTCCCCTCCCATTCCCAAACTTCCTCCCTCTCTCTTACCTTCTGGCCTAGTTCCCTTTCCCAAACCACCCCATCAATTTGCCTCAGGACTGAGCATGTCCTATTCCCCTAAAGCCTGGTAAGGCAGTTCTGCCAGAGGGAAGTAATCAAAAAGCTAGCAAGTGAGTCCTTGTCCGATGCAGTCCCTACTTCCCTTACAATGATACCTACATGAAGCCTCAGTTGTACATCTGCTCCATTTTTGTAGGGGACCTACGTCTAGTATGTATATGGTCCTTGGTTGATGCTTCAGTCAACATAGGTCCCTCCAAGCCCAACAAGTCAACAAGTATTTGGCTTGTTGGTCTTCTTATGAAGCTCCTGTTACCTCCGGGTCCTTTTCTCTTTCCTCCCACTTTCTACAAGACTCTTTATGCATCTCCCAATGTTTGGCTATGAGTCTCAGCATCTGTTTTGAGGTCCCTCTGGGAGGATATGAGGCGACAATCAAGCATAGAATCCTAGTAGCAAAGGCCATAGAGACTGAAGAGGACATCTTCTACCTAGACTAGACTCCCAGTAGAGGAAAGGGAACTCCAACCACCTGCCCACAAAAAAATTTAACCCCAAATTTACCCTGCCTACAAGATGTGCAGGGATAAAGATAGAGCAAATGGATCAGAGATTAAGGTAATGTCCAACCAATGCCTGGCCTAACCAAAGACCTACCCTAAGGGGGAGTGCCAACCCCAGACAGTATGAATGATGCTCTGCTAAGCTTGCAGAAAGAAACCTGACAAAGTTGTCCTCTGAGAGACTGTACCCAGCAGCAACTCAAAAGACATACTGAGACTCACAGCCAAACATCTTCTAGATCTTTCATGAAAACTGTATATAAAATTATATCATTGACTGAAGCATCATGCACAGAACCTGCACCAGTCTGCACCAAGTCCTCTGTACTTAGAGTATGACTTCCAGTTTTATGTGCATATGGGATTCCTGAGTGTACATTTGAGTGGGTCTCTGATTATTAGGCCTTCTCTAGGCCTCTTTTCCTATTGCTGTTTTATCTTGTCTAACTTCAATATAATGGTATATTTTTATCTCATTATTTGTCATTTTGTTGTATTTTTAAAAAATGAAAGAGAGAATGGGTAAGTAATCAATGAAAAATGAATGAATGAATAAAAATGTAACCACTAAGGTAAAAGTTAATAACTGAACTGTCATTTATACCTGCAGGAAGAGAAAAACTGTTTTCTCCAAAGGGTCACAGTAGTTATATCATCTATTCCAGGACAGGTCTCATGTTCAAAAATCGGTGACCAACGTATAATTGACTCCACAGATTTTTTTTGTGTGCTTTTATGTGGTTATAATTTAGTGATGTTTTTTTTGGGGGAAGATAGGGATATTTTGTTTTCTTGCTTTCTCATGGTTTTGTTGTTGTTTTGGGTTTTTGTTTGTTTTTGAGAGAGAACTTGGGTGGTTAGGGAGGGAGAGAGGATCTAGAAGGATCTGGAGAAGAATATGACCAAGATATATTTAAGCTTAAAATTGTTTTAAATAATGAAAAATATATAGAGTGAAAAAAAGAAAAAATAAATCATCTCTTTAATCCTCACATAATTTGTTAGTATTGTATCAATTACATTTTAGTTTAAATTATAAATGAAACAGTCACATTAACAAAGCCAAGCAAGTGAATTAATGTCTAGATACATTGTACTCACTTTACACTCAAGAACCTAAGCATTAAAGCTTGTTGTCTGATCTTCTTATAATTCAAATGAAAATTGGCCTTTCATTCAAATCATCCAGATAATCTCTTCATTTCTTGAGCTTTCTCTGTGTGTATAAGTGTGGCATGAATACATGAGGTCAGATCTTTCAGCATTACAAAATGAAAGCAAGCTATGGCATGCATAACAATGCTTTTGATCACAGTACTGTGAGATGAAAAGGAAAGTAGGCTTCACCCTGCTCATTTTTCTTTAATATATTTTGTAGAGTATACAATTTGCTAGGAAATACTTGTATCTTTAGAATTTATACAGTGAGGAAAGAATAGTTACATTTTCTTCTCTTTACAGAGAACTTAAACCAAGAGTTTTGGAATTAGTATACAATAAATACTACCAGTAAGGAAAAATTAGTTGTCATAAATCTATATAATCTTAAAAAGAAAAAAAAAGATTATCCTTAAGTTGAATGTAAGGACAAGATATTAGCAATAGAGAAAATGGATTCTAAAAGGGTAACAAAAAGACAAAATAGTGAACTGTGACCTTTGTTCTACATCCAATTTTTAAATGTTCTTTATCTGCCTCTAGTTCTATAGTATTGCATATTGTTTGCAGCTAAATTTCTTGGTCATTTTTAGGTCAGTTTTGATAACCTTTATTTTTATATATTTTTAAAAACATAATTTAAAAACTATCTTCTGAGAAAACCATATTCTTTTCTGCAGCTGTCAAGATGATTTAAAGTATGAACTCTCAATCAATGAGCAGTGGCCGCTTTCTCTCTAAATAATCTTTTTTTTTTCTTTCGGATACTCTTTTGTCTTTTGTTCCATAAATGTGCCATTAAAGTAGCACCTTTGAGTTGTTCAAATTGGTCCATTTCTTGAATTGTCTTGTCTTTTCAAAGTTTCACTTAATGTCTCTCTAATGGTTACTGTCAGAGGCCCGGTAAAAGGTATGACTATGAGTTTATGTCCTCACTAATGCACATAATCTTGAATATTTAATAATGCATGTCTTTGAAAGAATGCCGTTTTATCTAATTGCAGGCTCATTTTCTTGTCCTTCTCATGGGATGTGTGCTGTGCTGTGAATTTTCTGTTGGTATTTTTTAATCTTAATTTTGACTTCATTAAAAAATGCTTTACAAAAGACATCCTTACTAAGTGTCAAACATAATTTTACCTTTAGTATGTACTGAATATGGATGATAAGGGGAAGGAAACCAAAATCTAACGAGCATTAAATTTTTTTGTCAGATTTTTACCTTCTTTGGTATTTTTACAACTTTGCATAATTTGTACACTAGCTAGCAACTGTAAGTGAATAAGTATGCTTCCAAATTAATTATTGCTTCTTTGTGAAGCTGTAAACAGTGTTCTTGCTTTTGTTCACTTTGTTTAGCTAAGAATATACTCAGACTCTGCAGCACACTCTGGGTCTCTTCACCACTAGACGACCTCAGTTTTGCTTTGGGCAATCAACCTCCTTGTTTAGTATTAGGTTGGATGTCTTTACACATCTCCTTATTGCTGCTTCACTTTGTCTTTACTAGGTTATAGGTAATAATGATCAGAATATAAAGAAAAGTACTTTTTAAATCAAGGTCCTTCTATCCCCATCTTACTCCAAAAGACTTCCTGCAATCTATCTTAATTTTGGCTGTGAGTCTCAGAATCTGGTTTGATACCCTGCTCTGTGAAGTCTTTAGAGGACATTTGTGGTAGGCTCACATTCTCTTCCTTCTCTTCCACTGCTTCCAGTGTCTATGCTCCGCCCTTTTAAATGACAGTTAAGCATACTCCCCAAGGTGCTCCTCGTTCTTTAGCTTCTACAGAATTATAGATTGTAGTATGTTTATTCTATATTATATGGCTAAAATCTGCTTACAAGTGAGTATATCCCATGCATGTCTTTCTGCTTCTAGGTTACCTTACTCAGGATGATCTTTTCTAGTTCCATCGATTTGCCTGCAGATTTCATGATTTCCTTCATTTTTAATTGTTGAGTAGTTTTGCATTGTGTAAATGAATCACAATTTCTGTATTCTTTCTTTAGTTGAGGGGCATCTAGTTTTTTTTTTTCCCAGATTCTGATTATTACAAATAAAACTGCTACGAACATAGTGGAGCAAATGTCCTTGTTGTTCATCTTTGTGCTATATTCCCAAAAGTGTTATAGTTGGATGTTGAGGTAGCATTATTCCCAATTTTTGGAGAATGCACCAGATTGATTTCCAAAGTAGTTGTGCAAATTTTCACTCCACCAACAATGGAGGAGGATTCCTTTTTCTCCACATCCTCTCCAGCGTGTCTCATCACTTGAATTGTTAATCTTAGCCATTTTGATTGGTGTAAAATGGAATCTCAGAGTCATTTTACTTTGTATTTCCCTGATGACTAAGGAAATTGAACATTTCTTTAGGTGTTTCTCTGCCATTCGGTATTTTGCTGTTGAGAATTCTCTGTTTAATTCTGTTCCCCATTTTTATGTTATTTACTTTTTTTTTCAATTTATTCCCTATACATCCAGACTGAAGCCCCCTCCCTCAACTCTTCCAGTCTCAACATCCCTCCCTTTTCCCTTCTATCTCCTTTCCCCAATCCACTACAAAGGGGAATTCTCCTCTGCCATCTGACCCTAGCTTATCAAGTCCCATCAGGGCAGCATAGATCCTCTTCCTCTGTGGCCTGGCAAGGCCACAATCACTAAGGGCAAGTGAGCAAAGAGCTGGTAACTGAGTTCATCTCACACAAGCAACTTACCTGAAAGCAACAGGGGAAAAAAAGAAAAGGAAGCAGATACACCCCAGAGGAGTAGATGGCTGGAAATAATCAAACTCAGGGCTGAAATCAATAAACTAGAAACAAAGAGAACAATTCAGAGAATCAATGAAACCAAGAGCTGGTTATCTGAGAAATTCAACAAAATAGATAAACCTTTACCAAAGTAACCATACCTCATTGTTGTAGCCTATTTGGAGTTAATGGCAAAATTAGAGTGTGCATCTGAGCAGTGGAGTTCGGCCTTTTGGCCCTGGCTCTAATCTAAAGCTTGGTGTCTCAGAGGCTGACCCTGGCTGTTCTACAGCAGAGGGCTCTGACCCTGAGAACTAGACAATAAATTCCACACAACCATGGTAACCAGACAGCAGGTTCTGTGTAACCTTGAGTGAGCCCTCATAAGTTTTGGCCAAGTAAAGTTGCCTCAGTGAGAAACTGCTTGTACTTTCCTGCTATTTAAGTGTTAACCTGACATTCAGTAAAGGACACCTTGATCAGAACCTAGACTTGGTGTCCTTCTTTTTGTTGCCCTGCTCTCTTTCTCCCCAGCCTTCACTCAGGTGGTATTCAGGTGTCACTGCAGGTGAGTGGCACCTCATTTTTAATGGGGCTACTTGGTATTTTGGTGTTTAATTTCTTGAGTTCATTATATATTCTGGATATTAGCCCTCTGTTGAATGTAGGGTTGGTGAAGATCTTTTCCCAGTCTGTAGGCTGTCTATTTTGTTCTGATGACAGTGCCCTTAGCTTACAGAAGCTTTTCAGTTTCATGAGGTCCCATTTAAGGATTGTTGACCTTGGAACTTATGCTGTTGAAGTTCTGTTAAGGATATTGTCTCCTGTGCCAATGAGTTCAAGGCTCTTCTCCACTTTTTCTTCTAATGTTTAGTGTGTCTGGTTTTATGTTGAGGTCTTGATCTACCTGGACTTTAGTTTTGTGCACAGTGATAAATATGTATTTATTTGAATTTTTCTACACATATATAACCACTTAGATCAGCACAATAGAAGAAATTGATACATCCATCCAAGGAAAAAGGTTAAATCTAAAAATTTCCTGACACAAAACATGTAAGAAATCAAGGACACCATAAAAAGAAGAAACCTAAGAATAATAGGAATAGAAGAGAAAATTTCTGGCTCCAAGGACCAGAAAATATTTTCAACAAAATCATAGAAGATACTGTCCTTAATCTTAAGAAAGAGATGCCTATAAGCTCAGAAGAGACCTGCAGAATACAAAATAGTTTAGAACAGCAACAAAAACCCTCTTAATTTTCTGAGAAAGCACCAGATTGAATTCCAAGGTGGCTGTTCAATACACTGCCACCATCAATGGAGTAGTGTTCACTTTCTTCACATCCTGGCTAGCATGTGCTCTCACTTGAGATTTTGATCTGAGCCATTCTGATGGGTGTAAGATGTAATCTGGGAGTTGTTTTGAATACTAATTAGTTATTGAAAACAAGGAAATCATGAAACTTGTAGGCGAATTGATGGAACTAGAAAAAAGATCAAATCTGAGTAAGGTAACTCAGAAGCAGAAAGCACACATGGTATATACTCACTTATAAGCAGATATTAACCATGTAATACAGGATAACCATGTTAAAATCCACAGACCTATAGAAGCTAAATAACAAGGAGGACCCTAGAAAGGATATTTAATTCTCATTCAAAAGGGCAACAGCATAGACATCGGACTCAGAGAGGGAACTGGATGGAAGCCTACAAGAGACGTCCTCTCAAAGACTCTACCCAACAGGGGATCGAAGTAGATGCTGAAACACATAGATAAACTGTGGGTAGAGCACAGGGAGTCTTATTGAGGAGTAAGGAGATTGAGGGTCCCATAGGGGGCAAAAGCTCCACAAAGAGAACAGCCAAGCCAAAAATCTGGGCCCATGGGGGTCTGCAAAGATTGATGCACCAACCAATGACCATGCATGGAGAAGGCCTAGACCTCTGCTCAGATGTAGCCAATGGGTGGCTCAGGCTCCATGTGGGTTCCCTAGTTAGAAGAGTGGATGTTATCTCTGCCTTGGACTCTGCTGCTTGCTCTTTGATCACTTCCCTTTGGTGGGGTGGCCTTGACAGGCCACAGGGGAGGAGGATCTAGGCAGTCCTGATGATACTTGATAGGCTGAGGTCAGATGGTAGGAGAGGAGGCCTTCTGCTTTCTCTGGTCTGGGGAGAGGGAATAGAGGAGAAGACGGAAGGAGGATAGAACAAGAAGGAGACTGGGGAGGGGATTATATTTGGGCCATATGGTGAATAAATTATAAAAAAATTAAATAGTACCAATAAAACAAAATAAAATATAAAGATAAGTATGGAGAAAAATGACATTGTGAAAGGTAGATGTAATTGAAGACTTGTGTTCATAATACATGAAACATACTCATTTATAAGCAGATATTAGCTATATAATGCAGGATAACCATGCTATAATCCGCAGACCTAAATAATGAGGATACTAGGGAGGATGCTTAATTTTCTTTTAGAAGGGTAAATAAAATAGACACCAGAAGCTGTTGAAGAGAGGGAACAGGATGGGAACCTACCATAGATGTCCTCTGAAAGATTCCACCCAGGAGGGGATCAAAGCAGATGCTACGACTCACAGCCAAATTTTGGGCAAAGCACAGGGAAGCATAAGAAGGAATGTGAGAATAGAAGGACCCAGAGCAGACAGGATCTCCATAAGACAAACAGAGACAACATATCTGGGCCCATGGGTTCCTGCAGAGACAAATGCACCAACCAAGGAACATGCATGAAGAGGACCTATTCCCCCTTCTCAGATGTAGCCTGTAGGCAGTTCAGTCTCCATGTGGGTTTCCTAGTAAGGGGAGCAGGCTCTGTCTCTGATATGGATTCTGTTGTTTGTATTTTGATCACTTTCCCCTGGTTGGGGGACAGTGCCAGGCCACAGAGGAAGAGGATGAAAGCAGTCCTAATAAGACTTGAGAGGGTGGGATTAAATAGTAGGAGAGGAGGGCTTTTCCTTTCAGTGGACTAGGGGAGGGGGCTAAGAGAGAAGGAGAGAGGGTGGGACTGGAAGGAGATGAGGGAGGGGGGCTACAATTGGGATGTAAAGTGAATAAATTGTTAAAAATAAATTTAAATTAAAACAACAACAATAGCAAAAAAAAATAGCACAAGTCAAAACTGAACAAACCAATACAGTATACATTTACCAAAGAAGATACATTTATGACTACTGTGCCCATGTAAAGAACTCACTGTTAGCAATCCATAGAAAATGCAAATTAAAATCACCAGCAATACTAATTTAAGCCCTCTAGAATAACTATGATTAAAAGCACAGGACAAACTGAAAACATGGATCTAATTAGAATGTTGCTAGTAACATGGTACAACATAACAGTCAACTTTTTATTTGTTAAGTTTATCTTATTTCCTGGCAATATTCATACCACATATACTAGTCTACAGTAAAATATGGATTCCCAGTTTTAACTTTTACAGTTAAACATAAATCAAAAGAGAAAAGAGAAGGAACAGAAGAAGAGGAAGAGGGACAGAGAGAGGGAGAGCTAGAGATAGATTGATAGACAGATACATAGATAGATACAAAGATAGATACATAGAACACACACACATATATACATAGACAGACAGAGACAGAAACAAAGTGATGGAAATAAAACAGGATGAAGAGTGAAAGAAACAGGTAAAAAGTACATATTATATGAAGTATAGAGTAAGCAGCAGTGGATGAAAAGCAATCAGTGTGGCTGGCTAGGCTAGGAGTTAAAGATGAGCACATCTGCTTA
The DNA here is from genome assembly GCF_030254825.1 of Meriones unguiculatus. Taxonomy (NCBI): domain Eukaryota; kingdom Metazoa; phylum Chordata; class Mammalia; order Rodentia; family Muridae; genus Meriones; species Meriones unguiculatus. The sequence goes on along the minus strand of NC_083357.1, from coordinate 77,662,843 downwards.
CAGACATGACGTACTCTATGGTATGGAAATTTCTAAAACTGCATTATGGTGGTTGTACTGTACAAATTTACTAAAAATCAAAATGTGTAGAGTCAGTTAATGTTATACTGTGTCTTTTTTGGCTACTACAATTTACCAAAAACAAGTGGATTCAAACAACACAAATCAAGCACTTTACATCCTCTACTAGGTGCAAAATCTGGGCTAAGATAAAGGTACTGACGACTCTGTTCCTTTCATCCAGGGGACTTCCCAGTAGACTTGACTTTCTGTTTCCCAGAAAGGAGCAGAAACTTGCTCCAAATACCTGGAAGACAGTATCTGTTTCCCATTGCTCAGAGGACTCTATCTGCCTTTCCAACTCAAAATTAGAAAAGGAAAACAGTCTCTTCAAGGGCTCTCTCTGAGTGCCATCCTGATGTTACATCTCATCTATTTCAGCCAACATTGTTTACAGACTTCAAAGGTCCAAGTTGTTAGGTTGCATTCATGGAGATGACCTCATCATTTCCAGATTCATAACCTCAAATTCATCTTCAACAATCTCTTCTCTTGCATAAAGTAAAATATTCATGATTTGAAATAAGTTAGAGTATGCATATCTTGGAGAAAGGATTATTCTGCCTACACAAGTAAAACTATTTTCTTACATAAAATACTTTATATCCAAATTATGTGTTGAACATGAAATTCACAGAATATTTATTTAATATGACAAGCATTATTTTTATGTGTGCACATGGACTGCATGTTTTCATTACTTCAAATATCTATAGTTGTATTTCCTTTCATTATTTCAGCTCTTATGGCCCTAAACCTCACATTCCTGAGATTATTTTTAAGATTATCAGACCAAAATGTCAGAACCATCCTGATGCTTCTAGCTTGTCCTCATGCACCTCGAAGCACTCAACAATTCTTATTGAAAATTACCCTGGCTCTTCATGTCTCCCTGAATCTTGCTATTCTCAATCCCAGATAATTTTCACTTCGCCTCCTTCACTGTCTTTATGACATTCCTACTCTGCCCTCCTCTACTCCTATCATCTGGTATTCTTTTTATTTGCTATTTGAAATAATCTATGAAGGCCATTGTTTGGAAAGTGGGTCATAATGGTTATAGATCCTGGTTCTTGGTAACAATCAAACCCACTGAGTGTTAACAGTCTTATGGATGCTTTCTATAGAGTGACTCATCTGCTTTTCAAACTACTGTTATGAAGTAGTTTATTATTTTCCCCATTTTTCACATATGTAGCACTAAAGAAATTTAACCTATACAGAAGAAGACAGTAACTTCAGGAGCCAACATTCAAACACAGGTCAACTATTCTAAGCCTAACTACTATGGACTACAGATCATTTAACAAGTATGAGTAATGCTAAATTAGCCTTGCTCTGTTGACCTGGTTGTCCTCAGAGAACCATCCTTTGTTTTACTCTTACATGTAGCGAGAGTGAAATTCCAATGAAATTCCCAAAGGGTTTTACTGGCCATTTGTATAGAGAGGTCTGTATACTGGGAGAGTCATGGAGATATTCCCACACGTGATTATCTCTTGCCTCCTCTTCTTCACCTGGTAGGGGGGTATAAGTTGATGTAAGAGGGAGAACTCTGAAACAGTATTCAAATGTTAGGCCATAATGTTTAAAACTGACTGGAAATATTTCAACAAAATGTGAATAAAAACACATCTCTTGAGACTATAAAGTTGTACGTTCTTTTTAATAATTAACAGTAGCCGTCACACATTTTTTGTTTATCTCCTGCTATGAGACTAATCACCGTGTTATGATGGTACAGGCCTTGTGGCAATAGATTCTTGCCTCCGCATTCCTGTCTTTTTCCTTACTATGCACTAGAGACAAACAACTTGCAGCCTCAGGACCTTTGAATGGCCTGCTGCACTTCTTGCTTCTTTCTATTCATTTTTTTTTTACTCAGCTGTCATTTTTTAAGGTCTATCCTGAGGAAATTTTCTGAATGTTGTTCTTCTCCCAGAATTATTTTAATCGCAGAATTATTTTCATCAGCATACCTGGTTTACTGTTTTCATTACATTTCCAATTATAAAACATTTAGAATGGGTGACAAACTATTTTCTTAATTAGGAAACTCATCAAGGCATGCATAATAAATAGTTCCAGTTAAGAGGTTGGTCTAGAAGCTTGGAAATTGTGTGTCATTTTCTTTCTTCTGCCTGAAACATGGAGTCTACATACTGCAGGGCTGGTCCAGGCATCAGCGAGCTTTTCAAGGGGATAATAATCATACCCCAAAACTTTTGGACTTAATATTCCTTTCCCTGTTCAGGATCCAAGTAATCTACCTTTTCCATTTTCCCAGGCTTTTTCAGTTCCAATTCCATTTCTCTACAGTTTGTGAGATATGAGAAATGTGAAGACCTACCTACTGCAAAAGGATGAAAAGTCTCCACTGCTTCTGTTCAAGATTAAGCTGTGACCTCATCAGTGGTCTACTGAGCAAGGAAAGTCTCTTCCACTCAGATCTGACCTTGCTGTTTGAAAATCTCTTTCTTAGGTGTTGTAAATCAAATGTAAAGAATGGTAGTGAAAAAAAAATTGAACACTTTCGAACAGTATTGCAACAGCTTCTCATTAGTTCTTATGTGAATGACCAGAGAAATTTTCTTCTTCTATTCAAGTTATCTGCTTTTTTTAAAGAGAGGTACTGTTTTTCTTCTGAACTAAAGAACAACTTTATCTTTGAAATAGTTCCACTCTTATATGTTATTAAAAGCATGGGGTGAAGGTGTCAGTGAACCCTCATAGATTCACTCCTTCATGGAAAACACAGTAAATGTGAGTTGCCATTCTGGAGCTAGTTCTTTCTCAGACTATGGATATATACAGAGCTAAATAACATGTTTCTGCTAGAGGCAGATGTAAATTCCCATCAAGCACAAGAAGACAGATTCATTATTCTTTTGGACAAATGAATACCTAGAAAGGAGCCCTGGCATGCATACGGTATTCCTAGTAAATGAATTCTTTGCAAACTAATCATTTAACACATCTCTGTCTAGAGTCCTATATTTGTCTTTAAAAATCAGTGAAATTTGGATGATATCTAATTTTGTTTAGATAGAAAATTAAATCATTTTATGCTTTACTTCTCCATTTTCATTAACAGTTCAGGAACAAAAGCTCAAATAAACAATGCTATGGAAAATGTTTAACTGTTGTAACACTTCTAATATCCAATAAAAAAGGTAGGGTGCAAGGCCAAACATTTAATTGTGAAAAGTAGGACTCCTTCTTAACCCCAGGATTAGTTTCATGTTTAGAGACTTTTAATAGTGTTTTACCTGGATATACTTAGCATTAAACATGAAGAGAAATGAAATAACTGTGATGATTGATTCATCATAGTATGATTTAAAAGCCATTACAAGATGATCTTTCCTGTTTTCATAATTACCACGTAGGAAATACTTTATCTTCCTATTAAGACTGGTGGTAACTAAAGCTCAAAGTGGCTGAGGGACTTATCCAAACAACCTTAATCGATGGTGATTATAATGAACTCAGTTATTTTTGTTTAAGATCACATATACTACCCTCATGTTTGTGTGTGTGTGTGTGTGTGTGTGTGTAGTGTTTGGTTGGTCAGTTGGTTAACATTTTGAGACTGGTCTCAATTATCTCAGACAAACTTCAAATGACTGATTGCCCTGGCATCAGCTCTCCACTCTCAACTTCCTACCAGTATATATGATGGTGCTTTTGACTTCCATACATTTCCAGTTGTATGTTAAACACAAACATGAATTAATTCGATAAGCTGTGATGCTCAGACACATAGTGCATTATGCATCAGTAACATAGAATCAAAACAATGAGTGATTACTTTTGGAGACAGGTTTATCATGCCATCACATGTTGTAAAACACACTAGTGCTCCTTTGTTCCTCCAACTATATATTGGCTGACTGCTGAGTAGAAGATCTGGTAGTGACTGCTTAAGACAAAGAAGAATTTCTGTGTATTGAGGACATAAAGGAAAGAAACAAACAGACAAATGGAAATAGATGTGACAAGTATACAACACAATGCGTGCAAGATTGCTTTACTTCCATCCTTACTGTGAAGCTGAAGGATATCTCTGTAGGATGAAACAGAGCTCAACAGAAGAATTAAGTAAGCACTGTATATGTTGAGTGGAAGGTAAAGCACCAGGCAGAAGATAGCATATTTGAAAAGCATAAATATATAAAATACCATAAATTGTGGGATTTGTTTTAAAAGTATCTTATCTAGATTAATCCTAAGCAATGCATATGAACTAGAAATCATGTAAGTGCATTTATATCAAATTGTAACCTCAATTTTAAACTATCTGTGGCTCTCATTTATTTATTTATATTTTCATTCAATTTACATCCCTGTCACAGCCCCCTCACTCCTCTCCTCCTAGTTATCCAAGTCATACTTCTCACCCTCTTTCCCCCTTTCCCCCTCCTCTTCTCCTCAGAAAAGAGAGCCTCTCCCCCCAACAACCAACCCTGGCCCATCAAGTTGAATCAGGAATTAATGCATCATCTTCTACTGAAGCCCAAAAGGCAGCCCAACTAAGAGAAAATGATCCAAAAGCAGGCAACAGAGTCCATGTTAGAGACAGCCCCCATTCTAATTGCTAGGAGGCCAAGCAATAAACATCAAGCTGCTCATCAGCTTCATAAGTATAAGGGTTCTAGGCCCAGTCAGCACATGCTCTTTGGTTGTTGGTTAAGTCTCTATGAGTCTCAGTTAGTTGACTCAGTTGGTTTTCTTGTGCAGTTCTTGTCCCCTCTGGGTCCCTCATTTCTTCCTCCAGCTCTTCCACAATTCTCTGAGCTCCGCCAAATGTTTGGCTGTGGGCTCTGCATCTGTTTTGATTTGCTGCTGAGTGGATCCGCTCAGAGGACAGTTATGATAGTCTGCTGCCTGAAAGCATACCAGAGTATAATTAATAGTGTCAGGGCTTGCATCTCTCCCATGAGGTGAGTCTCAAGTTGGGCCAGTCATTGACCCTTTCCTCAAACTCTGTTTCATCTTTATCCCAGCAGCACACCTTGTTGGCAGGGTAAATTTGGGGTCAAGAATTTTGTTGGTGGGTTGGTGTCCCTCTTTCTCTGTGCAAAGTCCTGCCTGAACCACTGAAGATGGCCGCTTCAGTCTCCATATTCCTGGTTGCTAGGAGTCTCAGCTAGAGTCACTACCATATCATCCCAGGAGCCTACCCCTCATTATGCCTCATTGGTTTTCCTTATCTCTCCCAGGCCTCTTACCTCCCACTCCCTCCGTGCCCCCACCTGATCCCTACTCTTGTTCACCTCCCCAATGCCTCATCTATCTAATCTATCTACTTCTTTCTCTTCATCTACTTCCAGTGTCTATTTTATTTCCTCTTCTGAAGAAAAATCAAGCGTTCTCCCTTGGGCCCTCCTTGTTACTTAGCTTCTTTGGGTGCATTTGCCTGCAAATTTCAAGACTTCATTGTTTTTAATAGCTGAGTAGTACTCCATTGCGTAAATGTATCACATTTTCTTTATCTATTCTTTGGTTGAGGAACATCTAGGTGGTTTCCAGTTTCTGAATATTATGAACAAAGCTCTTATGAACATAGTTCATCAGGTATCCTTGTGTTATGGTGAAGCTTCTTTTGGGTATATGTTCATGAGTGGCATAGCAGAGTCTTGAATTAGAGCAATTCCCAATTTTCTGAGAGAACACCAGAATTATTCCCAAAGTGGTTGTACAAATTAACACTCCCACAAGCAGTGAGGATGGTTTCCCTTGCTTCTCATCTTTTCCAGAATGTACTGTCCATTTAGATTTTGGTTTTAGACATTCTGATGGGTGTAAGATGGAATCTCAGAATCATTTTGATTTGCATTTCCTTGAAGGCTAAGGACATTCAGTATTTTTAATTAATTAATAATTAATTAAAATGTATTCATTTTGTATGCCAGCTGTAGCCCCCTTCTTCATCTCCTCCTAATGCCATCCACCCTCGCTTTTCTCCCTCTTTGCTATCTCCCTAGTCCCCTGATAAGGGAGGACCTCCTCCCTTTATTTCTGACCTTAGCCTATCAGGTCTCACCAAGGCTGGCTGAATCTTTTTCCTCTGTGGCCTGGCAAGGCTGCGCCTGCCAGGGGGAGGTAAGCAAAGAGTGGGGCATTGGTTCATGTTAGAGATAGCCCCTGATCCCTTACTAGATCACCCAGTTGGAAACCAAGCAGCCTATGGGTTTTGTCTGAGCAAGGGGTCTAGGTCCTCTCCTTGAATGATCAGCATTTTAAAGTATTTCTCCACCATACGATATTCCTCTGCTGAGAATTCTCAGCTTAACTTCATACACCATTTTTAAATTACAGTAATTGGTTTGTTGGTGTTTAACTTTTTGAGTTATTTATGTATTTTTCATATTAGCCCTATGTTGGATATAGTGTTGGTGAAGATGTTTCTATAATATGCAGTCTACCTTTTTGTTTTATTGAGAGTGTCCTTTACCTTACAGAGGCTTTTCATGAGGTTTCATTTATTAATTGTTGATCTCAGAGCCTGAGCTGTTGGTGTAATTTTCAGGAAGTGGTCTCCTGTTCCAGGCTATTCCTTACTTTTTCTTCTATTAGATTTAATATGTCCAGTTTTATTTTATGATCTTTGATCCACTTGGACTGCAGTTTTGTTCAGGGTGATAAATATGTATTTATTTTTGTACTTTTACATACGAACATGCAGATAAATCAGCTCATTTGTTGAAGATGCTTCCTTTTTTTAACTGTATTTTTTTTTAATTTTATGGTTTTGGCATCTTTGTGAAAAATCAAGTGCCCATGGGTGTGTGTGTTTACTTCTGGATCATTGATTCAATTTTATTGGTCAACCTGTCTGTATTTTAAATTAAATTTTCATTTTTTATGTTATTTAAAGTTTATTCACTTTGTATCCCAGCTGTAGCCCCCTCCCTCATTGCCAGGCCACAGAGGAGGACAATGAGCCAGTCCTGATGAGCCCTGATAAGCTAGGGTCAGATGAAAGGGGAAGAGGATCTCCCCTATCAGTGAACCTGTCTGTTTTTAAGCCAAAACCATTCGGTTTTTATTACTATTGCTTTGCAATAAGGAATTTGAAATTATACATGGTGATACCTCCAGATGTTCATTTATTGTACAGAACTGTTTTAGCTATTCTGTTTTTTATTTTTATTTTTCCATATGAAGTTGAGGATTGCTTTTTCAAGGTCTTTAAAGAATTGTGTTGAAATTTTCATGGTGGTTTTCCATTTCACTGATGTTGAGGATAAAGAAAAAAAAAGATATATGTTAGACATTTTTCTGTCACTATAATTAATGCCTCTGTTAATCAACTTAAGCAAAAACTTCCTTGACTTAAGCTTACAGTTTCAGATCTTCTAGTCTTTGACTAAAGAAGGTGTTAATTTATGATAAGAACATGTAGCAAATACAAACAAACAAACCAAAAAACCCTACAAACCTAATGGCTGAAAAGCAAATGGGAGGCAAAAGAAGAGATAACCCTCAGCCATGCCATGACCTAAAAGATACGTCCTCCGCCCTCATTTAAACATTCTGACACCTGCTAACTGCATCAAACTGGAGACCAACCTTATTTATTGCACATGAAAATTTGAGGAACAGTTAATATCCAATCCACAGCAGGTGGCTCTGATGATATTCTACGATCTTATACTATAATTGGAGACCTTGTACAGCCCCACAACCCAATGTAAATTTATTGCTAGGTAACTGTGGAGACTGTGGAAAATACTGTCAAAAGTAAATTAGATTGAGATTAGAAAGCATAGTATTGAATCACATGCTGTAATAATGTGGACCATTATGTACTTTATTTTTGTACATACATTTGACAACCTAATTTATGTACATTCATACTAGACAGAATAAGTAGTCAATTTCAAGCACAGAGACAAGACTGGGCATTCTTATTTTCTTTTTCTGACAAAAATTGTTCATTCATTATATTCTGACCGCTATTTCCTTTCCCCAACTCTTCCAAGATTCTTCCCATTCACTCAGGCCCATGCCCTTTCTCTCCCTTTAGAAAATTAACAAAACTTTATTCACTCTGCCTGCAATATATGCAGGGATAAAGACAGAGATGATATAACAGGGATGAAGAAAAGATCAAACCAATGATTGGCCCAACCCAAGACCCAACCCATGGGAAATAACCAAGCTCTGACACTAATTTTTTTTATTTGAAATTTTTTTAAATTTCTTTTTTTTTAATTTTATTTTTTTCTTATCAGTTACATTTTATTAACTCTGTATCAACCTCCGACACTATTAACAATACTCAACTATGCTTGCAGAGAGAAGTCAAGCACAGTTATTCCCTGAGAGACTCCACCCAACAGCACCTTGTAACAGATACTGAGACTCACAATCAAATGTTGGGAAATGTTTAGGGAGCCTTCTAGAAAAACAGGGCAAAGGAAAAATGACCTGAAAAAGATAGGAAAAGATAGGAGCTTCACAAGAAGACCAACAGAGCCAACTAACCAGGGCCAAGAGGGACCTGCTGAGACTGAAGCACCAATGAAAGACCTTACATGGACTGGACCCAGGCCTCCTAGAAAGATGTAGCTGTTGGGCACCTCAGGTCTCATGAAAATCCCCTAATAAGAGCAGCAAGAGTTTTCTCTGACATGGACTCTTTTGCCAGGTTTTCAATTATTTCACCCTGGAGAGACTGTCTTGCCAGGCCATAGGCGAAGAGGATACGGTCAGCTCTTATATGACTTGTTGAGCGGGAATAAATGGGAAGGGAGGTTTTTCTTTCCCTAGGAATGTGGCAGGGGTTGGGGAGAGGAAAGGAGAGTGAGACTGGGCTGTGAGTAAGGATGGGGCTAAGACTAGGATGTAAAGTTAATAAATAAATAAATATATTAGAAAACAATAAATAGTCTATAAATATCAAAATAAAGACAGATCTCTTCTTACTTCCTTCTCCAGCACCATGTTGCTTCCATGCTTTCCCACCGTGATGATAATGGACACCCTCTAAAACTGTAAGCCAACGTCAATTCAATTTTTTCTTTATAAAAAATTAACCAACAAGGAAAGAAACATAAAAAAACATAATAAAAAACAGAACAGTTAAAAGAACACAGGAAACACACAAAAACAGAAATCAAAATCCATTAAAAACACTAACTGAAAAAAAAAAACTTTAATATTCAAGCAAAATGCCAGTAAGACAAAAAAAAAATATCCAAGAAGAGCATTATGAGACAAAAAGTCCACCCAAATACGACTGTGATTATTTTGTGTTGCTCATCTACTGCTAGGCATGATGATGATCCTTAAGTGTGTTTAAAATTCCCATTGAGACTCTATTTGAGAAAACTATTTTTTCCTTTGCAAGCAGATGTGAATTGGAGAGAGCTTCTCAGTTAGAAATGGAAGTACTCGGACTCCTTCTGGCTTAGACCTGTGCAGGACCTATTCATGCTGCTTCAGTCTCTGTGAGCTCATATGCATGTATCCTGTTGTGTCTACAAGAAATCCTCTGTGGAGTCACCCAGTCTTTCAGCCTTCTCTTCTGCATAACCACCTGAGTACTGAAGGGAGGAGTTTGGTGAGGACATCCCATCTGAGTGCTCTATCATCTCTTATTCTCTCGACATAGCCCCTTCCAGGTTTCCGTGTTTGTTCCTACCTGGACCATTCTTAAAGGAGTCTTTGACCTTATGATAACAGCATTACATAATGAATATTTAGTCACAGCAAATGTCCTCTTAACAGTAAACATTCTTCACTATGTTCTACCAACAGAGTGTTTAGGCTGTCAAACAAAAATGTCAGGACTTACTAGCAACTGAAGACTAATTTATATTCAAATATGTACAAAGCCTAGCAGGGGAGACTTAATTATCAGGAGTAGTGAGGGATTTTCTTTTATAGCTGTTCTTTCCTTTCACTGCCTTGCATTAGCTACTGCCATGCTTTTCTCCTGTTGATTTACAATATCTTAAAAAGAAGTTAAAAACCTATTCTTAAGAACAGAAATGTGAGTCCTGTGGATTTTATAGAGGAAAAAATCAAAACATTTAGACACCTGTCTGTTGATGTTTAAGGCGGTATTCATCAAAATAAATCAGTTTAGTACTCAAAGAAAGTTTATTTTTTTCTTCTTGATGTTCTTTTTATGGAAAAATCACTTTTTGTCTTGAACGTTATAGACTGTAGTAGATGATCTGATGCTTTTGGAATGCACCAGTGTATTACAGATACATTATACTGCACAGGACTGGGATGCCCCTCAGCAGTCTTCAGTATTCTAGTACAAGCACTTCTTCCTACCCGCACGCTTGTCCACTTCAGCCTCACACCTAGCAGCTGTTTCAGCATCCTGCCCCCATCCATCCTCCACATGTATCCAGCCCAATGGAGCTGCCTTAAAGTGAGCAGGGTTGCGCTGCAGTGAGGTTGGCTGCTTGCCAGGACTTCATTATCAGTGATCCCTCTTACGGCTCATGTTACATGGGCTCTTGGGTGACACTGAATAAGGTTTTCAAGAAACTTCATGAAGAGCTATGGCAAGCCTACACTTCACTGCCTTCACTGTAGAGGCCAAGCCTGACTGCTGATAAGCCTTTGCCTTGCACAAAGGAAATGTGTGTGTGTAAATAATACATAAATTCTGTACAGGAATGTAACTTGGCATTGATAATGCAGAGTACATTAACTTAGCAGAAAATCACATCTCCACAATACTGAATATCATTATGTTAAACCATACTCACTTCAAGATTTACTTTCCATAGGAAATTACAAGTATTGGGTTCTTAGCCATTGCTAGTAAAATGTGTATCCCAATTTTTTTAGGTTAGCATTCAAGAATTTTACATTTTAATAGAACTGTGCCTTCTTGTGTGAGAATTTGTATGTACACCTTCTTGTATGGATGGCTTGAACATGCCATGGAATTTAGAGCAAAGCCAGGTAAAATATGAAGTTAAATACAAATATATTATGAAATTGTCCAAATTCATGAATCTGGGAAAAAGAATAGGAGATAGGAATGGGATTGAAAAATATGTAAAATAAATAATGAAGGAGATATACAAGTGGGTAATCATAGTACATTATGTACAATGGGTGAAATTATAGAAATTATAGAATGGTATTTTCTTCTCTAAATTTTGTCTTCTAGGGAATAATGATTCATAAGTAGATAGTCAAATCTTGTCTGATAATCCAATTTACCCCATAGTCACTTGGGTAATTGTATTAAGCATCAGAATTTGAACAATATTTAATATAAAGATTCTTTGGCAAAAACTACCTTTACTTTCTCATACCTTAAGTGAGACAAAAGTTGAACAATGTATTAAATGTCACCTGGAGAAGTAAACCCTGATTCACTACCACTTTAAGTCTATCCTACTGGAGGCATGGGTCCTTTTGTTTCAGAGAGAAAGTCCCTCATTTACCTTTTTAGCATCATGTGTTACAGAGAACTTTTTCTGTTTCCCATCCAAATGCCACAAGCTTTCTAAAGTGAGAAGCTTTATTGATAACTACAAGGATGAACCAAAGGAACTATGAATTTCCACTGTGTTTGATTGGGTCACACCAACACTAAGTGAGACTGATTAAGTGAGATTAAGAAAGCTCATCTACCTCTCTTCCCTCCTTCAAGTATATAAGACAACTGTAGAGAGAATCACAGGGCATAAGAGTAAGATCATAAGTTCAGGAAACTCAGTTTTTACTGTGTATAATTTTAGTAACCATATGACTGCACATACCTGGCCTTTCTTTGTGTCATATAAGAAACATAACTGAAATCGCATGGGCTATAAATGCATTGCTTACTAAAGTACTGATTAATTGATATTATTTTGGAAATTATTATGCATTGATTTTTCTTGTTGTAAGCAATATTGTAATTAAATAAAATATAGAAATAAAATCCTACACATAAAATTTTGTTCTGGTAGATAATCAGAATACCATCACAAAAAATATACGAGGTATATACTATGCTTGATAACAATAAACATTATTCCCAAACACAAAGGAAACAAAAGAGAGTGCAGCATAAAGGGTAAAAAGGAATAGCGAAGGAAGAAGGGTGTGGGTATGCTTCAATGAGAGGATGACAGCAACAAAGAGTGAGAACTGCTCACACGGATATCAGGAACCTGACAAGTGCAGTGAACAGAATATTTTATGTAAAGATCTTAAGATATAAATATACCTAGTCCTTCAAGAATATTGAGGAGGGAATGAAGAAGGATGGAGACAGGTAAGAAGATGAAGACCTGTGAGATGCAAATTATGAAGGCCCTTGAGGGACTTAGAAACAAATATTTTATAGGTGAATTAAAAAAAGACTGTGATGGGCCATGAAAAGGTCTCACAAGATTTGATGTGTGTCAATATGACTTGTGTACAGTGAGTAAACCAAGCTAGATATAACTTGACAGTGAAAGTCCAAATAACATGTAAATGGAGTCATTTGAAGAGATATGCAATATCAAAAGAGGATGAAAACATTGTCACTAATGAGAAGTCTTTTTGTTTGTATATTATTGATGTAAAAATCATCAGCTTTTCTTCTACCTGGAATATAAATAGGAAAAATATAATAAGAAGTTTTATCAAGAGTTTAGGAAAGGAAAGTTAGACAAGCCTACCAGTAATGGAAATCAGTTACTGATAGCGAAATTACTGGAATGTCCTACATTTGAACTTTAGACCCTCAACTGTCTAAAGATGACCAAGCAATGTGTGGCAGATGCTGAAAATGGAGGCCTAGGTTTAGAACCGAGTGTGAGGAAATATAATCTGAAGGATATTCCCTTGTAGATTGTAGGTTAGGCCATGTGATACAATTGCCATTTGTATTATTCTCTGTATTCTTCTGCCAGATTTCAAGGAGAAACTCTTCTACCTGATGTGTTTTATAACTTTTATTGTACACTTATCTTAAATAGCTTTACATCTGAAGAACTCTTTTAAAGTCACTGAGGAATAAAACATTTTATTGAACTGGTATAAACTTTTGAAGTGGTATAAATTCAAAATAAAATGAAGACATATTTTGATGATTATTTTTGTTTTCTTATTGCTAGTAACAAGGGGAGAAATTTTTGGCAGGCACCTATGTGTAACATGGTAATAAGCAAAATAAATTATCTTTATTTTGTAAATTACATAAACGTCTGTCTTCTGACAGCAACACTAACCCTATCTGTGATAACACTAACCACATTTATACCAGACATATTTACAATCTATAACTTTTAACAGATGGAAATAAGAATAACGTAACCTGGTGGCAATGAACGGCAAATATAAAACATTACCACAGATGACATTAAATTTTAAAGCAGCCTAACATTTTAACATGTATGTTCATATGTACATATATATCATATATATCTTAAACATATATATATATACAAAAATGTCTAAATAATACAACATACAAAAGATAAAAAACACCATGTGAAAGATACTTTTATTCACTTGATGTAGTTGTAATCTCCGAGGCTTACTGATGAAGAATCTCTCACTTTCTAGCTCTTTCTGAACTCAGGCTGGCTGTTTAACACAGCTGTTGTGGCTCAAACTTCTCTCCAAGCTGAGAGATTCAATTTGGCTTCTCTCACTTTCTCACTGGAGGGATCTTACTGGAACACTGCCTCTGAATTCCACAAACTGAAGTATACCAAACAGAACTCTACTGCACTGACTCCCCAGTGACTGCTCAACCCCGCTCCACTGCCCTGAACAGATGGAACTGCCTGTACTGAACTGTTCTGTAATAGAATCTGCTGTACTGTCTTCTCTACTGAGCTCTTCACTGTACTCTACCTACTGTATTCTCTTCTCTGTTTTCTCTCTACTGTGCCCTACTCTGCTGTCTCAACACTGCTATACTCTTAAGTAGCACGCTTTTAAGTACATGCTTAAGTATATACTCTTAAATATATGCTTAAGTATATGCTCTTAAGTAGCATACCCTATCTCTGATTCATTCTGCCCAATCTTTTCTCTGATATGTCACTTTGTCTCCCCCTCCATTAAGCATCAGTTTCAAATATGGCTGTTCCTTCTACAAATTAAATTAACCTACATTGTTTGGGATTAAAGGTGTGTACTAAGGGCTTGTCTGTATTCCAGCCAGATCTTACTGTAATCCAAGGTATGTCTACATTCCAGCCATATCACATAGACCTAGAAGGTCTTTGGAAGTGATCCCTTGCAAGAGCAGCCATATTACCAGATTAAAATTCCTCCAAACAACTGCCAAATAATTATAGATATGCATAGTATTACAATACAGAGATTAAAAAAAATCTCCTTACTACATATTAACTTTAAACAAGGAATTATAGTAGTTCTTCATGTCAGAGTTGTCTAAGTATATTATTGTCTCTCCCAAACACCTTTGTAAATCTCATCAATGATTCTGAGTTTGAAACAAAAACTTCTCACTAATAAAGTCATGATGTAAACTTCTCATTTTATGTGGTGACACTGATCAAGCAAGTCAGCTGGGATTTGGGTACTGAGGTGACCTTTAAGTTGAAATAGAAGAAACACTGGAGCAGGTGATGAGAGCAATGCATAATTGAGTAGCTGGTGTCAAGCTGGTACTACTGATTCCTATTTTCCTATGAGATCCTTCTTTCTGAAGCACTGTGGTGGGCTGGGGTGGGGTGTCTCATTTTCTGTCATGGAGTAAGAACTTCCATATTGGGTGATTTATCAAGTCTATGAGTTGTCACTGTTTGTAGACTATAAAGAGTAGTTTCAAATTGAACCTACTGAATAAAGAATTCCAGATACCATCTCACAGGATCTTGAAAAAACTGACAGGAGATTCCTGTTATCCTTATCTTTGTGCCTTCAGCCTGCCGGGGGGCTGACATAGGTTAAGCGTTACCAGCTTTTACAATAATTGTCATGTATATTCACATAGCTGAGCAGAAATCAGATCTGAAGATTTTTAGTATTTTTTTTCTTTTTCTTTTTTTTTTCCCTTTTCTGGAGCTGAGAACAGAACCCAGGGCCTTGTGCTTGTTAGAAAAACTGTTCTACCACTGAGCTAAATCCCCAACCGCATAAAGATTTTTTAAAAAGAGAGAAATTAAAGGCAGAGTTACCGAGTTCACCTGCTTTTATTTACTTGGCATTTGTTGGCCCAAGTGAAGATCCAATGCCTGTTAGTAAAAGTATACATAATTACCCATTATAGATTAATTAAATGACAATATTCAGGCCTGTGTCCTGTTATATTTTTGACACAGTATGTAATTTGGAACAAATATATTTTCAAAGTATAATAGTATTCAAAACTTTTGTTTTATTTTGGAGAAGAACTTTATAAGTTTAAAGAAACTACATATATCACTATCATTTGTTTCTAATGTTTCCATTAAAAGAAGATAGCCAGAGCAATAAGTTCTCTTTCTACCTCATAGATAACTTTGAATTTTCAAAGATTAATTGGCCAGTGCTCCCCATACTTTTAAAGTTTTAGTACACTTTTTAGCAGCACTTTACTTCTCACAAAACACAGAACAAGTCCTGGATTCACATGACATGAGGACAATTCATAGGGCCAAGAGTTGCACTGGCAGAATGAAGGTGCTAGATGACACTACTCCATGTTAATACACAGAAGGATTTTTAAAGTCTATATATTTAATGCTATTATGTATACAAAAGATGCAAATGTTTCACATGAACATAACAATATTACATTTTCATATGTTCAGTCTCTGGGAAGGGGAACTCTATAATCTTCCATCCTTCTCAATGTTGCCATGTTTTCAGATGAACATAATTTCAAGAATCTTAATGAATAATACAGTCCCATCAAGTGTGCTAAGTTACTTATGCGTTTTAGTGGAGTATCATAGTTGATACAAAGAATATCTAGACAATGTCCTAGAGAAGTATTTGGAGATACTTCATAAGCCATTCAGTCTAAACTCTTCTGAAAGTCCACTGAAACAGCCAGCACAGGTGTGGCTATGGTTTATCTTCTATGTGACTCTGTTTATAATTTTAGAGTTGGACATAGTGGTCTCCCAATATTCTGAGAGAACTGTGATAATGGTGTCATCAGAGGATGAAAGTTCCTAGCATATCCCAAAATGAACTGTCCAGTTCATAAACACTCCTTGTGAGGGATAAGAAAGAAAAACCTCAGAATACATAAAATTAGGTAAACACAAAGATAGCTTTGTGTCTTTAGTAAAGGATTTTACTCTCAATTCTGGGGAACAATCAAGAACATTGGTACCGTATTGTTTAATTATAGAATATGGATAGATCAGGCTGGTACTGGTACTGACCAGGAAGCATCATCAGCCTCTACAGGTTTGCTTTCATAGTATTGGAAGGGGAAAAGCGATTTTCTATACTACCCAACTAGGAGCCTTGCTGTCTACAATGATGACTGGCATAAAAAGACATGTGCACTGTACATCTGTGGGACAAATATCTTGTGTTCAACCAAGCACATTCTGATTGAATTTAATTAGTGGGACACATTCCTAGCATCGTTATCAAGTCAGTATCCTATTGATAAATCTAATATATATTCTAGCAGCAAATAATTATCATTCTGCTAAATGGGCATGATTTTACACCTATTACCAATGATTTCACATTACACCTAGACATCTCTCAGCCCTCATTATAGAATCTTCTGTTGTAGAATGTGATGTTTAGCACAGATACCCACAATTGGCCAATGCACAGAGAACAACAGACTGAAGGTTGCTACCATAAGAGCAACATACATGCTGAACTTCTTCTCAAAGTATCAGGTGCTCATATATCTATTTCTTTACTGATGACCTGTTGTAATTGGATAACCTCCCAGTGGGTTCATTCCTGAGGAAAACCAATTCTCATTCTCAAAGGAGTCATTAGTTTCATGTAGCTCGTTATCTAGGGTTTGAATCTTGTGATAGTTTCACCATTTATCTTGGAATGTTAACTAGGATTTTTTGTTTTGTTGTGACTTATTTAGGTGAACATATTGTTCATATTTCATGGATACAGTTTCCCTATCATATATAGCAAACCACAATCTCACAATAGACAACCTAGCCCACACTTTTGAGCATGTCTGCATTCAGGGCACTTATATGGAACAGTTGCATATATATGTAAGTATATGTACACACACACACACACACACACACACACACACACACACATACGTATAAATTCTGGATAGTTTCCAGACAACTTTACATAAGATACAGTCATTGGAGAGGAAAGAGCCTCAGTAGAGAAAATGACTCTGTATGACTAGACTTTAGGCAAGCATGTAAGACATATATTTTTTCTTTCTTTTTTTAAATTTATTAATTACACTTTATTCACTTTGTATCCCCCCATAAACCCTTCCCTCCTCCCTTCCCAATTCCATACTCCCTCCCTCTTCTTCACACATGCCCCTCCCCAAGTCCACTGATAGGGGAGGTCCCCCTCTCCTTCCTTCTGATCTTAGTCTATCAGATTTCGTCAGGAGTGGCTGCATTGTCATCCTCTGTCCTGGTAAGGCTGCTCCTCCCTCAGAGGGAGGTGATCAAAGAGCAGGCCAATCAGTTCATGTCAGAGGCAGTCCCTCTTCCCATTACTATGGGACCCACTTGGACACTGAACTGCCATGGGCTACATCTGTGCAGGGGTTCTACATTATCTCCATGCAGGCTACTTGGTTGGAGTATGAGACTCTGGAAAGACCCCTGTGCTCAAATTTTCTGGTTCTGTTGCTCTCCTTGTGGAGTTCCTGTCCTCTCCAGACACACACGGCATACACTCTCTCATACAGAGACATAATATAGGATAAACCTAGTAAAATCTGTAAATCTAAAGAAACTAATCAAGAGGGAGGACTCTGACTAAAATGCTCAGTCCCCATCCCGAAAGGCAATGAGGAAGGACATAAAAAGAAGAAGAAAACAGGATACAACCTAGGAACCTGCCACAGAAGTCCTCTGAAAGGCTCTGCCTTGCAGACTATCAAAGCAGATGCTAAGACTTATGGCCAACTGTTGGGCAGAGTGCATGGAATCTTATGAGAGAAGTGGGAAATAGTAAGACATAATGTTTTATTAAATTTTTTAACATTTCTCCCCATTGCCTCCCCCCCCATTCTCCTCAGAGAAAAGGAGTCCTCCCAAGGGTGCAATATACCATGGTACATCAAGTAACTACAGGGCTCATCACAGCCTTTACTACTGAGGCCAGACAAGGCACTTCAGCTAGGGGAAAGGGACCCAAAGTCAGGCACCAGAGTAAGAAACAACCCATGCTCTAATTGTTAGGGGACCCACAGGAAGAACAGGCTGCGCATCTGCTACATATGTGTCAGGAACCTAGGTCTAACCCATGTATGGTCTTTGGTTGGTGGTTCAGTCTGTGTGAACCCCGTGGGCCCAGATGAGTTTATTCTGTGGGATTACTTTTGGTGTCCTTGACTCTTCCACCACCCTCAATCATTTCCTCCACTTTTCCACAAGACTCCCTGAGCTCAGCCTATTGTTTGGCTATGGATCTCTGCCTCTGTTTCCATCAGGTGTTGAACGAATCCTCTCAGAAGACAGTTAAGCTAGAAGAGTGTCATTAACAGTGTCATGGGCTGGATTTCTCCCACGGAGTGGGTCTCAAGTTGTTCCTGTCATTGGTTTTCCATTCTCTCAATCTCTGCTCCATCTTTCTCTCTGTACTTCTTGTAGCAGGGCAAAATTTGGGTCAAAGTTGTTGTTGTTGTTTTTCTCCCCTTCCTCCACTGGAAGTCTCTGCTGGCTACAGGAGATGGATTCCTCAGGCTCCATATCTCCACTTCTAGGCGTGTCAGCTTGGGTCACCTCCCTAGACTACTAGGAGACACCCCTGTCTCCACCAACTTCCTTTCTCTCTCCCAGCCCTCCTTCCTTCTCCCCACAACTCGTTTCCACCCCTGTTCCCTTCCCCACTGCCTCTCTCACACAATTGTCTCCCTCTTTCTACTCCAGATATCTATTTTATTTTCCCTTCTGAGTGAGATGCTAGCATCCTCCTCCTGGCCCTTTTTGGGTCTGTGGATTGTGGCATGGTTATCCTGTTGAGTACATACCATCCATGTCTTTCTGGATCTATGTTATCTCACTTAGGATGATATTTTCTAGTTACAACCATTTGTGTGCAAACTTCATGATGTCCTTGTTTTTTTAATAGCTGTGTTGAATTCCATTGTGTAAATATACCACATTCTCTTTATCTGTTCTTTTGTGGATGGACCGCACAGTTTTTTTCCACTTTCTGCTATTATGAGTAAAGCTGATATGAACACAGTTTAGCAAATGTCCTTGTGGTATGATGGAATATCTTGTGGGGTTATTCTCAGCCATGGTATAGAAGGGTTTTGAGGTAGAACTATTCCTAATTTTTTGAGAAACCACCAGATTGATTTCAACACTGGTTGTGAGAGTTTGCACTCCTGTCAGCAATGGAGGAATATTCACCTTGACCCATGTCCCCACCAGCATGTCCTGTCACGTGAGTTTTGAACTTTGCCATTCTTATGGATGTAATATGAAATCTCATATTGTTTTGTTTTTGCATTTCCCTGATGACTAAGGACTCTAAACATTTTTTTAATTATTATTAACATTTATTACAATTTACTCAATTTATGTCTAGGTGGTGTCCACTTCCCACATCTCTTTCTCTTTCCAATCCAACCCTCCCTCCCTCTTTTCCCCTAGTCCACTGATAAGGGAGGTCCTCCTCCCTTTCTATTTAACTCTAGCATTATCTTTTTTTTTTCCCTTGGTTAAGTGCTTCTTCTGTTGAAAATCCTCTGTTCAGCTTTGTACCCTTGTTGGTATAATGTTTTCGTGGAATGTATACATTTTACTCTGGTTCATTCAAATGTTGATTTCTCTACCCCACTCTCTGGTTTCAACCGGGCATTGAAATGTGATGATTATTCTAAGCATCACCTGTCTCAAGTTTGTGTAAACATGTCACTATTTGACACTCTGTATTTTCAATAAAACAACCAGCCAGTGCTGAGCAATGGAGAGAATAGGGTGGGACATCCTGGTCCAGAGGGGAGAAGAAGGAAGTGAGTAGGAGTTGGAAAGGAGAGATTGGCAGGAGAGGACCTGGAACCATGAGGAGAGATGAACTGGACCTAAGATATAACTAAAAGCAAGTATGATGTGGGAAATCTGAATAGGAGAAGACTATGCGGGCTTGGAGATATAGAATGGAGTAACTAGGGGGGGCGGAGCCAAGATGGCGACTAGCACACACAGTTTCTGAGCAGTGGGATACCTGATCTTCTGAGTTGGAGAATGGAAGGACCCCCAACCCAGGAAAACCACAGCGAGGCTTTCTGAACACCAGAGAACATCGCAGGAGGTGAAAACTTTGGCTTCCGGTCACCCGGAGACTTGCTTGGGGAGGGAGAGAAAAGATCCTTTGTTCTTGCTGTACTCCCTTCCCCCAGACCTCCTTCCTCCTCGGCACAGCGGCACAGCGGACTCATCTTTCTCAGCGCAGACCTAACTGCCTGGGGTATACAACCGCTGAGACGGAGCCCCAACCACTTTAGCGGCAGACAAAAGCCAGCAGTACGTACCCCGGAGTCCCAGATTCGCGCAGCGGCTGCACCATCCTCCCAGGGCGCGAATCTGCTAGACACCATACTAGCTCCGCAGGATCACCATCACTGACGGTACGGCCCGCCCAATCCCACAGTGACAGAGAATACACTATATACTCACCGAAACCAGGCAGAAACGTCATACAACCTGGACACACCAGGCGCTGGGCTTCCCAAGCTTGGAGAGCACAACGAAGAGATCCCAGGACTTCCCAGAAAGCATTGGGACTAGCAACCCAGTCTCCAGTTACAGCGAGACTTGGCAGTGGAGCAGCACTGAACTGGCGGGGCACCACAGCCCTCCAGTTTAAGACTAACCAGGGCCAAAAGAGAACAGAGAGCCTGGTTACCCCATCCCTGCTGAAGTGACCACCCTGAAATCTCCAGCTGCAGCAAGACCTCAGAACCTAGCAGTGACAGCAGCACAGAACTGGCAGAACACATCAAAGAAGCAGGGCCAAACCAGAGAGCAGAGAGCCCTGGATAACAAGATCTCTGCCAAGAGACCTGCCTGTAAGTGAGTGCACCCTTGAGAATCTGCAGTTCCCCAGATCCTGGGTCCTTCTAAATCAGAAGCCAGGCATCGAACCCCCCTCCCACCCACATACCCACTTTGGGAAACAGAGGGGCACTAGGGACATTGAAGTTCCTGCCCTGTGGGCCTGATTGAGGAGCTAAGACAGTTAATGCCAGAAATTGCGCTGCGATCATCATTAGCGCCTGCAACATATACAGTGCAGAGCCCCTCCCACACACTCAAGGGTGCAACATTAGCCATCACTCTGTCCCTCGAGAAACTCATCCACGCACACTTACACACACAGACACACACACGCGCGCGCGCACACACGCTTGCATTTGCCCCGTTTGCGCCTGCGTAATTTCCTCCCACAGGTACAGCTAGTCCTCAGCACACGCTGAGAGTGCTCAGCTTCCTGAAGAACTCTCCAGAGAGTTCTCTCTCTCAGCACACCAGAGAGAGACAGCACCAGTCTGATCTGCAGAATCCAAAAACAAACAGGGAAGGTCTCAGATAAGCCAATGGCCAGAGGTAGGCGAAAGAACACTTCCAACATAAATCAGGACAACATGACTTCACCAGCAAACCCCAAAATCGATGGATACACCAATTCAGCAGAAGCACAGGAAAATGATTTTAAAGCCATGCTTGCCCAATTATTTGAGGCTCATAAGGAGGAAATGAACAAGTCTTTCAAAGAGATGGCCAGTCAACTGGAGGCAAAGAAAGAAGAAATAGACAATATCCTTAAAGAAACACAGGCAAACATAGCCAAACAAATAGATACACAAGTAGAGGAAAAATTAGTGGCATATAAGAAGGAAATGAAAAAAGAAATAGAGGCCATCGTAGAGATACAGGAATCCAAATTCAAACACATGAAAGAAATGGTGCAAGGCATGAAAACAGAATTAGAATCAATAAAGAAAACACAAAATGAGAAAACCCTTGAGCTGGAGAACTTGGAGAAAAGATCAGGAACCACAAAAGTAAGCATCACCAACAGAATACAAGAGATGGAAGAGAGAATCTCTGGAGCTGAAGACACACTTGCAGAAATGGATACTTCTCTCAAAGAAAAAGTAAAATCAGAAAAGTTCCAATCACAAAATATCCAAGAAATCAAGGATGCTATGAAAAGACAAAATCTAAGAATAATAGGAATTCACAAAAAGAAGACTCCAGACTCCAAGGTCCAGAAAATATTTTCAAGAAAATCATAGAAGAAAATTTTCCCAACTTAAAGAAAGAGATGTCCATAAATATACAAGAGGCCTACAGAACTCCAAATAGACTAGACCAGAAAAGAAACACATCACGTCACATCATAGTCAAAACACTAAATCTACAGAACAAAGAAAAGATATTAAAAGCAGCAAGGGAAAAAGGCCAAGTAACATATGAAGGTAGACCTATCAGAATCACGCCGGACTTCTCATCAGAAACTATGAAAGCCAAAAGGGCCTGGGCAAGTATCATGGAGACTCTAAGAGATCACAAATGTCAACCCAGACTACTATACCCTGCAAAGCTTTCAATCAACATAGATGGAGAAAGCAAAATATTCCATGACAAAACTAAATTTATACAATATCTACACAGCAAACCATCCCTACAGAAGATACTAGAAGGAAAACTCCAATCCAATGAAAACAAATTCACCCAAGAAAACAGGGCATACAGATAATGTCCCAACAAAAATGAAAAGAAAACAAGCAATGAATCAGGGTTAGATCATCGACTCCATTACAAAAGGAACTAAGATGCATTGGTCACTATTATCAATCAATATCAATGGACTCAACTCACCAATAAAAAGACACAGGCTAACAGAATGGTTAAGGAAACAGGATCCAACATTCTGTTGCATCCAAGAAACACACCTATGCAACAAAGACAAACACTACCTCAGAGTAAAGGGCTGGAAAACTGTTTTTCAAGCAAACGGTTCCAGAAAACAAGCTGGAGTAGCCATCCTAATATCTAATAAAATAGACTTTCAACCCAAGTTAATCAAAAAAGATAAGGAGGGCCACTATATTCTCATCAAAGGAAAAATCCACCAAGAGGACATCACAATCTTGAATATCTATGCCCCAAATACAAGAGCACCGACATTCGTAAATGAAACATTATTAAAGCTTAAATCATACATTGATCCTAATACCTTAATAGTGGGAGACTTCAACACTCCACTCTCACCAAGGGACAGATCAACTAGACAGACACCAAATAGGGAAATAAAAGCACTCACAGAATCCCTAAATCAAATGGACCTAATAGACGTCTACAGATCATTTCACCCAAACTCAAAAGAGTACACCTTCTTTTCAGCACCCCATGGAACCTTTTCCAAAATAGACCATATAGTGGGCCACAAAGCAAGCCTCAACAGATACAAAAGGATTGAAATAATCTCTTGTATACTATCTGACCACCATGGACTCAAGCTGGACCTCAACAACAACAGAAACAACAAAAAGCCGACACGCACATGGAAACTAAACAACTTACTACTCAATGACAGCTGGGTTAAGGAAGAAATAAAGAAAGAAATTAAAGACTTCCTAGAATTCAATGAAAAGGAAGGCACGACATACCCAAATTTATGGGACACACTGAAAGCAGTGCTCAGAGGAAAATTTATAGCACTAAGTGCCTGCAAGAAGAAATTCGTAACATCACATACAAACAACTTAATGGCCCAACTGAAAACCCTAGAACAAAAAGAAGCAGAAACACCCAAAAGGAGCAGACGGCTGGAAATAATCAAACTAAGGGCTGAAATCAATCAACTAGAAACAAATAAAACTATCCAAAGAATCAATGAAACAAAAAGCTGGTTCTTTGAGAAAATCAACAAGATAGACAAACCCTTAGCCAAACTAACTAAAAAGCAGAGAGAAACTATCCAGATCAGCAAAATCAGAAATGAAAATGGGGACATAACCACAGACATTGAGGAAATCCAAACAATTATTAGGTCATACTACAAAAGCCTATATGCCACAAAATTTGAGAATCTAAATGAAATGGATAATTTTCTTGAAAGATTCCATCTACCAAAACTAAGTCAAGATCAGGTAGAAAGACTGAATAGCCCTATATCTCCCAAGGAAATCGAAGCAGTCATTAACAGTCTCCCCTCCAAAAAAAGCCCTGGACCAGATGGCTTCAGCGCAGAATTCTACAAGACCTTCAAAGAAGTGCTAACTCCAATTCTCCTCAAGCTATTCCACAAAATAGAAACAGAAGGAACACTACCAAACTCATTCTATGAAGCCACAGTCACCTTAATAACTAAACCATACAAAGACCCAACAAAAAAAGAGAACTTTAGGCCTATCTCTCTTATGAACATTGACACAAAAATACTCAATAAAATACTTGCAAACCGAATCCAAGAACACATCAAAGATATCATCCACCATGACCAAGTAGGCTTCATCCCAGGCATGCAAGGGTGGTTCAACATACGGAAATCCATCAATGTAATCCACCACATAAACAAACTGAAGGAGAAAAACCACATGATCATCTCCTTAGACGCCGAAAAAGCATTTGACAAAGTCCAACACCCATTCATGTTTAAAGTCTTGGAGAGATCAGGGATACAAGGCACATACCTAAACATAGTAAAGGCAATATATAGCAAGCCTATAGCTAACATCAAACTCAATGGAGAGAAACTTAAATCAATCCCACTGAAATCAGGGACAAGACAAGGCTGTCCATTGTCCCCATATCTCTTCAACATAGTACTTGAAGTCCTAGCCAGAGCAATAAGACAACTAAAGGAGATCAAGGGGATACAAATCGGAAAGGAAGAGGTCAAAGTGTCACTATTTGCAGATGATATGATAGTATACATGAGCGACCCCAAAAATTCAACCAGAGAACTCCTTCAGCTGATAAACACCTTCAGCAAAGTGGCAGGATACAAAATCAACTCAAAAAAATCAGAAGCCCTCCTATATACCAAAGACAAAAAGGCTGAGAAAGAAATTAGGGAAACAACACCCTTCACAATAGCCACTAATAACATAAAGTACCTTGGTGTGACCCTAACCAAGCAAGTGAAAGACCTGTTTGAGAAAAACTTCAAGTCTCTGAAGAAAGAAATTGAAGAAGATATCAGAAGATGGAAAGATCTCCCGTGCTCATGGATTGGTAGGATTAACATTGTGAAAATGGCCATACTGCCAAAAGCAATCTACAGATTCAATGCAATTCCCATCAAAATACCAACTCAATTCTTTACAGACCTTGAAAAAAAGATTCTCAGCTTCATATGGAGAAACAAAAAACCCAGAATCTCCAAAATGATCCTGTACAACAACAGATCATCTGGAGGTATCTCCATTCCTGATCTCAAGCTGTACTACAGGGCAACAGTAATAAAAACTGCATGGTACTGGCATAGAAACAGAAAGGAGGATCAATGGAACCGCATAGAAGACCCAGAAATAAATCCACACACCTATGAATACTCGATATTCGACAAAGAAGCCAAATCCATTCAATGGAAAAAAGACAGCATCTTCAACAAATGGTGCTGGACCAACTGGATGTCTACATGCAGAAAAATGAAAATAGATCCATATTTATCACCCTGCACAAAACTAAAGTCAAAGTGGATCAAGGACCTCAACATAAAACCAGATACCCTAAATCAATTGGAAAAAAAAGTGGGGAACAGCCTAGAACTCATTGGCACAGGAGACAACTTCCTGAACAGAACACCAACAGCACAGGCTCTAAGAGCAAAAAAATCAATAAATGGGACCTCATGAAACTGAAAAGTTTCTGTAAAGCAAAGGACACTGTCGTCAGAACAAAACGACAACCTACAGATTGGGAAAGGATCTTCACCAACCCTATATCTGACAGAGGACTAATATCCAGTATATACAAAGAACTAAAGAAGCTGAAAAGCAGCAATCCAAGTAATCCAATTAAAAAATGGGGAACAGAGCTAAACAGAGAATTCTCGACAGAGGAATATCGAAGGGCAGAAAAACACTTAAAGAAATGCTCATCCTCATTAGCCATCAGGGAAATGCAAATCAAAACGACCCTGAGATATCACCTTACACCCATCAGAATGGCCAAGATGAAAAACTCAAGCGATAACACATGCTGGAGAGGTTGTGGAGAAAGGGGAACCCTGCTCCACTGCTGGTGGGAATGTAAACTGGTACAACCACTCTGGAAAGCTATCTGGCGCTTTCTAAGACAAATAGGAATAGTGCTTCCTACAGACCCAGCTATACCACTGCTAGGTATATACCCAAAGTTTGTTCAAGTACACAAAAAGGACACTTGCTCAACCATGTTTATAGCAGCTCTATTTGTAATAGCCAGAACCTGGAAACAACCCAGATGTCCATCAACGGTGGAATGGGTACAGAAATTGTGGTATTTTTATACAATGGAATACTACTCAGCAATCAAAAAGGAGGAAATCATGAAATTTGCAGGCAAATGGTGGGATCTAGAAAAGATCATTCTGAGTGAAATATCCCAGAAGGAGAAAGACAAACATGGGATATACTCACTTATATAGACCTATAAGATATGATAAACATAATGAAATCTATACACCTAAAAAAGATAATCAATTGAGCAGACATGGGGTAAGATGATCAATCCTCATTTAGAAAGACAGATGGGATGTGCATTGAACGTATGACAGGAGTCTACTGAGCGCATCTGAAAGACTCTAACTAGCAGTGTTTTCAAGGCAAAGACTCATGACCAAACCTTTGGCAGAGTACAGGGAATCATAAGAAAGAAGGGGAGTTAGTCTGATGGGGAAAGGATAGGAGCTCCACAAGGACCAAATATATCTGGGCACAGGGTCTTTTCTGAGACTGACATTCAACCAAGGACCATGTATGGACATAACCTAGAACCTCCACTCAGATGTAGCCTGTGGTAGCTCAGTAACCAATTGGTTTCCCAAAGTGAGGGGAACAGGGACTATTTCTAACAGGAACTCGATGACTGGCTCTTTGGTCTCCCCACCCCCGAAGGGAGGAGCAGTCCTGTTAGGCCACAGAGGAGGGCTTTGCAGCCAGTCCTGAAGATACCTGATAAAACAGGATCAGATGAATGGGGAGGAGGTCCCCCCCATCAGTGGACTTGGAAAGGGGCACGGTGGAGATGAGGGAGGGAGGGAGGGAGGGACTGGGAGGGAATGAGGGATCGGGACACGGCTGGGATACAGAGTTAATAAAATGTAACTGATTAAAAAAAAAAAAGAAAGAAAAAGAAAAAAGAATGGAGTAACTATTGACCAATATTGTGCTCTAGGTTAATTAAATAAATCCTAGTCTCTGTGTGGTGATTTACAACTGGTTTGGGAATAACCTCTGTTTCATTAAAAGATAAATCAATATTAAACTTCAACCTTCAACAATATACCCCATTTTTTAAATTGGGTTGTTCAATTCAATGGTATTTAATTTATTGAGTTTTTTTTCATATTTTGGATATTAGTTCTCTGTCAGATATAGGGATAATGAAGATCATTTCCCATTCTGTAGGCTGTCATTTTGTCCTATTGACAGTGTCCTTTTATCTTACAGAAATATTTTCCATTTCATGATGTCCCATTTATTTTTAAATATTTATTTATTATGTATAGTGTTCTGCCTGCACGCCAGCAGAGGGCACCAGACCTCATTATAGATGGTTGTGAGCCACTATGTGGTTGCGAGGGATTGAACTCAGGACCTCTGAAAGAGCAACTGGTGCCCTTAACCACTGAGCTATCTCAGAGCCGAATGAGGTCCAGTTTATTAATTGTTGCTTTTAAAGACTGCACTGTCGGTGTTCTATTCACAAAGTTGTCTCCTGTGATAATATGTTCAAGGCTCTTCACCACTTTATCTTCTATTAGACTTATTCCGGTTTTATGTTGAGGTCTATGACCCACTTGAAGTTGAGTTTTGTTCAGGATTTTATAAATATGGGCCTATTTGCATTTTTCTACATGCAGACATCCAGTGAGACCAGCACAATTTGTTGAAGAATCTTTCTTTTTTCTATTATATGGTTTTGGCTTTTTTTTTTTTTTTTGTAAAAAATCAAGGGCTAGTAGGTGTGTGGGGTGTTTTTTTTTTTTTTTTTTTGTCTTGTCTTTGATTCTATTCCTTTGATCTAACTGTCTCTACTTTTTTTCCAATATCATGTAATTTATATTCATATTGCTCTGTGATACAGCTCGATATCAGGGATGGTGATACCTCCAGAAATTCTTTTATTGTTTACCTATTCTGGGGTTTTTATTTTTCCATATGAAGTTGAGACTTGGTCTTTCAAGGTCTGTAAATAATTGTGTTGGAATTTTGACAGGAGTTGCATTGAATCTGTACATTGCTTTTGGTAAAAATGGCTATTTTTACTCCAATACATGAGCATGAGAGATCTTTTCATCTTCTTATATCTTCCATAATGTCTTTCTTCAAAGAATTGACATTTTTGTCACAAAGGTCTTTCACTTGCTTGGTTGCTTTTCACCAATAGACTTCATATTACTTGTTGCTATTGTAAAGAGTGCTGTCTCTCTAATTTCATCCTCAGCCCTTTTATCACCAGTATAAAGGAGGGATACAGAATTTTTGAGATAAGTTTGTATCCAGCCACTTTGTTGAAGGTGGTTATCAGCTGTAGGAGTTCTCTGGTAAAATTTTGGGGGTAACTTATGTTTACTATCATATCATTTACAAGTAACAATATTTTGAATTATTCTTTTGCAATTTGTATCCCCTTGATCACTTTACTTGTCTTATTGCTCTAGCTAGAACATCAAGTACTACGTTGAATAGATAGAGTGAGTGGACAGCCTTTTCTTGTCCCTGATTTTAGTGAAATTGTTTTAAGTTTTTCTCCATTTAATTAGATGATGGCTATTGGCTTGCTGAATGTTCCCTTTATTGTATTTAGGTATGTGCCTTGTATCCCTGATCTCTTCAAGGCTTTTATCATGAACAGGTGTTTTTGTCTTTTTCACCATCTAATGAGATGATCATGTGCTTTTATTTTCTTTCAGTTTTTTTTTTTTTTTTTTTTTTTACATGTTGGATTACACTGATGGATTTTGCATATTGAACCATTCCTGCATCCCTGTGATAAAGCCTGCTTGAACATGGTAGATGATATTTTGGATGTGTTCTTGGGTTCAGCTTGTGAGTATTTTTGCATCAATATTCATAAGAGAATTTGGCCTGAAACCTTCTTTGTTTGTTGAGTATTTGGATGGTTTAGGTATCAAGGTGATGATAGCCTCATAGAATGAGTTTGGCAATGTCCCTTCTGTTTTTATTTTGTGGAATAGATTGAGGAGGATTGGTATTAGCTCTTATTTGAAAGTCGGACAGAATTCCATGTTAAAAAACATCTGGTCCAGGGCTTCTTTTTAGTTGGGAGACTATTAACTGCTTCTATTTCCTTATAGGTTATGGGGTTATTTAAATTGTTTATATGAACTTGGTTTAACTTTGGTAAATGGTATCTATCAAGAAAATCATCCATTACATTGAGAATTTCCAATTTAGTTCATGACAGACTTTTGAAGTAAGAACTAATTCTTCTTTAGTTTTCTTAGGTGTCTGTTGTTATGTCCCCCTTTTCATTTGTGATTTGGTTAATCTTGATACTGTCTCTCTGCCTTTTAGTTAGTTTGTGTAAGGGTTTACCTGGTTTGGTGATTTTCTTAAAGAAGCAGCTCTTGGTTTTGTTGATCCTTGTTATTGTTCCTTTTGTTTCTAATGTATTGATTCAGCCGAGTTTGATTATTTCCTGCTGTCTATTCCTCTTCAGTGTGTTTGCTTCTTTTTATTCTAGAGCTTTCAGATGTGCTTTTTAGTTGCTAGTATGAGATCTCTCCAATTCCTTTTGACGGTACTTAGTGCTATGAACTTTCCTCTTAGCACTGCTTTCATTGTGTTCCATAAGTTTGGGTATATCATGCCTGCATTTTCATTGAATTCTAGAAAGTTTGTAATTTCTTTCTTTCTTTCTTTCTCCCATGACCCAGTTGTCATTGAGTAGAGAGTTGTTAACTTTCCCTGAGTTTGTAGGCTTTCTGTTGTTTCTTTTGTTGAAGTTCAGCTTTAATCCATAGTGGTGTGATAAGATATAGGGAGTTATTTCAATTTTCTTGTATCTGTTGAAACAGGATTTGTGACAGACTATGTTTAGTCTGTTTTGTAGAAGGTTCTGTAAGGTGGTGAGAAGAAGATATATTCTTTTGTGTTTGGGTGAAATGTTCTATACATATCTATTGGGTCCATTTGATTCCTAACATCAGTTAGTTTCATTATTTCTTTGTTTAATTTCTGTCTCAGTGACCTGTCCATTGGTGAGAGTGGGATGTTCAGTTCTCCCACTATTAATGTGCAGGTTTCGATTTGTGATTTAAGCTTTAGTAATGTTTCGTTTACAAATGTGTGTGCCCTTCTATTTGGGACATAGTTGATCAGAACTGAGATGTCATCTTTGTGTATTTTTTTCCTTTGATGAGCATGGAGTGACTTTTCTCACCCTTTAGGATGATTTTAAATGAAATTTTCTCTCTATTGGTGGGTTATGCAATCTTTGGCCAGCAGGTCCGGAATATCTGACAAACTTCTGTGAAGCACGAATTTTGAGGTACTGACCTACTGTATCAGCCAAGTAGGGCAATAGAGCACCCAGTGTCCTGCTAGTTTACAGTCTGGACAACATGCTTTCAGCAGTCAAGGTAAGGACACATTTTGTCTAGTGGCTGGTTTTGCCACTTTTGAAGCCAACTCCACATTCAGATTCCTCACTGCTTATCATCTAATTCTTTGTAGTAGATTGGGGTGCTTCCAGGATCTGATGTGCCTCTTTGTAAGAAAAGCCGATTACTATTAAAATGTTTTAAATGCCATATTCTGTATACTTCTGAAATATTTGAAGACAGCCCATATGGGTATACCTAAATGGACAAACATTGCTTGCTTCTAGCTATTCATTTTCTGCTTAACTTTGGAAAAATATACAGTAGGCTTAATAAAGCTTATTTCTGTAATTAACTAAACTAATACCTAACAAGATTATGAGTTTGATTGTTTAGGTGACTAGTTCTTAAACAATTGAAAATAGCAGCTTTCAAAGACTCTTATACTACATTTAATGACTTTCATGTGTATAATAAATTAAATAAGAATTGAAACATATATACAGTATGTTATGGCAAAATATAATATTTTTTTTACGCTTTTTTTAAAGTGTATTCTTTTTTTTTTAATTTTTCATCAATTACACTTTATTCATTCTGCATCCCCCCATAAGCCCCTCCCTCCTCTCCTCCCAATCCCACCCTCCCTCCTCCCTCTGCTTGCATGCCACTCCCCAAGTCCACTAATAGGGGAGGTTCTCCTCTCCTTTCTGATCTTAGTCTGTCAGTTCACATCAAAAGTGGCTGTATTGTCCTCTACTGTGGCCTGGTAAGGCTGCTCCCCCCCAGAGGGAGGTGATCAAAGAGCAAGCCAATCAGATTATGTCAGAGGCAGTCCCTCTTCCCATTACTATGTAAGCCAATTGGACTCTGAACTGCCCTGGGCTACATCTGTGCAGGGGTTCTAGGTTATCTCCATGAATAGTCCTTGGTTGGAGTATGAGTCTCTGGGAAGTTCCCTATGTTCAAATTTTCTTGTTCTGTTGCTCTCCTTGTGGAGACCCTGTCCTCTCCAGCTCTTACTATTTCCCAGTTCTTACCTAAAATTCCGTTCACCTGCCCAACAGTTGCGCATCCGGCTCAGCATCTGCTTTGATAGTCTGAAGGGCAGAGGCTTTCAGAGGCCCTCTGTGGTAGGTTCCTAGGTTGTTTCCTGTTTTCTTCTTCTTCTGATGTCCATCCTCTTTGCCTTTCTGGGAAACACAATGACTGTGTTTTATGGCCGAGAGTTCTGATTGCTGTTCACTGTGCTGATCCTGCTGTGCTGCTGCTCAGAATGAGAGTCCTCCCGGCGCCGCCATCTTGCCCCTCCGCAAAATATAATCTTAAATTTCCATCAAATACAGCAATCCATACCAATGTACAATATTTGAGATTTTAAAAATTTTTTTCTTTATTTTTTAAAGGAAATATAGTAATCTATCCTGTCTATTCTTTATATGTCGTTCTTCATTTTGTATGTGTAGGAAGGGAGACAGGCTAGATTTCAGTAGTGGCCTGTAACTGTCTTTAGGTCAGAGAACGTGGATTCCATTTCTTTTGGGGGTAACTATAGCTCTTTAAGGTGAGTCCAGAGTGTGCTAGACTGAAGTGTGGAAAAGGGTTTTTACAGAGTCTTACAGTTTAGCTCTTTTAAAATGAGATCACCTGTGGCAGTGGAAACTGGGTATTCCAAAGCCTATGGTAACACCAAAGAGTTACAAGTCTAGGTTAAGCTGCTGTGCAAAAGCTAAGCATGACAGAGGTGGGGGCAAATACCCATGTCTGGTCAGCTTGCAGACAAGGCACAGGCCTAGGAAGGCCTAGGCTCAGCAGGCCGGAGGAATCTCAGGTGCTCGTGTTGGAAGGCTGATGGTAAAAAGCAGTCAGTCAGCTGGTTTATTTGAAATCAGGGATTTATAAATCTTAGGCCAGTGAAGATCTTTACCCAGTCTGTTGGCTTTCATTTTGTTCTACTAACAGCTTCCTTTGCTTTACAGAAGCTTTCTACTTTCATGAGGTCCCATTATTAATTGTTGACCTTAGAGCCTATGTTGTTGGTGTTCTGTTCAGGAAGTTGTCTCGGTGCCAGTGAGTTCAAGGCACTTCCCTATTTTTTTTTTCAATGCAGTTTATTCAGGAACCTTGAACAATCATCTGACCCTGGGGAAAGCCAGCCCACAGCTTAAATAACCTCTGGGTAGCCAACCCCAGGGTGCCACGTGGGCAATGCAGATAGGTCCACATACATGAAAGCAAGCCAGATCCTCAGCCTTAGCCAAATGTGGAGTTGTTCGTGACAGAGAGCACTCACCATCGGGAAGGTGGAAGGCAGAAACCAGTCAATCTTTAAGGCATAGCATTCCGCAGCTCTCTACAGTTCCCCCTTTTTGTTTTAGACGCATCAGGCAAGAGTAGAGGTCTGATCTCTGATATTAGAAATAAATTGGGATTTTGTAGTGATGTTCATTTAGGTGTCATCCACCCAAAGAGCATCAGACCCGTCAGATACCTTTTTCTCAGAGGCGGGACCTGGGGCATCAACCCGCATGCAATCAGACATGCTCTTCTCTGGGTCCAAAGCGGCTGACCCTGAGTGCAGTGCTTAGCCTCGCATCCTGAGCGTAACATTTTAGCTTTTTATGGTAGCCAACCATGCTTGGGGAGACTGTCCTGCTTCAATGGCTGTAAAGGCCTGAATGATCATGGCTGCATTACGCTGTTGTGAGACTCTAATCTTGCATATATACCACAGGCAAACCAAGGAGACCAACACCAGAAGGCCTTCTAACACTCCCATGCCCGCCCATTCCTTCAGATGATTCATGGCTGCAGCAATCCATGATGATAATTCTGTGGCTAGTCCTGCGTCCACTCTGGTAGAATTTACTGTGACAATGGCCACTCTCAGCTGCTCCATCGTAGTATCGAATTCTCCAGTCCAATTACCTAAAATATAGCTAGACACTTGTTTAGACAGATTTGCAGCACAGGTAAAATTCTCATGTTATATGCTAGTGACTCAAAGTCCAGCATATTTTCATTGACAGCCAAGTTGAGCGATTTGCCATAGGGTATCAATTTGCTCCTGCACGAGGTCAATCCTCTGATTGAACACCATCAAGCTTCCTTTTAGTTGAGCATTAATTCCTTTTTGTACAACTAAGGCATGAGCTACATTGGCTAAATGATTATTCAGGGTCTGAGCAGTCTGCCCAGTATGACTCATGGCTAATGCCGTGGTGGTAACTCCAATAGCCGCCAATGAGATGGCAGTAACAGTGGTGGCTGTAGTTCCAAGATCCCTTTTCTGTCTGAAGAGAGTCATAGTGTGAGGGGCATCAATGGGCACAGGCACCCAGCGAGGCATGCAAGTAACCAGGGCATACCTAAATTTACTAGCATTCCAGCATTGGGCAAAAAAGCAAGTATCATTACCACAATTACTTGGCTCTATCTGGCTAATAATGAATAAAAATGGGGGATATAAACAAACAGGTGTGGGCTTATAGGACATATTATGAGAAGCGTTAACCCCCTCGTTGGAACATCCTGCATCAGTTCTAGAACTAGCAGTGGTGGTGTCCGAGGTCTGAGTAGGTTCAGGAGACCATTGCCCCCAGGGGCGAGACGTGCTCCATGTAAATTGACTAACTCCATGTTTTCCTCCACTTTTGAAAGTCATTTAAGGTTCTTAAATTATTTTTTCCCCTTTTTTTTAAAATTTTTCATCAATTACACTTTATTCATTCTGCATCCCCCCCATAAGCCCCTCCCTCCTCACCTCCCAACCCCACCCTCCCTCCTCCCTCTGCTTGCATGCCACTCCCCAAGTCCACTGATAGGGGAGGTTCTCCTCTCCTTTCTGATCTTAGTCTATCAGTTCACATCAAAAGTGGCTGCATTGTCCTCTACTATGGCCTGGTAAGGCTGCTCCCCCCCAGGGGGAGGTGATCAAAGAACAGGCCAATCAGATTATGTCAGAGGCAGTCCCTCTTCAAATTACTATGTAACCCAATTGGACTCTGAACTGCCCTGGGCTACATCTGTGCAGGGGTTCTGGGTTATCTCCATGAATAGTCCTTGGTTGGAGTATGAGTCTCTGGGAAGACCCCTGTGTTCAAATTTTAAACAGATTTAGTATGTCTGCTTTTATGTTAAGGTCTTTGATCCAAGTGGAGTTTAGTTTTGTGCAGAGTGATAAATATGGATCTCTGTATTTTTCTACATGTAGACATCCAGTTAGACCAGCATCATTTGTTGAAGATGCTCTTTTTTCCATTTTATAGTTTTGGCTTTTTTTTTATTTTTTATTTTTTTGGTAAAAAATCAAGTATCCATAGCTGTGTGGGGGCATTATCAGTCTTAATTTGTACAGTTATCTCCAGGTTGTCATTCTTTCCAACAAATGTGCAATTACATATCAACTTTTTCAGAACTCAGAGCAGTTACCCAATGAAACCTTGAATATGTATCAATGGTATAGTATATAAACTTTAGTTTTCCAATTTCTGCAAAATGAAACACATCCAGCTGCGAGGTGTCATGTCTTTTGGTATCCCTACAGTTATTTTCAGCAGGTAATGGAGTTTGTTTATAAGAAAACAGGTAAGACTTTTTCTTATTTCCTTGGCTGTTCGTCAAATGATAGAAAATTTATTCCTATGCCTTTATTCTTAACATGATGTTTTTCATGAAAAATTTTGAGAGTCTTCTACCACATTTCCTGTTAATAATTGGTCATCAAAAGTTTGTCTTTGAGCAATCATTTTGGACCTGCACTCATTTAACATAAGGGGAACACATTCTGTATGAAATAATAGCCTCTTAGGATGTGCTCAGTCCTGACTGGACTCGATGTGAGAGGGTAGGTTGATATGGGGAGGGAAATGGGAAGCCTTTTCTGAGAAGGGGAAAAGGGGGAATGGGGTGGGAGAGTGGGGTCAGGAAGAAATAAGGGAAGGGGCTCCTTTTGGGATGTAAAGCGAATGAATACATAAAGTGATTTAAAAATTAAACAAAATACCTCACATCTATCATTTTTATAAGATGTCATGTTATCTCATTACAATACTTACCAGTACCATTAGTAGGCATGTGCTATACAAGTACACAAACTGATAGTTATTTGGTAATCATAGGCCACCCCTCTTCTGGAGGTGCAGTTGGCTCAAGATTAACCTTTCCTCTCCAAATGGGCTGTTTTGTTTTTGTTTATGTTTTCCCTGTCATGCTGCACATCCTCCCCCTCTACCCAGCTTCCTGCTATGCCCCTGGGTTGTGGGGACTTAAAACTGAAAGCACACAGTGATACATGGGGCTGCTATCTGCCTTTAATCCCAGTTTGCTTTCCTCTTTCATCCTGGGGGAAGCTACCACTCTCTTTGCTCAGTTACCAGGTCTGAGGCCTTTATTCTTTTATTTTCTGGCAATATTCACTTTTTGAGAACTTCTGCCTTTGCCCATAACCTCTCTAATTGCATAGACAATTCTGCAACCCTTTCAGAAACAAAATAATAGAGTGATCCTTTTGGCTTTTAAAAACATTTCATGCATGCATGCAGAAGGGTGAGGAAGGGAAGGATTGGGACAGGAGGAAGGAGGGAACCACAGGGGAGATACAGAGTGAATAAAGTGTAATTAATAAAGAATTAAAAAATAAAAAATAAAACCATTTCATCCAGTTTTTGTTTCTCAGACTCCCCCCCCCCCATATCCTATCCCAAGTTTTCAAACTGTTCAACCACTCTCCCAACTTTCTTTGCAACAGAATACAGTAAGAAAAAACAAAACAAACAAATAAGGAGCATAAGAAAGCCAGCCACAGTGTCCTCAATAAGCTTTTGCTGACATCCTGAACCGGAATATTCAACCCTTCTTTCCTTGCCATTTCCTCTACATCATTATAAACCAAGTTTCCCATTCTTTGTAGCTGCATGTCTGGGCACCACTTGTAGCCAGATGGTTTTTTTTACTTTATTTGGGTTTTTTTTTTTCTTCCACCTTTCTCCACCCCAATCTCTCCTAACATCCCAACACTAGTTAGTCAACAAAACAAATGTTAGAAAAGAAAGGGCGATTGGACCACTTTAGACTACTTCCTGATGATTAGGGGCAATGAGTTGCTTGGAGAAGCCCTATCTTGGTGGTCAGAATACCTCCAACCAGCTATTCAGCAAACAGCAATCTAGCAATCCAACAGTATTGTGATAGTAAAACAGCATCAGGAACAAGAAGCAGCACAGATCAGCAACAGAGAAGCAGCAGCCACAACAAGTCCTCTCAGGACTCTTGCATTTATACCCTTTCAAGAGTCCCCGGGGTTTTCAAGTGTAAACTGTATGCAGCAGGCAGAAATCACACCCCTCCTAGGGCATGAGATAAATCATAGTTAATCGCTGTGGACAATCTGAAGCAGCCCCATATCCCATACCCTGGATTAAAGCAAAAACATATTCATACAGCATAACTCAGTTTTTAAAGAAACCAAAATTCTCACTACAAGTAATACTTATGGAGTTGTTGAACTTGGCCATTCAGGATGGGCAAATATACAGACTTTCATCTAACTCTAACAGCAAGTAAGCTTCATAATGTCAAAGATTGAATATATTTGAGGTCCTAATACATTAACCGTACTTGACCCACTGACATTGCTGTTTAAGTATTACATTTATTGGCAAATCAAATACATAATTAGCATCAAGTGTCCCTTCTCAGGCAGCCATGGTAGAAAATTGGAATGAGAGAAATTTATTTTGTGAATCAAGGACTTATAACCCTTGGGCAGTTGGAGGCATTCCTGGGGTGAGTGTGTTTGATACTCTGGGGCTAGAGGTGCTAGGGATACTTGATTACTTTTAGTGGCACAGCACCTCATTTACATGTAGTAGCATGGCCCTATCACAAGAAGGAGAACACAGTAGTTAATGATCCTATGGGTGAAGGAAAAGATCCAGGTATAATTGAAGGCCATTGGTTGAAAGCCAAGACACCAAGATATCTTATTAGCATAGGGTGGCTATCTCCAGGATACCCAGGAACTTGCTGAGCAGGTTTCTCCTGGAGAAGGCCACCTTTCTCTCAGCTTTCCTCTGTTGCCTATAGTTCTTTGTATAGGGTTGAGACTTCAGGGGCCATCTACTTTGAGTTGTTCAGCTCAGTTTGGTGAGACATCGTGAGCATAGCTTTTGATACTGCAAAGGTATTTTTAAAAGTTAGCCAAACTCAGTTTTTCTTATTTTCTCTTCAAACTTTTACAAATACTATGGTAAGTTTCGTACTATTTCTTATGCCTAGTGAATAATGTAATCCCTTGGCTTGAATAGAAATAATCATGTTTTATTTGATTTTGAAGATTGCATGATTCCAAAACTGAGAATTTGTAAGCTCCAAGAATAGTTGGTATATTAAATCTCTTATGAAAGCCTTATAAATTTGCATGGAACTGGAGCTGTTCCTGTTCCACTCTCCATTGTTCCTTTCCTCAGAATTGAGGGAGAGCAAGTCGCAGTGCCTTCATGGAGATCACAGTTCCTGAAGGTGATTGCAACAAGGATAAGAGAAATGAGGCAGTAACGTGTGAGATTTTCTTTTCAGACACAAATTTCTCTTTCTTTGTCAGGATTTACAAGTATAATCTTCCTTTCTTAAATCTCAAATACAACTTCACACAGAATTCTTTACCTCTTCATCCCATGCATTGGAAATTTAATCAGCACACTTACCCCTAGTATTATTTGTATCAAGGGTTGTGTGAACAAACAAAAATACTGCACAACAGTATAGCAGGAAAGCTGAGAATTTTTTTTTCCTGGTGCTTTCTTTTATCTCCTAAGGACTAGTAATAGTACAGCCTGCACTGGCATACCATGAACAGTTGTTAAACTGAAAATATTCAACAAGATCCTGGTGGCTTGAAGCCTGCCAGAGTAGATACAATTGGACACTTCAAATTATTTATTTTTTATTTTTCAGGAATCACCTTAGAAGCATACCAGTATGTCTGACCAATGGTACTTATTGACTTTTTTGAATATTTACATATGCATAACTGCAATTTCCTTCTCACTGTCATTTTTCTTCATTGTGTTCTCTGTTAGCCTTCACCTACATTATTGAAATGTTTTTTTTTCAATTCTCAGCTAACACATTTATTATATAGTATTTTTGTTTGCTTTTGTTTTTTTTTTTGTTTTTTTTTTTTTTTACATTTACTGTAAAGTCTTGTCTTAGTCTTATATCCTTAATCTATTATTCACTCTGGCTCCTTAGCAATTTTTCATATTTTAGCTTGGACTATTGTAGCACAATGCCATAGTCAGTAGTTATTTTATGTTAGTAATTATTTAAATGAACATTGAAGGAGGTATGAAGGAACCTCCTAGAGGGAGGAGA
The DNA here is from genome assembly GCF_030254825.1 of Meriones unguiculatus. Taxonomy (NCBI): domain Eukaryota; kingdom Metazoa; phylum Chordata; class Mammalia; order Rodentia; family Muridae; genus Meriones; species Meriones unguiculatus. The sequence continues at coordinate 77,623,549 of NC_083357.1, read as the reverse complement.
AATCATAATCAGGATATATTATGTGAATAAACCCTATTTTCAATAAAAGTAAAAAAAAAAAAAAAGGTCAACAAGTCAAATGAAACAAAGATCTTTCTAGAAGACTGCTAGCTTTCCACATATCCATGAAAGTTATTTGAGGAAGCATGAAAACTCAACCTGAAGTTAAATAGAAAAAAGCAAAAGTTGGTTCTTGAATCTAAATGGAGCAACCCTTTCTTAGTATTAAACATAATTTCTCCTTAATTAATATTTGATTGAAACATCAAAGACTCTTTGTTAAACATACATATTTTATTTCTACTCTCATGTACTTAAGGAAGATTTTAAAATAAAAACCATGTCCCATTTATTTGGATTATCCATTAAAAGCAAGGTGTGGTGACACATGCTGACATCCGAGTACTTAGGTCTGAAATGGGAGTACTATGAGTTCAGGACCCTGAACTTTAGCAAGACCCTGACTAAAACAAAAACAACAACAACAAAAAAAAAACATAACAAGGCTTAATAAATGTATTGCTGGGAGCTGGCATTCACTAAATAAAATATTTTTTTTCATTTGAAAAAACAACATAGAGATCAGAGAAAGTGTATTTTTTCTTATTTTAATTAAATAATTTTTTATATATTTGGTAACAAAATAATCAAAATGACAAAAGTTAGCATACTAACAACAAAATATTTTTTCATTGGTGAGCTAAGTATTTGCAAACATGTATTATAACAAAGCCACATTTTTATTCCATTTCCCCCCAAATACTCAGTTCTTCCATCGCTGTTAAAAGTAGAAGGAGAGTCAAGGGAAGGTAAAAGAAAATTTCATTCTATGTAACTTAACTAGCCTTCTTTTCCTTAATACACTCAAGACGGGGCCAAGAGATGGCTCAGTTGGGAAAGTGTTTGCTTTACAACCATAAAGAACTGAGTTCCATCCCCAGAGCTCACAGAAAAATCCCACATCTGGTGATTCATGTGTATAATCCCAGGGCTAGTGAGAGAGAGGCAGGTAGGTTCCCTGAAGCTAGTTCATGGGACAGCCTCAAAATCTTATCTGACTTTGAGAGCTTCAGGCCAATGGAAGACCCCATATCAAAATAAGTGTGCACTCTTTTGGAGGATGACACCCAAGATTATTCTCTGTCATTTCCATATAAAAGTAAATTTGAACAGGCCACAAGTGAGCATCCGTTTAATTTCTAGGACCCACATCCAGTTACTCTCCTTCAGTGCTTGTGGTCTCTTACTCCCAGAGGAATATTGCTACAATAGTATGGCTTCTGTTTTAAAATATATCCATGTAACACTGTCTAATACTGTATAAAATTAAATACATTCTTGAATTAAATAAAGTAAATGCAGTTTTACAACTTTATAATCTTGATCTGTAATTCTCAACTCATGGCTAACTTTCCATGCAAATCTGAACTCTGGGATAAGAGAGTTACTTTACAGTTTGCTTTCCTGTCTGGTTTTATCCTAAGAGTACGTTTCATTAACTGTGTCTTAAGAACCATTCCATGTGATTCAACCTTATTTGACTAACGTTTATAAGGTAGAAGTAAGAGTGAAAGAAGTCTTTATTTTTCTTAAGTAAGAACAAATGTCCTGAGATGTTCAGAAGGGTGATAACCTGCCAGAAATGCACATTATCTTTAGATGGAAACTTCTTAGAATGCTTGGCTAGATGTTGATGGCTACATGCAGCTTTCTTTTATGAACACTACATCTTATGACAAATTTCCAGCTGTGTTGTTTTTCTTTTAAATCAGTTAAATATGGCTGTCTTTGTGTTTCTGACTTTTCAAGGCTTCAAAGGCTATAATTTGGAGTTTCAGATAAGCTTTTAATGTGTTTAATTTAGTTAGTAGTCTAAGTTTCTATTGGACTTTTCAATAACAATGCAATGACAGGGTCACTGAACACAGCTCCATTTAGACTCCATCTAAGAGTTTTGAAGAAATTGCTTGAAAATTAATACCTAAGCTAATAACTATGATGGGACCATGTATAGAGTTTTTATGAGTTCAATTTGACAACTTTTTACTGTTTGTCTGATTCCTTGCAACAAACAGAGCCAAATAGTTAAAGAACAAGAAGGTATTTCAGGGACAAGTGTCTGAACTCTTCATACACTGCCATTCTCTTCCTCTTTTATTTTATTTAAGACAAAAATAGGTTTAGTTTTGTACAATATCAGTGTTACATGGATATATTTTAAAACAAAGCATACTACTGTAGCAATATTCCTTCCTTTGTAGTTACTGTACAAATCAAGATTAATATCATATATCATTATTGAAAATGTTATCTTTACTTGAATTCTTTATAGCATTTACTTTTGTAAACTTTTATAAATAATTTTATTAGTGGTCTGTACCATAAAATCTTATGTATGCACACACCATAGATTTGTGCTCCTCTTAGGACAACAGGACAACGAAATGAAGCACTACCATCCAAATCAAGCAAATTCGCTCAAATTCCACATCTGATTTATACAGTGACTACTGTCTCCAAGCAGAAATTGGTTTCATAACTGTTAACCTTACAGTTTCAGTTAACAGTCTATTCACATGGTATTAAATGGTTGTTTTGTGTCTACATTAAAGCAACATACATGTATATATTTTTGTCTACAAAGATTTAGATTTGTTTTCATCTTTATGTATGTGTGTAGGAAGAATATTGTGAGCCATTATTCACGTTTTCAAAGTTGTTGAATGAATGAAATTAGCTTGGTCTCTCTAAGCCTTGGCTCTGTTACTTGTGAAATCAAACTGGATGGCCGTGTGGCAATGTTTGTAGATAAAAAGGTAATATGTAGCACTGATTTGGTAGAAAGACGGTGTTCCTAAAAGAAAATGATATTTTTCCCTTTTTTTCAGCTCCATTGGCCCCTGCCCCACAGGAGAATCATGACTGACTTTGTTTAAAGGTATCATTTCATAGTAATACTTTTACTCCTTAATTCTTCTCCCCCTGAATTTCTCATATCAAGCATTAAGAAAGGAAGATTATACTTGTAAATCCTGACAAAGGAGCAAAAATTAGTGTCTGAAAACAAAACAAACAAACAAACAAAAAACCCTCATACGTTACTGCCTCATTTTTCTTATGCTTAATACAATCACTCTTAGGAATTGTGATCTCCATGAAGGCACTGTGACTTGTGGAATAAGGGACACGTATTAATTCCCCATATTCATGTGTGAATAAGCAATTTCTTTACTCTCTTAACTGTATACTTTCCTACTTAATTACAGAACCATAACTGTCAGAACCGCCTTCTATTTAAACGTGTGACATAGTTTCAAAGATTTTGCCTTGGAAATGATATTTCCATGTTTCATATTTGTGAAAATTAATAAAACAGGTTCCATTTTAAATTTCAACACTTTTAAATGAAATTATAATGTTTGATAGGTATGAAGTTTGATAGGTATTCCCAAATGATTGTACTGACATTAGGTCATGAAAAATGTGATAATTATAAATTTCTAAATACCAACAACATTTAGAAGTAATCAGTTTGAAGTATGCAAATCATACCAAGTACTTTATGTACTTCTTTGTACTCACATGTGGACTTGATTAAGAACAGCGTTTGAACATTTAAGTGTTGTTTACTGTCTATGTGAATTTTCCTATGGAAAAAAATGAAAGCATTACTGCAATAAGCTTTGTAATTAGAATCTGAATCTTGACTAATACCTGGGACATGAGCAACTAAACAAAGCAATAACTATGTTCAGGTCAGATTACTAGCGGTAATGGAATAAATTTCTATGAACCATAGCATTGACCATGATTGGAACTGCTGAAATTGCTGAGACCACAGCCTCATGGGAATGTACAGGATTCTGTTAGGAATATCTTTGCTTATGAAGACATGAATTTTCTCTAAATGAAGCTCTGGGAAAAATGCACTATTTTAAATATAGCAAAATCACATTTCTAGCTAATTTTAGCTAGAGTGTGAAGAAAACATTTCATGCAGATAAGCTCACACTCTCTTCATTCTGATGACAATGCTCGGCCATGTTGTGTGATCCTGTGGTTTTTGTAATGACAATGGAGCCTTAGTTTTTCCTCATCATTGTCATTTCTGCCACAGGAACAAGCTGTCAGCATTTTAATAGCCTGTATATATTTTCAGTGGTTCTGGCTATGCTAAATTGCCAGCAGCCTACATTATTGTAATTCTCTTTGCAAGCCTCCCGGCTGCAGGCTTCTTGTTCATGACAAGCTTCCTGAACATATTTCTTCTTGTTGGAGCTTCTTCTACACTGTCTGCCTACCTGTGGCATATTTTATGAGTCTTTAAAAAAGCCATTTACAGGCTTTTCTTTTTACAATTTTTTTTTTACCTTGGTACTTTGTATTTCTCATATCTTTGCCACCTGCATCAGCTCATCATTGAATTCTAAAGAGTATATGTAGAGTAAGCATTGGCTTCAGTATGTGCTAGTAGAGAAGAAGAATAAAAGCACAGTTTCATAGCTCCATGCCTAGATAATGAATCATGTAAAAAACTGTGGCTCTTTCCTGTTTCAATATTTAATATTTTTTAATTAACACATGACATTGTTTCTCCCCTTTCCTTCTACCATCCTTTCTCATACACATAACCTCTTAGACCTTTCTCAAATTCATAGCCGCTATTTCTTTAGAATGAAAAGTGGTGGTATTTCGTTGTCATAAGTTGCTGCTTTCCACTTCCTATTGATCAGCTAGGCCTGGTTAGCAATTAAAGATATTATTTTATGTCACATACCAACTTATGCTTTAAGTATTCTTTAATAACATTTGGCGGGAGGTTTCGAGGAACAAGAAATTGAGTGCAACAAAAAGAAGGAAAACATTACTCTTTTCTTTTTAAAGCAGTCATTGTGAACCTTGCTATTGCTGTGACTCTTTAATACAGTTCTTCCTATTGCGATGACTTCGAACCAGGAAATTAGTTTGTGTTACTTTATAATTATAATTTTGTTACAGTTGTAAACCATAATGTAAATGTATGATATGCAGGATATTTGATATGTTATCCCCAAAGTGGCCATGACCCACATGTTGAGAACCACTGTTTTAAAGGACAGTTATTAAGAACAGTAAATAAAGATCTGATTCTCTGCTAAGCATCAGCCAAAAAAAATTCCTTTTTGCATGAAGGAGAAACAATTCCTTCTTCCAGCTTTCTATTATTTACTCTGACACATACCATCTATATTCAAGACACATGCTACCTTCTTTCTTGTGGATAGATCCAGTAATCATTTTTTTTTTTTTGTCCAACATCCTAATACATAGAAGCTATCACGACTTTGGATATACATGATTACCATCTCATTTCATGAGGGGGGTGGGGGGAGAACCTTTCCTTAATTAAAAACAACGGTATGCTAACAACAAACCTTGTATTCGGAGAGATTACACGAATACTTTAACAATGTTCATCTTTTATTAGAAGTTATCTGTGTGTTCCTGAGTGAATATGCATGCACCACGTGTGTGCAGGTGTCCTCAGAGGTCAGAACAGGCTGCCAGAGCCTCTGGATCTGGAGAGACAAGAAATTATGAGCCACATGATGTGATGCTGTGTTTCTGTGTTCTGCAAGAACAATAAGCACTGTTAACCACTAAGCCATTTTTCCAGCCCCCACGTGAAGATATTTTACAAAATAATCTATTAAATTTTTAGTGTAAGGGAATTGTAAATGGAAAACATCAAAAAAAACAAAATTAACTAGATTCAAAGTGTATACATTTCAATGACCTTTTATATGTTAGGAATAGCTATTCTGACTGGGTGGCTGTACAGTTGAAAAGAGTTTGAAGACATAGACACCATTTCTAAAGGATTTATCTTCTTTTCTGTGTGCTGAGCATTAAATTTCTAGCATTGGCCAAGGGCTACAACTTCACATTCTGGAATGAGACATTACTTACCCTTTCCTAAGGCAATCAGCAGTAGTCACACAGAAAACTGGCATTTAAGGCCAGCTGAAAATCCATGTTGTTATCTCTGTATTCTGACAATAAATTCTTAAGATGAAATGATTCATTCATTATGACAAAATGTTTCTTTCACTGGTGGCCTGAGGAACACTGAAGATTTTGTTTTTGAGGAATAGCATTAATTCTATTCTGTGATAATTTTTACTTCTCAACTCTCCACTATCTAATACACAGCTTGGGTAGAGATCATATCTACAAAGGAAAAAGGAAACATAAAGCATTCTTTCAAATCATCATTTCAGGATTTTAAGGCTTAAGGAGTGACAGAATTTGCCAATTACGGGGTAAATTATATGACATTGTGTGTGTATCTAGTCCCATACATAATTTTTTAATAAAATTTTTATTTTTTATATTAATTACAGTTTATTCACTTTGTATCCCAACTGTAGCCCCCTCCCTCATTCCATCCCAAACAAACCCTCCCTCCTTCATCTCCTCTCATTGCCCTCTCCAAATCCACTGATAGGGAGTTCCTCCCCCCCTTCCATCAGACCCGAACTTATCAGGTCTCTTCAGGACTGGCTACATTGCCCTCCTCTGTGGCCTGGTAAGGCTGCTCCCCCTTTGGAGGGAGGTGGCCAAAGAGCCCACCACTGAGTTCATATCAGAGACAGTCCCTGTCCCCCTTACTAGGGAACCCACTTGGATACTGAGGTGTAATGGGCTATATCTGAGCAGGGATTCTAGGTTAGATCCATGAATGGTATTTGATTGGAATATCAGTCTCAGAAAAGGTACATGTGCCCAGTTTTTTGTTTGTTTGTTTGTTTGTTTGTTTGTTTTTTTGGTTCTGTTGTTCTTCTGTCCTCTCCAGGTCCCATTATCCCCCCACCTTCTTTCATTAGATTCCCTGCACTCGGCCACAGTTTTGTTATGAGTCTCAGCATCTGCTTTAATATACTTCTAGGTAGAGTCTTTCAAAGGCCCTCTGTGGTAGGCTCCTATCCTGCTTTCTCCTTCTTCCAATGTCCATCCCATTTGTCTTTCAGAGTTAGTATTGATCATCTTACCCAGGGACCTCCTTCTTACTTAGCTTCTTTAAGTGTACAGATTTTAGTATGTTTATCCTATGTTATAAGTCTAGTATCCACTTATAAGTGGGCATATACCATGTGTCTTTCTGATCCTGGGATACCTCACTAAGGATGATCTTTTCTAGATCCCACCATTTGTCTGAAAATTTCATGATTTCCTTGTTTTAAATTGCTGAGTAGTATTCCATTGTGTAAATGTACCACATTTCTATATCCATTCCTCCATTGAGGGACATCTGGGTTGTTTCCAGGTTCTGGCTATTCTGAATAAAGATGCTATGAACATGGTTGAACAAATGTCCTTGTTGTGTACTTGTACCTCTTTTGGATATATGCCTAGGAGTGGTATAGCTGAATCCTGAGGAAGCACTATTCTTAATTGTCTGAGAAAGTGCCAGATTGATTTCCAAAGTGGTTGTACAAGTTTACATTCCCACCAGCAATGGAAGAGGGTTCCCCTTTCTCCACAACCTCTCCAGCATGTATTGTCACTTGAGTTTTTGATCTTAGCCATTCTGATCGGTATAAGGTGAAATCTCAGGGTTGTTTTGATTTTTATCTCCCTCATGACAAAGGATGTTGAGCATTTCTTTAAGTGTTTCTCTGGAATTCAGTATACCTCTACAGAGAATTCTCTGTTTAGCTTTGTTCCCATTTTTTAATTGGACAGTAGCATCCTTATGTTATTATAGAAGTGCTATGCAAATACTAAATAACAGGAAGGGTCATAAACACACAACAAGGGGTGTTCATAACAAATCACTATGCTTTTGAAAAAATAAATAGTAAGTAGGATACCTCCTTTCAAAACCACATGTCTCTAAGGATTTACCTCCTCATGTTCAAGGGAGATTCATAGTAACTTTTTTCAGATTAAAATTGTCTTAAGATGTTTCTAAATAAAGGAGATTCAGTGAGTTGGGCAGTGGCAATAACCTAGCATATACCAGGATAAAACTTTAGAACTACTGAGTTGGTTCAGATGGATCTTCAGATAAATTAAAGTGCTCAATATGTACAAAGTGTCTTCATCACGCACACACACACACACACACAAATTCACACACAAATGACAGCTGGATTTTCCTTTGTATCTCTACAGACAACAAAATAGAATTGTTTTTACCAATGTAAAATCAGTTACAGTTTGAAACGAGTGTTTTGATAATTCCAAGAAGGCTTGTATTTTAAAATCATCGTGTAAGCTGCTTTAGCATCATTTTAATTTATCTTCAATCTTTGGAAAAATATAAGTTCTCCTCTCATTTAATTGCTACCACATTCATTTTCCTTAAAAACAATTGTACATTATATTTTAGTTTTGTTCCCCTCCCCTAACTTTACTCAGACATTCCCCATTTCCCTACCCATCCAGCTGCATGTTCCCCACAGCCATTTTTCTCAAAGCAACCACACAAAACGTAGATAAAAAAATAAACATATTACTTTTTTGTAAGGAAAATAAAACTGAATAATATCATGTGCCTTTGTTAGGGGTTTCTTTTTGGGCAATGATGTTACCTTCACAATTTTCCAAATTATGAAAAAGAAAAGAAAAGAAAAAAAAGACTTGGAATGCATACATTTATGAATTATGTGATATATTCTAAAAGTTTGCCTTTATACCTAGAAAATAATACTGTGTTATCTAGAATAAGACTCATGCTAAGAGGAAATCATAAAGAGCAGAAGTTATCTGAAAAGAGAAACTAGAGAGAGTGCATCTTGGAATCTGGACTCCATCCTGGGAGAATTGGAGGCTGCAGCTCTTGGTATGTGTTCAGTGTTAAGTTTCACCCAAAGCAAAGCAAAACAAACTCAAGTCAAAATTCTGCCAAAACAATTCTTCTGAAAAAATAAAATAATAAAATCTTGTGGAGTAGTTTTAATACCATAAAAGTCAGCCGAGCATTACTCACCTATTTACCTTGTCTTTTATTTTCCTGAGTATCCCAGGATTCAAAGTCCTTTTTATAAAGCTGCACAGGATAGCTCTTCCATGGTAACATAATATTAGAGGGCAGTCTTGTACGTTTCCTCGTTTTTTTAATAGTACAGAAAAGTTTTCATTAAAGAATCTTTTCTATGTATGACCAACCTGTTCAAAAATAGCTCCTGTGACACCTCCACGCCTTTCAGTCTTGAACTTATGCTGTGTCTTCTGTCTCTTCCTTTCAAGGCCCTAAAATAATTGGAAGACTATTTGTATTGTGCCATCTTTCTGGAAAGGAAGGCTGGAATGGTGTAAGAAGGGCCATTCTTCCTTGAAGTATTTTTGGTCAGGACTCTGGGTGGGATGCTCTATATGTGTCAAAAGAAAGATGGCCCTCATTACTTCTCCAGCCCATTTGCACAGGCACCAGAAGAGCTCAAAGGAGAAAGTTCAGCGTCCCATCAGTCACCTAAAAACGTCTGTCTTTTGACTTTTTGTCTTTCACTTTTTCTTACACCGGCATTCTTTTTTGTTAGTACTCTTTAGTCTTTTCCTCCCTCTTTTCAACTTGACTCCTTTTTTTTTTTATATATATATATTGAGATTCTTAGTAGTCTAGCCACAGGCCTAGGACCATTTGCAATTGTATAATAATAGTAATAACCCATACGTGTGCAGAATGCTTCCCTCAGGAGCCCAGACAACTTCATAAATGCCCTCCTGTTAACCTTGATAACTTCTGATTGATAGGCACATAGCTTTGGTCCTCTAAACTCCTGAATTTTCAGACTGGGAACTGAGAGGTTCAGAAATGTACATTTGTTCATCCTCATCATTGCTAGGGCAGCTTGACTCTGCAGCGGCACAAAGGAGCCGGAGATTTAAACAACACGACCTTTTGTAGGTGTCATTAATGTTCTTTTTATAAGCATGTCATTTTGGGTTTTTGTTAAGTAGATTGTCACATTCCCTTTCTTACTATTAGTTAGAAGTACTAATTCTTCTTATCAGACATTATCTAATATTAATAAACCTAACCTCACCTGGAATTTGACTCTTTTATCATAATAGATGTAAGGAATATGAGTGCATATAAATAAGAAGTGAAGAGGATATTAGCTAATCACGTACAGATATAACTGTCTTAAGTTGAAAAGCTTAGCAAATATATCAGAGATTATCACTGGAGTGAAATTTGTCCTTGGGTATATTTAAAAATGGTAAAAAAAATAGTAGCTAATTAAATGCTATTTGCTTCATATTAAAATCAAAAAATCATAGTAAAGTTATATCAAAAGCGATTGTATATGTTCATGTTTTATGTCTTTTTGTTCACAATTTGTCCTTTGGCCTCATTGGTTATATCAATCTCTCCTTGGTTTAATTAGATTGTTAAAAAAAAAAATGACTAAGAGAAAAATCTATGGTACATAGCTGGATAAGAGCTTGTGTGAATTACTCTAGATTACTGACTTCTTGTAATAAGCAAGCTACTGTGAATACTCTCAGAGCCATGGTTAGAGGAGTTCAATAAAAAGGCATAACAGAAATAACATGGGATCGTGATGATGCTGAAACATGTATGAATGATATAGCAAGTTCAAGTTTCTGTTCAAGACATAAGAGCAACAATAAGAATCTTCCTTGCCCTAGTTCCAGTGCTTCGGCCTATGACTCCAGTCTCCCTCTTCCAGATCCCATCAAAGGCTCTCCCACTCCTCACTCTTGTCTAGTATTTATTCCTTTTTCTCTCATTGTAATTTACTATGATGATAGGATGTTGGGTGTCTTTGGATGGGACCATTACCTAGTTTGTTCATGTCGATGAGTTAGTGATAATCAAGGGAAATGTGCAAGTATTTAGTGTTGTCCAGCTTACTGGTGGCCACATTGTACATGAAAAGAATTCTGAAAGCTGTATGTGGAGTAATAGAATATATAAATGAAAAAAAGTCTGTGTAATAAAAGTCTTTCTTTTCTGTAATAACTAAGTAAAGTTTTGAACACTAAATATGTATATATTTTATCAATCAAGTATTATTTAAAATAGAGATTAGAAAAATATTTTGACCTCCCCACAAATGTCTTAGGCATTTTATACTGTGATAGAATTATTAAAGTGATTAATTTTCAAGGAATAAAATTTTATTTTTTAAGTCAGTATCTGTCATCTGGTGAAAGTTAAGCACTCAAAAAGAGAAACAGGCCTTTCATTCTTAAAATTTACCTGTAAAATGTTTTCCAAATGCTCATGTACTGAAGGCTCTGTTCCCGTCTGGGATCTTTGGGCAGTAGTGGAAATGTAAGAAAAGAGAGTCTAGTTTAGAATGAATTGGTCCCTGGGGTTGTGCCTTGAAAGGTCATAATATCACCTTTTTCTCTATCATTCACACTCTTCATAGGTAATATGCAGTATGTAGCATTCTTCTGCTTTTCATTTATATCCTGATATTTCTGACTTGCTGAAGATCAACAGCAATAGTCAGCTGATCATTAGCTGAAATCTCTAAAATCAGGAGCCCAAATAATTTTTTTTTCTTCTCTTAAATGGCTTTACTAGTAACAATAACAAAAGATATAAAGGAAGGAAGGAAGGGAGGAAGGGAGGAAATAAGGGAGGAAGGAAGCAAGGAAGAAAAAAAGAATAGAAAAAAGAAAAGAAAACCATCTAAAGCATGGAAAAATGGTGGGATTAAAGACGAAAATAGCACAACTGACAAAACACCAAAGAACTACCAACTGGGGCAATAGAAAGATGACTTAAAGAACCTTTGAGATAAAGCAGACCCGCTCATTACAGAGTCAAGTGTGTAAAGCATAACTTCATTTGAAATACTTTTGTTGGACAAGAGAACAGCAAGGCATCTTGTTTCCGTTAGACCAGTGTTTTATCCCGACTTAGGAAATGGCTCAGTCCACAGGGTGTTCTCATGCGAACATGAATACCTGAGTTTGTATCCACAACACATGAAAATCCAAGTGTCCCTGGGAATGTCTGGAATACCAATATTAGAGAAACAAAAAGCAGAATGTTTCCTGGGGCTAGCTATCCACCCAGTGTACTGCATTGATGAGTTCCGGGTTCAGGGAAAGATACTCTTCACAAACTACGTTTGAGTAGCTACAGAAGTAGATACCTGACACTAAGCTCTGACTTCCACATATACATACACATGTGTGTTCACATAGATAAACACACCTGTGGCCACACACAGATGCACAGATATGAACACGTACACACATGAGCACACATACAAAGAAAATTATTTCTCTAGAGTTCTTTTAACTCTGCTTAGCTGTTCAAGTACTGTTACTGTCCCGAAGCCTTGTTGCTTGGCCTAGTGATGTATGTGCTACTTGTTTTGAAGGCATGCAAAATGTAAAAGTTATGGGATGACAGAAAAATCCACCTTGATTTCAAAGAACAGCCAGAAATGCTATGTAGTGTGTGGTAAAGTCAAAATCTTGTGCAGAGGCCCTGAGAAGCCAATGCATGAAGCCAGGAGAAGGGATGTGAAGCTTCAGTAGAGATCCTAGGAAATTATGAATGGCAAGGATGTGAAATAATTGGCAAGAAAAGCCCCAACCAATAAATGAGCCAGCTTAAAATAATGTCACCATGTAATTCAAGCACCACAGTCATAGCGGCAGGGCTGTCAAAGCTATTTGGAGCTCAATCTTTGTTTGCAAACTTGGATATGGATATCCATTAGTTTGCTTTATAGGATTTCATATTACATTGATCCCATATCTCTCTGGTATCTGGCTATTCCAGAACGGGAATCCAAAAGCTTACACTGTAACTTTCTTTCTATTTTTTTATAATATTTTCAGAACTACTAGATTGCCTTCAGTCTCAGAGAAGACTTTGGGTTCCACTTTTCAGCTGGAATTATTTGCTGCTCATTCACTTATAGTGGTGGACTGAAGGCATTTGCTTTGTGTGATTCATATGAGTCTTTGGGGCAAGAATAGAATTCCATTATTTAGATCTTCGGGTTTCCCTTTGCCAGTGACTTTCTCTGTCTTATCATAGGCCAAAACCAATTTCAGACCATGGACTTACACCTATGAAACTGAGCTAAACAAGACTTTCTTTTTTTCTTTCTTTCTTTTTTTTTCCTGTTGGGTATCTTATCAGAGCAATGAAAGGCTAACACTGTCATACTGTTGACAGCAAAGAGCGTGAAAGAATGTTCAATATTACATGAAACGTCTTTAATTAATAAGGCCCTTCATCTTGTTCAGAAAGGAAGATTCTAGTAATTCGCTCTTATGTGTTACACTTTTTATTATCCCTTGGTTAAAACGGAAGGTGAGAAGGCACACAGTCAATGCTTATCATTTAGATATTGAAAATCTGAGTAGTGAAAAAAAAAGTATTCTTCTGAAGAGGTGGTAGTTTTAGGGCGAAGCTTCTACAAGGGAGATGTTAGAGTTACTATAACTTGAAAGCTTCCTGGAAGGTTTCTACAAAGCTGAGGTTTCAAGAGCTAATGAAAGGACGCTCCTGTTCTTACTGTCATATCTCACTTCAGACCCATGGAGCTCAGAGATAGATAGATTGCCCTATATTGACATCTCTGCACAGGGTGCAATGTGGCTCATCCTACAGATGTTGACAATACTTGAATGTGTTAATAACTCGAACTAATTTCTAATGCCAAAGTAAAGAAACATTGTCCTGATAGTACAAGCAGAAGAAATACATTGGAAAATAAAATTACTTACACCTCACTTTAGCCATTAGTTCCATCTCTTAAATGTACTATCTATTCTCTTGAACTGGCAATTGACAGAACATATTGAGGAGCCAAATGGACCAAGAGAAAATGTAATTGTGAGCTCAAATTCTATCAGCACAGATTGATAAAGAATGGATTACAGATGGTATGTTTTGCTAACTGTAACAAATAGCTAATGTGAAAGTTAAGTATACCACTAAACCAAATGGCTAAAAATTCTGATAGATGTTGATGTTTCAGTTGAAAGGAAAACTCTAAGTCCAGCTAAACTCTGATCAGATGTAACCCATGGCTGCTCAGTAACTAAGTGGATTCTCTAATAAGTAAAACAGCGACAGTCTCTGACATGAACTGAGTGGCTGGCTCTTTGATCACCTCCCCCTGAGGGAGGAGCAGCCTTGCCAGGACACAGAGGAGGACAATACAGCCAGTCCTGATGGGATCTGATGAGCTAGGGCCAGATGTAAAAGGAGGCGCACCTCCCTTATCAGTGGACTTGGAAAAGGGGTTGGGAAGAGATAAGGGAAGGAGGGTAGGGTTGGGAGGGAATGAGAGAGGGGGTTACAGCTCAGATACAAAGTGAATAAAATATAATTAATATAAAAATAAAAAAATTAATTAAAATATAGTCTCTCTTCATTCTTGGCTGTGAATATCCATCACCCTCTGTTATCATACAATGCCTGCTTGTTATATTTTTTTTCTCTAAGTTTAGATGACTGGTATTAGGTCAGTATCCAAAATTTTGTGATTAAAACACACTACCTACAGATGTTGTCATCTAGCACCTCTTAATATATTACATTTAAGTCTTGATCTGCTAGTTTAATTTGTTATTTTATGATGACATGAAGTTTTACATAATGACAAAAAAAAAATGGAGTGGTTAAGAATGTGACTTTAGAGATGTGATTCCCGGATTGGAGTCTTAGTGAAAATACATACTTACTATGTGATGTTTGTAAGCTTGACCAGCAGGTCATTTTTCAGTGACAGTGTCCTGAGAAAGGGGAGCAGCTTATCAGAACAGGAGGTGTTGTTGCTTATTAATATTTATTATTCAGTCATCTTTTAAACAGTAATTATTCCTAAACCAGCTGTATACCCAAATCGCCAAACTAGGTGAGACTAGGATTTATTTAATTAAGCTAGAGCACAATGCTTGGCAATAGTTACTTTATCTTAAACTTCCAAGCCCACATAGTTTCCTCCCATTCATATTTCCCACATTATATTTGCTTCTAATCATATGTTACTTTGGCTTATCTCTCCTCGTAGTTCCAAGCACTCTCCTACCGCCTGACTTCCCCCACTTGCTTCCTTCTCCTGGCTTCTAGACCAGGATGACCCACTCTCTACTCTCCATTGCTCTCTCTATTGACAATACAGAGAACAAATGGTGGCAGGTTTACACAAACTTGAGACAGGTAATGCTTAGAATAAACATCACAATGCAATTTCTGGTTTGAAACCAGATAGTGGGGTAGAGAAATCAGCATTTGAAAGAACAAGGACAAATTTATACACTCTACAAGAACATTATATCCACAATGAAATGCTAGAAAAGTTTAGAATCAAGGGGTGTTGAACAAGTTATTCTGATGACAAGCAAGTTTCTTAAGTACAAAGTCCCAATTTATTTCTAATATCAGAGATCAGACCTCTACTCTTGCCCGATGCGTCTAAAACAAAAAGGGGGAACTGTAGAGAGCTGCGGAATGCTATGCCTTAAAGATGGAGCTGGTTTCCGCTTTCCACCTTCCCGATGGTGAGTGCTCTCTGTCACAAACAATTCCACATTTGGCTAAGGCTGAGGATCTGGCTTGCTTCCATGTATGTGGACCTATCTGCATTGCACACGTGGCATGCCTGGGTTGGCTACCCAGAGGCTATTTAGGCTGTGGGCTGGCTTTCCCCAGGGTCCTAGGATTGTTCAAGGTTCCTGAATAAACTGCATTGAAAAAAAAAAAAAAAAAAAAAGAAGTGTAGCATCTTATGTATTACTTGTAGGAGAATAGTGGGACAGAGTCAAGAGAAAGTTATACAATATGAGAAAGCCAACATGAGGCTGATCAAGCAATGCTATATAAGGGTAACACAGACTATTTCAAGGATATCAAGGACAGAGAGGCACAATGGTCATGGGCTTGATAACTCTAGGCTTCTCAGGGAAGAAAACCAAGCTCCAAAAACCACAAACCTTAACTACTCCAGGTCTTAGATTTAGCCCCAAAATAGGCTCTGCCAAGTCTGTCTTGGACAAAGACACAGAACTAGGTTCCCCTTGTCCTTTCATCGGGACTTCTGAGAAAGCCTTTGGTTGGCCTGACTCTTAAAACCTTTGAGTAGCCTTTGTGCTTCATTGTCTTCATTTAAAGATTATTACGTCTGTGGCTTACTGTGTGGCTAAAGAAGTTAAAACCTTTTAAGTACTAGTGGGGAGACATTTTTACACTTCCCTTTACTGGTTATTTGACCTTGTAAAAGCCATTTAGTTTTCTTTAGGTTTAGTGGCTTCATCTGCTTAATGTGCTGCTTGAATTTGAGATCATATCAGGCATAAGGTTAATAGGATTAATAATGTACAAAAGAGAAGATAAAATTCTTGAAACAAGATTAATCTACTAGGTTAGTCAGTAATATTATATGTTTAATTCAAAATTGCTATTTCAAATTCATTTTTTATATTTATTTTTCATGTCTATATATGCTTCATTGCCTTTTTTATGTGTACCAAGTACTTGTAGGTACTTCTGGACAGAAGAAGACTGTATCAGGTTCCCTGGAACTGGAGCTACAAGCAGTTTTGTACTGTCATGTAGATACTGGGAACTCATTCTGAGACCACTGAAAAAGGAGAAAGCACTCTTAACTGCTGAGCTCTCTCTTGCCCCTGTAACCTCCTTCCAGAAGTTATTTCTGTGCTCTAAGTAGACCAAAAACTTAAATGTACCAAAATTTTTAAAGTTAATTTGTGGAGAATAACATATCCTTAGAGGTACCTTTATTGAAATATCATCTACCTACATGTTTTAATTTTTCCTGATTCCAAAGGCAAAATATGAACAAACCCAAACTTGTTCTTTATCAGCAGATATATCAAATTGGTATAGAAACCCTGATGAAAAGAGAAAACACAGGAGCAGCCTGAGCAGAGTAACAATGGGTTATATGGAATGTACTCACAGGCCATTCCTACTCAGTACCCATTTACATATTTCCATTCCCAGATTCTCCTGTCCCTTAAAGGTAAAGAGTGTTAATGGAGGTAAATCAATCATCCCTCTTTTGTGGAAAGACTATGTGAAGAGTTGATCACAGCAACATAAGACTTCATTCAGCTATAAGATAGAGAGGCTCCTAGTTGGTGGGGTGAGGATGGAAAGGGAAGTGATGACTGTATTTGGAGAAAGGCATAAATGATCCACAAATTATCTATTTATAAAACATCTCATGAGATGTAAGGGAAGAGTTATCTTGGAAAAGATGCAGGATTTTTTTTGTTAAAGTTGTTATTGTTCAGGGGGTGGTGTATTTGATTATGACTTAAAATTGTATATTTGTACAAAAAAAAAGAAACAAAACTAGTGATCCTTGAACTATTATTATTCCAAATTAAAGCATTCCCTCCAGCATAGTACTTGTCATAGGTATCTATTCAAAGCTCTCAATCCTTTCATGTACTATAGAACCAACATAAAAAATGTATTTCTATTCAGGATCCTAGTTTAGAGCATAAAAATAACATCTAAAGAGCAGTAAATCAAACAAACAAATAAAGAAGTGAAGGTCTCAGTTGAGACCCAGACTAATTCCACTATCTTCCATATCTTCTCTGTTGAAGTAATGAAAATGCTATTTTAAGAGAACCACAAGGTTTTCTATTCAACATTACTAAGGGAATTCTGGAAACCACTGGTTGTGGGCTGCAAGCATTTTCTATTAATACAGAAGCATCTTCTAGATTCACCCTCATTACTCTTTGAGAACCCTAACTGCTAAAGCCCTACTCAGCTGGAAAACTGTGCCTTATAGAGAAGAGTATCTTTATTTTTAAGAAATTCCACTCCTTGGTGTTTGGGGGTAGAAGATAGTTAATAATTGTGGTCACACTGGATTTAGGATACCACTGTTAGCCATGGAAATAAAGTTGTATATGTTACATCTTATGGACTATATTGTACAGGATGCTGTTGTATAGCAAAATCTGGGATCAGAAAAAATAAAGAAAGAGCAACTCAGAGATTATCAGTATGTTCTTTTTCAGTAAAAAGCATGATTCCATACTTACATCTTAGAAATATATTTACTCCCTTTTAATAAAGAAAAAAACAAAAAAACAAAACACTTGCAGACTTTCTCTAGAAATGGCCTGGACCAAACTAGATTTGTTGAGGGGTAAAATATACAATGTTAGATACTTAATTATTACTTCAACATAAAATTTATACTTCACATTGAAACCAGAATAGACATTTTACTTGTAAAGACTTCTAAAATGTTTTATTGGTGTTTGAGTATTCTTACTAGCTCAGAATTGCAAGCACTCTCTTGTAGCTTACGTTCATTTATCACTTGGCTATATAAATATCACTGAACTGTAAAAAAGAGAGAGAAAATATTCTTGAGATTACTTTAATATGAAATCCATGGCAATTTCTTCCACAGTGATTTATCCTGTAATGTTTGTCTAATCAGTGTCTTAACTATCTTGAAGTAGGAAGTTTGAAATGTTCCTCCCAAAAGTGTTAAACTCCCTCTTCGTATGTGATAATAATTCTAAAAAGCAGTGTTTTTCTGAGAAGTAGCTTGGGGATTGGGCTAGTTATTCAGCACATAGCTATTTAAACACAGAATTCTGGAATCCTGTATTTATAAACACAGAATGACAGATAAGGAAAGATTTGTTCGATTTCCCTTTATATTTTAAGTATTTTATATACCTATTTTCCAGCATTTTTTTTTTAGTAGAGTTTAGCCTGTTTGGTATCTCTATTAATCTTGTGTATGCTATGAAAAACAAATGAAATTAACACTTTCAAAATAACATTTATTTGATTCTCTAAAAGACAAGCGTACAGAAATATTTCTACAGAATTTTTAAGAACTGACCAATGAGCTCTTATGCAATACAGAAAGAAATAAGAAAAAAAAAAAACTTTCAATGTTTTGAAATAGAGATAATAAGCTATGTTACCATGATAAAAGTAATTATAGTACTGATCCACACGGAAGTTGCACCTTCATTTTCTCACCACAAAACATTATCAAGCGGCTCCTATGTGCTGTTAATGAACTTTCTACAAGAAAACGTGAAATTCTGAATTGTGTAGTGTGTCTCCATGGATCTTAGATTCAAGAGAAAAGATGAATAATCAACCAAGAAAAATAAAACAGCATATAATTAACAAGCAAGTCAAGTGGGAAAAACGGGTGAAGTAGAGTAGGTAAATTTTTTCTTAATTAGTCATATTCGAAGGTGGCAGGGAATATCTTTATGTGGAGGGAGTTTGAGAATTTTGAACACTGGAAATTGTTGAACCGAGTTATAAAAATCTAGTAAGACCTGAAGTTTAAGAACAAGCCCTGAGCTAGGCTGTAAGGTGTCTTGCCAAATATAAAAGCTTCGATTTCACTTGAAGAATAGTCACCAATTATTAAAATAGACTGCCAGAAAATTGTTGACTTTAGATTTTAAGATATATCTTTGGAAGTTGAATGAAATTGATGGAAGATTAGCAAAAAGGAACAAAGCAGTAGGCTAGGAAATTTGATAATTGATATGAAAAGTAAGTTATCTTTAACAAATGTTTTTACCTAATTACATGTTATAGTTTGGATGTGAAAATTGCATTTAATACATTATTAATAAAATTATCTACTTTCTTTTTTGATTTTTAGAATTTTAACCACTTACCACTAATCTTAGCCACTTCATAAAATTATAATGTATAGTAAGACGTAAGATTCCAGCAGAAAATTAAAGCCTGATTGTAAACTTCTTTGTATAACTGTATCTTTGAGAGACTGGATTTATGAAAGAAACAATGAATGATTTTACCTGCTTCATGTTGAAAGCTAATACATAACCTTCAATTAGACCCAAACTCTCTTTGCATTACATGAGGAAGATATCATTCCTCTAGAGAAGATGGATGATTAGAAGCCACAAATGTGAAAATGCCTATAAAACAACACAAATCTATCTGCTGTCTGCAAATGGGAAGCTGTATGATTATAATTACAGTATTGATCCAAGGAAATACTTTGTTATCTTAGAATTGATTCAGAAGGCTTTATTCTATAGAAAGTAACATGAGTAGGTTCAGAGTGCATGGAAGAGAGTTCTCTCTTCCTTAATGGTGTTCATCTCGACACCACACCAAACCCTTCCACTGCTTCCCACCTTTGAGTGTGCTGTTCGGTTGGCTCTTGGTGGTTTCTCAGTAAGTAATTGTGATGTCATCACATTATGTTATCAAGACATGTTAATTTGGCTCCAATTATCTCATGTTTGTCCATTTAGTACAATTTCTGTATGAAAATTAATATGATTATCAATATTTAATTTTTTCTATAACCAGTTGGATTTTGCACTTTTATCTGAGACTAACAAGAATATGTTACTATGTGAAAATTAATAATTTAAAATTAATGAGAAGAAAGAAGCAGATATATTTCACTGCTATGTCTTTAAAGACAGATCAGAATAAAATCTGGGAAGGAATATCAAATGTAAGTAAGCCAGTTAGTGACTTGCAGTATTAGTTAGGTTTTGTTGCTCTGATGAAACATCATGACAAAATTTGACTTATGGAAGAGAGTTTATTTTGATTTATGGTCTCAGAGTCTAACTAATAGCGGTGACAATGGCAGGTAGTACAAGCAAAGAGCTGAGAGATAGCAACTTGTCATCTAGAAAGCTGAAAGAGCAAACTGATGTAGGCTGCATCTGTATACAGTCTTCCTCTAGCAAGACTCGGCCTCCTACAAGACTATTACCTTCCAAAACTGTCTCAACTGTGCACCAGGTATTCAAGCAGTTGAGCCAATAGGAGAAGTTTCTCGTTCATATATATTCAACTCCCTAGGTCACATAGGCTCATGGATATCTCATGGTATGAATTATATTTATTCAAACTTTAAAGGTTCCCACAGTCATTAAACTGAAAACTGTTTAGAAGTCCAAAGTCCAAAACCTCTTCTGAGATGCAAGGTAATCTCTTAGCTGTTAACAACTACAAAGTAAACAAAGCAACGCACATGCATTTTTATTTTATGCATTAGAATTTGCATTTCCATTCCAGTGGTGAAATGTGGAAATAATGGGAAATATATGAGAAATAACAGGAAAGAGTGAACCAAAGCAAAGCTGAAACCAACGAAGACAAATACCAAGTTCTGCCTAGTTTCAAATGACTTAGATGGCTCAGTCCCTCCAGCTTGGACGCCTACAACAAATACCTCACTCTCGCTGCTTCATTCCACTCTGTGTACCTCATGGTTCTGCCATCTGCAATATCTTGGGGCCTCCCTGACAGTACATTTTTCACTATCACACTTCTCTGCAATAAGCTCTCACGGGGGACTCTCTTGGGGACTTTCTCGGCGCATATCGCCTGTTCGCAGTGATGCCCCGGAACCCCCAAGGAAGAATCCAATGCCCAGTGACTCTTGCATCTTTCATGCCTCTGAATTTAGTACCACATAAATAGCTCTGGCAAATTTAGCTGATAACTTGAGATGTGCTCTTACCAGTAACAAACCTGAAGAATGACTCTTCAGGTCTTCTCCTTCTACAAGTTGGAAACTAAGCTGATTCTGGTGTTTCTTTTGGGTTACCATTCCTATGTTTCAGTGTAAAGCAGGAAGCCTTTTAATAATGATGCTAATCTCATCAGATATTAATAGTCTTTTCTAGCTCATCCCTTGGCTGTAACAATGAACTTCCAGTGCACTTTTCCTTGCCAAACTACATTTGTATTCAGTTTTGCCTTATTTGCTCTTTTCCACTGTAGGCATGCAGAGAGCTGTTTTGATTCACACCATCACACAAGAGTTTGTGTCTTCTTTCCTTTATTTGTTTTGTATCCAGACAGAAAATTAATCCTCCTCCCTAAGTCACTTCCTGTATGTGTGTCTGCCTACAAAATAAATTAAACATTGAAAAGATACAGAATTGCTTTGGGAAATGAATTTATTGATTCATATACATCAAAGTGCCTAGCAAGTGATGGTGGCGACAATGATGATGATGATGATGATGATAGGATAAAGGAATATCGTAGGAATAGAAGAAAAGACTACTATAAGATTACAGCAGAGCTGTATGTAACTTGTCAATCAGAGCACAGGGAAGCAGCAGAAATTAATGGAGAATCATAGGCCTCGATAATATCCTTTCTCTGAAAATTTCTGGGCTTGTCAGTTCATAACTGAACTTCAATGAACTTGACAAAGTTCACTTTTTTCTATCACATTAACCTGCCTTCAGTCAAAATTACTAAGGCAGGCGAGAGGATTCCTGGTCGTGGGGAGCTATCAGTGCAGTATTGGACTGGTAGTTATCAAAGGTGTCTGAGGAGAATACACAAGTGGTAATTTTTCCTCTGCTGAATTTTACAGCATAAAATCTCAGACAGTCTTTCCTGCCAAATCCAACTTCTTTAAAAATAAAATAAAGTAAAATTGTAGCCTGCCTATTTAATGAGTGTGCAGAATGCAATCCACATTGCAGAATAATTTCTTTTCCAGGCAGGAATAGTGGGTATAATTTTCTACATAAATGGAAAAAAGTAATCTTATCTCCAGTATATCCCTCTTCTGTGATATGCTGGGTTATGCAGGGTAAAGCTGTTGACAGAAATTCGCCATTCGGGTGAGAAGAAAAGATGAGAAAAAGCATCCCAATGGTGACAGAAAAACTTTATATAATGAGGCAAATCCCGGAACCTCGGGGATCTCATTCAGTATGGAAACCATTTCATGTTTCTTTCATTATAGGAATGATACACTGTCTATTAAAAGTACAGAAGTGAGATTGTCTAGACAGTTATTTTAATAGGGTGACTTGCTTTGGATTGTCTTTTGGTCGTTGCAGACAATAGCATGCAAGCTTTTTTTTTTTTTTTTTTTTTTTTTTCGTAGAGCCATGCATCAAACAAGTCCAATCTATCATTGTGTGGTGAAGTTAGAACCTCTTATTATACAAACTTGTCAGGGCATTACAATATAAACAACACATTCTGCACAGCTGCAAAACACTTATTCAAGGAGTCCATTTAGTTTCATAAACTTTTTCTAAGTCTCTGACACCTTAAACAAACTATGACAGCCATTTATATTATATGTCAAACAAGAAAAGTTGCTCACTGTGTGTAAAGTATCTGGTGACTACCAACAAAAGAAAAGGGTACAAGATAAAATAAATCTCCAGTGGAGGAAAAAAAATCAGATATATTAACAATCCCTAGGGAAATATTCACATTTCTGTGCCTGTAATCAAAGGAAAACACAACAAAGGATAAAATTTAGTTCAAACTCAGAAATCTCTTTCAACTTTTATTTTAAGTAACTTACTTCTCTTGGTATTATTGCTGCTAGGCTGTTTTGGTGGGCTGATTTATCTGCTATGATTCTATTTAATATTATCATATATATAATCTGAAAACATGAACAGGAGGATTGTGTTTCCACCTTTCTTACATTTAGTGAGTGTGTGTGTGTGTGTGTGTGTGTGTGTGTGTGTATGTGCATATGTATAAAACAGAAAATAAAATAATGAAGCAAGGCATACTGTTCTGGGATTACATATCTACTTTCTGTAAAGTAATTATTCTTCTCTAAGATGAACTTCCTAACTGAAATACGCCCTGAGGCAATTCTGATCATAACACTGTGGTTTATAAAAAGGTTCCCAATTTCTCCCATCCACACCGTTTATGAATCTCTGCAAGTACTGCAAGAGGAAGCAAAGCCATCCACAGACAGATGCCAGCTTATAGGAAGAGAGACAAGTACACTTTCCAGGGACTAAGATTTGAAATATTGATATAGTCACATTAATTGAATTTTTGCCTTGAGAAGTGATTACAAAAATGTTGCTCCAATATTAATTTGTATCTGCTTTGGATGAGATTAACATTAATTTCTTCACCAGTCCCCATTACTCTTTTATTATTCATTAACATCTCTTTTTGCATGTGTAAGAGACCTTGATGAAGCATGTTTATTCATAGCCTAACCTTTTTAAATAATTCTAACAGCTCTCTAACAGTAACCTTCCTGGCATGCTGAATATCTTTTCTTTGTTTCATTATTCAATGCTTGCACTCTACCCTCCACTTGAGATGCTGAACATGAATCAAACTCCTCTTTCTTCTGCTCTCTTCCTCCCCCTAAAATGTCCTCTGCAGTCTGTTCCCACAGGAGAGCTCTGTTCACAAAACACACAAAATATTCCAGCAAAAATCATGTCCTGGTTGGATCAGGGACAGTATGATTTTCAGATATCTGGACTGCAATTATTGATTTTCTTCTCTTGTGGCTCATTACACATTTGTTACCACATTTTGGCTTACTGTTCACATATCTTTTGTTAGAATATTTAGTTTGAGTCTGCCTTTGTCAAAAGCTCTTGAGGTAACATCTTATCTCTTCTTTGTATATGTAAGCTCTCAGCTTATTTTTTCTGAGCAGATAAAATGGACAAAGCAGGGAAAATGAAAGGGAGAAAAAGAGAAGAGAAACAGTAGAATAAGTGAGGTAATTACATTTTTTTCTACCAGCTGTGATACTGTTTTTACTGAAACTTCACAATTCCATATAAAATACTGAAGTAGCAGCAAATATTTGTATCTCAAATACATATTTATGTTAAATACATATCTTAAAATAAAATTTGACTGATTCCTACTTAACATTATAAATTTTTGCTTTATATTTGGCTTCTGTCATTTTTTTTAAAAACAGACAAGCAAATAAATTTTTATGTTTCCGACATTTGTTAGTTTTGACATGGAAGGGACCTTGTACAAAATTTTGGCAGGAACACAGACTAATTTATCAGTGATAAAAGAATAATTGTTTTAATATATTTTCTGAGTTTAAAGTAGATAATTATATGTTTTCCTGTAATCACTCAAATAAATATTTTCACATGGTTTCTATTTTGTCATAACAGTGGAATAAAAAATAAACCAACTCAATACACACTTTGTTGGCTTTTAACAGATTACAGAATCAGGCTGTGGCTTATCGTTATTATTATTATTATTGTTCTCCATAAATGTGCTGAATGTAAGCCTAGTTTGCGCAAAGGTTACTTAACCTTTATATGCTTGTGTAACTCATTACTAATTGTTCATTTTATAACTTGATTTTAATGTTATGGTTAATCCTTTGCTACTAAATTACTACAGGAAGGGTGATACATTTCAGTGGAATTTTGTTTTGCTGAATGTTTACTGGTGTAAGCAAAAGTCTTAAAAGACCCTGTGGGTCTCCCTGTACAAGAAAGTCCTAGGTTGACTATTACATTTCAAATCACATAGTACAGATATGTCTAAGAATATTTCATACCATAATTACTGCAAATTTACTGGCATTGTGTTTGACTTCACCTCCTTCAGGTATAACCAAAATGTCTGAGGTTAGAACCAAGGTAGCATAAGCAATAATACAGAAATCAAGACACTGAACATCTGAAAATTACTACAACAGTCCAAGATACACAGTACCAAGGTGTGTGTATACAACAGCAGAGTAAAACTAATAAAGAGGATTTTCCCCTTTAACAGAAAGAGAAGGTGCTTAGTCAGTGTTCCTGGGGGGCAGGGGAAGAAATCACAGGGTGGGGGTTGATGTTTTTCCTTTGGCAGAAACAAGGTTATGGGCCTTGAGTTTATCAAGGAGTCTCACTTGTAAAATCATAAGAAAAAAAAAATTCCCAGTTCAGTGATGAAATTTCCAAAGGAGAATAACTTTAGTTTGAAAACTGAAGTTCTCTGTGGTTTAAAAAAAAACCTGAATAGCTAAATGAATGAAAAGGAATTCATTAAGGGAACTGTAGAGATGGTTTGGTGGTTTAGAGAATCTGTTGCTTTTGCAGAAGACCTGAGTCCCATTCCGAGTATATCACAACCTCTTTAAATCCACCTTCAGGAGACTGAACATCTCTGTCCTCTTGAAGCTCTCACACAAGCACACACATACTTGATCTGCTCCAACCTTCAAACATATGCATAATTAAAAAAATGAAATAAACCGCTAAGATATAGGCTAGTCAGCTTAAATATGTATGCATGTGTGCAGAAATCTTAGTGTGAGGTTTAGGCAAATATCCATGTGATATCCATGCTTGTTTCTTCATGAGAAATTATTTGAAATAAAAGAGGCATGTGTGTAGGGGACCTAGGACCAGTCTATACATGGTCCTTGGTGGGTGCTTCAGTGTCTGTAAGGCCCCTAGGCCCAGGCTAGTTGACTCTGTTGGTCTTTGTGTGGAGTTCTTTTCTCCTCCAGGTCCTTGTATCCTTTCCCATGTTCTTTGGTAAGGCTTCACCAGCTTGGCCTAATGTTTGTCTGTCAGTCACAGCATCTCTTTAGATCCACTGCTCACAACATCCTCTCAGAGGACGAACATGCTAGGCTTCAGTCTTCAAGCATAGCAGGGTATCATTAATAGTGTCAGGGCTTAGCTTTCTCCCATGGGGTGGGCCAGGCCTTAGTTGGACCTTTCCTCAATCTTAGCCCTATCTCTGTCCCTGCACATTTTTAAGCAGCGTATATTTGGGTTTTGGCATATTAGTCATCATGTGGGTTGGGTTCCCTAGTAAGAGGAGCAGGGGCTGTTTCTGATGTGGGCTCTGTTGCCTGCTTTTAGATCCTTTTCCCATGGTGGTGCTACCTATTCTGGCCTCAGTGGAAGAGTATGTGTTCAGTCCTCATGTGACATTAGGTGCTCTGATGGGTTGATGAAGGGGTTCCCTTTTCTAAGGAGTAGGGTAGTGGGGATGGGGGAAGAGGGAGGGCAGGTAGGACCAGAGCAGTGGAGGAAGAGTGGTATGATAGGGTTGTAAAGTTAATAACTAAGTAAATAAATTTTAAAAAAGAAATAAAAGAAGCAGAAGAGGAAAGTAGCAATTTAAAGGACTTACATACAAATGAGTATTTTTAATCTATATCAATGAACATGTCAGGAAAGATTATTTCAATTTACATTTCGCCTTATCATTTCTGAGTTTAGGGCTCTCCGAAATCTTTATCTGACTCATTTGACCATTATTTGTAATCATCACAGGCTATACGGCTATCAAGTTTACAATGAAATAATGTGGGTTTTTTTATGCTACAGTCTCATTATTCTTTAATGTTTTCTATATTTCATATGTATGTATTTATGATTATCATTTTTTCATTTAGTATGTTTCAAATTACTGGTTCATTTTCCTCAATGATATGTATTTGCTTCTCTGCTTACTTTCCCCTGATGATTAATTTGGGGAAAAAGGTTGGAATTAAGTTTTTACCTTTATTTGATATTGGTCTGAATTACCAGAAGGAGATGATATGATTTTTTTGATTGAAGTAAGTAAACTGATAGATATATTTGAGACAAATTAACTTCATTATCTCATTTTTTTTTCTTTTCTCCTCAGGGTATTCAGGCTCAATACAGACTGGGCTGGATGGTAGGGAATGAAGCTTAGCTGGGGTGGGTGGGTGCAATGCAGAATCTCAGTCAGCAGAGACTATATGAGAAACAGCCTTCTCAGGACACATCTTCAGTGAGTCAGATCATTTAATTGGGGGGGGAACAAAGGCTATTTAAACCTTTGGGATGCAGCTTTGGGGTAAATGTGCATCATTGTCCAGAGCCAGGGTTCTAGAGAGCCTTATTTGCATGAAGGGGAATTCCAGGTGATTGCTGAACCATAAGGTTATGTGCATTGGGGCCTACAGGCTCAGGGACAGGGGTGAGCAATCTAACTCTTGCTGATATCAACAGAAGTTCTGAGATTTGGAGATGGCTAGACCTCACTCTTGCTTCAGGCCAGCTCCCCTGGGATCCAGAGCACCACAATCCTGGATTTTTTTTCCTGTTTTCACAATATACAAATAATACCATACTAAAACTAAAAAATTTTACAGTTTTAAATACTTTTAGTACTTCATAGGAAATTTTAGTTACAATTTTAAGATTTCTAAAACAATTTTTATTAAATGTGGTTTTTAAAAATTTTTATTACACTTTATTTACTTTGTATCCCCCCCTGTAGCTCTCTCCCTCCTCACCTCCCAATCCCTCTCTTTTCCCCCTTCTCCACACATGCCCCTCCCCTACTGGTAGGGGAGGTCTTCTTTTCCTTCCTTCTGATCCTAGTCTGTTAGGTCTCATCAGGAGTGGCTGCATTGTCTTCCTTTGTGGCCTGGTAATGCTCCTCCCCACAGGGGAAGGTGATCAAATCGAAGGCCTCAATCCCCATCCAGAAAGGTAAAGAGGATGGACATCAGAAGAAGGAGAAAACAGGGAACAAGTTAGGAGCCTGCCAGAGAGGGCCTCTGAAAGGCTCTGCCCTGCAGACTATCAAAGCAGACACTGAGACTTATGGCCAACCTTTGGGCAGAATGCAGGGAATCTTACAAAAGAAGTGGAAATGTGCTTTTCGATTTTTTTTAATGTATTCTCATTACATTTTCTCCTTCCTCAACAACTACGTGACCCTAATACTAGAATCTACAGTAGTAGGATTCCACATGGCATTTGAAAAAGTACTTTAGTGTTTTTGTTTTTTTCCACATTCCCTGCTTTTCCCATGACCTTCCAAGTTCAACATTTTTAATCTTTGTATTCTAGTTTCCCCTTTATCTCTTTATTACATTATACTCTATTTCCCCCTCATTGGAAGATTCTTTTCTCATTCCTGATCTCTTATTAGTTGTCTGCCTTCTATGGTTATTCAGATTTCATGGACATCTTCTTCATATACTCTCCCCATCTCATTAGTTGAAAATGGCACTACTGTTATTTTAGTACAGAGTTTAGAATTAATTTTTTACTTTTATTTTAATATCAAAAAGGACAACATTTGGTTGAAGTAAGGTAAAAAATAGATCTCTTTGTGGTAAATTAGATTTATT
The DNA here is from genome assembly GCF_030254825.1 of Meriones unguiculatus. Classification (NCBI taxonomy): domain Eukaryota; kingdom Metazoa; phylum Chordata; class Mammalia; order Rodentia; family Muridae; genus Meriones; species Meriones unguiculatus. The sequence continues at coordinate 77,594,675 of NC_083357.1, read as the reverse complement.
AAAATATTAACACTACTCACCTTGAATAACTTTTTTATTTATGTATTTTATTAGAATTAACTCTATACTTTTAAAATTAAGCATAAAATTTTGCATTTTAAATACTTTTAGTACTTTAAATACCATTTCATAAGATTTAAAAATATATAAATGTTATCTACTTGTTTTTAAAGAAATGTGCTCTCAGTTATAATTTTGGGCTTTTTTATTAAGTAGTAGCTTTCCCAGCTATGATTTGTAACAGAGTTTGAAATACAGAAGAATTGCAAAGCTCTCTCTGCTGGCAATATAAGTGACTATGTCAGTAAACTTATTAGATCAAATATTAGTTTGTTCATAGATTTAAAACTAAAATGCACCAAAAATATGAATAATAATTGTGTGCCTATTCTAATACTTACTATCGATATCTGCCTCTCCTTCCCCTTCTTACTTACTTCTTTTCTTATTTTCCTTTCTGCGTTTAACTGGACTTTCCAGTTACACGTGGGTGAGAGAGCACATTCCACTCTCTGTAGGAGTGTTCTTCTCCAGACTATGTTAGATCTGCCTCGAGTTTTAAATTTAGAAAAATGGAAGCTTTCTGTGTTCTACAACATACAAATATATTTGCTTCAAAAGGTGCCTATAGCTCAGATTGCTCTATAAAAGATTAGAATACAAAAGACAGGGGATGAAAAGGCAAATAAAGGGAAAATTGGGGAATGGACAGGTAACAGTAACTTTAGAAATCCTTATGTTCATATGCAAATCAGGCATCACTGAGAAAATATTGGAAAGAGGTTTTTGCCTTTATTTCAAAGCAAAACATTTTTTCCTCTCATATAATTTTTTTTGCCTCTCATATGTATGTCTTTTAATAGTACTCTTAAAATTAATATATGAATTAAACTCATAAATAGGCTTATTCCACCATGCTTGGTTTCATGTAGTGCTGGGAACCAGGGTTTACATAAACCATGTTATGTGACATTAGTGTCATAACTGAGCTAAATTCCCTACCTAGAAATAGCCAATTTTATTAAATTTCATACAGTATTTTATCTTAACAGATTTGATGACTTATGAATCGTATTGACATAATTTGACCTATCTTAATATATAATAAATTCTTATTGTGATAGAACTCAATCTAAATATGAATTATTTATAAATAAGATCCTGCTGAATAAATTAACTTTTATCAAGTATCTTTTCATGTATTTCTTTTTACTTAGTAAGTGAAGAAACTTTTTTTTATATTAATTACACTTTATTCATTTTGTATCCCCCTATAAGCCCCTTCCTCCTCCCCTCCTGGTCCAACCCTCACCCCCTTTCTGCATGTATGTACCTCCCCAAGTCCACTGATAGGGGAGGTCCTCCTCTCCTTTCTGATCTTAGTCTATCAGTTCTCATCAGAAGTGGCTGCATTGTCAGGGTTCTAGGTTATCTCCATGAATAGTCCTTGGTTGGAGTATGAGTCTCTGGGAAGTTCCCTGTGTTCAAATTTTCTTGTTCTGTTACTCTCCTTGTGGAGTTCCTGTCCTCTCCAGCTCTTACTATTTCCCACTTCTTACATAAAATTCCATTCACTCTGCCTGTCAGTTGGCCATCAGGCTCGGCATCTGCTTTCACAGTCTGCATGGCAGAGGCTTTCAGAGGCCCTCTGTGGCAGGTTCTGAGGTTGTTTCCTGTTTTCTTCTTCTGGGTTTCAGAGGCCCTTTGTAGCAGGTTCCTAGGTTGTTTCCTGTTTTCTTCTTCTTCTGATGTCCATCCTCTTTGCCTTTCAGGATGGGGATTGAACATTTTAGTTAGGGTCCTCTCTTTTGCTTTAGTATGTTTAGATGTACAGATTTTAGTGGGTTTATTCTATGTTGTATGTTTATATGAGTGAGTATATACCATGTGTGTCTTTTTGCTTCTGGGACAACTCACTCACGATGATCCTTTCCAGGTCCCACCGTTTACCTGCAAATTTCATGATTTCCTTATTTTTCATTGCTGAGTAATACTCCATTGTATAGATGTACCACAATTTCTACATCCATTCTTCAGTTGAGGGGCATCTGGGCTGTTTCCAGCTTCCGGCTCTTACAAATAAAGCTGCTACAAACATGGTTGAGCAAATGTTCTTTTTGTGTACTTGAGCCTCAATTTTACAGTGCTATATGAAGGAAAATAGACAGCTTCTAATAATAAAAACTTCATCATTGATTTACTCCTCTTTTCTATATTTTTGAAGTTATTTAAAAAAAAATTTTCTAAGAAAACTTAAATATGTATTAGCATCGGCTACTTGCTGCTGTGTTTTTATAATATCCCCAATACAGCATTTGTGACTTCTTAATCATCGACATTTCCAATGTTAAAAATTTGTTCTCATTTTCTTAATATGTTGTGCAGTGAGTACAGCTGATCTTTTTGTTTTGGAAGTTTGCTCATCAATGCACAATTAACTGTAATTTATTTTCTCATTTTTACCTTTTTAATTTTTGCTTTTTGTTTTGTTTTTTTTTTTTTATTCGATTTGAGATTCACTCTAGACTTATGCACAGAGTGATCTAAACATAGTGATTCTCCTGCCTCTGCTTCCTCAGATCTGGGGGTACAGACTTGCAATCATTATGATGGAGCCTATAAACTTCTGTTTTTAATATCTCTGGAAATTTTTTCTCTATAAGCAAAACTTGGAAGACAAAGTACTTTTACAATAAAAATTAGTTTGTCTCTTCCATGATTTGAAGTATGATCTCAAATGACAGTTTCTCAGTTTTTCAATACATAATGAAATTAACACTTTCTTGTAATCTTCTGGTTTCCTTTTACTGAAGAGGATGGTTGTACAAATCTATCCATTGTATACATTCATCAATTTCAACCTTTTATTATCACTCCTGAAACTATTTCACTGATATAACTTGATAATATTAGTCTGATTTTGCTTCAAATGTTATAACACAGGTAAAAATTAAGAAATATTCAAATGTTTGAAGTACAGTTCCAAACACAGGGCTTGGCACAGGATGTTGCATGATTTCTAAGTAAACATGTAATTATGTTATTCTAATTTATGCTATGTCTGCCTCATAGTGGAAAACAGTTTATACCTATGATATTACAATCTATACCTATTAATTTGTCATTTTCCCCTCTGTGATCTCTCTGTTTTGTAAATTTTTCTCCATAGGCTAGGCATCAAATCTTCATGAGAATGGAGCTTTCCTGTGAAATTTCCACAGATTGTTGTAAATACAGTCCTTAGAAATAAATTTCACAGGGTAAATGTTGTGGTTAGCCTCACATATACAACTATGATTTTTTAATGCTTGAAAAATGGGGTACTGACTTTCTTACAGCTGCCCTGTTGACAAATAGTGACAAAGGAGATCAAACTAAAACCACAGATTTAGTGTATAATGGGTGAAACTGTCTTTATTGCTACTTTCCTTTCCTATTTTTTTTTCTTTATTGGTAGTCATGTTGCAAATGGAATCCAGTCCCTCACACATGCTCGGCAAGCCCTTTTATTGCTACTGTGGATTCAGCCATAATTACACATGTTCTTTAAAAATTTATAGTTGCTCTTTTGATCATTCACCATTCAGTAATCCTTTGTTTACCCACAGTGTGCTCTTTCCTATCCACGCTTCACTCTCTAGCTCAAGAGTTTAAAATTCTTGTCAAATAGACATTATTTTTCAGACATCAAATTTAAAGTGACTGAAAAATTCTCAGTATCTTATAAACAGAAAGGCGCTTAAGCAAAAGGTTGTCACTTTTCGTTGGTTTTAGGCTTTTTAGATTATAATTACAGCATTCATGCTGTCTTCTTCTGCCACAGTCTCTCTGATATACCTGTTCAAATCCACCGCTTTTTATTTAATAATAAAAAGCACATGCACACACACATGCACGCACACACGCCTGCCCGCATGCGCGCAGACACACACGCACACACGTGCACACACACACACACACACACACACTTCTGAAAACATAAATGCAATGGGCTCTCTCTATATATATAACATTACTTGCATGCACATGTGTTCAGTAATTTTCTGAGATTCTACCCCCATGTTGTTATAGAAGTAGACCACCAGGAAACCAAGCTGTATTTTCAGAGTTGTAGAACTCAGTTTTAGGCAATTTTTTTGACTTTTTATTTATTTTTATTTTTTAATATTAGTTACAGTTTACTAACTTTGTATCCCATCTGTATCCCGCTCTCTCATTCCCTCCTAATCCCACCCTTCCTCCTTCATTTTCTCTTACCCCTTTACCCCTTTCCAAGTCCACTGATAGGGGAAGTCCTCTTCCCCTTTCATCTGACCCAAGCTTATCAAGTATCTTCAGGCCTAGCTGCAAAGTCCTCCTCTGTGGCCTAGCAGGGCTGCTCCTCACTCTGGTGGGAGGCAGAGAGGTCAAAGAGCCAGCCATTGAGTTCATGTCAGAAATCATCCCTCTTCCCCTTACTAGGGTAACACACTTGGATACTTAGTTGCTATGGGCTACATCCTAGCAGGGGTTCTAAGTTATATCCAGTTTCACAAAAGACCCCTGTGCCCAGATATATTTGGCTGTTGTGGAGCTCCTGTCCTCTCCAGGTCATACAAACTCCCTCTTCTTTCATATGATTCCCTGTACTCTGCCGAAGGTTTGGTTATGAGTCTCAGTATCTGCTTTGATACACTGCTAAGTAGAGACTTTCAGAGGCCCTCTGTGGTAGGCGCCTATCCTGTTACTTGTTTTCTCCTACATCCAATGTCTATCCCATTTGTCTTTCTAAGTGAGGGTTGATCATGTTACCCAGGGTCCTCTTTCTTGTTTATCTTCTTTAGAAGTACAGATTTCAGTATGTTTATCCTATCTTATAAGTCTAGTACCCACTTATAAGTGAAAATATGTGTGTGTTTCTCCTGAGTAAGGGATACCTCACTTAGAATGATCTTTTCTAGATCCCACCATTTGCCTGCAAATTTCACGATTTCCTATTTTTTAATTGCTGAGTAGTATTCCATTGTGTAAAAGCACCACAATGTCTGTATCCGCTCCTCCATTGGTGGACATCTGGGTTGTTTCCTGGTTCTGGCTGTTATGAATAAAGCTGCTACAAACATGGTTAAGCAAATGTACTTATTGTGTACTTGAGCATCTTTTGGATATATGCCTAGGAGCTGGATCTTGAGGAAGCAGTATTTCTAATTGTCTGAGAAAGTGCCAGATTGATTTCCAGAGTAGTTGTGCAAGTTTACATCCTCACCAGCAATGGAGGAGGGTTCCCAATTCTCCACAACCTTGCCAGCATGAGTTGTCACTTGAGTTTTTGATCTTAGACATTCTGATGGGTGTGAGGTGAAATCTCAGGGTCGTTTTGATTTGTAGCTCTCTGATTTGACTACAGTTATTACCCCAAGAAAGTTTACCCCTATTCTTTCCTCAAATTTTAATTGGTTATATAGCTTAATCTTTAACATGGTTTTTAATTTTTAAGATTAACATAGAGTCTATATGGCTACAGCAGGTATGTTTTCAGAATGGTCCAGGTTGTTGTTTTGGATTTGTCTATTTCTCAAGGCAAACTGTTGTGGGCTTGAGATAGTACAAGTGTAAGTAAAGTTTAAAGGAGAAAGTGCTAAATAACAGAGTATATGTTTACTATTTAGGACACAGTAAAACTTAAATCGCATTGAGCAGGTCTTAAGATCAACCAGAAAGCTGCAAAGATATCCATGTCTCTAGTGTACTTCTATGATTATAATGCCATGCTGGTCATGGTTGTGGTTCACAGGCAACCTAAGTTGGTAGGAATATTGTTTGCCTCCTACATCCCCTAAAAGGAGCACATCAAGTATTCATCCATTGCAAAGTATACCTATATGTATATATGTACATATATATATATATATATGTGTGTGTGTGTACATATATATGTATACACACATATATGCAATAAATATGCATATGAGTGGACAGGGACATATCAAAAGCTTTGGAGGAAGGAAAAGGAAGTGAGTAACATTGTAACTAAATTACAAAACAACAACAAGAAAACAAAACCTTAACTCTCTTCCCATCTAACTCTTTATTCTATCTTTCATCAATGCCACAAAGGTGTGCTTGTGTAACTTTACTTTGTGTATTTATGTATTTGTCACAAGGTACTGTACAAAGGAAATACACTCAATGTTCATATGGAAGAATCTAAATTTCTCCTCCAGGAAGATGAGCAAAGCAAGAAAGACACAGGTAATACAGCACTGGCTAGTACTATAAGTAAATTCAGAGGATGAGAGATCCTAAGACTTCCTAAGATATACATGAGGAATAGAATTAAAACTTTAAGAGGTGATATGTAGCAAAAAGAAAAGATACAGATCTTTACATGAGTTTTAGGAGCTGCAAGGGAAGACTGATAAGATAAGCAATTAGCTGACCATAAAGGATCTTGTAAACAATGTTAAGGAAGGTTATTAGCCAGAAAGCAATGTTGAGACATTGAAAATTTAATCAGGGAGTTGACAGAAAAAGAAAAAAAAAAACATTTTATAAAGATCTGACTTCAAAGTCAAGCTTATTTGGAAAGGAGTATAAGAAGGGAATATCAGTAAAAGAGCAATTACCTTTAGAGAGAGATAATCGTCTTGGGGAAGGGAGTGAGAGGTGGAGAGAAGTGAGTACATTTTTCAGGTAATTAGTCATTTGGATTCAAAGATACAGAATTGATAATCTCATGTGAGACTGAGAGAGACAAAAGCAGTGGGTTCACTGGACTTTTTCTTTCCTTAGTTTTTGTTTCAGTGAGAATGAAAAATCATGTGAAGGCCATGAATAAATTTATTGCCTGCATAATAGGAAAAGAACAGCTGGATGTAGCAAAACATATGTAAAAACCATCACTCAGAATTGGGAGACAGAGGCAGGAGGATTATCTCAAATTCAAAACAAGTCTGCTCTGCCTGGTAACTTTCAGGCCATCCATGTCAACACAGTGAGAGCCTGTTTCAGAAAAACAAACAAACCAAAACAGCACAAAACCAATATCCACAGTGTTATTTCACCAAATTAACTTTACAGTGAGAAACTAAGATCTCCTTAGAAATAACTTTTCCTTTTTAAAAATATGCTCTCTTTTAACAGAGTAGTACGGTTTTGATTTGTTATGTGCTCAATGTGAAAAAGCGATCCTTCCCCAGGTTCATATGTTTGAACACTTGCTGCCATATGGTGGTCCTGTTTGTGGACACTGTAGGATGAAGGGCCTCACTGTCAAACAAAGGCCACTAGGGGGACCCTGGTGGACTCTCTTCGCACTCTTGGTCCATGTCATGTGAGATGCTATACACTAATTCCTGCTACTACAATATGTCCTGTCTAAAATATGAGCAAAGATGACCTTCTCCCTTAAGGTGCTTCTTCAATCAGGTAGTTTGTTAGTCATTTGCTTGTTTTCTGTTTTTCTTTTATTGAGAATAGATCTTTTTTTTTTATTTTCATGTAACATATTTGGTTTATGTTCATGCTACTCTGAGTTCCTCTTCACCTGTCTTCCAGTCCAGATCCACATGCTTACTCTCCCTCAGGTACCTGAAGAATGATAAAAATAAAATAAGACAACCATCCAAATCAGAATAGGACACAACAAATGAACAGAAAGAGCCACATCGAAATAATAAGAAACACATATGGGCACAGAGACACATATGTTCTATAAGATGAATAACCTACACAGATGTTTTAAGTTCCTTTTGTGTTGGCGATCTACTGCCAGGCATGTGATCTGCCCTCGAGGGTGGTTTGTACTGAGTGAGACCCCATTGGAGAGAACTAATATTTCTGTCCAATTTTTTGAATCTTTATTAATTACAACTTATTCACTTTGTATCCCAGCATTAGTCCCTTCCCCCAACCCCTCCCAATCCCACCCTTCCTCCCTCTTCTTCTCCTTAGCCTGTGTCGGAGTCCTATCATAGAAAACTAAAATTTTATGTAGTGGTTATCAATGGTAGATATTTTCTGGGTTGGAGATGAGGGCTTGTTCTTTTTCTTTTTAAATTTTATTTATTTATTTATCTATATATTTATCTATCTGCTTATTTATTTTGTTTGTTACAATTTATTCACTTTGTATCTCTGCTGCAGCCCCCTCCCTCTTCTCCTCCCAATCCCATTCACCCTCCCTCTTCTCCCCCTATGCCCTGTCCCTAGTCCCCTTATAGGGGAGGTCCTTCTCCCCTTCTATCTGACCCTAGCTTATCAGAGGTCTTGTTTTTAAATGATGCTTTTGTTTCCATTGGTTAATACTTAAAAGACGTTTAAAATGTGATGACATTTAGTGACGTGGAAGAATCAACATCCAAAAATTTTAGGTGATGGCTTTGAAGAGATTGTGATAAGCCTTTAAAAACCAAGGTTTTTTTCATTTGTTCTTGTTTTGTTTTTTAAATTTTTATTAATTACACTTTATTCACTTTGTATTCACCCCGTAACTCCCTCCCACCTCCCCTCCCAATCCCACTCTCTCTCCCCCTTCTCCACAATACCTCTCCAGAAGTCCACTGATAGGGGAGGTCCTCCTCTCCTTCCTTCTGATCCTAGTCTATCAGGTCTCATGAGGAGTGACTGCATTGCTTCGATTTTAACCCTTTGGAGATATGTTTCATGAGCTGATATCTTTGCTTGTTACTTGCATAGTAGTGAGCACCTACTATGCAACTTGATCTACAATTGTTTTGGTTCAATCGTTGATGTTAAACTGCACCAAACCTATCTTGCTAGTCCTCACCATCTACATTTTCAGTGTTCTTGTCTAAATGAATAGAGGTTTATGTTAACTCTCGAGGAATAATCTCCTTTAGCAAAAGCTACTTTGAGTGCGTAGCTTGTCCTGTGTGCACGTGTGTAAGAAGAGGCCTCTTTTGAAGTAAGCTCATGGAATTTATTAGAAATGTAATTAACTAAAGTTTGGGATATATTCGTGACTTGTTTTATGCCAATTTAACATGGCGGTAACAGAATTTCTTTCGTAGGCATAATACCCAAACCGATTTCTTTGGTGCCCTCTTCCATACCCCATTTTTCTTTTAATCAATGTCAACTTAGAATTTAAGGCTGCCCAAAACAAAAGGCTAGGATGTCATATTTTGATAAGATTTTTGCCAGCGGCCCATGGCATTTTACTTGCCTAAGAAGTTGTCCTTGATTCTCAAAAGTTTCCAAAATCTTATCTTTGTCATTGAAAGATCTAACACACAATTCTTCAATAATCTGAGGACTGAGAACCCAGATTCTATTCCTTCATGCTTCTTAAGTGTGGTAAATTTCTCTTACAACTGGAAAAGTGATGAGGCATACTCATAAACAGGCAAGTGCAGACACAGACAAACCAGAAGCCATGACACAGTTTGTCCTGACACAGCTTCAGAATCAGAGACATCCTAATTTTTAATAAAAGAAACTGAGACATTCTAATAGTCTTGTTAATCTCTCTGCTGTAACCTTAATATGTATATGAGGTTTTGAAAATTAACTAAGTAGTGAGGTAAAAGAAATAAAGAGTATATCACAAATAAATAGGTAGGCCTGTAAACTTTTACATTGATACTGTGTTTAAAACAAAACAAAACAAGACTAGAAATGTAGATTCAAGCCTGCCAATTTTCCCTCCAATAGCTGGAATGACTAACATGCTTGCTCTACTCAAGCTCATTGGTGACAGTCTGGTCAAGAGGGACAGACCTCCTCTGGTATTCTCTGCTAGAGCATTACTGCTCTGGGACAAAAGTCCTTTCCTATGTTATTCCATGCTTTTTAATCTAACCTCCCCTAAGGTAAGTAAAACCATCATTTTAGGAGTGTAAATAGGTAGCAGATGTGTTTTGTTTGTATGTTTATTTGCTTCTTTCTTTTTCTTCTCTTTCTTTGCCTCTCTCTATCTCTCTTCCCTCCGTCTCTCTCAGTGCATTCTCTTTCATTTACTAGTCAATTATTTGGGTTGCAGAACTCAAGGCAGGTTTAATAAAAATTATACCTCCTTTATTTTTTATCATTCAAAGATTATAATCAGTTAAATTGATTAATTTAGGCAAAGATTGAAAAAAAAAAAGCATTCCCCTCACATAAAATCAGTTATAACATATTTGAGGCTCAATTATCCTCATATCATACTGATGAAATATGTGATGATTTTGCCTTTTTAATGTATTTAAAGTATCTTAGATTCTTGGATGGAAATCAGAATCAGCTTAGAAGGACTTGGTTAATATAAGCATAGTTAGAAAAGTCTTGCTTTTGGGGCCATTTTTTTACTTCTTACTTCTAAGTCCTTTGCATTGTGCATTCCCCTGCCATCAACATCAAATCTACAGGCTTTTACCAGAGTATGCAGAGATTTGTTTCTGCCTTAGTGTTCTGAGGACAAAGTGTTCCTTACATGTCATATGCCTTATAAAAGCCAATGTTGAAGGTGCTGATGATGATACATGGAAACACAGGAAACGGGAGTAGTGTCTACCAAGTTATCAGAAAGCAAGTTACATTTTTTTCATTTTTATTTAATCGTTTTATATCCTAGTCGTAGCCCCTCCCTTCTCTCCTTTTGGTCCCAACCTCCTTCATTGCTTCCTCTATCCTCCTTCCCCTAGTTCTCAGAGAAGGAGATTCCTGCCCAGCACATATACTCTCCAGCTTATCAGTTGCATCAGGACTGAGCTCATCCTCTTCTCCTCTTGCCTGGCAAGATAGCCACCCCAGAGAAAGAGATCAAAAAGCAGACAACAGAGTCCATGTAAGAGTCAGCACCCATTCCCTTTACTAGGGAATCTAAATGAGGACAGAGGGGGCTATTGGCTACATCTTCGTAGGAGGGCCTAGGTCTAGTCCATGCATGGTCTTGGTTGGTGTTTCAATATCCACAGTCCCTCTGGACACTGGTTAATTGGCTCTGTTGGTTTTCTTATGAAGCTCCTGTCTCCTGTGGGTCCTTTTATACTTCCACCCATTCTTTCACAAGGCTCCCTGAGCTCCACTCAGTGCTTGGTTGTGGGTCTCCTCATCTGTTTCCATCAGCTGCTGGGTTGAGCAGCTCAGAGGACAGCTGTGCTAGGCTTCCTTCTGTAGGTATAGCAGAGTGTAATTAATCATATAGGGGTTGGCTCTCTCCCATGGGTGAGTTTCAGATTACACCAGTCATTGGCTGGACAGTCCCTCAATATCTGCTCTACCTTTGTCCTTGCATATCTGGTAGACAGGGTAAATTTGGGGTCAAAGTTTTTTTTTTTTTTTAAGTAGGAACATAAATAATGAGTCAGGTAAATGATTATAGACTATAAAATTATAAAGAATGATGGGTTGGGCAGGACAGTCAGTTGCAATGAGGAAAAAGAAAGTCAGGGAAACAATAGAAATAAGTTTCATTTGAAAAATGCCTCATTGAAACCCAATTCTCTATGAACTAATCAAAATTAAATAAAATGACATTGTATTAAAAATATTTTATTCTTTGCTTTAATTTTGATTTTATGCCCAAAGTCAAGATGGCACAGAATTAACACAGCTATCAACACCTTTCAGCACTTAACTCACAGAACTAGCAGAGATGGATCTGTAAGTTGAAATGAATTTCCTACATGCTGAGCAATGTGATCTGTCATATTAGTCTAGATGTCAGGTGCTTAAACTTTCTCTGTGAGAAATATTTACAGAGTCTTTGATAAAACAGTCATGAAGAGCATATGTGAGAGATGATTGTTATTTAAGTTGGTGAATTGTAAGTATTGTGATAATAAAAACACCTACATCAATTAGTTAGTGGATTTTATCAAAGTGACTATTTCTAAATTTCATTTTCTCTAATCAGATCATTGTTTGTTACAGAAACAAGGCAAGCTGTCACAGGATTAAAATGTCTTTTTCTAATCCTGATTTATTAGTGTAATTTTCCCTTCAAGATTCACAGAAAAAAAAAGTTATAATTGGCTATGGAATTAGATGCTGCCTCTGGCAAATGAGGCAAAGCCAGTTGGGTGTTGAATGATGACGATCCCTTTTTTTACAGCTATCTCTCCTTCCTCTGTCTCTCTTGCCCTGCCCACCTGGCCAAGGCTCATCAGCAATCTGTAGTTTGAAGCCCATGGTATTCTGAAGTTGTATATAATATCAACTTCATCATGACTATCAAAGTGAGTTTGTAAAATAGCTTCACTCCCTTGAGTATTATTTTCCTCAGCTGCAAATCAGGTACCATGCCATCTTCTTTGTTGAAAGATCCAAGAAAAATTAAGACTGATATAAATTTTACATTGTGTGGGAAATATGTACTGAAAAAGTGCTGGTGTTTATTAGTTGCTCTATTCTACAAATAACATTTTTGCTAATTTGAATTGCACAGTCAAATAACACTACCTTCATTCCTAGGGCATGGCTGGACTTATTCCTTTGAAAAAATATTAAATGCCAATTTAAAATCAGAGCAAAATTTTACAGTGAGGAATCAACTCCACAGGTTGATAATGGAAATGCTGACAAATCTTTGATAGCCTCAAATGTAACCGGCTTCTTATGGACCCTGACTTGCAAGGTAAGCTGGTTCCTCGTTTTGGCAAGGGAGGCAATTATTCTGGCCTGGTGGAGAAGCTTATAATATGATTAAACAGCCAACATTAAATCAGATGGTGATTGAATTCCCACGAAGCAGTTTACCTACACTGTACTTTGGAGTTACTGAGTTGTATTTACAAATGTCTTTGCACTGAAATACAAAGAAGGCTTTTGCCACTGTTTCTCTGGAAGTAGAAAAAGGTTCTCAGGATAAGATGGTTTTAAAATTTTCAAATTTTAATAATTGCTTTAGGAAAAAAAATGCCTCTGTAATTACCCTGTTTTATATTAAACATGTCTCAAGAAGGAAACAGCTTTAGTCTGGTCAAACCTCCACATGCTTTTTCACATTAAGTTCATGAGCTTTACATTTGCTATGTATGGTAAACCAATTTGTGCCAACATGTGTAACTATCAGAGATTCCTCTTTAATTCTGTGGAGAAATTGAATTTGCATTTTCATTAATTAAAATTAATGACATAAGTCTCCCAATGCCTTGGACATTACTATCTCTATAAACAATAAATATTTAAACATATTACATAGAAGATTTCTGTGTATTGTCTGTAGAAGATAAATGTTGCTCAGTAAACCAATCTGTAAATGATTTTTCATACTTAATCTGCTTAATATTTTATTTATTTTAATTGTCTAAGTGTAAAAAATTATAGTTGAATATCAAGAAATATATTAAAAAACTGGTAGTAGCCTCTTTATCCGTGTATTAACATTTAAAGATTTAATAAATGTATGAGAACATATCTTCCTCTCAAAGCAGAATATGCTCAGTCTATTTTACAGGAATTAGAAAGTCATGAATCTTGACCAAGTCCTAGTCTAGCTAATGTAAAGCAGAATCTAAAGAAATGAATCAACAGAGAACTGTTAAAGCTTATCATACGCATTCAAATTCTCATTATAATAGATACTATAAAACTAATTTAATGAGTGGTACAGAATTGTGCTTAAGACCAAGGCACACTAGTTCCTCTCTTCAAATCCCTTAGTCTTTCCAACTTCTTTTATGACTTTGGTATGTTAACCTTAGCAGTTCACCTTCCTTATACATAGCATAGAAAGTTTGTATTACCTATGAAATTTAATTTACATAATATAAAATACTTCATTATTTCCTTGCTTTTTTATCACTGAATAATATTCCATTGTGTAGATGTACCACAATTTCTGTATCCATTCCTTAACTGAGGGGCATCTGGGCTGTTTCCAGCTTCTGGCTATTACAAATAAAGCTGCTACAAACATGGTTGAGCAGATATAATCATGAAATTTGCAGATAAATGATGGGACCTGGATAAGATCATCCTGAGTAGAGTATCCCAGAAGCAGAAAGACACAGGGTATATATACACTCATAAGTGGATACTAGACATATAATATAGGATAAACGTACTAAAATCTGTGCAGCTAAGGAAGCTAATCAGGAAGGAGGACTCTGGTTTATATGCTCAATCCCCATTCAGAAAGGCAAAGAAAATGGGCATCAAAAGAGGGAGAAAACAGGAAATAGGACAGGAGCCTACCAAAGAGGGCCTCTGAAAGACTCTACCCAGCAGAGGTTTGAGGCAGATGCTGAGACACATAGCCAAATTTTGGGCAGAGTACAGGGAATCTTATGAAACAAGTGGGAGATAGTAAGACCTGGAGAGGACAGGAGCTCTACAAGGACAGCGACAGATCCTAAAAGTCTGGGCACAGGGGTCTTTTCTGAAACTGATACTCCAGCCAAGGACCGCTCATAGAGATAGCCTGGAACTCCTGCACAGAGGTAGCCTATGACAGTTCAGTCTCCTAGTGGGTTCCATAGTAATGGGAACAGGGACTGTCTCTGACATGAACTGATTGGCCTGCTCTTTGATCACTTCAACGTGTTCTTAAGCAAGGCCCACAAGATTTTTTTTAATTCTTATCTCCAGTCATTCAGGAGAAGGAACTCAAAATGAGTAGGCAGTAGTGGCTTGTTTATTGTACTGTCATATGTTGAAATGCAAAGTCCTATGGGCCCAGAGGATAAGCTGTGGGCCTGGGTAAGGAAAAGGACAGGCATCAAGGGTAGGCTAAGAAGAGAAATGTGGTGAAGTGGTGGCCCACATTGCCTTCTAACCTCTGGCTTGAAGTGATAGGGGAAGGACATAAAAATTTTAGAAATAGCCAAGAACACCAATCACTTTATTTTTATCCAGGACATTCTCACCTGTTGCCAAGAGAGAACAGCTGCATCTTACGGGGTCATTGTGTGTTTTGCTTCGGTTGAACAAGAAGTCAAAGGTGACCCTATGGCTGCATTAATTCTTTATTTTATAAAGCTACAGTGGAGTGAGTAATGTCATACATGTTTTATGCTAAGCTGCTTTTGTTGCTGGTAAGTGAGGGAAAGCAAGAGTGCTAAACAAACATTTAAAAGTAGAAAGATAAAAGTAAAACAGCCAGGCCCCAAAACAATACACAGAGAGGTCAAAGGACATGGAAAGCAATGCATCTACAGGTGTCTGGTATTTAGTTGGGGAATTCTATTTTTCCCACATTTGAGATATCATTTTATAATGAGCACAGCACCTAGGATCTATTATGTATCACGAGATGATGTCTAAATGACAAAACTGTCTGCAAATGTCTCCTTCACTTCTGTGTAAAATATTTTTAGAGGTGAATTCAGTGACAGTCATGACAGCTGATAGTTCGTACCATTTAGTGTGAGATCCCTTGTTGTGGTAATACCAAATCCATTTTAATGCTTCACAAAATCCCGCAATGAAAAAAAAAAAACACAAGCTATTAAATATTCATATTATTTATTTCAATATATACATTTTTAACATGGACATGACAGTGGATTCTTTATATTTGAGTTCTTATGTTTTGCAATCTTGATACTATAAAAGTGCTTAGAACATTATAGAAAATGAAGTTCATTAGTCACAATATTTTCACATGTAATATTTTGTACAGGAGATAAAAACAAATTTAATGGGAAAGACAGAGATGTGCTATCTGAAGAAGAGATAAAAAAAAAAAATCACTGAGAAAATTGTTTCTCAAATTTTAGTATTCTACAGAGGATTGGCATGCAGTGCTGAGAGCATCCCCAGAAACTGATCCTTGGTCTTGAGGACCATGGTTCTTTTCATAAATCCAACATTGCTCTAAAGTCTATTTTTTTTCAACACAAAAATTTTGAATTTTCATTTGTTAAAGTTACGCTACAGTCCCAGTCCATCCCTAGGATAGAGCTAGATTAGCTAGTGCTATTTAAACATTGACGAATACAGCTTGACATTATTTTGTTCAAAGCCTCCCCATCGATGCCGCATATGTCAATCTAAAGTGCATTGTACGCCTTCTTTAATCGTTACTTTTTGTTGAGAAAATGCCTTTGGATGGTGAACAAAGACATTGGATAGGTATCTAATAATGTAGACTTGAAAGAGCACTCACAACCCTCCCACCATTTCAGTTCAAAGCTTCTTTTGCATTGCCAACAATGGCTTTACAGTTGCGTTGTACATGGCCAGGTGGGTCAGTAGGGTAAATGGAGGACACTATTGCATGCATACATGAAAGCAGAGGTTCCCAGCATCCATGGGTGTGTCCCCGAGGATGCTCAGTCATTTTCCTGCATTGTGCAATCTTCTGCTCAAGTTTATCCATGTGAAAGCTTCTTTTAAATGTTTATTGATACACTTATCTGGTCTGGCTAGTGACATAATCTGGATCTCTAATCTAGCCTGGTAGATGTTAGAAGCTCACTTTTAATTGTTCATGAAACTCAGCTCAGGCATGAAGACACATGCCTCATGTAACAAATCAGTCACTATTTTGGTATCAATTACATAGCAGATATGTTACTGTGTCATCGCTCATATTATCTCGTTAATCCCTCTATGGTGCCTGTGACCTGGAAGTTCTACTTTATCCCTGCTCAACACATGTACAAACTGAGATCAGAAACTCACTGACAATAGTTGCTGATCAAGAATCCACATCCACATATTTTATTTCAAGAGCTTGTCCTTAATTTCTCTACTATGTTCCTTTCTCCCTTGAGGCCAAATACTCAATTTCCTTAGATACATCAGCGGTTCTCAAACTTTCTAACTCTGTGGTCCTTTAATACACAGTTCCCCATGCTGTGGTTACCTACCCCTAAACATAAAATTATTTTGTTGTTACTTTGTAGATGTAATTTTACTACTGGTATAAATTGTAATGTAAATATTGGAAATGCAGGCTGTCTGATATGCTACACCAAAAGGTGTAGTGACCCATGGGTTGAGAAGCACAGAGATACATTTTGAAGGAGAGTGGAGTATGCTTCAAGTAAGTATAGGAAAACAAATTTCTGTTTGATCATCTTCAAGAGTCAATCATATATTTTTTCCAGAATTTATGCCTTGTTGGATTACATAATGCATATAGGAAATTGTTCTATCTGTTTTAGGAACTCAGTAATCTTAACTTGAAACTCACCTGTAAAAATTGAAACGACTCTTGATGTTCTATATTTTTTTTTATTAAAATAGCAGGTGTGTCAGCAACCGTCTCACATACGTTTTAATTCTTATTGCATATAATTATTAATTAACAATATTTTATTTTAGGACATTTATCGGGTATGGAACTAATATTCTCATATTGCCTAAGACAATTTAGCATCAACTTTTTTATGCAGGAAAAAGTACTATGCATGTTCCATCTGACAGGAGAAGAAACTGAGATTCAAGGCAAATAACAAATCTGTCTTCTTGGAAAGGTAGTTATCAATAGAGCTGGAAATGAAAACTGCATGTAGAATGCCTGGGTGTTAAAAATTATACACCACGTGCTGTCTGCAATAATAAATCATGAAATAAGCCTTCTTTGATGGCTGATTTCTTTGAACTGTTATTTTATTTTTTTTGGTCTCCATACTAATCAGTTATACTTCATATTTTTTTATTTACTTATTGTATATTGGATGGAATGGTAAAAGTTTTATCAATCTTGTCTTGATAAACAATTAAGATTCGAGGTTATGAATACAAAAGAAAACAAGGCCTGGGTATGTGGAAGGAATTTAAAAGGAGGAAAGGTAAGGGGAAAACCATGTAATTCTATTATAATCTTAAAGTTTAAAAACATGATTTGAAGAAGTAAAAAAATATCAGTTAAAGTATCTGTTTAATATATGTCTTTTAAAGATAGTATGGAAAAGAATGAAGGTTTTATTTTATAAAGGCTTGGTGTTACCCCTTTCCTGGGTAGCCTTATTTTCTGTTATGCTATCAATGAGTATAGTCTAGAATTTGAGGTAGATATACAGATATCTCACAATAAGCATTTTGAAGTTTATATGTGACACATTTGCATTTTTCTGCCTAAGAATATGCTATCCTCACTTCCCACTTTTAATACAATGTAAATGATTTTATAAGACAAAAATGAAAACTACAAACTCTGCACACAGTCAAGCTATTTGTCTTAAATTTATGGTCCTGTGTATTCTTGAATTTCAAGAGATCTGCACATAGGTTTCTAAAGCAGAGGTCTGAACAGTTATTTAATGTTCGGAATGTAAATGAAGCATCATCTCTGGTGGATTTGTTACTCTATTTTTCTAGGAAGTAGAGGAATTTCTTGTGTTTTGGGAGATTCAAAGACAAAGCTACACACTGCTCTATTTGAAAATGACTGAGAATCACAGTGTGCTGAATTTTTAGACCTTCACAAAGTCAGTAGTGCAATATCACTACATTTTTCTCACTCAATTCTTATAATAGTCCCTAAAGTGAACACACATCCTTTGCTGTGTTGGAAAGAGTAATGTGAATAAAGGGTTTAGAGGCAGAATAAAGTGTGATAAAGCTACAGAATCTTTTGAAAGAATGAGCCTTGAAAGGGTATTCCAAGTTGAAGACATATGGAGAGAGTGGGCAACCTTACTTTGTCCCTGATTTCAGTGGGATTGCTTTAAACTTCTCTCTGTTTAGTTTGATATTGGCTATAGGTTTGCTGTATATTGCCTTTACTATGTTTAGGTATGTGCCTTGTACCCCTGATCTCTCCAATACTTTAAACATGAATGGATGTTGGATTTTCTCAAATGCTTTTTCAGCATCTAAGGAGATTGTCATGTGTTTTTTTTTTTCTTTCAGTTTGTTAATATGATGGATCACATTGATGGATTTCCGTATATTGAACCACCCCTGCATGCCTGGGATGAAGCCTACTTGGTAAGAGTGGATGATATCTTTGATGTGTTCTTGTATTCTGTTTGCAAGTATTTTGTTGAGTATTTTTGCATCAATGTTCCTAAGGGAGATTGGCCTGAAATTCTCTTTCTTTGTTGGGTCTTTTTGAGGTTTAGCTACCAAGGTGACTGTGGCTTCATAGAACGAGTTTGGTAGTGTTACTTCTGTTTCTATTTTGTGGAATAATTTGGAGAGAACTGGAGTTAGCTCTTCTTTGAAGGTCTAGTAGAATTTTGCACTAAAACCATCTGGTCCTTGGTTTTTTTTTTTTTTTTTTTTTTTTGGATGGGAGATTTTGATGACCACTTCTTTTTCCTTAAGGGATATAGGACTATTTAATTGATTTACCTCATCTTGATTCAGCTTTGGTAAGTGGACTCGGTCAAGAACATTTTCTATTTCATTTAGATTTTCAAATTTTGTGGCATATAGGCTTTTGAAGTAAGAGCTAATGATTCTTTGGATTTCTTCACTGTCTGTAGTTATGCCCCTGTCAACTTAATTAGTCATCAGGGAAATACAAGTCAAAATGACCCTGAGATTTCACCTTACACCCATCAGAATGGCTAAGATCAAAAACTCAAATGACAACATATGCTGGAAAGGTTGTGGAGAAAGTGGAACCCTCCTCCACTGCTGGTGGGAATGTAAACTTGGACAACCACTTTGGAAATCAATCTGGTGCTTCCTCAGACATCTAGGAATAGCGCTTCCTCAAGATCAAGCTATACCATGCCAAGGCATATATATATATGAAAGATGCTCAAGTACACAATAAGGACATCTGCTCAACCGTAGCAGCTTTATTTGTAATAGCCGGAAGGTGGAAACAACTCAGATGCCCCTCAGCTGAGTAATGGATACAGAAATTGTGGTACATCTACACAATGGAATATTACTCAGCAATAAAAAACAAGGAAATCATGAAATTTGCAGGTAAATGGTTGGAACTGGAAAAGATCATAATGAGTGTGGTATCTCAGAAGCAGAAAGATACAAAGGGTATATTCTCACTCATAAGTGGATATTAGACATATAATATAGGATAAACCTACTAAAATCCATACACCTAAAGAAACTAATCAAGAGGGAGTACTCTGTCTAAAATGCTCAATTTCTATTCAGAAAGGCAAAGAGGATGGACATTAGAAGAAGGAAAAAAACAGGGAACAAGTTGGGAGGCTGCCACAGAGGGCCTGTGAAAGGCTCTACCCTGCAAGGTATCAAAACAGAAGTTGAGACTTATGGGCAACTTTGGGCAGAGTTCAGGGAATCTTATGAAAGAAGTGGGAAATAGTAAGACCTGGAGAGGAGAGAAGCTCCACAAGGAGAGCAACAGAACCAAAAAATCTATGCACAGATATCTTTTCTGAGACAGATACTCCAACCAAGGTCATGCATGGTGATAACCTAGAACCCCTGAACAGATGTAGCCCATGACTATTCAGTGTCCAAGAGGGTTCCATAGTAATGGGATTATCTCTGACATGAACTGATTGGCCTGCTCTTTGATCACCTTCCCCTGAAGGGGGAGCAGCCTTACCAGGCCACAGAGGAAGAAAATGCAGACACTCCTAATGAGACCTAATAGACTAGGATCAGAAATAAGGAAAGGAAGATCTTCCCTCTTAGTGTACTTGGGAGGTGCATGCTTGGAGAAGGAGGAGGGGGGGAGCTACAAGGGGAATACAAAGTGAACAAAGTGTAATTAATAAAAAAATAATAAAGAAGAAAAAAAAGGAACATTCTAGGTCTGTGACAATGCAATTAATGAAAGAGGCAAATCAAATGTGGAAATGCTATAGTATTTCCAAAATAATAACACTCAGGAAGAAAATACATTTAAGATACGTGTCCATGTCCATCACAGTTCCCTTGCAGATGTTAAAACATAGGTCTATAAGCTATTAAGAAAGTGATAGTCTCTGGGATGATCAGGCTTTCAAAACCACCATATAAAAATAAATTACAAAAACCAGCTTATATGTAGTAGGTTCATATGTCCAAGATAAAGTCAGTACTTTTCTTTTTTATAGGATGAAGGGATCTACAGGAAGCTGAGTTTCACTGTTTTTTTTTTAAATACCTCTGTTTTACTTCTAATGTAAACACAATTTCTATTTGAATGCTAGATAGAAAATGTTTGAAATTTTGCTACATCGCTGTGCTAACTTTAAAAATATTTTATACTGTGTGTGTCTTTTATACTGAGGTATTCTGGGATACCTCACTCAGGATGATCTTTTCTAGATCCCACCATTTGCCTGAAAATTTCATGATTCCATTGTTTGTAATTGCTGAATAGTATTCCATTGTGTAAATGTACCACAATTTCTGTATCCATTCCTCCATTGATGGACATCTGGATTGTTTCCAGGTTCTGGCTATTACTAATAAAGCTGCTACGAAGATGGATGAGCAAATGTCCTTGTTGTGTATTTGAGCAAATTTTGCATAAATGCGTAGGAGTGATATAGCTGGATCCTGAGGAAGCAGTATTCCTGATTGTCTGAGAAAGTGCCGGATTGATTTCCAAAGTGGTTGTCCAAGTTTACATTCCCACCAGCAATGAGGAGGGTTCCCTTTTCTCCACATCCTCTCCAGCATGTGTTGTCACTTGAGTTTTTGATCTTAGCCATTCTGATGGATGTAAGGTGAAATCTCAGGGTCGTTTTGATTTGCATCTCTCTGATGGCTAATGAGGTTGAGCTTCTCTTTAAGTATTACTAGACCTATAAGATAGGATAAACATACTAATATCTGTACACCTAAAGAAGAAAAACAAGCAAGAGGACCAGGGGTAAGATGATCAATCCTCACCTAGAAAGACAAAGGGGATTGACATTGGAAGTAGGAGAAAACAAGTAACAGGACAGGGGCCTATCTCAGAGGGCATAAAAGACTCTACCAAGCAGTGTATCAAAGCAGATACGGAGACTCATAACCAAACCTTCTGCAGAGTATAGGGAATCATATGAAAGAAAGGGGAGTTAGTATGACCTAAAGGTGACAGAAGCTCCACAAGGACCAAATATGTCAGGGCACAGGGGTCTTCTATGAGACTGTTTCTCCAACAAAGGACCATGCATGGATATAACCTAAAATCCCAGCTCAGCCCATGGTAGCTCAGTATCCAAGTGGGTACCCTAGTAAGGGGGGTAAGAATTATTTCTAACATGAACTCAATAACTGGCTCATTGCTCTCTCCCACCCACCTTGAGGGAGGAGCAGATTTGCTAGGCCACAGATAAGGACATTGCAGCCAGTCCTGAATATAACTGATAGACTAGGATCAAATGGAAGGGGAGGAGGACCACCACTATCAGTGGACTTGGAAAGGGGCAGGGAGGAGATGAGGGAGGGAGGATGGGATTGGGAGGGAGGGGGGGCTAAGGCTGGGATACAAGTGAATGACCTGGCATTAAAATTAAAACTACAAAATATTTTATATTTAATGTGCCTTTGATGAATAATTCTAGTCAGAAAAGTTAATAATCAAAACACTTGTGTGTTTTGTAAAGTGCTTGTGGTTTTGACAAGCAAATCAGAGCCAAAGGAAATGAATAGGCTTTAATATACCAATGTATAAATCCAGAAATATAAGTGAACATTCAGTTATTACTGAAATGACTTCTGTTACAAACCCACAATCCCTACAGATTTGAATTAAAAAGCAATGATATAACATATCTCAGTTTTTAACATTCCGTATTTTTTTTCTTGCTCAATTTAATAAAAGAGCACAGAACTTTGATTACTGTAGTACAGAAGTCTTTAAAGAAATTTTTAGCTGAATGGTATTTGCTTGATGCAACATAATGAAATACGATTGACCAACACCTTATTCTTTGAAACATACCATTTCTGCATAAAATATGACTTTCTTCAAAACAGATTGATATAAAAATGCATTTGCATGCTATAAAAGAACAAAGGCAAACTGTTTTCTAAAACATTAACTTTTTATATTCACATGTTTGAATATTGGTGAAAATAAACTTTCAGAGAAATCTGACCAATCTAACAAGCTGCCCCAAACCTGCTCAGTCTTTTACTGTTTTCTTAGAAGGACAATGTGGGAGGGAAGAATGAGCAGTCTCCCTTAGAAGAAGAACTCACAAAAGCAGTGTTGTCAGGGTTTTTACGACCCTTCCTTTCTCAGCCTAGACTAAAGTAAAATTGAGAGGTGAAGTCTTTTTTTTCCTTTTTGAATACATGAATTTCATCACATTCTATTTGTTTCTTTCTGTCACATGTTGCAGATAATAGCTGAAGTGATTCCCTGTTTCAAAATGCAGAAATTTACAAATCAGTTAAAAATTAGTAAAGTGGTTTCTTTTCACTCCAATGATAAACCTGTAAAGCATCAGACAAGTCATACTATAAGGAAATATATATATATATATTATATTATATTTAATGCTCAAATTTAAATGAGAAAAGGATTAATTTTCCTATCACTTTATGGGCTTGTATATTCTGTTCTCCACACTATTCCCTAGCTAGGCAGACTAAACAACCCTGAGGAATCATGATTTCACTGTTATTTAAATGTTCAACAATTCCTTACTCATTCATGTTTCCTACATCCTGATTTCTGACATCATTAACACCCCCCCCCAAAAAGAGTTCATAGGCCTAGAAAGGAATGTAGAATAGGCTGAACTGTATTCAAGAGCAAACTTGCAATTACTGAGTTCTAAGACAGCATAACTCAGCAAGAGTCATTTCTGAGGATGCCATTGCCTGCATTAAGTGTGAGACTTTTTTTGGCCTTGAGTGAGATGAAAAGGAGGATGTGCTACCCATCCTTTCTTTGGTCATTGTTAGTGAGATATAATTCCAATCCTCTCTAAAAAGGTGAGGTAATTTTTTCTTTAATAAAACACATTAATCTCAGCATTATAAAGAAAGACACAGGAGCTCAAAGCCTGCTTGAGGCCAGATTAACATACATGAGACCCTGTCTCAAAATATGTTGCATGACTCTAAACATTTAGGTAAAGACATAATTGCAGAAAATCATCACAAGTAACCTAGATCATTCTCATAATTTTAAAAGTCTCCATATCTGGCTAATTATTTAATTCCTTCCTCTTTTCCCCAAATGGCTGATGAAGCAGTTTTCCACTGTCAAAGTGTTGAAGCAGTTTTCCATTGTCAAAGTGTTTTGAGCCTGCATTTACATACAATTATATATAATTCATTCATTAAATTTGTTCATAATTATTGTTGAATTACCAATGTATGACTGTTCTAAAATTTGTTAAGCACTAGTTTGCTTTTGGTTATTACAAATAAATGAATCTGTTACAAATATTTACCTAGAACCTGCAGTTCCCCTGCCCTCCTGCTCGCGATATGTCTTCACTTCATGTAAATAGTTACCAAGGAATAGAATATCTGGTCTTGTGTACTTGAGCATCTTTTGGATATATGCCTAGGAGTGGTATAGCTGGATCTTGAGGAAACGCTATTCCTAATTGTCTGAGAAAGCACCAGATTGGTTTACAAAGTGGTTGTACAAGTTTACATTCTCATCAGCAGTGGAAGAGGGTTCCCCTTTCTCCACATCCTCTGCAGCATATGTTGTCAGTTGAGATTTTGATCTTAGCCATTTTGATGGGGGAAGATGAAAGCAAAAGGTCATTTTGATTTGCATCTCTCTGATGGCTAAGGATGTTGAGCATTTCTTTAAGTGTTTCTCTGCTATTTGATATTCCTTTACAGCGAATTCTCTTGTCCATCAATGGAGAAATGAATACAGAAATTGTGGTACTTATACACAATGGAATATTACTCAGCAATTAAAAACAAGGAAATCATGAAATTTGCAGGCAAATGGTGGGATCTAGAAAAGATCATCCTGAGTGAGGTATCCCAGGAGCAGAAAGATACACACGGTATACACTCAGTTATATGTGGGTGTTAGACCTATAACATAGGATAAACATACTAAAATCTGTACAGCTTAAGAAGATAAAAAAAAGAGGACCTGGAGTGAGATGATCAGTCCTTACTTAGAAAGACAAATGGGATGGACATTGGAAGTAGGAGAAAACAAGTAGCAGGATAGGAGCCTACCACAGAGGGCCTCTGAAAGACTCTACCTAGCAGTGTAGCAAAGCAGATGCTGAGACTCATAACCAAACCTTCGACAGAGTGCAGGGAATCATATGAAAGAAGGGGGAGTTAGTATGACCTAAAAAAGGACATAAGCTCCAAAAGGAACAAATATATCTGGGCACAAGAATCTTTTTTGAGATTGTTTCTCCAACCAAGGACCATGTGTGTATATAATCTAGAACCCTTGCTCGGATGTAGTCCATGGCAGCTCAGTATCCAAGTGGGTTATCCTAGTAAGGGGAACAGGGACTATTTCTAACATGAACTCAATGGTGGGCTCTTTGAACTGCCCTTCCCCAGAGGGAGGAGCAGCCTTTCTAGGCCACAGAGGAGGACATTGCAACCAGTCCTGAAGATACATGATAAGTTAGAGTCAGATGGAAGGGGAGAAGGTCCTCCCCTAACAGTGGACTTGGAAAGGGGCAGGGAGGAGATAAGGAAGGGAGGGTGAGATTGGGAGGGAATGAGGGAGGGAGCTACAGCCGGGATACAAAGTTAATAAACTGTAAGTAATATTAAAAATTAAAATTTAATTAAAAAATAAATATATATATATATATCATCAAAAAATGTCTGGTCTTAGGATAAAGAAATTGTTTTTTTCATATTTGTTACTGTAAAACTTTCTCCAAAGCCACTGAGCCCATTAGTATTTCCACAGCGTGCATTAGAGTTATGGTATTCTGAATCTTTGACAGCATTTGATGTTCTCTACGTAGAGTTTTTTCTCCATTTGAAGCCACTCCAATAATATTATCATAGTTTTCATTTTTTTGTAATAAACTCAAAATATTTGATATCTTTAATGGTTTTTGCCATTTATATCTTCTGTTTGGTGTCTGTTCAAATATTTTGCTAAATTTATATAGCATAGGCTTGATACTGAACTTTAAGTTTTCTCTAAAAAGAAACACAAAGAAAAAAAATGTGTCAATTTTAGGGAGTAGGTGGATAGGTTCCATTAGTTCATCATAGTATAAGTGTATATGAATGTGTTTGTGTGTGTGTATTTGCAATGTATATGAGTGTAATATATTATTATTATATGTATCTATCTATATCTATATCTATCTATCTATCTATATACATACATACATATACATACCAAGCTTTGAACATAAAACATCTATGAAATGTTATTTGAGCAGTCGTGTAACATTTATGTAACCTATGTTTTAAGTTAAAAATCAATGAATGGGACTTGGTAAGCAGGGATTCTTCCATTCAGGTCTGCTATATTAATGATCTATTTGTAAAAGAGATGTGATATCAGTATTTGAATATATTGAAAGAGAGCAGGACCTATAATTTGGCATTGGGTGGGAATCAATTGTCTCTTAAATGTTAGCTGATTTGTGGTAGGTAAATAAAGCTTATGGCACGTACAGGATTATATTAGGAATTTGTATGAAGACCAGTACAGAGGCTCCGCATAAGAGAAGACCTTTATGATTATGACTCTATGTTCCAACAGAGGATCCTTCCCTCCAATACCAATTTCTTTAGGTATTACAATATTTGTGATAAGGTCAGTCTCTTAGATGAGGTGAGGGCACTGTCTTGGATTTTAAAGCTGAAGTGAATGGGCTTAATTCCTGCAAAATGACAGTGGTTGAGAAAATAACTCTTTTTTTTTTTTTTCAATGTAGTTTATTCAGGAACCTTGAACAATCATCTGACCCTGGGGAAAGCCAGCCCACAGCTTAAATAGCCTCTGGGTAGCCAACCCAAGCGTGCCACGTAGGCAATGCAGATAGGTCCACATACACGGAAGCAAGCCAGATCCTCAGCCTAAGCCAAATATGGAGTTGTTTGTGACAGAGAGCACTCACCATCGGGAAGGTGGAAGGCGGAAACCAGCTCCATATTTAAGGGGCGGCATCACTAGCATACAATATGAGAATTTTTCCTGTGCTGCAAATCTGTCTAAAAAATTGTCTAGCTATATTTTAGGTAATTGGACTGAAGAATTTGATACTATGATGGAGAAGTTGAGAGTGGCCATTGTCACGGTAAATTCTACCAGAGTGGACACAGGACTAGCCACAGGATTATCATCATGGATTGCTGCAGCCATGAATCATCTGAAGGAATGGGCGGGCATGGGAGCGTTAGCAAGCCTTCTGGTGTTGGTCTCCTTGGTTTGCCTGTGGTGTATATGCAAGATTAGAGTCTCACAACAGTGTGATGCAGCCATGATCATTCAGGCCTTTACAGCCATTGAAGCAGGACATTCTCCCCAAGCATGGTTGGCTACCATAAAAAGCTAAAATGTTATGCTCAGGATGCGAGGCTAAGCACTGCACTCAGGGACAGCCGCTTTCGACCCAGAAAAGAGCATGTCTGATTGCATGCGGGTTGATGCCCCAGGTCCCGCCTCTGAGAAAAAGGTATTGGTCGGGTCTGATGCTCTTTGGGTGGATGACACCTAAATGAACATCAGTACAAAGTCCCAATTTATTTCTAATATCAGAGATCAGACCTCTACTCTTGCCTGATGCGTCTAAAACAAAAAGGGGGAACTGTAGAGAGCTGCGTAATGCATAACTCTTTTATTCCAGCTAATAGTGTCTCTTTTCTTCATTCACACAATACTTAAAGGAATGAATGTTTGATGATGATGATGATAATTGGTTGGTGATGATGGTGAGAATCTTCCAAAAGAGAGGTATTCGATACTTTGGAAACCAAGAATACATAAAGAAGTGAGTCCCTGTTTTCATATCTCAGACACGCAATTTTGATTGATAGCCTTGAGATACTAGAAAAAAAAAATTACCAATGGGTGCACAGTTACCTACAAAGACATGTTAAAACCATGAGGGAACACACGGAAAGTGAGTTTTTAGGTGATACAATACTTTTGGATCGTTACAGCATTTGGTACTGCCTGAGTGAACAGATCATCGAAAATTTCCCTGCCTCCCACAGTGAGGTGGGAATCACATGAAGCTTAGATTTGTGTGGTCTTTTGAAATCATAGAAACCCAACCAGAAAAGACTCATTATTTTTCCTATTTTTGCTTTAGGGCTTTAAAAAGCAAACTAAAATTCTTCACTGGAGGCTGAAACATGAGGAATTCCATAAACTCTAAGTCAGCCTGCACTGCACAGTGCTTGCACTAGAAAGCACTACACTACCTTAAAAGAAAATAAAAAGGAGATTAATACAAATGTCACCTACTGTGCATATTAATATGTGGGTAAAATTCACCTTTGTTCCATAATAATATATTAAGACACCTAGCACAGTTTCCTCAACTGTAGACTCAGGACTGCCTTTCCTGAGTGCTAATTATGGTGACTCTGTTTTCTTTTTCTTCTGTGATAGTATGTATAATGTCAGTTTCTATACTCTCTTAATTAATAAGCATGATTACTTAATCTGAGTAACCATTAACAAATTAATAATATGTACAATTTCAAAAGTCAGGGCATAAGTGTTCATCGAGTACATTAAGTTTTAAAATATTATTTAGCATTATATATTTCAGATATTTGGAGAAGTTCTCAAGTTCAAACATAACTGCAGGGCTGGTGGACCAAAACCAACATCTTCTTTGTAGAGTTGTTAATTTGCTATTCATGGCAGAGTGGGCAACCTTTAAGCCATATATGTACCGCCAACAAAAACAGACTCAGGTAGGTTGTATTCCTACGCATTGTGCCTTCACAGACATGCATTATTGCACATGTATGTGTGTAATAATAATAAAGAAAAAGTGAATGATAGAACATAGGAGTTTGGGGAAAGATAGATGGGAGGCACTAGAGGGAAGAAAGAGAAATAGAAATCTGTGCGATTCTACTTCAATTAAAACGATATTAAGTAATAAATAATTTAGGGTTGGTAGCAGGAATAATAATAAAAGCTACAACAGTTTCAGAGAATTTTGGTTGTATATTGATTATTACCAAGCACTGTGTTATATTATTTAGCATGGAGTTTTGTTTTTCTCCAAAGCTCATGTCTCTCCTCACTCTTCTATTTTGATGTCTCTTAACAACAGCCAATATGAGAAAAGACTTTCTAGTGAACAGAGATCAATTTTAAGTATCTCAATTTTGATTCGAATTCACTTCAAAATAACGCTTGCTTCTGCTGCTGATACATGCTATTTTAAGTTTAGGTTCCCTTAATTTCTCTGATTTCTCATCACTGAAAACCTGGTATATAGGGAATAATGTATTAGTATGTTATTTTTTTTTAAATTTGGTGAATGCATAAATGAATAATTATTTAGAGATGATAATCTCTCACTGTCTTTAGACTAATAAAACTGGATACCAACTTCATATAATTTGCTTAGCAAAACCTCTAAACGTCAGATAAACCTCCGATAAACTTCTAAAACTGGGTGTTCATGAGCTAGATTTTGGTTAAGGTTCCTGGAGATGTGGCCCAGGCTTGCCTGGGAGGGCCATCTTGCTTGAGCTGTTATTATTTTTTTATGTAAAAGAGAAATCTTTGTGGCTATCAGAGTAAGAATTCTTAACTCGCTGTATACAGAATCTAAGAAGAAATCACAGACCTTTAAAAATGTTTATTTCTTACAAGAAATCAGAGTCTTTAAATTTTGAACCAGAGACATTATATAAAGCTGCATGCTAACAAGAGCCAGTAGGCATTATGGACATGTGTGTGGAAAAACAAAAGTATGATGAATAAAAGTATGATGAATATATTTACGGGGTACTGTCTCCTGACTTAGTTTTGAAACACAACTTTTTTTTTCCTCCTTCTACTGTCTCTGATGTAAATTCAAAGTCAGGAGAATAATTGGAGAATTGGAGAGCTAAAGGCATATCCTGTACATGACAGGGGCAAGCCCAAAGGAGGAGACAGGGGAAGGCATGTAATAATAACTTTTGAATCCTTCTAGAAAAATCAAAAAGATTCATCAAGTGATAGGTAATTACACTTACCTCCAGACTCTCTACATTTTAGGCCACCAATGTAGCACTGTAGGATATTCATTATGAATTGTGTGCTCCTTGCTGAGAAAGTCTTTGTAACCTTTTCTCTACCTCCATGCAAAAGAAAATAGAGGTCGAACAGTCTTGTCTGTCAGACAATATTTTAATCATTATTTTTCTGATTTCTAAATATATAATACCAGAAGTATGTGTCCTAACATGTCCTAACTGCTTGACAAATATTTTGGTTAATTTTCCTTGTCATAAACTTAAGTAATTCATGCTAATAAAGATTGAAGACATATTTATAGCAAAAGTAGAAAAACGTTTTCCCCACTATTCTATGTTTATTATCATTATTACTATTACTATTATCATCATCATTATTATTTACAATCTATTTATTTTGTATCCAAGTGGTAGCCCCCTCCATCATCTTCTCCTGGTCCAGCCCTCACTCACTCTTCCTACCCTATCCCTCTTCCCTAGTCCACTGATAGAGGAAGTCCTCCTCCTCTGTCTGACCCTGGCATATCTGGTCCCATCAGGACTGCCGTGATTTCTTCCTCTATGGGCTGAATAGGTTGCCCCACCAGGGAGAAGTGACCATGGAGCAGGCAATCGAGTTCATGAGATCCATACGGAGACTGAGTTGTCTATGGGTTACATCTGAGTAGGGAGTCTAGATCCTCTCCAAGCACGGTCTTTGGTTGATGCATCAGTCTCTGCAGTACCGCCTAGGTAGGCCCTGCATTTTTTTCTTTGTTGATTTCCTTGTGTGACTCCTGTCCCCTCCAGGCCCTTGTATATCCCTTCTTCCATAAGACTCCTGGAGCTGTGTCCAAAGTTTGGCTGTGAGTCTCTGCATTTGCTTCAATCCCCTGCTGGTTGAAATCTTTTAGAGGACCTCTGTGGTACATTGCTAGATTACATTAGTACTATAGTGTGTGTGTGTGTGGGGGGGATTCAATTGTAAGCAAACCTGCTTTCTAAAGATTAATAAATAAAGCACTACTTAAAACTTGAAATTCAACACATTAGATTACAAAAAAGAAACTAGATACATGCTTATTTAATAAGAGCTCTTTTCAGTTGATGCATTAATTCAATACTTCCTATTGGGTTTAGAGCAGATATATGTTACATTCTGAAGTAATTTGATTCAAATAAAGGCAATGATAAAAATATTTTCTATAATTTTACAAAAGAGGCCCATTTCATAAAGAAAGCTTAAATCGATGGTTCACCAAGCTGTATAAAGCTTGCTTTGCAGTTTGATCAAGTTATGTATATTTGTGTCTGTTACTATTTCCAATAGTGACCAATGTTAAGACAAATTGTTAATGATGTAATCTAGAAGGTAACAAACTTATTTCTACCTAAAGCCAAATATTATAAATTTTGGGCTTTGTGTTTCCACTGTTGTGTCTTCTGAATTTCATCACTATTTTAAGTTAAGAGCAGCCATTGACAATAAATGGGCTTGGCTATATCACAATAAAATGTCAGAGTTTGACGTTTTTTGTTTTGTTTTGTTTTTACTTTTGGATCAATAAGATGGCTTATCTGGTAATAGGCCCTTAACAAACATAACAACCTATGTTGTATCACAAATTCCCACGTAGTTGGAAGACAGTACTAACACTGACTTCTTTGATCTCCCTAGATACACCTATATAAATATATGCACTAAATATATGATTAGAATTAAAATATTTTAAAAAAGGAAATTACAAAAAATTTAATCATTCTCTTGAAAAATTAATAATCTTGCAGAATGGTCTTTAAAGGGAAGTGTTTTAGTTCAGAAGCATCCAAAGGGTCAAAAGAAGTCTTTCAACATATGACCAACAAAAACAGCATTTTACCAATTCAGTGGCCTAATTCAGCTACCTACAGAACAGTTGTACAATATGGGAACCTTGTTTCCTACATGTTTTCCATATTGTATGCAGTTTTTTTATTTCTGAATTACTTATTGAAATTTGGCAGAATAGATCAACTTTCTTCTACAATCCAGTGATTCTGCTTGTCAATAAACATCTCAGTGTGTAACTGCAAGGGACTAAACCCATTTTTAAGTCCTTAAAATCTTCCTGTAAATTATTAAAATATCGATGCAAACCAAATAAGCTACTGAAGTGAAGATTACACATAGTGAGGATAAAGCACTGGGGGTAATTTACAAAATAGCCCAGCAGAAACAATTTGAGGGTAAAAACTCTTCATCCTTCCTGAGCTTTTTGCAAAGTGCATCTTCATTCTTATTCATAGCAATACACTGTCTACATCACTTCCACTTTAATGCTTCTGCCTACTTATCTGCTGATATTACCAGCACGCAAGGGTCCTTTACATGCGTTTTCAGCTGCGTAAAGTCTGTTTAGAGGGTTTTACTAGAGTCAGCTGAGAGCTTTAGTTTCCTTAGTGGACTACAGTTTCTGAAGTTTGATCATTTCCTTAAGCAGCCTGCCACAATGTTTTCTTTACCTTATCATCTTATTACCATTTAAAGCTTGAGCACTTCAGCCACTTAAATTAGCAAAACCCATTTTCTCCTTTCACTGACAATAACAAAATAGATCTATTAAAACTTTGCACTGGTGAAAAAGAAAGAAAAACAAAAGGAAAGTTTAGGATTTAGCTGGAACTAAGCAAAATTCTCCTGTCCCTGCTGACTCAGATCTTCCCACATCTTATTTACCTTTCTTGTTGCTGGCAAACAGAAAGATTGAAGCAAATTCTATGTCTTTTATTTCAGTTACAGCCCACTCTGTCCTCAACCCCAGCATTCTAACCAGAATGTTCCATCTACCAGGCCCCAAGGAACTTAGCCTTGACGATTAGTTATAATATAACAGAAAAGATAAATAACCTGTAGCAATAGAAAAAAAAATAAGCATGTATTTCCTTTATCATAAGGAAATTACTAAGTCCTATTTATCCCAGGTGTGTAGATTTATGTTATCAGCATCTGCTGTGAATCACACAAAGTTATTATTTTCATTCTACAGCACCAATGGGTGTTTATGAAAATAACTA
Organism: Meriones unguiculatus; assembly: GCF_030254825.1. Lineage (NCBI taxonomy): Eukaryota > Metazoa > Chordata > Mammalia > Rodentia > Muridae > Meriones > Meriones unguiculatus. The sequence goes on along the minus strand of NC_083357.1, from coordinate 77,561,765 downwards.
CACGCTATACAATTTTGATTGCACAGAGAGAAAAATAGTTATTTGGAATGCAATTTGGACTGCAATATTTCTTTTTCATTTGCCTCTCATTTGGCAGCTTATTCTACTCAAATATTATCATCAATATGCCATACATAAACTTAAATTCATCACAGTCATCACTGGTACTTAGGCTTATTAACTAAACAGCAATTACAGTATAGTATGGTAGGAGGATTATGGGAGTATGTAAAACTATGTTTCAGTATTTTCTTCTTTATTGCCCAATGTGATTTTTGTTGTTGTTACTAACAACACAATGTAAACAACTATATGTAAATGTTACCAGCCATAATTTAACAATCTGTGTGAAGGTATAAAATGTGCCATTCATAACATCATATTAAGTCATTCCTCTATAAAATTTGACAACCTAGCATTTTATAAAATAAAATATGTTAATAACAGACTGCACAGAATATTCAACTATAGCACAGTTTTCCAAAACAATTGAGGTCTGTACCTTACTTACTTTTCTATCACTGTGAAGAGACACCATGAGCAAGGCAACTTATAAAAGAAAACATATATTAGGGCCTATGGATGTAGAGTGTTAGAGGTCATGATCATCATATAGCAAAACATCTCTTCAGACAGGAGGCACGGTACTGGAGCTGTAGCAAAGAGCTACATTAGATCCACAAACACAAGGACAAAAAAACACCTGCCTGAGAATTGGAATAGGATTTCAAAAACTCAAATTTAGCCCATATGACACAACTCCTCCAACAAGGTCACTCTGCCTAATCTTTACAAATTAGTACCACCAAGAGGGAAAACAAGCATTCAAATATATGAGCCTTTGGGAGAATTCTTATTTAAAACATCATAGTCTGATATATGAAAAAGATCACAGAGTACTGAATCCCACCTCAAAATTAAAAAAAAAAATCCCAGAAGCAAAAAGACACACACGGTATATACTCACTCATATAAACATACAACATAGAATAAACCCACTAAAATATGTACATGTAAACAAACTAAGCAAAAGAAAGGACCGTAACTAAAATGTTCAATCCCCATCCTGAAAGGCAAAGAGGATGGACATCAGAAGAAAAAGAAAACAAGAAACAACCTAGGAACCTGCTCCAGAGGGCCTCTGAAAGCCTCTGCCTTGAAGACTATCAAAGCAGATGCTGAGCCTAATGGCCAACTGACGGGCAGAGTTAATGGAATTTTATGTAAGAAGTGGGAAATAGTAAGAGCTGGAGAGGACAGGAACTCCACAAAGAGAGTAACAGAACAAGAAAATTTGAACACAGGGAACTTCCCAGAGACTCATACTCCAACCAAGGACTATTCATGGAGATAACCTAGAACCCTGACAATGCAGCCACTTCTGATGAGAACTGATAGACTAAGATGAGAAAGAAGGAGAGGAGGACCTCCCTTATCAGTGGACTTGGGGAGGAGCATCCATGCAGAAAGGGGGGAGGGTGGGACCGGGAGGGGAAGAGGGAGGGGCTTATGAGGGGATACAAAATGAATAAAGTGTAATTAATAAAAGTTAAATAAAAAATTTAAAAAAAACATCAACAATAAAACAGTGGTTTTAAAGTCCAGTGGAATGTCTCCAATGGTAAAATTCCTGTCTTAGAAATAATAAGACCCATTTTTTTCCCCAGTACCCACATGAAAGTTCAGAAGCTCATATAAAATCCAATGGCTGAAAAAGGGTTTTGTAAGAAAGACAGATCCCTTGTTCACTGGTCAGAGATAGATGAACTCAAGATTCGATGAGAATCCCTGTCACTAATAATAATAATAATAATAATGATAACAATGGATGATGATAGTCAATGTCAACCTCTGGACTACACACCCGATATCACCTATATACAGGTGAACATGCATGACCATGCACTCACAGTACACATATCCATATAGGAATAAGATTTTTTTATATTTTCAGTTTTCACTAAAATACTATGTGCATTCCTTCAAGGGAAACTGATAAGTTATTATAAACCTTTTCAGCTGTTCTTCTCTGTGGCAGAGGCTTCCCCAGACAGTGCCGAGCCAACATGACGCCAAGCCATCTTATGATAAAACAAGGACACACAACTTGCACGCATCTCACTGCTGCCACAGCAATTTTGTATATAATATAGTAGACCATTGATAAGTCTCTTGACAATGCTCAGCATCTACAATGATGAAATTATTCCTCTCTTTATTTTTATGCTTAGGAAGAGTTCAGTGGAATATTCTTGTCTGCCACACACAGGGATAATTCAGAGAACTGGTTTTAGGAATCTATTATTAAAGTTATTCCATAATAAAACCATTATAGTAGACTTTTTGAGACACAGATATGTTGTTGTTAAAAGTGACCCTGTCTTATTATACTGTTTATTAAGGACAAAACGTGAAGTTTGGATCCACAATGCTACCTTAAAGAAGAAAATCATCATAAATTATTTTCATGTAATATGAAAGAAATCATATATTTCAAACACTCAAAATATTTAGACTTGGAGACAGAAACCTGTTTGTTAAGGAGTTTAAAAGATTATCATGGCTACTACTATTTGTCTAAATAACAAATTACAATATTTAATGTAACAAAATCATACTTTCAACATTTTTTTTTCTGAATTTACCAGGTACATTGATATCATTGCAGCCCTGTTCTAATTTGCATATATTAACACAGTTTTGTATTCACTATTTAATAGCTCCATTAAACAACATGATGCAACTAAAGGCTTGACTACAATTAGGCAGTGAGTAAAAAACTCTATGCGCTCTCTCTTCAGGCTCTATGTGCACCAAAATGATCTGCTTTTCCTTTTCTTGTATTTATCCATTGACGACTATAAACTAGAACCTCAGTCCCTGTTCAATGACATCCTGCCAATAAGACTTCAAGTTCAGATTCTAAGCTATTCTATGAGTCTTTAAAGTCAGCAAACACCCCTCTATAACATAATGATGACTCTGTAAGTTGACGTCCATATTTAAAAGCTAAAATGCAAACTTCATTTTTTTTTTTTTTGAACACAATACTGCTGTGTGGCACAGATGTTCAGGTGACATTTACACCATTAGCAAGAAGTGACTCATTTTATATTTGTTATATGACAGTTTTCAGTGAATTTACTCTTTTAAGACCACAAGGATCTTGGTTTTTCACACATTTTGAACATAGGGCATCAGGTACAAAATACTAAATTATAACTCTTAAAAGAGCACCTCAAGCGTATTAATTCAGACTACGTATTCCATTGTCTGGTTCATCCTTCACTTTCAGGCTGATGTTTCTCTGAAGTTTCAAGAATATGATTAATTTCATGTACTTGTAAATCATCCATTTGAAAGAAAATATTTTAAGCATATCTGTTATGCTTATATTAGTGAGCAAAAAAATTTTATTTTATACAGAAATTTTCTGTTTAATATGTAATTACATATATTTTAAATTTAAATTTAATTTAATTTAAGTTGGTTCTCTTTAGTTACAAGACAGATAAATGTGTGTAAGCACATGCACTCACACAGGCACACACCCACAGTAATCTAATTATCGATTATGTGGAAGGATCCTATTTGATTGGCAAGATGTAACTTGATGAATTGACATTCATTTTTCTTTTTTAATTATTACTTTTTACAATTTATTAACTTTGTATGGCAGTTGTAGCCCCCTCTCTCCTTTAACTTAATATATGAATAGAAGCCCTGGGAAAATTGCTCAGTGGTTGAAGGAACTGGTTGCTCCTGCAGAGGACCCACCACAATCTTCTAAGTAGAACATTAATACACACAAAATAACATTTAATATATAAGTACAAAGAGCTGTGTTTTATTGAGCATGCACCATGTTCCATAGATTGGTGTCAGTGATTGTTTAGTGTATACTGCTATAATCAGGAATTAAATTTTGTAGAACAGAAGCAAAAAAAAAAAAAGCATTTTATACCACTTTTAAAGTTAGTTGAATCGGTGGCGAACCTATGGAAAAATGCCGTGATGCTCATGGAATTTTACTCAACTGCATAAACTTTGTAGGTAATTTGTCTCCTTGAGGATACTATCCTTACTTACCAGACACTAGGAAATGTAACTGCCTCAGCTGACACTGATGCCTGATGAGCTGGATCAGATAGAATCCACTGCTTCTTCCTTTACCAGGAAGAGTGATCCTTGGTCATATTGTCATGGGATCAGAGTCTGCATCAGTGTCAGCCTCAAAACCTGACAGTCCAGCCAAAACTAGAACATGCCTCCAGAAGCCAGAGAAAGTGTAATACAACTTAGAATTAGCATGTTTACCATCTATATATCATATGATAACATCAACGACCCATATTGTAAAATATTCCATACATCCAAAAGAAATGGGTACTGCAGAGCCATGCTCAACCCAGCGTGACCTACACCACCTCATTCAGCTTTACCTCCCGACGCATTAGAGCATGGAAGCATATTGTAAAAACGTGACAACAAAATAAAAACACGAGGAATAACAAAACTGAAAAGATTCTCTCTTTTTTTTCATTATTGAAACAATACAAAGCTCACATTTTGGAAAACATAATACATAACATCATTGATGCTTTAAACTGCACTGGATCCCATGATCAGAAGCTTCACTTTGTTTAACCTAAGACTGACTAGCCTGCTAAATGAAGATATCGATTACAAAGTCAAGTGTTTTCTTAATTTAGTAAGTAATTCCAGCAAATGTATTAGAAATACGCTGTTCTTGGGCCCCCAAAGAAATACTCTTTCATTTGAATTCAGTTGTCAGGGAGATGAAACCAAAGGAAGATCTATGTAACACCATTCACTTGGGATAGAAAGTCATTAACAAACATATCTATGAAAATATTTTGGCCAAACACTCTGAAGAACTAACCAACTAACTCCACATCCCATTCCTGGTCCTAGAACACACTTCATTCATTATTCAAAAAAAAAATTTATTTAGGGACATGCCAAGCACACTGTTGGATCAAAGCACAACCCAATGACAAAAGTAAAACAGAGTCATGCTTCCACCTTGAAGGATGAAAGAGTGAAAAGTTCTAATCTTAAACAAAGGCTATTGAAATCTAAAATGTAGTGTTATTTCTGCAGTTATTTTTGCCTGCAGTATCTCTCATTTCTATGTCACTCCCAATATAATTGTCAAGCATGGTTTGTGTCTCAGCACACTTTCCATATCTTTTCTTTTGCCTTCCCTTCCATATGCTTGATGCTTTCCTGCCAGTGGGTTTCTATTTCTGTTTCCACAAAAGAGAGAAAGGATAAAAGATATCACTTTGCCTGCTGTGCACTAAACTGAATAAGGAAGTTATATGCATCAAATTCATCACTTGGCACCATTCTTTCCAGTAATATATCCCACACTACTCATTCTCAGGTCAGCAAACTGTTCTTGTCCCATAACTATGGATATGTGGATATAGCCTTTCCTTTGGTAAACATATGTATTTTTTTCTTTCAAACTATAGTACCACTAAGCAGGAAAGAAAGTCTAATGAATCATTTGTCTTATCATCTATAAGATTTAGTGTCGGAATATCTATCCCCTGATCCTTAAGCCTAAAGATTCCCCTCAACAGAATCAGCTTCACTTCTAGACTGAATGTTTACATGTCCTAGAACCAGGGTCAAAGAACACAGGGTTGGATACAGTGAACAGACCTCCACACTCTGCTTGAAGTAAGATACCATCTGTACAAGATGTGTTTGAATTCGCATGGAGCTGCCTACCACAGTCAGACCTGAAGTCATAAGAGGACAAGGGGAAATCAAGTATAAATACCGTTGAATACTTGATGGAGAAGTAATTTTAGATGTTCCCTGACAAAGCTAACGTAGGTATTAGCTAATTTTGTCAACTTCTCTTCTTTGCAGACTAGCTAGTTTTGGAGGTGCAGTTTTAATCAAAGCTTGAGAAAAAACAATGTGTTTTGGAATAATTACCTTCTTGGATAATAATTTTCAAATTCTGGAAAGCCGAAAGTCTAAAACAAAACAAAACAAAACCATGAGCTTTAAAAATATTGGAGTAAATGGCTTGTAGATATTCACTAAATAGCAACAAACAGAAGTATGTGCTTCATATGTCTTTTCCAAAGATCAGGTATTGTATCATCCTCGGTGCTGGACAAATGGAAAGGTGAGTGGTGTGATTTAGAGATCTGGCCATCACAGTCACCACTGTTAACTTTATATTTACCATTATGAAGTTATTATTAGGCATGCCAGGAAGGGTTCAATCCCCAGCAATCACATAGGGCTCCATAACCATGTATAATGAGATCTGGAGCCTTCTTCTGCTGTACAGGCACACATGCAGGCAGAATACTGTGTACATAAATAAATAAATCTTTAAAAACAAAACAAACACAAAACAAAACAAAACCATTCCAGGAACTATGTTCTTTGGGAACAAGACAGGCCAGGTGAGCCAGGGAAAGAGTAACAACCTGGATTTTAGATGATGTAGCTACTCAGATCTAACTACAAAACTGCTGGAAAAAAGATGGAATACACAGCGAAAGTCCAGTGGGAGTTTGTTTTGTTATGTTTTTCTGTTGCTGTTGATACATTTGAGATCAGGAGGTGTCCTAATTATAAACTTTGAAAGCATTTTGAAATGCTAATTTTTCATACTTTTAAAAATATTGGCAAATAATTTTCAAGGTGTTTAAAATGTGTGAATATAAACACATGTACTGGCAATATTCCTAACCATTGAGTACAAATATGTTAATTACTTCCTGCTCAAATGGACAGGGACTAGAGTTATTATTTTGATTTTTGTTTAGGGCTGCAATAAATTATATGAAACCAATTCAGTGGGTCAATATATGTGTGTGTGTGTGTGTGTGTGTGTGTGTGTGTGTGTGTACTTTCTGTTTTTTTTCAATGCAGTTTATTCAGGAACCTTGAACAATCATCTGACCCTGGGGAAAGCCAGCCCACAGCTTAAATAGCCTCTGGGTAGCCAACCTCAGCATGCCACGTGGGCAATGCAGATAGGTCCACATACATGGAAGCAAGCCAGAACCTCAGCCTTAGCCAAATGTGGAGTTGTTTGTGACAGAGAGCACTCACCATCGGGAAGGTGGAAGGCAGAAACCAGCTCCATCTTTAAGGCATAGCATTCCGCAGCTCTCTACAGTTCCCCCTTTTTGTTTTAGACGCATCAGGCAAGAGTAGAGGTCTGATCTCTGATATTAGAAATCAATTGGGACTTTGTACTGATGTTCAGTTAGGTGTCATCCACCCAAAGAGCATCAGACCCGTCTGATACCTTTTTCTCAGAGGTGTACTTTCAATGATCAGAAAGATGCTTGGGTTGACTGATTGATTTGTTGGTTTATTGAGATGAGTTCTTTCCATGTATTCAGGCTGGCCTAAATTTTTATATCCTCTAGTTGTGCTGGAATTATACCTATAGGCCACTAAATATAGATTATCTAAAAGTTCTGAAAGTTTTAACTGAAGACTGTCATAAGACACTCAAATACATGGAGTCTAGAATTTTATTCTACTTTAATATTTTTCTCCATCCAAAGACAGTTTTTATGATTCTGCAAATCAGTAAGGTTTGTTTATTGTTGTTGTTTTGATGGTGCTTTGGAGTTCATGTGTTGACATACATTCAATAGAGGGATTTGCACACTAACTGATTCACAACCAAATAATTCTGATTTTTTCTCAATCTGGTAAGTGCACAAGGATGATCTTAGTTGCCTACTGTTTACTTTCAACCTATAATGTAGAATAAGTTAGGTTAAAAACTGGTGACAATTTCATTATATCACCAACTGAGCAGCATTACCATATTCCTTTTATCCGTGTAAAATTTAGTTCTGTATTGAAAAGTATTTTTTATTTATTATTGAAAGTTTCATACAAAAAATCTATGTTTTTCTTTTTCATTCTTTTATTTTCATGTATTAAACCAAACCTGAATTCTTTACTAATTAAGATTTAAAACCTTAAGTATGTTTATGTTTTATTAGAAACTTTTAGATATTTTCTTTTAGAAATTAATATAATAAATTTATCTTAGTAAATGTAATAATTTATGTTCTATTAAAATTTTAAGAAACAGCTTGTAATAAGCCGGTAAAAGGAGAATTTTATAATGACAATGACAACCACTATCAATTCAGTAGAAATGACTCAAGAAGTGTTTCTCCTGCATGGAATAACAAGCTCGGGTTTGACTCTGAATTAAATCATGAAAATCATGGCAATCCTCTGAGCTTAGTCTCCAGCGTGCCAGGATTACAGGTATGGACCAATAAACTGAGTAAATCATGTTACTTCTTGGTAATGCTGGGCATTTATCCCAGCACATTGCATATGCTAGGTAAGTCCTCTATCACTGAACTCTAGTTACAGCCATACAAGATGGTTCTTTGTGAAGAAGAAAGACTAAGTATGTCCTGGGATGCTTCTGTATGTGATATAAATATCTTATGAAATAATTTACAGGTCATGAAATAAATGTCATACTTTTACCCCAGTTTGCTCTTATCAAATTATACTGACTCCAAGCTAGTTCTTTCTGAATGATTGCTTTTATTTTTAGACAGCATTCATATGTTTCACTTAATAAGAATACAGTAAAATTTCCCTAAATGATATTTACTAAATGCACAATAAGGCATTCCTCATGTCTTTATAGTTGTCTTTAGAATTAATCCTATATGGTTTCACAATATAATTTTTGTAGGTACGTATAAACAATTAAACATTCTGGGACAAAATTATTCACAGAGGATGGAAAAAATGGCTTCAAATTTATGAGACTTTGTTAGGTTTTTTATCCTAAAACGTGAATATTAACATCTGGACCCTCAGAACTCTAAGGCATTCTTCTTTGGTCTGTGTCGCTGCTAGTAGATTTAACTATTCCCAAGCATATCTATCTAGAGCACTCCTTTCTGAAAGGAAAACAGTAACAGAGAAGCTACAATGTGTATCTGACTTTACTCATCTTCAAAATACTGAATTAATAGGTTTAGGATGTTTCTTTCGTGTAGGGGACTTTATTATAATTTTAGGGAGACTTTTTATATTGATAACAGTTTTTGAATCATGATACACGGTAGGTCAGGGCTGGGTACATTTACTCATACTTTCTGAATTTGGTCAGTCTTGTTTAGTATATGTAGCTCAGAGAAAATAGGAAGGGCTCAAAGAATCTTTTAAGGGTGTATCTCTTATGAAGGATTATATACAAAGAAAGGCTCAGGGGGAAAAATGCAAAAGAAGGTGCCTAAAGAAAAGTCACCCAGCTGTAGAGGGGTAGTTGACAGAGTGTGGGGCCGAAAACCTCCTCCATGTGCCAAGGAACTGGAAACCATGAGAGTCTCTACCTCCAAGTGAAGCCTTCAAACTTTCTGCACATTCTTGTGGGAACAAACCCTTACTAAACTGGATCAATTAAGCACATTATTTTCAGAAAATATAGATAATAGTGCTATAAAGAGATATAGTATTTATTATAGCATTCTGCTTAATGTTGTTTAATTTAGATGCCTGTATACAAGGAAGGCAATAATTGCATTGGTGCTTAATGTACTGGGACCACATTATAGCAATCCTATATAAGAAATGAAGTGTTGGAGGAAAACAGCTTTATATGCAATGTGAGGTAAATGAATATTTTATTGTGCACCCTGGGTGCTTGATAAAAATGGAATTCTTCTGATTGTCATTAGTTCAACACTGAGAGTCATGTAATAAGTACTCATGGGTGTCACACCACAATTGTCTCTTATTCTTCGACACAGCTTGAAATTCAGAAAGTAGGGACACAGCTGCTAACAAAGGAAGCGTTCGATATTTATTCATTATCTGCCACGATTCCACTGCCACTTGAAACAGATAAATTATGAGGGGTATTTTAACAACTGGTACTTCAGCTAGTAATCAGAATGTGTGCGGGTCAGGACGAATTCATGTGGCGTCGAATGGAGCAATCTTTCATAGAAGTCTGAGAGTGCCTGATCGTTAAGCTTTAGGACGCTTATGCACATTCATTTTGAACATTTTAAGTTTTGAAAAATGGAATGAGAATAGTCTTTATTGCTGTGTTGGACAGTCTTGCTCACAAAACTGAATTACAACTTCTGTAATTTTTACAAGGGCAGACTCATTCACTTTTAAATATAAACTTATTTTCTAAATTAAAAACATATTGGTTAAAGAGTTAACGGGATTACACATTATACAAATTCTCTAAGAATTTTAACTAATCGTAGAGATATAGAATCTGATGCACATTCATTAAATTCAGGCCTGTGAGTGAAAAGAGAAGGGTGGGTAAAGTCATCTAATAAATTTATTTAAGGTTATTTAAGGTTTTAGATTAATATATTGCACATAAATTTGACAAATGCTATTTTATCATCTATTATTAAATGTGAATGTAAAAACCGAGACATAGTAAACTTAGATATTTCAACAAAGATTAGTTCCAGGACAAAATTGGAATGAAAAGTTAAAATATGTGGCTTCCAATAGAGCTGCATGTTCATTTCATAAAACTGTGAACACCATAAACTTGTTTGCTACAAATTCATTAACTTCTTGCCATCAGTTGGACTTCTTATCATATCAGTGTGCCTAAACCATCTACACAGGATTTTTTTTTCTAAATGTTTTAATATGTGTGGCCTAAATTAACTGAATTTAGGGGAGAGGGCAGTTATTTTCAGTAACATTGCCTTTTTATTGATTATCTATCACCTATCATCTATCTATGTATCTATGTGTATCTATCTATGTATCTATGTATCTATCTATGTATCTATTTATGTATCTATCTATCTATCTATCTATCTATCTATCTATCTATCTATCACTTATTCTCTCCCCATCCAACATCTTCCTATCACTTATTTATCTTTCTGATATATATATATATATACATATATATGTATATATATACACACACACACACACACACACAATTCAGTGTTGCTTTTAAGTGTGTTCAAACAAAATTATGGTTGTGAACAGAACATTTCCAAAATGCTTCAACACACCTATATCTGTCCTATATGGGTCATCTGTAATGATATAAACTGTTTAAAAACTATATTTTCTTAGTGTAAATATACCTTTTATCTACTGGTGTAATTGTCTCTGAAGCTTATTACTGAATAAACTTACCCTTTCAGCTCTTTCTGAACTCTGGCTGGCTGGTTCAAATCTGGTGTTCTGGCTCAAACTCCCCTCCAAGGTGACGGATTCAATCTGGCTTCTCTCAGCTTCCCACTGAATTGCTCTCCTTGGCCTCAAACCAACTCGAGCAATTTGTTCTAATCTTTTGGCTGCTTTTTATGCTCTGGCTTCAACTGTCTCTGCGGACTTGCTCTGAACTACACAAACTCACAAACCCAATTGCTACAAACCCAACTCCACTGCATTGACTCTGCACTGTTATTCAACTCATTGACTGGACTAATCAGAACTGCCACTGCACTGCCTCTCAACCGACTCTCCACTCACTGCAACTGACTGACCTAATCTCTCTTCGAGCATGGTTTTTGTTAGAGGTTTGTCTGATGTGTGTACTGGCCCTTGAGATCTGGTTACACATACACTTGTTTTGTAAACCTGCCTAAGACATACCTGATTGGTTGATTAAAAGGCCTATACCTGGGCAGGGCGGAATTGAGTAGGCATGAAGAAAAAAAAAAAAAACACATGGGCGAGGAGGAAGGACTCTGAGGATGGCATGGATGGAGAAAACATCCCGATGAAGAATATAAGCAAGTAAGTATTTATAAGATTATAGACAGAATATAGTTTAGATGAGCATGATTAAGGCAGATGGCATTGGATAGGAGCTGAGAGGTGAAAGTTGAGGTAGAAATATCTGCCCAGACCAACATACGTAAGGCAATTATGAAATCTAATAGGTATCTGTGTCTTACGTTTTATGATAGTGGGTTATATAATACCACCATTATAATCTTAGGGCTAATAATCAATTCTATATAGCCCAACACTCAGTTTTTAAATTACTACAACAGCTTTTGTAAATAGCCTATCTTTCCTCCCTGTTCTCCTGAGAGTTAGGCATATGCTACCTCTAACTCATTCTATCAAATATTCCTCCAGTTCATCACTTTGTACTTCAATTAGACAACACTTTCAGACATGGTGGCTTCCTTCTACAAACTAACTCTGCCTACATTGTTTAGGATTAAAGGTGTGTACTAAGGACAAGTCCGTATTCCAGCCAGAAGAAATAAAGGTGTATGTCATGTCTGCATTCCAGCCAGAATACATACATCACAGGAAGAGAATATATCTTTGTTTCAGCAGGAAACAAAAAGCTGGGGATTCCTTCAAAGTTAATTAAGTTTGAATTTGACCACAAAAGACCTTTTAAATATCTTGGCTACTGAAATAAAGGAAGAGAACCAGAAGAAAAAAATGGGGTTGGGGAGGCCTTGATTGCTGACCCTTCTACATGGCAACAGCCCTAGAGACTGGCTGAGACATGAATGGCTGCAGGAGCCAATGAATCTTTGACCACCTAGTCCTCACTGCTTATTATCACATGCCATCCTGTTTTGTAGCATGGCTAGAAATTTGTTTGGTCACACAGTCCAAACAAACTTTTAAGTGGATAGAAGCCTTTCACCTGATCAAACACAGAGCAGAGACTCATCATTAGCTGGATTGTGCACACCACATATTCCATACATGTGTTAATGCAGACATGTATGTTACCTTGAGAAGTTTGTGTGTTTTCAGAGCAAAATGTTGAAGGGGTATTTTGTAACCTGTGTTTTTCACTGATGCCCTTGTTCCCAGAAATAGGGACTCTGAGTCCTCATATATATTTATAAAAGCCTAGGCCAATATAGTTAGGCATATTCCATAACTTGCTCATAACTAATATCCCATTTAATATTTTCTTTCTTTTTTATTTTTTTAATAGTAGTCACAGTTGATTAACTTTGGATCTCACCTGTAGCCTGCTCCCTCATTCCCTCCCAATCCCATCCTCCCTTCCTCATCTCCTCCCTGCCCCTTTCCAAGTCCATTGATAGGGGAGGTCCTTTTCCCCTTTCATCTGACCCTAGCTTATCAGGTTTCTTCAGGAATGGTTGCAATTCCTCTGTGGCCTAGCAAGGCTGCTCCTCCCTTTGGGGGAGGGGCAGAGGTCAAAGAGGCAGCCATTGAGTTCATGTCAGAAATAGTCCCTGTTCCCCTTACTAGGATAACCCACTTGGATACTGAGCTACCATGGGCTGCATCTGAGCAGGAGTTCTAGGTTATACCCATACCTGGTCCTTGGCTGGAGAAACAGTCTCAGAAAAGACCTCTGTGCCCAGATATATTTGGTCCTTTTGGAACTCCTGTCCTCTCCAGGTCATACTAACTCCCCCTTCTTTCATATGATTCCATGTACTCTGCCAAAGGTTTTCTTATGTGTCTCAGCATCTGATACACTTTGATACACTGATATTTTATAAGTTCTGCCACATATCTGGTTACATCTATCCTCCTTAGTGTCCCTGGGCAAATCCACCACCTCTGCTTATCCCAGAGTTCATATCTCTCTTCCACAACAGCCACTTTCTTACATTCTGTCTCAGCTAAAAGGCCATTAACATTTTATTGGCAGATAATGCTTCCATACAGACACAAAAGATTCCTTCTATATAAAGGAACAGACACAATGAACACAAAGCAAGTGTGTATGATCCAGCCTTGCAGATTGTTTCAAATGCTGTTTGTTCAAAAATCATACACAAGTCAACTTTAAAGCAGCTCTCCAAATTGGTCCAGCCTCATAGACTGCTTCAGTCAAGACTTCAGTTAAGCTCTGAACTTTTCCTATCCCATACAGCCTGAATAATATGTGAAACAACCAGCCCACCCAGGACTTTGGCAATATCTCAGTTTTCTCAATCATGTACAAAAGATTCCTTTACCCACAGAGAGCAAGCAGGATGCAATTTTAAGAAAATGACTCCCCAAATGGCTACTGTACCAAGAGCAATCAACAGATTCAATGCATTTTTACATCAAAACACAAACACAATTATTTACAGATCTTGAAATAACAATTCTCAATTTCATATGAAAAAAAAAACAGAAATAGGTAAAACAATCCTGTTCGATAAAAGATCTCCTGCAAGTATCTCCATCCCCAATCTCAAGCTGTACTGTAGAATAACAGGAATAAAAACAGCATGGTACTGGCATAGAAACAGACTGTTGGATCAATAGAATCAAATCAAAGATCCAGAAATAAACACAAACACCTATGGAAACTTAATTTTTGACAAAGAAGCCAAAACTATACAATAACAGGATCTTCAACAAATGGACCTTGTATAACTGAATATCTACATGTAGAAAATGCAACTAGACCCATATTTATTACCCTGCACAAAGTTAAAGTCCATGTGGATCAAAGATTTCAACATACAGTCAGACACACTAGCTCTGTTAGAATAAGAAGTGGAGAAGAGACTTGATCTCATTGGCACAGGACACCACTTCCTGAACAGAACACCAACAGCACTGGCTCTAAGATCAACAATTAATAAATGAGATCCCATGAAACCGAAACACTCCTGTAAAGCAAAGGACACTGTCATCCAAACAAAACAACAGCCTACAGACTAGGAAAAGATCTTCAACAACCCTACATCTGACAGAGGGCTAATATCCAGAATATATAAAGAACTCATAAAGTTAAACACCAACAAACAAAGTAATGCAATTAAAAAATGAGGTACAGAACTAAACAGAGAATTCTAAAAAGAGAAATATCCAATGGAAGAGAAACACTTAAAGAAATGCTCAACATCCTTAGTTATCAGAGAAATGCAAATCAAATCGACCCTGAGATTTCATCTCATATCCAATTGGAGTAGCTAAGATCAAAAATTCAGGGAATGGTTCATGCTGGAGAGGTTTTGAAGAAAGGGGAACTCTCTTCCATTGCTGGTGGTAACCTTGTAGAACCACTTTAGAAATCAATCAGGTGCTTTCTGAGAAAAATAAGAAAAGTGCTATCTCAAGATCAGGGTATACCACTGCTAGGCATATATCCAAAATATGCCCCACCATTCGATAAAGACATTTGCTCAACTATATTTATAATAGCTTTATTTATAATAGCTAGAATCTGGAAACAACCTAGATATTCCTCAATTGATGAATGGATACAGAAAGTGTGAATGGAATACTACTCAGCAATTAAAAAATAAGGAAATCTCCAGTCCAATTACCTAAAATATAGCTCGACAATTGTTTAGACAGATTTGCAGCACAGGAAAAATTCTCATGTTATATGCTAGTGACTCAAAGTCCAGTATATTTTCATTGACAGCCAAGTTGAGCGATTTGCCATAGGGTATCAATTTGCTCCTGCACGAGGTCAATCCTCTGATTGAACACCATCAAGCTTCCTTTTAGTTGAGCATTAATTCCTTTATGTACAACTAAGGCATGAGCTACATTGGCTAAATGATTATTCAGGGTCTGAGCAGTCTGCCCAGTATGACTCATGGCTAATGCCCTGGTGGTAGCTCCAACAGCCGCCAATGAGATGGTAGTAACAATGGTGGCTGTAGCTACGAAGGAGCAGCTGAGAGTGGCCATTGTCACAGTAAATTCTACCAGAGTGGACGCAGGACTAGCCACAGGATTATCACCATGGATTGCTGCAGCCATGAATCATCTGAAGGAATGGGCGGGCATGGGAGCGTTAGCAGGCCTTCTGGTGTTGGTCTCCTTGGTTTGCCTGTGGTATATATGCAAGATTAGAGTCTCACAACAGTGTGATGCAGCCATGATCATTCAGGCCTTTACAGCCATTGAAGCAGGACATTCGCCCCAAGCATGGTTGAATACCATAAAAAGCTAAAATGTTACGCTCAGGATGCGAGGCTAAGCACTGCACTCAGGGTCAGCCGCTTTGGACCCAGAGAAGAGCATGTCTGATTGCATGCGGGTTGATACCCAGGTCCCGCCTCTGAGAAAAAGGTATCAGACGGGTCTGATGCTCTTTGGGTGGATGACACCTAAATGAACATCGGTACAAAGTCCCAATTTATTTCTAATATCAGAGATCATACCTCTACTCTTGCCTGATGCGTCTAAAACAAAAAGGGGGAACTGTAGAGAGCTGCGGAATGCTGTGCCTTAAAGATGGAGCTGGTTTCCGCCTTCCACCTTCCCGATGGTGAGTGCTCTCTGTCACGAACAATTCCACATTTGGCTAAGGCTGAGGATCTGGCTTGCTTCCATGTATGAGGACCTATCTGCATTGCCCACGTGGCACCCCTGGGTTGGCTACCCAGAGGCTATTTAAGCTGTGGGCTGGCTTTCCCCAGGGTCAGATGATTGTTCAAGGTTTCTGAATAAACTGCATTGAAAAAAAAAATAAGGAAATCATGAAAATTTCAGGCAAATGGTAAAAATCATCCTGATGAGGTACCCGAGAAGCAGAAAGACACATATGATATGTATTCACTTATAAGTGGATAGTAGCCATGTAATATAGGATAAACATAAAATCTATAGTCCTAAAGAAGCTAAACAATAAGGAGGACCCTAGGGAAAATGATTAGTCCTCATTCAGAAGGGCAAACAGAATAGACATTGAAAGTAGAAGACAAGGAACAGGACAGGAACCTTCCACAGAAGATCTCTGAAAGACCCTACCCAGCAGGTTATTGAAGGAGATACTGATACTCATAGCCAAACTTTGGGCAGAGTACAGGAATCCTTATGGAAGAAGAGGGAGAGAGAAAGACCTGGAGGAGACAGGAACTCTATCTTCTACAAGGAGAATGACAGAGCCAAAAATTTCTGGGTCTAGGGGGGTCTGCAGAGACCAATCCTCTAACCAAGGACCATGCATAGAGAGGACCTAGATCTCCTGTTCAAAGCAAGCCCATTGGCTACTCAGTTTCCAAGTGGGTTCCCAAGTAAGGAGTACAGGGGCTATCTGTGACATAAACTCAGTGGCTGGCTCTTTTATTACCTCCCCTTGGGGGATTCAGCCCTGCCAGGCCACAGAGGAAAATGATGTAGCCAGCCTTAATAAGACCTGATAGGCTAGGGTCAGATAGAAGGTCCTTTACTATCAAGAGACTAGGGAAAGGGCACAGGGTAAGAAGAGTGAGGGTGGTCGGGATTGCAAGGAGACTACGGGTGGGGCTGCAGAAGAGATACAGAGTGAATAAATTATAATAAATAAATAAAATAAAATAATGGCATATACATGCAAATAAGTCTCAAATGAATTGACTTAATCATTAAAGTATTTTAAACATTTTGTATTAATTATTTAAGAGTTTGAAAAATGTGTATGCAGTACATTTTGATCATATTCACCCATACACTTCCCTCTAACTTCTTTTTTTAATTCTTTATTAATTACACTTTTCTCATTTTGTATCCCCCCTGTGGTTCCCTACCTCCTCCTGTCCCAATCCCTCCCTTCCCCCCACCCTCTAACTTCTTGGTGATCTATGCCAAGTTTCCAATCCCCTTATCAATATCATGTCCTCTTTTCAAAAAAATAAAATTTCCACTATTTTAGTCAAGAAAGAAAGAAAGAAAGAAAGAAAGAAAGAAAGAAAGAAAGAAAGAAAATGACTTTCTCATTCTCCCGAGGTGCGTGGGTGTTTTTATGTCCTCTGTGTTACGATGTTTGTCATTGTTTAGGGGGGTCTGATGCAAGTTTGTGGTTTTGGTCAGGGAAGAAACAAAGTAAAGGAAGTTAAATTCAGGGATTTCTTTCTGTCGTTCTCTTTCTCTCCTGTATCCCTTTGTCTCTCCTATCGAGTGTCAGTAGGTGAAAAGGGGGTGAATGGGCAAAGTGGAGTATGGAGGGATATAAGGACAAAAGAATAGATACTGTATGTTGGCATGGATAATTGTATCTTGATAGAAATTTAAGGTTATATTTGCTACAACATACTGTATTTATGTTTCAACTCCTGTTTAATGCATTGCGCATATGCAATTCATTGAGAATGTAATATAAAGTTCTTGTCCTTGGAAACTACTATTGCAAACTATTTAGTATAATTAAGAATTAGTTACATATAAATAATCAAATTTGTAATCTTGTTAGGTAATAGTTTACTTAGTTATAAAAATAAGCTTCATTTATCCTTCTGTATAATGTTTTCTAGGTTAAACAGCCAGTAACTAGCTAGAAACAAGCAACATTTGTCTCTTTGGATATACTGAGATAAATAAGTAGCCTTCAAATACTTCAGAGAACTACAAAATATGGCATTTAAGATCCTTTTTAATAATAAAAGACTTTTTTTTTCTGACAGAGAGACACATTAGCTCCTGGAAGCAGCCCCATGCTACTTCAAAGAATATGATGGCTGTGAAAAGCCTCCACGTGCTTCAACTGTGGCCAGGCTAGCCACTGAGCAAAACACTGCCCTTACCGTGAGAACTGAGAGCAGACTGTCCAAATTCTGGACAAGTGTGACATGGTGAAGAAGACTTCCCACTTTTGCTGAGACAAGATAGGCCAGTCCTTCGAAATTCTTTCTTTCGTAGATAAGTCTGTTATGTATTCTGGGCCTGTCAGCCAGAGATTGAATGTCCATCAGAATGTCTATTTTGTCTATTCAGAAGAAATTTGGGTTACTATGCAGAGAGCCAGAAGTCTCTGTCATTTCTATAGTTTTGTAAGTTGTTTGATCTGTACTGCCTGTTTACACGGGTAATATTTACCCTTCTCAGGTCTCTGATGGGTTGAAGACTAGATAGCTATTATCTTGCAGTTTTTCCTGGATCTAAGAAAATGTTTTAGGGTCTAAGAAGATGTTTTAAGTTGAGAAATACATGTTATGAATGAAGAGGATATAAAAGTTTATATGAAAGTGATTTAGGTATAAAACGTTGGACTCACTAAGCTAGTATTTTCTCCAAGGTTGGGAAATACAAAAGGATTAGACATAATGAATATAATTCTTTTATTTTCTTTTAATTAATTTATTTTTATTAATTACAGTTTATTCACTTTGTATTCCAGCTGTAGCTTCATCTACTCCCATGCCCTTCCTGGGAGAAGACTTCTGGAGATTCTTCAGTGTGATATGTGAGGGAACATAGATTTACCATGTGGCAGGTCATGGGCTAGAATATTCAGGATGAGATAGCTGAGCATCTGTCCAGTCAAGGCATATGCTTTTCAATATTAATAATTGTCCGTGACTTTATCTATCCTTTGGCAGGTCCAATTAAGTCTCCCCTATACCTGGGTTTTCATAGATATGTGTTTTGACTTCTTGAAAATAAAGTTTAATTAAAACGTGTACACATGTTCATTTCCATATTATCCAAGGCTGTTTTTGTATAATGGCAGTACTGAGAGCTTATGGCCTGAGTCCTAAGTTCCACGAAGCCTAAAATATTTGCAACGTGGCCAATTATAGAGAAATTCCTTTTCCATGATAATCTACCAAATATATTCCAAGCTTAATTTTAGGATCAAGAATACCATATTAAATATTCATTACATACATTCGTTTGTGTATAGCTTCATTCACTTACTGATTTGAAGATGCAGTTGATTTGTTAATTATACCTATGATTTCTTTCCATTTCTTGCTTAAAGTACGACACTATATATACCACTGGGCTCATCTTTTATTGGTAGCATCCAATGTGTTTCCAGTGTGAGGATCTTATACAGAATATGGAGCTGAACACAATGTTATATGATTTTATTTTTCATGAGCAGGCATCTAGGAGTTAAATCACTAATTACAGAACAGGTGTAGATATTGTTTGATAGAAAAAATTCCAGGTTGATTTTTAGAGTGATAATAAATTTGGACATTCATATTGGTAATGTATGGGAATATTCATTTGTTTTGCATCCTTACTAAGTGAAAATTGTTAATTTTTTTTCTTTATATGCTATTCCACTGGGCACCCATCCAGCTCCACCTCACAGTTTTTGAGTTTCAAAATCAAATCTGCTTTTATGTCCTGAGTATCTTTTGGTTCTGAGTAGTGGTATGAAATCAGGACACTGAGGCAAAAGCTTGTGTCTGGGTGCTGGGATCCATACCCAGCCCCAACACAAAGGTGTTGTGACCACAGATTTGGATCAAACGAAGGCAAACTTCCCTGAGCTATTTTGGCCCCTAATTTGGATTTTCCTAATAGTTAAATATGGTTGAGGACATTCTGTATCCAGTCATTAGTGATATTATCAATTAAAAGAAAAAAATACTTTGAATTTTCACATATTTATATGTGTCATTTTTAGAAAATCAATAATGTATACTTAATTACAATAATTTCTCCAAAAGACTGAGTAAATAATGATTTAAATGGTTAATTAATTCATCAATTCAAGCATTTGTAGAGTAAATATTAGCCAGGTTGGCCTTGTACTCATTTTTCCTGCCCTTGAATTAAGGAGTTTATGTTCTAGAAAAGAGAGATACCTAGTACATAATTATATAAATGAGTAAATTAAATATAGTGAAAAATGAATCATTGTATGAAGAAAATGAGAATAGTAAGCGAGAAGAAGGTATGTCTCTGGAAAATGATACATTTGTGTGAAACATAAAATTCACATTGTCTCTATGAAAACCGTTTTTCATGTTATACCTCTTCCTTGTTCATAAAACACAGATTGATCTGAATCTGGTTTGCCTAAGTTAAATTCTCTTTCAAGGCTGAGAAAATGCATAGTCATTCACCTACCAGCAGAACAGACAGGGTACAACAGCACCTCTACCTGCAAAAGGGTCCTGGGAAATTAATTAACCTAGCTTCCTAGCCTCTATAGTGTCTGCCACACATAGATATTCATTGGTATATTTTAGCCTTTCACCTGCAAATTTTCAAGCATCTACGTAACTCTCACAATAATTATCTGTATGTCATAATTTTGCTTTCCCTATATATGTATCTTATATATATCACATGGTATATATACATATACTAATATATATACATATATATATATATACACACATATTCAACTCTTAGGTGCTTGCCTAAGAAAAGTGAAATCATATAAGATGGTGGTTAGCTCCATATCCAGTATTAGATTCTCCAACGGGAAATGCATTGAATGCTATCAATAAGCACACTGGGATGTTTAGTGCCGTACTCTAAGCAAGAAATGGAAATAAACTCCAGAAGATAATTAACAATTGCATATAACATTCATATATAAACATTTAAAGAGAACGAAAAAAATACTTTCAAAAGGAATTAACTACAGCCTATAGTCCAATGTAGTTCAAGCGGGAGCCTGAAGTGGCATGGTGTGGTAACTTCTCTAGCTCCTAAAGCTTCAATAACAGTGGGGAGAGAGCTGTTATGGTAAGATTATAGGCACTTACTCTTCAAATAATGACCTAACTTCACCTTTGCTAAAACAGTCTGAATGGCTTCTCTAGAGACAGAGTTGTAGAAAGAGATTATCCATTAAAACAGCTAAGTGATCATTGTCCTAAATTCTAATACTAAATGTCTTAGTTAGATAACACCAATTGGTTGAGGAGGCCGACTGACCTCATGAGCAAATGGGTTTGTGATAGAGTATTGGGAGTAGAAGTTGTAGATCCTATACCATGTTGACTTAGAAAATTCTTCCTTGTTATACTCAAAGATAAGGGGTCATATTTGTCTGGTTTGTGAATTTCAAGGAAGGTAAAAAGATTATTTATTCACGAATAGCCAAAATGTTCTGTTCTTATTCAATCTTACCTTACCTTATTTACTACTAGTATGTTATTTTAAGACAGTAGCGTTATCTCTTTTCTAGATAGCTGTATATTGAGTGAGTCAAAGAATGCTTATTACATTAGGGTGTGGGTGCTTATTTTATTTAATTAATTCAGGGGGATAAATAAGTCTACATATAACAAATTAACTGAAAAAATCTGAACTTCAAAATTCAATGGAGGTGCATCCGAAGATGCAATTAATGTAAATTATCTTAAGTTTAAAAATAGAATTATGTTTTAAAAATTGACAGTCTCTGACATATACTCGGTTACCTGCTCCTTGATCATTTCTCCGTGGTGGGGTGTCCTAGCCAGCCCACAGATGAAGAGGATCTAGGCAGTCCTGATGAGACATGATAGACTAGGGTCATACAGTAGGGGAGGAGGTCTACCCTATCAGTGGACTAGGGAAGAGGGATAAGAGAGGAAGAGGGAGGGAGGGTAAAACAGGGAGGAGATAAGAGAGGAGGCTACAACTGGGATAGAAAGTGAATAAATTATAAAAATAATGATAATAATAAAAAGTAAAAATTAGAAAAAAAAGAATTATGAGCTGAGAATTCCACCTAAATTAGATATTATCTTAAATATAATGTATCATACAATAATGTAGTCAGTATTACCTTAGTAACATAAAAAGTTGTCATGAAGTGAATGTAATATAGGTTACAGAATCTTTCTCTCACATACACACAGACACACGCAAATAATCATCATCATCATCATCTTATTTGTGGGATTCTATTTTTGCTTTATTTTTATCATTTTTTAAGATGTCAAATACTTTTATAGAATTTAAGTAACAATATGTAAGTCTCTTGGTGAAATAATGGTTATTCTTTCTTTTGGCATTGGCACTTGGCAATAATTATATAAATGGAATCTTAAAGAGCACTTAGACAGAGTCATAGCTAATCATAGTCATGGGTTAAGGAGATCCAAAGACTTATATGTGGTTCACAGGTTAGGTTACCTGACTGCTTTCAAGAAAAAGTGGCTGAGCCATCTGATACTAAACACTAGCATTTGTTTTGCCCAACAAGCAGACAGTTAGAATAAAACATCTGCCTGGGAGGCTCTTAATGATCACTGGATGATATTTTATAGGATAATAGCTGCTATTTCATAATAATTCTATAAGGTCATCAACACCCAAATCATTAAGTTTCTAAGCCAATCATTTATTGCTCACAAATTTATAGGTGGATTGGTGTTTAGCCAGTCTGTGCTGTTTACTGAAGTTGTCTCAAACTGTTTTAATGCAGATCTTTTCAGTATTTCTCTCATTGTTCTTAGGATTAATCAGTGCTAGAAGCATGATCTTCTCACAAAAAAAGACAGACACAATCAAGCCCAATCACAGATACAATTGTGTGTTCTTTTATGTGATATTCAAGGTAGAGAGATAAGAGGTTCCAAGAAACAAAATTATTATTATACCTAGAGGTCTCCAAAATATGAAGAATGTCATATTATGCCAGAACACATAGGAAGTCTCAGGATGATCAGGAAGTAGAAACTAGGAGCACAACAAAGCAAAGAGTGGTGGGTAATGCTGACTATCAGCCCGTGGGATTAAAGGCAAATATGAATGCTTCAATGGACTAAGAATGTTGGTGGTATGATAAGGAAGTGGCAAAGTGTAGGAAACCAAGTTTAGTTAGGAGAAATAGCTCACCAGTAGAATGTCCTTGGGTACAATTTCTTGTGCTGGACTCCTGTACTTTGTTTTCTCACTGCCATAAGTTCCTGCAGCTGTGATTTTTTTTTTTCCCAGAGGACAGGAGAACAAGCTACCATGGACAGAAACCATATGCCGAAATAAATAATCACTCCCATAAATTGTTTTTTTTTCTGTGTATTTGGTCACATATACACAAAAATAACCTAACTTACCAAGGTCAATCTTTTGTCAGGCTTCCTATGGAAAACAAAGGACAAATAACAGCTGTTCTCCTGAGTGTATCCTTTGCTTTCCCTAAGAACTAAAAAGCTTCAAAACCTTACAACCTGCAGAGTGAAGCCACTACATGGCAACACTCAAGCACATGTGTGATTTTTTGTTTGCCATGCGTTGCTCACCAGTATTCTCCCTAAATGAATAATTGTTTACATGAGCCGAGGCTTGGGAAAGAAATAGGACCAATCCAAGAAAACACTGAACAAATACCCACATATCTCCACACAACTGTTAAGGCCTTTTCCTCAAATCCACCTAAAAACACATATCAATTATGAATTACCTTATAGTATAAGAGAAAGAATTTCCAATCACCATTATGTACTTATGAAATGGTTATTGACAGAAACTTTGAATGACGAAGTTTCTAGTTTTCTCACATTTGGGTACAAAAGGCAACTGGGAAAACCACTGAGCAAACACATATGAGATATGCATATCACATGTAGAACTACTCATGTCAAGAAGACACTTGGCTATGTGTCTTATGGGCATCAATGTTCAAAGGGCACTTTCCCTTCAGGACATGTGACACACAGTGAAAAAAGAACTTCAGCACTGAAGCAGCTACATTTGTATAGCTATTGATTAATCTGTACACTATTAAGTTATAACTGTTTGAAATTTAGAGATGCAAATATATCTTGATGTTACATAAATATTTTTATGAAACAAAATATTAAAAATATAGAATAGGGACAATAAAACCCAAGATACATTCTTCCAGAAGAATATTTATCTGATAGACATTATGGGTGTTTAAGTCAAGAAAAATAATCTGAAGTGAATTGTCATATTAAAGGACATTAAAGTACTGCTACTTTTAGAATATAGGTTAATATAAAATATAATGTATTTGTATCTGTTTTGTGTCCCAATACAAAAAGAAATTCACTGTAATTTTAAGATGAACAACAAGGTCCATCAGGATATTAGGATAATGATTTGTGAAAAAAAATATTTTAGGATGTGTGTATTGAAACTGTTCAATGGTGATGAAGAGACAGCAGCATAGATTTCACAAGGCTCCATCATATTGGATATTACACACAATTCACAAGCTTAAATCTAGACCTTAAAACATAAGACACAGAGAGACAAATAAAATATGCATAAAAACAACACTAAACAGCTAAATGTAATTGTCTTGGTCAAATTAACATGTCTTACCCATGTTAATAATCACATTTGAAGTACGGAAAAATCAACTGGAATTCAGGGAAAGACTGGTAACCGAATGTACTTTCCAGTCAGTCAGGGATCTACAGAGTCATCTAGATGTGAGATGACAATGACCTCATGGCAGGAAGGTCATAGACAAGCAAACAAGTTTTAAGTTCATACAGGAGTCAGAGCCAGGACTGAAAATTTTGTTGTTGTTCATCAAGCCTTTATCAACAGCATCATAGTTATGGAATATAAGGCAATTACCATTAATATTGTCTCCTGCAATAAGCTCTTGTTTGTGGCAAGACAAGTTACTAGGCTAATTTATTTCACTTGGCCTTGATCGCGTATCATTTAGGGAAAATGGATTAGGATCTTGACACTCTGAAGAGTACAAATTCAGCCCATAAAACTCTGTAATTTTCTCTAACTGAGTTCCACTGTCAGCTGTCACTGTTTTTCGGCCTCTTATCATAACAGAGTGACACAGAGGCTACAGTGCCTATGCTGTATGCCCTCATGACGTCTGAAGAATAAGAAATATAGCAAGACCTCACCACGTTCTGCTGTATTGTACTACCCCTCTATTCTACCCTGCCTCTTTAGGTTTCACAGGTACAAGTGCTATTACTGCTCAGTCAGTAGTGGAAATAAATGATGTCTTAGTTCCCAGTGATCATGAAAGGATGAGAAAATTCTGCCTAAAAATTGCAACTCTTATGCAATTAAAATACTCCACTGATTTCACCAAATTTGTTTCTCCAGATGGAATGGGAGAAGGTGGCTTTCAGTTAGCCTGATATAAAATTTTGCAATTCAAGATAAAAAAAATGAAATAATTAGTTATTATTCCCTATTGCATCTTCTGGAGGTATCTGCGGTTAAGTAGGGATGAGAAACAGATGTTTCTCTTTCAGATAAATCTAAACATCTTGCAAAAAAGGTACCTATTTGACACATGTTCTCTCTAACCACACCAACCCACCTGCTCCAAGGCGGCTGAACTTGCCATTTCAGGCATGCAAAGCTAGGGATTGGAAAAACTGATGAAAATAGATGAGAAACTAATAAAAAATTCAAAACTATATGGGGTGCTTTCCTGCATCTGGAGGGAAAAAAGAGTGTTATTAATACAATTTGCTTCATCAGAAATTAATTAGTAACTGTACAGAATACCTATCATTATGTCACTGTCATTAGGATCTAGAATAGTAAGTAACTTGTAAAATTAAAGTTTTACTGTACCCTCCCTTCACAGGACTATCTGCTTCCCACATACTCTTCTTATATTAATCCCGTGGCATTGGTGTCTATATTTATTTCTTTAAAAATATACCGCCTTGTTTAACAGACATCACTGAAGATAATGAGAATTCATAGCATATTGTGGTATCTCTCATTAAAGATATTGAGGAATAAAGGAAATCAATTGTGGTGTCAAGAAAAATTTACATTTGATATGAATTTTCAACTCCAGAAGTTGAGTAAAACTTCTGAAAAAAGTTAAAGAACAGTTGAGTAATATTGTTCAAGTACATAATTTAGGTGAAACCTTCTGTGTTTTCTATACTATAAAACTTTAAAAATATTTATAATTTGATTATTATTATAGAACTTTACACAATATTTGATCATGTTCTTCCTCCTACTTTTCTCCCAAAAGCACCACAGATCCACTCTTCTTCCCTACCACTTTAATTTAGGGTCCTGGTTTTTAATTCAATTTTACTTTTAGAAGATTTTCTCATTTTTATCCTTTAAGTGAATAAAAAGTAGTACTGGACATTTTAGGAAATACATAACCGTATGTGTCCATCTTCTAGTTGGACATTGCAATTCATATAAAAAAAATTTTGTGTAGAGTCTTTTGATCCAGGAGTATATAATTGTTTTAATTAACCCATTGAATCATTTATCAGACAGTGGTCCATATATGTACTGTTTGCAGACACATTCGGTGAGTTTGGGAAAAATTCCTGAACACTACAGCTCCTTCCAGATGGTAAACGGAATGAAATATAGGAGAGTCAAGGGAAAAACTAAAGACCTGTAATGATGACTGTAGTGTAGAAACAAAGATATAACTGGAAGTGAGACTATTCATAGGAAAGATTGGGGAGCTAAATGTGTATCAGACAAGGCAATCGTTTCTCTAGAAATTTCATCTGGGGTGACCTGTGAAAAAAGGAGATTTGAGCTATGCAGATGTCAGAAGCATGATTTCATCTGTATCATCATCATCATCATCAAAAAAAAAAAAAAAAAAGCCATGCTCACAGCAGTTGGAGGGAACTGAAAAGGAAGCATATACATATCATAAGAGGTTCTATCATTTGTCTGGGCACAGGATAGAGACCATTGTAGACATGAGGGAGTCATATTTTAAGCAATAGAGAAACCAGGCTTGAGGGATAGCTCAGCAGTTAATAGGCTTGAAACTTTTGCAAAGAACCTGGATTTAGTTTTGTTTTTATATTATTAATTTTTTTATTAATTACAATTTATTCACTTTGTATCCCAGCTGTAGCTATTCTCTCATCCCCTCCCAATTACACCCTCCCTCCCTCTTCTTCTCCCTTGCCCCTTCCCTCCGCACTGACAGGGGAGGTCCTCCTCCCATTACATCTGACCTTAGCCTATCAGCTCTCATCAGGACTGGCTGCGTTGTCCTCCTCTGTGACCTGGTAAGGATGCTCCCCCATCAGGGAGAGATGATCAAAGAACCAGCCACTGAATTCATGTCAGAGACAGTCTCTGTTCCCCTTACTAGGGTACCCACTTTAACACTGAGCTGCCTTGGGCTACATCTGTGCAAGGTTTCTAGGTTATCTCCATGCATGATCCTTGGTTGGAGTATCAGCCTCAGAAAAGACCCCTGTCCCCAGATATTTTGGTTCTGTTGCTCTCCTTGTGGAACTCCTGTCGCCTCCACGTCTTTCTATCTTCCCGTTCTTTCATAAGATTCCCTGCAATCTGCCCAAAGTTCGGTTATGAGTCTCAGCATCTGATTTTATACACTGCTGGATAGAGTCTTTCAGAGGCCCTCTGTGGTAGGCTCCTGACCTCTTTTCTGTTTTCTCTCTCTCCCTCTATACATCCAGTTTGCCTTTCTGAGTGAGGATTGATCGTTTACCCAGGTTTCTCCTTCTTGCTTAGCTTCTTTAGGTGTACAGATTTAGTATGTTTATCCTATATTATAGGTCTAATTTCCACTTAGAAATGAATATATACCATATGTGTCTTTTTGTTTCTGGAATACCTCACTCAGGATGGATTAGCTTCTAGCAATCACATTGGTCAGCTCTATGCCTTTCTCTCCAGTTCCAGGGGATATGGTGCCCTTTTCTGGGCTCTTTAGATACCTGAACAAATACAGTGCTCATATAGAAAATCAGGCTGAAATATATAATGAGGATTAAAAGTTTCAAATAAAAAACAAAGCACTATTGGCAGGTTTTAGGCAGGAAAACCATACGGCTTGTGGTCTGGTAATTTCTGCTACCGTACAAAGAATAAATGCATACAGGCCTCGTGTATGGGAAGGTAGAGACAGTCAGTACACTGATTCAACAGTAGAAGCCATTAATGAGCAGCTTTATCCACTCTAGTGAAGACAAGTGCATGATAAGTGCTGAGATTCAGAGCATATTTTAAGTACAAACCCAATGGGGTGTGTAATGAAAGAAAAAAAAAAGGAGTCTGGAATGCATCTGATATTCTCATGTGAGTAACCCGGTGCATTGAATAAGTAACTTAGGACAGGTCTTTAAACAAAAGAGGGACAATTGTGTATTTTAAATATTTGTATAGGGACATAACTATGGCTGCATTTAAATGTAGAGTATGCATGAAGAAACAAGATTTCAGGTTTTAGGCATATATTAGTTTTCCATAATAAAGATTGTGTAAAAGCAAAGATTCCATCGGACTCACTCTTGCACTGTTTTTAGAATACAGAGAGCCATTAACAAGCAGACAAAATATTTTTGTATAAGAAAGTACATAAATAAATATATTGATAAAAAACTGAGATGTTAGAAGAAACTCAGGTTTAAAATTTGAAATTGGGAGGTTATTTGCATAAGGGTGCTGCAAAAACTTAGTACCAAATGAGATCAGGTTAAGAGGTTAAGATTGTGAAGAACATAATCTGACATTTTAACGGGAATAGAATATCCATCAAGGAAACTGAGAAGTTTCTGTCAGTAAATAGAAAGCTGGTAGAGTTTTATTTCTCAGAAGGCAAGCAAAAATAAGTCCCTAAAGTGAGAATATGCTATTTCACTTATAAATGTAGAAGTTACCCTGATTTTTAAAGGAGTGTATAATATAATGAACACGTACATTTAAAAATGTTTTAACACCTCTTTTGTAATTTGAAACATTATTCATTAATTTAATTATAGATAGTTAATGTATCACTTTATCTACCATAAATTACTGCATCAAGTGGAACTAACATAGTTGAATGTAAAGTGCTATACACTTTTAAGAAGTTTAAGACAGGAGGCATTACTCCTGTTTCCTAGGCATGGCTTTGGCACATGCATAGAACTCAAGAAAACAATTAGAACTGTGCATTTGAATGTAGCAGTAAATAGTGTCAGGTGAAAGAATGGTGCTGAGATTGACAGAAGGCATTCAGCATTGTGGAAACTAGGTTGAGGAAAAGAGCAGAAGGTTGAAGACTCTAAAGAACAAGTCTGGTAAGCTTAAAAAATCTAGAGGACTGGGAGGGAATAAGGGATCGGGACACGGCTGGGATACAGAGTTAATAAAATGTAACTGATAAATAAAATAAAATTAAAAAATCTAGAGGAGAAAACAAAATGGTGTAAACACTGTTTATTTTTAATTAAATTTTTATTTTTACATTAATTACAGTTTATTCACTTTTTATCCCAGCTGTAGTTCCCTCCTGCCTCCCCTCCCAATGCTACCCTCCCTCCCTCACCTCCTCCTATGTCCCTGTCCAAGTTCACCAATAGGGGAGGTTCTCCTATTTCATCGACCCTAGTTTATCAGGTCTCATCAGAACTGGCTGTACTGTCTTCCTCTGTGACCTGGCAAGGCTGCTCCCCCATTTAGGGGAGTCAGTCAAAGAGCCAGCCACTGAATTCATGTCAGAGACAGTCCCTGTTCCCCCTTACTAGGGTACCCACTTGGAAATTGAGCTGCCGTGGGCTACATCTGTGCAGGGGTTCTATGTTATCTCCATGCATGGTCCTTGGTTGGAGTATCAGTCTCAGAAAGGACCCCTGTCCCCAGATATTTTGGTTCTGTTGCTCTCCTTGTGGAGCTCCTGTCCTCTCCAGGTCTTACTATCTCCCCCTTCTTTCCTAAGATTCCCTGCACTCTGTCCAAAGTTTGTTTATGAGTCTCAGTATCTGCTTTGATACAATGCTAGGTTGAGTCTTTCAGAGGCCCTCTGTTGTAGGTTCCTGTCCTGAAGGCACTGTTTTTTAAACTGTACTTTATTTGAGGTTCCTAAAGCTTCTACCTCCCTTCCATCCCCCAAACCCTAAGTAGAAGAAAAAGAGGGTTAGAAGGGAAAGGGAACATAGACTTCTTTACTTCTTCTGGCTGGGTAGGGTCTTCAGGTTCTTTTTGGAGTGATACCAATCTCAGTCATCAGGATATCTAGCAGGCCAGGTAACCACCAAACCAGAAAATGCAACAAGCAGTCTTCTGTCTTTGAAGTTATTGAAGTGTTCTCTCTGCCCATCTCCAAGCTGCCATGCCTTCTCTCTCTCTCTCTCTCTCTCTCTCTCTCTCTCTCTCTCTCTCTCTCTCTCTCTCTCTCTCTCTCTCTTTGAGTCCTCAGAATTTAACTACAGCTGGTAAAGACCACATTTCTGCTCCAGGCAATTATCTACTGTGTTCAAACTAAGGCCGTCCCATATCCCATGCTTGGGATTAAAACAAACATGTATTTACATAACATAACTGAGTTTTTAAAGAAACCAAAACTTCCACTACGGAAGGGTCCCAGTGGAAATGACAGTGCAGACAGATCTAAAAGCATCAATAGTGCCTGCACCCTCCACCTGGGTGTTTCAGAGTTCCTCTTAGCTTTTTCAAAGATTTGGAAAAGGTGAAAACATGAAAAGTAGAGCACCAAGGACATTGATTTAGAGCAAAGTGTACGTACAAATTTGAATACATGGTCAAGAGAGGCAGCAGATCAACCGAATGGGAGAGCAGTCAAAGGCTTTTCTCTGTAGGTATCAGGCATGTAAGTAGTATGCATAGATGCATGCAGGCATTCACATAGGCATTAAATAAAAAATGTTTAAATAGATTACGTAAAATGTACTTTATTCAAATACCTTAAATAAAAATATAATTAAATGATGATAAATAGGAGATTATTTCTAAAAGCTCATTCAAAGAACACCATATGTCTTTCTGTGCATGCATCCACCAAGTTGAAGTCGGATCAGACCCTGTATTACAGTCTCAAATGTATTAATGAGTATGTTTGCATAGAAACAAAATATTATCAGGAGGTTGCTAGGGAGAGAAACTTATTCCCATTGCTTAATCATGTATACTTGCAGCCTGATGCTTGTGGAAGTCCCTGGTAGCCAACAGGTTGCTAGGTGCATTATTAAGAAAAGACTGTGTTTATTGCCTAAGGAACATGGAGTCCCAGGTTGTTAAACTATGTCTATGTTTGGCTGACTCACCAGGAATATAAAAACATAGTTTTGGATAAGTAAAAAATAAGCAGAGTTCTTACTATTAGGTTACAGCAGCTCCCTTTTCCTAATGTACTATTCATTTTCTCTTACTCCAGCATTTGTACATACATGAAGTAGCACCAGCTTCATTCTTTCTCAGGACTTGGGTCAGAAAGTGTAGACATTTATTTCCCACACCAAGCACAAAGGTATAAATTTTTAACTGATTTTAAGAGAATAATTTGATGTTGTAGATTTGAAAATCCTCCCTGTCCCAACCTGAAAGTCAATAATAATAGTAATATATTTGAAAGGTTTATAGTGAATGCTTGGTCATATATTCCATGTAAGCTTTGTAACATATAATATTACCCTACTGGGAATTTTTGAAGATTCCAAAGTGAATGATTTATGTTAGTAACTTATAGACTATATTCTGAAATTAACACGTAAACATCAATTAGTTATCCATGTTCTGACTTACAAATTTCCAATAATCCAGAAAAGGAGGCAAAGAACAAATCCTCTGGTAACATGAATGTGACACACGGACACTTTCACAAGTTACTATCTGAATTTCCACTTTAAGACAGTCTTTTGCACATGGCTTTGAGTTTAGAAATATGAACATAGAACTTCATAATGCTCTTCCTTGTGATGCCTTGGCACCTCTTTTTTCCTTTCTCCAAAACATTACTCCCTTGTTTATTGCTAGGTAGTAGACTCTTGCTTTGTTTAAAAATCCCCGAAGAATCACATTGCTCTCTACCCATATTGATTTCCTGGGGGTTAAGTACAAGAATGAATCGGTGTAGTTGTTTTAGATGTTGTAAAGGTGTTTATCTTACCCAAATTTTGTGCATCATTTTAGCAGATCGCAGAAGACATAGTACAAATATATTAGGTTCCACTGGGAAACCTGTTCACCCTGGTTTATGAATGTTCTGGTGTGATAGGCAGTCAGGACAGAGTGAACCTGGCTTTGCTACACAGCTTGCTAGTTACTGTGTCATGGAAAAAGTACTCTTTTTCTTCACCGAATAAGAAAGCAGTTTTTATATCTGTTGTCAAAAAATAAAAGGAAGACTGTGCTCAATTTAAAATCACTGAAAGTATAATTAAAATAATGAATAGAATTTTTCTGACTATAAATATTTATGTTTATATTCATCATAAATTATCAGTCTAATGTTTTTAAAAAAACATAACAGCATATGATTTGATATTAAAATGCTGTCAGGAGTCTGGTGGTTTGAATGAGAATGGCCCACATAATCTCCTACGTTTGGATGCTTTGTTTCTCATTAATGGAACTGTTTGGGAAGATTAGAGGTGTGGCCTTGCTAGAGAGGTGTGTCACTGGGGTGGGCTTGCCATTTCAAAACCTCATGTTAGGTCTTGTCTATCTTCCTCTGTCTGAAACTTGTGATACAAATGTGAGCTTTCAGTTACTTTTCCAGCACCATGCCTGCCTGCCATGCTCCACTATCATGATAATGGAATAACCCTTGAAATTGTGAACAAGCTCCAAACTAAATCCTTTCTTTTATAATTTGCCTTGGTCTTGATACCTCCCCATGGCAATAAAACAGTAACTAAGACAGGTGGCATTTTAAAAATGAAAAACAGACAAACACCACCACCACTGATACTACAGTCATGGAACTTTTCTACTAGAAAACCCTCTTTCTATAGTGTCCTACGTAAAGAGGGGTATTGAATTTTCACAATTGGCCTGTGTCAGCTAAGAAAGGCTACAAACTTCATTTAGAAACCCAGGGCCAGGATAAATGAAATATATGTATATTTCACTACTGAGTATAGACAGAGGGAAATAAAGGTGAAGTTAAATTATGAGAAGGGCTTTAGGAGTGAGCTGTTTGCCGGTTTTCTCTAGACATGCTGAAGGCATGCTATGAATAAGTACAGATTCCAAGTACGAGATGTCATGAATCTTGAGAGCCCTTAAGCATCAGACTGGATGTGCAGAGACTCCTTAAAAAAACAGAGGATTGCCAAAGTGGGCCAAAGCAAAAAATAGAATAATGTTTAATATTTTCTGTGTTATTCTGTAAAGACATAGTTTTATGCTAACTCGTTGGATATAGACATTGACAAATGGTGAAGAGAGGAGAAAAAGGAGGAGGAAATAATCCATCTAATAGATAGGAGCTCTCTCAAAAGCACAAACAAAGAGGCAGAGGTGAAGGGCTCTGGGAAGCACAGAGAACAACATTGTTTATTTGGGATCAAAAGTTAGGAAGTAAGAAGTGTGTCCTGAGGCACCTGTGGAAAAGACAAATAGTCAAGGATGAATCTAAACAGGAAGATGAATTAGAGAAGACTAGGTTTACGGGATATAAGTAAGAAAGTTTTACTGAAACACATCTTTTATGTTTCTCTCTCTGAAGAAAAATATAGTTAAAGAAGGTAAAAATAGAATATGCTACCACCTAAGAATGATGCCTTTAAAAATGCAGAGTTTAAGAATAGTATCAAAAGCTCTGGATGCTACCAGGCTACTTGTCCCTCCCGTTATTTCTAGATCTGGAGTTCCGTTTAACTATTCTGTAAAGGAAATTTCTGTTTCTTTGAAAACTCAGTTATGCTATGTAAATAGGGTTGAGTTTTAATCCCAAGTGTGGGGTTTTAAATGGGCTACATAGTTTTTCCACACCTGTTAACTGTCCCTTGTGGAGCATGGCTTTTGCTAGCTGATGATGGTCTTCCATGTTCAGCGTGGAGAGGGGCATGATCTAGGATTCTGAGGGTATACGTATGAGAGAGAGAAAGAGAAGGCCTGTGGCATGTAGCAGTTTGCAAAGCCCAGAGATGGATGGTGTGGTGGTTTGGAGCAGAACAGATGGAGAGAAGTGCTTCAGGGCACTGCAACATCGAGGAGATGTTGGCTGTGCCTGAGGCTGATGGAGATTGGTATAGAGCCCTAAAAGACCCATGGACCCTAAACAGCCAGGAGAATTAAAGGGACTCTCTCTCATCACTAATCTCTCTCCTATGAAGGGAAGGGTAGCTGAGGCCTAAATACCCCAAATAGAGTTTACCAATACCTCAATCAAGGAGCATGCATGGAGAGGACCTAGACGCCCTGTTCAAAGGAAGCCCATTGGCTGCTCAGTGTCCAAGTGGGTTCCCTAGTAAGGAGATCGGGAGCTGTGTATGACATGAACTCAGTGGCAGGCTCTTTGATCACCTCCCCCAGGGGCAGGGGGCACCATTGCCAAGGCACAGAGGAAGATGATGCTGCCAGCCTTGATGAGACTTGATAAGCTAGGTCAGCTAGAAGGAGAGGATGTCCTCACCTTTCAGGGGACTAGGGAAAGGAGATAGGGGGAGAATAGGGGTGGGACTGGGAGGAAACAAGGAAGGGGGTAACAGAGGGGATACAGAGTGAATAAATTGTATTTAGTCTATGTACTGAGGGGTTTCCAGGATTGGATAGAATCAGAATTTTGTAAAATTACATACAACCAAACCTCACCCTGCAACAAGTGGCAGGCTTTGCAGTGCTGAAGAACTTAAAAGCTGTATTTTAACATACATGGTGTCATACAGGAGAAAATATCTTTTCAATTGCCTGTCTTGAACTTATGGATGGAAATACAAGATAAGATACATAGATACACAAATTGCTCTTGTTTGGCATCATGAAGGTTGAGAGACAGAACAAAAATTACTTAAATAGTAAGTCTTGTCCTTTGTTACACATGTGGCTTTGAGTAAGACACTTAGTTTATGTCCTATAATCTCTACAAGTTCTAAATGTCTCACATCAAGAAAGACAGTGATAAATGCTGCATCGTACGTATATTTTCAAAGTAAAGAGAAAATGCTTAATAAGGTCTCCCTAAATGGCAGGTATTGATATTATCATGATCTAATAAGCTGAAGGCCCAGGACTATTAAGGTGACACTAGATGCTACTGACACAAAAGAGAGAAGAAAACAAAGGAGATCCAATCTTGTCGGTGCACATAAATCCCAAAAGTGTTAATAAGGAAACAGTAAGACAACAATGAAAAAACAATAGTAAGATAATCCATTTGCAATGCCAATATCTCAATGTGCATTTAGGGATTCTGCACACTAAATTCAGAGTGATAAGTCTGATTATTAAGGATTGTTAATAAGATGTAGATGAACTCAGTGGGAGGCTCTTTGATCTCCCCCTACCACACACACACACCAAGGGAGGAGCAGCCTTACTAGGCCACAGAGGAGGACATTGCAACCAGTCTTAATGAGACCTGATAAACTAGGGGCTCATGGAAAGGGAGGAGGACCTCCCCTATCAGTGGACTTAGAGAAGGGCATGGGAGGAGATGAGGTAGGGAGGATGGGATTGGGAGGGAATAAGGGAGGGGGCTACAGTTGGGATACAAAATAAATTGTAATTAATATAAAAAATAAATAAAAGGAAAAAAATAAGTATGTAGAATGTAAAACATCATGGCCAAGAGAAACCCTTAACTCAATTACAATTAAGTGAAAAACACTTATTTTGCTCATTTTATCATTCAGTACATTCATTATTCCACATGTGTTAGGAACAACTACTTTTAATCATGAGTTTGCCTTTTTCTTTGAATTCCTTTTTGGAGTATAACCATATAATGACTAGAGTATCAGAGCCAGTATTATTTGACATAAAAAAATGATGAGTCATTAATCTCATTATTTCTATCTTTTAAAAAAAATTAAAAGGCTTCTGTAAATAAAACATACATTGATGAAACTGAAAACATTCATCATTTAATTTTAATTGAAAGTTTCTTTTAAACATTAACTTTAAAGTCAAAGATGTCAGAGATACGAAAACACAGTCTTGACAGAAGCCCTGAGGGAGAAGAAAGAAGTGATTGCTTTTGGTAGCAGATCAAATAACCCCAGCAGGACTTGCCAGCAGCAGGACTGTGTTTAACATCTGAGAAGATGGACGCTTCACAATACCCTCGCACAGGAGGTAGCGAGTCAATACTGGATCCCTCCACCGCCTATAAGCACATGTTTACACTTCATGTTCCTGTTAGAGATTCTTCTGTCGATGGATTCTAGTTCATATGAAAATAAAACAGCGAAACAATATAAGAAATAACCAGTGTCCTT
Source organism: Meriones unguiculatus (assembly GCF_030254825.1). Lineage (NCBI taxonomy): Eukaryota > Metazoa > Chordata > Mammalia > Rodentia > Muridae > Meriones > Meriones unguiculatus. The sequence goes on along the minus strand of NC_083357.1, from coordinate 77,525,040 downwards.
TGTAGATGGATCCCAGAGTCCTGATCAATTCCTAGTTTATAGCAAAGGCTATAGTTTTCTGTGGTAACGCTGTCAGGACTTAATCAATCCCCTTATACAAGAATCAACTATTCTGAAGAATCCCCCATGATAGAGATTCAAATAAATGTGCTTACGCATTCACTCATTTGTTACTATTATTCTACTAGAGTCAGGTTTTATAACAATAATGAACAAACACATGGTTTCCGTTTTTCCAAAGCGTACTTGAGGCATGTTAAGTAAGAAAGCACACAAATGTATATTTGGATCTTCTATGAATGAGAATTAGATGATGTATTAAAATTGTCATGAAACATTCACTATAGTAAAGAAGATAAGGGAGAGTCCCTTAGGAAGTGACAGTGGGGCTAGCTGTAGAAGAATTCATCTGGGATTATAAAGGAATACAAAAGGAAGGACATATGTGATAGTGATAATGTAGGGATAAGATCAAGGAGTGAGGAAGCATGACAAGTACAAAGGGCAGAAGAATACTAAGAAGATTCAGGCATTGAAAGAAAGGACATGATTCTATGAAACTAAGAAGAACACACAGGGAGGAGCAGAACCAAGTGCCTCCATCGAACTGTACAAATGTGACATGTGAGAGCTGATGAACTTTGCCTTTGAATTATTTGTCCTGACTGCTTCAAAGAGGACATATCTGGGAATGCCATCCTTACCATATCCTGTTTTTATGAGGATTTCCCATATGAACACAAAATGATTTTTGATCCTTGTAGCTTTCACCAGTAGAATTTAGTTTTGCACACTGTAGAGTAGTGATCAACTCCATGAAACCATTCTACATTTAAATATTCCTACAAGAGAGAAACTAAATTTTAAAATAATTTAATAATATTTATTTCAAACTTACAGTTAAAGTAAAAGTATTTGAATCTAGAAATATTCTTTCAATATTTTGCTATTGTTTGATTACAAAGTAAGAAATTATAAGGAATAGGAAATTATCAAGAAGATAGTTACAGAGGAAACTAAATCTGATCCCCTTAGTTTGTGCATATATTGTGGGTGTCGTGCAGAAATTTGGTTTTTGTATCTACAATCAAAGTACACTATTAGTGGCACCTCCTCACATTCCCAAAAATGTACTGTCTGTACACTGTTCTGTAGTCAATTGAGGCTGAAAATATTTATTTTATTGCACAAGATAATATTTACAAAAATAAAGAATGAAAGAGGGAATATAGCCTCTGGTTTCTTGTTTAAAGATTTCACTACGAAGCTTTAAATCATTAAAGAATTATGCATATAAAATTATATTTATTAAATCATAAGCTGTAACATTTCAAGAAGTTGGTGAAACTATTTGAGTGGTTATGTTCTGTCAGGTTTTCCTTGGCAATGTCAACTAAGTATTTTTCAATAATTTTTATTTGACTAGCTTTCCTAGTAAATAAGTTATTAAACACCCACCACTTCTTCTCTGACAGATGAAATGGTATAAACATTGAGAAAAACTATATGAATGACACAGACGCCAAGAATTAGTTGAAATGTAAAAATGTATTTAATACAGAGGTTATGTTTACAACTCCTACAAAGATACTTAAGGAAGTACGTACTTAAGTAAATATCAGTAATTAAGGAGGGTTGGGAGAAAACCTTCATTTTAAAACCCTTGCTCTGTAGGCTGCCAAAAGCTTCGTGTAGGAATTATCATAGGCTAAATAAATAGAGGAAAGGCAATATGATATACCAAGAACTTGCTGAATAGAGGAGCCAGAAGAAAAGGATGTTCCAAAAGTTGAGATAATTTAGCACCACGTAAAGAGAGTAAAGAAAAAGTAAAGGTGGGAAGAGTAAATGCCACATGGAAAGACGCAGACCTGTCTGGAGCTCAGTTTCTCATGTGGACAATGTCTGCATTCTCTGTGGATCTTTTCTGCATGCTAACTATGACAGCCTGTGTCCTGGTGATCAAATATGACTTACTGATGCTTCTCTAATCTTTTCTGTCCATTTTTTTTTCAATGCAGTTTATTCAGGAACCTTGAACAATCCTCGGACCCTGGGGAAAGCCAGCCCACTTTAAATAGCCTCTGGGTAGCCAACCCAGGCGTGCCACGTGGGCAATGCTGATAGGTCCACATACATGGAAGCAAGCCAGATCCTCAGCCTTAGCCAAATGTGGAGTTGTTTGTGACAGAGAGCACTCACCATCGGGAAGGTGGAAGGCGGAAACCAGCTCCATCTTTTGTTTTGTCTAAGACAAAACTGAGCTCAGCACTTAGGAAAGAAAAGACCATGTTTATGTAGATATAATGCTTGCAGAACGCTTTGTTAACACACATTAACGATTCACTAATGTTTCTTGCAACTAAGTTATAATGGTGGAACAAGTAGCCAAGAACCAAGATGCTCTGAAGAGGTATCCTTTCCAGGCTACATACCAGAGGAAAATTATTTCCACTCTGGAGAAAAGGCTTTAGTCAAAGGAATAGAGGGTTTTTTTCAAGGTCTTATCATGAATATTAAGTGTTTTCAACACACATTCTGATATAGAAAACGCCTTTAATTTTTCAGCAACGTGGGGTGTGGGTTGTACTAATGGGAACGCTTGTACTAACTACTAATTGAGGGACAATAATGATTTCACATAGTTTCATAGTTTTGTTTAATTTTTTCAAACAAACAGGCATAGAAGCAACTCTTACAAATCACAGCTGAATTAAATGCATGCAAATGTTGCACATTGGGTAAAAATCAAGAATGTGTGAATATTCCGCTCACACACAACTTGCTATGAATTGATGCATATTGCAGTGAGGCTTGAAGCACAAGATGAGCACAATGACAGCTATACAGAATCTGTATTTGATGCACATGTTTATCTCACAAGAACCTTACCGAAGAACTGTGACTCGCTCTCTATTTCTTGTTTATAGGTAGTTAGCTTTGATTTTGTTTTGTTTTGTTTTGCTTTGACTTATTATTTGGTGTTCAGATCCAATGAGAAATATGCTACTCAACTGACTCTTGTATTTTTGTGATTTTTTTTCTTTGAGAGCATGTGTTCAGAGTAAATAATCAGCACTTCTGGAATATTTCTTTTTGGCTGAGTTCACTCATGTTTCAATGTGCTGCATATCACCAATATACAAATAAAGGTGAAAGGGGCAAATAAAACATAGGACTTGGGAGAACTAAATTTACAAGAAAGAAATGTTACTTGAAGGTTAATGAAGATACTTTTTACAAATGCATCATACACAATATGAATCAAAAGAACAAAAAGATAATCAGGGCTGCAACCTCTTTTTGAGTCACTGGTTAATAGAATATAACAAGAGCACATGTAAGTGCAATTAAAATTAGAAGTTTATTGCAAAGAGAGAGATACAAATGTGTTTGGAAATTCCAAGGGAATGAGAGGAGATAATTGAATATTCAAATCATATCCTGTTCTGATCTTCAAGTACTGGTGGAGTTTGACAGATCCATATGAAGTTGAGGAGGATTTCTTGTGAAGAAAACATCCTCTCAGAGACAGCAAAGTACAGGTAATGTCGAGTATTCTCATTTTTTTAAACAGTAATTCTGCTTTAATAAAATTTCAGTCTAATACGTGCTCTGAAGTTTCAAATAATATTTGAGGTCAAAAGCCAATTTTTTCATGTGTTTAGTTGAACAGAACTTTTGGAATTTTTTTTTTTCAATGCAGTTTATTCAGGAACCTTGAACAATCCTCGGACCCTGGGGAAAGCCAGCCCACAGCTTAAATAGCCTCTGGGTAGCCAACCCCGGCGTGCCATGTGGGCAATGCAGATAGGACCAAAAGAATATAAATACATGTTTTACAGATGAGAAGGGTAATAACTGCGAACGTATATTGAGACTATGGAGTAGAAATCTGTGAATTTGATACTTACACAAGTTCATTTCTTTAGAAAGTACTAGTAATCATGGTTTTTGACATTTCATTAGGACCCTGAATGTGATTTAGGATGGTACCTTACCAGTCTGTAGGATGGCCAAGAGGACACAGATGAAGACAGCATCTTGAATAGCAGTGAATAGAGCCAAACACATCCATGTCATGCTTGAAACCATGGGTTTAATATTCAGCAACATTCAGATACTTAATTTTTGACAAAGAAGCCAAAACCATACAGTGGAAAAAAGGATAACATCTTCTACAAATGGTACTGGTCTAACTGGATGTCTATATGTAAAAGATGCAAATAGACCCATATTTATCACCCCGCATAAAAGTAAGTCCAAGTGGATCAAAGCCCTCAACATAAAACCCAACATACTAAACGTGTTAGAAGAAGAAGTGTGGAAAAAGCCTGTAACTCTATGGCACAGGAGACAACTTCCTGAACAGAACACCAATACACAGGTTCTATGATTCTATGATTAACAATCAATAAGTGGGACCTCTTGATACTGAAAAGCTTCTATAAAGAGAAGGACAATGTCATCAGAACAAAACGACAGGCTACAGACTGGGAAAGGATCTTCACCAACCCTATATCCGACATAGGGCTAATATCCAGAATATTCAAAGAACTTAAACACCGACAAACTAAGTAATCCAATTAAAAAAAAATGGGTTAGAGAGCTAAACAGAGAATTTTTAACAGAGGAATATCTAATGGCAGAGAAACACTTAAAGAAATACTCAACATCCTTAGTTATCAGGAAAATGCAAATCAAACCACCCTGAGATTTCACCTTGTACCCATGAGAATGGGCAAGAACAAATATTCAAGTGACAACACATGCTGGAGAGGTTGTAAAGAAAGGGAAACACTCCTCTATTGCTGGTGGAAAGGCAAGCTTGTACAACCACTTTGGAAATAAATCTGGTGCTTTCTCAGAAACTTAGGAATAGTGCTATTTCAAAATCCAGCTGTACCACTCCTAGGCATATAACCAAAATTTACTCAACTATATATGAAGGACATTTGCTTAACCATGTGTATAGCAGCTTTATTTGTAATAGCCAGAATCTGGAAACAACCCAGATGTCCCTCAATGGAGTAATGTATACAGAAATTAAATACTACGCAGCAATTAAAAACAAGGAAATCATGAAATTTGAAGGCAACTGGTGGTAACTAGAAAAGATCATTGTGAGCAAGTTATCCCAGAAGCAGATAGGCACACACAGTATATACGCACTTACAAGTGGATATTGGAAATATAATATAGGATAAAATGCTAAAATCTGTACGCCTAAAGAAGCTAAGCAATGAGGAGGATACTGGGTAAGATGAGCAATCCTCATGCAGAAAGACAAAGGAATGTACATCAGAAGAGAGAGAAAACAAGGAACAGGATAGGAGCCCACCACAGATGGCTGTTGAAAGACTTTATCCAGCAAGGTATCAAGGAGATGCTGAGACGCCTAGCCAAACTTTGGGCAGAGTGCAGGGAATCTTATGAATTAGAAGGAAGATATAGGAAAACTTGAAGGGGACAGCAGCTTCACAAGGAGAGCAACAGATCAAAAAATCTGGGCACAAGGGTCTTTTCTAAGACTGGTACTCCAGCCAAAGACCATGCGTGGAGATAACCTAGAACCCCTGCACAGATATAGTCCATGACAGCTCAGTCTCCATGTAGGTACCGTAGTATGGGAAATGGACTGTCTCTGACATGAACTCAGTGGCTGGCTCTTTGATCCCCTCTCCCTGGGGGTGCAGCCTTGCCAGGCCACAGAGGAAGATGATGAAGTAAGTCCTGGATGAGATCTAATAGGCTAGGGTCAGATAGAAGGGAAAAAGTACCTCCCACATTAGTGGACTAGGAGGGGGGCATCAGGTAAGAGATGGAGGAAGGATAGGACTGGGAAGAGATGAGGGAGGGGGCTACAGCCGGGATACTAAGTGAGTAAATTGTAATAAATAATAAAAAATCTTAAATAAAAAAATAAATCAACCAATAAATCATTAAATCAATAGTTATTATTATTCAGAGTCATGAATGCAGATACAATAAGACACTTGCAATATGATAGTTCTCTCCAAACATTTTGAAGTACTAATATTTCTGTTATTTTATTTATTTATTATTTTAAGACATTCCCAAATTACTAATAGGCGATTAATATGAATCCTATGTTTCACAAAACTATTCTTCTAAGATAATGGTTTTTAAAGAACTTAATTTTCCATGTAATTAGACTTGTTATAAAAGATACAATTTTTAATATTTTCCTGTGGTTTGGGGTTTGTTTATTTACTTATTTATGGGTTTTGTTTGTTTTTTCCTTTAATCTTTTTATTATTATAATTTATTACAATTTATTAAATTTGTATTCCAACTATGGCCCCTTCCTCTTCTCCTTCCAATCTCACTCTCCCTCCCTTTTCTTCCCCAAACCCCTCTCCTAGTCTTAACACCACCAGAAAATGCAACTCATGGAAAACAGAGCATAACATTTGTCATATGGGTCTTATTTATTTATTCTGTGATATCCAGTGATGACAGGCTCTATAAAGCATGTTAGCACACTGCAATCACAGAAGGATGTTTTTCATAAACACTGCAATGTCATATTCATTATATTTAATTCTTACTTTGGCGTATTTGGGGAAGCATCTTCCTTTTCAGGTAAATCATTGACATTTAAGCATTCATCCCCCAAATGAATAATTTCATGTATGATTCCAAGGACTCAATTCTTATAGCTTTCAGATCCTTTTCATTTTCACTGGTGTCCAGAACTCTGTCATTAAGGTATCCTCCTTACTAAGGTAGTCTCACGAGGTAATTTTCCTGATGTTAACACAGGAATGTCAATTTCTATATTAATAACTGCATTTTCATGTGGGGGAGTCCATATATGTCTTTATCAGCTGGGGAAGAACTGTTCTACTCTGATGATCTTTAAGAAAGGTTATTGATGGCCTTTCAGTGCTAGGACAATGATGAAAATTAATCAGTTATATGCCATATATATGTCCTTTTAAAAACTATATATAAAAGGAACTAACATGCATTGGTCACTACTATCTATCAATATCAATGGACTCAACTCACCAATAAAAAGACACAGGCTAACAGAATGGTTAAGGAAACAGGATCCAACATTCTGTTGCATCCAAGAAACACACCTATGCAACAAAGAAAAACACTACCTCAGAGTAAAGGGCTGGAAAACTGTTTTTCAAGCAAATGGTTCCAGAAAACAAGCTGGAGTAGCCATCCAAATATCTAATAAAATAGACTTTCAACCCAAGTTAATAAAAAAGATAAGGAGGGCCACTATATTCTCATCAAAGGAAAAATCCACCAAGAGGACATCACAATCTTGAATATCTATGCCCCAAATACAAGAGCACCGACATTCGTAAATGAAACATTATTAAAGCTTAAATCATACATTGATCCTAATACCTTAATAGTGGGAGACTTCAACACTCCACTCTCACCAAGGGACAGATCAACTAGACAGACACCAAATAGGGAAATAAAAGCACTCACAGAATCCCTAAATCAAATGGACCTAATAGACGTCTACAGATCATTTCACCCAAACTCAAAAGAGTACACCTTCTTTTCAGCACCGCATGGAACCTTTTCCAAAATAGACCATATAGTGGGCCACAAAGCAAGCCTCAAGAGATACAAAAGGATTGAAATAATCCCTTGTATATTATCTGACCACCATGGACTAAAGCTCGACCTCAACAACAACAGAAACAACAAAAAGCCGACACGCACATGGAAACTGAACAACTTACTGCTCAATGACAGCTGGGTTAAGGAAAAAATAAAGAAAGAAATTAAAGACTTCCTAGAATTCAATGAAAAGGAAGGCACAACATACCCAAATTTATGGGACACATTGAAAGCAGTGCTCAGAGGAAAATTTATAGCACTAAGTGCCTGCAAGAAGAAATTCGTAACATCACATACAAACAACTTAATGGCCCAACTGAAAACCCTAGGAAAAAAAGAAGCAGATACACCCAAGAGGAGCAGACAGCTGGAAATAATCAAACTAAGGGCTGAAATCAATCAACTAGAAACAAATAAAACTATCCAAAGAATCAATGAAACAAAAAGCTGGTTCTTTGAGAAAATCAACAAGATAGACAAACCCTTAGCCAAACTAACTAAAAAGCAGAGAGAAACTATCCAGATCAGCAAAATCAGAAATGAAAATGGGGACATAACCACAGACATTGAGGAAATCCAAACAATTATTAGGTCATACTACAAAACCCTCTATGCCACAAAATTTGAGAATCTAAATGAAATGGATAATTTTCTTGAAAGATTCCATCTACCAAAACTAAGTCAAGATCAGGTAGAAAGACTGAATAGCCCTATATCTCCCAAGGAAATTGAAGCAGTCATTAACAGTCTCCCCTCCAAAAAAAGCCCAGGACCAGATGGCTTCAGCGCAGAATTCTACAAGACCTTCAAAGAAGTGCTAACTCCAATTCTCCTCAAGCTATTCCACAAAATAGAAAAAGAAGGAACACTACCAAACTCGTTCTATGAAGCCACAGTCACCTTAATACCTAAACCACACAAAGACCCAACAAAAAAAGAGAACTTCAGAACTATCTCTCTTATGAACATTGACGCAAAAATACTCAATAAAATACTTGCAAACCGAATCCAAGAACACATCAAAGATATCATCCACCATGACCAAGTAGGCTTCATCCCAGGCATGCAAGGGTGGTTCAACATACGGAAATCCATCAATGTAATCCACCACATAAACAAACTGAAGGAGAAAAACCACATGATCATCTCCTTAGACGCCGAAAAAGCATTTGACAAAGTCCAACACCCATTCATGTTTAAAGTCTTGGAGAGATCAGGGATACAAGGCACATACCTAAAGATAGTAAAGGCAATATACAGCAAGCCTATAGCTAACATCAAACTCAATGGAGAGAAAGTTAAATCAATCCCACTGAAATCAGGGACAAGACAAGGCTGCCCATTTTCCCCATATCTCTTCAACATAGTACTTGAAGTCCTAGCCAGAGCAATAAGACAACTAAAGGAGATCAAGGGGATACAAATCGGAAAGGAAGAGGTCAAAGTGTCACTACTTGCAGATGATATGATAGTATACATGGGCGACCCCAAAAATTCAACCTGAGAACTCCTTCAGCTGATAAACACCTTCAGCAAAGTGGCAGGATACAAAAATCAACTCAAAAAAATCAGAAGCCCTCCTATATACCAAAGACAAAAAGGCTGAGAAAGAAATTAGGGAAACAACACCCTTCACAATAGCCACTAATAACATAAAGTACCTTGGTGTGACTCTAACCAAGCAAGTGAAAGACCTGTTTGAGAAAAACTTCAAGTCTCTGAAGAAAGAAATCGAAGAAGATATCAGAAGATGGAAAGATCTCCCGTGCTCATGGATTGGTAGGATTAACATTGTGAAAATGGCCATACTGCCAAAAGCAATCTACAGATTCAATGCAATTCCCATCAAAATACCAACTCAATTCTTTACAGACCTTGAAAAAAGATTCTCAGCTTCATATGGAGAAACAAAAAACCCAGAATCTCCAAAACGATCCTGTACGACAACAGATCATCTGGAGGTATCTCCATTCCTGATCTCAAGCTGTACTACAGGGCAACAGTAATAAAAACTGCATGGTATTGGCATAGAAACAGAAAGGAGGATCAATGGAATCGCATAGAAGACCCAGAAATAAATCCACACACCTATGAATACTCCATATTCGACAAAGAAGCCAATTCCATTCAATGGAAAAAAGACAGCATCTTCAACAAATGGTGCTGGACCAACTGGATGTCTACATGCAGAAAAATGAAAATAGATCCATATTTATCACCCTGCACAAAACTAAAGTCAAAGTGGATCAAGGACCTCAACATAAAACCAGATACCCTAAATCAATTGGAAAAAAAGTGGGGAACAGCCTAGAATTCATTGGCACAGGAGACAACTTCCTGAACAGAACACCAACAGCACAGGCTCTAAGAGCAAAAAATCAATAAATGGGACCTCATGAAACTGAAAAGTTTCTGTAAAGCAAAGGATACCGTCATCAAAACAAAACGACTGCCTACAGATTGGGAAAGAATTTTCACTAACCCTTTATCTGACAGAGGACTAATATCCAGTATATACATAGAACTAAAGAAGCTGAAAAGCAGCAATCCAAGTAATCCAATTAAACAATGGGGAACAGAGCTAAACAGAGAATTCTCGACAGAGGAACATCGAATGGCAGAAAAACACTTAAAGAAATGCTCATCCTCATTAGCCATTAGGGAAATGCAAATCAAAACGACCCTGAGATATCACCTTACACCCATCAGAATGGCCAAGATGAAAAACTCAAGCGATAACACATGCTGGAGAGGTTGTGGAGAAAGGGGAACCCTCCTCCACTGCTGGTGGGAATGTAAACTGGTACAACCACTCTGGAAAGCTATCTGGCGCTTTCTAAGACAAATAGGAATAGTGCTTCTTCCAGACCCAGCTATACCACTGCTAGGTATATACCCAAAGTTTGTTCAAGTACACAAAAAGGACACTTGCTCAACCATGTTTATAGCAGCTCTATTTGTAATAGCCAGAACCTGGAAACAACCCAGATGTCCATCAACGGTGGAATGGGTACAGAAATTGTGGTATTTTTACACAATGGAATACTACTCAGCAATCAAAAAGGAGGAAATCATGAAATTTGCAGGCAAATGGTGGGATCTAGAAAAGATCATTCTGAGTGAAATATCCCAGAAGGAGAAAGACAAACATGGGATATACTCACTTATATAGACCTATAAGATATGATAAACATAATGAAATCTATACATCTAAAAAAGATAATCAATTGAGCGGACATGGGGTAAGATGATCAATCCTCGTTTAGAAAGACAGATGGGATGTGCATTGAACGTATGACAGGAGTCTACTGAACGCATCTGAAAGACTCTAACTAGCAGTGTTTTCAAAGCAAAGACTCATGACCAAACCTTTGGCAGAGTACAGGGAATCATAAGAAAGAAGGGGAGTTAGTCTGATGGGGAAAGGATAGGAGCTCCACAAGGACCAAATATATCTGGGCACAGGGTCTTTTCTGAGACTGACATTCAACCAAGGACCATGTATGGATATAACCTAGAACCTCCACTCAGATGTAGCCTGTGGTAGCTCAGTAACCAATTGGTTTCCCAAAGTGAGGGGAACAGGGACTATTTCTAACAGGAACTCAATGACTGGGTCTTTGGTCTCCCCACCCCCGAAGGGAGGAGCAGTCCTGTTAGGCCACAGAGGAGGGCTTTGCCAGTCCTGAAGATACCTGATAAAACAGGATCAGATGAATGGGGAGGAGGTCCCCCCTATCAGTGGACTTGGAAAGGGGCCCGGTGGAGATGAGGGAGGGAGGGAGGGACTGGGAGGGAATGAGGGATCGGGACACGGCTGGGATACAGAGTTAATAAAATGTAACTGATAAAAAAAATAAAAAATTAAAAATAAAAAAATATTAAAAAAACTATATATAATATTATGTACATTCATATACAGAAAGAAAAAGAAAAAAAACAAAATTTATAGAGAGAATTAACCCTACAAATAATTATTTAGAATGCTACATAGTGACTGGATTTTATTTTTCATGTCTGAGCATTGAATTTCAGTCCCATGTCTTCCTTAACTTTATTGTGTTTTTCCAAAATGTCACATAAATTTAAAAAGCCTTAATTTTCTAAATAGAAAAAAATGAAAGGTTGAGTTAGTTTTTGTAAATTTTGTTTATTTCTGTGGGCAAACTAATGGACAAGTTATGCTCATGACTATGTTTTTCACATTTTGGTTTGGTAAACTGCCTTAGAAGAAAGGGATGATGACCCTCCAGAATGATGATGGTCGAGTGTACTTAGTGTATGGGTACCCGTGTTTGGAATTTTATTCCAATAGCTCATCTCACTGAGTAACCAGATGATCTTTGCCTTCTTATTGCCACCTTGGTCTATTGGAGCAGTGGTGTAAGAATGAATTAGCGCTTTGACTGATACTGTTACTGTTGATGATAAAAGCCCTTTTCTCTGACGTAGGAGACTGCTTGTCTTTTGGCAAGAGCCATAAAACGGTGTCAAGCTAACTAGTTAGAAAGACTACATTGAATTCTCAACACTACACAGTCCTACACATTGATGTAGTCTTCACAATTTCTTGGAGAGATTTATGGGCCCTTTCACTGGATTCTTCAAATCCGTTCCCTCTAACTTCCATTTTCAGTTCAGAAAACCAACCACCCAACTGAATAATGACCTTTGCCAGGGTAGTTTAATTAGCTCGATTTCATTCACTGCCTCACTGACCTCAAAGCTCTGCTCTGGAAACATACACTGCAGTTCTAACTAGGAAAAGGTCAAGACCTTACAGAACCTGAATAATAAAAGGAACCTCCATGTGTAATTCAAAGTGAAATCAACACCTAACATCTACAGAAGAAAAGAAAATTCTAATTATGTGATTATGACCACAGGGTCAATGTTGTTGTGCTAGGAGCAAATATGAAGGGTTTTCATTTTTCACTATTTTCCCCACTGCACTATTATGTATTCTTTATTAATAATTTATAATTATAGTAATTAGTATTTTAGCTGCACAAAATATTTACAACTTAGTGGGGTATTTTGCAATGTATATATGAATATATACATGTATATTTTTCTTGTCTTTTTTACTATGTAGTTATAATCTCATTACTAGGGCATATATGTAAAAGAATTTAAATCAGTATGCAAGAAGATATACACATGCTCATATTTATTTCAGCTCAATTTTCAGTAGTCAAGAAATCAATGATTCAACTGACAAACACACACATACACACTGGCACAAAAGTGTTGTAGTATTGACTCATAAAAAGGATACATATATTTATGCATACGCATACACATATGAGAGAGAGACAGAGGCACAGACAGAAACAGAGACAGAGACACTGAAGTAGTAACTGTACAATTCTCATATATTTATCATTTTTCTTTAGTGAAAATGCTCTCAATTTCCTTTCTTGCCCTTCTGGAAATAAGTTTAACATTACTTAATTTACTCTTTGATGCAACAGAATGTCACAGCTTATTTCACAGAACTTATTATAAATTCAGACCCATAAATAAGTCGTTCCTACTCACGTTAACTTACAGAAAACTATTTTTTTTAACTTTTGTAAAACCAAATTTTTAGAATCAAGATATGAAAGAGATCATGAGATACTTGCTCTTTTTGTCAATGGTACTATAAAAAATATTCCATAGGTATGTATTTTGGCAAAATACAGAATTTCATTCTTTTTTAAGACTTAGTGCTATCTCATTTTTTTGTCATTATGTGTGCATGTGTGAGTGTAGGCGTGTATGTAGGCCTCTGTGTGTGTTTGTCGGTGGTTATGTACATGTTTGTGGAACTGTGTGTACATGTGGGTCAGTGTATGTGTGCATGTGTTTTTCCTTTATAAATTTTTTTAATTTATTATTATTATTTTGATTAATTTATTCCATTTGTATCCTGGTTCTAGCCCCCTTGCTTATCTCCTCCTGGTCCCACCCTCTCTTCCTCTTCCTCCCATATACCTCTTTCCTAGTCCACTGATAGGGAAAGTCTTCCCCACCTCCTATCAGACTCTAGCTTATCAAGTCCCATCAGGGCTATCTGGATCCTCTTCCTCTGTGGGCTGGCTAGGTTGCCCCACCAGGGAGAAGTAACCAAGAAGCAAGAAAACGAGTTTATGTTAGGGACTGTCTCTTCTCCCCTTACTAGGGTATCCCAGTATGAGCTGCCATGGGCTACATTTGTGCGGGGGTTCTAGGTTATTTCCGTGTATCCCATTTTTTAATTGGATTATTTGGTTTGTTGATGTTTGATTTGTTCATGTCTTTTTATATTCTGGATATTAGCCCTCTGTCAGATGTAGGGTTGTGAAGATGTTTTCCCAGTCTATAGGATCTCATTTTGTTCTGTTGACTGTGTTCTTTGCTTTACAGGAAATTTTTCATTTTATGAGGTCCTATTTGTTATTTGTTGCTCTTAAGCCTGTGCTCTTGGTGGTCTTTCCAGAAAGCTGTCTCATGTGTCTCATGAGTTCAAGGCTCTTCCCCACTTTTTCTTCTAACAGATTTAGTGTCCCTGGTTTTATGTTGAGGTCTTTGGTTGACTTGGACTTTACTTTTGTGCAAGATAATAAGTATGGAACTATTTGAATATTGTTTTTTTTTACATGTAGACATCCAGTTAGACCAGCATCATTTGTTGAAGATGCTCTTTTTTATCCACTGTGTGATCTTGGCTTCTTTTCAAAAATCAGGTGTCCATAGCTGTGTGGGTTTTTTCTGGGTCTTCAATTCAATTCCATTAATGACTATTCATTTTCTATGCCAGTACCATGCCGTTTGTATTACTGTTACTCTATAGTGCAACTTGAAATCAGGGATGAAGATACCTCCAGAAATTCTTTGTACAGGATGGCTTTAACTATTCTGGATTTTTGTTTTTCCATATAAAGTTGAGAATTGTTCTTCCAATATCTGTACAGAATTGTGTTGGCTTTTTGATGGGAATTGCATTATATCTGTAGATTGCTTTTGGCAGTATGACCATTTTTACTCTTTTTTTTAATTTTATTTTTTTCTTATCAGTTACATTTTATTAACTCTGTATCCTAGCCGTGTCCTGATCCCTCATTCCCTCCCAGTCCCTCCCTCCCTCCCTCATCTCCACCGGGCCCCTTTCCAAGTCCACTGATAGGGGGGACCTCCTCCCCATTCATCTGATCCTGTTTTATCAGGTATCTTCAGGACTGGCAAAGCCCTCCTCTGTGGCCTAACAGGACTGTTCCTCCCTTGGGGGGTGGGGAGGCCAAAGAGCCAGTCATTGAGTTCCTGCTAGAAATAGTCCTTGTTCCCCTCACTTTGGGAAACCAATTGGTTACTGAGCTACCACAGGCTACATCTGAGTGGAGGTTCTAGGTTATATCCATACATGGTCCTTGGTTGAATGTCAGTCTCAGAAAAGACCCTGTGCCCAGATATATTTGGTCCTTGTGGAGCTCCTATCCTTTCCACATCAGACTAACTCCCCTTCTTTCTTATGATTCCCTGTACTCTGCCAAAGGTTTGGTCATGAGTCTTTGCTTTGAAAACACTGCTAGTTAGAGTCCTTCAGATGCGCTCAGTAGACTCCTGTCATACATTCAATGCACGTCCCATCTGTCTTTCTAAACGAGGATTGATCATCTTACCCCATGTCCTCTCAGTTGATTATCTTTTTTAGGTGTATAGATTTCATTATGTTTATCATATCTTATAGGTCTATAGCCATCAGGGAAATGCAAATCAAAACGACCCTGAGATATCACCTTACACCCATCAGAATGGCCAAGATGAAAAACTCAAGGGACAACACATGCTGGAGAGGTTGTGGAGAAAGGGGAACCCTCCTCCACTGCTGGTGGGAATGTAAACTGGTACAACCACTCTGGAAAGCTATCTGGCGCTTTCTAAGACAATTAGGAATAGTGCTTCCTCAAGACCCAGCTATACCACTGCTAGGTATATACCCAAAGTTCGCTCAAGTACACAAAAGGGATACTTGCTCAACTATGTTTATAGCAGCTTTATTTGTAATAGCAGAACCTGGAAACAACCCAGATGTCCATCAACGGAGGAATGGGTACAGAAATTGTGGTATTTTTACACAATGGAATACTACTCAGCAATCAAAAAGGAGGAAATCATGAAATTTGCAGGCAAATGGTGGGATCTAGAAAAGATCATTCTGAGTGAAATATCCCAGAAGGAGAAAGACAAACATGGGATATACCCATTTTTACTCTTAATCATACTAATCCATGAGAATGGGAGTTCTTACATCTTCTGATACCTTCACCTCTTTCTTCAGATACTTGAAGATTTTTTTCATTCAAGTCTTTCACTTGCATGGTTAGAGTTACAGCAACGTGCTTTACGTTATTTGTGGCTCTAGTGAAAGGTGTTGTTTCCCTAATTTCTTTCTCAGCTCTTTTGTCTTTTTTATACAGGAGAGCTACTGATTTTTTTTTTTTTGAGTTAATTTTGTATCCAGCCACTTTGCTGAAGGTGTTTATCAGCTGTAGGAGTTCTCTTGTAGATTTTTTTGGGGTCACTCATGTATACTGTCATATCATCTATGAGTAGTAATTCTTTTCTTTTCATTCTGATTTGTATCCCCTTGATCTATTTTAGTTGTCTTATTGCTCTAGGTAAGACTACCAGTACTAAGTTGAAGAGATATGGAGAGAGTGGTCAGCTTTGCCTTGTCCTTGATTTCAGTGGAATTGATTTAAGTTTCTCCCTGTTTAGTTTGGTGTTGGCTATCAGCTTGCTGTATGCTGCCTTTATTATAGTTAGCTATGTGGCTTGTATCCCTGATTTCTCCAAAACATTAAAAATGAACAGGTGTTGGATTTTGTCAAATGTTTTATTCAGAATCTAAGGAGATGATCATGCTGATTCTTTCCTTCTGTTTCTTTATGTGGTTGATTAATTGATGGATTTCCATATATTGAAACATCCCTTCATGCCTGGCATGAAGCCTACTTGGTCATGGTGGATGATATCTTTGGTGTGTTCTTGGATTCAGTTTGCAAGTATTTTGTTTAAACAGTAGTGCTGTTAACTCTTCTTTGAAGGTCTAGCAGAATTCTAAGCTGAAACTGGCTGGCCCTGGGATTTTTTTTTTTTTTTTTTTTTGGATGGGAGACTTTTGATGACAGTTTCTGTTTCCTTATGGACTATTTAACTTATTTACCTAATCTTGATTCAGCTTTGGTAAATGGAATCAATCAAGAAAGTTGTCCATTTCATTAAGATTTTCAAATTTTTCTACTTTTAGATTTTTGAAGTAGGACCTAATATCTCTTTGGATTTCCTCACTGTCTGTCATTATGTCCCCCTTTTCATTTCTGTTTTTGTTTATTTGGATATTATCACTCTGCCTTTTCGTTAGTTTGATTAAGGGTTTGTCTATCTTGTTGATTTTCTCAAAGAACCAGCTCTTGGTTTCATTGATTCTTTGAATTGTTCTCTTTGTTTCTAATTTATTGATTCACCTTGAATTCAATTATTTCCAGCTATCTAATTCTTTTATATGTGTCTGCTTTTTTTGTTTCCTGGTCTGTTTAGGTGTTTTGTTAAATTGCTTTTATGAGATGTCTCCAATTTCTTTATGAAGGTACTTAGTGCTATGAACTTTCCTCTTAGTACCTCTTTCATTGTTTCCCATAAGTTTGGATAAGTTGTGCCTTCATTTTCTTCGAATTTTAGAAACTTTTTAATTTCTTTCTTTATGTCTTCCCAGACCCAGCTGTCATTGAGTAGAGAGCTGTTCAATTTCTATGCGTGTGTAGGCTTTTTGCTGTTACTATTATTGCTGAGGTCTAGTTTTCGGCTGTGGTGGTCTGAGATGATGCAACGCATTTATTTCATTATTCATTATCTGTTGAGGCTTGCTTTGTGCCAGACTATACTGTCAATTTTGGAGATGGTTCCCTGAGGTTCTGAGAAGAAGGTATACTCTTTTGTCTTTGAGTGAAAAGTTCTGTAGACATGTGTTAGGTCCATTTGATTTAAGACCTCTGTAAGTGTCATTATTTCTCTATTTAGCTCTGTCTTGATGAACTGTCCCTTGCTGAAAGTAAGGTGTTGAAGTTTCACACTATTAAGGTGTTGGGATAAATGTGTGATTTAAGCTTTATGTTTCTTTGACAAATTTGGAGCCCTTGTGTTTGGGACATACATATTTAGGATTGTGATGTCCTCCCAGTGGAATTTTTCTTTGATGTGAATGAAGCATCCCTTCCCATCTCTTTTGCATTATCTTGGTTGAAAGTTTATTTTATTAGATGTCATGAAAACTACTCCAGTTTGCTTCTTAGATACATTTTTTTTAGACAACCTTTTCCAACCCTTTACTCTGAGGTAGTGTCTATTTTGTTTCAGAGTTGTATTTTTTGAATGCACCAGAATACTGGATCCGGTTTTCACAACTATTCTGTTAGTCTATGTGTTTTTGTTGAAGAGTTGAGGCCTATATGTTGCTAGATATTATTGACCAAGGATTGTTAATTACTTTTATTGTGGAGTTGGTGGTGATTATGTGTTTGTGTGCTTGCTTTTTTTTTGCTTTTTTGTTGTGAAGGTATTTTTATCCAGTGTTGTGTTGGGTATAGTTGATCTTGTTGGAGTTTTCCTTCTAGTATCTTCTGTGAGGGCTAGATTGTTGCATATATATTGTTTAAATTTAGTTATGCATGGAATATTTTGTTTTCTCCATCTATGCTGATTTAAAGTTTTGTTGGGTATTATAGTCTGGGTTGACATCTGTGGTCTCTTATTGTCTTCATGAAATCCATCCAAGCCCTTCTGGCTTTCATCATCTCTGTTGAGAATTCTGGTGTGATTCTGATTGGTCTGCCTTTATATGTTACTTGACCTTTTTCCCTTGCTGCTTTTAACATTTGTTGTTGTTGTTGTTGTTGTTGTTCTGTAGATTTTATGTTTTGGTTATTCTGTGATTGAAGGAATTTCTTTTCTGGTCTAGTCTATTTGGTGTTCAGTAAACCTCTTTTATGTTTAAGGGCATCTCTTTTTTAAGGTTGGGTAAATTTTCTTCTATTGTTTTCTTGAATATATATACTGGGCCTTGAAGCCTGGAATCTTTTTTCGTCTTTTCCTATTATTCTTAGGTTTCATCTGATCATGGAATCCTTGATTTCTTGGATGTTTTGTGTCAGGGACTTTTCAGTTTTTATGTTTGTTTGTTTTTTTTTCTCCTCCATCCAATGTCCATCCCATTTGTCTTTCTAAGTAAGGATTGGTCATCTTACCCCAAGTCCTCTTTCTTGTTTATCTTCTTTAGGTGTACAGATTTAAGTATATTACTAGATGTATTGATTTCTACAGTTGTACCTTCAGTGGTTGAGATTCTCTTCTCCATTTCTTGTCTTCTGTTGGTGATGTTTATCTTTGTGGTTCAAAATCTCTTCTCTAAGTTTTCCAACTCCAGAGTTTTCCCTGTTTTTGTTTTTTTTTATTGACCCTAATTCCATTTTCATGTCTTGAAAGACTGTATTCATTTTTTCCACCTGTTTGATTGTGGATTCCTGTCTGTCCACGATGGCTTCTATTTTTCTGTTCATTTTCTTTTTATGTACCTAGAATAACTGCTTAATCATAGATTTATGATCATTTTTCTGTCTTTCAGCTACATTAGGATATCCATTCATTTTGTGGGATTCTGGTGAAGAGATGATGTCATGATTTTTGTTGATTGTATTCTTACTCTGGCCTCTAGCCATCTCGTTGTCTGTAGTCTTGACTGTTTGTTCCTGGAGTCTGTACTTCAGACTGGGTCCGCCTGTCTCTTCACTCTGGGGTAGTCTGCAGGAAGATGAGTGATGTCCAGGGGCTCAAGAATGGGTGCTAGAAATTCAATGCAGCTATGAAAGGGAGGGTGCTCTGCTGAGTTCTCTGTCTCTGCTGGCTCATTGTGACCCAGGTAAGGCAGACAGCTAGGGTGCAGGTGGACATGTCTCCAAGTCGAGCATTGCTCCAGTGTCCCACAGGCTTCTTCTAGATGACAGACAATGGTGGTTGGTTCCCATGCCTAGCTCAGCTCCACTTGGTTCACTGTCTGTATTGTGCCCAATGTTTCTAACCCAGGTGGGTCAGGGAGCTGGGAATGGGGGGGCAGGCAGAAAGTACTCTGAGCCTAGAGCTGTTCCATTGTACCACAGGCCTCCTCAGGATGGAGGACAATGGGGCTTTGTTCTTGTGCTCACCTCAGCTCTGCTAAATTCTGCTCTGTCTCTGCTAGTTCTCTATTTGTGACCCAGGTATGCCAGGGAGCTGGGGTACAAGAGCCAAGACCTTTGAGCCTAGAGCTGCTCTAGTATCCCTTGAGATGGAGGACAATGGGACTTGGGTACTGTGCCTTGCACTGTTCAGCTGTGTTTACTGTCTTTGCTATGCTTGCTGAATCTAAGGCAGGTAAGCAAGGAAGCTGGGGGGCAGGCAGAAGGGAACCACGCTCCGCCCACAGCATCAAAAAGTATCTCATCCACAGAATGGTGAGAGCAAGTACCTCCAGCAGCTGAGACTAGGAAGGTGTCCACAAGACGGTGAGAGTAGGTGCTCAGATTTGGAGTCTCATGGAGGACAATGAGAGTGAGTGCCCAAGGTGGAAGCAGCAAGCAGCCAGTATCCACAGAAAGGTAGCCACAGGTACTGGGCTTGGGCGGGTGGTCTAGGACTGTGGCAGTGCAGGTCAGCAGCCCAAATGTTTGGGGGTCCAAAGTATAGGCTACAGGTCACCCTGATCTCACTACTGAGCTGCTGTTTAGATATCCTGCTTGACAGCGCCGGCATCTTGGATCTTCTGCATGTTTTTTCTTTACAAATTTGTCATTCAATCAAACACTGAGTTAATTAATTAATCATTATTAATTATTAATTAATTAATTAATTGGAGACAGGGTCTCACCATGAAGTTCTTACTGTCCTGGAACTCTCTGTTTAGACTAGGTTGGCCTCAGAATTACTGAGATTCAGCTGTCAAGTCCTACAATTAAAGGCATGCATCACCATCCCTGGCTAACCATTGATTTTTGGACTACTGAAAATTGAACTGAAATAAATGTGGACAAGTACACATCATTTTAGAATATTTATTAATTTCCTTTAGATATATTCCCTAGTAATGAGATTTAAAACTCAATAGAAAAAAAGTGGAAAGAAAAAAATGTACACTTTAACAATGTATTATATACTTAAGGCATTTCTTAAAATACAGCATGCAAGGCATTTGTTTATAGTTGAATAGTAGCTCGAAGCTCTTGTGTTCGGTTGCATTAAAGGGGGATTTTATTCTCTTTATTATTGCACACTTCAAGAAAAGTTTGAAGGAGTATCTACAACATTTTCACTAAAAAGAAACGATATATGTTTGAAGCATATATATGTATGATAGCATACACACACACACACACACACACACACACACACACATATATATATATATATGATAGTCACAAATGTTGAGAATTTTGAGGAAAAAAAAACTCTCACATTTCATAAGCTAGTAAAGCCATTATGGAAAACAATATAGAAGTTTGTGAAAACTTATGTCTAGTAAATAATCCAGATGCATTTGTTCTAAATTTGAATCTCCAGTCTAAAATCTCTCTCTTCTTGCACAAATCTATCCTTTGTGGTCTTCTGAACTCTCTATTCTACCTTACCTTGAAGGAATCTTCCTCACTTTTTCAGAGCTCATCTTGGTCCCAGACACAATATTATCTTTGTGACCTGTGTAAATACCAAAATTAAAGTTTCCCTTAAGTAGTCATCAAGGGTGCCAACCTGACTCCATTGCTTCTTCTGCGTTTATAGCTAAAGTGGATTATTGGTACCAGAAGGTAGAATGAAAGACAACAGCCATATGTAATCTTCCTCATGTTACCAGGACTTAATGCATCATTTTATTTGGTTGTTTTCTCCATGTTTGTTTGTTGCAAAGTAGATCAAGGAGAGTGGACTATTATATTCTTCCCAGCACCCCACACACTGACATTGTCTCAATAGACTTTATCTAGTCTTTGTATTTCGACATTTTTTTTTAAAATTTCCATGTGTGTCCTCACGAAGATTGCAAAAATCAAAGTTTTCGTGTCAGAAAAGATGTTAGAATAATTTTCACACAACTATTTCTGTAAGTCAGTCACTCTGAGGAAAGCCACAGTTTTAGACTCATGAAAAGGACCATGAGTAGCGATTTCTAGAAGCGTAGAGTAGCCACAGAGGGAACAAAGCAGCAGATCATGAGGCTGACTGTCAATGAATCACTAATAGCTCCCCTTTAACAAAAGTCCCCAAGAGCCCTTCTTTGCTGGAGTGCTGGTGCCCAAATATGTTTAGTTCTTTTTTCATGTTGGGGTCTCACTGTGTCTCATTTCAGTGTGTGTGAAGTTATCTGCTAAACATACAAGCAAAGGAAAAATTTGCAGTTGGACTTGTAATCCTAAAACGTGGACACAGAGGCAGGTGGAGCTCTGTGATTTCTCAGCCTGATCTACAAAGCAAGTCCAGAATGGAGGCTACACAGAGAAAGTCTGTCTCAAATAATAACGATAATAATAATAATAATAATAATAATAATAATAATAATAAGTTTGCTTTACATTTAAAAAGAGTTCCATGTTCTGTGCCAAAATTCATTTTCTTTTAAAAATTTATTTATTTATTTACTTAATTATTTATTACAATTTTTCACATTGTATAGCGGGGGTAGTCTCCCTCATCTCCTCCCAGTCCTGCTCACCCTCCCACTTCTCCCCCTATGCTCCTCCCCTAGTCCACTGATAAGGGAAGACCTCCTCCCCTTATATCTGACCCTAACCTATCAGCTAAAATTCATTTTCAAAGCATACAGAATATTTGACATGGCGTATCCTCTGTTCTGCTTTATTAGGTGGGTAATATTAAATATCAATCACTCACTGTAAGCTTGATTTATTCTGCCAAATTTATAAACCAATAGCAAAAATCAGCTGGTTAAAAGTCACCTCAGAAAATTAAATTGACATTTAAGGATCAGCAACATGCAGCGTACTAAATCTCACCGCAAAGGAAAGACATTGCCACTTAATTGGTGTGCCTTATTCCGCAGGCTGTGCTAGGGTTACACAAGGTTTCTAAGTCAAGCTCATTGAAGCCTTGTTAAGTCTCCTTATGACTTCTCTCCTTTCCCTTTTCCATCAGTTCCTGCTCTGTCCTAATCTAGAACATCTAGAGCCTTCATACTCTCTGTTCTACAATTTCTGGTCCAACTTAAGGTGGAACTCTTACTTCTGAAGAGTTTTCCCAGTTTCCCGTTTGTCTTAACAAGAAGCCCATACTTCCTTACCACAATTTCAAGTGGATAGGTCTGAATTTCTTCTGCTTCCTCTGGCTCTACCCAGATTGGAAGCCATTTGTGGCAGCACAGGAGCAGAAGATTCATCTGAACAGCAGGAAGGGCACAGGCAAAGCTGCACAAATATGGTACAAGTCAGTTTGCCTGTGGTTCTATTAGCAATAACGCTGAAAGACTAGAGGACATGGATAAAGGGACAAAGAAAGGACAAGGGGGATGAGAAACATCAGTCCATAGGAAAGAGTGGGCAGGCTCACAAAGGCAGGTGGATTTGCCAGGTGTTTGGAACCATTTTGTTTGTAGGGAAATGCTGAGATCCAAATTACATGTTAGATACTGACTCTTTTGGCAGTACAGCATGCATGTGGGGAGTAAGGTTTTTTTTGCAAGAGTAATAGTTCAATAAAATTCTAAGAAAGAAAGTTAAGGTGGCAGAAGCATTTGAAAACTTGGGGCACTGGGAAGAAGAGAACATTAAAGTTTCCATTGTGTGTGATTATTTACCTTAGATGCTGCTGGTGAATGTGAGTGGAAAACATTCTGGAAACTCTAAGCATCAAGCTATGGAGGACAGCACCATCATTATTACAAGCAGTGCTGTTTAACTGGTCCTTTGAGTCTACAGCTTGAATAGTAGGCCACTTTTTATACTTGAAGGAAACCATATTCTAGCTACTATAGTTGGATGGTACCTAGTCTCCGTAAGATCCTCCATAGATGCAGAAAAAGAAACCCAAGGAATCCCTTCTTCCTAGCAACCATGAATCTTTCCAAATGCTTTACCCATGACATATTCTCTTTTGGTTGTTATGTAGTCCTCTTGAACAATTTTTAAAGGAACTGGTTATATTTGACTACATCAGAAGCACTTCTTTGGAGTTCTTTACAATTCTAAGTAACTCCAGTGTTGTCAACTGCAACAGCTATAACATTAGAGAGGTCAGTCCATCCTAGAATATCATGAAATCTGTTTTCACAAGGATGCTGAGATGACTCATCTGCTCTTTATTCTGAATGGTGTCTTGGGAAGCTGCAGGGGCTATGAATGTGTCACAACCAAACAGCCTTTCCAGACATCTCTAAAGACATAAATTTAAACACCACATTCCCTGTGTCCATGTCTTCTATTTTTATGTGTCTTTCCTCCTTCACTTCTCTCTTTCTGTCTTACTCATATAAAAACATAAACAGAAATTATGCTTATCTATAAAAATTTCTTCTGTGTAGGAAGAATAAATAATTTAATTAAAGTAGCATTGAATATGTTTTATATATGAGAAAGATACTTGGTTTTACTTTTTTCTGTAGCTAAACACCTACTGTGAATTGGACTGATCACTCTCAAATTCCATTTCAGTTTTGTCTAAGTTTTACCTTGTTATTGGCTTGCTTACATACTGTCATGAAAACAAGAAAAAGCCATTTATTTAAAATCTATTTCAAGGACATAGATTAAATTTAAGAAAAAACTTTTTACACTTAAAACGCTTCCCACTGTTATTAACTTTCATGCTCCAATAGTCATCAGTTTTGATTTTCACGTTATTGAAAATAACAAGCCTCAATAGTGCTGTCTATAAAACATTCCACTGTGAGGGGATGACTTAAGTGAAATGAAGATTATTTCACTTTTATCTTCCCATGTGCTCCAGAGAAAAGCATTGACAATGTCTTATTCCATTTGCAGGTAAGCTTTTATTCATCTCTGGTTAACTGCTCACCCCTACTCACTTTCACCTAATGTTAACATATATTTTTTTTTCTTATATAATAATGTCTGCTTACATTCTAAAATGAATCACTTGTGGCTATTTGACTTTTTACAGCTCATGGATTCTTAATGAATATCCAAATTGTATTTTTACTCCCCAGCATACAATACTTTCTAAAAAGCAAGATTTTTATTTTATGTCTGAAGCGTGGTACCTCACTCATTATATATCATCAGAAAATGTCTTCTTGGTTTATTCATGAAGGAAAGCCCGACAAAGGTGCCTGCAAGCATTTGTACTTCATATTTTTTATTCAGCCTCTGCTTCTATTCTCCTTTTTTCAATATTTTACTTTCTTCTTCCTCTTCTTTTTTTTCTTTTCATTCTTTTCCTCTTTCTAATTAAACACTTGCTGTGTGTCCCTGGCTGGCCTTACATGTATGGTCCTTTCCTCCTGGATCTGCTTCCTGAATGCTGGGATTAGCGATATCTCTTCAAAGATTTTTATTGCTCTGGAAGCAAAAGAGAAAATATAGTAGACAAAAATTGCTGGATATTCACATTATCTTTCTCACACAAGTAATATACAAATACATGTATATACAAACAGAAGATGAAAACTTCTAGTAGAGCCAAATTGTTATCTAAAATAACAAAATACAATGTTAACATCCTAGTTAGATAAGACATTTTAAAACAAACCAAAAGAAAGAGGACAAAGAAAGTAAAGCTGTTAATGGAGGATTATAATCCTTAAGATCTAAGCAGTGAGGTTGAAATAACCTAAATGCTAAGGTAAGAAAAAAAATGTATATTATGACATCGCAAACAGCACAGTATTACATATTTTGACCATTAGCAAGTAACTACTAATATCAGAGTGAACATAAATTTTACACAATCTGAAATGCTCATTTGTTTTGTGTTGACACAATTCTTTACATCTAAAATAGGTAGGGTATACTTCAAATAGCCTGATAACTTTGTACACTGAACTGTCACAATTCTTTATTTAAATT
The DNA here is from genome assembly GCF_030254825.1 of Meriones unguiculatus. Taxonomy (NCBI): domain Eukaryota; kingdom Metazoa; phylum Chordata; class Mammalia; order Rodentia; family Muridae; genus Meriones; species Meriones unguiculatus. Next base: position 77,499,340 of record NC_083357.1, on the reverse strand, counting down.
CATAAAAAAAAACTACATAAGTCGACATCATGAAGTGGTGGTTACTGGCTTTTATCCTTAACCTCTTTTCTTATGATATCAACTCCTTGGTTGCTACCTAAATACTGTGCAGTGGCAATTTTAGTTTGATGTGTTCATAGTTAGAGCCAAGATGTACAAAATTTGAACTAAATCATGTATTTTGTATTTGGGTGTTCCATCTTAAGAAAGTATGATAAACAAATACAAGCTGAGCATGTTTAAAATATGCAGCATTGTGTTTCATAAATGATTAAAATTTTATGTTCGTTATTTGCTTTGATGGTTATTTTTTATTGTTCTTAGACTAACTTTAAATTTCTATTCTATTGGCAAAAGTTTTCTTGTTTAAATTGCTATGTCATCTCCACTACTCTGCTTTACCTCTTGCTCTTTCTGGATTCAGAAGTGGGTACTTAGATCACTTCACAGGTGCTCAAGACTTGAGATGTGGGGAGAACTTCATCCCCTGGGATTGCTTACCTTCTGATCCTCTCTCCAGTTTATCTCATTCAGAGCATAACAAAATCACATCTTAATAGTAACTACTTACCTTTCACAAAACAGATCGATCTTTTCCATTAGATTTGTCACATGAGACACAAGCTCAACTGTAATTGATTTCAAAGTCACGTGGCATCACAGCCTCTACAGTATTTCCTCTTATGATAGTCTCAATCAATAGACTTAACAGCTTAACAAAAATAATTACACAGACATATCTGTTTACCGACACCATTTTGTGTGTAGATCCTGGAGACAATCTGGCATTAGAAATCCAGTAAGATATAACAGGAAAGCAAAAAGCCCAGGCGTCTGAGTGCTGTGCCTCCCGGCTTTCAGTGGTACTGATTTCCTCATTTTTTTTTCAGTCTTTTCACAGCTCATAGTGCAGTCCACCAGTCCTGAGAACACTTCTAATAGCTCCTGGATTTGGGGTTTGATGCGGGCTTTGTATGTGCAGATGCTTATACAAAAGCTAAAATAGGCAGGTATTAAAAGGATTAAGTGATTCAGTAGAGTACCTCAGCCAGCCATAATTCAAGACACAATAGTTCAGATCTTTCATGGCTGTTTTCTTTGATAAAATGTAGGTTTTAACCTTTGGGGAAGTCTTTTCCTACAGTGTCAGCAGCAACTCCAGACTTGTCAACTCAACAATACCTTACAACTAATGCTTTTCACAAAGTCTGTGGCAAAGAAAGGAATTGTAATAAGACCGGCTAGGATTCTGTGAGATTGAAAATGTGGTTGCATGCTCGGGCTAGTTACTTTGTGTATGGAAATGGGAGAGCCAACAATGACATGAGGGAATAAAAATACCTACAGGAGAGCAGCAAGCCACTAAAAAGAAGAGCATTATTCTATCAGAATATGTCAGAGATGAGTGCTCTCTATGTCAGAATTCAAATTATAAACCATTAATGTGTCATTTTAGTGCTTGTCTGGAGAGCTTTCAAAGACTAACTTGTTTGCATCAATAAAGCAAAAATTAATTCAGCCATTTAAAGGTTCAGAATGGACATTTCTGTTTATTCTGATTATTTAATTATTTATTCATTTATTTGGTTCATTCTTTACTCTTTGGTGTCTGCCAAAAATTCTTCACTCAGCAAACACTAAGTAGTTGCCTGTTGTCTTTCAAATACTATATTAGATAAAACAGTGAACAAACATAAATGCTCTGTTCTGAGGAAAGGTAGAGAACCTTTAGAACTACAAAGTAATAATACAAAATAGTTAACACTAAAGACACATATGTATATATTTGAGCTCTGATGGTGAGTATGTTCTAGAAGGATAAAGCAATAAAACCTACACACTTAAGTAGAGTTAAAATTAGCTTCTATATGTCTTAATTTCATTATGAAATAGTTATTGTCAAATAACTAGAGAAAAATAAGTTGTATGATTACGAAGTGTCCAGAAGGGCTTGATGTTTTATGTATGTATCCTAAAGTGTAGTTATACATAAAATGTCATGTATCTCTGTTGGGGTCAGAGGTATATGTTTCTATTTTAAATGAAAAATATTCTAGGTGCATAACAGAATAATACTGATGGTTATTTGGAAATTTGCCAAATTAATTTGCTATTATTTAATAACAGCCAGTGAAAATCAGAAAATGAATATTAATGTGGAGGAATACAATTAAACAGCAGAATTGTTGTTGCAGTTCCACAAAATAAGTATAAGGCGGCAACTTGACAGAAAGATACATAGAATATGGGGTTACTCCACAAAGAACTGTTCTTGATCTGAGAATAAATGCCTCACTGGGAGAGAATATGCTAATAATGATCTGAATTGGACATCAGGTCAGATATTCTAAATTAACATAGTGATCTGTTTTATTCCATATCTTCTGCTACTAAGGAACACACATAGTTGAGTGACAAAGAAGGGAGGACACCCACACCCACACTTATATACACCACATGTGTGATCATTAATATAATTTTCCTTGCCTAATATGAAATAGGTTATAGTCATTACACAACTAAGTCAGGGAAAATATAGAAAAGGGTAAGGGGAAGGACTTATTTTTTCAAATAATGTTTTTCTTAATTTAAGAAAGACTTCCTTCTTTAAGATAATGGTCAATGGAATAATCTTCATCATTGCCCCTCCCTCTCTTTTCACTGTTCATTTTCTTTGATGTCATCCATCATTGTCCCACCTTTTAATGCTCAGTAACTAAGAAAAGGAGGATATTCTGGTTTTCTTAAAATGAATTGTTCCTAGAAAGAAGTTCACTGAGAGGAACAGCAAGGATGACTCAGCACATAAGAGCATTTGATATTCCTGCAGATGATCATGGTTCTGAGCACCCATGTGGCAGCTCAAAAACACCTGTAACTCTAGTTCCAGAGGCCCAGTGCTCACTCCCGGTCCCCATAGACACCAGGAACACAGGTGAACACACAAACACAGGTCCAGGCAAGGCACTCATACTCATTAAATAACTTGCTAAATATTACATTAAAGAGATGTCTTCAACTGGAAATATTTAAAAATGCACAATGGACTATTCCAGTGAAAAATGAAATTCTTCTTCATAACAGTGTTTTTTAATTGAAAAAGATTTTAAACATTCAAAAAATAAATAAACAACAATAAGCAAAGGAAAAAAAAATCCCTTCACCTTAACCTTTAACTCAACAGAATTCAACATAAATGAAGAAGGCTATAAAGAAACCAAACCCAGAGAAAACTATGACATCTGTAAGTTATTGCCATTGTCACTAAAAGTTAAAGAAGAAAAAAGTATTTGTTTCATTTCCTTCATGAACTATTTCTCTTTATATTTTAATAAAAACTTTTTAAATTTTATTTTATTTTTTATTATTAGTTACATTTTATTAACTCTGTATCCCAGCTGTATCCCACTCCCTCATTCCCTCCCTCCCTCAACTCCTCCCTGCCCCTTTCAAGTCCACTGATTGGGGAGGACCTCCTCCCCTTTCATCTGACCCTGTTTTATCAGGTATCTTCAGGACTAGCTGCAAAGTCCTCCTCTGTAGCCTAGCTGGACTGCTCCTCCCTTGGGGGGTGGGGAGGTCAAAGAGCCTGCCATTGAGTTAATGTCAGAAATAGTGCCTGTTCCCCTTACTAGGGAAAACCAATTGGTTACTGAGCTACCACGGGCTATATCAGAGCAGAGGTTCTAGGTTTAATCGATACATGGTCCTTGGTGGAGTGTCAGTCTCAGAAATGACCCCTGTGCCCAGATATATTTGGTACTTGTGAAGCTCCTATCCTTTATTTTAATATAGTACTTAATTCCCTATGTAAAGACTATGTCAAAATTTTGTATCAGAAATAATTTAATAAAATTAGTAAATATATTTTGGCTACCATTTTAAAAATACTTTGAAACTAAGTATTTACCTCTAATATTAAGAGTATTCTCAGACTCTCCAAGATGATGGCAACCAGTGCAAAACATTTCTGAAGGGCAGAAGATCCAAAACTCTAAAACTGGTGAGTGGGTGCACAGCCAAAGCATCAACTTTGAGTCTTCCCTGGCTAGAAGTAACAACCTGTGAGCTGGAACAGATTGGACAGTCCTCCCTCCCTCCCCTGTGGATGTCTCCAGGGGCCTGAGAGTGGCAAACTATCAAGCCCCTGCACTTTTGCCCTGCAGCAGCAGTGGGGAGTGCAAAAACTGAGGTGCAAATGAGTTTATGGGACCTCAGCTCTTTCCACACACTTCTATGAGTGTGTGCTTCTGCAAGAGAATGAGTACTGAGCTCCAGATCATGGTCCCTCTATGCTAGCAGACAGACATATGATCCCTTCCACCCACACCCCCTCTGTGGGCAACATAGGGCTCTCTAGGACAGAGTTCTCAACATTGAAGCTCCTGTTCTGTGGGTCTCCCAGTGGAGTCCGGCAAAACAGTTCCTGGAAGCAAGATAGCGCAGTTCAGGCAGATCTCAGCACTCAGAGCACAATACTGAGACAGGTCTGTGAGCCACTGAGCCATTCAGGGCACCTGTGCAATCACACTGCGCCTGCACAAAACCTGTGCCTGCACTCCTCCCTTACACTTCACCCTTCCAGGCACGCACACCTCCTTGCACAGTTTTCCATTTGTAGCTTGTGCACTTGTGCTTTGCCTTCCTCCCTTAGCTGCATCTGAAACACCAACACCCACTCTCAAATCAGAGGACCTGTCTTGTCTTCCTGAAGAATATTCCAGACTTCAGAGACAGACAGACCCAGACTGTAGTACCGGCTCCAGGAACAAACAGCAAGGGCTACTGAGCATCAGACGGCTAGACACAGGCATAAGAACTCATCCAACAAATGAGGACATCTGGCTTCACCAGCAACCCCCAAATCAATGGCTATTTTAATTCATTGGAAATATAGGAAAATGATTTCAAAGCTCTGATTATTGAGGTACTATAGGCACAGAAACAGGAAAAGAACAAAACTATCAAAAAAAAAAAAAAAACAAGCAAACATAGCCACACAATAGAGGCACATAAAGAGGAAACAAATTTTAAAAAGTAGATGCTGTCATGGAAAGACAGGAATCCACATTCAAACCAATGAAGAAAATGGTGCAAGACATGAAAACAGAATTAAAATCAACAAAGAAAACATGGACAGAACTTAGAGAAAAAGATCAGGAACCACAAAGTTAAGCATCACCAACACAATGCAAGAGATGGAATAGAAAATCTCAGGTACTGCAGAAATTGATACATCTATCAAAGAAAAAAGAAAATCGGAGAAGTCCTAAACACAAAACATCTAAGAACTCAATGACACCATGAAATAATGAAATCTACAAATAATAGGAATAGACAAAAAAGAAGATTACAGGTTCCAAGTTCCAGAAAATATTTTCAAGAAAATCATAGAAAAATTTCCCAACTTAAAGAAAGAGATGTCCATAAACATACAAGAAGCTTACAGAACACCAAATAGACTAGACCAGAAAATAAATTCCTCATGTCACTTAATAGAAAACCAGAAGGGCCTGGGTCAATGCTATGCACATTCTAAGAGAACAGAGATATCAAACTGGATTACTATACCAACAAAATTTTCAATCAATATAGATGGAGAAAACAAAATATTCCATGGCAAAACTAAGCATAAATAATCTATACACAGCAACACAGCCCTACAGAAAATACTAGAAGGAAAACTCAAATCGAACAAAATCAACCACAGCCAAGAAAACACAGGACATAGATAAACTCACAACAACAACAAAAAAAATCAAAAGAAAAAAGCACACAAACACATTATCACCACCATCTCCACAATAAAAGGAACTAACATTCATTTGTCACTATTATCTATCAACATCAATGGACTCAACTCACCAATAAAAAGACACAGACTGACAGAATGGGGGTGGAATCAGGATTCAACATTCTGCTACATCCAAGAAACACACCTCTGCAACAAAAATAAACACTACCTCAGAGTAATGGGTTGGAAAATGGTTTTTTAAGCAAACAAACCCAGAAAACAAGCTGGAGTAGCTATCCTAATATCTAATAAATTAGAATTTCAACAACAACAAAAAATCCAAAAAAGAGGAGGAGGGACACTTCATTCTTATGAAAGGTAAAATCCACTATAAGGATATCACGATCCTGAACGTCTATGCCATAAATACAAGAACACCTGTATTTGTAAATGAAACATTATTAAAGCTCAAATAATACATTGATCCCAACACACAATAGTGGGAGACTTCAGTACTACACTCTCACCAAGGAACAGATCATCTAGACAGAAGCTAAATATGAAACTCATGATACTTACAGAGATCCTAAATCAAATGGACCTAATAGATGTCTACAGAACTTTTCACCCAAACTCAAAAGAGTATACACTTTTCTCAGCAACCATGGAACCATCTCCAAAATTGAGCATAGCTGGACTCAAAGCAAGCCTTAACAGATAATAGAAGATTGAAAGAATCCCTTGTATCTTATCAGAACACCATGGCCTAAAACTATACCTGAACAACAACAGAAATAACAAAAGCCTACACATTCATAGAAACTGAAAAACAGTCTACTCAAAAACAAAAAACAAAAAAAAAAAAAACAAAAAAACACTGGATCAGGAAAGAAAGAAAAAAAAAAAGAAATCAGAGAATTCCTAAAATACAATGAAAATAAAGGCAAAACTTACCCAAATTTATGGGAGACAATGAAAGCAGGGCTAAGAGGAAAGTTCATAGAATTAAGTGCCTTCAGAAGGAAGTTTGACACATCTCACAAGCAAGTTAAAGGCACAGCTAAAAGCACTCGGAAAAGAAGAAGAAGAAGAAGAAGAAGAAGAAGAAGAAGAAGAAGAAGAAGAAGAAGAAGAAGAAGAAGAAGAAGAAGAAGAAGCAACCACACCCAAAAGGAGAAGACAGTTGGAAATAATCAAACTCATGGCTGAAATCCATAAATTATAAACAAATAGAATAACTCAAAGAATCAATGAAAACAAGAGCTGGTTCTTTGAGAAAATCAGCAAGATAGATAATCTCTTAGCCAAACTATCTAAAAGACACAGAGAAACTATCCAAATCAGCAAAATCAGAAACAAAAAGGGGGACATAATGACAGACACTGAGGAAATCCAAAGAAACATTAGGTCTTACTTCAAAAGCCTATGTGCCACAAAATTTGAAAACCTAAATGAGTAGTATTCCATTCTGTAAAAGTACCACAATTTCTGTATCCATTCCTCAACTAAGGGACATCTGGGTTGTTTCCAGGTTCTGACTATTACGAATAAAGCTGTTACAAACATGGTTGAGCAAATGTTCTTGTTGTGTACTTGAGCATCTTTTGGATATATGTCTAGGAATGGTATAGCTGGATCTTGAGGAAGCAGTATTCCTAATGGTCTGAGAAAGCGCCAGATTGATTTCCAAATTGGTTGTACAAGTTTGCATTCCCACCAGCAGTGGAGGAGGGTTCCCCTTTCTCCACAGCCTCTCCAGCATGTGCTGTCACTTGAGTTTTTGATCTTAGCCATTCTGATGGGTGTAAGGTGAAATCTCAGGGTCGTTTTGATTTGTCTTTCAGTGATGACTAACGAGGTTAAACAATTTTTTACGTTTCTCTGTCATTTGATATTCCTCTATTGAGAATTTTTTGTTTAGCTCTGTACCGCATTTTTTTATTAGGATTACTTGATTTGTTGCTTTATAACTTCTTCAGTTCTTTATATATTCTGGATATCAGCCCTCTGTCAGATATAGGGTTGGTGAAAATTCTTTCCCAGTCTGTAGGCTGTCATTTTGTTTTGGCAACACCATCTTTTCAGTATACTACTCACCAATTAAAAACAAGGAAATAATGAAATTTGCAGGGAAATAGGGGGGAGACCTTGAAAAGATCATCCTGAGGGAGGTGTCCCAAAAGCAGGAAGACACACATGGTATATGCTCACTTATATAGACCTATAAGATAGGATAAACATGCTGAAATCTGTACACCTAAAAAGATAAACAAGAAAGAGGACCCTGGGTAAGATGATCAATCCTCATTTAGAGAGACAAATGGAATGGACATTGGATGTAGGAGAAAACAAGTAACAGGACAGCAACCTACCACAGAGGGCTTCTGAAAGTCTCTACCGAGCAGTATATCAAAGCAGATACTAAGACGCATAACCAAACCTTCGGCAGAGTGCAGGGAATAATAAGAAGGGTGAGTTAATATGACCTGGAGAGGACAGGAGCTCCACAAAGACCAAATATATCTGGGCACAGGGGTCTTTTATGAGACTGTTTCTCCAACCAAGGACCACATACGGGTATAACCTAGAACCTCTGCTCTGATGTAGCCAATGGTAGCTCAGTATACAAGTGGGTACCCTAATAAGGGGAACAGGGACTATTTCTGACATGAACTCAATAATGGGCTCTTTGACACCCCCCCACACACACACACCGAGGGAGGAGCAGCCTTGCTAGGCCACAAAGGAGGACTTTGCAGCCAGTCCTGAAGATACCTGATAAAGCAGGGTCAGATGAAAGGAGAGGAGGTCCTCTCCTATTAGTGGCCTTGGAAAGGGGCAGGGAGGAGATGAAGGAGGTAGGGTGAGATTGGGAGGTAATGAGGGAGTGGGATACAGCTGGGATACAGAGTTAACAAAATGTAACTAAAAAGAAAAAATAAATTAAAAAAATTCTAAATGAAATGGACAATTTTCTTTATAGGTTCCATATACCAAAGCTAAAACAAAATCAGGTAAATAGAATAAACAGCCCTATGTCCCCCAAGGAAATGGAAACAGTCATCAAAATCTCCCTGCCAAAAAACAAACAAAAACAAATACAAACAAACAAACCAAAAAACTCAGACCTGATGGTTTCAGCACAGAATTTTACCAGATCATAAAAGAAGAGCTGATGACAATACTCTTCAAAATATTCCACAAAGTAGAAACAAAAGAAACATTACCAAGCTCATTTTATGAGGCCACATTACCTTGATATCTCAACCACACAAAGATGCAACAAAAAAGGAGAACTTCAGATTTTTTTCTCTTATGAACATTGACACAAAATACTCAATAAAATGCTTGCAAACCAAATCCAAGAACACATAAAAGAACATCCAACATGACCAATTATGCTGCCCAGGCATGCAGGTGTGGTTCAATATACGGAAATCCATCACTGTAATCCACTACATAAACAAACAGAAGGAAAAAAAAATCACATGATCATCTTAGATCCTGAAAAAGCATTTGACAAAATTTAATGCCCATTCATGTTTAAAGTTTTGGAGAGATAAGGGATATAAGGCACATACCTGAACATAGTAAAGGCAATATACAGCCTTTACTAACATGCATGTACTCTATAGCCAACATCAAACCAAATGGAGAGAAACTTACATCAATCCTAATGAAGTCAGTCAGTGACAAAGCAAGCTTGGCCACTCTCTACATATCTCTTCAACATAGTACCTGAAGTCCTACCTAGAACAATAAGACAACTAAAGAGATCTAGAGAGGATACAAATTGGAAAGGAAGAAGTCAAAGTATCACTATTTGCAGATGATATGATGATGTACATAAGGGACCCCAAAAATTTTACCAGAGAACTTTTTCAATTGATGAACACCTTCAGCAAAGAGTTTGGAAACACAATTAGCTCAAAACTAGCCATCCTGTATAAAAAAGACAAAAGGACTGAGGAAAAAATTAAGGAAACATCACCTTATACAATAGCCACAAATAACATAAAGTACCTTGGTGTGACTTTAACCAACCAAGTGAAAGACCTATATGAAAAAAACCTTCAACTCTGAAGAAATAAATTGAAAACAATATCAGAATATAGAAAGATCTCTCATGCTCATAGATTGGTTAGATTAAGGTAATGAATATGGCCATCCTTCCAAAAGCAATCTATAGATTCAATGTAATACCTATCAAAACAGCAACAGAATTCTTTACAGAACTTGAGAGAACAATTCCTTATTTCATATGGAAAAACAGAAACCCAGAATTGTTAAAACAATCCTGTACAATAACAGATCTTCTGAAGGTATCTCCATCTCTGATCTCAAGCTGTACTATAGAGCAACAGTAATAAAAACTGCATGGCATTGGCATAAAAACAAAGTGTGGACAATGAAATTGAATAAAAGACCCAGAAATAAACCCATGTATCTATAGATACTTGATTTTTGACAAAGAAGCCAAACAACACAACGAAAAAAATACAGCATCTTCAACAAATGGTGTTGGTCTAACTGGATGTCTCCATTTAGAAAAATGCAAATATAGCTATATTTATCACCTGCAAAGATCTAAAGTCTATGTGAATCAAAGCCTGAAACCAGACACATGAAACCTGTTAGAAAAATTGGGGAAGAGCTTTGAACTGGTTGGCAAAGAAGACAACTTATTGAAGAGAACATCATCATTACAAGCTCTAAGATCAACATCAATAAATGAGACCTCATGAAACTGAAATGCTTCTGTAAAGCAAAAGAAACTGTCATCAGAACAAAACAACAGCCTTCAGATTGGGAAAGGATCTTCCCTAACCCTATATCTGACAGTGGGATTATATATAAAGAACTTAAGAAGTTAAACACCAAGAAAGCAAGTAATCCAATTAAAAAATGGGGGACAGAGCTAAACAGAGAATTCTCGATAGAGGAATATCGAATGGCAGAGAAACACTTAAAGAAATGTTCAACATCTTTAGTCATCACTGAAAGGCAAATCAAAACGACCCTGAGATTTCACCTTACACCCATCAGAATGGCTAAAATAAAAAAATCAGGTGACAACACATGCTGGAGGGGTTGTGGAGAAAGGGGAACCCTCCTCCATTGCTGGTGGGAATGTAAACTTGTACAACCACTTTGGAAATATATCTGGTACTTTCTTTGAAAATTAGGAATAGTGCTTCCTCAAGATCAAGCTATACCACTCTTATGTATATATCCAAAATACAGTCAAGTATACAACAAGGACATTTGCTCAATCTTGTTCATAGCAGCTCTATTGGTAACAGCCAGAAGCTGGAAACAATCTAAATGTCCCTCAATGAAGAATGGATACAGAAATTGTGGTACATTTACACAATAGAATAATATTCAGCAATTAAAAACAAGAAAATCATGAAATTTGCAGGCAAATGGTTGGGACTAGAAAAGATCATCTTGAGAGAGATAGTCCAGAAGCAGAAAGACATACATATTCACTCACATGTTGTTATTAGCCATATAATATAGGATAAACATTCTAAAATCTATACTCCTAAAGAAGCTAAACAACAAGGAAGACCCTAGGGAAGATTCTCAATCCTCATCAGAAGGGCAAACACAGTAGACATCAGAAGCAGGAGAAGACAGGGAACATGACAGGAACCGACCCCTGACCCAAGATGGCCTCTGATAGACTCTATTGACAAATTATTGAAACAGAATCTGAGACACATAGCCAAACTTTGGACAGAGTGCAGGGAATCTTATGAAAGAAGGTAGAGATAGAAAGACCTGGAGGGAATAGGAGCTCCAAAAGGAGACCAACAGAGCCAAAACAGATATCTTGGGGCCCTGAAGGAATGATACCCCAACCAAGGACAATGCATAGAGAGGACCTAAAACCCTGGCTCAGAGAAAGCCTGTACACTTAGTCTCCAAGTGTAATCCCTAGTAATGAAAGCATGGGTCTTCTCTGGCAGAAAGTCAGTGGCAGGCAATCTGAGCACTTCTCCTTTGTGGGTGCAGCCTTGCCAGGCCACAGTCCTGATGAGTCTTGATAGGCTAGGATCAAATAGAAGGGGAGGAGGACCTCCCCTTTTAGTGGACTAGGTGATAGACATAGGAAGAGAAGAGAAAGGGATGGTGGATTTGGAAGAGACTAGGGAGTGGACCACAGCAGGGATACAAATTTGAATAATTTGTAATAAAGTATAATAATAAAAAGACAAGTAAAAAGAATATTCTCTCCAGATCCCACCATTTACCTGCAAATTTCATGATTTCCTTATTTTTCATTGCTGAGTAATATTCCATTGTGTAGATGTACCACAATTTCTGCATCCATTCTTCAGTTGAGGGGCATCTGGGTTGTTTCCAGCTTCTGGCTATTACAAATAAAGCTGCTACAAACATGGTTGAGCAAATGTCCTTTTTCTGTACTTGAGCCTCTTTTGGATATATGCCCAGGAGTGGTATGGCTGGATCTTGAGGAAGCGCTATTCCTAGTTGTCTGAGAAAGCGCCAGATTGATTTCCAGAGTGGTTGTACAAGTTTACATTCCCACCAACAGTGGAGGAGGGTTCCCCTTTCTCCACAACCTCTCCAGCATGTGTTGTCACTTGAGTTTTTGATCTTGGCCATTCTCATGGGTGTAAGGTGAAATCTCAGGGTTGTTTTGATTTGCATTTCCCTAATGGCTAATGAGGTTGAGCATTTCTTTAAGTGCTTCTCTGCCATTCGGTATTCCTCTACAGAGAATTCTCTGTTTAGCTCTGTTCCCCACTTTTTAAGTGGATTACTTGGTTTGCTGCTTTTCAGCTTCTTTAGTTCTTTATATATACTGGATATGAGTCCTTTGTCAGATAAAGGGTTGGTGAAGATTCTTTCCCAATCTGTAGGTGAGTGAGTTGTCCCAGAAGCAAAAAGACACACATGGTATATACTCACTCATATAGACATAAAACATAGGACAAACCCACTAAAACCTGTGCATCTAAAGAAACTAAGCAAGAGAGAGGACCCTAACTAAAATGTCCAATCCCCATCCGGAAAGGCAAAGAGGATGGACATCAGAAGAAGAAAACAGGAAACAACCTAGGAACCTACCACAGAGGACCTCTGAAAGCCTCTGCCCTACAGACTATCAAAGCAGATGCTGAGCCTGATGGGCAACTGTTGGGCAGAGTGAATGGAATTTTAGGTAAGAACTGGGAAATAGTAAGAGCTGGAGAGGACAGGGTCTCCACAAAGAGAGCAACAGAACAAGAAAATTTGAACACAGGGAACTTCCAGAGACTCATACTCCAACCAAGGACTATTCATGGAGATAACCCAGAACCCCTGCACAGATGTAGCCCAGGGCAGTTCAGAGTCCAATTGGGTTACATAGTAATGTGAAGAGGGACTGCCTCTGACATAATCTGATTGGCCTGCTCTTTGATCACCTCCCTCTGGGGGGGAGCAGCCTTACCAGGCCATAGTAGAGGACAATTCAGCCACTTTTGATGTGAACTGACAGACTAAGATCAGAAAGGAGAGGAGAACCTCCCCTATTAGTGGACTTGGGGAGTGGCATGCAAGCAGAGGGAGGAGGGAAGGTGGGATTGGGAGGGGAGGAGGGAGGGGCTTATGGGGGGATGCAGAATGAATAAAGTGTAATTGATGAAAAATTTAAAAAAAAAGGGAAAAAATAATTTAAGAACCTTAAATGACTTTCAAAAGTGGAGGAAAACATGGAGTTAGTCAATTGGCATGGAGCACGTCTCGCCCCTGGGGGCAATGGTCTCCTGAACCTACTCAGACCTCGGACACTACCACTGCTAGTTCTAGAACTGACGCAGGATTTTCCAACGAGGGGGTTAAGGCTTCTCGTAATATTTCCTATAAGCCCACACCTGTTTGTCTATATCCCCCATTTTTATTCATTATTAGCCAGATAGAGCCAAGTAATTGTGTTAATGATACTTGCTTTTTTGCCCAATGCTGGAATGCTAGTAAATTTAGGTATGCCCTGGTTACTCGCATGCCTCACTGGGTGCCTGTGCCCGTTGATGCCCCTCACGCTATGACTCTCTTCAGACAGAAAAGGGATCTTGGAACTACAGCCACCATTGTTACTACCATCTCATTGGCGGCTGTTGGAGGTACCACCAGGGCATTAGCCATGAGTCATACTGGGCAGACTGCTCAGACCCTGAATAATCATTTAGCCAATGTAGATCATGCCTTAGTTGTACATAAAGGAATTAATGCTCAACTAAAAGGAAGCTTGATGGTGTTCAATCAGAGGATTGACCTCATGCAGGAGCAAATTGATACCCTATGGAAAATCGCTCAACCTGGCTGTCAATGAAAGTATGCTGGACTTTGTGTCACTAGCATACAACATGAGAATTTTTCCTGTGCTGCAAATCTGTCTAAACAATTGGCGACCTATATTTTAGGTAATTGGACTGGAGAATTCGATACTACGATGGAGCAGCTGAGAGTGGCCATTGTCACAGTAAATTCTACCAGAGTGGACGCAGGACTAGCCACAGGATTATCAACATGGATTGCTGCAGCCATGAATCATCTGAAGGAATGGGCGGGCATGGGAGCGTTAGCAGGCCTTCTGGTGTTGGTCTCCTTGGTTTGCCTGTGGTATATATGCAAGATTAGAGTCTCACAACAGTGTGATGCAGCCATGATCATTCAGGCCTTTACAGCCATTGAAGCAGGACATTCTCCCCAAGCATGGTTGGATACCATAAAAAGCTAAAATGATACGCTCAGGATGCGAGGCTAAGCACTGCACTCAGGGTCAGCCGCTTTGGACCCAGAGAAGAGCATGTCTGATTGCATGCGGGTTGATGCCCCAGGTCCCGCCTCTGAGAAAAAGGTATCAGACGGGTCTGATGCTCTTTGGGTGGATGACACCTAAATGAACATTGGTACAAAGTCCCAATTTATTTCTAATATCAGAGATCAGACCTCTACTCTTGCCTGATGCGTCTAAAACAAAAAGGGGGAACTGTAGAGAGCTGCGGAATGCTATGCCTTAAAGATGGAGCTGGTTTATGCCTTCCACCTTCCCGATGGTGAGTGCTCTCTGTCACAAACAATTCCACATTTGGCTAAGGCTGAGGATCTGGCTTGCTTCCATGTATGTGGACCTATCTGCATTGCCCACATGGCACGCCTGGGTTGGCTACCCAGAGGCTATTTAAGCTGTGGGCTGGCTTTCCCCAGGGTCCGAGGATTGTTCAAGGTTCCAAAAAAAAAAAAAAAAGAATATTCTCATTTATAAATTTATTTACATTATGCGATAATTTGTAGAATATTTGGTCTTATCACAAGTAGTAGGTCCATTTTAACACTTTGTTTATTATGTCATAAATTATGAAAAACAAATAAATATAAGTTTGTGCTAGACTGCTTGAGTATGTTGAATTAATGTTCCTTTTATGCCTGCTCTAGCTCTCAAATAATGAGGTGGAGACTGGTTACATTTATCATACGCTTTAAAACCCTATATCTGGACAGATTCTCTATTCCAACTGTATTAGGCTAGCTTGGCTTACACCCAGTCACTTGCCCTGGTACCTGCCTGGTTACTCTTGGGCCATCTCTGTAGTCATGTTGATTCCCCCCATGGTGACTTCCTCTTCACTGCCCAGCAACTTCTCTCTGTCCCTCTGTTTCTTTTTCTCTCTATATATCTCTTTCTACTTTTGACCCCCAGACTGGAAAAAGAAGCCCTGCCTACTGTCTCCTCTGACTAGTCATTATCTCTTCACCTTCTTTTTTAACCAGAGATAACTGGGGAGCATTCCTTATACAATATTGATACAGGAAATTATTCAACAATATGACATGATTGCAACCTGATCTTGGGGAACAGAAATCAGCATCTGAACACACAAGACCAACCCCCAACATGAGTACACACTTTTTCTCTAATAGAAATAAAAAAATGGATAACCCTGACATACTGAATTAATTATAACACACCAAGGTTGTGAGGGAAAACATTTCTTTATTCTATGTCAAAATGCTCTTTTTACTTCCAGAATCATTGTAATTAAGTATGGCAATAATAAATTTCACATTTAAGAAAGTATATAAAAATATATTATTACAACTAAGGCATACTGTTAGCCTGCAGGGTAGTTTGTGACATTCTTTTTGTTCAAAGTATTCTGAACTGCTAATGAGACGTCCAGATTTGAACGGTTATTGGTACTGACAGATTAATTTATTTTCACCTTGGATTAGCTGTTTGTTTATTTTCTCTTCAGTTTCCATGTTTATTTTTTTTATTGCACCAAGAAGGAAAGAAAAATGGGAAGACTTCTTAAAGCATGATGCAATAGTTATCATACTATGTGAATCATATCTTCCCAATGAATCCTGCAGACGACCAGGTATATTATCCTTCGTTTTTCATTGTGAAAATCCCATTGAAGAGAAAAAAATCTATAAGCTTTGACAATATATTTAGATGTTTGCTATTTTTCTCTTTAATTGAAAGCAGAATTCTCTTCTCGCATAATATACCCAAGTTATGTTTTCTGTTATATTGCAGCTCTAAGAACCTACTGTGGAAGGGTTGCTGGGATTTAGAGGAAACATATTCTGACTGCTTGAATGTGTTTTTATGCTAGGCATATGGGTTTGGGATGATTGTAATTCTAAGTCCCTCTATCTTGTGTGTGTGTAGTGTTTTCCAAGTTTTTTTTTCTCTTTTATTTTATTTTTTTTTATTTTTTTTATTATCAGTTACATTTTATTAACTGTATCCCAGCAGTATCTGCTCCCTCATTCCCTCCCAAACCCTCCATCCCTCCCTCATCTCCTCCCTGCCCCTTTCCAAGTCCACAGATAGGGGAGGTCCTCCTCCCCTTCCATCTGACCCTGTTTTATCAGGTATCTTCAGGACTGGCTGCAAAGTCCTTCTTTGAGGCCTAGCAGGACTGCTCCTCCCTTGGGGGGGTGGGGAGGTCAAAGAGCCAGCCATTGAGTTCCTGTCAGAAATAGTCCCTGTTCCCCTTACGATGGGAAACCAGTTGCAAATGCACCTAAGAGGAGCAGACAGCTGGAAATAATCAAACTCAGGGCTGAAATCATTCAATTAGAAACAAATAAAACTATTCAAAGAATCAATGAAACCAAGAGCTGGTTCTTTGAGAAAATCAACAAGATAGACAAACCTTTAGCCAAACTAACTAAAAAGCGGAGAGAAACGATCCAAATCAGCAAAATCAGAAATGAAAACAGGGACATAACTTTTTTCTCTTTTTAACAATTTATTATTATTTATCACAGTTTATTCACTTTGTATCCTGGCTGTTGCCCCGTTGGTTTCTGTGGCACCTTTCTGGTTTTTAGGAAGGTGTGGGGGCTGCGTGTTGCATAGTATGACATTCTTTTGGGATCTGCCAGATGTGGTCACTAGGGTTTTCTAATTAAATTTGTTTCTAGATAATAGGTGACACATTGTAATGGGAATGGGCTAGGAGTAGCAGATGCAAAGGGGCCCAGGGAAAGGAGAATGCAGCGTGTTTCACCAGGATCTGCTTTGCTTCTTGGAAAAGGGCAGAGATAGGGAAAGGCCACAACAGGTAGTTTGCTGCAGAGTTTAGGATGAGACTGGGGAAATGGACTTGGAAAGAGTGAAGATCTGAAGCTGGCCTATCAGTCACTGGCCTTCTTGTTTCTCTAGCAGGCTTGACTGGCGGATTCCCAGGAAATGCCTGCTGGAGTTTCTGGGTGCTGAGATAACAAGATGAGTAGAGAGGAACTTGAAGGAGATCTCCTGGATCAACTGGAAACAGAGGCAGAGATGGAGGGGGCATAGAAACTGTTGCAGAATTGGTAGTGAGACTGAGACGTTGGATTTAGGAGAGAGGCTCAAGAGAGATGTAGAACTGCTGTTAGCCTCCTTTTGTCCCTGGCTGGAGTTTCCTGCTGGCTCCGGGAAGAATGCCTGCTGCTGATGGAGGCTGGGTTAATGTGATAAACTGGATTACTGATGGTTGGAGTGGAAAATCTTTGTGATGCAGCAGAGGTAGAAGGGGCATGAAAGGGGAGGTCACAGCCGGTAGTCTGCTAGAGAATTGGACTGAGACCTTAGGACTCCATTTGGAGGAGACAAGGGAGAAAAGATCTGTACTTAGTCTACACGCTTTCCTGACCAGCATGGTCTGCAGGCTCCCAGGGAATGCCTTGGTTTTTTTTTTTTCTTTTTTAATAACCATTGTCATCTTTAGTTTAGCAGTTTAAATTTATGTCTCACACTATTTAATTATCTGATTCTGAAGAAGTGTAAGATAGTGCTTAGAATATTGCAATATGAGACAGTAACATGTATGGAGGGTTCAAAGTTTAAAGTGGTTAAAAGTATATATACTATGAAACCAAAAAATGCAAAGCATAGTATTAATTTTCCAGGGAATCACAGTGGTTATCCATATAACTGAATTCCGTTTTGAAAGAGAAGAGTTTTTATCTCTGATATAAACCAAATTGTTAATACGTTTTATATTTAAATATGTACCAAGACGTAATTTTTAAAGTGGCTACAAATAAGATATTTTAAGGAGGTAATATTGCTTTAACAATTATTTTCTCAATGTAACATTTTAATTCATCAGCATGATTATTCATAGTTATAGGTAGATAGAAAAATATTATGAGATAATATACTTGAAATACTTTTGTGCTATTTTGTATTCAGGATGAAATAATTTTAGGCCTGCTCATGTTTATTTTAATCTATGAATTAAAAACCTAGCACAGATGCAATACAAAGATATTTCTTTTACATGTGTATGGAACTCAGTAACGACTATAGAAATAGTAAAAATTACATATTTAAAATTAATGTTCAATATCTGAAAAATTACATATGCAGTTAGAATTTTAAAAATAGGATTTGAACTAGGAATGTGGCATTTATACTCAAACTTCAAGAATTAGTGAATGAAGTAAAACGTTTTCCAGGCAATCACTATTTTCTGATGAGGAAAATTATGTGTGATGGGGCTAGCAATCACACCAAGTGAATAGATGAAGAGAATTCAGGTCCTCCAAAGCATTTTTATCAATTTAAAGAATCCAGGCCTATAAACGTGACACTTTGAGTATGAATGTCTACAGATGTATTAAAGTCTTTGTAAAAATCAGTGAGCAGAGATAATGGGATTTGTGTTTTCTGCCAGATGAGGCTATTCAACTCTCTACCATGTCATAGTCAATCATCATGGGAAAGAAGAATTTTCCATATATTAATTGTATAGGTTTGGAGTTTATCTTGCTAAATCATTTGTTTGTTTTAACCAGGATATCCTTCTCTCAAAATTATTGTGATGCATATGAAATGACAGCATTACTGTGTCTTTTGAACTAAGCAGAATTTTAATTCAGAAACTGAGAGTGCACATCTTTACATGTCCAAACCAGAATTAATGTGAAATTGTGATTCAGTGAGCTTTTTGTGAATATTACTGAAGAGAACTCTGATCAATGAATTTGTCATTTGCCTTTGGAGTAGCTATTAGACAAGACTTTTAGTGTCTGTAAAATCTTGAATACACTAAAGTTGCATTTGGTCTCAAGAGGTCAAAAGGTCTACTTGTGTAAATATAGTCAGGATCTATATCACTAAAGCTGCTATGGGTTGAACCCATGTCTTTGGCAATGCTTGGCAATCATTCTGCCATTTAGACACATGCTACCATCATTGGATAACTCTCATGACCATAGTTACCAAATTACTATGTATTAATACTTGTACAGGTCCTTGACAGCTCTGTGTTAAGCTCATTGCTTGGGAGATAGTTGTATGTCTCCTAAGCAATCTTGGAAGAGACAGGGAACAGAACCCGAAATATTTTCTATCAGAAATACATTAAGTTCAAGTCAGAAGAAATATAAAAATTTTTGCAATGATGTAATCAAATTGGTTTGCACAGAAAATGATTTGAATACATTTTAATTTATTGATCTTAGAGAATGCCAAGTAATGGAAGATATCATTTTACAGGTAAAAGTTAGTTGCTATTTAAACTCCTGCCTTCTACCTACTAATTTAGTGAGGAGAGGGCTTTGCTTCTAAAGATTATCTTTATAAGAGGGACAGCCTTATTCTCCTTCTTATGGGTTCCTTTAGATTTCCTGCATTTAACGAGAGGTTTGTGATTGAAAGAGGGAGAACTTGGAAATAGTTGCAACAATAAAGCAGGATAAAAATAAGCCATGGATTTGTTACAAGGCATTTTTCCCCATGATTGTGGAAGATAACAGTAAAGGGAAAACACAAGTCCATTTACCTGTAGATGATTATGGCAATGATGTAGGCAGAGACACACAGAGAAAAAATGGAAAGAAAATAATGAACTTGCTTTTGAAATGAATTCATGGTTTTGTGAGAATGTACAATTCAACGATAGAGATAAAGATGGACCGTCCCACCCATTCTGAATGCTATTGGCAATTGGAAGGAGTCCACAAACTCTCATTTTAGCAAATTCTTTCTTTGGAGGTCCTGCCTATTTCATTCCTATACTAACCGTCTCAATCTGGAGCTATTTATGAAGTTATTCTTTTCCAACTTTCACATGCCATTTTGCCCTGGCCTTCCTTAACTTATACTTTATTAAAAGATGAATAGCATACATATCTATTTCAACCACCTTACTTACGATATTTCACAGAAAATGTTGAGAAATACATGAAGTGTGAATTCTCTGGTTTCAGCATCACTTAGAATTGGCTTATACCATGAATCTCAGACAGGTATAGCATACGACTGCTAAGCTTACATTTCATTTATCTACAATTTGACCTTTGCCTCAGCTTCACCTCATACCCACGTGTGAACATGACTGGCAAGATTTTTTTTTCTCACAACACATAATCAATATTAAGGGCATTAGTCATGCATCTAACTGCTATGCAAAGGTGAAAGTTCCTGAGGTCACCAGGATTCAAGGAAGCCCTCCAGCTTACCAGACCTGCAATGCTGTATTTAATCTATCCTGTTAAAATATCTAATGAAAAGTTAATTTCTTCCTGGTGTCAAAATAAGGTTTCTAAGAAATGTTATTCCAGAAAGAACTGCTGAGGGAAATTCTTCTTTTCTCTTGTATAGGCAAAGATGCTGTTGTTTAATCAATTTTGAAATGAGAGATAAATGAATAGGTTGTAAAAAAAAATCATCCCATCGTTTTTCAAGGTTAGACTAATAAAAATAAAGAGCTTCCACCCACAAATTCTATAATTTGACTAGTTATAAATTAGAAATGCCAATTCTCATCCTACAAATGCAAACTCATGGAGGGACTATCAATGGAAAACAATTACTAGGCAGATTTTGTGTTCTGGATCCACAAAATAAAATACATTTAGTGTTTTCAAATCAATGCTGGAGGAAATGTCAAGGCTGGCGTATGCATTTACTCATTGTGCAGAGATGTCCAAAGCTATTAACTTCCTGCACTTTAATTAGAAAAGCAATGCAAAACTCTTCTCTCACTCAATTGTAGGAAATTTAAGACATTTGGTATTGGGAAAAAGATCTGAACTTGTGAAATCTTATAGATCTGAAAGTCTTCTTAGGATAATAACAATAGTTACTACAAAGTGTGTTTCTATTTTTATGGCCATAAGCTTGATTTTAATGTGTATACCTTAAGCATATAAAGATAATGGATATTGAAAGAAGAATATAATTATAGAAAAATTAGGATGGCGAGATAGGCTCAAAATAGTATAATTTTAAAGTACAATGTATTAAGTTCCTTAATTGTAAGCTCAGTTTTGGGATGAAATGTTTCCATAGCCAGTAAAGTATTAGCGAAGGCTGTTATTAACAAAAAAAATAGATAATTTTTTCCATTTATTTAAAATATTATTCATCCCTTCTGTGTGGAATTACTCAAGAATATGTTGTGTTCTAACTGTAAACCACATTAAAATTAATATGGCATATGCTTTAAGCAAATTACATTTACAGCTATGGATATAAGAAAAGGGTCTCACCTGGAATAGTTTATGCCTCATGGTAATCTTGAATGCTGATAATATCTATTGTTTAAATTTTCTTGTTATGATATTATACATAAAATTGTGTTTTTATATGGTTGGCAGAATGCATATTACAATTATTTGTTGCATTCTAAATAACAAGCTACTGATTGCAGTATTTCTTTTTCAAGAAAAGTCTGATCATTGATCAAGGAACATAAGATGGCAACAAGACTTTTCTAAAAACATGTCTATGGACAGGAGTTGCATTTAAGATTAATGAAAGTATTCTTTGACTTGAGTTCAGTAACTACTGAATTCTTGCTAATTGCAATGTGGGTTTTTGCATGTCGTAACTGCACATAAACTCATAAATGCAAGTGCATATACACATTAATAATAAAATAAAAGTGATAAAGGAAAGAAAACTAAAGATTAAAAGAGTTTGTGTTACCTGTTGATGTTTGAATAAAGGTGTCTTTTCTTTTAGATACTTAATGATAAAATTTATTTGAAATACTATCATGAATGTTAACATTTTTTGCTTATGATATTTTTTAAATTTATTTTTTATATTAATCACAGGTTATTTACTTTGTATCCCAGCCATAGCCACCTTCCTTCCCCCCCAATCCCACCCTCCCTCCCTCATCTTCTCCCTGCCCCTTTCCAAGTCCACTAATAGGGGAGGATCTCCTCCCCTTCCATCTGACCCTAGCTTATCAAGTCTCTTCAGGCTTGGCTGCAATGCCCTCTTCTTTGGCCTAGCAATGCTACTCCTCCCCGGGGGAGGGGGGTGTTGAAGAGCTCGCCATTGAGCTCATGTCAGGAATAGACCCTGTTCCCCTTATTAGAGAACCCATTTGGACAATGAGCTACCATGGGCTATATCAGAGCAGGGTTTCTAGGTTATATCCATACATGGTCCTTGGTTGGAGAAAGTCTCATGAAAGACCCCTGTCTTTTCTAAGATTCAGGTTGAAATTTAATCCCCAATACCATAGTATTAAAAGCTGCCTAAAAGCTTTAATAGGTGATTAAATCATAAGAGCTTTGAACATGTGATAAGAGATCTAAACTTAAATAAGAGATCTCCTTTTACCCATCAAATAATGCCATTTTATTCTTGAGAATTTCATACATGACTATTGTCTTTCCTTCATTTCCATTAGCTACTAGGACAATACTTTTGTGTTTCAGTTTACTGTAAATTGAAGACTTGGCTCAGGAAAGAGACTAGAAAGAGTTTTAACTTGTTTGTAAACCTAACATACTAATCTTAGGAAGACTAATAGACTATGTTCAGGACAACTGTACAAAGTAGTATCTCAAATATGTAGCATCTAACCATGAAGATCTAATAACAAAGTAAGACCACTGAGTTTATATCCCTGAGGCTTTCTGTTACAAGATTTTATATCGTTTCATTAATTATGCAACTGAAAATATATGTAAAGTTATATCTAATACCTAAACAGGATGTCTTTTAAGAATTATGTATCTTTATATTGTTTTGAAATGAAGTCCATTAAACTATTTTTTCTCACTAGTGTATTTCATTACAAGGCTGATTTTACTCTGTTAGACTAAATCAGACAGCTGTCCCACTTACTGTCTCACAAAATTGATTATAAGCTGAACAAACAATAGAATAATAGGAAATCAATAAAAAAACACAAACAATGCAAACAAAATCGTTTGGTCCCTTGAACACAAACAATCACATTTTTACATAAGGGATTATTTAATTCTTAAAACAAGACAGTGGTCTCTGCTGTATATGAAGTTTAAAAGGTGTCCTATGTCCTCAGCTTATAATCACTCCTGACATCTTATAAATACATGGCTACATGAATATCAGATGATTGCCTTTGTAGTGAAACCTAAACAAATGAACTACAACAACAAAAACTATTGTTACTAAAATTTGGTGGAAATAATTGCTTTTAGGTAATTTCTTTCTTCTCTTGTATTCTTCCCTCATATGCTACATCCTGACCACAATTACTTCTTCCTCCTCTCCTCTCAGTCTCTTCCACCCCCACTATACATGGCGTATCATGTTACAATAAAATTAGGCACATTCCCTCAACCTAAGACTAGAAGACACAACTCAGTAATAGGTAAATGTTCTCAAAAGAAAGTAAAAGACAGAGAGACACCCCTGTTTTCACTGTTAGGAGTCCCACAAGCAAGAACTCCAAACAACAAAACCATAACATAACATATGCAGAGGACCGAGGTCAGACCCATACAGACACCTTGATTATTGGTTCACTTTCTGTGTGCCTATAAGCTCTGGTTAGTTGGTTGTGTGGGCCTCTTTCTTGTAGTGTCCTGAACTCTCTGACTTTTACAATCTTTCCCACTCCTTTTCCACAGGATTCCTCAAGCTCTGCCTAATGTTTGGCTGTGGATAACTGTATCTGCTCTCATCAGGTGGTGGATGAAGCCTCCTCTGAGGCCAATTGAACTAGACAAAGGTCTACTAGTAGAGAAATGTATCATTAGGAATCATTTCATTTACTCTTTTTTTCCCCCCACTTGTGTTTGGTGTTTGATTCTATCCTAGGTCTCTGGACTATCCAGATAATGGTTTCTGGACCTCCAGGCAGTTAGGGATGGGCTGTCTCTTATGGTAAGGGTCTCAATCCTTGGAGTTGGACCAATCATTGGTGGCCACTCCCATTAAGTTGTGTGTTGCCTTTACCCCAGTACATCTTTCAGACAAGGATAAATTGTAAGCCGAAGGTTTAGTGGTCGGATTGGTGTCCCAGGCCCTCCACTGACAGTTTTGCCTTGTTGCGGAAGATGGCTAGTTCACATCCCCCATTACTAAGAGTCTTCCCTGAGGTCACTTCATAGACTTATGGGAGCTTCCATTGCAGTAGGTTTCCACCTCACCCCTGAAATACCCTGTGATTCTAGGACTCTCTCCCTCCCCTGTGCCACCTGATCTCTCCTGCTCCCATAATTTTTAGAGTGCATCAAAGTGCTGGCTTCACAAATCTGATATTCAGAGTTCAATACTTAGAACCCGTGGAAAGAAGACAGGAGAAGAGTTGTCCTCAGGCCTCCATACATGTTCCGAGGCCAAGTGCACATCTTACATACATATTCATGCAATAACAAAGCTGTTAAAATTAACATGTTTAGGTGGGGATATTGGGTCTGAAGAGCAGGCTCAGAAATTAAGAGTGCTCGTTGCTCTTGCAGAGGACATGAATTTTATTTCAACTCCCCTATGAGATGGCTGATCACTGCCTACAACTCCAGTTCTTTGGAATTCAATACCTTCTCGCTTCTCTAGGCACCTAAATTCCTGGATCATAGACACACGGGTATGTGTTCAGCAGCACCCAACAGTGTACACACATAAATAAAAGCAAATCTTCAAATATAAATTTTAAGCCTCAAATAGAAACATAAAGCACAACAAAGTTTTTAGTATCAAAATGTAAGTATTTTATGTACAGAAGAATCAATCCAACCCAGTTATCTGGGTCAAGTCCAAACAAGTTACTTCCAAATTTTGTGAACTCCCACAACAATAGACAAGATCTTCTGAGAAAACCTTGAACTGGTTTGAAATGTTATCAAGTAGGCATAATCTTCACTGACTTATAAACACCGGTTTTTCACTGTAATGGTATCTTATAACACGCTCAAAAATGACTAGTATATGAAATGGTAACTCTGCTTTATATTATTTAGTAATATTAAATACACTATTCTTTTCCGTCCTAGGAAAAAAATGGCCAGAATTAATCAAATCTTGAGGGCATCATAAATCATGACCTAAACACTCTCACAGTTGCACTTTGATAGATTACTAAGGGGAACATGTTCGAGAGGCAAGGGCTCTCCACTGAGAATATCATGCTTCGAATTTGTATCTAAGAATAGACAGGATTCCAGCCAGCTGCAGCTGATGTGACATGGAGTGGGGGGGGATGAAGTACCTTCAGAAATAATTAGGTCCCAACACATTCAGAGTGTTATAAATAATAAACTAAGTGTTGAACTGGAACAAGAAATGGAACCGCTGCTCACTTGAAAGCACAGGTGGTTTATGTTTAGTTAGTGTACTCTGCCTCACGCATGAGGCTAGCAGACACACTCAATAGGACCTAATGAATCTTCTGGGAAGGCCCCAAATAGATAACTTCAGAGGAGTCCATCCAGTGCAGGAAGCGTCAAAGGCAGAGAGAGCAGTGCCACGCACTTCTGAGAGAGAAGATACAGTCTCTAATATTATTGACTGCAAGGCAGGCTAAATCACTCATGCACCACAGTGCTAATAGATCCATTAAGTCCCTTTACTTCGATTCTACTGAAGTTAACATGGAAGATTGCTGGCCGGTCAGGCTTTTCACTTTTCTTACAGGTCTGTTGTGCTTTATATTTTAATATTAAGAACGAACAGGTGGATTTTTAAGGCAAACGCTAACTTATTGTAAAAAAGTCTTTTAGTAAAATTACTTACATGGTCTACAGTACTTTGTAAATAGTAACAACATGTTACTCTTATAGACAAACACACACACACACACACACACACACACACACATATGCCCCAGGGATCCAAGCAAAAAGTAAAACAAGTTGCTGGAATGAATCAACAATAGTCTTTACTCGTAATCATTTCATTATTCTGCCTCTTGCTATATTTTGCTTCCAAAAGAGAAAAACTTAATTTTTTCTCTTTTGAGAAAAAGACTAAATTTTTGCAGAATATCTATCTACACTGTGAGAGATTTAGAGATGTCTCTCAATTTAATTATATCATACCATAACATGGCACGGCTTCTGGGGTGAAATTTGTTCAGTTCTGCCAAAGTAAAGTAATACTGGGTATATGCATTGGTCTCAAGTCTAGGGTTTCTTCACTAACAACAGAGCTGAGGGACATAGTTTGTGAAGCAAGTAAGGAGATCACAGTTTTTTCTCAGCTTTGACATATTTATGTAGATATAATTGTGTGCTAACTTGAGTCCAAGTTTGCTGAATAGTTAAATAAAAAGCAAATGTTAATAGTGGCTTTCCTATGTTACCAGTAGGAAAATGTTACTTCCTAAAGAATGAAAATGACTCCTGACATGGTAGCCAAAGTATAAAACAAACCCTGCTGTAATAAGGTTGGTGCAGGTGCACGTTAATTTAGAAAGAAATCACTTCACATCTTAACTACTTTGCTTAGATAATCCTGGGGGTTCTTTGAAACAATGGACTGTACTTTGCAATGAATGTACATCCATACTTAACATACTTGAAAACTTTGTGGTTTATTGCACTTCTCTGACTTTATTTATTTTCCTTTACATAGTAGTTCTCTTACCTGATGATGGACAGTCTCCTGGATCAAGCAAAGATAGAAATGCTCTTTTGAGAACTCAGTAGGGGTCACTGAAAAATTGAAAACCACACAGAAGTCAGGCCATGTATCTTTGATATCAATGATTAAAGATATTGCAAAATAAATACTGCAAGCTTTTTTCCAGTGGTGTTATCAACATGTGCTTAACAAAACTAAATAATGCCCAAAGATGTAGTCAAATGGCCTTAGGCATGAACTTCATCCATTATAAGGTTGCCACTGCAGATCTTTGTGTACTCTAGAAAGCTGCTAATGGATGTTACATATTTACAGAAATTTTAGGGCAGAGAAATTGATTTTTCAGTAGAATTTCAAATGTGAGATGGGTTAGTTGAACTGAAGAGAAACTGTACATTAACTAATACCAATATCCAATCAAATTTTGTAACTTCGTGACATGTATTCAATCTCATGATATGAACAGTATAAATTTAATAATCAAGAGCACATTTAGGCATTCATTTATCAATTAAAATTTTGAAATGATAAGTGAGTTTTAGTTTTATTGTACATTGACATAGCTCCTTATTTTATACAGAACTACAAAGGGAGTGTTAAAGTGTAAAA
Source organism: Meriones unguiculatus (assembly GCF_030254825.1). Lineage (NCBI taxonomy): Eukaryota > Metazoa > Chordata > Mammalia > Rodentia > Muridae > Meriones > Meriones unguiculatus. The sequence goes on along the minus strand of NC_083357.1, from coordinate 77,471,660 downwards.
GGGGCTGTTAAATATGCCTCAAGTCTTTGCAATAAACATACTAATAAAGGCTTGTTATTGCATGTTTCTTAGCATCATAGTACTTGATGCTAGGATCCTCCAGGCATCAAAATGCAGTGAGTCTATCCTCCAAATTTATTCAATAATGATTGTGGTTATTCTTTTAAAAATCGTTTGGCCATTAATCTATTACATACATTGCCTTTTCTGAGGACAGGTTTTTAAATGTTAGTGTGTTCCTTTTTTATCATAATCCTATACATGTCAAAGACTCAATTCTCCTAAGGGAAAGATCATGGAGAGTAAGTTCCATGGGAACTCCAAAAAGTTATATCTGATTATTCGTGTGCCTGACTCTCCTGTGGACAAAATAACGCCATTTCTCAGAGAAATCCTCTTAAGGGCAAAGACACCGAGGATTAACTGCAAACTGCTGCATACTTCTCTGTGTACTTCCAAGAGAGTCAAGGTAGAATTCTCCCATAAAATGCAAGTTTGGTACATAAAGTGATGCCTTCTGAATCTCTAGGCTAAAATGCAGGCATGCAATATTAACATCCCATGTTAACAATGACTGGCCTAAATTGAGACCTATGCTATGAGAGAAAGCCCATCTCTGACACTATTAATGATATTCTGCTATACCAGCAGATATGCCTAGCATAACTGTCATCTGAGAAGCTTCACCCAGGAGCAGAGACTCCCACTTCCACACCTTGTGGAAGAAGGGGATGTAGAATTCTATTATGTAAATATACCACAATTTCTTTATTTATTCCTCCACTGAGGGACATCTACATTGATTCCAGCTTCTGGGTATTACCAATAGAGCTGCTACGCGGTTGAGCAAATGACCTTGTTGTATACCTGAGTGTATTTTGGATATATACATAGGTGTGGTATAGCTGGATCTTGAAGTATCACTATTCCTAATTTTCTGAGAAAGCACCACATTGATTTCCAAAGTGGTTGTACAAGTTTACATTCCCACCAGCAATGGAGGAGGGTTCCCCTTTCTTCACATCCTCTCCAGCATGTATTATCACTTGAGTTTTTGATGTTAGCCATTCTGATGGGTGTAAGGTGAAATCTCAGGATCATTTTAATGACTAGGGTTGTTGAGCATTTCTTTAAGTGTTTCTCTGCCATTCTATATTCCTCTACAGAAAATTCTCTGTTTAGCTCTGTACCCATTTTTTTTAATTGGATCACTTGATTTGTCGCTTTTTAACTTCTTGAGTTCTTTATATATTCTGGATATTAGCCCTCTGTCAGATAGAGGGTTGGTGAAGATCCTTTCCCCGTCTATAGGCTTTCGTTTTGTTCTGAAGACAGTGTCCTTTGCTTTACAGAAGCTTTTCAGTTTCATGAGGTCCCATTTATTGATTGTTGATCTTAGAGCCTGTGCTGTTGGCGTTCTGTTCAGGAAATTGTATCCTATGCCAATGAGTTCAGGGCTCTTCCCCACTTTTTCTTCTAACAGGTGAGAACTAGAAAAGATCATCTTGAGTGAGGTAACCCAGAAGCAGAAAGACACACATAGTATATATTCACTCAATAGTGGATATTAGCCATATAATACAGGATAAACATACTAAAATCTACACTCCAAAAGGAGCTAAACAACATTGAAAACCCAAGGGAAGATGCTCAATCCTCATTCAGAAGGACAAATGTGATAGATATTGGAAGCAAGAAAAGACAGGGAACAGGACAGCAGCCTACCACAGAGGGAATTTCAAAGACTACTGATTGAGGTATCAAAGCAGAGGCTAAAATTTATGGCCAAACTTTGAACATAGGGCATGGAATTTTATGAAAGAAGGGGAAGATAGAAAGACCTGGAGGGGACAGTAGCTCCAAAAGGAGACAGAGGAAAAAAATACTGAGCTCTGGGAGCCCTGATACCCCATCCAAGGACAATGCATGGAAAGGACATAAAACCCCAACTCAGATGTAGCCTGTAGACTCAGTTTCCAAGTGGGAACCCTAGTAAGGGGAGCAGAAATTTTCTCTGGCATGAACTCAGTGACAGGCTCTCATGAACTCAGTGACAGATTCTCTGATCATGCAACCAGTGCTGATGAGATCTGATAGGCTAGGGTCAAATAGAAGGGGAGGAGGACCTCCCTATCAGTGGAATAGGGGATGGGCATAAGAGAGAAGAGGAAGGGGGATGAAATTGGGAGGAAACTAGGGAGGGGGCCACAGCCAGGATACAATGTTAATAACTTGTAATAAGTAATAATAATAATAATATTAATAATAATATTAATAATAATAAAAGGGAAAATAAAAAAGAAGGATGAAGGATTGAAGGAGCCAGAGCAGTCAAGAACACAGAATCAACTAACCTGGGCTCGTAAGGGCTCACAGAGACTGGAGCACTAACAAGAGAGCATGTATGAGATAGACCTAGGCCTCCGACAAATATATAACAGAGGTACAACTGGGTTCAAGTGGGACCACTAAGAGCAGGATCAGCAGCTGTCTCTGACTCTCCTGCCTGCCTCTGGAAGCCTTTCACTTAATTGGGATGCCCTCTCTAGGCTCAATAGAAGATACACCTAATCCTTGATATGAAAGACAGGTTGATATATATGGGATGCCACCCATCCTCTCAGGAAAAAGAGGAGGAATGTGAGAAGGAGAGAATGGAAGGAGAAGAGGAAAAGAAAGTGCTAATCTCTGATCGGGATGTAATAATAATCAGTGAATTAATTCATTAATGTATAAATTTATATTACATCATTAATTAATTAAACATGCATATCATTAAACCTGTATATCATCCCCTAAAATCCTAGATTCTACTCCCCCTTTGCCACCTAAGACACACACACACACACACACACACACACACACACACTAGATAGAAAGATAGATAGATAGATAGATAGATAGATAGATAGATAGATAGATAGATAGATAGATAAAATTTTAAGCTTTTTATTGATTCTTCATGAATTTCACATCATATCATGCACCCCAACCCTACCAATTTTCCTGTTCCTTCATATCTACCCTCTGCACTTGTAACCTCCCTCCCAAAATAAAAAAAGTAAAAAATCTTGTCATGGATATTATAGTATGTTACTTTGTGCCATACAATATACCCTTTTGTTCAGATATCTTTATTTGCAAGTGTTCACTGCAATGAGTCATTGTTCTGTTTTGAAGCCTCTGGTTTCTGTCCACTATCAATACTGCATCCTCATGTGGACTCCTCTCAGTTATCCTGTTGTTTCCTTGTGTCATGGAGATTCTGCATATTTGAATCTTCAGCGCTGGCCCTTCCACACACTCCAGCAGGTCACAGATGGGGTAGATATTGGGGTGGGCCAACTCAAAGCTCCACTACTAGCCCTGAGAGGTCACTGAGTAGGTCAGCCTGCCAGTTCTCCTGTGCTCATACCTCCATGGAAAGCTCACCAGCACTGCCTTGCCCAGCTCACCCAATGTTGCAGCCAGCAAGGTGCGGGGCCAGCTCTCCCAGATGCTATAGCTGATGAGGAGGAGGGACACCTCTCCAGTTCCCATACCAATAGGTTATATAAATTTAATTGAATATGTTCATATGGAAATGGATTTTTAAAAATATTTTATTTTTAATTGTTATTCCATGCATCTCTCTCTTTCTCTCTCTCTCTCTCTCTCTCTCTCTCTCTCTCTCTCTCTCTCTCTCTCTGTGTGTGTGTGTGTGTGTGCATGTGTGTGTGCAGTTTCAGGGACAACCATTTGATAATGGATCACCAGTTGGTGTACTCTTTCCTAGGGAAGACTGTATTTCCCACTCTCAGCATTCCTTAGTTACCAGTAGTTCTTTGTGTAGGGTTGAGGCTTCATGACCTATCAACTCTGGCATATCATATTGCGTGTTGTCTTTGTTCAGCTAATATTTAGGCAGTCATTTTGGTAAAGTGTTATGAATGTAGCTTCCACCATTATTGGGAGGAACAATCTTATACCTAACCCCCATTCCTCTGGTTTTTGCAGTGTTTCTCTTCTCTTCTCCAATAGTCCCTGAGCCATGGTTGTGGGAGTGGTTTTGTAGGAATTACAAGCTTGAAACTTTCACTCTATAATGATTTTTACCAATAAATACATTATATATTTTGCTTGAATAACTGTAATTAAAATAAAACTGTAATGTAATAAAAATCACTGTTGGAATAACTATAAATTGGTGTATTCATATGGGCAACACATAAGGTTAACATGTAAAAACTATCACTTAGAATATATTTATCCCAAAATGACATATTTAAAGAGAAGCTTCTTAGTAAATTGTTTTAATATTATAATACCAAATATGAGTGTGCTATATAAACATTCAATACTGAGTGTGAAGTGCGGGTGCCTCAAGAGCAGCGTCTGGCAGAAAGCCCTGCATCCTAGATGCTCTTTTGTCCCCCAAGTCACCTCACTGCCTCTGTCTCCCTTTGCTATGTGGAAAGTATTTACTCACACTGTCAGGAGCCAAGTGGCAGACCCTCTTTCATAAGTGCCTAATCTAGCTGGGTGTGGTGGTTTAATCCTCTAATCCTAGCAATCCAGAGGAGAGGTAGGTGGATCTCTGAAAGTTCAAGGCCAGCCTGGTCTACATAGTGAGTTCCATGACCACCTGGGGCTACACAATAATACCCTGCATCCAAAAAAGAAAAAGAAAAAGGACTAAAATAAAGAAAAAGACATAACCATTCTTATCAAGGAACTGTAATCTGTAGTTGTCATATAAAATCATACAAACTATGTAGAGAAAATGCTGCATGTAGCACATCATGTCTGACAGTAGGATATTTGGGAAGATATTATCAAATATGTATTAAATATCATAAAACTATTTGAATTTTATTATTCTTTAAACGTATTCAAAGAATTGCAATTATTCCCTTAACATAACTTGTAGGATTAAAAAGTAATGGTAATACACAGAACTTCTTTGGATTACCACATTTACTAAAAATAGTTGCCACTTGATATAACTTAAATTTAGTACAAACATAGGAAGAAATTGTTTTCTCCTGCTGATAAATTAGATTTGACTTACTGAGTGTTGTCTTGAGGATAAAAAGGGTGAAAAACTATAATGTGGAATAAAGGTATTGTAGAATAATTTTGTTTTTGTTTCTTCCGTGAACTATGACAAAGTCCCATAAACAAAGAAAGATGGAGACGGGAAGATATTTGAGGAGAGTTGAGACTTATAAATCAGGTCATCAAAGCCCAAGGAACTAGGTTACATCTGAGGATGAGCCTGGGATTGTTTCATAAGGTGATTTTTGTCATGCTGATCTTCAGAGCACATGAAGCAACCAAAATATTACCTCCTTTAATATCAATATTTGCCAATTTTATATTGCTAAATGCTTTCATTAATTTTAATAGAGATGGTCAAACTGTTAAGTGTCTCTTTCCATTTGACATAATTTTCATACCTCAATGCACCCCATATTTTTTCCACATCTCTTTGGCTCCTCTTGGTGAGTAAAATATGAAAATTTACAATAGCAACAAAGAAATGTGACTTTCTGAAAGATATATATGAGGTATTATAAATTAGACATAAAAAGCAAGTCTTTATTAGGAAAAAGTTAAGAATTGTTTCAAAACATTGAGGAAAAGCATCTTTTATTCGATTATCTATAAATAGGTGCTCTTTATTTTCAGCTTTCGATACACCTCTCTGAGATGAAGACATGATAAGCAGGCATTGGGATAAGTTGGGGAGAAAAGAGAAACACTGAGGTAAGAAATGGGAAAAGAATTGATAGAATTCAGTGTTTATGAGTACTCAGTCAATAAATGGAGGCTCTTGATTCAATCTCCAATTTCACACAATCAAACAACAACAAAAAAACCTACATTTCTTTAATACTCCCTGTCCCTTTTAAAACCCCAAGATTTAATATAAACTCTATGTTCATATTATTCTTCCATGCAGGTGAATAGACAGCTTGTTTTGCTCACAAGTACGTTGCTTTTCTTCTGTGAATTAGAACAAAAAGTGGTTTTTAAGTAACTCAAAGTTCCAAGAACAATTGATGGGCTCAGCTGATTGCCACATGTTCTTGGGTCTATTTCAGATCTACTTCTTGCTTACTTGACTGACACAGACTTCTAAAGGTGGCTAGTATGCAAGGATCCCACTTTCCACTACTAAGCTCTTCATGTGTCTTTGAAGTTGCTCTGTTTTGTTTTGATCTTGAAATAATTTTTCAGTGTTTTGGTGATGAGTAATGGTTAAAACCACAAGGCCAGAAGTTGGCGGCTTGTCTTTCTTTCTTTCTTTCTTTTCTTTCTTTCTTTCTTTCTTTCTTTCTTTCTTTCTTTCTTTCTTTCTTTCTTTCTTTCTTTCTTTCTTTCCTTTTTTTTCTGTAGGCATAATGGCATTGTTAAAGCAGAGCTTTTAACTTCCTCTTTGAAAAACACTCAACATTCTTTTATCCTATCTTTTAGAAATTTATTCATTGTATATTCTGATTGTAGCCCCCTCCCTCAACTACTCCCTGTCTCACCATCCCTCCCTCTTCCCTCACTCCCTTCTCCTAGTCCACTGAAAGGGGAAGTTATCTTCCCCTGCCCTCTACTCCTAGTTTATCAAGTCTCATCAATACTACATGGATCCTCTTTCTCTGTGGCCTGGCAAAGCCAAATTGCCATGGGAAAGTGATCAAAGAGCAGGAAACAGAGACCTTCAATTCTATCTTATCTTACTAAAAATAAAACAAAAGGGGATATACAAACTGTTCCTGTCTTGATAGTTTTTCTTTTTATCAAGAAAAACCTTACTATGTTTTGAAAGCTAAATACGCACTGTTTATTTTAAATAAAAGGAGTTACCATTATTTTAAGTATTAGTTCTAAAGCAGATGACATTTTTCTGGGAATCAAAATTTTTGCTATATTCTGAAAACTAACATTTTTTGTGATAAAGGTTTCAAGATGTTCTTATGACTCAGTTCATGTCTTGTTCTCTGATTTCAGTAAAACACTACTGAGTTTTTTTCATATAAACTGGTCATGGTGATTGCTAATAATCTCATCATGCAAGAGAAGGAAGGCAGAGAAGCTACACGACTTTGAGGCCAGTGTAAGCTGTGTATCTTGGACAAGCTTGATATAGTGAAACCCAGAAAAAGATATGACTTGAGATTCTAGGGTGGGTTGCTAACCCTTGGGGACCTCCACTTCTCTGAGAAGAGGGGGTCATGGAAGGAAGGAGGCATGAGGGCAGGATTGGGAAGAGAGGAGATGGAGCTGAGATCAGGCTGTAAAGTGATTAAATAAATAAAAGTTTTTTTAAAAAAGAGTAAAATACAAGTATTGCATCAGTGAAATATCAGTATTGCATCAATGATACTTTGCTCAGTGGATGTGTTGTTTAACTGAATTTTAAATATATTTGTTATTATTCATAGGCAGCTGATTCAGAAAGCTTCTTTTGACAGTAGCCATGGTCAAAGAAGAGACCCTCACTTTGTCAAAATGTCAAAATAAATGAGAAATGAATGCTCAGTCTCAAACAGAGCATCTACTTCCACCATTGAAATAATAGAAGAAAAAAGAAAGAAAGAAAGAAAGAAAGAAAGAAAGAAAGAAAGAAAGAAAGAGAAAATAAACAAAACAAACCAAGGACTGATAGAGGAGGAAGACTGATTGGGAAAAAGAGAGTGAGAGTCAGCAGGAGCATGTGTTAGGGATGAGACAGTAAGAGAACAATAGGTGATTGAATATGATCACAGTGCATTGTACCTAAGCATTAGATTGTCAAATTTTTAAAATATTAGGTAACTGATTTCCCCAAAATATTGTTTTTCAGCATAGTGGCAAGTGGATATCATTGGCATCAAATGAACGTCAATTCACATATAACTCATAACACTATACTGTGATCTAGGACACTCATTGGATACCATCCCTGCTGCTTGAATTTCTTTTTTTTTTTCTTAAAGATTTATTTATTATGTGTACAATATTCTGCCTGCACACCAGAAGAGGGCAGCAGATGACATTATAGATGGTTATGGGCCACCATGTGGGTGCTGGGAATTGAAATCAGGACCTCTGGAGGAGCAGCTAGTCCTCTTAACCTCTGAGCCATCTCTCCAGCCCATATTTCTTTTTTTAATTTTTTTATATTAATTACAGTTTATTCACTTTTTATCCTAGCTGTAGCCTCCTCCCTCATTCCCTTGAAATCCCATCCTTCCACCCTCATTTCCTTGCATGACCCTTTCAAAGTCCACTGATAGGGGAGGCCCTCCTCCCCTTCCAGCTAGGCTAGGCTGAACCTAGCCTAGCATATCTCATCAAGATTGGCTTCATTGTCTTCCTCTGTGGCCTGGTAAGGCTGTTCCTCCTCAGAGGGAGGTGATCAAAAAGACAGCCACTGAGCTCAATTCAGAGACAGTTCCTGTTCCCCTTACTAGAGTACCCACTTGGATACTGAGCTGCCATGGGTTATATTTGTGCAGGAGATCTAGGTTATCTCCGTGGATGGTCCTTGGTTGGAGTATCAGTCTCAGAAAATCTGGGCCCAGATTTCTTGGTTCTATTGCTCTCCTTGTGGAGTTCCTGTCCTCTCCAGGTCTTAGTAACTCCACCTTCTTTCATAAGATTTCCTGCACTCTTCCCAAAGTTAGGCTGTGAGTCTCAGTATCTGCTTTGATAGTCTACTGGGTAGTCTTTCAGAGGTCCACTGTGGTAGGCTCCTGTCCTGTTCCCTATTTTCTCCCTCTTCCACTGTCAGTCCTATTTGCCTTTCTGAGTGAGGATTGGTCATCTTACCCTGGGTCCTCCTTTTTGCTTAGCTTCTTTAAGTGTACAGATTTTAGTATGTTTATCCTATATTATATATCTAATATGCACTTATAAACGAGTATATACCTTGTGCATCTTTCTGCTTCTGGGATACCTCTCTCAGGATGATCTTTTCTATTTCCCACCATTTGCCTGCAAATTTCATGATTTCCTTGTTTTTAATTGCTGAGTAGTATTCTATTGTGCAAATGTACTACAGTTTCTGTATTACTTCCTCAGTTGAGGGACGTGTGGGTGTTTCTTTCTATTATGATGCTGGTGGCAAGCAGCAAGGACCCAGTTGTGGCAGAAAACAGAGGAAATGGGAAATCCCATAGGAGAGCAGATGACACATTTGTGTAAACTTCTCACTTCTTCAACAACAAAGCCAAAAATTTGGGCCTGGGGAGCCTGCAGAGACAGATACTCCAACCAAGGACCATGAGTGGATAGGACCTAGACACCCCTATTCAGAGGAGGCTAATAGGCTGTTCATTTTCCAAATGGGTTCACTAGTAAGGGATACAGGGACTGTCTCTGACATGAACTCAGTGGCAGGCTCTTTGAACATCTCCTCCTGGAGGGTTCAGCCTTGCCAGGCGACAGAGGAAGATGATGCAGCCAGCCTTGATAAGACCTGATAGGCTAGGGTCAGAGAGAAGGGGAGGAGGACCTCCCCTATCAGGGGACTAGGGAAAGTGCAGAGGGGGAGAAGCAAGAGAGTTGGTGGGACTGGTAGGAGACAGAGGAGAGGGGTGCAGCAGGGATCCAAAGTGAATAAATTGTAATAAATAAATAATAAAAAAGTTAACTCTGGAAGAAATAGCTCTTAAGATGGCTTAATAAGATGCTTCGTGAAGAGTATAAATATGTGAATATATATATAATTGCCAACCCTTAAAAAAAAAAGAAGTCACCTAGACTTAGACATTGTTTTAATTCTGAACAGGCACATAATTAAGAAATCTGTGTAGGAGAGAGGAAATTTAAGGGAAAAGGCATTTCAAGCACACAGAACTGTGGGTATATGGATTAAACATCACATTTGTAACAAGGAAAATTTGTCAAAACCCATTGTGCAAGGGAACGTTCAATACAAACCAGGGCTATGACACCCAATGTAACGCAAGGTTCCACATAAAAACAGGAGCTAAAGACAGCATGCACGAGGGAGCTCAAGTCAGATACCTGTCCCTGCATCTGCTGAGGATGATTTCTCCAAGCTCTTCTGCCTCTGTATCTGTAGTGTACCTCTACCTCATTGCAGGCGCACAACTACTCTATTATACACTTTAATATATATTACATATACTATGATTCTTTTTTTGTTATTTTGTGCTACTGTGGACTTGATACAGACCTGTGTGCTTAGAAGACAAACACCATATAAGTGAAGAAAATCTAGTCCATTCCAGTCTTTGGTTCCCATCAGTGTGTCAAACGCTATAATTATCTTACTTTAAATTTGCAGAAGAATGAGTTTTGTTCTCACTCTGCATTCCATTTCCCTTTTGTCACATTTCTAATTTAAAGTTTTCTGTAGCTGTTATTGACTTGTAAAGAGAGTTTATCCAAAGGTTACAGGCTAGACTAAGTTGTCTATTGCTTTCTAATTTTTTATATTTTAATTGAAAGTAGATTTTTCTCTCACAATACATCCCAATCAGCTCTACAGTTGTTTAGCTTTTCTTTCTGTGGCTTTACAGTTCTCCCCTTTCCCCACATTTCAATCAAAGTTCTACAGAACCTAGTAGGCAGGGATGTTAGGTCCCTATCGCATGAGGGTGACTTTCATCATTTCCCAGTTTACTGCTGAAGCCTCATTGTGGATGACTTCTGTTGCTAAGTGCTAACACTGGAAGATTTTTCCTCAAAGTCTTGGAGGAAACCCTCTTGCCTTTGTAGAGTAGTTGCCCCCGTAACTTAGAAAATCAAGGAAAAAAAAAAGGAAAAGGGAAAATTTTTATTCTTTATTAATTACACTTTATTCATGTTGTATCCATCCTGTGGTTCCCTCCCTCCTCCCTTCCCAAATCCCTCACTTCCCAATCGCTCCCTTCCTCCACCCTCTGCATGCATGCCCTCTTCCCAAGTCTACTGATAGGCAAGGTCTTCTTTTCTTTCCTTCTTATCCTAGTCAATTAGGTCTCATCAGGAGTGGCTGTATTGTCTTCTTCTGTGGCCTGGTAATGCTGCTACCCCCTTAGGGGGAGGTAATTAAAGAGCAGGCCAATCAGTTCATGTCAGAGACAGTTCCTGTTCCTATTACAATGGAACCCACTTGGATATTGAACTGCCATGGGTTACATCTGTGCAGGGGTCTTAAGTTATCTCCATGCATGGTCCTTGGTTGGAGTATCAGTCTCAGGAAAGACCCCTGTGCTCAGATTTTTTGGTTCTGTTGCTCTCCTTGTGGAGTTCCTGTCCTCTCCAGATCTTACTGTTTCCCACTTCTTTCATAAGATTCCCTGCATTCTGCCCATAACTCTCAGCATCTGTATTGATAGTCTGCAGGGCAGTCCCTTTCAGAGGTCCTCTGTGTCAGGCTCCTGATTTGTTCCCTCTTTTCTCCTTCTTCTGATGTCCATCTTCTTTGCCTTTGTGGATAGGAACTGAGCATTTTAGCAAGAGTCCTCCCTCTTGATTAGTTTCTTTAGGTGTACAGATTTTAGTAGGTTTATCCTATATTATATGTCTATATGAGTGAGTATATACCATGTGCATCTTTCTGCTTCTGAGATAGCTGACTCAGGATGATCTTTTCCAGATCCCACCATTTACCTGCAAATTTCATGATTTCCTTGTTTTTTTTTTTTTTTTTTTTTTTTTTTTTTTTTTTTTTTTTTTTTTTTTTTTATTGCTGAGTAATATACCATTGTGTAGATATACCACAATTTGTGCATCCATTCTTCCACTGAGGGGCATCTGGGTTGTTTCCAGCTCCTGGCTATTACAAATAAGGCTGCTACAAACATGGCTGAGCAAATGTCCTTATTGTGTACTTGAGACTCTTTTGGGTATATGCCTAGGAGTGGTATGGCTGGATCATGAGGAAGAGCTATTCCTAGTTGTCTGAGAAAGCGCCAGATTGCTTTCCAGAGTGGTTGTACAAGTTTCCATTCCCACCAGCAGTGGAGGGGGGTTCCCCTTTCTCTATATCCTCTCCAGCATGCATTGTGTCTTGAGTTTTTGATATTAGCCATTCTGATCAGTGTAAGGCGAAATCTTAGGGTCGTTTTGATTTGCATTTCCCTAATGGCTAATGAGGCCGAGCATTTCTTTAAGTGTTTCTCTGCCATTCGATATTCCTGTATTAAGAATTCTCTGTTTAGCTCTGTACTCCATTTTTTAAAATTGGATTACTTGATTTTTTTGCTGTTTAAATTCTTTTGTTCTTTATAAATACTGGATATTAGTCCTCTATCAGATATAGGGTTGGTGAAGATTCTTTCCCAACCTGTAGGCTGTCGTTTTGTTCTGACGACAGTGTCCTTTGCTCTCCAGAAGCTTTTCAGCTTCATGAGGTCCCATTTATTGATTGTTTCTCTTAGAGCCTGTGCTGTTGGTGTTCTGTTCAGGAAGTTCTCTCCTGTACCAATGAGTTCTAAGCTTTTCCCCACTTTTTCTTCTAAGCGGTTTAGTGTGTCTGGTTTTATGTTGAGGTCTTTGATCCACTTGGACTTTAGCTTTCTGTAGGATGATCAGTATGGATCTATTTGCATTTTTTGACATGTAGACATCCAGTTAGACCAGCACCATTTGTTGATGATGCTGTCTTTTTGCCATTGAATGGTTTTGGTATCTTTGTCAAAAATCAGGTGTCCATAACTGTGTGGATTCATGTAAGGGTCTTCTATTCAATTCCATTGATCCACCAGTCTATTTCTATGCTTGTACCATGTAAGTTTTTAGTATTGTTGCTCTATAGTACAGCTTAAGATCAGGGATGGAGATACCTCCTGAAGATCTTTTACTGTAGAGGATTGTTTTAGCAATTCTGGGTTCCTTGTTGTTCCATATGAAGGTGAGGTGAGAATTTTTCTTTCAATGTCTATAAAGAATTGTGTTGGTAATTTGATGGGAATTGCATTGAATCTGTAGATTGCTTTTGGTAAGATGACCAGTTTTACTATATTAATCCTGCCAAGCAATGAGTATGGGAGATCGTTCCATCTTCTGATAACTTCTTCTAATTCTTTCTTCAGAGACTGGAAATTTTTTCATACAAGTCTTTGACTTGCTTGGTTAGGTTCACACCAAGGTACTTTATGTCCTTTGTGGCTATTGTGAAGGGTGTTGTTTCCCTAATTTCTTTCTCGGCCCTTTTGTCTTCTGTATACAGGAGGGCTACTGATTCTTTTGAGTTAATTTTGTATCCGGCCACTTTGCTGAAGATGTTAATCAGCTGTAGGAGTTCCCTGGTAGAATTTTTGGGGTCATTCAGGTATACTATCACATAATCTGCAAATAGTGATACTTTGACTTCTTCCTTTCCAATATGTATCCCCTTGATCTCCTACAATTGTCTTATTTCTCTAGCAAGGACTTCAAGAATAATGTTGAAGAGATTTGGAGAGAGTGGGCAGCCTTACCTTGTCCCTGATTTCAGTGGGAGTGATTTAAGCTTCTCTCCAGTAAGTTTGATATTGGCTATAGGCTTGAAGTATATAGCCTTTAATATGTTCAGGTATGTGCCATGTATCCCTGATCTCTCCAAGACTTTAAACATGAATGGATGTTGGATTTTGTCAAATGCTTTTTCAGCATCTAAGGAGATGATCATGTGTTTTTTCTCCTTCAGTTTGTTTATGTGGTGGGTCACATTGATGGGTTTCCATATATTGATCCACCCCTGCATGCCTGGGATGAAGCCTACTTGGTCAGAGTGGATGATATCTTTGATGTGTTCTTGTATTTGGTTTGCAAGTATTTTGTTGAGTATTTTTGCATTGATGTTCATGAAGGAGATTGGCCTGAAATTCTCTTTCTTTGTTGGGTCTTTGTGAGTTTTAGATACCAAGGTGACTGTGGCTTCATAGAATGACTTTGGTAGTGTTCCTTCTGTTTCTATTTTGTGGAATAGTTTGAAGAGAATTGGAGTTAGCTCTTCTTTGAAGGTCTGGTAGAATTCTGTGATGAAACCATCTGGCCCTGGGCTTTTTTTGCATGGTAGACTTTTGATGACAGCTTCTATTTCCTTGGGGGATATACGACTATTTAATTGGTTTACCTGGTCCTGATTCAGCTTTGGCATGTAGAATCAGTCAAGAAAATTGTTCATTTCATTTAGATTTTCAAATTTTGTGGCATATAGACTTTGGAAGTAAGACTTAATTATTGTTTAGATTTCTTCAGTGTCTGTGGTTATGTCCCCATTTTCGTTTCTGATTTTGTTGATTTGGATAGTTTCTCTTTACCTTTTAGTTAATTTGGCTAAGGGTTTGTCTATCTTGTTGATTTTCTCAAAGAACCAGCTCTTGGTGTCATTGATTCTTTGAATTGTTTTATTTGTTTCTAATTGATTGATTTTAGCCCTGATTTTGATTATCTCCAGCCATCTACTCCTTTTTGGTGTGTCTTCTTCTTCTTTTTCTAGGATTTTTACGTGAGCCATTAAGTTGCTTGAATGAACTCTCTCAAATTTCTTTGTGAAGGCACTTAGTGCTATGATCTTTCCTCTTAGCACTGCTTTCATTGTGTCCCTTAAGTTTGGGTATGTTGTGCCTTCATTTTCATTGAATTCTAGGAAGACTTTAATTTCTTTCTTTATTTCTTCTCTGACCCAGCTGTAGTTTAGTAGCAAGTTGTTCAGTTTCCATGTGTGTATAGGCCTTTTGTTATGTTTGTCATTGAGGTTCAGCTTTAGTCCATGGTGATCAGATAGATTACAAGGGATTATTTCAATCTTCTTGTATCTGGTGAGTCTTCTTTTGTGACCAACTATATGGTCTATTTTGGAGAAGGTTCCATGAGGTGCTGAGAAGAAGATAAATTCTTTTGTGTTTGGGTGAAAGATTCTGTAGATGTCCATGAGGTCCATTTGATTCATGACCTCTGTCAGAGTTATTGTTCCTTTGTTTAATTTCTGTTTTGTTGACTGGTCCTTTGTTGAGAGTGGGGCGTTGAAGGCTCCCACTATTAATATATGGGGGGTTATGTGTTGTTTAAGTTTTATTAAAGTTTCTTTTACAAATGTGGGTGCCCTTGCATTTGGGGCATAGATGTTCAGGATTGTAATGTCTTCCTGGTGGATTTTTCCCTTGATGTGTATGAAGTGTACCTCTCTATCTCTTTTGATTAATTTTGGTTGAAAATCTATTTTATTAGATAATAGAATGGCTATTCCTGCTTGCTTCTTGGGTCCATTTGCTTGGAAAACTGTCTCCCAGCCCTTTACTCTCAGGTAATGTCTATCTTTGTGATTTAGGTATGTTTCTTGTATGCAACAGATTGTTGGGTCTTGTTTAAGCACCCATTCTGCTAGTCTGTGCCTTTTTATTGGAGAATTGAGTCCATTGATATTGAGGGAGATTAAGGACCAATGGCTGTTAGATCCTTTGATATTGATGTTGGCTATGGTAGTGTGTTTGTGTGTTTGGCTACTTTTTGTTTTGCTGTAGTAAGATTATTTGTTTCCTGTGTTTTCTTGAAAGTAGTTAATTTTCTTGGGTTGTATTTTTCCTTCTAGTATCTTTTGTAATGCCAGATTTGTGTGTAGGTATTGGTGAAATTTGTTTTTGTCGTTGAGTATCTTGTTTTCTCCATCTATGAGGACTGAGAGTTTTGCTGGGTACAGTAGCCTGGGCTGACATCTGTGTTCTCTTAAGGTCTGCATGATATTCATCCATGCTCTTCTGGCTTTCATAGTTTCTGTTGAGAAGTCAGGTGTGATTCTGATGGGTTTGCCATTATATGTTACTTAGCCTTTTTCCCTTGCAGCTTTTAGTATTTTTTTTTTCTTTGTTCTGTATACTTACTGTTTTGATTATTATGTGACAGGAGGATTTTCTTTTCTGGTCTAATTTATTAGGTGTTCTGTTTTCCTCTTGTATTCTTATAGGCCTCCCCTTTAAGTTAGGGAAATTTTCTTTAATGATTTTGTTGAAGATATTTTCTGGGCCATAAAGGAGGGAATCTTCTTTTTCCTCTATTCCTATTATTCTTAGGTTTTGTCTTTTTATGTTGTCTTGGATTTCTTGGATGCTTTGTGTCAGGAATTTTTTAGATTTATTATTTTCTTTGATGGATACATTGATTTCTCCCATTGTATCTTCCACACCTGAGATTCTTTCTTCCATCTCTTGTAGTCTGTTGGTTATGCTTACCTCTATAGTTCCTGTTTTCTATCCTAGGTTCTTCGTCTCCATGATTTCCTCCATATTGTGTTTTCTTTAATTTTTCCAATTCTATCTTCAGATCTTGAACTGTTTTGTTGATTTCCTTCACATCTCTGTATTTTCCTTCAATTCCTTCAGCTGTTTGTTTGAACATTCCTCTGTTTCTTTTATCTCTTTCAGTGATTTAATAATTTCCTCTCTGAATGCCTCAAACTGTTTGGCTGCATCTTCCTATATTTCTTTATGGATGACCATAATCTGTTTTATTATATATTCCCCTAATTCTTTACACATTTTATTTGCTTCCTCCATTAACCTCTTCGTAAGCATAGATATAAGGTCATCTTGAATTTCACTTATGTAAAGGTGTGCAGGGCTACTTGCCCCTGGATAACTGGGTTCTGGGGATACCGTATTGCTTTGCCTTTTGTTGGTTGTGCTTTTTCGCTGGCCTCTACCTATCTCTCTGTCTCAGATGTTGTCTGTTAATTTCTGATGCCTGCTGGGTTCTGGGGTGGGAAGAATCCACTTGAAGGGATTCTGAAGTTCTCCTCTGCTTTTTGGGTATGGTCAAATGAATGGTGATTCTTCTCAGGAACTGTCACAGTTCACTTCAGGTGTATGGACCTGTGTGGTAACTGTGGTGTTCAGGAAGGCTCTCCTGTCATCAGGAGAGGTCCTAGTGATGGCTGCCCTGCTGCTGGGTTTCTTGTTCTGAATTTAGTGAGCAGCAGCTGTTGCTCTTAAGGTTTAATTTTTGGGTGCAGCCCTCTTGAAGAACCAGGGATTCCCACAGTTTTGTCAGTTTATCTAGGGACAACTGGTTGATCCTTGGAATAGTATCTGAGGGCTGCTGTAATGGCTCTCTGGCTTTTGTAGGTCAGAGGATGCAGCTGTGTGCCCCAGTGCCCTAGGAGTACTCAATAATGGGGGGTGAGCACAGTGCTCATGCCTGCAGTAGAAAGCTAGAGCCTAGAGTCTGCATGAATCCAGAAAGTCTTTTGGTGCTGGGTGTCCTGAGCATTAGACCTGATGATCCCCCTTGCTGTGAGGTTTCCTCCTGCCAGGAACACCCAGCCTTTGCTCTGGGGACAGCCCTTCTGTCTGTGATGGCAAGTACAACCCGCAGAGACAGACTTACATGGCTCTGCCTTTCTGTCTTTCTGGGTGTTGGATGCCTGGGCGTCTGCCAAAACTGGGTAATTTTTCCCAAGACCTTTTCACAGTGGTGGTATCGGCTGAGTGCTCTGAGATCAGACGAGCCTTCTCCCCACCCTTCGTGGGTTTGCACCCGACAGAGAAACTCAGTCTCTGGTGCCCTGAGGTCCACAGTTCTATCTGCTATAGCAAGTCTGGCATGCAGGCAGGACTCTGTGCTGGTGCCTGGATCCCAGCTCTAGCTCTGGGCTGGCTCCTGAGTACCCACAGAACCCCGAATCTTTTCCAGGGAATGTCTGGGTGACCTAAGGTTGGTCCCAATCGTTTCCTGCACCATGGGGTTATCTCTCAACTGGAAATTGCAGTCTCTGATGTTGTGGTGCCCACAGTTCAGTCTGGGACAGTAATCAGAGCACGCTGGCGTGTGGCTTTGGGCTGGCAACCAAGTGCCTAGTGGAACCAGGATCTCTTCTGAGGTTTAGCTGGGTGAGTTAAAGCTGATTGAATCCCCCCACTGTGGGGTATTCTCTCACTTGGGAAACACGATCGTGTTTTAGGGCCGCAAGTTCTGACTGCTGGTCAGTGTGCTGATCCTGCTATGCTGCTGGTCAGAATGAGAGTCCCCCTGGTGCTGCCATCTTGCTGAATCCCTTGCCCATTTTCTTAATAAACCACAGAATTTTGCCACTCTCTTTATGGAAAAATGTGTATAGTATAGATTAATAAACATAACTTGAAATCAATAGATTTTCTTTTCACTCATATGATATGACTCCCTAATTGTGATAAATGTGAAATGAAGCCCAATGAAATGTCAGAGGAAGATTTGAAAGATGCTAATTTACATGTAATAGAAATGTTTCCAACTTATCTTGGTTGCTCCCTTTTTGATAATGTTTATTAGAAGTATGTTTATCACATGGAATTTTATATATCTGAGTATGTGGGATAAACAGAATGTGCACATCTCAATGAATAAAACAGATTGTATTACAATCAAAGAATTTAGTGATGAATTACACTTACATAAAGATGTTCATTTAACATAATGGAAGAATCTTTATTTTGATGTGAAGCTCATTTGAAATATGTATTTCTTTTAAGATGTGTATTTTTGTTTTAAAGCTACACAACATTTTTTTTGGATACTGTTGTTTATCCAGAAAACAATGAGAGTATTGCCCTGCTTTAAAGTTTAAGTTTATTATTAAAAAAATACTGAATTCAGAGTTCGTTATGCATTGCCTTTTGTATCAAAGATTTTAACGCATTCCAATCATAAAGATTCTTCCTTAAGTACTAGTTATTAAATTTCCTTGATTATCCAAAACCAACATTTTCAGTGAAGTATATTTTTATTCAGATATTTTTCTGCCTTCTTCTTGCACATAAACAGAGAATTGGAGACAACCAAGGAATGCTGATAGTCTTCTTCATAGATAAACACAGCGGTTGTTTTCTGAATACCAAATGGTCAGCCATGGAAACATATATACAACTAGCATTACATAGTCTAGGCAGGTTATATTTTGAAATATATATGTGCATACAGATATATAAACTGATGCAACAACATTTCATGGAAAAGGAGGACATAGATTTGGGAGAGAGCAAGGAGGGATTATGGGAAGATTTGGAGGAAGGAACGGGAGAGGAGAAGTAGTATAACTATATTATAATCTCAAAAATAAAAAATTTAAAAGAGGCATAATAATCTACAAAATAAATCTTTCATTACAAATAGTTTCACCTTATTAGTCTATGTGCAAATGGTACTCTGGTTCCATTCTACTCCTGTTTGTGATGTTCAATCCTCTCTGGGTTCACTTATTCTTACTCTTTACAACTATTTGTTATCCTTTTTTACAAGGCTGAATTTAAGTACTTCCTTCCTATGAACACTGCAACACCACTCCACTCTACAATGGTCTGTTTTTGAATGCTTCAAAGCTTTTCTCACTCATAAAAACACACCATGTATAGAAAGGATAGAATTCACAACATTTTCAACATTCAGGTCTTTCTTTTCAGTGGCATGTACATAATGATGCTTCCTTATGCTGAGATGATGCAAATAAAAGTTGTCAATCTTTACAAGGAAGACAGATTGAAAAATCAATCAAGAAGCCATCTAGATTCAGTGTGTATGTGCGTATGTAATGCGTGTGTTAAATAGCTAGTAATGCATTCACCAATTCAGAAAGAGGAAAGGAAAGAAGAAGAAAAGCATCCACCATCAAAACATTTAATTCATGTTGACTGAGAAATTATATTGAGAGGCAATGATATTAGACAGGGCATTAGATATACAAGTTGGTGCTGGGCTGTACATTTGTGGTGATATTTACAAAACAACTTGGCCTATGAGATTTCCAGAAAGATTCATATGAGTCAAGTTCCAAAATGTGATTAACTTCAACATATGGTGTTCAATTACAGAGGCTCAAACAGCACAAATTGAGAGTGCAGATTTTGAAATGCAGAAGATGCTTAATCATGAAGAAAAAGTCTACAGAAACTAAGTAGGGGAATAAAAGAGAATCTTTGGCCTTAAAGACTTTTGTCTTTAAGATATATCCACAATCTAAGAAAGCACTTCCATTGGAGTGATGGGAATGAGAGAGAGATTAAGATGGGCAATAGAAAATATAGGAAGTGAAGAAACAAAAGACAGGTATCAAGTTTCTTAAATGTGATGAAAACAGATGAAATAGCAAGATTAAGGAGTGGTTCAAAGTATCCAAACATGGGATTAGGGAAAGTATGTATAAACTTGTGTGTGTATGTGTATGTGTGAGGGGGTGTACAGAAAAGTATTCACTTGATTTTTAAATCAATTGCATATTATTTTAAGTACTTCATATCATTCAAAGTTAATGTGAATTCACATTTTGTTGAAGTGTTTTAAATACTCAGATGTTGGCCAAGCTATCATGCATCTAGAAGGCACCTAGGTTGAGTTGGCAGTTGGTGCTCTCTAATCCTCCCTGGGCCCAGGTTAGGTGGCTCTGTTGTTCTTCTTGTGGCCCTTCTGTCTCCTCTGGGTCCTTTGAATCTTCCCCCATTCTTCCACAAGACTCCCTGTGCTCTGCCCAGTATTTGGCTGTGAGTCTCAGCATCAGTTTTGATCCTTTCCTGGTTGGAGCCTCTCTCAGAGGACAGCTGTGTTAGTCTCTTATCTGCAAGCATAGCAGAGTATTGTTATTAGTTTCAGGGCTTGCTGTCTCCCATGGGGTGGGTCTTAGAAGGGGCCCGGAATTGGTTGAACATTCCCTCAGTCTCTGCTCTAACTTTATCCCTGCACATCTTTAGGCCCGGTAAATTTTGGATTGAAGTTTTTGTGGGTGTGGTGATGTTTCCCTCCCCCCACTAGGGGTAAAGTCTAGTCAGAGCGTGACCTCTTCAGTCTCTGTGATCCCTGCTGCTATGTGTCACACCCATATTCTCCCAGGAGCCTAACCTTTCATAGGTCATCTTGTCTCAGAGATAAATCTGCCCAGGGGCGGGGAATATCTCTGACCTGGATTCTCTTGCCTGTTTTTCAATCACTCTCCCCTTGTTGGGCTGTCTCAGCAGGCCACAGGGGAAGAAGCATTTAGTCCTGTGGAAACTTGATGTGCTGGAATGATTTGGAAGCAGTGAGACTCCATTTATTTGAGGAGTAGGGGAGGGGAAGTAGGGGTAAGCAGGAGTGAGGACAGAGACCAGAGAAGAAGAGGGAAGTCCTATAATCATGCTATAAAGTGAATAAATAAATCAACTAATAAAAATGTTTTAAATCCAACTGGATGTTTGCTAATAGGTAATCTCTTGATGAATCACTGAGGAGCTTCCTACTTAGTTCTGACTCTCAGCAAATCTTTGAAATCAGCAATGATTTTTCATATTCATGCACACTGGATATTTAGTCCTACTTAACACACAGAGCTCTCAGTGTTACCTTACAAGTCCTATTATCTGAATTTATTTCCTGTTACATTTCAGCCCAATTCTATTTTCCCATCCCATCTAAGTGCTAAATCAAATAATATTTCCTAATAAACAAAGGATTTGGATCCCTTGGAAAACTCGTAGTTATATAATTGAGCTTTCCTGATAAAGGTAGGAAAAACATATTAACTGTTATTAATATTCTTGAACTCCATCTTCCTGGCATATTTTCTTAATGGTTTTTAATTTAAGAAGCAAACAGAATTCAATTTCTCACCATAGACATGGTCATCTAATCATAAACCACAACAAGAAAATATGTTCAACCTTTAATAACGGAAAATAATTTAAAGGCCAGGTAAATCAAATTCCTACACACAAAGCGTTTAGGACATTCTTAATAGAGAGCCAACAATTCATCTGAATGGGATAAGGCATGCCCTCTTAGAAATTGATACAGTGGTATAAATTAGGTTCCTGTTGTGATGAAAACCCTAATAGCTTACAACATTTACTCATCTTCTTTTAGAGTAACAAAAAACTCTTCCTGTTATTCATAAGCCAATTGGCTCTCTGCTTATTTGAAGGCAGTGTTTTTTTTTTAATTTTTACATTTTTTTCTTTATTAATTACACTTTATTCCCTTTGTATCCCCCCTGTGGTTCCCTCCCTCCTCCAGTCCCAATCCCTCCCTTCCTCTACCCTCTGCATGCATGCACCTCTCCAAGTCCACTGATAGGGGAGGTCTTCTTTTCCTTCCTTCTGACCCTAGTCAATTAGGTCTCATCAGGAGTGGCTGCATTGTCGTCTTCTGTGGCCTGGTAATGCTGCTTCCCCCTCAGGGGGAGGTAACTAAAGAGCAGTGAAGGCAGTGTTTTTAAGTTAAATATAATTTTATCATTCCCCCCTTCTCTCTTCTCCTCCAAACCTGTCCTACCTAACTTCCAATTCACACGTAACTCCCCTTTAACTATTCTTGCTGCATATTCACATAAGTGAATACAGATGTAAATATAATTAACCTGCTGTGTCTATTCATAACTGTTCTTACAGCCCTATTTCTGTTTTAAGCTTAATTTTTTGGCTTTCTTTTCTTTAGTTGATTAATTTTTTTCACTTTACATCCCAGTTTTTTGACCCTTGTGTTCTTTCCTCCCATTTCTGCTCTCCCTACCATGTCTCCCTTCCCCTGTTTCTTAGGCTAGGGCCCCCCCTACCCCCACACCCCCACCCTCTACCCCAGTTCATCTAGTCACATGATAACTGAGTTCATCTCCCCTGTGGCCTGGTAAGGCAGTCCATTCAGGGAAAACTGATCAAAAACATTCTACAGAGTTCATGTCAGTGATAGTTCCTGCTCCCCTTACTATTGAACCCACATAAAGCCTGAGCTTCCCATGAGCTCCCTTTATGTAGAAGACCTCTGTCCAGTCTGTGAATGGAACTTGGTTGGTGCTTCAGCCTCCAGAAGCCACTCTAGACCCTGGTTTGTTTACTCTGTTGGTCTTCTTGTGGAACTCTTGTTACCTGTAGGTTCTTTCATCCTTTCCCCTACTTTTCCACTAGACTCCCTATGTTTTGCCCCATGTTTGGCTGTGAGTCTCAGCAACTGTTACAAACCATTGTTAGGTGGAGTCTTCAGAGGACAGTTCTGATAGGCTCCTGTGTACAAGCATAGCAGAGAATCTTTAATAGTGTTAGAGCCTGGTAAGGCTGCCCACCCCCCCCAGGGTGAGGTGATCAAAGAGTCAGCCACTGAGTTCATGTCAGAGATATATCCTGCTTCTCTTACTAGGGCACCCACTTGGAGACTGAGCTTCCATGGGGTACATCTGAGCAGGGGTTCTAGGTTATCACCATGCATGGTCCTTGGTTGGAGTATCAGTCTCTGAAAAGACCCCTGAGCCCAGATATTTTAGGCCTGTTGCACTCCTTGTGGAGCTCATGTCCCCTGAGGCCTCAGAAAAAGACAGTCCTGATGAGACCTGATAGACTAGAGTCAGATGGAAGAGGAGGAGGACCTCCCCTATCAGTGGACTGGGGGAGGGGCATGGGAGAAGGAGAGGGAGGGCAGGGAAGTGATAAGGGAAGGGGATACAGCTAGGATACAAAGTGAATAAATTGTGATAAATAAAAAAGGAAAAAATAGTGTTAGGGGTTGGCTTTCTCCCATGGAGTGGGTCCTGGGTTGGACCAGGCATTTGTTGCACATTCCCTCAATCTCTGCTCTATCTGTTGTTCTATCTTTCTTGCTGCAGGTCTTGTGGGCAGGATTAGTTTTGGACTGAAGGTTTTGTGGGTAGTGTGGTGTTCTCCTCCCACCACTAGGACTCTTTTCTATTAGAGTGTCCTCTTCAGTCTCCAGTGCCCCTGCTATTAGGAGACTCAGCTAGAGTCCATCTGATATCCTCTCAGAGACTTATTCTGACTTAGTTCTCCGGCTTGTCAGAGAGATGCCCCCACTCACTGTTTCCCTTTTCTCTGCAGGCCTTCTGGACAGAAGGCCCCTGTCCCCACTTTCCCCATGTCTGATCTCCACCCTCTTTTCTCTCTGTGTTCCATATTCTACTTCATTTCCACTCTTCAACCACCATCTCTGTCTATTATGTTTTCCCTTCTGACTGAGATTTAAGCATCCTCATTTGAGTTCTCCTTGTTACTTACCTTCTTGAGCCTGTGCATTGTAGTATGTGTACCCTGTACTATATGGCTACTACATGGTAGCAATCATCTCTGTCTTGGTTTTCTCCTTTCTTCTCTTTTAAAGTTGGCAGGACAAGATGTGTGGTGCTCATATCTGCAATCCTAGTGCTACACATGCTGACAAAGGATGCTAACCATGAGTTCACGTTACAAATAGCCTGGGTTACAAATAGAATTCAAAGCTATCCTCGGCTACAGAATTGAACTTCGTTTCAAAATTAAAAATAAAACAAACTTAAGGCTAGACAACTTTTACAATCCTGTTGAATAGCAGGTTTTCACTTTGATCTAACAAGACATTATCACCTCTGGGACACACATTAAAGATGTAATACAAGAACCAGAGAATAACCAGATAAATAGTTATGTAAAACAAAGACATTGTAATATTGATTAGTTGACACCAAAAAAGGAAATTAACAGACACATACTTGTTTTTCCTCAAATTCCATTAACTTTGGCTCAATATTGTCTGTTATTAGAGTGAGCAAAATGACCCATTTTTTTTGACAAATTCACACTGGTTCTATAATTCTTTGTATACCTTGGTTATTATATCACAGTAGCTCCTATAATTGTGCCATTGTCTTAGGACATGTATATTACTTTGCAGTACTTTCAATAATTGTGAAATGTTTATCAGTTTTTCTTTTGGTAGCTTAGCCATTTATAAACATGTATTTCCTTAGTATACGTTTTTGCCCTTTTGAGGTATATGTCTTCAGAGTATTATGCTGACTGCCTTTGATTAATTAGTTAGGCTGGTCTTAAATTATTATCAGTGATGTTTACACATATTGTGCAAATCTCTTGTCATTTTGTGTTACTTAAAATTAAAAAAAATGTGATACCATTTGAAGTAATTCTAAACATTAGCTTTTTAAAATGCTTTCTTAAAAGTATCAATTCTGATTTTAAAAAGAAACATAAATCATGTTCTTACCTTAATACTTAATGCATAATTACAAAACTAATTTAACACATGGCTCTCATCAAATAATTACACTTGCCCTTTATGTAAGCTTTTTGTGTCGTGATTGTTTCACACACATGATTATTTGGTTAAAAATCCTTTTCTTAAAGGGAAGGATTATTTACTAGGCTTTCGTAGCATCAAGTGAATGTATGTTAAATATGAACTTGATAATTGTGCCCATTTGTTTATAAAGATACTACATATTTTTCTGCTGTGCCCATTTCTCTATCTTTTCTTACTTTATATGTTCTTTCCATCAACAGGAGAGATTCCATGTTCTCTCTCTTCTTTTATTTTTATTATTTTTCAAGATTCCTGTAAATTGAGCCCTTGCCTTGTGCATTATGGGTAAGCGTATGTTGCTTGAATGTACCCACGGACCATTTTTATGATCGTTCTCATGGCATCACAAAGTTTTCTAGTATGGAATAATACTCACTTTGCTGCCTTGGCAGGCCTTGAACTCACAGTCTCATGCCTCATTTTCCCATAGTTGTTAAGACTACTGCCCTTGCGACAATAGTCTCATCTCTTTTATCACAGGTAGACTTGTGGCATATCTTAGGCAATAAGCTATCGAAGATTTTTTTTTCAGATCAAAAATGTCGCCATGCTTGTTTATTTTTCAGAACTCTGCTCAGCTACTAAAAGAGCAAGTGTAGGAGAGATTAATAAATGATGAGATACATGTCTGACCGAGTAGGTTACCTCTTTCGATAGTTGGATAAAGACTTCAGAGAATCTTTTTATACTCTCTTAAATTTGACCTAATGCTTAGCCAAACTTCATGAATAATTTGATATTAGCTTAGCCAAAACTTTCAAGATGACCTTTTATATAACACAAGTTCTTATTGGTTTAAACTAGTGTGTAATGTATCACTGATACTAATTTAATAATAAGGCAACACTTGCTAATAACATGACACTGTACATTCTCACTATGAGTAGATCAACTCAGTCTAAATCTCTAAATTCCATTTAAAGAAAAACTATTACCATAAACTTACAATTATCCTAGGATCTTTTCTAATTTTTTATTATTATCATCTATTACAGTTTATTCAATTTGTATCCCAGCTGTGTCTCCCTTCCTAGTCTCCTCCCAATCCTATCCTCCCTCATCTCTCCCAAACCCCTCCCCTAATCCACTGAAAAGTGAGGTCCTCCTCCCCTTCTATTTGAGCCTACCATACCAGGTCTCATCAGGACTGGTTGCATTGTCTTCCTCTGTGGCCTGGCAAGGCTATACCCCCCCCCACCCCAGGAGGGAGATGACCAGAGAGCAGGAGTTCATGCCAAAGAAAGCCCTTAGCATCATTTTATTTCTCCAAATTGTGTTCCTATTATGCTGTGTCGGTCTATACAAAGAAAAACTTGCTGATTAATTTTATAAATTTATTAAATTTCCTCTCATTCTTTTTCACTTCACTTGGTGAATTCTTCCTAAAAACACTAATCTAACATGTTTCCAACTGTCCATTCACACAACTAACTCTTTTTGTACTTTGGATTTACATTGTCCTTTCTGACTTAGTGGCTGAGCCTTGCATCTCACAATTCTACCCAATATCATTTGCAATGACACAGATCTTATTGTATGCCATTTCTTTTGCTAAAATCTAAATCTAAATAGAATTAAAATATATGCACTGTTTATACCAAAACATATGTTGCTTTATTTCCTGTATAATAAATTGCTAAGGCCCCAGATAAAATGAAACATGATTCATTGTACTATAATTAGTTCTGATTTTTAAATATGCTAACCTAGGTTAGACTGTGGCTTCTTTTAAACATCCATTTAGATAAATAAGAACAATAGTAAGCACAGTAGCAAACTGTGTAGTGTGAGTTATAACCACTTTGTCGTTGATGCTCATTATATAAACCATGAAGTTCATGTGTCTCATCCTTCTACAGCAAATATGGAGTGATTTCCTTTGCACTGCTCTCCTCATTCAATGAGCACACTTATATGTCTTTTCCTTAGTTGATGCATCTGCTTCAACTGCTGATTTTCAACCTAATTCTTGGAGCTCTGTTTATCTTATGAAGCTTAGGTTTAAAAACACAATCAGAGTAAAAATTCGCCCAATAACTTATTCTATCTTCATTTTCCATGTATCTGTTAGCATAGTTACCTTATGTCAATGCTAAAACGATGTTAAATAATTTATTGTTAATTACATAGAGATATTTCCAGCTCTAGATATGATGTCATTGAACGCAAAGGATTATGAAACTTTTATATTTCTATTTTTACGCTCTAATAAAGTAACTGACAGAAAATAGATATCAGTGGTTAGGAAGCAATAACATATTTTATGTAGATTATGTACAACTTTTCCTCACTGATTCCTAATAAATATCTCTATAGAGAAATTTTAAAAAGCAATTTACAAGCAAACTCTGTAGTTATAACAGTTTTGGTAGTCAGCATTATAGAGAGAGTAATAGTAATTTGATATAGATACTATTATTCCCATTTTCTAAGTGAAGCGACCTGAAGAGGTAAAGAAATTTGACAACAGTCACAGAGGTCCTTTAGCTTTCCCATTCTATTATCTTTTCATTTGAATTAAATCACTTAGATTTAAAACAAAATTAATCACAACATAGCAGGAATGAAAACCCCAAAAGTATTCAACTTCAGAGTTCATGCACAGGGAAAGGTTAAAAGTGTATGTGAGTATTTTAAGGTGTAATCTTTCTGGCAGAAACTTATTAAACTGATGTTTTCACACCTGCAGGTTCATTGCAATTCTAGTTTTACTAGCCTGATCTATTTTATAAATATGAATATACATGTTTGTGTGGATATATATATATATTGAGATAGATAGATAGATAGATAGATAGATAGATAGATAGATAGATAGATAGATGAGAAAGAAATAGATGAGATAGAGAAATATAGAAAGAAAATTATGAGTAACTAAAAATCATAAATTATTTTCAACCTTTAAAATCATGGAAATTATTTAAGATGCACTGTGTTTTTTTTTTAATTATATTTTTTTTTATCAGTTACATTTTATTAACTCTGTATCCCAGCCGTGTCCCGATCCCTCATTCCCTCCCAGTCCCTCCCTCCCTCCCTCCCTCAACTCCACCGTGCCCCTTTCCAAGTCCACTGATGGGGGGGACCTCCTCCCCATTCATCTGATCCTGTTTTATCAGGTATCTTCAGGACTGGCTGCAAAGCCCTCCTCTGTGGCCTAACAGGACTGCTCCTCCCTTCGGGGGTGGGGAGACCAAAGACCCAGTCATTGAGTTCCTGTTAGAAATAGTCCCTGTTCCCCTCACTTTGGGAAACCAATTGGTTACTGAGCTACCACAGGCTACATCTGAGTGGAGGTTCTAGGTTATAACCATACATGGTCCTTGGTTGAATGTCAGTCTCAGAAAAGACCCTGTGCCCAGATATATTTGGTCCTTGTGGAGCTCCTATCCTTTCCCCATCAGACTAACTCCCCTTCTTTCTTATGATTCCCTGTACTCTGCCAAAGGTTTGGTCATGAGTCTTTGCTTTGAAAACACTGCTAGTTAGAGTCTTTCAGATGCGCTCAGTAGACTCCTGTCATACATTCAATGCACATCCCATCTGTCTTTCTAAATGAGGATTGATCATCTTACCCCATGTCCGCTCAATTGATTATCTTTTTTAGGTGTATAGATTTCATTATGTTTATCTTATAGGTCTATATAAGTGAGTATATCCCATATTTGTCTTTCTCCTTCTGGGATATTTCACTCAGAATGATCTTTTCTAGATCCCACCATTTGCCTGCAAATTTCATGATTTCCTCCTTTTTGATTGCTGAGTAGTATTCCATTGTATAAAAATACCACAATTTCTGTACCCATTCCACCGTTGATGGACATCTGGATTGTTTCCAGGTTCTGGCTATTACAAATAGAGCTGCTATAAACATGGTTGAGCAAGTGTCCTTTTTGTGTACTTGAACAAACTTTGGGTATATACCTAGCAGTGGTATAGCTGGGTCTGGAGGAAGCACTATTCCTATTTGTCTTAGAAAGCGCCAGATAGCTTTCCAGAGTGGTTGTACCAGTTTACATTCCCACCAGCAGTGGAGCAGGGTTCCCCTTTCTCCACAACCTCTCCAGCATGTGTTATCGCTTGAGTTTTTCATCTTGGCCATTCTGATGGGTGTAAGGTGATATCTCAGGGTCGTTTTGATTTGCATTTCCCTGATGGCTAATGAGGATGAGCATTTCTTTAAGTGTTTTTCTGCCATTCGATATTCCTCTGTCGAGAATTCTCTGTTTAGCTCTGTTCCCCATTGTTTAATTGGATTACTTGGATTGCTGCTTTTCAGCTTCTTTAGTTCTTTGTATATACTGGATATTAGTCCTCTGTCAGATAAAGGGTTAGTGAAGATTCTTTCCCAATCTGTAGGCAGTCGTTTTGTTTTGATGACGGTATCCTTTGCTTTAGAGAAAATTTTCAGTTTCATGAGGTCCCATTTATTGATTGTTGCTCTTAGAGCCTGTGCTGTTGGTGTTCTGTTCAGGAAGTTGTCTCCTGTGCCAATGAGTTCTAGGCTGTTCCCCACTTTTTTTTCCAATTGATTTAGGGTATCTGGTTTTATGTTGAGGTCCTTGATCCACTTTGACTTTAGTTTTGTGCAGGGTGATAAATATGGATCTATTTTCATTTTTCTGCATGTAGACATCCAGTTGGTCCAGCACCATTTGTTGAAGATGCTGTCTTTTTTCCATTGAATGGAATTGGCTTCTTTGTCGAATATCGAGTATTCATAGGTGTGTGGATTTATTACTGGGTCTTCTATGCGGTTCCATTGATCCTCCTTTCTGTTTCTATGCCAGTACCATGCAGTTTTTATTACTGTTGCCCTGTAGTACAGCTTGAGATCAGGAATGGAGATACCTCCAGATGATCTGTTGTTGTACAGGATCGTTTTGGAGATTCTGGGTTTTTTGTTTCTCCATATGAAGCTGAGAATCTTTTTTTCAAGGTCTGTAAAGAATTGAGTTGGTATTTTGATGGGAATTGCATTGAATCTGTAGATTGCTTTTGGCAGGATGGTCATTTTCACAATGTTAATCCTACCAATCCATGAGCACGGGAGATCTTTCCATCTTCTGATATCTTCTTCGATTTCTTTCTTCAGAGAATTGAAGTTTTTCTCAAACAGGTCTTTCACTTGCTTGGTTAGGGTCACACCAAGGTACTTTATGTTATTAGTGGCTATTGTGAAGGGTGTTGTTTCCCTAATTTCTTTCTCAGCCTTTTTGTCTTTGGTATATAAGAGGGCTTCTGATTTTTTTGAGTTTATTTTGTATCCTGCCACTTTGCTGAAGTGGTTTATCAGCTGAAGGAGTTCTCTGGTTGAATTTTTGTTGTCGCTCATGTATACTATCATATCATCTGCAAATAGTGACACTTTGACCTCTTCCTTTCCGATTTGTATCCCCTTGATCTCCTTTAGTTGTCTTATTGCTCTGGCTAGGACTTCAAGTACTATGTTGAAGAGATATGGGGACAATGGACAGCCTTGTCTTGTCCCTGATTTCAGTGGGATTGATTTAAGTTTCTCTCCATTGAGTTTGATGTTAGCTATAGGCTTGCTATATATTGCCTTTACTATGTTTAGGTATGTGCCTTGTATCCCTGATCTCTCCAAGACTTTAAACATGAATGGGTGTTGGACTTTGTCAAATGCTTTTTCGGCGTCTAAGGAGATGATCATGTGGTTTTTCTCCTTCAGTTTGTTTATGTAGTGGATTACATTGATGGATTTCTGTATGTTGAACCACCGTTGCATGCCTGGGATGAAGCCTACTTGGTCATGGTGGATGATATCTTTGATGTGTTCTTGGATTCGGTTTGCAAGTATTTCATTGAGTATTTTTGCGTCAATGTTCATAAGAGAGATAGGCCTAAAGTTCTCTTTTTTTGTTGGGTCTTTGTGTGGTTTAGGTATTAAGGTGACTGTGGCTTCATAGAATGAGTTTGGTAGTGTTCCTTCTGTTTCTATTTTGTGGAATAGCTTGAGGAGAATTGGAGTTAGCACTTCTTTGAAGGTCTTGTAGAATTCTGCGCTGAAGCCATCTGGTCCAGGGCTTTTTTTGGAGGGGAGACTGTTAATGACTGCTTCGATTTCCTTGGGAGATATAGGGCTATTCAGTCTTTCTACCTGATCTTGACTTAGTTTTGGTAGATGGAATCTTTCAAGAAAATTATCCATTTCATTTAGATTCTCAAATTTTGTGGCATATAGGCTTTTGTAGTATGACCTAATAATTGTTTGGATTTCCTCAATGTCTGTGGTTATGTCCCCATTTTCATTTCTGATTTTGCTGATCTGGATAGTTTCTCTCTGCCTTTTAGTTAGTTTGGCTAAGGGTTTGTCTATCTTGTTGATTTTCTCAAAGAACCAGCTTTTTGTTTCATTGATTCTTTCGATAGTTTTATTTGTTTCTAGTTGATTGATTTCAGCCCTTAGTTTGATTATTTCCAGCCGTCTGCTCCTTTTGGGTGTATCTGCTTCTTTTTGTTCTAGGGTTTTCAGTTGGGCCATTAAGTTGTTTGTATGTGATGTTACGAATTTCTTCTTGCAGGCACTTAGTGCTATAAATTTTCCTCTGAGCACTGCTTTCAGTGTGTCCCATAAATTTGGGTATGTTGTGCCTTCCTTTTCATTGAATTCTAGGAAGTCTTTAATTTCTTTCTTTATTTCTTCCTTAACCCAGCTGTCATTGAGTAGTAAGTTGTTTAGTTTCCATGTGCGTGTTGGCTTTTTGTTGTTTCTGTTGTTGTTGAGGTCGAGCTTTAGTCCATGGTGGTCAGATAGTATACAAGGGATTATTCCAATCCTTTTGTATCTGTTGAGGCTTGCTTTGTGGCCCACTATATGGTCTATTTTGGAAAAGGTTCCAGGTGGTGCTGAAAAGAAGGTGTACTCTTTTGAGTTTGGGTGAAATGATCTGTAGACGTCTATTAGGTCCATTTGATTTAGGGATTCTGTGAGTGCTTTTATTTCCCAATTTTGTGTCTGTCTAGTTGATCTGTCCCTTGGTGAGAGTGGAGTGTTGAAGTCTCCCACTATTAAGGTATTAGGATCAATGTATGATTTAAGCTTTAATAATGTTTCATTTACGAATGTCGGTGCTCTTGTATTTGGGGCATAGATATTCAAGATTGTGATGTCCTCTTGGTGGATTTTTCCTTTGATGAGAATATAGTGGCCCTCCTTATCTTTTTTGATTAACTTGGGTTGAAAGTCTATTTTATTACATATTAGGATGGCTACTCCAGCTTGTTTTCTGGAACCGTTTGCTTGAAAAACAGTTTTCCAGCCCTTTACTCTGAGGTAGTGTTTGTCTTTGTTGCATAGGTGTGTTTCTTGGATGCAACAGAATGTTGGATCCTGTTTCCTTAACCATTCTGTTAGCCTGTGTCTTTTTATTGGTGAGTTGAGTCCATTGATATTGATAGATAATAGTGACCAATGCATGTTAGTTCCTTTTGTAATGGAGTCGATGATCTAACCCTGATTCATTGCTTGTTTTCTTTTCATTTTTGTTGGGACATTATCTTTATGCCCTGTTTTCTTGGGTGAATTTGTTTTCATTGGATTGGAGTTTTCCTTCTAGTATCTTCTGTAGGGATGGTTTGCTGTGTAGATATTGTATAAATTTAGTTTTGTCATGGAATATTTTGTTTTCTCCATCTATGTTGATTGAAAGCTTTGCAGGGTATAGTAGTCTGGGTTGACATTTGTGATCTCTTAGAGTCTCCATGATACTTGCCCAGGCCCTTCTGGCTTTCATAGTTTCTGATGAGAAGTCCAGTGTGATTCTGATAGGTCTACCTTCATATGTTACTTGGCCTTTTTCCCTTGCTGCTTTTAATATCTTTTCTTTGTTCTGTAGATTTAGTGTTTTGACTATGATGTGACGTGATGTGTTTCTTTCCTGGTCTATTCTATTTGCAGTTCTGTAGGCCTCTTGTATATTTATGGACATCTCTTTCTTTAAGTTGGGAAAATTTTCTTCTATGATTTTTCTGGACCTTGGAGTCTGGAGTCTTCTTTTTCGTGAATTCCTATTATTCTTGGATTTTGTCTTTTCATAGCATCCTTGATTTCTTGGATATTTTGTGATTGGAACTTTTCTGATTTTACTTTTTCTTTGAGAGAAGTATCCATTTCTGCAAGTGTGTCTTCAGCTCCAGAGATTCTCTCTTCCATCTCTTGTATTCTGTTGGTGATGCTTACTTTTGTGGTTCCTGATCTTTTCTCCAAGTTCTCCAGCTCAAGGGTTTTCTCATTTTGTGTTTTCTTTATTGATTCTAATTCTGTTTTCATGCCTTGCACCATTTCTTTCATGTGTTTGAATTTGGATTCCTGTCTCTCTACGATGGCCTCTATTTCTTTTTTCATTTCCTTCTTATATGCCACTAATTTTTCCTCTACTTGTGTATCTATTTGTTTGTCTATGTTTGCCTGTGTTTCTTTAAGGATATTGTCTATTTCTTCTTTCTTTGCCTCCAATTGACTGGCCATCTCTTGGAAAGACTTGTTCATTTCCTCCTTATGAGCCTCAAATAATTGGGCAAGCATGGCTTTAAAATCATTTTCCTGTGCTTCTGCTGAATTGGTGTATCCATCGATTTTGGGGTTTGCTGGTGAAGTCATGATGTCCTGATTTATGTTGGAAGTGTTCTTTCGCCTACCCCTGGCCATTGGCTTATCTGAAACCTTCCCTGTTTGTTTTTGGATTCTGCAGATCAGACTGGTGCTGTCTCTCTCTGGTGTCTGGAGAGTTCTTCAGGAAGCTGAGCACTCTCAGCGTGTGCTGAGGACTAGCTGTACCTATGGGAGGAAAGTACGCAGGCGCAAACGGGGCAAATGCAAGCGTGTGTGTGCGTACGCGCGCGTGTGCGTCTGTGTGTGTAAGTGTGCGTGGATGAGTTTCTCGAGGGACAGAGTGATGGCTAATGTTGAACCCTTGAGTGTGTGGGAGGGGCTCTGTACTGTATATGTTGCAGGCGCTAATGATGATCGCAGCGCAATTTCTGGTATTAACTGTCTTAGCTCCTCAATCAGGCCCACAGGGCAGGAACTTCAATGTCCCAAGTGCCCCTCTGTTTCCCAAAGTGGGTATGTGGGTGGGAGGGGGGTTCGATGCCTGGCTTCTGATTTAGAAGGACCCAGGATCTGGGGAACTGCAGATTCTCAAGGGTGCACTCACTTACAGGCAGGTCTCTTGGCCGAGATAGTGGTATCCGGGGCTCTCTGCTCTCTGGTTTGGCCCTGCTTCTTTGATGTGTTCCGCCAGTTCTGTGCTGCTGTCACTGCCAGGTTCTGAGGTCTTGCTGCAGCTGGAGATTTCAGGGTGGTCACTTCAGCAGGGATGGGGTAACCAGGCTCTCTGTTTTCTGGTTTGGCCCTGGTTAGTCTTAAACTGGAGGGCTGTGGTGCCCCGCCAGTTCAGTACTGCTCTGCTGCCACGTCCTGCTGTAACTGGAGACTGGCTTGCTAGTCCCAATGCTTTCTGGGAAGTCCTGGGATCTCTTCGTTGTGCTCTCCAAGCTTGGGAGGCCCAGTGCCTGGTGTGTCCAGGTTGTATGACATTTCTGCCTGGTTTGGGTGAGTATATAGCGTATTCTCTGTCATTGTGGGATTGGGCGGGTCGTACCGTCAGTGATGGCGATCCTGCGGAGCTAGTATGGTGTCTAGCAGATTTGCGCCCTGGGAGGATGGTGCAGCCGCTGTGCGAATCTGGGAGTCCGGGGTACGTACTGCTGGCTTTTGTCTGGCTAAAGTGGTTGGGGCTCCGTCTCAGCGGTTGTATACCCCAGGCAGTTAGGTGTGTGCTGAGAAAGATGAGTCCGCTGTGCTGCTGTGCCGAGGAGGAAGGAGGTCTGGGGGAAGGGAGTGCAGCAAGAACAAAGGATCTTTTCTCTCCCTCCCCAAGCAAGTCTCCGGGTGACCGGAGGCCAAAGTTTTCACCTCCTGCGATGTTCTCTGGTGTTCAGAAAGCCTCGCTGTGGTTTTCCTGGGTTGGGGGTCCTTCCATTCTCCAACTCAGAAGATCAGGTATCCCACTGCTCAGAAACTGTGTGTGCTAGTCGCCATCTTGGCTCCGACTTTTGCACTGTATTTTTATAACACAAATTATAACAACAGAAATTCAGTTTGACAGGAATTTTGTCAATTATCTTCTTCCTGCATTGTTGACATGCTTACTTGCTTTAGAACATTCTCTTTGCTCCCTGGTATGCTACACATTTTCTGTTTCCATTTGTTTTTCTTTCTCAGCCTGATATGGCTTTCAAATGTATAGAATATGGGTTATTTTTCCTCTTTGTTACGTTGCAAGTGTGTGCTTGTGTGTGTGTGTGTGCTGCATGTTTGTGCAAATGTATGTATGTGGATGTGCAGGCACATGCAATTTGCAAGTGAAGGCTCTAAGTCAGCGTCCAATAATTTCCCTCTATCACTGTCCACCATTATTGTTGGGAGACATAGTTCCTCACCGAATCTGATGCTTATAGACACTGCCAGGTTGGGTAGCAATGATCTTAGGGAATACACCTGTCTCATTATCCAGCCCTAGAGTTACACATCATCTCTGCTGTTCCTTGGTTTTGTACTATAGAGCCCACTCAGTTTCTCACACTCAAGCAACAAGCTCTTGAACAACAGTGTCATATTCCTAGCCCATCTTTAAGGTGAAGCCACATTAAAAAAAAAAAAAAAAGACTCTTGGTGACATTTACCCAAGACCAGAGCTGATATATTCAACAGTTTTTGTATTCCCTATTCTAATGCAAAAGAGAGTCTAATATGAAGAGTAGTACTGTGGAGCAACGGCCACCTGCTTTATATATTGAACTCGCAGAGCAATCAGAGTACCGAAAATGAATGGGGAACTTTTTTTTCTTAATAAACATTTCACAGAAATCTCATAAAGAAGAAAATTGTTCTCCTGGCCCCACCGACTCTGAACAGCGTACAAAGCCACAGCTGCATATAATCACTGTGTACCCACGGATTGCTTCCAACGTACTTTCTGTAGGAGTACATTGCTTTCAACACCTCGCTGCATTTGGCACATGACGTACCACACACACATGCATTGCTCAAAAATTTTTAATATAATATTTTTTTAAATTTATTACAATTTATCTGCTTTGTATCCAAGCTGTAGCCCCACCCATGTTCCCTCCCAATCCCACCTTCCTTGCCTCCCTCTCTCTTCTCCTCCCATGCCTCTTCCCCAGCCCACTGATAGTGGAGAGCATCCTCCCCTTCCATCTGACCCTAGCCTATCAGGTCTCTTCTGGACCTTCTTTCATAGTCTTCCTCTGTGGATTGGTCAGACTGCTCCCCCCTCAGGGGAAGGTGATCAAAGAACCAGCCACTGAGTTCATGTCAGAGACAGGCCCTATTTCCATTACTATAGAACCCACTTGGACACTGAACTACCATGGGCTACATCTGCAAGGGTTCTGGGTTATCTCCATGAATGGTCCTTGTTTGGAGTATCAGTCTCAGAAAAGACCCCTAGGCACAGGATTTTGGTTTTGTTGTTCTCCTTGTGGAGCTCCAGACCCTTCCAGTTCTTTCTGTCTCCCCCTTCTTTCCTAAGATTCCCTGCGCTCTGCCCAAAGTTTGGCTATGAGTCTCAGCATCCACTTTAATACCTTGCTGGGTAGAGTTTTTCAGAGATCCTCTGTGATAGGCTCCTGTCTTGTTCCTTATTTTTACCTTATTCCAATGTCTATCGCATTTGCCTTTCAAATTTTTCAAGGAAAAGTGATAGGAGATGATGTACATTTTTTCCTTACAACTTAGTAAGACTGAGTATTGCGTTTTTTAGAGGTCCTTTAATGCTGAACAGATTAGATATACAACATGTAGGTATGGTAAGCACATAGTTATGAATGATCTCAAAGCACAATATTTACTTGGATACAACTTGGGTAAAGTTTTGTTAATTTATTTACTTATTCTTTGCCCACGTATTGCTTTCTGAGAACAGTTTACCCTCCCTCCTTTCCTCCAAGTCCCTCCCTGCTTGAGCTCCTCTTTCCTCCAGATCCAATTCTCAGTCTTTTTCTTTCAGAAATGGCAAGCTTAAAATATTTTAAGCCATGAAAGTCATCCCAACAAGTATCCTATGCAGATTCTATAGTACTAACCATAATTCTTCTAGATAAAAGCAAAATAGTTTTAATGAAAATTATACCTACCAGTGAAAACAATATATTCATTGACCACAGGTGGATAAACAAGTTTTCCAAAACAATTGTTATTTAGAAAAGAGTGAGTTAGTCCTTCTGAGGTCATCTGTGGAAGGATCTAGTCCTGTTCCTTGTCTTCTCCTACTTCTGATGTTTATCCTAATTGGCCTTCTGAATGAGGATTAAGCCTCTTTCCTAGGTTCCTCTACTTGTTTAACTTTTGAGTATAAACATGCTATAGATTTTAGTATGTTTATCCTATATTATATGGCTAATATCCATTTCTAAGTGAGTTTATGCCATGTGTGCATTTCTGCTTCTAGGTTACCTCACTCAGGATGATCTTTTCTAGTTTCACCCATTTGCCTGCAGGGTAGCAAAGTAGATGCTGAGACTCATAGCCAAATTTTGGTCAGAGTTCAGGAAATCTTATGGAAGAAGGGAAATATAGAAAGACCCGGAGGGAACAAGAGCTCTACAAGGAGACCAACAGAGCCAAAATAATCTGGGCTCAGAGGGTCCTGCAGAGACTAATGATTCAACCAAGGACAATGAATGTAGGGGTCCTACATCCCCTGCTCAGATGTAGCCAATTTGCAGTCCAGTCTCCATGTGGATGTCCTAGTAAGGGGAGCAGGGACAGTCTCTGACTAGGTGGCTAACTCTTTGATCACTACCACCTGGTGAGGTGGCCTAACTAGGCCACAGAGAAGGAGGAGCCAAATAGTCCTGGTGAGCCCTGATGAGCTGGGGTCAGATAGTTCCCCTATTAGTGGACAAGGGGAGAGATATAGGGAAAGAAGAAAGAGGGAGGATGGAGCTGGAAGGAAATGAGGGAGGGGGCTACAACTGGGATACAGAGTGAATAAATTGTAATAAATAATATAAATAAGATAAAGTAAAAAGGAATTCAAATTATACAAAATCTAAAAAATAAGAAAAGGGTGATTTAAGAGATTCTGCTTTATCTGTCCATCTAGAACCATTGCTGAACCATTGCATTTAGTCTCTGGAGAACTGTAGCTAGAACTTAAAACAAATTGAAATAATGGAAGAGGTATATCTGAGACAAAATGTAACTTGCTTTCTCGTCATTTCAGAAAAAGTCCTCAGTTCTAGTTATAAGACGTTTCGATCAGATACCTCATTATTAAAAATGAAAGACCTGCCAATCTACACAGCAAATTTCTGGAAGTTTTACATGGCTTGCTTTTAAACTATATGAAAATATTTGAGGTCTGTCTAAGTGTAATGTATAAAGACCATAAGAAATACATTTACATACTATGAGACCCTGAAAGGTGAAATTTGGTTTTGGACCTATAGGAGTCATCTTTATTTATTCTTGGTATCTTAGCCACTAAATGTCTATAACAAATTTCTTATCAGGATATATTCTTAAAATGTTAATCCTTTTCTGGAAATTGTATTATAGGCTTCTGCTTCTACAAAATCATAAGTAAATAGGTTAAAAATTTGTTTAAATTTTATCTGATGAATAACCTACAATCCTCTTTTAACATGTAAATATTTAATAAGCTGTTTTTCTAATGTTCTACCTAATAAATTAACACTCAGTCTAACTGAAGGATAAAATAAGTTAAACTAATGGCTGAAATATTTCTCAATACATGGTTTTCCTGACACTGAATTCAAAATGAATAATTTCATGCTAACTGAAATCTTGACTTGCTTAAACTCAACATAAACTACATTATACCAACCATTTCCCCCAAAGTACTGTGATTCTGGGGGCCTTTCTCGGTTTTCTTCATATGATGAAATAAATAGAAACAGGTTTATACATGATTCAGACAAGAAAAATGGACTCTAACTTGTTCATAGGAACAAAGCAGAGCTGAAAATACAGGTTTGGGATGCGATTTTTAGAAGGAATAAATTGTTTCTCTTAGTATGAGTTGGTTTTCATCCTGAATAAAAATTGCTTCAGACCAGTGTCCATGGCATTTAAAGTGGTAAGTCAAGAACTACTAGATAAAAAAAAAAAATAAGTGTAATGTTGATTACAGATTTCAATAAAATAATAGGTGACGTGTTATTTTTCTTTTTCTCTTTGATTATCAACATACTTATTGCCACTTTACACTTAGCTCTATTGAAAATCTAGTGAACAGATACTAGCAAATCAAAATGTATTGGTGTTAGAGCCATAAATAAATATTATGCAGATGTCCCTAACAGATTATTTCTCATGTCCTTAAAGGAGGTTCTGCATCAAGTTAAGTGCATAATTAACATTGTGACAACATCATAGCAGTGACAATATAAGATTTTCTTCTCAGAACGTTGCATAGAATAAAAATAGAAAGCCTTTTAGAGCATGCATGGGCTGAACATAAACCCTCTACACATGTGTAGCAGTTGTGCGGCCTGGGCAACATGTGGGTCCCCTAACAATGGGAGTAGGTGCTGTCTCTGACTCTGTTGCCTGCCACTGGTTCCCTTCCACCTAGCTGGGCTGCCTTGTCTGGCCTAAACGGGAGAGGAGGATACATTTAGTCCTGCTGTGACTTGAGATGCCAGGCCGGGTTGGTACTGATTGGGTGCCTCCCTTTCTCTGAGAAACAGAGGGGTGGAATGGGAGGAGAGGAAAGAGGGACTGAGATCAGGCTGTAAAGTAAATAAATAAGTCAATAAACGAATAGAAGCCCCCTTTCACAGATGGCCACCAGAGGCGAAACAAGGAAGGAAGGAAGGCTGCAGCCTTTAAAGAGCTCAACAGGAGGGACATCTGCCTGTGTGATGCAGTAGCACAGCTGTGGCAGCAGCACAACTGTGTAGCCCAGTGTCTCTGCCGTCAAATGACAGTTGTGACCTTATTGCGGAAACATTTAATGAATGCCCCGGCCTACGGAGGGATTTGTCCTCTTGGTTATGTTTTTAGGTTCTTCAGTTGGTCCAAAAATAGTAGATGCCATCCTAGGAGGCTTGCTTCAAGGCACACTTTCTTCTGGACTTCCAAAAAGAGTACCCAGTTCTCCTCCTGGGGGCTTCATGGATCTGAAGCCTGACCAGGCAGCCTGGCTGTCTGTGCCCAGTAACGTGTCCTGAAGTCCAAATTTTCATATTTAGTTTTATGTAACCTTGAGCACAATGATTATTTCCACTAAGCTGTCATCTTATTAATCTAATAATGAATGTTCCACCTTCTGACCTACCCAATGTGATTATTTATGAAAATAAATAAAGAATGTGAAAAACAGTTTTTAGCACATGAACACCAATGAGTATAAGTTATTAAGTGAGTTTTATTAACATTTTAACATTTTCTCTCTAACCATCCTCATACTAACAATTTGGAATTCAAAGTACAAAAAAAAATTGATAATATGTTCTAAATCACTGAACACCACAGTCTTTGATTATTTACTCACTGAGAATTTCAAAAAAAGTGATCACTCTGGCTTATTTGTAGTAATCACTCTAGGTCTCAGAACTATACTCATCAATCAAAATTAGTAAAAAATCATGATTTGGATTTAGGGAGGTTTCCTGCTCAATTGATTTCTGTTATCCCATGTTAAGATTTCAGAGTATATGAATTTATGATTTTTTTGTGAAGAATCACACACAACCTTCATACAAAGTTTTACTGTTCTCTATTTTGTTGTCACTGTAATGGAGTTCCATGGATTTTTTTTTTAACAAGAAGAACTTCTTCATAAAAATTCTTTTCTGATCTTTAGATTACCTAGTTTGCTTTCTGTTGCTACGATATTTATCATAGCCAAAAGCAATGTGGGAAGAAAAATGTTTGTCCATCATGGAGGGATGCCAAGGCCGGAATTTGAAACATAAAACACAAAGGTTTCTGGCTTGCCCCTCTATCACATTCAGCTACTTTTCTTCGATTGTCTAGGTCTCTTTGTCCAAGGAAGGTCTCCACCCACTGGACGCTGGTACATCAATTAGCAATCATGAAAATGCCCCACCTGTAAATGCCTCTGATGGAAGAAAGTTTTCAACTGCTGGTCCCTCTTCCCAAGGGACAACTAGGTTTATTCATCTCATTGGAACAAGGAACTACTTCACTTTGTGACATTTTTACTTCCTTATATAAATATATACGGGGAGTGGGAGTTTAAGTTACAGAAAAGTATGTGTGCATGCATGCAAGTGTGTGTATGTGTGTGTTCAAGACAAAAATACTATGGGAACAATGGTAGGAAGATGCAGAGTTGTAAACCCAGATGTGCCAGATGTGAGATATTTTATTCTGCAGTATAACTGTTATGTGTTTGTGAGCATGTGTTACCAGAAAGGTAAAGACATTTCTCGAAAAAGCTTCAGCCTACCTATACTCATAAAAATGTGTGCTTTTTGTTATCATTTCTTATTGATGAAGCTAATGCTCTCTTCACCTTGTCTTAAAAGAAGGATTTTAACCAGTTTTAGGCAACATGGTCCTGTTCACAGCAATAATCTGTACTCATCAACTAAGGTTGAATATCTCAAGAGTGGAAAACCCAGTGGCAAATATTCCTAAAGAGTTAATAATTTTCTTTCATTTTTACTATGCAATATGACTGTGTCTCTGTGGTTGGATATTTCATGGTCATGTACTCATTGTAACTGACAACTAAATTTTCTTTTTGTCTTCTCTTTTCCTCTACATCCTTCTCAGGATCTGACTTTAACACATTAGGCTCTATAATCAGGTATGTTCATCATTTATTTGTTAATTTAAGGGTAGAACTAGAAAGAAATTTATCAAGCTTTTTTAAAATTCTTTATTAATTACACTTTATTCACTTTGTATCCTCCCTGTGGTTCTCTCCCTCCTCCAGTCCCAATCCCTCTATTCCTTCATCCTCTGCATGCATCCTCCCCAAGTCCACTGATAGGAGAGGTCTTCTTTTCCTTCCTTCTGATCCTAGTCAATTTGGTCTCATCAGGAGTGGCTGCACTGCCTTCTTCTGTGGCCTGGTAAGGCTGCTCCCTCCTTAAGGGGAGGTGATTAAAGAGCAGGCCAATCAAGCTTTTTAAATGTTATGAGATGAAGGAGTTATAGAGTGGATTTATGTATGAGAATATGCCTTGTGTGATACTGGGGTCGTGAACACTGTATTTTTTAAATATGTGTTGTCATTGTTGGGCAGTGGTGGATAACTCTTTTAATCCCATCACTTGGGAGGCAAGTAGACCTCTATAAATTCAAGGTCAGACTGGTCTACAGAGCAAGATCTAGGACAGCTAAGGCTGTAAAAAAAATCCTATCTCAAAAAACAAACAAAAAATCCAAAACAAACAAGAACAACTAAAAGCCCATTTGTATCATTTTTCCTTTTGTGTTGAAAG
This sequence comes from Meriones unguiculatus, assembly GCF_030254825.1. NCBI lineage: Eukaryota > Metazoa > Chordata > Mammalia > Rodentia > Muridae > Meriones > Meriones unguiculatus. Next base: position 77,429,195 of record NC_083357.1, on the reverse strand, counting down.
AAATTTATACATTTTGATTATGTTTTCTCCACTCTCAATTGTTTTTAGAAATTCCCCAGCTCCTTATTCAACTTTATGTTCTTTTCACTCTCTCTGTTTAAAAACAAAACCATAGTTGAGAAAATGTCCTTATTGTATGGTGGAGCATCTTTTGGGTATATGTCCAGTAGTATAACTGCACCTTGAGGTAGAACTATTCATTATTGTCTGAGAAGGCACCAGACTGATTTACAGAGTTTGTACAAGTTTATATTCCCACCAGCAATGGAGGAGTGTTCCCCTTTTTCCACATCCTCACCAGCATGTGTTGTCCCTTGAGACGTTTATTTTAGCCATTCTGACTGGTGCAACAAGCCAGCAACAAAACCTCTGATCCAAAAATTACTCTCCGGACTAGAAGTGCAGGAATAAATAGGAAACAGAGATTGAGGGAATATCAAACCAATGACTGGCCCAACCTGAGGCCCACCCCTTGGTAGAGAGCCAGCCCCTGACACTATCAATGATTCTCTGCTATCCTTGCAGACTGCTCTCCTAACATGACTATCCTCTGGGAGTCTCCACCCAGCAGCAGATTGAGATAGTCTCTGGGACTTGCAGCCAAGCATGCAACAGAGTTCCTGGGGTCCTGTGGAAATGTTGGAGGAAAGATGGAAGGACCTCGAGGAGACAGTAACATCACAAGAAAACCAACAGAGATAACTAACCCAGACCCCAAGGGGGCTTACAGAGACTGAGATATCAACTAAGGAGCACTTGTGATCTGGTCGTAGGTTCCCTGCACATTTGCGGCTGAAGAGAAGCTTGGTCTTCTTGTGGGTCTCCTGGCAAGTGAAGTGGGGGAGGGATGTTTCTACCATGGACTCTATTGTCTGCTTTTGGATCACTTCCTCCAGGCATGGCTGCCTTGTCTGGCCTCAGTGAATGAGGATATGCTCAGTCCTGATCTGACTTGATGTGCTGGGAAGGGTTGATATGGGGTAAGGGAGCTTCCATTTTCTGGGGGAAAGAGAAAAGGGAAGGAGGAAGATAGGGGAGGAGGATGTAGGTGAATGTAGGAGGAGAGGAAGGAGAGGCACCCTTATGATGTAAAGTAAATAAACTAAATTAAAATAAACTTAAATCTAAAAAATAAATAAAAACCAAAACAAACAAACAAAAAACAAGAAATTCACACAAGTACAGAAACCAAAGTTTACAAGCAAAGATCCATAAGGAAAAAAAATATTTAAACAAAGCAATATGAGAAAAAAGTCTACCATGTCTTTGTTTTGTGTAAGCTAACTATTCCTGGGCATGGGTCCTATCCTGAAATGTGGTTAATGGTCCCAATTAGATTCCAATAGAGAAAACTAGTTTCCCTTTGCGAGAGGTAACAACTGTAGAGAGTTTCTCTATTTGAGGTGACAGCCAATGTCTGCTTCCTCCTCTCAGTGCTAGGATACCTTCTCTCTTGAACTGGTAAAGGCCTTGTACATCCTGCCACAGTTTCTGTGAATTCAGCTGTACACCCAAGGAAGCTAATCAGGAAGGAGGACTCTGGCTAAAATGCCCAAATCATTTTGTCTAGAGGACAATATTTCTTCGGAGTAATCCATCACCTCTGGCTCTTACACTCTGCTTGTCTCCTCGTCTGCACAGATGCCATAGCCTTGAGGAGAGGGCTTTGATATAGACATCCTATTTAGGACTGAGTGCTCTAAAGTCTCTCGATTTCTGCACATTGTCCAATTATGGGTCTTTATATTATACCCCAAGTACTGGATGAAAAATCTCCTCTGATGATGGCTGAGTGAGGTGGTGATTTAAGATATACCTAGCTTCTTCAGTGTTATAAGATGAAGAAATTAGAATTTAGATTCATGTGTAGAAATATGTCATGTGGCATTGACAAATTATTTGTATTTTTCAAATGCTTGCTTCATTTTTTAATTTTACCTTTTTAACTTTTTTTTAATTACACAAATAACTTTATTATAGCTGTACTTATCAAAGCCTTGGGGTATGTAGCAACATGGATTTGGACTAGTCAGTCTTTAGTCAGTAGGATACAAGCATTCTTTTTAACTTTTGAGATAATAATATAATTACAACATCTGTATCTTTCCTTTTCTCCCTCCAAATCCTCCCCTATACCTCTCTTTGATTTGTTTCAAATTTATGATTTCTTTTTTTAACTAGTTAATAACATGTTAGTTATGGCCTTAACCATGTGGCTTTGTCCAACCATCTCCTTATTTACTGATTATTTTTCTAATTCTTATTTTGTATTGTTAACACTTAACTGAATTTTAAACCTATGTCTGGGGAAATGGGTGTTGATAGTACTATTTGAGATTTTTTTTTTAATTTTAACTATTAGAAAAATGTTGACCAAAATAGAAATGTTAAATCTCAATTTGGGAAGATTAGCCTGGAAAAATCAAGAGGTAGAAGAAGATAGCTTCAGGACGTGATTTTTCTTTCTCATTCTTAATGCAGGCTGAGGAATGCAGAGCAGTGAAAGTGTCTGGTTAATAAAGAGCCTATACAAATTTAAGTAAAACAAATAATTTCACTTATGACTTTTCATACAACAAAGTTCTTAAACATGCCACATATTACTTTATTGCCAATAATTTCTTTTTGTGAATCAGTTTTTGCAATGCACCATGATAAGCTCTTATTTGCAGTAACTTCAAGAAGACTATGGGTACATATAAGATGGATACATAGATAGATAGATAGATAGATAGATAGATAGATAGATAGACAGACAGACAGACAGACAGACAGACAGACAGATAGATAGATAGATAGATAGATAATGCAGCTTTTCTTTTGTAATTAAAAAGTGAGATAAGCTATAAATAGGAGTAACTTCAAAATACAGATTGTTGTCATATCTAGAGAACTATATCAGTCATTAAGGATCACTTTTTATCTGTAGCTTTGTTTCTTTAGATCTGAACTGACTTACTAGAAGTTATATTATAAGTTGCTGTCAGAGCCAAACATAAGAGCTTCAGATGCTGGAGAATTGTGCAGGGTGTTTTGTAGAGAATTAGTAAGACCATGTGCTTTTTAACAGTATAAGTTGTCTACGTATTAGCTATAGGTTATTGAAAAAAAAAAAAAAAGAAAAAGCATGCTAAATATTTATTTCAAATTTTCAATTTTGTTAAAAGTACTAGCAAATTTTTATTTTTTATTTTTTTATTTTATTTTTTTCTTATCAGTTACATTTTATTAACTCTGTATCCCAGCCATGTCCCGATCCCTCATTCCCTCCCAGTCCCTCCCTCCCTCCCTCATCTTCACCGGGCCCCTTTCCAAGTCCACTGATGGGGGGGGACCTCCTCCCCATTCATCTGATCCTGTTTTATCAGGTATCTTCAGGACTGGCTGCAAAGCCCTCCTCTGTGGCCTAACAGGACTGCTCCTCTCTTCGGGGGTGGGGAGACCAAAGACCCAGTCATTGAGTTCCTGTTAGAAAGAGTGTTTGTTCCCCTCACTTTGGGAAACCAATTGGTTACTGAGCTACCACAGGCTACATCTGAGTGGAGGTTCTAGGTTATATCCATACATGGTCCTTGGTTGAATGTCAGTCTCAGAAAAGACCCTGTGACCAGATATATTTGGTCCTTGTGGAGCTCCTATCCTTTCCCCATCAGACTAACTCCCCTTCTTTCTTATGATTCCCTGTACTCTGCCAATGATTTGGTCATGAGTCTTTGCTTTGAAAACACTACTAGTTAGAGTCTTTCAGATGCACTCAGTAGACTCCTGTCATATATTCAATGAACATCCCATCTGTCTTTCTAAACGAGGATTGATCATCTTACCCCATGTCCGCTCTCTTGATTATCTTTTTTAGGTATATAGATTTCATTATGTTTATCATATCTTATAGGTCTATATAAGTGAGCATATCCCATGTTTGTCTTTCTCCTTCTGGGATATTTCACTCAGAATGATCTTTTCTAGATCCCACCATTTGCCTGCAAATGTCATGATTTCCTCCTTTTTGATTGCTGAGTAGTATTCCATTGTGTAAAAATACCACAATTTCTGTACCCATTCCTCCATTGATGGACATCTGGGTTGTTTCCAGGTTCTGGCTATTACAAATAAAGCTGCTATAAACATGGTTGAGCAAGTATCCCTTTTGTGTACTTGAACGAACTTTGGGTATATACCTAGCAGTGGTATAGCTGGGTCTTGAGGAAGCACTATTCCTAATTGTCTTAGAAAGCGCCAGAGAGCTTTCCAGAGTGGTTGTACCAGTTTACATTCCCACCAGCAGTGGAGGAGGGTTCCCCTTTCTCCACAACCTCTCCAGCTTGTGTTATTGCTTGAGTTTTTCATCTTGGCCATTCTGATAGGTGTAAGGTGATATCTCAGGGTCATTTTGATTTGCATTTCCCTGATGGCTAATGAGGATGAGCATTTCTTTAAGTGTTTTTCTGCCATTCAATATTCCTCTGTCGAGAATTCTCTGTTTAATTCTGTTCCCCATTTTTTAATTGGATTACTTGGTTTGCTGCTTTTCAGCTTCTTTAGTTCTTTCTATATACTGGATATTAGTCCTCTGTCAGATAAAGGGTTAGTGAAGATTCTTTCTCAATCTGTAGGCAGTCGTTTTGTTTTGATGACAGTGTCCTTTGCTTTACAGAAACTTTTCAGTTTCATGAGGTCCCATTTATTGATTTTTTGCTCTTAGAGCCTGTGTTGTTGGTGTTCTGTTCAGGAAGTTGTCTCCTGTGCCAATGAGTTCTAGGCTGTTCCCCCTTTTTTTCCAATTGATTTAGGGTATCTGGTTATATGTTGAGGTCCTTGATCCACTTTGACTTTAGTTTTGTGCAGGGTGATAAATATGGATCTATTTTCATTTTTCTGCATGTAGACATCCAGTTGGTCCAGCACCATTTGTTGAAGATGCTGTCTTTTTTCCATTGAATGGAGTTGGCTTCTTTGTCAAATATCGAGTATTCTTAGGTGTGTGGGTTTATTTCTGGGTCTTCTATGTGGTTCCATGGATCCTCCTTTCTGTTTCTATGCCAATACCATGCAGTTTTTATTACTGTTGCCCTGTAGTACAGCTTGAGATCAGGGATGGAGATACCTCCAGATGATCTGTTGTTGTACAGGATCGTTTTGGAGATTCTGGGTTTTTTGTTTCTCCATATGAAGCTGAGAATCTTTTTTTCAAGATCTGTAAAGAATTGAGTTGGTATTTTGATGGGAATTGCATTGAATCTGTAGATTGCTTTTGGCAGGATGGCCATTTTCACAATGTTAATCCTACCAATCCATGAGCACGGGAGATCTTTTCATCTTCTGATATCTTCTTCGATTTCTTTCTTCAGAGACTTGAAGTTTTTCTCAAACAGGTCTTTCACTTGCTTGGTTAGAGTCACACCAAGGTACTTTATGTTATTAGTGGCTATTGTGAAGGGTGTTGTTTCCCTATTTTCTTTCTCAGCCTTTTTGTCTTTGGTATATAGGAGGGCTTCTGATTTTTTTGAGTTGATTTTGTATCCTGCCACTTTGCTGAAGGTGTTTATCAGCTGAAGGAGTTCTCTGGTTGAATTTTTGGGGTCGCTCATGTATACTATCATATCATCTGCAAATAGTGACACTTTGACCTCTTCCTTTCCGATTTGTATCCCCTTGATCTCCTTTAGTTGTCTTATTGCTCTGGCTAGGACTTCAAGTACTATGTTGAAGAGATATGGGGACAATGGGCAGCCTTGTCTTGTCCCTGATTTCAGTGGGATTGATTTAAGTTTCTCTCCGTTGAGTTTGATGTTAGCTATAGGCTTGCTGTATATTGCCTTTACTATCATTAGGTATGTGCCTTGTATCCCTGATCTCTCCAAGACTTTAAACATGAATGGGTGTTGGACTTTGCCAAATGCTTTTTTCGGCATCTAAGGAGATGATCATGTGGTTTTTCTCCTTCAGTTTGTTTATGTAGTGGATTACATTGATGGATTTCTGTATATTGAACCACCGTTGCATGCCTGGGATGAAGCCTACTTGGTCATGGTGGATGATATCTTTGATATGTTCTTGGATTCGGTTTGCAAGTATTTATTGAGTATTTTTGCATCAATGTTCATAAGAGAGATAGGTCTGAAGTTCTCTTTTTTTGTTGAATCTTTGTGTGGTTTAGGTATTAAGGTGACTGTGGCTTCATAGAATGAGTTTGGTAGTGTTCCTTCTGTTTCTATTTTGTGGAATAGCTTGAGGAGAATTGGAGTTAGCACTTCTTTGCAGGTCTTGTAGAATTCTGCGCTGAAGCCTTCTGGTCCAGGGCTTTTTTTGGAGGGGAGACTGTTAATGACTGCTTCAATTTCATTGGGAGATATAGGGCTATTCAGTCTTTCTACCTGATCTTGACTTAGTTTTGGTAGATGGAATCTTTCAAGAAAATTATCCATTTCATTTAGATTTTCAAATTTTGTGGCATATAGGCTTTTGTAGTATGACCTAATAATTGTTTGGATTTTCTCAGTGTCTGTGGTTATGTCCCCATTTTCATTTCTGATTTTGCTGATTTGGATAGTTTCTCTCTGCTTTTTAGTTAGTTTGGCTAAGGGTTTGTCTATCTTGTTGATTTTCTCAAAGAACCAGCTTTTTGTTTCATTGATTCTTTGGATACTTTTATTTGTTTCTAATTGATTGATTTCAGCCCTTAGTTTGATTATTTCTAGCCATCTGCTCCTCTTGGGTGTATCTGCTTCTTTTTTTTTCTAGGGTTTTCAGTTGGGCCATTAAGTTGTTTGTATGTGATGTTACGAATTTCTTCTTGCAGGCACTTAGTGCTATAAATTTTCCTCTGAGCACTGTTTTCAATGTGTCCCATAAATTTGGGTATGTTGTGCCTTCCTTTTCATTGAATTCTAGGAAGTCTTTAATTTCTTTCTCTATTTCTTCCTTAACCCAGCTGTCATTGAGTAGTAAGTTGTTCAGTTTCCATGTGCGTGTTTCTGTTGTTGTTGAGGTCCAGCTTTAGTCCATGGTGGTCAGTTAGTATACAAGGGATTATTCCAATCCTTTTGTATCTGTTGAGGCTTGCTTTGTGACCCACTATATGGTCTACTTTGGAGAAGGTTCCATGTGGTGCTGGAAGAAGGTGTACTCTTTTGAGTTTGGGTGAAAAGATCTGTAGACGTCTATTAGGTCCATTTGATTTAGGGATTCTGTGAGTGCTTTTATTTCCCTATTTTGTGTCTGTCTAGTTGATCTGTCCCTGGTGAGAGTGGAGTGTTGATGTCTCCCACTATTAAGGTATTAGGATCAATGTATGATTTAAGCTTTAATAATGTTTCATTTATGAATGTCGGTGCTCTTGTATTTGGGGCATAGATATTCAAGATTGTGATGTCCTCTTGGTGGATTTTTCCTTTGATGAGAATATAGTGGCCCTCCTTATCTTTTTTGATTAACTTGGGTTGAAAGTCTATTTTATTACATATTAGGATGGCTACTCCAGCTTGTTTTCTGGAACCATTTGCTTGAAAAACAGTTTTCCAGCCCTTTACTCTGAGGTAGTGTTTATCTTTGTTGCATAGGTGTGTTTCTTGGATGCAACAGAATGTTGGATCCTGTTTCCTTAACCATTCTGTTAGCCTGTGTCTTTTTATTGGTGAGTTGAGTCCATTGATATTGATAGATAGTAGTGACCAATGCATGTTAGTTCCTTTTATAATGGAGTCGGTGATCTAACCCTGTTTCATTGCTTGTTTTCTTTTCATTTTTGTTGGGATATTATCTGTATGCCCTGTTTTCTTGGGTGAATTTGTTTTCATTAGATTGGAGTTTTTCTTCTAGTATCTTCTGTAGGGTTGGTTTGCTGTGTAGATATTGCGTAAATTTAGTTTTGTCATGGAATATTTTGTTTTCTCCATCTATGTTGATTGAAAGCTTTGCAGGGTATAGTAGTCTGGGTTGACATTTGTGATCTCTTAGAGTCTCCATGATACTTGCCCAGGCCCTTCTGGCTTTCATAGTTTCTGATGAGAGGTCCGGTGTGATTCTGATAGGTCTACCTTCATATGTTACTTGGCCTTTTTCCCTTGCTGCTTTTAATATCTTTTCTTTGTTCTCTAGATTTAGTGTTTTGACTATGATGTGACGTGATGTGTTTCTTTTCTGGTCTAGTCTATTTGGAGTTCTGTAGGCCTCTTGTATATTTATGGACATCTCTTTCTTTAAGTTGGGAAAATTTTCTTCGATGATTTTCTTGAAAATATTTTCTCGACCATGGAGCCTGGAGTCTTCTTTTTCATGAATTCCTATTATTCTTAAATTTTGTCTTTTCATAGCATCCTTGATTTCTTGGCTATTTTGTGATTGGAACTTTTCTGATTTTACTTTTTCTTTGAGAGAAGTATCTATTTCTGCAAGTGTGTCTTCAGCTCCAGAGATTCTCTCTTCCATCTCTTGTATTCTGTTGGTGATGCTTACTTTTGTGGTTCCTGATCTTTTCTCCAAGTTCTCCAGCTCAAGGGTTTTCTCATTTTGTGTTTTCTTTATTGATTCTAATTCTGTTTTCATGCCTTGCACCATTTCTTTCATGTGTTTGAATTTGGATTCCTGTCTCTCTACGATGGCCTCTATTTCTTTTTTCATTTCCTTCTTATATGCCACTAATTTTTCCTCTACTTGTGTATCTATTTGTTTGTCTATGTTTGCCTGTGTTTCTTTAAGGATATTGTCTATTTCTTCTTTCTTTGCCTCCAATTGACTGGCCAGCTCTTTGAAAGACTTGTTCATTTCCTCCTTATAAGCCTCAAATAATTGGGCAAGCATGGCTTTAAAATCATTTTCCTGTGCTTCTGCTGAATTGGAGTATCCATCGATTTTGGGGTTTGCTGGTGAAGTCATGATGTCCTGATTTATGTTGGAAGTGTTCTTTCGCCTACCCCTGGCCATTGGCTTATCTGAAACCTTCCCTGTTTGTTTTTGGATTCTGCAGATCAGACTGGTACTGTCTCTCTCTAGTGTCTGGAGAGTTCTTCAGGAAGTTGAGAACTCTCAGCCTGTGCTGAGGACTAGCTGTACCTGTGGGAGGAAAGTACGCAGGCGCAAACGGGGCAAATGCAAGCATGGGCGCGCACACGTGTGTGCGTGTGTGCGTGTGTGTGTGTGTGTGTGTGTGTGTGTGTGTGTAAGTGTGTGTGGGTGAGTTTCTCGAGGGACAGAGTGATGGCTAATGTTGAACCCTTGAGTGTGTGGGAGGGGCTCTGCAGTGTATACGTTGCAGGCGCTAGTGATGATCGCAGCGCAATTTCTTGCATTAACTGCTTTAACTCCTCAATTAGACCCACAGAGCAGGAACTTCAATGTCCCTAGTGCCCCTCTGTTTCCCAAAGTGGATATTTGGGTGGGAGGGGGTTCGATGCCTAGCTTCTGTTTTAGAAGGACCTAGGATCTGGGGATCTGCAGTTTCTCAAGGGTGCACTCACTTACAGGCAGGTCACTTGGCAGAGATTGTGGTATCCAGGCTCTCTGCTCTCTGGTTTGGCCCTGCTTCTTTGATGTGCTCTGCCAGTGCCAGTTCTGTGCTGCTGTCACTGCCAGGTTCTGAGATCTTGCTGCAGCTGGAGATTTCAGGGTGGTCACATTAGCCGGGATGGGGTAACCAGGCTCTCTGTTCTCTAGTTTGGCCCTGGTTAGTCTTAAACTGGAGGGCTGTTGTGCCCCGCCAGCTCAGTGCTGCTCCGCAGCCAAGTCCCGCTGGAACTGGAGACTGGGTCGCTAGTCCCAATGCTTTCTGGGAAGTCTTGGGGTCTCTTCACTGTGCTCTCCAAGCTTGGGAGGCCCAGTGCCTGGTGTGTCTAGGTTGTATGATGTTTCTGCCTGGTTTTGGTGAGTATATAATGTATTCTCTGTCACTGTGGGATTGGGCGGGCCGTACCATCAGTGATTGCGATCCTATGGAGCTAGTATGGCGTCTAGCAGATTTGCGCCCTGGGAGGATGGTGCAGCTGCCATGCGAATCTGGGACTCCGGGACATGTACTGTTGGCTTTTGCCTGCTGCTAAAGGTGCAAATTTTTAAAATACCTTAATTTTTAAATGCTGAAAATTTAGTTCTGTTGAATGCTATACCTACAATATTTCATAGCCAGCACTAATTTGGGGGCTCATGAGTTGTTAACCTATATGATAATCACCAGCTACGGTGCTATGATATCTTAATTGGAAGTGTACTAGACATAATTTAACATCTCATTCATGATTCAACAGCATCCAAGGGCTTTGAGACTGATGTCTCAGTGGGTAAAAGTGCTTTGTCTGAAAGCATGAGAACCCAAGCTTTAATCTCCAGCATGCACACAAAATGCAGACCTCCAGCTACATGCTTGCATCAGCAAGCAATGCAGGGGACAGACACAGCCATCCGGAGACATCCTAGCCAGCCAGCCTTGGTAAAAGCGACAAGATTTCAATTCAGTGAATGCTCTTGCCTCAACTCAGTAAGGCATAAGAAAAGAGGAATAAAGAAAGACATTTTATGGTCTCTACTGGCCTCCACCGACATGATGGAGTCACAGGCACAGTTATCTGAAAATACCACACACAAATACACACACACAAACACACACACGTGCACTCACACACGCACACAATACCTCTCTCTTTTTCTCTCTCTCTCTTTCACCTCCACAAATTAAAAATGTCAGAATTTTAAAGATGTCGTTGTTCTAGGGAACTAACAGAAACACTTAATATCCATAATACAGAGAAATAATTTAGTATTTCTCAGTTAATAACCAAACTCTCTTTTGTTTACTGTATTTTCTCTGAACATTCTCCATGCCGTTTGTTGTTATAGGAATGAAAGTGCTGGTACAATTTGGTGTTTAATAGGTATGAGTTAAACAGACCAGATAGTTCTGTGCTCCATAATTTGCTGTCATGGAAAATGTTCCTGGAAAAGTGCATTATTACCAAACCAATGTCTAATATTATATCCCAGTGACAAGTATAAAGCCCAGTGCACCTGCTGTTAATGGCAGCTTCTACCAGAGGCTTGGCCTACAATCTGTTTGTTAGGAAAAAAACAGCTTTTAAAAAGTCTAATTATCATCATTTCAACTGATTATGATGTTTCTCAAAAAATTACACTAAAACACAGTGCTGCTTATATGACAAGATCACATAACAATAACACACACAATGTTCAGTCTCAATGACAGACTAGACCTTCCAAATTATCCATCACTAGACATCACACGGAAGAACGTATCTGTGTCACAAATATAAATTTAGTACTGAATTTATATGGGGAATTAACATTTTCCAGTTTTACTTTTTAATTGGGTTCAGAGAACAATACTGCCCTGTGTGCGTGGATTTTCTTTTTATCTGTTTCTAAAAAGAGTATTCGCTTCCCAAATCAGATTCTACTGAATGTTAGTCATGACACTCACACCAAGGCAGCTTACACATTTGTTAAATTACAAAGCAAGAAAAACCGTCTATGAGCTAGCCTTTTCTTTGGAAGCATATGGTGGGCAGAAAGCCTGTTCAGTTTTTGCTGAGATTCAAATTCATTTCCAAGGGCCTCTTCCCACCCCTGCTCAGCACTTAATTGAAACTTCAATTAGAAAATTGTGCAATTTGGTTTGGCTTTTATTAGTGAGTTACTTTTCTTTTCCATTTCCTTCCTTCTTGTTTATTAAATTTACCTTGGATGGTTTTGTACACTCTGGCTTAGATTATCCAGAAATTTATTTACACTGAAATTGTCAATTTTTTGGTCTACAATTACTTTTCCTGACTTTAATTTTCTCCACAATTCTTGTTCTAATTTATTTACCTCCTTACACACAAGTATACACATGCAAAGATAATGAGAGAGAGGAAAGAGAGAAAATTCTCCATTTTTCAGATTTGGCACTAATATTTTGATTAGCTTATATTTTCATTTGGCTTTGAGATAATTTTCCAAGAAAACTAATGTTTAAAAGAATATACATTTTTTTTTGTCTTTAAAAGAATAGACCTATAACAGGATAAACTAACAAAATCATTACACCTAAGGAGGCTAATCAGGAAGGAGGACTCTGGTTAAAATGTTCACTCCCCATTCAGACAGGCAAAGAGGATGGACATCGGAGGAGAGAACAGAGAACAGGACATGAGCCTGCCACAGAGGGCCTCTGAAAGACTCTACCCTGCAGCATATCAAAGCAGATGCTGAGACTTATGGCCAAACTTTGGGCAGAGTGCAGGGAATCTTATGAAAGAAGTGGGAAATAGTAAGACCTGGAGAGGACAGGAGCTCCACAAGGACAGCAACAAAAACAAAAAGTCTGGGCACAGGGATCGTTTCTGAAACTGATACTCCAGGCAAGAACCACTCATGGAAATGGCCTGGAACCCCTGTGTGGAGGTAGCCTATGGCAGTTCAGTCTCCAAGTGTCCTCCATAGTAATAGGGACAGGGACTGTCTCTGACATGAACTGATTGGCCTGCTCTTTGATCACCTCCCTCTTGGGGGTCAGAAGCCTTACTAGGCCACAGAGGAAGATAATGTAGCCACTCCTGATGAGACCTGATAGACTAGGATCAGAGGGAAGGGGAGGAGGATTTCCCTTATCAGTGTACTGGGTGAGGAACAGGAGTGGGATTGGGAGGGAAGGTGGGACTGGGAGAGAAGAAGAGAAGGAGGTACAGGGGGGATCCAAAGATAATAAGCTGTAATTAATAAAAATAAAAATAATTTAAAAACAAATGATAATTTCAAAATTAAAAATAATATTTTACATGGAAAGTTACCTTGTAGTTTTTAGTTTTGTGTTCTGAAAGATGATAGATTTTTCTAACCAGTGCTATTTTCAGGATGCAGAACAGTTTCATCCCTGCCAACTCAGCATGGCATCAGGGACTAGGGTGGTGAGAGAATGAAGAAAAGACAAATGAAAACAGATATACACAGACAGAAAGCTGAGACCGGATTGTCTGGGCTCTCTGATGGATAACCCTCAGGACCCTGGAAGTTAGCTCACTGGGTTTACTACACAGAGCCTAAGATAGAGGCATGCTACTGTACACAGTTGAACACATTGGCAGGGTTATTATGCACAGATAAACAAAAAAATGGGTGAGATTTATGGCACACAGCTAGATCAAGGGGATAGGTTTAGCTAATCTTATTAAGCAATCTGTGTAGGGGAGCTATGTTCATGCTGTAACTATCTGGAAAGAAAATGGTGGTGAATATTTACTGCACACTGTCAGTCAATATCAACACATTCTCCATGATAGGGAAGGCTCTGCCCTTTCCTTCTCAGCTTAGTCTCTAGGGAGAAGGCTTTTGCTTTCCTTCATGAGTCTGAGGTTCTGGCATTTTGACATTTCCATATACATGTTGACAACACGTATTGATGTGGATCATCACTCATTCAGGGCTTTTTCTACTCCCTACACACCCCCTATTAAGAACTCCCCTTTCAGAACCCTTCTCCACTGCTGGTGGGATTGTAAACTTATACAACAAGTCTGGAAATCATTCTGGCACTTTCTCAGACCATTAGGAATATTGTTTCCTTAAGATCCAGCTATACCACTCCTAGGCATATATCCAAAAGATGCTCAAGAACAAAACAAGGACATTTACTCAACCATGTTTGTAGCAATTTTTTTATTTTTTTATTTTTTTTTATTTTATTATTATTTTTTTTTTTTGTAATAGCCAGAAGCTGGAAACAGCCCGGATGCCCTTCAGCTGAGGAATGGATAAAGAAATTGTGTTACATCTACACAATGGAATAGTATTCAGCAATAAAAAAAATAAAAAAATAAAAAAAGGAAATCATGAAATTTTCAGGCAAATGGTGGGATCTAGAAAAGATCATCCTTAGTGAGGTATCCCAGAAGCAGAAAGACACACAGGGTATATACTCACTTATAAGTAGATATTAGACATATAATATAGGATAAACCTACTAAAATCTGTACAGCTAAAGAAACTAAATAAGACTGAGGACTCTAGCTAAAATGCTCAATTCCCATTTAGAAAGGCAAAGAGGATAAACATCAGAAGAAGGAGAACACAGGGAACAGGACATGAGCCTGCCACAGAGGGCCTCTGAAAGGCTCTACCCTGCGGCATATCAAAGCAGATGCTGAGACTTATGGCCAACTTTTGGGCAGAGTGCAGGGAATCTAATGAAAGAAGTGGGGAAATAGTAAGACCTGGAGAGGACAGGAGCTCTACAAGGACAGCGACAGAAACAAAAAGTCTGGGTACAGGGGTCTTTTCTGAAACTGTTACTCCAACCACGAACCATTCATGGAGATAACCTAGAACCCCTGCACAGATGTAGCCCATGGCAGTTTAGTGGACAAGTGGGTACCCTAATAAGGGGAACAGGGACTGTCTCTGAAGTGAACTGATTGGCCTGCTCTTTAATCACCTCACCCTGATGGGGGAGCAGCCTTACCAGGCCACAGAGGAAGTCAATGCAGGCACTCCTGATGAGATCTGATAGACTAGGTTCAGAAGGAAGGGGAGGAAGACCTCCTCTATCAGTGGAATGGGGAAGGGTAATGGGTGGATAAGGGGAAGGGAGGTTGAGGTTGGGAGGAAGCTACAGGGGGTATACAAAGTGAATAAATTGTAATTAATAAAAATTAAAATTTAAAAAATATCCTGAAAAAAAAAGAACTCCCCTTTCCTGCTTTTTTTCGTGGTCAATCCCTTTCTCATAACCTTTAGCAGTGGTGGCTAAGTGGATATTCTATCATTTGGCTTTTTGGAATACATTCTGAATAGAATCCTGTACCTCACAATTGTTTGAGTCTGGCCTCTGCAATTAGCAAGATGTGTCCGAGCCTTATCTATGTGACTGAATATGTCAACAGTTCTTCTAATTACAATTTTCATTAAATTTCTTTTTTCATCCAAAACAAGTTTAATCCTCCTAAATTTGGTTTTGTTTTGAACAATTTACTGTGTGATAATACTTTAGGTGTGAATTAATTGCTGTTTATTTTTGTAAATGATGAACCTTATCATTCATAAAAGTTATCAATACAGCTTTCTGCTTCAAGCACATTATTCAGTCGCCAACACCTTCCTTGGGAAAAAGAAAAGATTGATAGTTCTGTGGGGGGTAGTGAGTAATACTGACTGTCAATTTTAGGTGGCTAGACTATGGATTGACATATATCTGATGTGCTGACGTAGAAAGTCTACATAGTTATGAAATAACTAAGTAAGAGCTTTGTGGTGCCACCAACATTTATATTAAAACACATAGTTCTCTACTGGAAATTGGTTTATTCTCTCTCTCTCTCTCTCTCTCTCTCTCTCTCTCTCTCTCTCTCTCTCTCCCCCCATCTCTCTCAAAAGGAATGTTAGATGAGAAAGTAAGTGTGCTGGTTGGTTTTTGTCAAATTAATACAAACCTAGGCATCCCTGGGAAGAGGGGCTCTTAACTGAGGTTATGCCCTTCCCAGATTGGCCTATAGTCAAGTCTTTAACAAGGAATATGATAAACCAGCCTACCTCCATTTTAGGCTTGAACGTCACCTTATAGAAAAGACAAACTAGGTTTCTGGCTAAACCTCTGTTTTTCAATGAAAACACCTGCAACCTTAACTACAAGTGATTCTGTACTGCCTGTTCCAGGAAATGACAATGATGACTTTGTTTCTAATAGTTGTTATGGCCATCTTGTCATAACCACCTTTTGATGACTGCCTTGCAAGTATGTCTTTATTTCAGGATATTCTTATGCCTAACTTGTCATGGTCATGTTCTGTGCCTGTAGCTCCGCTCATTTGCCTTGCAATTTCCTCCATTTGGAAACTCTTTGCTTCTGAACTATCAAAACCATCATCTTCTTCCTGACAAATTCTGATCTCTTGAACCCTACCTTTAGGAAGGACAGCCATGTACATGAATAAACATAGCTTGCTTAATCATTTTGCTTTAGTTCATGTAACCAGGTTTCTTCTTTGAGTTGATGCTCTAACTTCCCTCATTGAAGGAACGGAGCATGACATTTAGAAGCTGATATAAACCCTTCCTTCCCCAAGTCACTTTTGTTCATCATATTTTATCACAGTAACCGAAACCGTAACTAAGACAGAAATTGAAACCAGGTTTATGGGCAACTTCTGTAACAGACTTGACAAAAATCTTTAAGAGGATTGAGAGGAAGAGGATTCTCTCAGCCTGATGTGACTTGATATGCTGAGGTAGGTTGGTGAGTGTCCTCCCCTTTTCTGAAGAGTAGGGAAGGGGAATAGGGGGAAGAGTGAGGGAGAGTGGGACTGGGAGGATGGGAGATGGGGGATTGAGAAAGAAATTTTGAACTCTGTACCTAACAAGCCATTGACTTGTCAAAGTTTAATGAGCTTTTGTGGGAACTGAAAAAAAAAATAGTACTATGAGCAATGCAGATAATGGATGCCTGGCTTGCGAAATTTCAAAGAAAAGTACGGACTCTATGAGGGCCAGGTGTGTACTTTTTCAAATTAAGGCTTGGGTTCTGGTCAGCTAGAGCCAGAGAATTTGTTGTGATTAACAAGAGACCAGACCATTAAAGAGAAACCTTTGTTTCACTAAGATAATCAATACTGTACAGCTGGGGCTGACAGATCAGCTGTAATGAAAAAGAGATCATCACTGAGGCAAAATTATATGGGAAGATTTTTCCTCGGTATCAGCAAACTGATACTGTGGTCCAGACGTGTGCTGCTCTCAGGCCTGGATCTTGCCTGGGGCCCTGGAGTCTGGCTTGAAGATGGAGAATGGGGTTCTGTTTCTCTCAGGGGCAGCTGGGGGGCTTTTGGGTGGGTCCTGTGTGTGCTAGGCTGGAGTGTGGAAAAGGTTTTCCAGAGTGTTACAGTTTAGCACTTTTAGCATGAGATCTCTGGTGGCAATGGAAGCTCCAGGATAAGTGTTAGAGCTTTTGATCAAACTGCTGTGCTGAGCATGGCAGAAGTGTGGGCCAAGGCCCATTGCTGGTTGGCTTGCAGGCAAGACACAGGCCTAGTGAGGCCAGTGGCCCTGAGGGCAGGCCTGGTGAGACATGACCAAATGACAAATCTCAGAGTATCTTGAAGTGAGAAGGCTTGAACCTTTGTACTTGTGAAATCAAGGGCAATATAAACAAATCATAGGTAGAGAGGAGATTTTGAGGGTGAATATGTTTGATTTGCTGGGGTCAGAGAATCAGTGATACTTAAGTGGTCCTATCACAGGAAGGAAAATACAAACTTAATTATCCTATGGGGTGTGTATCTCCAAATACAATTGAAAGTCACTGCTTGACTAAGATCCTTAAAATGGTGGGGCATTTTTAAGAACTGCTAGATACTTGTTAGAGCATTTTTCTTTTCAGGGAAGCATCTGGACCATACTCTGCCCTGAAAGCTATGTGACACTCCTTACCTGGATTCACCCAGATTAACAGAGGCTTTTTTCAAAACTCTGCTGAGAAAGCAGAGTCTATCATCATAGAGTGAATACAAACAATTGTCTATGGGGAGACATCATCCTTATGCAGCAGAGTCCCACAGACATGGCCAAGGCTTTAACTTATGCTGGAAACCAAACTTGATAATATGTAAAATCTACTACATTGTACTGATACTGAAGGCATGAAGGCATCATGGAGAGCAGTGGCGTCCTGCCACTTCAAGAGACAACTGGTGAAGGTACAGCCTTAGCTTCAGTGGAGACCCCAACACATGAGATGCCTAGCCTGTCCGAAAAGCATCAAGTAGAGTGATAGATGTATAGTTGAGCTAGTCTGAGCCTATTAGACAGTGTATGCTATACATAACAGAACCAGAGAAGTGGAGTTGCCCAAGACCTCATGAGTCAAAAGATCATAACAAGCATATATGCATTAGAAATAAATGTAATTTCTATGGGAAACATACGTATATTTCTCCAACAAAAATTATAACGGAAAATCTTTTCTTACTTGATATTATCTCTCAGATTCTTGTCGGTGAGATAGATAAGAATGGAGTTTAAAAGAATGGAGTTAACATTCTTGGCCTATTTCCACAGAATGTTCAAGTTTTAACCATTGTGATACTGAAGCTAGGGGCAAATAAATGGCAGCGATGTGCACTCATCGGGTAATAACTGCCTAGATAGTTAAGGAAGCATAGAAGAGTGGCTACAAATCAGAGTGTGGATAACTCCAAAACAACTCATCACCTCTAAGCTCCATTGCAGAATGGATCACCACCTTATGAAAGCTGCATCATAGAGCCCATTTAAATTTACCTTTCCATTACCTATTCACTTTAACATCTTCCAAGTCCACTTGTAGCTATAGATGTAAGACAGAGGAGTTAATGCCTCACATCACAAGTATTATGATATGTGGATGAGTTTAGAACAATGTCTAAATATTTATCTTACATATACTGTTCTGCTTATTTTATTGCCATAGCTACTGGGATAAGGCAATCTTTACTCCAAGATAGCAATATAATATAATTGTGTGTGTGTGTGTGTGTGTGTGTGTGTGTGTGTGTGTGTGTGTATAATACTGGGAGGAAACACACAGCCCCAAAGAAAAATAAAGCAGCTCCTTTATGTTTACTCTTCCTATGTTTCAGCATGCCGTCTGAATATTTCTTTAAATCTTACTATTTTTTTTCTAAAAGAATGTTGAACTTATAAAAAAACGAAGATAAATGGATAAAGAAGCAAATAGGATGACATTCTTAGAATTTAATTTAAAAACGTGGGTGCTCAGGTTGCACAGTAGCAGTTGCTAAGTTGTGCTCCTCTATTTAGTAGAAATATGTATTCATTTCCTTCTCTGTTTCTTCTATGGGTGAAAATAATACTAATATCAAAATGCATGGGTATAATGCTGTACAATTCTAATACATTATCAAGCAGAATTATTAAGAAATTTGAATTCTGTTCTCACTATCATACTTCTTTGAGAATATTATTTAGCTTAGATTATATTTGTGAAGGACAACTTTACCGGTGCAATAATTTTTTATAGATCATTATTACTGAAATGCACCTTTCTAAATAGTCACTTGTGCCATGAGAAGGAAAAACGGGATATGTGGTTTTCCACCAAGCAAGATGGCTTTCCTATTCAAAAGGACCAAGAGAAACCATCAGAGAGGCTAAGTAAATTAATTGGTCGCATGATGACCTAGCATTCAGGAAACTTTGGGTTCAACCTTCAGTAATATTTGAACAGAATAGAGTTCATGCCTATAATTCCAGCATTCCCGGAGGCAGATAAGTCCAAACTTCAAAGGCCATTGTTAGTGACTTATTGATTCTGAGGCTAGCCTGGACTACAAAAGAGCCTAAAAATAAATAAGTAAATAAATAAATAAATAAATAAAGTGTAAAATATATACATGTATATATACTGTTTTACTAAGCCAGTTGGCTTTCCTATACAAATCTGGCATGAAAACCTTCAGAGAGACTGATTTTCTGGTTTCTCTGGTTTCTCTCTTTCTCTCTCTCTCTCTCTCTCTCTGTATTTATATATATATATATATATATATTGACACAGTGTGGCATGTTTATATATGTATAATATAGACATATATAATGTGTATATGTAAGTGTAGAAGAATAAATTAAAACATCTCTGATTTTTGGCATAAAATGACAATTTGTCATAACATATTTTATTAACTTAATATTTTCTATTTTCAATGACAGTAGTTGCGGTTCATGTCTTTATTTTTGGTGAATGAGCAATTTACTTTTCTTCATTAGCTACAGTGCTAGAACAGGTCATATACTAAAGCCTTTAGTCTCCTGTGGTCTTAATATCTACTTGTCTCAGTTTCCTGCTGTTATAGTGGTTATGATCTATGAAGACTTCATGACTCAGCTATTGCTCCTAAGGGAAACTAGGGCCAGATTCTTGTGATCCATTGGTCACAATTTTCTTGTCCTGCAGTCATTAATTTTATTTTTTGTATGTTTCTGCTTCATGATGCTTCAGAAGCATCAACTTCTGTCATCAAGCTCATGACAATAGAACTAAAATTCATGTGTGAGCAAACTTAGGTAGGATGTGTATTGCCCCAGAAGAGACATCTCCACATCTTGTGCTTAAGAATACCATACACCATAGCACTATGCTGGACATCTATATTTTTTTAATAGTCAGAGTAACTAAAAGCATGAAAGGTACTGAAATATGATTACAAACTATTGACAAAAAGAATGTTTGCTTATGACAGAAAATTATTTCTTCTAGTGTCATGAAGTTCAGCTGATGACATAAATTCTAGCCGTCATAAATTTTGGCTTCTCTGTGAATACCATTGAAAGCTTCAAAATGCTATAATTTATGAAGCCTAAACAAATGTTAATTATCTGGTGAATTTATGAAATCCATGAATACTCTTGAGTTATGTAATTCTTAGAACTTTGCTGTGAGAAATGCCATCATTATTTATGTTTGGTGTATGTTACGGACAAATGAGTTTTCAGGACTGCATGCCCATACACATGTCCCTGGAGAGCGGGAGAACTGAGTTGGTCTATTGCTCTCCTCCTTACTGCCTTCAGACAGTCTCTCAGGGACTTGAAAGCAAGCTTCTTCACTAGTCTGGCTAGACAGTAATCTCTGAGAATCCACCAATCTCTACCCTGTATTGATGCGAATTCAGGCTTGCCCAGCTTGCATGTTTGTTGTTGTTGTGTTGTATTGTTTGGTTTGGTTGTTTGTTTTAATGTGGAAAGGGGGAATTTTAATTCAAGTTCTCTGTTTCTTATGTTTGCAAAGTGTTTTCACCTACTGAGCCACAATAACAACGTCAGACTTTATACTTTAATTAAATATAGCATTTTAATCTTAAAATTGGCCATTTGTTATAATCAAGATTTTCAGAATATACAGAATAATTCAGAATCATTGATGCTATGAAATCTTTGTGTTTTGATCCCACAAAATCTTTCAAATTGTCTATATTATGCGATGGACTCTATTTGTCTCACCAAAGGTAAAGGAAAACCACTGCAGGGGACCACAATCAGGGGCTGAGAACAGTAGCTAATTTAGAAACTCTTACCCTGAAATGGAAAAGAGGAGTCTGGACACAAATAGGTAACACTGTAAGCAGTAAAGGCAAATCACGGATACTAGGTATGATGTATCTACCACGTGACTTTCTCCAACAGTGCTTTTGCACTCTAGGTGTTAGGAGTATTCCATTGGTAAATTGATTCAAGGGGAAAGTTTGCAACAAACAGCAGAGAAGAGGACAGAAGGCAACTGTTGAGCAACAGCATGGTGTGTCTAGAAGTGAGTCAGATTGGAGACACTCAAACCTTCAATAACATCAGAGAAATTTCCGTAGCATAAGAATAGAACAAAATTAAGATAAATGAAGTTGTGATCAAAGATTATGTGTTAAGAGTTTAAATGAACAGAGGCCCGATAGTTTGAGATGCTGACGAAGTTCAGGACTTCCCAAAAGATTTGAAAATGAAAGGTTTAGATTGATTGGTTCCTGGCACAGTCCTTTTCAGTGTGGAGTATTGGATTTTTTTCACATTTATTCTGATTGAAGTTCTTGAAACACAGAGCAGTGTGAGTTATACAGCAATGCCCATTACAAATAAGAGATGATAACTGTAGAGGTTGAAAGTAGCTGTAGAAGATGTTTGGAGTTTGATGTCATAAACCTCAGAATTGAAGCACTTATATGAGAGTAGGAGAAGAGCTATTAGGAATTGGAGATAGTCAGGGGGATGCCAATGTCATCTCAGATCTCCAAGTTCTTTGTTGTATAGGAAGCTGAGAGAATATTATGTTCCTGTTAGAACAACTGTCGGGGAGCTTAATGTGCTGAGTCTGAAAGGAAACATGAAATAATGTCAAGTATGTTCAGAAAAAAATTCTGTACATAGGCTTAGGGCTTAAGGTCTAGGTTTATAATAAAAGATTAATTTTAGAAAACACACTTTACAAAAATGTCTGTAGAAAGAGTGTGGCAGAGAGCGGAGAGCAGAAAATGCTGGGCAAGAAGGAAAACAGTAAATGAGTTTTGCAAGTTTGATTGTATTTTAGTATAATTAGAATTAAATGTGTTGATTTAATTGTGTTGTCAGCAAAAGTATGTGGAAAACTCAATAAGTAATAGAAACTCAACTTACCCAAATGTGTTTCCTAGTCTTAATCCATACATGTGGCTTCAAATTGATTAACAGATGTGCCAATGTTTTCAATCATCTGGAACTAAACAGCTTAACTATTCTGAGACCTGCATCTAAGAAACTTTCTAGCCTGGTGATCAAGACTGTCTACGCATGTATTTAGGAGATATCAGCAGCTAGAGTTTCTATGAGGAAGACTTGAGAGCAGAAGATGGTATTCCTTTTTCATATTTAACCCTCTCAACTGTTTTCTGATCTTTATCCTCCTTTTCTCTGGCCCATCTTTCTAATCAATATATCTACTCCTGTTTTACACACACTGGAAGAGATTCAGTGTTCAAAATTAAATATATATCCTGCCCCTGCATTCCATTCTTTCACTGCATCTTGTTTTATCTTCTTTCCTCCATGTATACCTCTTTCTCTTCCACCATTGTCTAAGCATAAATACAGACAGATAGACAGATGTGTGTGTGTGTGTGTGTGTGTGTGTGTGTGTGTGTGTGTTTTCAGGTTGGAGAACTGACTGAGTGGTTAAGAGTTTGTATTGGTTTTACAGATAAGTTGAGCTCAGTATCCTAAACTCATATGAGGTAGCTCACAACCTCCTGCAACTACAGCTCTAGGAGGATTTGACACTTCTGGACTATGCAGGCTCCTGAATTCAAGTGTACATACCCTCTACACATATATGTGCAAGTAATGAAAAATAAAATAAGGCTTTAAATCTAGATTCCACATATGAGAAGATAAGCAATATCTGTATATTCTAGTCAGGTTTGTTTTGTTGACTATGATGATCTCAAGTTCCATTCATTTTCCTAAAATGACATAATTTCTTCTTCATGGCTGAATAAAATCCCATTGTGTCTATACGCTACATATTGTTTCATCTATTGGTTTAATGAGAGTCATCTAGGCTGGTTCCCTATATTTGCTATTGTGAGCAATCAATATTGAAACATATCTCTCCCTGTGGCACTCTTATTTAGATTCTTTTGGGCTTATGCTCAAAAGTGACAAACCCGGATCATACTTGTGCTAGTTCTACTTTTTGCCAGTGACTGCACTGTTCCCACCAGCCTTCCTCATATTTGCAGTATTTTATATTCTCGATGATAGCTATTTTCACTATGGTGATATGACATATCTATGAGCTTTTAATTTGCATTTCCATAATAACAAAAGATACTGAACATTTTTTTTCAAATTGATATTAGCCATTTTGTATTTCAGTTCTTTCATATGTGTCAGATCAGTTTATTTACCAACTATATTTAATTCTTAGAGTTTGCTATGATACTAGTATTCTAATATATGACAAAGATTTTCTTCTATTCTGGAGATTGTCTCTTCATTCTAATAGCTGTTTCCTTTGTTTTTGAATTCCATTCAATCCCATAAATAATGGGATTATTTCCTTTGCTGTTGAAATCTTTTCCAGAAATGTTTTCCTTGGGCTTATATCTTAAAGTATTTGGATAAGTTTTTTTCTTTAAAACTTTCAGAGAATCATTCCAACAGATGCAAAAACTGGCTTTCCTTAAAGTTTAACATGTTCTCGTGTTAAAAAGTCCTGAAGAAACTAAGAATATAAAGAATATATCTCCACATGCCAAAGTGTATAAATTCCAAACCTATAGGTAGTATTGTACTGAATGGGGGAATTTGAAGTATGTCCTGCAAAATCCAAGACAAAGAAATATTGCTTGCTCTCTGTTCACTATCGTGGATACAGTACAAGTCTTAGCAAGAGAGGAATAAAGAGATAAATGGAAATAAAAGAAAACAGGTGACATAATCTCCATTTGCAGATGGCATGATACTGTGTTTTCAAGCCACTTCAGAATCTCTTTAACCTCATAAGTACTCTCAGCAAAGTAGCAGAACAAAATACAAAATCAGTAAACCAAGATTTCTGGCATCTGCATCATAAAGCCCTAACCAATTTATTGGAAAAAAAAAAAAAAAAGATGTGAAGAACTCTTTTGCAGGCTGTGGAGATGGCTCAGGTTTGAGGACAGACTGGACTGTACAAGGAAAAGGAACTGCGGTTGTTTGAATAAGAAAGCCTCCAGCCTGGAAGCGGTGGTGTATTCTTTCAGTGCCAGAACACTGAAGGTAGAGGCTGGCAGATCCCCATGGATTTGAGGCCAGCCAGCCAGCCTAGTCTACAAAGTGAGTTCTAGGATAGCCAGGATGGTTAAACAGAGAAACCCTGTCAAAACAAACACACACCCACACACACAAAAGATAAACAGATATATAGGTAGGTAGATAGATAGATCGATAGATGATAGATAGATAGATAGATAGATAGATAGATAGATAGATAGATAGATAATCTTCCATAGGCTCCTATATTTGACTGCTTATACATAAGGCAGTGCCACCACTTCAGAAGGATTAGGAGGTGTGGCTTTGTTTGAAGGAAATGTTGTGTCACTGGGAGTGGGCTTTGAGGTTTCAAAATCTGCCTGTCTCTGTCTCTCTGTCTGTCTCTGTCTCTCTTCCTGCTACCCACTGATCTATATGTAGAACTCTTAGCTACTTCTCCAGAACCATGTCTGTCTGCCTGCTGCCATGCTACCCACCATGTTGATAATAGAGTAGGCCTCTGTATCTGTAAGCACGTCCTAATTAAATATGTCCTTTTATATGAACTGCTGTGATCATGGTGTCTCTTCATAGCAATAGAACCGTGGCTAAGACAGAATGAGTGTTAATATCCTCACACCCACACCAGGTAACAGGTATCAGGACGACAGAGAATAAATCAAGATCAATATGTCTCACTTTGCACAAAAAAATAAATCCAGCATGGATCAAGGAACTTAAATAAATAAACTTTGAAACTTCTAGAAGAAAACAGAAGTTTTAGGTATTTTCTATGTAGGACTCTAATGGTACAAGAAATATACCCAATAGTGGCCAAATAGTATTATAGGATATTTAAACCTTTCTGTACAGCAAAGGTAACCAGCTAGAGGGAGAATAGTTGGTGTCTTGGAGTTCAGTAGTTTATGGAAACAGTGAGAACAAAGTATAAACAATACCTGTTTGAAAATGCCGTAATAAAACATTATTTTGCAGGCTAATTAAAAATAAAAAAAACTAACCAAGGGGGGAAATCTCCCAGTAATATAAACTTTTCCTAAAAATGTAGATAAATATGAGAAGAATGTGTTAGTCTTCTGTCAGCTTGTCACAGCTAGAGTCATCAGGGAAGAGTGAAGCTGGCTTGTGGAAAATGATATTCCATCAGATTGGCATGCAGGCAAGCTTATGGAGCATTTTCTTGATAAATGACTAATGTGTGGAATCCAGCCCTCTGTGGGTGATGCCACATGTTGGCAATGATCTGAATGTATCAAAATACAGGCTGGAACAGCTGAAAAGCAGAGTTCCTCCATGGCTCCTGACTTAGTTCCTGCTTCCCGGTTTGAGCTTTGAATTTCTGCCCTGACTTCCCTTTAGAATAGACTATAAAATATTCACAGATATAAACCGTTTTCTTCCTTTATTGACTGTGGTCATGATGTTTATCACGGGAATAAAAACTGCTGGTACAGATAAGTAAATAAACAATCAGATAGATAGATAGATAGATAGATAGATAGATAGATAGATAGATAGATGATAGAATGGAAAAACTCACATAGACAAAAATTGATAAATAATGAAAAACAAAAGCATAATCATTATAACAATATTTTAAAGTAAAACTATAGTCAAGTGGTAAAAGGGAACAAATAAGAGACCAATGAAAAAGATGACATAAGATGTACTATTACTAAAAAACCAGTGACCCTTCATTTATACGTTGTTGGAGGTGGGGTGCTGAGGCTGTGGAGTGTTGTATTTCCTGTGGTTCAAGCCAGTGATGGTTCCATAGGGGAAAAGTGTCAGGTGTCCATCAGAGCTGAGTCTCTTCTCCATGGTAGCTTCCCTTCTTTGCATACCAGGGCCATGTGGTGACCTCCTATAGCTTGGTGATCTGCCCAATGCTGGTTTTCTTACCCTCCTGGAACTTCTGAATTTCGACCCAATGTGATGACTGTGGCATCCTAGCCAAGAGCAGCCTCCACACTGATGGGAGTAAGTTGAGCAGGTCTGCATTGTGATCTGCACATGTGAACCTGTTTATGTTTGTTTAACATCTATGAGCTTTCACTCATCAGTCTGGTGGGATGCAGCTGCAGCTTCAGAGCTCTTAAATTCCACAGAAGTGAACCCCAAGCAGATAATGTTGACCCATGCACTAACCACAGACCCAAAATATTGAATTCGCTAGATGCTTAGTTGAAGATGCCTTCCTAGCTACATAGGAGAATACAACCCCTTGTACTCTTTGTGGCCTGTACTGGCTAGTTTTGTGTGTCAACTTGACACAAGTTAAGAGTCATCAGAGGGAAAGGAGCCTCAAATGAGGAAATGCCTCCATGAGATCCAGATGTATGACATTTTCTCAATTAGTGATCAACAGGGGAGAATCCCAGACCAATGTGGGTTTTGCCTTGCCTGGGCTAGTGGTCCTGGGTTCTTTAAGAAAGCATGCTGAGCAGGCCACATGAAGCAGGCCAGGCAGCAGCCCCCTTTCAGGACTTCTGCATCAGCTCCTGCCTCCAGGTTCCAGCTCTGCTTTTTGAGTTCCTGTCCTGACTCCCTTCAATGATAGACTATGATATGGAAATATAAGCCAAATAAACCTTTTCCTCCTCAACTTAATTTCTGGCCATGGTGTTTCCTTGCAGTAAAAGAAGAAGACAAGGCCCAAGGTCAGCCTCCAGCTGACTGTACTTTATGTCTTAGCATTGGCCTCCTGGTGGTTGCTTCCTAGGGCAGGGTGGCTCTCTCCCATCTGTGTGGTACAAGAGGCAGAATTTAAGATCTGTTCTCAAGCTCCAGGGGAGCTCAGTTTGAAACAGTAAGTTCACTTTTGAGACTATACCTGGCCATGCCTTCCCACCTGAGGGAAGTGAGCAAATGAAATACAACCCCCACTCCCGCCCCCCACACACTTCTTAACTTTGTCCCACTGGGATAATCAGAGTCCTTAGTAGGATCTGTCACTGGGTTTGAGACAGACGAGATCTGTCAGTTTGGCCTATTGGAGGGTCTGCCAGTCTCTTTGTGTGTGGTGCATATGACTTCCCTCCTTTAAAGTGGGAACCATGCTGCTAGAAATGGGTTGATCTCGGCCTACTTCTCCTTGCAGTGTCAGCCTTCCAGTTCTCTACACATTTTTTCAGGTGTCCATGAGCCTGTTTTGTGATTTTCCTCCATCTCTCTGGAAAATTACTGTATATTGACTTTAAAGGATCAAAAGCATGTCCTAGGGTGCAATGGATTCTTCCAAGGTAGATAATGCTTGTGATATGAGCTTGTATTCTCCAGTTTATTTCATATGCTGTGTATTCACTGTGCATTAGCTTTGCGACCAAAGGAAATTAAGAACTAGACTACTGATCTGCATGAGGTTATGTTTTGTACATGTTGTATAAACATTATTTCTTCATATTTGTAATAAATAAATATAGATACATATATAATTACCAGACCATTTTTATAATCATTGTTTTTACAGTGTTGAGTATCAAAAGGTATCAAACTCAACAGTGTACTCAGAGAGTACACTATCACTAAACTATGTCTGGAGTTCATAAACTCTATACACTTTTTACTTCATGGCTACATTATACTTTTTCTTATTTATTCTCTATACTTCATACTTTTTTAAGGAAATGTCTCTCCCCTTCTCATACTTTTATGTAAAGAAGTGATAACTTCATTATTTGATTTATAAATTTATAAATTTATTTCTCTTAGGCTTTTTAATCTTATCATACACACACACACACACACTCTCTCTCTCTCTCTCACATTAGCAATGTAGGAATTAGAAGGAAAACATCTAAGTTAGCATCCTGCAGTGTGCAATCTGGGGGCCTAAACACAGACTCTACACAGCCTTCCTTTTTAGCGCTTTGCCTTGGCTTGAGAAGCCAGACTCCTACTTCTCTTTAATGCCGTGGTTAAAGATTATGAAAGATTGGAAATTTAACTTAAACAAGCTTATATTCTGTTTCTTAGCAGGCTACTGGGGAAGTACTGTGTCACTCTCTGCCACCAGGAGATGTAAATTTTCAGCTTGCTTGG
Organism: Meriones unguiculatus; assembly: GCF_030254825.1. Classification (NCBI taxonomy): domain Eukaryota; kingdom Metazoa; phylum Chordata; class Mammalia; order Rodentia; family Muridae; genus Meriones; species Meriones unguiculatus. Next base: position 77,400,908 of record NC_083357.1, on the reverse strand, counting down.
TAGATGGGCATCTGGGCCACCTGTGGGGATCACGTTGAACACCTTAACTGAAGTGAGTGGGCTGATCATTGGGCAGAGCCTCCTAGATCGAATAAATGGAGAAGGCAGACTAATCACCAGCATTCAACTGCTCTTTCCTTTCCTGATTGTGAATGCGACAGAAGCAGCTGTCTCAAGCTGCCACTGTCTTAATCTCTCTTCTGTCATGGATTCAAAGAAACCATTTCTCCCTTAACTTGCTTTATCAGAATATATTGTCATAGCAACAGGAAAATAAAGCAAGATGTTATAGAAATACTGAGATAGTGATGCTGTAGGCAATGAGGAGATGCTCCTCAAAGTGATTTTCCATTAATTTACCTAATCCATGTCTCTCCAAATAGTGTGCTGGGGAGAACTGAATATGATTTCAAGGAGGTTTATGCATACTTTTTGAAAAATTGTTGGTTTTTTGGGGGGAGAGTGACGGCCTGGCATGAAAAAAATTAGAAAGAGACTTGGAGACAAATGAATCATCTTAATAGACCTGTAATAATTCTAGCCATACAATGTGAGTTTGAAAAAGAGACTTTCTTTTTTTTGTCATTTATTTGTTTATTTTTTATTAATTACATTTGATTCACTTTGTATCCCAGCTGTAGCCTCCTCCCTTATTCCCTCCCAATCCCACCCTTCCTCCCTCATCTCCTACAATGACTGTACCCAAGTCCACTGATAGGGAGAGGGCCTCCTCCCCTTCCCTCTGACCCTAGCCTATCAGGTCTTATCAGGATTGGCTGCATTGTCTTCCTCTGTGTCCTGGTAAAGCTGTTCCCCTCTCAGGAGGAGGTCATCAAATAGCCAGCCATTGAGTTTATGTCAGAGACAGTTCCTGTTCCCATTACTAGGGAACCCTCTTGGAGAGGTGCCATGGACTACACCAGAGCAAGGGTTCTGGGTTTTCTCCATGCATGGTCCTTGGCTGGAGTATCAGTCTCAGAAAAGACCCCTTTGCTAAGATATTTTTGTTCTGTTGCTCTCCTTGTGGAACTCCTGTCCTCTCCAGGTCTTTCTATCTTCCCCTTCTTTCGTACTATTCCATGCACTCTGCCCAAAGTTTGGCTATTAGTCTCAGCATCTGTTTTGATACCCTCATGGGTAGTCTTTCAGAGGCCCTCTGTGGTAGGCTCCTGTTCTGTTCTCTGAAACAGGCCCAAGAGACAAAACAAAGGCGTCTTTTCTTTGTGTTTTCCCTATGCAGGTAGGTCCTGCACCTTAAGGAAACAGGCTTAGTTAATATTAATACGTGGCTTATCCTATGTGGATCAGATAAGGAAGATGGACTCTAGCTATGATCCAGGTTCACAGAATCTGTGTATAGGGGCTTCAGTGAAGCTGCTTTGGACTTTTGGTAATAAGGTGGGTAGGACTATTGGACCACCCACTGGGCTCAGAGCAAACGCTGTACCTTCTGTGTTCCAACACCCCCATCCTGGGTGCAGCCTCTGAAGCCTGAAGCTGGGATCCACTCTGATTGAAAGTTTTCATTTCTTTGTTTATACACTATTTGAGGGGGAAAAGCTATACTTTGATGACAAAGCTTTTGCTGAACTCCACTTTCTCTTATGTTTTCATATTTGTAAGAATTGTGTGAGCTACCTTCTTTGATCTGCTTTGCCTCTGGTACTTTTACTCAGAGCACTCAACACTCATTTTGAACAGTGGAAAACATTAAGGCCCAAGGAACAACCCCATTTATCTATGCTTGCTCCAAAAACAAAAGCTTTCTTCAATTTAGAGAAACCAGAAAAGTTTTTTTTTATTAATGTGTTCTTGCAAAATTTCATACACTCAGTGGGTATGGGTGTGAGGTATTGTTGGAGAGTGGACAGGAACCAGTGCTTTTATCACTGAAGATGAGTTTCTCTCCCAAAACAAATCTTAACTGCCTTTCCATCCTCTGGGCATGGTGGGGTCCCATGAGTCTCTTTCCACCTGTAATTAGAACACTTTTTATGAATACATTTTGGTGACAGCTTATATGAAAAAATTCCAATAAGAAAAAGTAAAACAGAATATATTATATATAATTTATTTTCATTACTATACACAAATAAATAAAAATGAATAAATAAAAACCTTTAAAAATAATCAAACAAGTTGAAAATAAAATACAGTATAAAAATTACATCTATATAGAATGTTTACTTATTAATTGGCACCTTCATATATACCTATGACTATTTTAGGGAAAGAAACTGAATATGCTATGAATCTAAAAACTGAAGTTAAAAAATGTAAGAGTTAGGTTAATTGAGAGTAATATATCTAAACCTAGTTCCTGTTGTTATGCTATCACTCAAACAATTACATCAAAGGACTAGAGTCTTTATTGCCTAGCCAGAGTCTTACTCAGTGCTTCATGTCTGAGATAGAGAAGAGGAAAGGTGGACTGACAAGGATGTGGATGTGGAGAGGGAGAGGATTTAAAACACACCTTTATCTCCTGGAGTTGTAACAACTTAAATTCCTGAATCGCTAAATTTCATCCCAGAATCAGATTGTTCAGTGTTAATTGTTCAGTGCTCTATTAGCAAGATGGAGCAAGTTCAAAGGCTGAATGGAGAATCACATAGCTCCTGAGACCATGAGATGAGTGATGCAGTTGCTCATTTAAGAAGTTGAGATCAGATACTTTATGGGGGATGGACATACCATGGTTTTTTTAAATTGTACTAGTTGGTAGGGAACAATTTCCATAGTGAAAGTAAACACCCACATATAAACCAGAACAATTTTAGAAACTTAGCCATCTTTAATATCTTCATTATGCTCTCTTCCTTTCTTTCTTTGACTTAGAAATTTAGGGATTTGTATTAAGGCTTTGGTATTGGCTTTTTTTTTCTTCCAATGTAACAGCTCAGTGCTACCAAACTCTTCATTTCTCTCCAAGGTAGATCTTTTATTTTAATACTGTGGATGGGCAAATCCCCAGTTCCTTTGTTTTTAGAAAATTAAAAAAAAAAAAAAACTTTCATCACCTTAACTCAGCTGGTATGCTATCTGCCAGACTCTTATTATTATTATTATTATTATTATTATTATTAATTACACTTTTTTCACTTTGTATCTCCCCTGTGGTTCCCTCCCTCCTCCTATCCCAATCCTTCCCTTCCTCCACCCTCTGCATTCATGCCCCTCTCCAAGTCCACTGATAGGGGAGGACTTCTTTTCCTTCCTTCTGATCCTAGTCAATTAGGTCTTATCAGGAGTGGCTGAGTTGTCTTCTTCTGTGGCCTGGTAATGCTGCTTCCCCCTCAGGAGGAGGTAATTAAAGAGCAGGCCAATCAGTTCATGTCAGAGACAGTCCCTGTTCCTATTACAATGGAACCTACTTGGATACTGAACTGCCATAGGCTACATCTGTGCAGGGGTCTTAGGTTATCTACCAGACTCTTAAGATGATTGTTTCTATTACTATTCTATGTGTATTAGATTCAACAAATACTTTAAGTACAACTATGGCCTATTTTGAGTTTTACTGTCTGAATCTACAGCTGACCAACAACATTTAGGAAGTCTTTCTAGTTGTATCTTGAAAAGCAACAAATACAAATATTTACTGCTGAGTCTTCCAAAATGTCTTATGTGATCATTATTTTATAAAATGGCATATTAGCTCAACTTTCCTCTCAAATAATCTCCAAAGATTTGAAGTCACATTTCATATTCGTCTCTATCCCAGAGGAACAAACATGTAGAAGCATAAAAAATGAGAGGCTCCTCAGATAGTACAACAGTGCTAATACACTGGGAACACTTAAAAAGCAGCTGAAGAAATTATCAAATGGACACAGATATGTCTATCATCTTTTGGTTACAGAAGCAACTGTAGTTGGTGAGTTGCCAGTATTCAAACCTAGCAATATTACGGCTACAGTCACTGCTTCCTTCCTCATCCTTGGAAGCAGCTTGATAGTTCTTAGGTAATCCAACTGGAAGAAAATCCATCCCTCACACCTGAACTCAGGTGTAAAATCCTCAGAAAAGCTTTCCCAAGTTCTCAGGCAAACCAAGGTGTTATTTCTTGAGGTGCCGCCACAGCAGACATATGTTACCAGTATAGCAATTGTCACACACCACACTTATTTTTACATGATGCAGTCTCATCCGCAGGCCTGCACTGGGAGTTGGAACAGGGTTGTGACAATGATCTTTATCTATTTCATTTATACCATTACTGAACACACACACACACACACACACACACACACACACACACACACGCAATTAGAGTAAGAAATTTTTGTGTGTGGATGGCGGGAGCATTCTAAATTTTACCTACGAAGACCTGCTAGTATAATTGTTTCTTTAATACTCTTTGTCTTTATACATAATTTAGAGGTGGCCTTTGTTTTTAAATCACCAGAACTTCAGAATATAAGTTGCAATTATACTGACACAGACTCTAATATTTCTGGTATATGAATCTTTTCTATCCACAAAGAATGTAGGTATAAGTCTGACTACAGACAACCATAGAATTTGATATTACACTCTTGCATTTGGAGTTCTAAAAATTAAAATTCTTGGGGAGGGGAAGCATGATTTATTATTATTATTATTATTTTATTTGGGATATCTTATTATTTGACTTTTTTTTAACTCTCACTTGGTAGCATCAACTAACTTCACTAGACCTCTTTGCTGGGAAATTGAACCCAGGCTGGTAAGTGAATAATTATGAGTACTCTTTATTCCATGGTACTTGAGAGGACTAATGTGGAATTAATAAGTACTGAATTTACTTATAGAATTCTGTCTCTGACTCCACTGACATGTTGTATATCATAAAACATTTTGCCATGTTACTTTGTTAGGTCTAAAAGTTTCCAAATACACTTCTTTTTTAAATTATTATTATTAATTACAATTTATTCCCTTTTTATTCTGTCTGTAGCTCCCTCCCTCATCTCCTCCATTCCCAACCTCCCTCTCCTACCATGCCATGTCCCTAGCCTAGTCTACTAATAGGGGAGGCCTTCCTCCCCTACTATCTGACCTTAGCTTATCAGGCCTCATCGGGACTGCCTGGATCCTCTGTCTGTGGCCTAGTTAGGCCACCTCAGCAGGGGGATATAATCAAAGAGCCGGCCATTTATAAGTGGATATTAGCTGCATAATATATGATAAATATACTAAAATCTATAGTTCTAAAGAAGCTAAACAACAAGGAGGACCCTAGGGAATTGGCTTAATCCTTGCTCACAAGGGCAAACAGGATAGACAGTGGAAGTTGGAGAAGACAAGGAACAGGACAGGAGCCTTTAACATGAGGCCTCTGAAAGACTCTATGCAGCATGGTATCATGGTATCGAAGCAGATGTTGAGATTCATTAGCCAAACTTTGGGCAGAGTGCAAAGAATCTTAAGGAAGAAAGGAGAGATAGAAAGACCTGGAGGGGACAGGAGCTCCAAAAGGAGAGCAACATAACCAAGAAATCTGGGCTCAGGGGTCTTTTCTGAGATTGATGAATCTTTCAAGGACCATGCATGGAGAGGACCTAGACCCCCCTGCTCAGATGTAGTCCATGGGCAGCTCAGTCACCATGTGAGTGTCCTAGTAAAAGGATCAGGGGCTGTCTCTGACATGGACTCAGTGGCCAAATACAATTCTTATTCCAACTCTTAGTTTAAGGGATTGGAAATCTAGAGAAGTTCAGTTTGTCTGGTCAGATTGATGACTCTGAGTATCTACAGCATTGCAGGATGTGGATTAATGCCTTCCACAGGCTGGCTCCCATACCTCTTTCTTCTGTTCATCTTCTGATTTGACTACAGGTTTTGATGCCATATGAGATGGAAGGCCATTATGTGGCTTATATTGGTGTTTAAAATTAAATATACTATCTTTTAATGTTCAAATTGACTAGTTGTAATTGAATCTATCCTGAAATACAAAATAAAAATAGCGCAATTTTCAAAAGCCTCTCATAGATTTTTCATAATGGCACTGGTAATTTGCCTACTATTGACAGATTTGTGAAAATTATCACAACATGCCACAAAATTATGAAAACTCAATTGTCTAACAATACATAGTATTTAATCTTCCTTTTACATACTTCCATCAAACAAGATATCTTCTGAAAGCAGTTATCTAAATTGTGCATAGATAGTGCAATAATTTAATGTCCTCATATTTATATGAAAACAATTCATTTCACTCTATCTTTTAAAAAGGCTTTTAAGACTCTAAGTAAGGCAGGTAAATAGGTGAATCAATTATTTCCATAAACTATGTAAAATTGCTCTTTTCTCCAAAAAATCACTTGAAAGTGAATTTATAATAAATATATATGTATCTCTGCTACTACACTCTAGATAATGAAAATGCTTAAATAATACAGATGAAAACATTAAATTACTAAAAGTCAGTACCGAAAAAATTAAAAAGCCAAATTAGCTTGTTTCATACTTAAAAAAATTTTTTTTCTTAATAATTTTGGTGTCACTGGTGAATGTTCAGTGTTTTTTTTTTTTTGTTGTTGTTGTTGTTTTGTTTTGTTTTAATTTGGGCTACTGTGTTATTTAAATGACAAAACTGGATTTTAAAAATTATTTTTAAATGCTAGGAAGGTATGTAAAGTGTAAACCTTTATAATACAAATCCATGGGCTTCTTTGTCGAATATCGAGTATTCATAGGTGTGTGGATTTATTTCTGGGTCTTCTACGCGGTTCCATTGATCCTCCTTTCTGTTTCTATGCCAATACCATGCAGTTTTTATTACTGTTGCCCTGTAGTACAGCTTGAGATCAGGAATGGAGATACCTCCAGATGATCTGTTGTTGTACAGGATCGTTTTGGAGATTCTGGGTTTTTTGTTTCTCCATATGAAGCTGAGAATCTTTTTTTCAAGGTCTGTAAAGAATTGAGATGGTATTTTGATGGGAATTGCATTGAATCTGTAGATTGCTTTTGGCAGGATGGCCATTTTCACAATGTTAATCCTACCAATCCATGAGCACGGGAGACCTTTTCATCTTCTGATATCTTCTTCGATTTCTTTCTTCAGAGACTTGAAGTTTTTCTCAAACAGGTCTTTCACTTGCTTGGTTAGAGTCACACCAAGGTACTTTATGTTATTAGTGGCTATTGTGAAGGGTGTTGTTTCCCTATTTTCTTTCTCAGCCTTTTTGTCTTTGATATATAGGAGGGCTTCTGATTTTTTTGAGTTGATTTTGTATCCTGCCACTTTGCTGAAGGTGCCAATTCCATTCAATGGAAAAAAGACAGCATCTTCAACAAATGGTGCTGGACCAACTGGATGTCTACATGCAGAAAAATGAAAATAGATCCATATTTATCACCCTGCACAAAACTAAAGTCAAAGTGGATCAAGGACCTCAACATAAAACCAGATACCCTAAATCAATTGGAAAAAAAGTGGGGAACAGCCTAGAACTCATTGGCACAGGAGACAACTTCCTGATCAGAACACCAACAGCACAGGCTCTAAGAGCAACAATCAATAAATGGGACCTCATGAAACTGAAAAGTTTCTGTAAAGCAAAGGATACCGTCATCAAAACAAAACGACTGCCTACAGATTGGGAAAGAATCTTCACTAACCCTTTATCTGACAGAGGACTAATATCCAGTATATACAAAGAACTAAAGAAGCTGAAAAGCAGCAAACCAAGTAATCCAATTAAAAAATGGGGAACAGAGCTAAACAGAGAATTCTCGACAGAGGAATATCGAATGGCAGAAAAACACTTAAAGAAATGCTCATCCTCATTAGCCATCAGGGAAATGCAAATCAAAACGACCCTGAGATATCACCTTACACCCATCAGAATGGCCAAGATGAAAAACTCAAGCGATAACACATGCTGGAGAGGTTGTGGAGAAAGGGGAACCCTCCTCCACTGCTGGTGGGAATGTAAACTGGTACAACCACTCTGGAAAGCTATCTGGCGCTTTCTAAGACAAATAGGAATAGTGCTTCCTCCAGACCCAGCTATACCACTGCTAGGTATATACCCAAAGTTTGTTCAAGTACACAAAAAGGACACTTGCTCAACCATGTTTATAGCAGCTCTATTTGTAATAGCCAGAACCTGGAAACAACCCAGATGTCCATCAACGGTGGAATGGGTACAGAAATTGTGGTATTTTTATACAATGGAATACTACTCAGCAATCAAAAAGGAGGAAATCATGAAATTTGCAGGCAAATGGTGGCATCTAGAAAAGATCATTCTGAGTGAAATAAATATCCCAGAAGGAGAAAGACAAACATGGGATATACTCACTTATATAGACCTATAAGATATGATAAACATAATGAAATCTATACACCTAAAAAAGATAATCAATTGAGCGGACATGGGGTAAGATGATCAATCCTCATTTAGAAAGACAGATGGGATGAGCATTGAACGTAAGACAGGAGTCTACTGAGCGCATCTGAAAGACTCTAACTAGCAGTGTTTTCAAAGCAAAGACTCATGACCAAACCTTTGGCAGAGTACAGGGAATCATAAGAAAGAAGGGGAGTTAGTCTGATGGGGAAAGGATAGGAGCTCCACAAGGACCAAATATATCTGGGCACAGGGTCTTTTTTGAGACTGACATTCAACCAAGGACCATGTATGGATATAACCTAGAACTTCCACTCAGATGTAGCCTGTGGTAGCTCAGTAACCAATTGATTTCCCAAAGTGAGGGGAACAGGGACTATTTCTAACAGGAACTCAATGACTGGCTCTTTGGTCTCCCCACCCCCGAAGGGAGGAGCAGTCCTGTTAGGCCACAGAGGAGGGCTTTGCAGCCAGTCCTGAAGATACCTGATTAAACAGGATCAGATGAATGGGGAGTAGGTCCCCCCTATCAGTGGACTTGGAAAGGGGCACGGTGGAGATGAGGGAGGGAGGGAGGGACTGGGAGGGAATGAGGGATCGGGACATGGCTGGGATACAGAGTTAATAAAATGTAACTGATAAAAAAATAAAAAATTAAAAAAAAAAAAAACAAAAAACAAATCCATGGGCTACTTTAAAGTGAATTTATTCTGTTTTTTGATCATCCTGTATAGACTAACTAGCAGACTACCAAAACTTTATTGTCCATTGCTATTGCAGTAGGTTGTCCTCTAGAGGTGGAAGTAAACTCTCTATTACTATATATACCATATACTTCAGGCACCGGACCCTAAAGGACACTACAGTAGAATTTATTAGCCTCCTTCTTGAGGACTGCTTTTCATGACAAAAAAGGCACCATGTAAGGCTCCAGAGGAGGGGAACACCAAAAACTCAGCTCTGACACCTATGTATGAATTGCAGCCAAGACCAGCATGGCATAATAATCCTAAGAGCTAATGAAGGCAATGGGTCTTGGAGGAAAACTTACAACTGACACTTACTAATCTCTAATTACATTCTATATATCTGTCCTTACACCCACAAATAAGTACAGTCCTCACTCCTCATTAAGGAAACTTTGCTTTGCAACAGAAGATCATTACGGAAAATATCAACCTATCAAAGCACAGTGTTCTGGAGGCCAGCCCCAAAAGATTCATCTAGAAAACAACTCTCATACCTAAGGATTAGTGCTCATTGCAGAAGGGTTGGTTTAAAAATTGTAAGGGCCAGAGGATCAGGGAGTTTCCTGTGAGATTATGTAACATAGGATATCAGAAGCTACCCACAGTCTTGTAAACATGATTGCTAAAACATGGACAAAAATATAGACATACTAAAATGGAGAGGGAACGGATGGCTGGCGGGAGGGAGGGAGAAGTCCAGGAGGCCTCTACCATACACAAAGAACTAGAGACAACTAAGAAAAGCTAGAGAAGGTGTTTTTCCCAAGGAAGAGCATATGAATGGTCAGACAGTTGACCCTGAACACACACACACACACACACACACACACATATATATATAACAACACACATACTGAAAAGGATGTATTTATGAATACATAGATATATATGTCTGTGTGTATGTATGTATGTAACAACAGTTAATGAAAAAGAGGCCATGAATTTTACAAAAAGCAAGGAAGGTATGTGGGAGGGTTTGGAGGGAGGAAAGGGAGAGGAAAAATGATGCAAATATATTATAACCTCAAACCTGAAAAATAATTTTAAAATATTCTCATTGCTTTATTTATACACAGTACTAATATATGCAAGTCTTCCCATCCCCGTGAACGTGGGATACAGAGCAATATATAGTGCAGAATGTCTGATTTTTCAAAATCAAGTTTAGTTATAGTAACTTAAACAAATTATTAAATGAGTGTTTTAGACGTGGAATGACATAGCAGTAATAAAGAGTTTGCAGCCCTTGTTGCAAGAGTGGGAATAACAGGAAGATATTTGTACATAGCAGTTCACAGACATGTAATAAAGACATTTTTGCCTACTTAGAGATGTGAACTGGGGCTGACTATTGGATAACCCAGACACATGGCAACTTTGAGTGCTTGTACTAGAAACCATAACATACTGAACTGCATTGCTTTGTTGAAGAACAGAATAAGGTTATGCAGGAAACTTTAGCGTTCATAAAAGTTGGAGAGACAGCGAACACAATGCCGGGACTCATTATGGACTTCTCAGAATGCGTAGGATTTTCTATGCAGGAAAATGGAGCAACTGAAGGGAGCTCAACACAAGACTATAGTAATCAGATGTACATTAAAAACCTTTCTGTTCATAAACACAACACATAACCATGTTGAATACCGTGCTACTAGAGTTAGAGATGACTACAAAAATCCAGATGAGATAGAAGGAACTATGAGAACTCTGTAGGAAGGGGGACATGGAATTTAAAAGTCAGAAGAATGATGAAAATATATGGTTTTCAGTTTCTGACAGACTCATGTTCGGCCTCTGGCTTTGATATACAGTGTGATATATAAGAAATGTTTACCATACACACTCCTAGATTGCCATTAATAGGATGTGAATTCTCACAGCATACATTCAGAAATATGTGATGATGACCACATAAAATAATACTTGTAATTTGCCAAGGCAAATTTGGCACCTGGGTAATATTCATGATTTTTGTTCTTAGGAATACCACAGTGAACAAAAGAGCCAAGAAAGATATGAACAACAAGTAGGTATTTGAAAAATGCTTAACTATGATGTTCAAAGAAATGCAAAATAAATCAGCATTAAGAGACAATTTTCCTCTACTGGCTTATTCAACATTGAAAGAACAATAATGTCCACTATGTGCCAAGAGGTGATGCCAAGAGCTGTTGGGCAGTGCCTGCTGCAGGGCAATAATCCTGGAGGGTGTATTTTTCAATGTTCTCAAACAAGTATTCTGACTCAGTAATTATAGATCTGCAATTGTATGCACTATAACAAACACATATGAACATATATAAATGCTAATGTCACCTTGGGCATTTTTATGGTGACACAATATTATCTGCCACCAAAATATTTAAAATTTTTGAAATGTTAAAATATGTTCTAACTTATAGGGTGAAATGGAATTCAGCCTTTTAAATAGATGAATATGCATTGCTCTCTAAATATCTACATGGCAGTTATTTTTTTAAAGATTGGGTACTGCATAAGCTAATTTTTGACTGAACTCATAAACATGAAATTATATATGGTAAATTAGATAGATTTGACTAAATTTATAGTCACCTTAAACGTGAAATGAGAGATGAAGGTCACAAATAGGGAAATATGAAAAAATTGATTAGCACAATTCCTTCTGCAAAACAAAGACTTTTTCATAGTTTTATTAAGAAATGGACATATTTTTCACAAGTTAAGATGAGAGGCTATGATCAATGATGTGATGTGATCTAACAATTTCATCACTCTAAAGAAAATTATGTTTATGTTTTACTCAGGCGGAAGCTCAGCTACTCTTTATCTTTCTAATGCTCATTCGCTTTTGCATTACATAATTTAGAGACTATACATGCATAATTTTAAATACTTTCTTTAGTCCAGAACGTGAATGATGCCTTGTTTATGGTAAATACATGAGAACATTTACGAGGACAACAGCAAATAGCTTTGTTAGAGTGTGTTGCATGTAAAACACATAGCAATGACCGGAGGCAACAAAAGCCTTTCTTTATGTACTTCTTCTATTACATCACAGTAATGCAACACTCCTCATCCTGCTAACTACTTTCCAGATATTTTCCAAGAACCAAGTAAGTATAGGGAATGTTATCCCTCATCCTTTAGAGCTTTAAAAGAGTATTTAATCCTAAAGTTGATGGTACCATTTTATTCTGACAAGATAAGACATTACAATGAAAAAAATGAATTGAACAAGGAGGAAGGGGAATCAAAAAGGGGGATAAGAATGTTTCTTTATGATCTCATTGAGCCCTTGTGGAGAGGTGTCATAAGAAAATTTCATTCCTAGACTCATGATTAATAAAGTGTAGACTCTACCCCTGGGAATTTGTTACAAAATCAAGTTATTAGTTCCTATTCCACATCTATTGAATAAAAAACTCTGGAATGGAGCCCGACAATTTTCATTTTAATAAGACCTGTAGGAGATCCTCATGTATGCTAAATGTTGAGAATCACTGCCCAGACTTCGAGATTTCACGAGTCATTAGATAACCTTATGTCTGTACATCCTGATTAAAAAAGCTCTTGCTGACAGGTTAGAAGAGGTACTACAGACTGTGCTTCATGAAACTTACTATTATTCTCAGAGGAATATGTACAGCGTCTATGTACATATATATATATATATATATACATATATATATATATATATATATATATATTGAGCAGCTATGTAGGGCTACACACACACACACACACACACACACACACACACACACACACATATATATATATATATATATATATATATATATATATATATATATCCCCATCAGAGAACAAAAGGCTACTGGGTTAAAATAAGTGAGTTGTCTAGTAAATGTTGATCCATGTTGCAGGACAAAGGCAATTGGAATTATTTTTTTTTGTGGCACCAGAACATATGGTCATTGACTTCACAGACAAAAGAATGTTCAATTATATGGCCAGAGGTAGCAATTTTTCCAGAATTGGGGGTCATTGTCTCTGAAAACATTATCAAACAATGGGACTACAACAGATAGTTCCAAGAAGAAATGAAGCTGTAAAGGAAATGATCAATAGAAACACAAAGGGAAACTCAGGAGACAATTTATTGGGATGGCTTAAATGTATTTTTCAGAGGGTAAGGCAATAAAAGGAAGCAGGAACATGGTTTCAAACATTTACATGTACAAAATCAGGACACACCGTTATAAGGAATAATAAAGTTGATAGCAATTTGTCTAAGATTGATCAGTGGTTAAGGTTGGTCAACACTTAATGGTGCTGAGAAAACAATTTAGGATCTCTGCATAAGACACTCGGACGCTCAGGAATTTAGCAAAGAACCCATGTGTAACGTGAACAAAGGAACGGACATTCGGCAAATATTAGCGATGATGTTCCACCTAGGTGAAATTAGCCTCAAATGGAAGTCGAGACTACCTTTCACATTTATAAAAACTATGAACATGGGATGCAGCATTATAAATAACCTCAGCCAAGGAGAAATGAGTTGAGGAAGTACCGAGAAGACAAGTTTGGGTTGGAGGCTACATGTCCGCAGGCTAACTAAGAATTGACGCAGAATTATCTGTCTGAGTTAGAATAAAGCTGACTAAGAATTATCTCTGTGACACGGAGATAGCAGTGTGACTAGGAAATGACAAAGAAGCGTGAACATGCTCTTCTTAGCATCCGTTTTCTCCACAACAGAGGATAATATTCAGAATGGAAGCTCGTTAAAAAGAAAATTAAAGATGAAAACCATCTGTTATTGTGCATTAACAGTTACCTTAAGTGTGTGGGTTTATTTCTGGGTCCTCTGTTCGGTTCCATTGATCCACCATTCTGTTTCTCTGCCAGTACCATGCAGTTTTCATTACTGTTGCTCTATAGTACAGCTTGAGATCAGGGATGGAGATGCCTCCAGATGATCTTTTATTGTAGAGGATTATTCTAACAATTCTGGGTTTCTTGTTATTCCATATGAAGTTGAGAATTTTTCTTTCAAGGTCTGTAAAGAATTGTGTTGGTAATTTGATGGGAATTGCATTGAATCTGTAGATTGCTTTTGGTAAGATGACCATTTTTACTATGTTAATCCTCCCAAGCCATGAGCATGGAAGATCTTTCCATCTTCTCATATCTTCTTCTAATTCTTTCTTCAGAGACTGGAAATTTTTCTCATACAAGTCTTTGACTTGCTTGGTTAGGGTCACACAAAGTTACTTTATGTCCTTTGTGGCTATTGTAAAGGTTGTTGTTTATGGGGGATACAAAGTGAATAAACTATAATTAATAAAAATTAAAATTAAGAAAACATTTATTTTAGACAAGCTAAGATTCTAGCTGTTATATCTTTATAGATAAATTATAGAATATCTTCATAAAAGCTTCGTGTGTGTGTGTGTGTGTGTGTGTGTGTGTGTGTGTGTAATGAGGCATATTAGATTGGCATTCAGACACAGTAGCCTTAGGATTTTGCTCATTGGCAATGCAGCCAGTACTTTCTAATAGTCCTTCTTTCATAGTTTAGAGAGACGACAGCTTCATGGTCCTTTCTTGACATAACACCACTAATAGAGAGCATCAAATTTTCTTTTAGGTTTTCGCTGTCTCTAACCAGCATCTATTATGACTGATAATAGACTATCACTAAACATTGAGGAACTTGTTTGAGATTGTGAATAGAATACATATCATAGCATACAATGCTTAGGAAACAGATATCTATAAGTTGCAAAGGAGAAAAAAATGTCTCTGGATTATGAGTTAACAAACAGAATATAGCTCTTTCTTACGTAACAAAAAATACTCTTTCAAACAACCTGGGTCAATGACACAATAACCTTGCAAAATTTGTTACTCTGTTTTCCCAATCTCTTCAGAAACCTTTAGATTTTATATTTTAAAGTAAATGATAAAAAGTAAAGCTGATTTAAAGAGGAAAAAAAAAACATGGTTTAAAATTTTGTTATTTCTTCAATGTGTGTGTTGTTTGTTAATAGAAATGGGTAGTTAGAGGATTAGTTGTTTTATTATTTTTGTTTTTTGTTTTTCTTCCCCTCCAAGTGAAACAAGAATAAGTGAAACAACAAGCACATTATGTGTGAAAAATAATACGTGAGATTGAATAAATTTCTGCTATGTATTCATAAAAGTTTGCTTATCAATGAGCTATGGTATTTTTCTTTCCCACTTAGACAAGTGCTTCATAGGTAAATCTAACTGCAGCACATTAAAAAGCACATTTATTAAGAACGTTAAATACTCCCTATACATCAAAATGCTTCTGAGAGGCTCCCTGCCGGGCCTGTCTAACTCCAGCTAATGAGTTCTAATGCGTGATTTTCTTGTACCTCACCTTTCTTTACACGTCAATCTGTTCCTGGCATCTGTCATGCAAACAGTAACAGAGAAACCGCTGGGGCTGTCAAGGAAATGACACCTTTCTCCTTTACCAGAATCTCAGAATGTTGCCCAGATTTCTCTGAAATTCTCCAGGCAAACTATGTCTTTCTTTTAAAACCAACACCATCTGCCCAGCAGACATTTGTGAGCCAATTGTCACATAAAAGAATTTTAGCTGATTTTTGATGTTCAAGCCTGTTACATTAGGTTATCAAGCATTCACTTAGCTAGATGGCATACCTTGCATATTTCAAGTTGAAGATAGATAGTAAAAAATACATTCATACCAATTAAACTTAGCCACAGCATTGAATGATAAGAGAAGCAGCTTTAGCACATAGATAGAAATAAGAAATAAGATAGTATTGAATGAAAATAGAAGCAGCTTCAGCACATAGAAATAAGTATGTATGCATGCATGTACACACACAAATACAGAAACATCCTTATGAGTTAAGACATGTCCATAATTAAATTTGAAACATTTTTCTCTCAGAAAGAAACATGAAAGCACATAATTTATATAGTATTAATGAATGTAAAAATTTAACTTCTATATTTTTAGATTAAATAAATTTAGAGATAAATTTAACATATATAATTAAGTATGATATCTATAAAACTCTCAAATACATCAAAACATCTCCTGTATAATCATTCCTAATTACATAACTAATCATGTTTAGCAGATAATTCATTAACAAGAGTAATTTTTACCTGATTCAGCTAGATAATTTGATTAAATTATTTTCCTTAATCTTCAGACTTTCTCAAATAATTATCATTTTAGAGGAACCCTTACATTCATCATCATATAAACACTAAATATCTAATTTTCATAATGTGTGAGGGAATATACATTATGTAATACATTTTCATTCCTAATTAAAACACCACTTTTATTATCTGTATGTATATAATTTTGAATGTAGAACATAGGTTTTAATTTTAATTTTGTGTAACTGTGCGTAGTTTATGTAAACCTTCTTGTGCAACTTTGTGCAACATTTAGAAATTTTCAATATGTAGTTCTTGTCAAATGTTGTTTAATGAACATAATTATGAACATATTTTTATAAGCTTGCACAATTTTGTTCATTTTCTTATCTCCCATGGAGTTTTGGTTGATCATCTAGATGCTATGAATATTGTAGGGATTTTAGTATATATTTCCATGTGGTTTTATAAAAATTATAAAATTAGGCCTCTTAACAACAGTACATTAATTTCTCATTCTATGCAATTTTCAACTTTGGACGTTTCAATTGGTTACCTCTCATTAACTGAAAAATATTCTCATTGTTGGGATAACTTCATCAGTAAATATTAAGGTTTTACATTCTCATAAATTTAGAAGCCGTTCTGTGTATCCCTATCATACTCATGGCCCATGCTCTTTACTTCAGGCACTGGTGATTTTTCTCAATCATTTACAATAACCACACATTTACTTAAAGGCAGAAAATCTTTGTATTTTTAGTCTCAAAGATGGGAGGAGAAAGGTCACTGATCAAAATTATCATGGCCAAATGAATTATTAAAGAAAGCTTGTTTATCCATGAGCATACACCACCTACCCAGGGATGGGGTTCAAGAGATCAGCATTGCTTGTGAGGAAGACAAGGTTTCATAACTCAGGGATAGAGGGTTTTCAAATAGAGGGTTTGGTGGACAAAATATGCAGGGTTACAGATGCAGCACATAAGCCTAACAAGTTAGTCTTAACAAACTCATGAAACAAAGACATAATTGCCAGATAGTAATAACACAGTAGTCATAACAAGCTTTTCAAGCAAAAGTAGTGCTGCATGATGGTTATGACTTTTTAAAACAAATCTGTGGTTGCCATTTCCTGGAACAGCCAGTACATAACCATCTGTAGTTAAGGTTACAAGTTGAGTATAGTCCAATTTCTGGGAAATAGCGGCTTCACCAAAAACAGGAATGAACCTCGTTTGTATTTACTATAAGATGGCTTTTAAGCCAAGGATGGAGGCTGGTTTGCCAATAAATTATTTAAATAACATGAAATTTCTAGATTTCATTTGTATTTTGAACTTGTAATGTTCATCAAACATTATGTCATATAATATTTCTCAGTTTTTTTGACATCTTTTTGCTTAATAATTATACAACTCAGTGGCTGGCTCTTTGATCACCTTCCCCTGAGGGGTGGGAAGCAGCCTTACCAGGCCACAGAGGAAGAAAATGCAGATAGTCCTGATGAGACCTGATATGCTAGGGTCAGATGTAAAGGGAGGAGGACCTTCCCTATCAGTGGACTAGCGGAGGGGTATGCAGGGCAGGATTGGGAGTAAATGAAGGAGGGGACTATAGCTGGGATACAAAGTTATACTAAATTATACTAAAAAATAATTATACAACTGTTCCATTGTGGTCTCTTATAACCTTTAGCTTCAATATATATATATATATATATATATATGAAATGTCATGATAAAATATCACATATTAATGATTATTTCTATATGATTTTGAAATATCTTTAATATGTGCCATTTTCTAAAACTCAGACTATTTTAAATAAAATATCAATATATTTTATATTTACATACACTCATAAAACTTTTAGCAAGCCCTTTTCCCAGTACCTTTATTGATTGATCTTTGTGTGCCTAGACTCTGCAATTAGTCTCATGGTTGTAATTCCACATTGAGTTTAGAATGATTGCTTAGCTTCTAAAACAAAATGTACATTACTTTTTTTTTTTACCTGAATGCCATCAGAATCTCCAGAATCTACCTCTTACTACTCATTATTCCTTTTTCTTTTCTCAACAGGCAACCCCAAGTTTATCTGTATATGGACCACCTGGCCTTGCTACATAGCATGGCTTTGTGATTGATGGCAAAGAGAGCTAGGAAGTGCTGCATTTCTAATACTTTACCTAAAGTCTATCACTTTCCCTACTTCACTTTTTTAATAATTAAGAGACATAAACTTTCCTTTATCTAATTTCTTCTAGCATTTCAGCCCTAAATTTGACAACTAGAAATGTATTCTGGAATATGGGATACTCTCAAAATCCTAGCATAGAGAGGGCTGTCCTAGTAATTAATTCCTTAAGAACATAAAAATATACAGATAGCACTGTAAACCTGAAATGTGGTTATTCATTTTAGGGCAAAGGAAAATATTTGACTTGCATGCAGTCTATGCTATGATCCTGGCAGGCCTGCTTAATACTGTTGAATCCTAGAAAAAAGTGCCTGCTCCTCACTGCAGAAGCAGTCAGACCTCTGTGAGTTCAAGGCCAACTTGGTCTAAAGAGTGAGTTCAGGACAGCCAAGTCTTCACAGTGAAAACGTGTCTCAAAAAACAAACAAACAAACAAAAAACCCAAAACCAAAACCAAAAAGAAAAAGAAGAAGAGAGCCGGGAGTGATGGCACATGCCTTTGACCCCAGCACTTGGGAGGCAGAGGTAAATGGATCTCTGTGGGTTTGAGGCCAGCCTGCTCTACAAAATGATTGAATGTCTAAACAGAGAGCCTAAATAACTGGGAGTCCCCAGTGCTTCTTTGTGGGAACAACAAGAGACATAGAAACAGTTTGGAAATCAAGATCCCATTAAAGGTGTTGCTTCCCTCCTCGAACTCTTCATCACACTTGTATCAAGTCTCTATTATAGGACACAAGAGGGGTTACGATCCTAACTCAGAAACTATTCAGAATATTTGATACAACAAATGAAGAACTAAATCTACAAAAAAACAAAAAAACCCAGATTTTTATTTTTTTCGTAGAACAGCTAGCAAGTAGACCAGTTAATATGTTTGGTATAAGATATAATGATAATAAATGGCATATTTAATCATAGGAGCTTAATGGTTGTTTCCTACAAAGGTAACTTTCAAGTTTGTAAACTTCCATATTTGCTTATGTATTCTAGATGGCAGCCCACAAGGCATGACAGGTGAAGAAAACCTGCAAACGGTTAGGTGGAAGCTATGAAAATTTTTGACAGATGAAGTTACATGTAGAAAAGAAACTAGGTTTGGCAAGGCAGGTCCAACCACAGAACTCACTCTTTCTGATAAGGAGTCATGAGCCAACAACCCTTTGTTATCTGGGATGAATGGATAGACATTTGCAAATCCCCCTTTCCAAACAAATCTTACTGGTATTCATTAAACTTTTTTTATCTGATCTTAATTTTGCATGCATATAAATTAGTTTCATTCTACTGGTGTTTATTACCAGAATTTCTTAGTAATAAAATACCAATTATTTCATGCAAAGTGACTACATAAAATAAAATCAGTTCTCATCTGCTTCCACTCCCTCTTGGGTGGACTCACAACCAGATTTTGGGCAGAGCACAGAGAGTCTTATGGAAGAATGGGTGGGGATAGAAGGACAAAGAGGGGACAGAAACTCCCCAAGGAAACAAACAAAAAAAAAAAAAAACAAGAAATCTGAGCCTAGGGGGTCTTGCAGAGACTGATACACCAACAAAGGATCATGAATGGAGAGGACCTAGACACCCTACTCAAATGTAGCCTGTAGGCAGCTTAGTCTTCATGTGGGTTCCCGACTGAGGGGAGCAGGGGTTGCCTCTGTCATGAACTGGATTGCCTTCTCTTTGATCACTTCCTCCTGACATTCCTGGATATCTTACCTCTGGATTTTAAAGAAAAATAAACTTGTTTCTTACTCCAGTCACTGTAATTACACATTGTATTATCACATTTATAGCACCTTGCCCATTTTGAAATAAGTGAAACATTATTGCAATAGAAACAGACATGGCTTTCCCATAAGAACAAGTTTTTGATATATATTTGATAAACAGATGTTAACTTTCATTCCTTTTCTCTCTTCCTTATTCAAAAAAATTACAGCTCTATTTTTTCTTTTATATTGTTATTATTCATTACAATTTATTCACTTTGTATTCAGGATATGCCCCCCTCCCTCATCTCCTCCCAATCCCGCCCTCCCTCCCTCTTCTCCTCCTGTATGCCTCACTCTAGGACCTCCTCCCCTTCTATCTGACCCTAGCCTATCAGGTCTCCTCAGAACTGGTTACATTGTCTTACTCTAGGCTGCCAAGGCTACACCTTGGTTGGGGAACCCGTCTCACTAGGGCCATCAAGGCCCAGTTTTTGTTTGTTTTTGTTTTTGTTTCTATTGTTCTCCTTTTGGAGCTCCTGTTCCCTCCAGGTCTTTCTCTCCTCCCCTTCTTTCGTAAGACTCCCTGCTATCTGCCCAAAGTTTGGCTATGAGTCTCAACATCTGCTTTTTTTTTTTTTTTTTTTTCAATGCAGTTTATTCAGGAACCTTGAACAATCATCTGACCCTGGTTAAAGCCAGCCCACTTTAAATAGCCTCTGGGTAGCCAACCCCAGTGTGCCATGTGGGCAATGCAGATAAGTCCACATACATGGAAGCAAGCCAGATCCTCAGCCTTAGCCAAATGTGGAGTTGTTCGTGACAGAGAGCACTCACCATCGGGAAGGTGGAAGGCAGAAACCAGCTCCATCTTTCAGGCGTGGCATTATGCAGCTCTCTACAGTTCCCCCTTTTTGTTTTAGACGCATCAGGCAAGAGTAGAGGTCTGATCTCTGATATTAGAAATAAATTGGGACTTTGTACTGATGTTCATTTAGGTGTCATCCACCCAAAGAGCATCAGACCCATCTGATACCTTTTTCTCAGAGGCGGGTCCTGGGGCATCAACCCGCATGCAACCAGACATGCTCTTCTCTGGGTCCAAAGCGGCTGACCCTGAGTGCAGTGCTTAGCCTCGCATCCTGAGCATAACATTTCAGCTTTTTATGGTAGCCAACCATGCTTGGGGAGACTGTCCTGCTTCAATGGCTGTAAAGGCCTGAATGATCATGGCTGCATTACGCTGTTGTGAGACTCTAATCTTGCATATATACCACAGGCAAACCAAGGTGACCAACACCCGAAGGCCTGCTAACGCTCCCATGCCCGCCCATTCCTTCAGATGATTCATGGCTGCAGCAACCTTAAATGACTTTCAAAAGTGGAGGAAAACATGGAGTTAGTCAATTTACATGGAGCACGTCTCGCCCCTGGGGGCAATGGTCTCCTGAACCTACTCAGACCTCGGATACCACCACTGCTAGTTCTAGAACTGATGCAGGATGTTCCAACGAGGGGGTTAAGCCTTCTCATAATATTTCCTATAAGCCCACACCTGTTTGTTTATATCCCCCATTTTTATTCATTATTAGCCAGATAGAGCCAAGTAATTGTGGTAATGATACTTGCTTTTTTGCCCAATGCTGGAATGCTAGTAAATTTACTAGCTGGTTATTCGCATGCCTCGCTGGGTGCCTGTGCCCGTTGATGCCCCTCACGCTATGACTCTCTTCAGACAGAAAAGGGATCTTGAAATTACAGCTGCCATTGTTACTGCCATCTCATTGGCGGCTGTTGGAGCTACCACCGCGGCATTAGCCATGAGTCATACTGGGCAGACTGCTCAGACCCTGAATAACCTTTTAGCCAATGTAGCTCATGCCTTAGATGTACAAAAAGGAATTAATGCTCAACTAAAAGGAGGTTTGATGGTGTTCAATCAGAGGATTGACCTCATGCAGGAGCAAATTGATACCCTATGGCAAATCGCTCAACTTGGCTGTCAATGAAAGTATGCTGGACTTTGAGTCACTAGCATACAACATGAGAATTTTCCCTGTGCTGCAAATCTGTCTAAACAATTGGCGACCTATATTTTAGGTAATTGGACTGGAGAATTCGATACTACGATGGAGCAGCTGAGAGTGGCCATTGTCATGGTAAATTCAACATCTGCTTTAATACCTTGCTGGGTAGGCTTTCAGAGGCCATCTGTTATAGGCTCCTGTCCTATTCCCTGTTCTCTCCCTCTTCCAATGCCTATCTAGTTTCTAAATAAGGATTGAGCATTTTACCCAGGGTCCTCCTTTTTACTTAGCTTAAAATTAACTCAACAAAAATTAGTATCCCTCCTGAACACAAAAGACAAAAAGGCTGAGAGAGAAATCAGGCAAACAACACCCTTCACAATAGCCACAAATAACAAAGTACCATGGTGTGATAAGCGAAAGACCTGTTAGAAAAAAAAATTCAAGTCTATGAAGAAAGAAATAGAAAAAGTTATCAAAAGATGGAAAGATCTCCCATGCTCATGGATCAGTAGGATTAACATAGTGAAAATGGCCATCCTGCCAAAAGTAATCTACAGAGTCAATGCAATTCCCATCAAAATGCCAACAATTCTTTACAGATATTGGAAGAACAATTCTCAATTTCATATGGAAAAACAAAAAAAAACCAGAATTGCTAAAATAATCCTATACAACAACAGATGGTCTGGAAGTATTTCCCTCCCTGATCTCAAGCTGTACTACAGAGCAATAGTAATAAAAACTGAATAATACTGGCATAGAAACAAAATGGTAGATCAATGGAATCAAATAGAAGATACAGAAATAAACCCATACACCTACAGAAACTTTATTTTTGACAAAGAATCCAAAGCTATACAATGGAAAAAAGACAGTATCTTCAACAAATGGTGCTGGTCTAACTGGATGTCTATATGTAGAAAAATGCAAATAGATTTACATTTATCACCCTGCATAAAACTAAAGTCCAAGTAGATCAAAGATCTCAAATAAAACCAGACACACTAAACCTGTCAGAAGAAAAAGTGGGCAAGAGCCTTGAACTTATTGGCACAGGAGACAACTTCCTGAACAGAACAATAGCTTCTAAGATCAACAATCAATAAATGGGACATCATGAAACTGAAAAGCTTCTGTAAAGCAAAGAACACTGTTGTCAGAACAAAACAACAGCCTACAGACTGGGAAAGGATCTTCACTAGCCCTATATCTGACAGAGGGCTAATATCCAGAATATATAAAGAACTCAAGAAGTTAAACAGTAACAAATCAAGCAATGCAATTAAAAATTTGGCTACAGAGCTAAATAGAGAATTCTCAATAGAGGAATATCTATTGGCAGAGAAACACTTAAAGAAATGCTCAAGCTCCTTAGCCATCAGGGAAATGCAAATCAAAACAACTCTGAGATTACACCCATCAGAATGGCTAAGATCAAAAACTCAAGTAACACACATGCTGGAGAGGACGTAAAGAAAAGGGAAAACTTCCTCCATTGCTGGTAGGAAAGGAAACTTGTCTGGACTTCTGACACAGCTCATAGCTATACAGTCTGACAATCACAAACTATGAGATATATTTGTTATGAAGTGCAAGTTGCTGTACAACAAAATTACAAGAGTAAATATACGTGTAAAAAATTATCTACAAAAAGATTCACAATATATCTCACTACTGCTTTTAAGTACTTTTACAATAAAAATTCAAAATTTTGTTCATCTTTTTGTAGTAAAAACTGGATAGCATTAATATTTTTTCTGCAATATCTAATTACCAAAACCACAATGCCAGCCAAAAAAAAAACAAAAACAAAAACAAAAACAAAACAAAACAAAAAAAAAAAAAAAAAAAAAAAAAAAAACACCTGTGTAACTTAGAAGGAGGCTGAAAACAGCCCCTGAAGTGATGATCTTCTGAGGTCAATACGGATTTCTTTGGTTCACATGCAAAAGAAACTTGGTAAATTTTCTTCCTAGGCTATGTTGCTGTAATCATGGCCCAGTGACTATAAGAACAGTTTTGTTGAGAACTTATTTTGCAGAAGTCCTTAGAGGTAAGGCTTAGCAAAACTGGGATGGCTTATGAATTCCTTTGTAGAGTGTAATTCTCATACTGCTGGTCTAAGTTAGATAGCTTCTCATTTTGCAGCCCAGTAGTTTTAATCAAATCTTCTAAGATAATGGAAAGCATCCTGAATAAATATACCATCTGTTTTTGTTTGTTTGTTTTTCTTTTAAAAATATATTCACTTTAAGTAGACTGAAGTTCTCTAGATTGTTTTCAACTTAATGTTACCTTTTACATACTTAAAAGTGTTGTCCTAAAACATTCTTGTGGCTTCTGTGTCTTCAGCAAAGTTGTGCTTGTATGCACTGTGACAGAGACATCCGGAATACACTCAAGTTTGTTGAAATGTTTTTAAAATACCGCCACCCTGCATTGAGTGGTCTTATTCACTTTTTTTTTTTTTCACTGTAGTAGTCTTTTTTTTTTTTTTCAATGCAGTTTATTCAGGAACATTGAACAATCCTCGGACCCCGGGGAAAGCCAGCCCACAGCTTAAATTATTCACTTTTGACCCTGAGAATTAGAAAAAACAATATTGTCTGAATTAGTCACCCAAGGAAAACTATCCTTGCCTGTCTCCCTCATAATTTCCCCAGACACTGAACCGCTGACCTTACTGCACCGTACTAGGTGAGCTACCTTTGTCAACTGCTGTGCTAAAATTAATGCAAACAATTCACATTCTCCAGAATTACTGCAGCTCCATGGGTCAACCAGTAACTTTCCCACAGATTTTCCTCTCAGCTTCAACTTGAAAGTAGGACTGAAGGACCTACATGCCTTAGCCTACTGACACACAGTGATTTTCTCACTTTATTTAGAATACTTTTCCTCAAGCCTG
The DNA here is from genome assembly GCF_030254825.1 of Meriones unguiculatus. NCBI lineage: Eukaryota > Metazoa > Chordata > Mammalia > Rodentia > Muridae > Meriones > Meriones unguiculatus. The sequence goes on along the minus strand of NC_083357.1, from coordinate 77,375,830 downwards.
GCATTGAAAAATAATACACACAGCTCCTACTGAGGATGCTTTGCTGTATCAGCCCCAGAAAGCTGTCTTTAGGCACTTTCATTATTTAAAGTCCTGATAAGTTGGCTCAGCAAGGACTCACAGTATTTTCTTGTTAAGCAGCCTTCTAGCGTGCTGTTGAGCAATTTGGCAGTTACCTTCTCTCAGACTCATTAGTTTTTCCTCTAGGTCACTCATTTGCAGAGTTGAGTTTCTCGGGTGAAAAATAGCTTCCACATTATGCTTGAGAAAGGCCAATGTCTCTTTGAACTGATGTTTCAAAGGGTCTCAGCAAATAGGTATCATAGCATATGCTCAACCCATGCTCAGTGTAGATCTCTAAAACAAAATTTAATATGACTGAATGACAGTTGATCCATTAAAACAAGCTTGCTTTGGTTAGAGTGTTAACAGTTGTGTAAAAGCACAGCAGAGCAAAGGAAAAACTGTTATTTTATCTAGGACATTTTTTTTTTTCAAATGGGCTTTCACGGCTAAAATGCTGGCGGTCCCAGGCAAACATGACATGAGTGGGCTATCCAATTTTTTCTTTTTTTTTTTTTTTTTGCTTTCCTCAGAGTTTTCCTTCCCTATCCATTCTGACAAGTGCATTTATAAAAAAAAAAAAATCTAGCTAGCTAGCTATCGACAAGTAAACTGATGTAAGTAAAATAAAACATTTTCCTTGTACTAATTATACTATTTAGCCGACATTGTTATTCCCAACCGTTTCAAAATCTACATAAGAGAGTTGGAAAGATGGCGCCAATTGTTAAGGGAAATTGCTGCCCTCCCAAAAAGACTTGAGTTCAAAACATTTGCACCCACACAGCAAGCCATGTCTGCTCTTTGAAGCACCTGTAACCTCAGTCTGTGGGATACAAAGATACCAATGCTTGCTGGCTGCCACCTTAGGGAAAAAAAAGATCTCAGGGAGAGATCTTACTCAAAAGAAAGAGGCCAGAAAGTGGTAAAGGACACCTAACGCCTCCTCTGCTCAGAATAAAAGTGTGCAACAGTGCACATACCTAACACACGCACACAAATTTGTGCATACACCCGAAACACATAGACGATGCTGCACACACACACACACACACACACACACACACACACACAGGCACACATGCACAGAAAAACATTTACAAATAAAATTGGTTCTAAGAATGGACAAGAGATTGTTATGTTGTATTTTGATATGTATTACAGTCCCATACTTAAAAAAAGTCTATTCCCTGGCTTGTCCTCTTTCTTTCAGCTATGGAACCATTACAAGATGGGACCTGAATCATCAACAAAGGTTAGTAGGAATAAGGCTGAAGGTTACACCTCTCCCTGGTTTCATCCACATTCTTTCTTTCACCCTTTATTTACTACCTTGTGAATAACTACTGCCGTATGCTCCCATCAGCATTTTCTGAGCCGTAAGTGTTTTCTCCCATTAGTTGTTTCTGTCATGTACACTGCCATGGCAACAAAAAAGTAATAAATAAGATATGTTAGTCAATAGTACATTCGAACTGCTCTACATCCTAATGCATATAAATGCTCTGCAATCCAAGTTGACCTACCAGGTATTAATCATCTCTGTTATCGGGGTCAACTTCTAAACTGCACAGTAGAAGAAATAAGGGCTGGTTTGACTATGACTTCAAGATAAATAAATAAATGATTTGGCTCTTTTATAGGCTATAAGTTTGGCGATATAAAGTAAACATTTAACTCTCACCATTGCTAGTGCCTCAAGGTATATTTATGCATAATAAATTAAAATAGATTCTACAGGTGAAGCTTAGGCAATAAAAAATGGCAACATCTGTGTCAAAGGAATCACTAAGAAAGTTAAGACTGCATTGTTTGACCTGAAAACTATCACAGCTTGTTTGATTACACTGCCACCTGTCACAACAGTGCTTAAGATTCTCCTAAAACAGTAGGAGTTTGTCACATAAATGGGATGTGCAGGATTTAAATTATTGCAGACCATGAGGCCACCACCAATGAATGTGAACGTTTTCAAAGCAGAAATGACAGGGCTGTGTCTTCTAAAGTCAAGTAATATTCCCTGTGGGTCGCTTCCTAGAACTCCCACAGTGTGATGCAGCGCTAAAATAACACCATCATCATTGCTCTTAGCACAAGGTGACCAGTGTGAACCAGCAAGACTGAATTCTTAAACATTCACTTTGCATAAGCCATTTACTAATTAATAATACACAAGTTCACTGAGTCACTTTTCAGGGTGGGTGTAATATGATCATTGAAAGTACAATCCCAGGGATTGTTTGGCATATTTATTCCTCATAAATACATTAGCTGCCTATTACACCCACTAGAGGAGACTGTAATTTTTACAGTATATGAAACCACTTGTTGGTGGAAGGATTATCTTGTCCTACATTTCCATTTCAAAATACTGAAAAACAGGAAACAAGGAGAAGAATAAGTAGAAGAAGGAGACAGAGACAGGGACAGCGAAGGAGAAACAGCAAAGTTCGCAGAGCAGTGAAGCAGTTTAAGAAAGTGCCTACTTTATTTATTTGGGGGTTATCTTTGTTCCTTGCTGTTTTCTCAAGGAAAGAAAAAATAAACTTGATTATGCATGTAATAAAACGTGAAAATAACCTTGATTATTTAGATAAACAACTATTTACCCGAAAGAGTTTTGTTATGTTGTTGTTGTTGAAACCTTATTCCTTCTCTTACTTTTTGAAACCCCTGGTTTTCAAAGTCAAGTCACCTTAGTCCCTCAGTGTATTTCTCCCTCCTGGGCACTTCACTACCATATCTCCCCATTTGGATTCCTCACTCCAATCTCTCCCTCCTGGAGGCCTCCCCGCCCCCACCCTTCACCCCTCTGCATTCCTCAATCCAGTCTCTCTACCTGGATGCCTGACTCCACACTGAATTATACATTGAACTTCCTGACTTGGTCTAGCCTCTGAAATTTGCTTTCATATATTCAAGCCCAAAGCTATTTTTCTGTGGTTCATAATGAGTCCAGTTTCACCTGTCAATGTTACACTCCTTGCAATATTTTCTCAGCCTCTCATCACACTTATTGCAGCATCTCTCATTTGGAAGATAATTTAACTTTAATTGATGATCTTGGTAAATCCAAGAAATTATATGTAATATTATACATGTTACTTGTATATGTAGACACATTCTGAAATCGCCTATAAATTCATCACACGAAAGGAATGTTTATATATTTATGTCATATGCTCCCAGCATATGTACGACTTTTCCTTAATTCTCTTAGATAAGGCATTATCCAGGCTGACTGCAGACCTACTGTCAACACCCAGTTTAAGCCATCTGTGCTTTAAGAGGCTTTCCAGCTCACATAAATTGGATGTAGAAGAAGCCTGGGCAACCAAAGAACTCAGCCTACTTTTATAACAGATGAACAGACCAAGGATGAGAAGTTTATTCTGTGAATCTAGATATATGTCTTGTATCACTTTGACTTCATGTGAGTTCAAAGAAAGTGGGTTTAGTTGCATGGATTGCATAATCTCTGGGGGAGCCCTTACCAAAATGTGGACCTGGGCTAGTCTCAGCTCATCTTCAGAAAGGGGAATAAAAGCACCTTTCAGTTATTGTGAATTTGTAGAGCAGGTGTGGAGGAATTAGTGTATGTGTGAGTGTTGAGGGGAGGGGGAGTGTTCTTTCTAATCCCCCTGTTCAGTCAGTAGTGTAACCTCTGAACTGTGTTCTGTAAGGGCATTTAACTTCCTTCTACCAAACACATGTTAATAAATACTCCCATTTAGATTCTACTTGATAATTTTAAGGTTACCTCACGGACATAAAAAAAGAACAGTCTCCTCTACTTTATGTTTCATGACTATAATCCTACTCTGAAAATAGCAGAGACAATGAGTAACGGATTGGACCTATTAACGTAAAGCATGCACAGCTGGAGAGCAGATCTGACAGCACAAGGAGTGTGGTAGGAGATTCAAACACTGTGACATCAGTTCTGAACTTCAAAGAATTTAGAGTAGGAATCCAGCTGGACTACATTTCTTGCCTTCAAACTTCGACTGTAGAGAATATGTGATACTAAAGCACAATGAATGTAGAAATCACTTTCTTGAATGTTACCTTTCCTCTTTTGAAGGGATGTGAACTGAAACTTTAAAAAGAAAAATCAGATGTGTTTTGCAACTGTGTTAAAAAAATTTTGTTGAAGAATGGTATTTGCTGCAGATTTTCAAAAGAGCTGAAATACTTATGGAATACTATGGAATGACTTTTTTTTTCAAACTCTAATTGTTTTATTTGAAAATTTAAAACAAATATAAGGAAATTTCCTATGAATCATATATTTTTTAAATTTATTCACTTTACATTCCGGTGATCAGATCACCCTCTCCCATGTCCTTCCAGTTTCACCCTCCTTCTCTCTTCCCCCATCTTCCCCCCCCCCCAGTCCTCTTAAAGGTCAAGCCCTCCTTCCTGACCAACTGGCCATAGATTATCAAGTGTCTTCAGGACTGCCTGCATCCTCTTCCTATTGACCTGGCAAGGCCACCTTCCCTGGGAGAGGTGATCAAAGAGCACGCAACAGAGTCCATGTAAGAGACAGCCCCTGGTTGCCTTACTTGGTGACCTACATGGCAACTGAACTGTCTATAAGCTACTTTTGAGCAAGGGGCCTAAGTCCTCTCTATGCATGGTCCTTGGTTGATGCTTCAGTCTCCACAGGGCACCCTGGGGCCAGATTTATTGGCTCTTTTGGTCTTCTTGTGGAGTTCCTGTTTGCTCCTGGTCCTTATATCCCTCCAGATTTCCATACAACTTCCTGTGCTTTGCCCACAGTTTGACTCTGAGTCTCAGCATCTGCTTCATTCCCCTACTGGGTGGAGTCTTTCAGAGGACTCCTGTCCTGTTCCCTCTCTTCAAGCACTTCTGGTGTCTATTCTATTTGTACTTCTGGATGAGAATTGAACATCCTCCCTAGGGTACTCCTTGTTACTTAGCTTCTTTAGGTCTGTGGATTATAGTATGGGTATTCAATATTGTATGGCTAATAGCTGCTTATGAGTGAATACATACCATGCATGTCCTTCTGTGTCTGGGTTACTTCACTCAGGATGATCTTTTCCAGATCCATACATTTTCCTTCTAATTTCATGTCTTTGTTTTAATAAATGAATAGTATGCCATTGTGCAAATGTGCCACACTTTCTTTATCCATTCTTTGGTTGAGGGACTGGTTGTTTTCAGTTTCCAGCTATTACAAATAAAGATGCTATGAGCAAATGTCCTTGTTGTATGGAGGAGCATCCTGTGGGTATATATCCAGCAGTGGTATAGATGGATCTTGAGGTAGAGCTGTTCTCAATTTCCTGAGAAAGCACCAGATTGATTTTCAGAGAGACTGTACAAGTTTGGACTCCTACCAGCAATAGAGGAGTATTTCCTTTTCTCTCAACCTTGCGAGCATATGTTGTCACTTGAATTTTTGATCTTAGCCATTCTGATAGGTGTAACATGGTATCTCAGAGTCATTTCCTTTTCCCTGATGACTAAGGACATTGAGTATTTCTTTACATGGTTCATGACCATTCAAAATTCCTGTTAGGAATTCTCTGTTAAGCTCTGTACTCCAATTTTAATTGGATTTTTTGGTTTCTCAGGGTTTACTCTCTTAAGGCTTTTTTGTTTGTTTGGTTGGTTGGTTGGTTGGTTTTTTTAGATACTAGCCCTTTTTCAGATGTCAGGTTGGTGAAGATCTTTTCCCAATATTGTAAGCTGTCATTTTGTTCTATTCACAATATTCTTTGCTTTACAGAAGATTTTCAGTTTCATTAGGTCCCATTTATTTATTATTTATCTTAGAGGCTGAGCTGTTAATGTTCTGTTCAGGAAAGTTATCCTTTGCCAATGAATTCAAAGCTCTTCCCCATGTTTTCTTCTAATAGATTTAGTGTGTCTGGTTTTATGTTGAGGTCTTTGGTCTACTTGGACTGTAGTTTTGTGCATGATGATAAATATGGATCAATTTGCATTTTTTCTACAAGTAGTCATCCAGTTAGACCAGCACCAACAAATGCATTTGTTGAAAATGCATTTTTTTTCATTGTTTGGTTTTAACTTCTTTGTCAAAAATCAAATGTCCATAGGTATGGAGGTATATTTTTGGGTCTTCTGTTTTATTTCATTGATCCACCAGACTGTTTCTAAGACAATACCATGCGGTTTTTATTACTGTTGCTCTATAGTACAGCTTGATATCAGGAATGAAGATAAGACCAAACGGTCTTTTATTGTCCAGGATTGTTTTAGCTATCCTGGGATTTTTTTTTAATTTTTCCGTATGAAGTTGATAATTTTTCTTTCAAGGTCTGTAAAGAATTGTGTTGGGTTTTTTGTTGAATGTATAGATTGTTTTTGATAGGATGGACGGTTTTCTATGTTAATCCTACCTATCCATGAACATGGGTGATCTTTCCATCTTCTGATATATTCTTCAATTTCTTTCTTCAGAGACTTGAAGTTATTTTTTTGTTTTGTTTTGTTTTGTTTTGTTTTTCACACAAGGCTTTCACTTGATTGGTTAGAGCTACACCAATTACTTTTTGTGGCTATTGTTGAGGGTATTGTTCCCCTAATTTCTTACTCAGTCTGTTTATTGCTTATATACAGGAGAGCTACTGGTTTTCTGTTTGTTTGTTTGTTTATTTGTTTTTTGAGTTAATATTGTATTCAGCCAATTTGATGAAAGTGTTCATCAGTTTTAGGAGTTCCCTGATAGAATTTTTTTTTTGGTCACTTATCTATACAATCATATCATCTGTGAATACTGACACTTTGACATATTCCTTTCTAATTTGTATCCCCTTTATCCTTTCAGCTGTCTTATTGCTCTAGCTAGTACTTCAAGTACTATGTTGAAGAGATATGGAGAGAGTGGGCAGCCTTGTCTCTGTTTTCTGTAGACTTGATCTAAGTTTCCGTCTATTCACTTTGTGAATGGTTTGTTATAGGCTTGCTGTACATTACCCTTGCTATGTATAGGTATATGCCATATTGTCAAAGACCAGCTTCAACACCAACAGAGTAAACTGAGTAAGGCTGCAGATCCAAGGCTACTGCCTGGCTTATGGCCTAACAGACTTTTTTCTGAGGGTAATTTTCCAGGACTGGAACTGATGTTTATTGGCCATGGCTTCCACTGATAGTGGCAAACTGAGGGGCCAGAATTAAATTGCTGTCAGCAGGCCAGTGCTGATAGCTTCCTGGCAAGGGCTTATAGCCACCATGTAATCAGGGGTTAAGGCTGTTGGCTCCTAGTAAGGCTTTCTACTGGTTGAAACAGCATCTAAGAAGAAAAGTAAAGAAGGAGAGGAAAAGATTACACACACACTCACACTTGATGATAAAGTATGACAGACTCCAGCAGGTATGTTCCAACCAGCTTCTTCTATTTATTTAACTTCTCTTCATTTAGCTTCTCTTACAAGCTTCTACACACATGCATACATACATATGTACATACATCCCTATATGCATAAATACACATTCACATCTCAGATGGATGGAGCAAACTCCAGGGAGGAAGCTCCAGCCCAACTTATAGGTACACACACACACATCTTGGTGTATGGAAAATATTCCAGCAACATTGCATGCATATACATACACACATCATGGTAGATGGAACAAACTCCAAGGAGAAAGTTCCAAGCCACATTTTTACCTTTTTCCCACAGCTTATATATTCCAGCAAAATCTTTCAAGCCGTACAAAAATCACAATGTGGTCACATTCTATTGTTCTTGAAGTGAATGATTAAAATGAGTATACATAAGAACAATATGTTTCCTAGTACTCTCACATGATCAGATGTTTTACTTCTTATGGGTAAAAATCAAATATGAAAAACAAGTTATTCTCAAGAACACATATACACTCATAACTAAGCTACTTATTTATATATTAACAAGGTGAGCAAGCAAGGTCATTTCTCAGCCAGCTTTCTTTACTGGCAGACTACAGTTTGTGGTTAGAAAGAGAGAATAAATTATCCTAAAAAGTAATCTTATAAAAGTCTGAAAAGAACCACAAATCTAAACTTTTATATAAAAACAATCTTTAAGTCTTCAAGGTGTGCATCATCTCATTAATAATTCGTAACCAACCTTCAAAAATCCTTGGCTTCACTATAAAGAGTTCTGGTCTAGCTGGATGTTTAAATGTAGAAAAATGCAAATACATCCATACTTATCTCCTGCAAAAAACTCAAATGCAGGTGGAGCAAACATCTCAATAAATCTAATAGAAGAGAGTAAATCTATTAGAAAAAAAGTGGGGAAGAACCTTGAACTCATTGGCACAGAAGAAAACTTCCTTAACAGAACACCAACAGCTCAGGCTCTAAGATAAACAATTAATAGATGGGACCTTTTAGAATTGAAAAGCTTCTATAAGGCAAACAACACTGTCAATAGAACAAAATGACACTTTCCAGATTGGGAAAAGATCTTCACCAATCCTGTATCTGACAAAGGACTAATATCCAAAATACATAATGAACTCAAGAAATCAAACACCAATAAACAGAATAACCCAACTGAAAATTGAGACACAGAACTAAACAGGGAATTCTCAACAGAGGAATCTTGAATGCCCAAGAAGCACTTAAAGAAATATTCAACTAACTTCCTTAGTCATTAGGGAGATGCAAATCAAAACAACCCTGAGATTTCACCTTACATCCATCAGAATGGCTAAGATAAAAATCTCAAGAGACAACACATGCAGGTGAGGGTGTTCAGAAAGAGGATTACTCCTCCATAGCTTGTTGAAGTGTAAACTTGTGCAATAACTTTATAAATGAACCTGGCACTTTCTCAGAAAATTGGAAATAGCTTTACCTCTAGAACCAGCTATATCTCTCCTGGGTATATACCCAATGATGGTCCACTATTCAACATGGACATTTGTTCAACTATGTTCATAGCAGCTTTATTCACATGAGCTAGAATCTAAAAACAACCTAGATGTTGCTTAACCTAACAATCGATAAAGAAACCATGGAACTTTTACATGGAATTCTACTTAGCTTTTAATAACAACAAATCATGAAATTTGCAGGCAAATGGTTGGGACTAGAAAAGATCACCCTGAGTGAGGTAACCTTGACCCAGAGAGACACATATGTTATGTGCTCACTTTATATAAGTACATTTTAACCATATAGTACATACCATATGGTATAATATGAGGCAAAGAGTCAAAGAAGATAAGTAACGTGGAGGAATCCAAGAGAAGATGCTTAAATCTCACTTCAAAGAGGAAATAGAGTAGATGGAGATAGTAGTCAAAGAGAGGGAAAAATGTGGAGGAGGGGGCACACAGAGTAAAGAGGATGGAGATCAGACCTGAAGAGAACAAGGGCAAGAAGACAGCAGGCCTGCAGAGAAAGGGGAAACAAAAGGTGGAAGCATCTTTGCTACAAGCTGGAGACCTAAGTTATTATAGGCTCTTGGGAGGATATGGCAGGAGGAGGGGAGTACTCAAAGACTCCTAGTAGCAGAAGCCATAGAGACTGAAGAGGACACTTTCTTACTAGACTAGTCTGCTAACAGAGGGAGGGGAACACCAACCTACTCACAAAAACTTTGATCCAAAATTTATGCTACCTACAAGATGTGCAGGGATAAAGATAGAGCAGAGACTGAGGAAATGCCCAAACAATGCCTGGCCCAACCAAAATCTCATCCTATTGCAGAGTGCCAACCCCTGACATTATGAAAGATATATTGCTAAGCTTGCAGACAGGAGCCTGTCAGAGCTGTCCACTTAGAGACTCTACCCAGCAGCGCCTCAAAACAGATGCTGATACACACAGCCAAACACTGGGCTATGAATAGGGAGTCTTTGGAAAAGTGTTAGGAAAGAAGAGGACCTGGAAGTGACAGGAGCTCTACAAGATCAACAGAGCCAAATAACCAGATCCCGGAGGAACTTGTTGAGACTGAAGTGCCAACCAAGGATTATGAAGACACTGAACCTAAACCCCATACAAAGATGTAGCAGATGGGCAGTTTAGGCCCTCTAGTAAGGTAAATGGAGACTGCATGGGACAAGTACTCACTTGCCAGCTTTTGATCATTTTCTCCTGTAGGAACTGACTTGCCATGCCATAGGGGAAGAGGACATACTCAGTCCCGATGAGCTGGATTGGATATGAAAGGGAGCTCCTATTTTCTTAGAAAAAGGAGACTGGGATGAGGAAATACATATGGGAATACAACAAGAATGTAAAGTGAATAAAAAATTAAAAAGTATACTTTTCTCTACTTTAAATTGTTTTCAAAGATTTTCCACATCAGAGCCACTAGCAAAACCTGGCCGAAGAAGTGGAATGATTCTTCACAAACAACCAAAGCATAGAGGAGAAATGGTATAGAGGAAGTAGTGAAACATAGCAGAAGATCATTGCTCTTCCAAACACCGAATTCTGCAGGGAATGATGCAAGTTATTAGTTATGTGATGTTTGTTTCTTTGAAGGCTTGTATGATTTAGGAAGGATGGCAGGTAGACTTTTCACTGTGCACCTTTGAATTTTGAACTGTGTGACATGCCAGTTTATTAAAACATAATTGAAAGTAGAGTGAAGGATGCTTTCTTATTAATCTCAAGCATCATGTTCTGATCTAGCTTCTGCCCATCTATCCTCTTGATTTCCTGAGTGGCATTTGCTTTTCAAGCTTGCTATAACACTGTTTTCTATAATCGTTCCTTCTAGGAAAATGTCACATTTCATCACACTGAATCTCCAGAGGCTGTATATAATTCAAGGATTAAAGGGGCATCAGCAATTCATTTCACATTCCTGATATTTATTTATACGGGTTAGCCAGATATATTCTGAGCTTATTCTTCTTGTGCAGATACAGGTTCTTCATAGACCTTGAACTTGATTTATTTTCCTTATTTTAGGTGGACCTAAATCTGACCTTAAATGCTATGTCCTTGATAGTAGAGAAAAATAAATTAAAGTTTGGGGAGTAGGATAAAGAAGTTAGCAAAATAAAATGGTGGAGGAAAATGAGTAACTCTTTTCCTGGTAGAATATTTTGGAAGTATGGCTTCTGTCTGTTTTCTAATCAGTCAATCACTCAGTCAACCAACCAACCAACCAACCATCGAACCAACCAACCAATCAATCAATTAAGGATTTGATGAATAAAGTGACATCTATATCAGTGTGTTAACTCATTTCTGGATTCTTGACAATTATTCTAAATTTTCTTTAAACCAGACTTCTGCAAAGAATAGTACAAAAAAAGAAAATCATATCCTATGGAATCTGGAGTGTGAGAAATGTTCCATTTGTTTATTCTCACCACTACAAAGATATTTAAAATTGAACAGTTTAATTGGAACGTATAAATGATTTACAATTTGCAACATAAGAATGTATCCTAGAATTGCCAGGCTTTGGTCCCACAAGCAGCACTGTATTCTTTGGTGATAAGAATTCATATTTGCTACGTTGGAAAGTTAATTTTTACATTAGAAAAATGCTGCCAATGACACAATGGTCAAATTCGCAAAGCTCTTAGACATTTCATCATCTGGTAAAACCATGTGAAGTGGGTAGAATTAATAGAAATAAGCCAGGGACCATTTACTAAATAGATACTTTGTTAGTTATTTTCCATTTACATGAACCACACAAAAGTCTAATAAATCATTATTTTTCTTCCAAATTAAATTGTAGAAATTTAAACCAAAACTATTATGAAATCACAATGTTTGTTTTTTTGGGGAAAGGGAATTTTACTTTTCTTTGGCCTGTCACTAATAAGTATTCTCCCTCTTGTCCTTCAATTAACTACAGGGAATGGTGAACAAGGTCCTATTTTATATAATTTCCAAGTTGCAGCAGCATTACTTGGAATTTGATTTTTAGAAAGGATAGTGGGTGTGCTTGGAAGACCTTTCAAATTGTGTCTGGGGCTGTCTCTTTCAGCTTTACTGTGAAATGTAAATGGCATCACAAATTAACAACAATGTTGTATTGGAGGAAATGATGGTTATGAACTCCTCACTAAGTAAAACACTTGAGCTTACACTGAAACAGTAAGACTAAAAACAGTACATGATTGAAAAAGAAGACCATAATACAGAAATCAAGTTAATAAACACTGGGTCCAATTAGTGTCTAGTGAAATGAATTCAGAAACTAAATAGTATGATAATGTGGAAATAAAATTGCTTCTATTGTAAAACTGATGAGGAAATCACCTGGAAAATAGGAGACATTCCTGAAGGCTTTGTGTGATTTGTTCTACCTATTCAGAGTGGAAATCATATCAACAGTAGAAGCTGTAGTTGGATGTCAAAGAGGAAAAGATAGCATTTGTAGTCATCAGTTAAACATTTATTCTTCATATGTGTTTAAATCCAATTTAGGGCATACAAAACAAGGCAAGAAGATCATTCAATGAATTGCCATTACTCATGCAGAGCTGGGAATAAGTGAAGATAATCACAGACATAGGGAAGGGATCTCATGGCTACCACAGGAGAGTTGGTAGGGATCAAAGCTCAAAGCTTCAGGAACAGAACTGGCCATGCTAAGTAATTCTTTGTTCCATCCCTTCTTAGATGGGGAAAGGTTTTCAGCTATTCCCTTGCGGATGCTTGAATGAGAATGTCCTCCATAGGAACATATGTTTGAACAATTGGTCCCCATTTACTGGGAACTCTGAGAATGATATGGAGGTGTAGACTTGTTTGAAAAGGGAGGACCCTGTTGGGGGAGGTTTGTCAGTGGGGGTGGGCTTTGAGGTTTTAAAAGCTCATGCCAGACCCCGTCTCTCCCTCTCTGTTTGCTGCATGTGGACAAGGACATAAAGTTCTAAGCTACTGCTCAGTGTTATGCATGCTGCTGGGCTATCCACCATGGTGATAATGGACTAACTTCCAAAACTGTAATCAAGCCTCCTTTAAATGCTTTCTTTTCTGAGAGTTTCCTTGGTCACGGTGGTGCCTCTTTACAGCAATATAACAGTAACTATAACACCTCTTAACAGGATGTGATCCCTGCCTTCCTCAAAGGAATTATTATTTATAAAAGAGCGTCTAGGCATTTGAAAATTCCTTCTGGGATCTTTGCATATCTGAAATTTCTTTCTTTCTTATTAAAATTTCTGCACTTGTGGTATAAATTCTGATCAATTATACAGTGGTGGGTTATCATTTCTTTGTTCTTTCTTAATGGTTGAATCTAAATCTATATTCACATCCATTTGAGTCAAGAGTAAATTTTTCTGAGTTCAGTATTGAAAACACTTAAGAAAGTCAGTTCATTTTGTTTCAAGGGATAGATTTTAAATGTGGATTTTTCTCCTAAGGTTTTTCTGAAAGAAAAAAAAAGACTTTATAGATGAAATCAAGCTTTATTTAGATCTGAGCAAACAATGGTGATGCCGCCCATGGAAGGAGAGCATATCTTTGGATTTTGTTGGACATTTTTTCCTCATTTGTTTCCCTTATTTTATTTATCTGTGTGTAAATGGATAATTATTCCCCACCCTTTGTGTCCCCTTAATGTTAATGCTCTGTTTATCAGTCTTATTTTCCCTTGATTGTTTTCTTATGGTAATCATCAGACAAGAGGATGATATCACTTTTCACTTAATTACAATTTTCTTTATCATGCTAATTTCAAGATTAATAATGGCACAAGCTGATAAGAAAAATCTTTTTAGAGTCTTGGTATTTTTACTACATAATGACTTATTGTTTAGACTAACTCATTCTATTTTACAGACATGTTTGAAATACTTAGAAAGAGTTGAATTATCTTTTCAGCTTAAACAAATTCTGCAGGGACAAGCTTTAATACTCAAGAGGTAAGTAGCAGCAGAGTTCAGATCAAAATAGTCACTGTGTAACACAGATTTTCCCCAGTGTATCGAGAACTTTAATGGTTATAGAGTTTGTTTGTTTTCTTCACATGTCTCTGAAAGCTGCATTTCTGTTGTTTAACTATCAATCACAACCAGTTAATAACTCTAAAACTCAAATTTTCCATTGGTCATTGCAGATACTAAAATCATGGCTCTCTAGAATTAACTGTGTACAGTAAGCCATTTTACTTAAAACAACAAAAAAAATTACTTAGCTTCTTAAGGTCTGTGGATTATAGGATGATTACCCTCTACTATATGGCTAAAATCTCCTTACAAGTGAGTACAAACAATGCGTGTCTTTCTGATTCTGGGTTACCTCACTCAGGATAGTCTTCTAGTTCCATCCATTTGACTGCAAATTTCATGATTTCTTCATTTTTAATAGCTAAGCAATATTCCATTGTGTAAATGTGCCAGTTTCTTTGTCCATTCTTTTTTTAACTTTTATTAGTTACACTTTATTCACTTTGTAACCTCCCATAAACACATCCCTCCTCCCCTCCTAATCTCCCCTTACCTCCCCCTTCTTCACCCATGCCCCTCCCCAAGTCCACTGATAGGGGAGGGCTCCCACTTCTTCCTTCTGATCTTAGTCTATCAAATCTCATCAAGAGTAGCTGCATTGTCATCATGTCCTGGTAAGGCTGCTCTCCCCTTAGGGGGAGGTGATCAAAGAGCAGACCAATTAGTTTATGTCAGAAGCAGTCCCTCTTCCCATTACTATGGAACCCACTTGGACACTGAACTGCCATGTATTTCCCATTTCTTTCATAAGATTCCATGCACTCTGCCCAACAGTTGGCCTTAAGTCTCAACATCTGCTTTGATAGTCTGCAGGGCAGAGCCTTTCAGAGGCCCTCTGTGGCAGGTTCCTCAAGATCCAGCCATACCACTCCTAGGCATATATCCAAAAGAGGCTCAAGTACACAATAAGGACATTTGCTCAACCATGTTTGTAGCAACTTCATTTGTAATAGCCAGAAGCTGGAAACAATCCAGATGCCCCTCAACTGAAGAATGGATACAGAAATTGTGGTACATCTACACAATGAAAAATTACTCTGCAATGAAAAACAAGGAAATCATGAAAATTGCAGATAAATGGTGGAAACTGGAAAGGATCATCCTGAGTGAGCTGTTCCAGAAACAGAAAGACACACACGGTATATATTCACTCATATAGACATATAAAATAGGATAAACCTACTAAAATCTGTACATCTAAAGAAATTAATCAAGAGGGAGGACTCTGACTAAAATGCTTAATCCCTATCCCAAAAGGCAAAGAGGATGGACATCAGAAGAAGAAGAAAACAGGAAACAAGTTAGGAATCTTTATCCATTCTTTAATTGAGGGACATCTAGGTAGTTTCCAGATTCTGGCTAGTACAAATGAATCTAGAGAGATGGCTCAGAGGTTAAGAGCACTGGCTAGTCTTCCAAAGTTCCTGTGTTAAATTCCTATCACATGGTGGCTCACAACCATGTATAATGAGAACTGGTTACTTCTTTTGGCTTTCAGGCACACATGCAGGCAGAATATTTTACCACAGTTTATCTATTCTTCAGTTGAGTAATATCTGGGTTGTTTCCAGATTCTGGCTTTTACAGAATCTGTAATACCCGTGTCCTTGTTGTGTGGTTGAGCATATTTTTGGTATATGCTCTGGAGTGGTATAACTGTGTTTTGAGTAGGCTGTTCACAATTTAATGAGAAGGTGCCAGATTGATTTCCAAAGTGGTTGTACAAGTTTGCATTCCCACCAGCAAAGGAAGAGTGTTCCTCTTTCTCCACATCCTCACCAGCATGTGCTGACACTTGAGTTTTTGAACTTAGCCATTCTGGGATGTTTAATATTGAATCTCAGAGTCATTTTAATTTGCATTTCCTTAATGACTAAGGATGCTGAAAATTTCCTTAAGTGTTTCTAAGCCATTCAAAATTTCTCTGTTGAGATTTCTCCGTGTAATTTAAATCTCTTTCAGACGAGGAAATATTATAGACAGCAGAAGTGGTTAAAGAGAGGGAACAAGGTAGGAGAGGGAAAATGAGAAAAATGAGGGTGGTGATCAGACCTAGGAAATGACAGAGGGCCTGCAGAGAGAGGGGAATAAATGGATGGGGCATTATTATGACAACCTGGAGACCTAAGACAGGATGAGCTTCTGGGGTTAGTCTAGGTTAGATTTCTAGTAGCAGAGGTCATGGAGACTGAAAAGGACACCCTCTAACTAGACAGGACTCTTAGTGGAGGGAGGGGAACACCAACCCACCCCCAAATACTTGTACCCAAAATTTATCCTGCCTACAAGACATGCAGGGCTAAAAATAGAGCAGAGATTGAGGGAATGCCAAATGCCTAGCCCAATCTGAGACCCACCCCATATAAAAGAGCCAACCCATGACATTACTAATGATATTCTTCTATGCTCACAGACAGGGGCCTAGCAGAGCTGTCCTCTGACACACTCCCCCCAATAGTGGATCGAAGAAGATGCTGAGAATCACAGCCAAACTTTGGGTGAACTTTAGAGAGTCTTGTGAAAAAATGTGGGAAAGGAAAGAAAGACCGAGAAGGGTCAGGAGCTCCATAGGAAGACCCACAGAGCCAACTAACCAGGGCCCAGAGGGGCTTACAAAGAGTGAAGCAGCCAACCAAGAACTATTTATGGACTGGACCTAGACCTCCTACACAGATGTAACTTATGGGCAGCTGGGACTTCATGTGGGTTCCCAAGTAAGGGGACTGTTTCTGACATAGACTCTATTGTCTGCATTTTGATAACCAACCGCTGGTGGAGCTGCCTTGCCAGACCACAGGGGAAGAGAATGTCCTCAGTCCTAATGACACTTGGTGAGTCTGGCTGGGTTGGTGTGGGGGGGGAGGGGGACACCATTTCCCTGAGGAATAGGGGAAGGGGGCAGAGAAAGAGGGAGGACAAGTGGGACCAGGTAGAGAGGAGGGAGGAGGCGATGATTTGGATATAAAGTGGATATATAAATAAAGTTTAAAAAAAATCTACTTTTGTGTATTTGGATACAAATGTAATCATTTATATGCATTGATACAGTGTTCAGTGTGCCTTTTTTTTTTTTTTTCATTTTGACAGGTAGTGTTTGATGATCAACTAGGAGACCAAGTGCTTTAAGAGCACATGAGGCAGTAAAAGTGAAAGTTGATAATTTAGGTGTGAAAAGGTATGGCTGAGGCAGCTTGCCGACATGCTACACGGAGGTACAGACAGCATGTTCTGTAATTCATGGAGAGTTTCTTGATGTAGACAAATATAAACATTGCATACAGGTATGATGTTGTGTTGTATAAAGCACTCTATGTTACTGTTATACTCGTGGCATAAGAAATTATCAGTGATTTAATTTTTAGAAATAAATCTTGCATTTCTCTGAAAGTCAAAAGGGGCTCACTGTAATCAAACTAAGATGTCAGCATGATTATATTCCTCTCCGCAGGCTCTATGAAGAATGTCTTTCTTTGTCATTTGAACTTCTGGAGTATGCATACATCCCTTGGCTTGTAGCCTCTTCTTCCGTGGTCAGTCATCAATACCAGAGGAAAATTTTCTCATGCAGCATTATTTTAACCATTTCTGCAGCCTTTTGCTTCTACTGACTAAGAAATCACCCTGAATGTCTTTAAATAATTCATAATAGTCTACCAATTTAATATCAGCTTACTTAAGGGCCCTTCGTTATGCAGCTAACTCTATTAGCAGACATCAGACAATAAAACTGGGCATCTTTACGAAGTGGTTTTCTTTCAAATGCATATATTCCTCAAACATTGTAAAATCATCTAATCACCAATTTTGTAACTGCATAGCAACTACATAAAATGTAATTGGCTCTTCAAAGTACAAAGTATTCACAGATATGTGTTTTAGGATTAGTAGAATTACACAGATGAGTAGAATGATATAGTGACAACAAAAAGGATAGTTTTTTAAATTAGTTGTTTATTTGTGTATATGTGGGAATGTGTGCGAGAGAAAATCTTGGGAGGCCAGAGAAAAATCTTGTGGGAGTCACTCCATCTCTCTTTGCATTATGTATGTCCTTAGGATAAACTCAGGTCTGTAGTCAAAACAATAAGCATGTTTATTCATGGAGTCAGCTTTCCTGTCCAGGTATATAATATTTGTACACGTTCATTTCATGATTTTTATTTTAAAAAATAGGTATGGAGTGATGAGATATTTAAATCTAACTTTAATAATGGTTAAATAAGGATAGAAAATGCTAAAAGTTGTCTTTTTAAAATTAAAGTTAAAAATTGCTTACCTATACAGAAATAAATATTTTTATATATAACATCTCATTTTTCACTCCATATGCCAAATGGATTGAAAACTATAGACCCCATGCTAACAATACTCCCTTCTTATTTCTTTAGAATTTCCTTTGTTGCTCCAAGGAAAATAAAGAGGAAAGGAGAAGAAAAGCTAGAGAAAGAAAACTTATAGCTGAGTTTCAAGATATTGTATTCCATTTGACTGAATAAACTGACGAATGACACTTATTTCTCTGTTTTGAAAGCTGGGAAGTTCGTTGTCAAGCCTCCATGGGGCATTGATGTCTCATGAAGCCTGCTCCCTCCATCGATCTTCTGTTCTAATATGGAAGGAAGGAAAGAGGAAAAGCGTCAGTTCCCATCAACTTAGTATGTTTTAAGACGTCTTCTCCCGCCCATAAGCCTACACCTCTTTATATCTGTACACTGGGAGTTGAGTTTCAACATGAATGTTGGAAAGGCACATCAACATTCAAACAAAACAAGACTGAAGCATAGATGCTAAGAGGAAAATAAAAGTAATAATTTGGTTTAAAAAAAAAAGCTGTCAGTTAACAGTGTGCAACCTCCTACCCATGACTTTATGCTTGACAACCAACATGCTTGGAGATAGTTGTGAGATGTAGATTTACAAGTATTTTTTTTTTAATTTTAAGCATTCTTTGTTTAACAGGAGTCAGTTTTGTTTTGTTTTGTTTTGTTTTGTTTTTTGATGAGTGTATCTGCATGCAGCTGGATAAAGAATAATGAGGTAATTCCTTTTAATTAAAATAACTGATAGCTGAAATGGTATCTTCATTGATTTACTTATATTGAGGATGTTAATGTGCACCAGGGCTGTGACAAGTTACACTGTCAATATTAGGAGAACAGACAATTGGAACATGCTATACTACTACTCTTTCATGATTGTTCTAAATGGAGAATAAGTTTCCCAGAGGCATGTTTGAGTTGCTAGCCAGTAGATTGTAAATGAAAAGTCCTAAATTCTTTCCTTCAAGTTCTCATCCACTTACTTACTTACTTTTTACTTCTTACCTTTCAGAAGTCTGTGACAATAAATTTCACAGATCTTCTATAATAATGATCATTGGTTT
Organism: Meriones unguiculatus; assembly: GCF_030254825.1. Classification (NCBI taxonomy): domain Eukaryota; kingdom Metazoa; phylum Chordata; class Mammalia; order Rodentia; family Muridae; genus Meriones; species Meriones unguiculatus. The sequence goes on along the minus strand of NC_083357.1, from coordinate 77,356,458 downwards.
TTTTCATATGCTAGGCATCAGAAACCAAATCCAGTGTTGCCTCTAAAAATTTAGTAAAACGTTGTATACAGAAACGTTTCTTCCTGATTTATTCATGTTTGGCAAATATAGATTTTTCCTATAATTCACATGTTGTACTTTTTGTCAAATTCTAAAGTGTGGGTCTGTACATCCTTTGAGGTTTTTTTTTTTTTTTTCCTTTTCATCAATATAGCTTTCCCTTGCTCATAATATATACTGACTGGAATTTCTACGCAATTTTCTTCTCCCAGTTTCTCCAAACCTCTCCTAAGATCTATGCCTTTCTGTCTCTCATTAGAGGAAAACAAACAAGTTCCTAAGAGATATTAATATTATAAAATGTAATAAGATAAAACAAAAACTAATACACTGGCATCAGACAAAACTAATAAACAGAAAAACAGAGATCGAAAAAGGACACGCGAAGTAGAGGCACACTAATTCGCACAATCAGGAATCTAATTAAAAATATGTAAGCCATAATATAGACACGAGGGATCTGTATGGGAAAAAGAGAGAAAACACATACAAATAAAGTAAGTAAAGAACAAGATAAAAAAAAAATTAAGAAAGCCCTGACACGTGGACAGGGAACCTTTATTGATGCCATTAGGGTTTCTTGGTAGCCATCTAATGTTGGGCATACTGTCTGCAAAAGTACTTTGTTTTACTAGTAAGACTTCCTTGGAAAAAGCTAATTTTCATTTTCAAGTGGTTATTAATTGGAAATAACTTCTGGGTTAGGGAGAGGGGCACCAGGTCCCCATCTGGTGCAGACCGTCGCAGGCCCTATATATGCTGCCTCAGTCACTGTGAGCCATGTGATTATTTAAACAAATCAAATATTAAAGCAACGTATACATAGTATTGACTGATTTGGTTATTAAGCCAAAAGATTTGAAGTAAAGATCAATTGAGCACAAAATGTTACACTGTGAAGATTTTTCTCAATTAACTACTATATTTTGTGAAAAAAATCATATGTGTGGATGAATATCACATGTTGAAAAACATTTAATGACTTAATTTTTTTCCCTCATGCTTGATAAATTACCATGACAGAAGCAACCTAGGAGAGAAAGAACTAAGCTTTACCTCACAATTTTGGGTTACAATGTGTCATTTTGATAAAGTCGGGGTGACATGAATTTGAAGCAGCTACATGCACAGTCAAAGGCAGAGGATGAATGTATGCCTAGCCTATGACATGGTGCCCTCCATGGTTAAAGTAGGTCTCCCTACTTCAATTAATCCATCCTACTCCAGATAATTCTTCACTGAGACTCTATTCCCAGGTGATTGACAATTATAAAAACAAGTAACTATCATACAGGACAGGACAGAAAAAAACAGAGATTATTTTTCCAATAATGTCTTGGAATCTGATAGTTATGAAGAGCTGATGCAATCTTGCACGAGCATAAAAATGTTACCATCACTGAAAATATTGAATTATGTACTTAATGTTATATTTAATGTTATATTTCACTTATTTTGGTTCTTTTATGACCCTGTAATTACAATGTTAGTAAAATGTTATGCTAGTTCTGTGAAAAACGAGTTTCCAATTCTATTCCCAGTGTATAATTGTTTATTTACATCCTAGTGAATGAAAAACCCTCTTTTGAAATATTAAATATGCTACAAAGGAATTGCTTTGTTTTGAAAGAGCTATAGAGTCTAATAGCCATGACTTCATAGTTAGGATTTTTGTTTATTACATTTGTCCCAGATGATATTTCACAACACAGGCAAGTAGAAGACCGTGATTAACAAAATAGTCCATATCAACACACTAGAGGTCAGTAGTTAGAGTTTTTCCTGTTATTAGGTTCAAGCTCCTATTGACTAGTGGAGCAACCATCATGGCTGAACCTAGAACAACTTTACCAGACTTTTGTTAGTGCCCACAGGGAAATCACATTTCTAATTAGATCCAAGCTTTCCAAATTAATCTACCTGTATTGGAAAGATAATAGTGTAAAGTGCTTAAAATTTTTCAAATAAAGGTATTTTCCATGCAGAACAGGAAATAAACATGTGTCAAAAATGTGTTTTTTCCTACCATATGGTAATGATAAATAGTGGCATGAGCCTTTCAAAAGAATAGTAATCAAAGTGTTCTTTTACAACTTATAAAGTAATATGGAGTCTCCATCATTGAACAGTTTCAAATCAAAACATTTCCCTTTTGTTTAAATTTATTTTCTCAGAATTAATTAAAATACATTTTTTCAAACATGTCAGAACTTTACTAATTAAAACACTCCCAACCATTTAAAAGTTTTGATAAGATATGCAACTGAAAATCTTGCTTAGGAGATTTTCCTCTCTGAACATAACACTGAATGAGCCAAATTTTATAGCCTAATTTGACTTTTTCATGCTCTCAGTGACACAGTCACAGTCACAGGAGTTTCATCACGTTGAATTAGCTCAGACAAAAGCATATGAAGTGCTGGGCATGGCAGAAGTCATGCTTCAGATAAAACGGCATTTTCAATAAAAGGATATGACCTCCCTGCCTACTCTGCTCACAGAGACAAATCGGAGGCTTGGGGCGTTACACCTTAAGGCCTTGAAGTCAAAAGCTCAGTTCTTGTTCAGTGATAGGTTTTAAAATGAAAGAATAGGCTTTGAGTTTACAGTGACAACTGTCATGTGATATTAAAGAGCCTTGGAAACCCAGAGATAGACATTTATACCTGTCTTATAACATATCTTCTGTGTTAAACACAGTAACCTAGACTATAGCTGAAGGCCTGTGAGTAAAAGGATTTCCGTTCACATCTTTATCTCCACAAAACAACTACCGTATGGTGAGTAGTTTGTAGAATTTCTTTTTAAGTCCGTGATATTGAAAAAAAGAAAATGACAATGCTGCTCTCAAGACAGAAAGGTAGCAAAGCAGCAGATTTGCCAGAATGAGGCCAGGGCAGAGGCAGCAGGATAAAGAGAGGTAACTACCTGACTTTTAGTACTCTTATTTCCTATTTTTATACGTTAATTTGTAATGTAATAGAGAATTATTTTTTTTTATTTCTGCATTTATGAACCATACTATCTATTCTTTCCTGAATAAGACAAAATCCACAATAGGCTTTTAGTTGCTTTAAATATTTGCTTTCTCATATTTCTTTTCATGATGATACTGTCATAAAATTATAGGGGGCATTAGATTGTATACATACAAATGTAGCTCAATGTGACAGAACCCTTTATTGATTTTTACATGCACGAAGTTTGTCTAGGTTATCTCACCTTAAGAAGTGTATGTTAGAGGACAAGAACTCCACAAGCAGACCAACAGAGTCAATAACCTAGGCCCACGGAGGTTTACAGAGACTGAAGCATTAGCCAAAGAACATACAGGGACTGAACCTAGGCCCCCAATACATATATAACTGACGGGCAGCTTGGTCTTCATGTGGGTAGGTCCCATAGCAAGTGGTGCAGTGGCTGACATTTACTCTGTTGCCAACTTTTGGATCACTTTCCCTCAGCTGGGATGCCTTTTCTGGCCTCAGTGGAAGAGGTTTTGCTAAGTCCTTATGTGACTTGATGCGATGGGGTGGGTTGGTATCGGGTAAGGCTCCTCTGTTCTGAGGAGAAGGGGAGGAGAAAAGAGGGAAGAGGTGGGAAGGCAGGACAGGGAGTAGAGGAGAAAGGGAGCTTTGATCAGAATGTAAAGTGAAAAGGAGAAAAAGGAAAAAAGAAAAGAAGTATATGTAGGCTGGGAGATGGTGGCACATGCCTCTAGTCCCAGCACTTGTGAGGAAGAGATAGGCAGATCTCTTTGAGTTCAAGACAAGCCTGGTCTTCAGAGCAAGTTTCAGGACAGCCAGGGGTACACAGAGAAATCCTGTCTCAAAAAAAAAAAAAAAAAAAAAAAAAAAAAAAAAAAAAGTGTGTGCTATCGTGGTTCTTTCTGATAAACGTGTGAAGAGAAGAAATGCTGAAAATTTTATATGTTTCAGGGCTTATTTATTTCAACTCTGAATCATCTTTATATTTCCCAAGAACTACATGGTAAAGTTACTAGGAAGCTATTTTTCCTAGATGCTTAGTCGTACCTTTAGTCTTCCTATCATCCCTCCATTGTAATTTACCTTTTTGTCTTCTCCAAATTTTTATTTTTTTGTATTAATTACAGTGTATTCACTTTGTATCCCCCCTCCCTCTTTCCCTCCCAATCCCCACCCATCTTCCCACATCTCCTCCCTGCCCCTCTCTTTTTACATTTAGCTTTTGTTGGATAGAGGATCCACCACACTACAGAAAACATGCGGGTTTTACTCTGTTTACACTGCTTTTGAGTCATCTCTTACATTCTGGGTGTCTTTTTTATATTTTGTCAAAATCAGCATTTTTATCTCTGGTTGTGTGTGTTTCTTTAAAATTTGGGTGGTATCTGCAATTCAGGATTCTTTTCTCTTTTATGTCAGCTTCTAAACAGAAAAGGTGAATTGACTGTATGGGGAAATTTGCTTCACAGATACTCCACGAACTAGATAAACTGTTTAATGACAGGGAGAAAACTCACTATTTTTTAGAAGCGAAGGATAAATATACAGGCAAAAAGTAGATAAGAAGTACAGCTCCTCATTTCACCGAAATGACACATCTGTCTACACATCTGTCTACAGTTATCTTTGTGGTTTGTTTTGTTTTCATTTGGTTTGGTTTTGTACTGATGATTGAACACAAGATTTCACACATGCTATGCAAGTGCTCCAGCTCTATTTCTAAGATAATAGAACATCCCCGTTATATTCAGAGTTAGTTGCATAATGAGAGTGATTCTCTACACCAGAAAAGGATTCAGTGAAAGGCTGTGTGCCTTGGTGCAAATCTGAAAAGTCAAATCAGAAAGAGAGAAAGATAGGAGAGAGAGGAGAGAGAGAGAGAGAGAGGAGGGTACCTGATCTGGAATGTTGCACACAAAGATGATGTGTTGAAGACATACTTTTCAGCAAATGGCATAACAACATGGTATGAATAAAAGATCAGGATGTGGGGCATAGTTAGAGGGAATAAGCCAAACATGCTCATGAAGAAGATGTTAGGGCCATTATCCTTGTTCTCTCTTTTCATTTCCTCATAACCATGATATGAATACTCTTCTCTACCAAACACTCCCGCTCCCTCCACATTCAGCCCATTACAGTCCTACAGAAGCAGGAAAACAGCCAGAGATGAAACCTAGGGAGGCCAAGAGTCAAAAGATATCTGCCCACCTTTCACTTATTTTGTTTGTTCTGATCGTAGTAACAGGAATCTGACCAGCACACAATTGTTGAATAGTCAGGACACTCTCAAATGTCAAAGCCCTTTAGGATTTCCCTATGAATCTCTATAGAGAGTTTAAAGACAAATGATAAAAATCATTTTGAAAAATAAAGTGCTGAATAAGTACACAGATTTAACAAGCTATAGAATTTTAAACTCAGTATACTTGTGATACTAAAGTCTAAGTTTTGTCATAAAGATAATCCAAAAATGTAGTGCTTTGAATTCCAAAGTGGCCCACACTAGCAATACAATTCTGCCATATGCTAACTTGGAATCTCCATGTCTGATCTCGCTCATGGCTGACAATGATTACTGTTACCTGTCATTCTAGTTCTAGGAGTCACTTTCCTACTCTACCACACATGAAGGACTGAAATTTCCTTCAGAAATAAAATATTAAGTTGCCTTGAAACTTTAGCTTGAAACTTTATTAGCTATAGAACTCCCTTAAATACTGATACCTTATGCTGCCTACGCTTAGCTTAACCCTCATTCTATCATAAGAGTGGTACTTATCAATCCTCTGGCTTTGTAAAATAATCTGTTTGGCGAACAATCCCCTGAACCAGATATTACAGCAGAGGAATTCTTTTACTCAGATGAGAAATCTTTAAAGAGGGAGATCTTTGAAAATCTTTGAAAAAGGGAGAGACAAGTCTTTGTGTCTAATATAAGCTTTCTGGGCAAAGAGGCTCCAAGGATTTCTGTTTCCCCCCCCCCCTCAATTTCTACTTCTAACCTCTCAAATTTTAAGAAACTATTTATGCAATATAATACTTGATAAGAATAGTAAGGCCCAGTCAACACACACTAAAAAGATCCAGCTCTTCTAAATCTCTCTCTGTAGAATTATACACAGGCATCTTCCTAGCATGCATGCATCCTGCCTTTCGCTACCAGAGGTAACAGTGAGCTGTGAAATATCTGTATAGCACAACATAAATTGCTGGCTCTCCAGTTGATATATTTCTTTCCTTTTATCTATCATTTGCCCTTTATGTCACTGCTATATACTTCAGACATATCACTGGATCTCATATTAAGGTTTAAAAAGTTCACTTTTGTGTGGTAGGAGTGAATGTACTATCATAAAATGATGCAAAATACAGGAAATGAATGGTATAAAGTATTCTTGTGACATGTGAGTACTTCAGATTGCGGGTTCCTGGTAACTCAAACCAGGGTCTCATTAAACCCCCCCCTCATTTCCTAAGGAGTTGGTAACCATATATTCAGCTTCAAACTGGGTAATCAGTACTGATTAGTTTATAGATGGTTTGAAGAATGATGCCTAAAATATATTTCACTTTTTATTGCATCCCATGGACTGACATATACTCAGCTGCATGTATACTTATAACTGACAGGGAGACAGAAATATCCTGCCCGTAGCTCAGTCATTAGGTTCTGGCTTAGAGTTATATGCTGTCAATGAAAGATGGTAAAGAGAGAATGGATAACAGAGTACCAGTTTCTGTCTCCACCTAAAATAAAAAGAAGTTGATTTAAATATTCTTCAGATATTGAAACATATGAAAGAAGCTATAGGCTATGTTACACAAAATTAGGAAAATAAGACTACAACAATGACATGTATTTAAAAGAGTGCAAAAGAGCAAGAAATAACATTTGATGTAAGACGAACATTATTTTGCTGGTTTTTATCTCCAAGTTCTTTGCAATAAATTTACCTAAAAATTAAGTAGAAGGCTTATGTGTATAAACTTCAGACATTTAAAATTAAAAGAAAATCCAGTGGAGAAATTAAAGAAAATAATGATAAATGTTATGCAGTGTTGAATTTTACAGGACATAGTTTTAAGTGTTTTACTTGTCTTAAACCCTATAAGCTCATGGTTAGAAATGACTAGAAAGAGATTAATAAACTAAAATCAGGTAGTATATTGTACTGAGAGTAGAAGAGCTAGAGAGTAGTAAAAAGATATATATGGAAAGTAATTCAAACTGCTATTATTTTTCTAAGAGAGGTTCTGAAAAAAAAAGAGTCCAAAAAGACTGGAGTAAGATAATATTTTAAAAAGGTAATTGCTAGATTGATTAAAGGGATGACCAATCAATGTAAAATGAAAGTTGACAAGTATACCATAAGAGGAAGCAGAGTTAACATTTTTGTGATTTTTATGTGTTTCTGGGTTCAGATTTCCCTACAGTTGAGAAATGACTTTAAAATAGCCATTTTTTTTCTATGTGCTTATGTATTATTTAATACTTGTAAACATTTGATTGCTTCTTTCCCAAAAGTACCATACCTACCATTTGAATGTAATAGCTTCATCTCATACAATGTCTTGAATTTATTACGGATATTTAGATTCATTACATAATTACTGTTAATATCTGTTTCATGACTCTGACTTTTTTCTTGTCCCAGCACTGTTCTTTTCCAAATGCAACCCATTTTTTTTTAAAGACACTTCTATGTCCATGAGACTTATTTCATACAGGGTTTTGAAAAGTCTCATTAATTTTACATAAATGTCATAGGTCCTCCATGATTTGGATGTTATAATTCTAATACATTTCAGATGAACAAACATAATACTAAATCTTCAGAGAATATAACTCCAGTGCTACTTATGTCTAATCAATGTGAAGCTATCTGGATGTTTAATGGTTCAAGACTGTCACATGAAAATAGTTTAAAAAAAATCCCAACTTGTATTGTCACTTAAAAGAAGTGATATTATCAAAGCAGATGCTGAGACTTATGGCCAACTGTTGGGCAGAGTTAATGGAATCTTAAGTAAGACGTGGGAAATAGTAAGATCTGGAGAGGACAGGAACTCCACAAGGAGAGCAACAGAACCAGAAAATTTGAACACAGAGCTCTTCCCAGAGACTCATGCTCCAAGTACCATGCATGGAGATAACCTAGAACCCCTGCACAGATGTAGCCCATGGCAGTTCAGTGTCCAAGTGGGTTCCATAGTAATGGGAAGAGGGACTGCCTCTGATATAATCTGATTGGCCTGCTCTTTGCTCACCTCCCCCTGGGGGAGCAGCTTTACCAGGCCACAGAAGATGGCAATGCAGCCACTCCTGATGAGATCTGAAAGACTAAGATCAGAAGGAGAGGAGGACCTCCCCTATCAGTGGACTTGGGGAGGGCCATGCGTGAAGAAGGGGGAGGGAGGGTGAGTTTGGGAGGGAGGAGGGAAGGGTTTATGGGGGAATACAAAGTGAATAAAGTGTAATTAATAAAAGTTAAATAAAAAGAAGTAATATTAAAATGCGGGAATTTATAAACTTAACATTGTCATATGAGGAAATTTTATCCCTTGGAGGTAAAACCTATGTTTTGATAAAAACCCTGTGTTGATTTTATCTTCTCCCCACATGCTCTACTATTCTGGCTTCCCTGCAAACTCTCACTCTCTCTGACGGAGTGTTCCCAAATCTGAGGTTCACTCTTCTCTTCTGTTTTCTCTCTTGCCAATTTTAACTACTCTTAGTATTTCAACTGTCACTTTCCTTTCATGCAAATGATTGCCAAATATACATTTCTAGTCATAATTTCATCACTGAAATCTTGGTGTGCTTTTCACACCAAGAAAAAAAGAATTTGGTATACTAATCCAATTAACATATAACCCATTGTGTCAAGAAAAAAAGAAAGAAAGATAGATAGAAAGAAAGAAAGAGAGAGAAAGGAAAGCACACTTTTTCTCCCCCTCAGAAATACACAGTTACTTGGTGTTCTGCCTTTGCATTTATAACTATATTATTCTTCTGTTAGTCAGTTATGATAACTTCCAATCATTTATCAAAGCTATGTAATATAAAGCTACTATGAAGTAAGTAGTAAAGATAAAAGAGCATGACAGAGTAGTTAGTTAGCTTTTGCTTAATATTATAAAATGTCTGCAACAACTGACTTATTAAGAAAACTTATTATTCTCACTCATAGCTGTGGAAAGAAGTATAGATCAAGTCAACTGATTACTTTGAGCTTCTAGTGGGCATGTCATACGGTAATGATGCAGAGCGTATAACAAATCAAAGTGTGCAATGCACAGTCAGAAAGCAGAGCAGAGGCCAGTGTCCACAATCCCCTTAGAGAGCTCATCACCAGATGTCTAAGAACTTTCCAAAAGGGTACCTCTTCTTGGATATCCACAGCACCACCCTATAGCAGCCCCAGGGGAGCAAGGCCTCAGCACAATGGCTTCTAGTAAATATGCAAGATAAAAGCTCTACACTGACCTTAACATTTGCATCTCTAAAACAGCAGCTTACATAATTACACAGCTTGAGTGTGTGACTCTGTGTGTGCTTATCTAAGCCTGCACTGTATAATAATAAGCAGTGTGGCATGTTGGGAACCATGGAGTGAGCTGAGGGCTTGTTCAGGAAGTCTTCATTACAGAGACTGTGTCAGATAATGTAGAGAACTCCATAAAAATCTGTTTTCAGCAGAGGGGAACAAGCACAGGGTTGCAGTATGAGAAAGACTATTTCTTCTAGTCTGAGAATGAATACTTAGGGCAGTGGAGACAAAGAACAGTTTGAAATACACTGAGAAGTTTGGCATAGACTGAGACATGGACGCCTCAAGGGTAGAATTTGGATTCAGTGCTAAGCGTCAAATGAAAGCAGCCCTGCAGAGGTAAATTTGTAAATTACCATCACCTAGAGCTTGGTAATTAGTGAAACGGTCTAAAGAGACTTTAGAGGTAGAATAACTTTTAGGATGGATGCCCAGTGTCAAAGTGTAGACTCTCCCAGAAAACAAGTGAAAAGCTAAGGCCGAATGTCAGTGGAGGAGGATGGAAAGAGAATGTCAGTAAAGAAAAAAAGTACAATAAAGCTAAAGACATTGTTCTACAAATTGTCAAACTGAGAGGGATCCAGTGCACTTGGCAAGCCTTCCTAGGCAAAGAATGAGCAAGCTTTCATCTGATTTCAACCTTTACTAAATACTTACATGAAAATCTCCCTCAGATTATTTACTTACTGTTTTCCTAGTTTAGGCAATCAGGATAATTTAATCTATTCATAAACCTTGGTGTGGGGCTGACAAGATTGCTCAGAAGGTAAATGGACTTGCAGCAATCCTAAAAAAACTAAGTCAAGTTCCCAGAATCCACTTAAAGATATAGGAAAGAAGTGATTCCATACAATGATCCCCTGACCTCCATATGGGTACTGTAGCACATACGTGCATCTCCCCCACACACAAACATACATATCACACAGATACATAGAAACATACACATGCACACACACACACACACACACACACACATACAGAGAGAGAGAGAGAGAGAGAGAGAGAGAGAGAATTAGAAAACAATCATACCACCAAAAGTCTTTAGGTTCATTAGCACTTCCTTATATCACTACTACAACTCAAGGCCAAAGGGTATGAGGATATGTCTATATTTGGTTTATCTCTGGACAGGAAAAAATGGGAATACATCTGCTTGTTTCTGTGTGATGGGTCTTTTTTGTTTATATGTATTTGCATTTCAGTTTATTTTTCCTTAATGCCAAACAATATAGCATAACTTATTACTGTCTTTGTTGGCATGCTTAAGTAAATGTGTTCTTTACTGAAAACAGAACCGAAAAGTATACTGAATTCAAATTTTCTTTGATATATATATAAAGCTTTGTGTTACTTGTGTAAATAAAAGATTAAAACCAGTAGTCTCATTAGAGGTAAACCTTCCAACATGGCTGTGAGAAACAGAGAATTGATGGCATGCTAGTAGAATCATAGCATACTATTTACCTCAGACATGCATACTGGATGAAACATCTCCTTTTCTTTCTTTACCTTTTTAAAAATTAATTTCTATTCAGGAAAAGACCGGCCTCCCAAGGATATCAATCAGACATGGCTATATCAAGTTGCAGTAATACCAGGTTCTGCTTCTCCTATTAAGGCTGGACCAGGCAAACCAGTAGTGGAAAAGGTTGCCAAAATCATGCAACAGAGTAAGAGACAGTCCTTGCTCCCATTGTTATGATTCCCACAAGAAGGCTAAGCTACACAAGCTATATTTGCAGAGGACCTATACCAGTTTCATTCAGGCTCCTGGTTGTTGGTCCTATGTGCCCAAGTTACTTTATTCTGCAGAGTTTCTTGTGGTGACCTTGAACACTTTGGCCCCTACAATCCTTTATCCCTCTCTTTCAAAGCATTCTCCAAGCCCTGCTTAATGTTAGTCTGTGTGTCTTCATGTCTATTTCCATTATTTTCTGGTTAAAGCTTCTCTGATGACATTTGGCCTAGGCACCAATCTGAATGTAGCAGAATATCATTAGAAATCATTTCCTTGGCTTATTTTTTTTTCTGAGTTGTGTTTGGTTATATGCTAAGTCTCTGGGCTCTCCAGGCAATGTCAGGTATGGCACACGTCTCAAGTTGGGCTTGTCTTTGGTTGGCCCTGCCCACAATTTCTGGGCCATCTTCACCCTAGCATATCTTGTAGGTAGGACAAATTTTAAGTCAAAGGTTTTATGGCTGGGTGTCCCATTTCCTCCACTGGAAGTCTTGCCTGTTTGCAGAAGATGGCTCTATATGCCCCATTGATAGGAGTCTTGGCTAGAGTCACCACATAGATTCCTGGGGATTTCCGTTGTACAAGATTTCTAGCTCATCTTGGAGATGCCCAGATTTCAGTTGTGTCTCCCAGTATTATTTCTTTCTATCCTCCTGACCTGATCCCTTCTGTTCCTATTCCCAACTCCTATCCAGACCTCAAACCCATATTTATCTGATAAGTCTATCTATTTCCCCTTCACCATGATATTCATACTCCCCCTCCCCCTTGAGCCTTCTTTGTTACTTAGCCTTTCCGGGTCTGTGGATTATACGATTATTCTTTCCTTTAGAGCTAATGTCCACTTGTGACTAAGTATGCTCCATGTTTGTCTCTCTGGGTGTGGATTACTTCAATCACAATGATCTTTTCTAGTTCCATTCATCTTCTGGAAAATTTCATGATGTCATTCTTTTTAACAGCTAGGTAATACTCCATTGTGCAAATATATAGCATTTTCTTTATGCGTCCTGAATAACTCATTGCCAGGCATGGTGGTGCATGCCTTTAATCCCACCACTTAGGAGGCAGAGATGGGCATACATCTGTGAGTTTGAGGTCAGCTGGTCTACAGATACAGTTCCAGAATGGTCCGAGTTACTCAAAGAAACCAAGTCTCAAAGAAAAAAAAATTTTTTTTTGTTCTTTCTAGAACACAAAGCTAGAAAGTTTGATGGAGATTTTTATTTTGCATTTATTAGTGTAAGCAATGATAGGTCAGGCTTTACTATTTTCATGTTCTTGTTCTCAAAGTTGAGAAACAAAAATTAAGACTCATGGATTTGCAAAAGCATCACAAAAGCTTTATGTAGGAACAAAGATATCACAAACTGTAGGGCAGTAGTCCTCAACCTGTGGGTTGCAACCCCTTTGGCGTTTGAAAGACCCAATCACAGGGGTTGTCTAACAACATCAGAAAATGCAGACATTTACATTATGATTCATAACAGCAGCAGAATCACAGTGATGAAGTAGCAACAAAAACAATTTTATGGTTGGGGTCACCATAGTATGAAGAACTATATTAAAGGGTCATTAGGAAGGTTGTGAACCGCTGCTATAGAGGAATAAAATATCATGAATGAAACCAGGCATTGGGACGCTCCAACATGCTGGGCTATGTCCCAGGGTCAATTTTTATGGAGTCTAAACAGAGGAGAGGCTGGTTTCTAAGGACCATATTTTATTTTGATTGATAAGTTAGGTCATTATTCATTTTGTCTACTGTGTATTTCCCTTTCCATAATGAACCTTACTTTAATTAGATGCAGGCCCATGTATTCACAGGTATATGATGGTAAACAGGGAGTTGTTCCTAAAACTTCACCTAAAGGACAGGGTTTTCATTACTATGCATACATTCAAAACCAGCTCAGGCCAGATGGTTCCTCTATTCTTCAAAATTAGGTGCATTGAGAATATACTTGAATAGAAACTAAGTTGAAATATTTTTTAAGTGTATCAAATCAAAATCTATAGTATTGTTTAAAAGAAAGGAGTAAGTGTAGCCTAATGCAGCCAGAGGCTTGAGAGGGTTGTGGAGTTACTAGCAGCTTTGTTTGAAAAAAGGGTAGGAACTGGGCTGTTAAGTGCCTTACAGAAAAGAGAGTATGCATAATCCAAACCAAACAGGGTTCCAGTCTACATTACCTTTTAGGCTGATCTGCCTCACTACGAGTGATTTTACAGCAGACAACTGCTTGATTTTTTTACCTACTTGACAGATTATTTTGATTAACCATCCTCCTTTCCTGATATTGAAAGTGTGGTAGGTTGTTAAGGTTGCCTCTAAATGACCTCCACGAGTTAGGTTTTTTTTTAGGGACTGGCTTTGCTGAGTGTTGTGTAACAGAATTTACAAAATCTAAATGGAACTCAAGGCATTCCACTGAACTATTACGTCTTCTCATTTAATCCCAAGATAATAGTGCAATAAAGAAGAAATAAGCCAGCTCTGTGGCAGCTATCGCTGCAATACTGGTTTTCTAATTCAGGATACCCATCTCATGGGCCCAGAAACGTTGCAGCACATTTTGCTATTCCAGAAAATAATTGCCCAATATGCTAAAAGAGCAAAATCAAATTACCTAAACAATAGTCAGAATACTATATATAACGGTAGATTTTTATTCTCTTGTTTATTATAATGCATGAAACTTTATGTCTGTGCATGCTGCTGAAAAACATACAAACTACAGAGGACACATTTTATTATAACACAACATGTAAATATGCATTCAGATTGTAATTATCTGGGGCTGGCAAACACTTATTAATTTACTCCCTAAATCTAAAAATAATTAATTAGTCCAGCAATAAGTGAAATCTGCTGTGTCACAACGTCAAAAAGCCTTCTTTCTCATTTATAAGTTTTGTCTTTCTAGAGTGGTAAAATTGAGAGTCCTGGGGATTGAACCAAAGTAGGTAAACTTTACAAGAGAGCTGCACCGGAGCCCCATGCAAACATTAAGAGATTTGTAATCCAGGTCAAAATAAGTTTGTTTTTTTTTTTTTACCTGCATCTGTATCAAGACTGCAGATAGTCATGAAATAACAAAGTATAGTAAAAGCATTGGACTCATTTCTGTAAGTGATGTTTCTGAATCAGAAATGTATGCCTGGCATATCATACTCCTCCTTTGTCTGTGTCACTATGGCAAAAGCTTAGTCTAACAATAGCAAGGAGCATAAATGAAATGTTATGCAATATTATTATGGGCCTTATATGTCCTGCAGAGTCCTAGAAATGAGGCTTTTCTTTCGGTGTGTGTGTGTGTGTGTGTGTGTGTGTGTGTGTGTGTGTTTTCCTGACACTAACAGAAGACTTAGGGAAAATTAAGTTAATATTTACTACAACCGTCTTCATGTTTGGCGATCGCCTTGAGCCATATGGCAATCTCTGCCAGCCAACAAAAGTTTAAAAGTTTGTCAAAACTGTCTGAATGGTGGCTAAGCTAATCTTAACTAAGAAATAACTGTGGAGCCTGTGAAGAATATTACCGTGATTACCACTGACACCAAGAACCACCTTGCTGCCTCCATCTTGAGTGGTAACCACCACGGCAGCAGATCTGAGTAACCATGATCTCTGTTCCCCACACACGTACACAACACAAGAGAAATAAATAGACAAGAGACTGCATATCGGCTGACATATTATCAGACCCCAGAACTATCAGCATTAGGAAATAGAATCTCCATCCTTGATGGAACCATCAAGGCAGGGTCAAAGTCAATTTTGTCTCGAGCAGTGTGTAGCCCTCTGTCCCCTGACTTACTCTGATATTGTAGCTACCTGGACCTCACTCGCCTCAGTTGATAAAAAGCTGCACAGCTTGCATTGATCTAGCTCCTCTGCCTTTTGTCAAACGGTTCCCTCCTTCTTTAGCAACTGCTTCATTCGTGTTGAATTTGCTCAGTCATCTCTAACTAGACGGAACTTCAGTCTTACCTCTGTTTTGCAGATGTTTGAACAAACTGTTAAGAAAAGGAGTAGTTATTATGTTGTCATAATATCACATAATGGGTAATTCAAAGTTCATAGAAGTTTACAGAAATAACAGGTCTGGAGGCTGGATGGGTCAATGTCAATGGGCCACACCTTGTGACAGCTTTCTTGTTATATCCTGTGACAGAAAGCTTCCAAGCAAGAGTGTGTATAAGGTGCTCAAACCGTCCTCTGTGAAATTCCTGTGGTATGATAATAGCACTGACTACTGAAGAGTCCATCCTTAGGGCCTGGTAAACACTCAGTAATGTGGTTCTCAACAACATTGTTGCACACAATACTCAGCAGGCTAGAAATACTGGGAGACACAGCCAAACCACAGGAGTGGGCCTAGCCACTGTTTGGGGAACATCTTAGGAATTTATGAAATCAACTCACTCAATATTTCACAATATGATCACACAGAAATAAAAGGAGGAATAGTTTGGAGAGGTTAGTGCACGTGTGTACTGTGCCTTACTAGTTGAATGCTGTGTTTAGAATGCATCTTAAGTTCATACTGTTTGTGATATTCTCTTTTTTTCCCCTAAATCCGGTTGTTTTACTTTATTTATTTTTTTTTAATTTATATATTTACTTTACATCCCTATCACAGCCCCTCCCTCCTCTCTGCCCAGTTCCTCCCTTCCACCCTCTTCACCCTATTCCCCCTCCCTTTGTCCTCAGAAAAGAGGAGCCCCCCCAAACCAACCCAAGCATATCGAGTCACATTAGGACTGAGCTCCTCTTCATCCACTAAAGTCAGGCAAGGCAGCCCAATGAGGGCAAAGTATCAAAAGTAGGCAATAGAATCCGTGTTATAGATGGCACCTGCTCAACTTACTAGAGGAAACACAGTAAGGTCAAACTGCCCATTGGTTACATATGAGTAGAGAGCCTAGGTCCAGTTCAGGCATGCTCTTTGCTTGGTGCTTCTGTCCCTATAAGCCCCCGTGGGTCTAGTTTAGTTGACTCTGTTGGTCTTATGGCAGTTGGTCTTGTCCCCTCCAGGTCCTTCTATCCTTCCCTTCCACTCTTCCACAGGACTCTCCTAGGTTTGGGCATGTTGTCCAACTTTGAAAAGTGTAATATCAAAGCCACCAGTCTTCAAGGTAGTTGTAAAACATACAAACAGTAATTGCTAGTTTTACTTCATTTCCTTTAAAAGTGTGCTAAAATGTATTATTAAGCATATATCAATATTTCCTTGTTTTCCTATGAATCTGGAACTGATGGAAATAATATCTAGATATGGTTTACTACAAAGCAATATTGTTAACACACACACACACACGTGTTTGTGGACATGTATATTGGGCTATTCTAAGACAGGGTGAAACATTGTAGCTGTCATCAATTTTTCTTCTCCTTTCTAAAATTCGCTAATGGGAGTATGAGCATAATTTTTATTGTATGAAAGAGGAAGTTTAGTCACAAAAAACTATGATTGTTTTTATGATATCACTGTGTAGAAGGTAGAAAATATATGAAGGAAATTTATAACATAATTTATATTCAGTCATTGCTCTTTAGCTGCTAGAGCACTTGAGTGAAAATTTCCCTTAAGCCCTATTTTTCTTCAAGGGGTGAAATGAAACATTCTGCAATGCTGAGATGAATTTGTATTTATTTCCCAAATGGAAAGTAAGACCAATGTCTAACAAGGATATTTAGTGTATGAAACAAAGACAAAGAGCAAATAATTCGTAGTACATAGAAAAGAATAAAAATGAAACTAATCATAGATATAGTTACTATTTGAATATCTGAAATGTTTTAAAATCAATGAATTAAAATTGGATGAATAGGTACAAGGTAAATAATTTAATATATATATTCAAAAATTAACTTTGATTTCAATTAACTAAAAACAAAGGAAATACGCCAAAAAAAGGTTTTAAGGTTTCGACTCTTGTAAATGATTTGAAACTTTTGATTAATTTCAGCTGTAACTTTTCAATTAGCATATTTGGTATTTATATGTCACACTTTGTGCAAAACACAAGGCCTTTTTGAGTGACTGGGAATCAGCAGACTCTTTAGTAAGCAGACAGACAGGGAGAGGGGCAATGATTAGGTAGCAAATATCCAAGATGGGAGGCCTTTCCCTCACTCCTGGCTGGAGAAAAAAATCCTGGCAAGTTTAACAAAAACCTTATAGGTTGTGTCTCCCACTAGCAGGGCCACTGCTGACAGACTGGAACAAAAAGTTCAAGGCCAGACCCTGACAGGTTACAAAACTGTTACCAATCAAACATGCTAGCTTTCTTGATCTGTTAGCTCACTCACAATGATTATTCTTTTAGTTCCAGCTATTTTCCTGCAAATTTCATGATCTCATCATTTTTAATGGCTTAGTTAATGTATATATATAGAAAAATATTCATCTTTGAGGTAAATCTCAATGCAGCTAAGTCTCAATTCTTTCTAGTATTAAGAGCAGAGTACAGGATCATTTTGGCTATTCTGTTTTGTTTTTTTTTTGTTTGTTTGTTTTTCCATATGAAGTTGAGAATTATACTTTAACGGTCTGTAAAGAATTCTGTTGGTATTTTGAAGGGAATTGCATTGAACCTGTAGATTGCTTTTGGCGGGATGTCCAGATCATCTAGACGTATCTCCATCCCTGATCTCAAACTGTGCTATAGAGCAATAGTAATAAAAACTGCATTGTACTGGCATAGAAACAGAATGGTGGATCAATGGAATCAAATAGACTCAGAAATAAATGCACACACCTACGGACACTTGATTTTTGACAAAGAAGCCAATATCATACAATGGAAAAAAGATAACATCTTCAACAGATGATGCTGGCCTAACTGGATGTCTACATGTAGAAAAATTCAAATAGATCCACACCCTGAAAAAAAACTAAAGTCCAAGTGGATCAAAGACCTCAACATAAAATCAGACACACTAAACCTGTTAGCAGAAAAAGTGGGGAAGAGCCTTTACCTCATTGTAATAGGAGCCAACTTCCTGAATAGAACACCAACAGCACAGACTCTAAAAATCAACAATCAATAAATGGTACCACTTGGAACTGAAAAGCTTCTGTATAGCAAAGGATGACAGGCTATAGACTGGGAAAGGATCTTCACCAATTCTATATCTGACAGAGGGCTAATATCCAGAATTTATAAAGAACTCAAGAAGTAAGAAAAGCAACAAAACAAGTAATCCAATTTAAAAATGGAGTACAGAGCTGAACAGAAGTCTCTGTAAAGGAATATTGAATGGCAGAGAAACACTTAAAGAAATGTTCAAAGTCCTTAGTCATCAGGGAAATGCAAATCAAAACGACCCTGAGATTTCACCTTATACCCATCAGAATGGCCAAGATCAAAAACTCAAGTGACAATACACACTGGAGAGAATGTGAGGAAAGGGGAACCCACCTCCATTGCTGGTGGGAATGTAAACTTGTACATCCACTGTGGAAATCAATCTGGTGTTTTCTCAGACAATTAGTAATAGTGCTACCTCAAGATCGAGCTATACCATTCCTAGGCATATTTCCAAAAGATACTCAAGTACACAGCAAGGACAGTTGCACAACCATGTTCGTAGCAGATTTATTCGTAATAGCTAGAACCTGGAAACAACCCAGATGCCCCTCAACTGAGGAATAGCTAAAGAAATTGTGGTACATTTACATAATGGAATACTACTCAGTGATTAAAAGCAAGGAAATCATGAAATTTGAGGGCAAATGGTGAGATCTAGAAAAGATCATCCTCAGTGAGGTATCCAAGGAGGAGAAAGACACATAAGCGATATACTCACTTATAGGTAGATATTAGACATATAATATAGGATAATCATACTAAAGTCTATACTCCTGAAGAAGCTTAGCAAGGAGGATCCTGGGTAAGATGACCAATCCTCACTCAGAAAGGCAAATGGGATGGATATCAGAAGAGGGAGAAAACAGGGAACAGGACAGGAGCCTACTACAGAGGACCTTTGAAGGACTCTATCCAATAGGTATCAAAGCAAATACTGAGACTCATAGCCAACCTTTGGGCAGAGTGCAGGGAATCTTATGAAAGAAAGGGGAGATAGAAAGACCTGGAGAGGACAGAAGCTCCACAAGGAGAGCAACAGAACAAATAAATCTGGGCCCAGGGGTCTTTTCTGAGACTGATACTTCAACCAAGGACCATACTAGGAGAGACCCTAGAACCCCTGCACAGATGTAGCCCATGACACCTCAGTCTCCAAGTGAGTATCCTAGTAAGGGGAACAGGGGCTGTCCCTGACATGAACTCAGTGGCTGGCTCTTTGATCACTTCCCAATGAGGGAGGAACAGTCTTACCAGGCCACAGAAGAGGACAATGCAGCCAATCCTGATGAGACCTTATAGGCTATGGTCAAATGGAAGGGAAGAAGGACGGCCCTATCAGTGGACTGGTGGGTGGGCAAGGGAGAGAAGAGGAAGGGAGGATAGAATTGGGAAGAGATAAGGGAGAGGGCTATAGCTGGGATATAATTGAATAAATTTAATAAAAAATAAATTAATAAAAACTGAAAAACAAAGAACAGAGCAGCAATGAACATGGTTTACAAAGTGTCTCTAGTGGGATGAATCATCCTTTAGAAATATGCCCAAGAGTAGTATGGCTGGATTTTTTTTTTTTACAATTTATTTTATATCCCAATTGTAGCCTCCTCCCTCACTAGCTCTATCTTGTTTGTTTGTTTATTATAATTTACTCACTTTTTTCCCTGCTGTAGCCCCCTCCCTCATCTCCTCCTAGTCCCATCCATCCTCCCTCTTCTCCCCTTTTGTCCTTTTCCTAGTCCTCTTATATGGTAGATCCTCCTCCCCTTCCATCTAACCCTAGCCTATCATGTCTAATCAAAGCTGGCTTCATCATCTTCTTCTGTGGCCTGGCAAGGCTGCACCCCCGCCTCCTACAGTGAGATGTGAACAAAGAGCCAGAAACTGAGTTCATGTCAGGGACATCCTCTGATCCCCTGAAACTGGAAACTGAGCAGACTATGGGTTTCCTCTGAGTGGGGGGAAAAGGAGGGTATGGAAGATGTCCTAAGTCCTCTCCATGCATGGTCATTGGTTAGAGTACTGGTCTCTGCAGGACCCCTGGACTCAGGTTTTTTGCCTCTGTTACTCTCCTTGTGGAGCTTCTGTTCCCTCCAGTTCTTTCTGTCTCCCTCTTCTTCCATAAGGATTCTGGCATTCTGCCTAATGTTTGGCTATGAGTCTCAGTATCTCCTTTGATGCCTTGATGGGTAGAGTCTTTCAGAAGTTCTTTGTGGAAGGCTCATGACCTGTTCCTTGTCTTCTGCTTCTGATGTCTATCCTCTTTGCTCTTTTGAGTAAGGTTCAGTCTCTTCCCTAGGGTTCTCTTTGTTGTTTAGCTTCTTTAGGACTATAGATTTTAGTAGGTTAATCTTATATTATTACAGCTAATATCCATTTATAAGTGAGTATATACCATATTTGTCTTTCTCTTTCTGGGTTACTTCACTCAGGATGATCTTTCTAGTTCCCATCATTTGCCTGCGAATTTCATAATATATATATATATATATATATATATATATATATATATATTAATTATAGTTTATTCACTTTGTGTCCCAGCTGTATCCCACTCCCTCATTCCCTCCCAATCCCACCCTCCCTCCCTCATCTCCTCCTTGCCCCTCTCTAAGTGCACTTCTGCTTGGACGTATCCCATGGCAGCTCAGTATCCAAGTGGCTTCCCTAGTAAGGGGAACAGGTCTTGTCTCTGACATGAACTCTATGGCTAGCTCCTTGACCTCCCCAGGCCCCTGTGGGAGGAGCAGCCTAGCTAGGCCACAGAGGAGGACACTGCAGCCAGTCCTGGTGAGACCTGATAAGCTAGGGTCAGATTTCTTTGTTTTTAAAGAATATTGCTTCACACCTTCCTGAGGAACTGCCACACTGATTTCCATAGTGGCTGGTCAAATTTTAACTCCTTCCAGCAATAAATGAGTGTCCCCATTACTCTATATCTTCAGCAGCATGAGCGTCCGTAATTTGATAGATCTTCGACATTCTGAGAGATGTAAGATAAAATCTCAAAGTAGTTTTGCTTTGCATCCTCATGATGACTAAAAATGTCAAACATTTCTTTGTTTCTTGGCCATTTGAATTTCCTCTTTTGAGAATTCTCTATTTAAATTTGTACCAAAAATTTTAATTGGATTATTTCATTTTTTGATATTTAGTGTTTATTTTTAGTTCTTTGTATATTTTGGATATTATGCTTCTATCAATTATTGTAGTAGGTAAAGCTTTTTACATTCTGTAGGCTGACTCTTTGTCCACATGACAAACCAAGAATAGTGAATACTAAAAATAGAGAATTAAAACCAGAATCCAGAGATTCTATAATATAGTACAAAATTTTGTTCTTCCATTAAAAATACACTGTGATCTGCTCTATAAAAAATAAAAACCATCAATGGAGAAAAACTCAGATTGGAACCTGATATTTGACTTAGCAATAAACAATTTCAAAAGTTCTGTAATAAATACGGTTGAAGAGTAAGAGGAAACGAAGTTTCAACAAAATATTAAAAATATGATTGCAACACAATATGGAATTTTAATTAAAATAGATATTGTAATAGAAAATCTAACAGAGTTTCAAGAACTGAAAAAAAAAAAAACTGACGAAACTAAAAATACCAGATGAGCTCAATGGTAAATTAAATAAGCTAAAGAAAAGGGCCAATGAACTTGACTATAGATTTTCAAAGACTAATCAATTTGATGGACTCAAAGAAAAATACTGAAACATTAATATAATAAAAAACTACACTGAACCAATATGTATATGCATACATTCACAGTGGTTTTAAAATACATCTAGAACATCTTTTAATTCTATCTTGACCATTTATTTTGGATTTTGCATTTCTTTGATCTACTATTGTATTTGAAAGGATTGGCTTTTTATTACTGCCTATTATTAAATATATGACAAAAATAAAATATTAACTTAAGATGACACTAATTTTTCACACCTGCCATAATGTACAACTGAATTTCTTTTCAGGAATAAAAGGATTTTAAGAATCTTGTTTTTAACAACTCTTGACATGTTTTGCTATTAATCTTACAAGTTTCATTATTACCAGCCAATAACAGCATGATTAAAATAGAAAAATTTAACCAATCCTGCATGTACATCTATTTTGTCCTCATCTGACTTGTTTGCCCCATAACTTTCACTAATAAAAGATATCCAGGCTAAATTCAGCATCTTTCTTTCCAAGTGCTATGGGATCCTGTCCTCGTGCAGCCCTTTCCTAGTTAGCAAATGACATCATGATCAATGTAGTTGAACAGCAGAGACCTTTCGTGGCCTCATAGGATTGTATCATACTTTCACTTCTCTGTTTCCATCCAATCACGATGTCCTGGAAAACACATGGTACTTTGACATGTCCCCATTGTCCATTTTCTTCATTTAGTCCCCCACCTATTTTCATCTGGATTAAAGCAGCAGCCTCAAAAGGAAAGTTTCATCCAATCTATTTTGCTTTCTCAATTGTTTCTTAATGAAACTGGATTCATTTATTATTTTTTGTGTGGTGTATGCATGTGTGTGTATATGTAATGTGTTTGTGTGTGTACGCTTGCCCAGCTGTTCATGCTTTCACACAGAGACCAAGTAAGGGTTTCTGGTGTGCTACAGTATAACTGTCCTCTTTATTCCCTTTAGAGAAGTTCTCTTACCTGGAGCTAGGCTGGCAGCTGAAAACCCCCAGTACCTCTTGTCTTTTCCCAAGCTCCCTCCCAGAGCTAGTGTTCCCGGTATGCATGGCCATGCACAAATTGCTACATTGTTCTCTCAAGCATTTAAAACAGGTCTTTATGCCTTCTCAGCAAAGGCTCTCCCCCACTGACACACCTCTCCAACCCTACTGTCAATGTTTAAAAAACACGGATATTTATTTCTCTTTGTCAACATGAACCAATTGTACCTCAGTTGAAAGTCAACTGAGTTGTGGATAAGAACTAGAAATGACATAGAGCCAGTCTGATGAAACTCCATTGGTTCACCTTCTTTGGAGACCACTCATTGCTTAGCTCTGTGCCTCCACCCTTGCCCTTTTCTGGCTCTCCTGCAAAAGGAAGTTCCATTACCTCTTTGAGCACACCACCTTTCTCCAGCTGTCCTTCAGATCTCAGGTGAGGTGTTACTTTCTTGGTGACATTTTCCCAGGCTAATCTGCTGTCTTTGCTCTGTGATCTCTTATTACCACTTGTCTTTCCTCTGGAGTGCTTTTTCAAGTGTGCTTAAATAATTAATTGAATAATTTATTGTGTAATGTCTGTTTCTCCTACTAAAATGTGTGCTTCAGGGATCTTAAGAACAACTTCCACGTTTCTCTTCCTGTGTAATTTAGAGGTGCTGTTGGCTGGGGAGAAGTTGATGAGAGGTTTTACTTCAAAGTGGAGATTAGTTAGAAAGTGTTTGTCCTCAAGAGCTCCAGTTCAGGGGCATCTTTCTTGTTTGGCATTCTATTTAAAACCAGGGCCATGATACCTGGGCCATGAATAATTTTCTAATAGGTTTAATGCGAAAAAAACATAACAAATTCTAAGTATGTCAGGTATTCATAGTATTTGATTACTGATCAAGATAGAACCAATGTTTTGCATAGTAAACAAATTCCAAAACAGATAATTTTGTTTGATAAGATCTGGCAGGCTAGGGTCAGAGGGAAGGGGAGGTGGACCTCCCCTGACAGTGTACTTGGGGAGGGGCATGGGAGAAGATAAGGGAAAGAGGGTGGTTTTGGGAGGGGATGAGAGAGAGGGTACAGCTGGGATACAAAGTGAATAAACTGTAATTAATGAAAAATGAATTAATTTAAAAATTTCTAAATATTCCATATTGATTATAGCTGAAATAATAATTGTTGCTGCTGCTTCTGTTGTTTTCAAATCATTGGTTTGACAAAAATTGATAGCCTAATGCAATCTTTTTGTCCCTATCATGTCATGTATTGATTATCATAGATTAATAATTAGGAATTAAATAATTAAAGATCAGTATTGAAATGTGTCAGTATTGGAAAAGTGCATTTGCATTTTCTTTAGAAAATCTAGAATAGTGTATGTGTGTTCATTACTAAGCAGGTGACTCAGAGATAAAGGAAAAAACTCAGAAATATTGTTTCTTATTTAGATCTACAATGTACTTAGATTTGGAACAAATTTATTAAACTGTCACTATCTTCTGTATAGTTCTGTTAACATACGGACTGCAGACAAATCGCAAAAGGTTCATCACATATAGAATGAAAGAAGAGTAAATATATATTATTAGGCTTAGAAGAAATAATTTAATTTTCAAAATTGTGTGCATACAGCAACACGAAGTTTGCTTGACTTTTCATTTTGAACGTCTTCACTATTGCAAAGTTAAATATTCTAATTTCAAAATGCAAATAAAACTTTTATATGATATGCTCTAATACGTGCATTACACAGTTGTATACAGTTCAGTCTCTCTGAACGAAATCTAGGCAATGTATTTTTACTTCAAGCCACAGAGAGAGCACTTATTGGCATAACTACAAACTTCAGATTGCAATTCCCTATGGGATATTTAAACTCCATGGTTAATGAAGGAATAACACCTACCAGTGCAGAGCCTAATGCTTCTAACTAGTAATATCGACTGCTGCTTCAGAGTAGAGAATATGAAAACAGCTAAATTAATCACCTATACCATTTCCACTGAGAAGCAAGAAAACATGCTTACCAGACGATCCCAGGAGTATATTCTAGGGATGTGAGGAGAAGCATAAATTGAGAAGTATTATATCTTCCTTTTAGTAAACTGCCTTAGCTACTTAATTTTTTTCTGGGCAATGATGCAAAACTAAGGCATTGGTCAGCTCCAATGCTCATAGAGTCACAGCAGAAGAAATCTTTATTTCATGTGCCTGGCCCTGGCCTCAGATTCTTCATTTAAGAGGCACCAGACATTCTGTGTAAATGTTGATGATAAGCTAAGCTTCAGCAGTTATTTTGGGTAAAGAAGATGAAGCCTTGGAATAGGCTAGATGAATTTAATGAATATCTAACCTTCTAGTAGGAATATGGGAGCTGACAGTAGCAAAATTACAGAATCAGAGAATCCAGAAACATTAAAGTGGCAGTGGATGACATCCTTAGGATCAAGATTTGAAAGGAAGGCATGGAATCTTCTGCATATCCAATCAGTCATCAACCCAAATTGCAAGTGAATTTACCTCCTATGTAAAACTTTGGAATTCCCACGGAGAGGACTTGGAAGGCAAATGTATCCCTAGGTGAGCAGTCAGACACCTGATTCCTGTATAATTACATGGAATGAGAATTTGATACATGACAGTAATTACCTAGCTGAGGGTGCAATTAGCCATTTGTGACCTCATTCTGAGTGGCAACTAATTAACCCTTAATGTCAAAAATGTCAACCTTCATCAAGACACCAAAGAAAGTACTACACGATCAGCGAATACTTGTTCCAACCTATTAATGGTTGAATCTGTCATTAGAGAGGTGAATGTTTCATTTTTATATCAGCCTGTATGTTAAAATGTGAATTATGCTCCATTTTCTTTTCTTTTGAGGACCATTCCCTCCTTTATCTTTTCATGCATAAAAGTTCTTCACTCAAATAGAAATAAATTTTCATATGCATCTAGATTTATCATAAAATGTGATCAAGAAGATACATAGTGAACTGCTGTGAACTGGTAGTATGTGCATTGGTTTTAGTTATCTTTGGTTTTAGAAAAGTCACCAAATTAGAAACAGCTTACAACTACACTATAATTATTGTTGTCAGCATTACTCAATTATTGGCTATTATGGAAATTGGTACTAGTGCCATTTTTTTGTTTTACAAATGTTAAAGAAATAGGAAATTTCCTCTGTGCTTGTATCTTTTTTCTGAAAGCATAAAATCACCATATTTTTTAAGATGCTGGCTTGCAGTTGTTGGATTTTTGTTTATCGTTGTTATTTGGTAAGTTTAAATGAACACAGTTTGGGCAACCTACCTGATATGTGCAAGTTTTATTCTAATAAAGCAGAATAACACTATAGTCTTTGTTCAAAATCCTAGGATTTATCAACATAATCTCAATGATAACATTAAAAATAATTAACATGAACCCACAAACATTTGTTCTGAAATAAATTCAATTATTAAATAAGACCACCATTGCACGCATTTGCTTTAGAAATTGAAAATAAAGCCAAGTATTGATAAGTCATTTTTTCTAAGTTATCATTGAAAAAGTGAGAATTGTGCTACTGAAACTTTTTCAGAATCTTGATATTTGTATTCATTCTACAAGGTTGTTTCAAGGGTCTAAACTTAATCTAGGTAATTTCAGTTTTTATAGGGACCAAACCCATCTCAAACATTTAGCAATCTCATCTTTGTGGATTAGTAGGTGGAAATCAAGGAAAAAGAATTTAACAAATGTAAGAAATATCATGCCATGGTCTTTTACTTAAAGGTACAGTGCCTCTAATTTCAGATCCTTTTACATAGAAGGTCAGGAAAAAAAAAACAGCTTATTAAAGCTTTCCAAAATATTAATGTCACTTATTATTCACAAATAACCCTAAAGCCTAATTTTGTGTTTTATAGAAAGGAAAATATGTATGATTTCCATTTATTTTAATAAATTCTAAAGCATTTCTTTGTAGTTCATATATTTACAAAGGTATTTCATGGCAACAGTATTTTTTTTTCCAGCAACAAGGAAAAAAAAATCACATTCAGGATGGGAAATGCCTCCAGAGTTCTATAACAATGCTGCAAATCAGCAAGAAAAAAAAATTGAGATAGATTGGCGATCTAGTTTTCAGTTCTGCGGAGGTAGATACTGAGAATTGAAGTACTAGGCTGTGCAATAGGTGTAATCTTAACTTTTGAATGGCCTGCTTAATACTTTTGAAAATGGTGCATTCTGTATTCCCAGCAGCACGGAGTAGGACTCCATATGTTCTCCTCTTCCATAGCAACCCTTGTTAACTTGTGTTTTTGATGAGAGTAATTATGATGAATAGGTGATCTTCATTGACATTGACTGATGGTTAGTCTTGCACCCATCACTTCATGTCTTCTCCTAAATACCTATTCAAGTAATTTACCGTTTTGAATTTGAGTAATTCATATTGTTTTGTTTTTTGCACCCATGTTTTGGGGTCACATCCAAGAAACCACCGCTGAGATCAATGTTATGAAGCTGTTCCCCTCTTTCTTTCTTTTTGATATTCCTCTTAAGATCGTCTAAACATTTTATAATTTTGAACAATATATTTTGTTTTTAATCCATATGAATTGATCTTCAACTGCACTGGAATTACTCCCAAAGAAAAAATAAAAATATTATTATGATTTTAAAAGAATTTCAGTATATTTTTGAAGTTAGGAAATTTGAGGCCTCTGTTGTTGTTGTTGTTGTTGTTGTTCTTCTTCTTCTTCTTCTTCTTCTTCTTCTTCTTCTTCTTCTTCTCCTCTTTCTTTTTCTTCTTCTTCTCAAAAACTAACATGGTGATTCATGGACTTTGGAACACCACAAATTAGGTTATCATTATTTATTTGTTTTAAATTACTTTAAAATTAATTATTTGTAGGTGTGTGTATCTGCTTCTGGACATATACATCTGATGTAAAGTTCCTAGAAAGGCCTGAGGCATTGGATCTCCTAGATCTGGCTTTACAAATGAGAGCTGACTCATGTTGGTGGTAGGAAATGAATATAAATCCTCAATAATTGTGAAATCTCTCTATCCTTTTTTAAAATTTCTTCAATTTATCTCTCTCTATCTCTCTTTTTTTTTACATTTATTTAATTGTGAGGCAGGAAAGTGTATACCAAGGCACATGTGTGGACAGCAGAGGACAAATTTCTCGAGTTGTTTCTCTTCTTCTGTCACATGGTTCCAGGTCTGAACTCAGATCATCAAGTTTGGCAGCAGGCACTCTTGACCACTTATTTATTTTGTTAGTCTCTTTTTATATTTATGGTTGTGTTAGTCTCTTTTTAAACCTTTTAAAAACTTACTGTCTTTGATTTAGTGAGAAATTCATTGAGTAGAGGTGCTTGTTGCAGAAATCTGAAGGTCTGACTATGATTCTTAGAGTCACGTAGCTGTGGAAGGAGACAACCAACTCCTTACAAAGTTGCACTGTTATCGTATACTTGTTCGACATGTATGCCCACATACACATTATGTACACAAATATCACACACACACACACACACACACACACATACACAGTGAGAGAGAGGGGAGATGGAGAGAGAGATACACACACAAAAATAATAAATGATATTTTAAATTTAAACCTTCTCAAATATTGCACTTGTTTATTTGTAGCAATATTTACAATACCCAGGTGGCAAAAAAAAGAAAAGCCCTGTCTGTCCATTAACACATGAATGGATATTCTGCCACATATGTTACATACATATAGTGAAGTACTTTCCGATGTTAAAAAAAAATGTGAAAGAATATGGGTAAAACTTGAAGATATTATGCTTAGAAAGTAAGTCAGTTACATATATACAATCCTGTGTGTTTCTGCTTATATGATGTATGAGCAGACGAATTCACAAAGCAGGATAGATCTTGCTTAGCACTGGTGAGTGTAATTATGTGTGTTGCAGAAATTAGCAGTTACTAGTCAATAGCTCTATGTTTTCGGTGAAGCAGCATAAATTAAAGATTTACAATAGCATACTTACATTCTATAATACTTTACTGCCAACTCAATTTTGCCATGACTCACATTGTGTCCTCATCACAACAAGTGCATTTGTTGCTGTTGTTAACTGCTGTTGTTGTTGTTTTTAAAGTTTCTTGTATAGGTAATGAAGGAATGAAAACCAAAATTTTTCAAGGTCTACCACCACAACTTGACAGAAAGGAAATAAAAACTTCTGCTTGACAGTGAAATACAACCTTAGATGATGGCAATCAATGCTGTCCTTCCAAAGGGTTAGAACTTTGCTTCTGCCTCCCATTTGTTCCGATTGGAATGGAAACCTGCAGGACACAGATGGGAAGCGTAGCAACCACGGTGGTGATGGCACCAGCTACATCCAATGTCCGCTTTTGCTTCCATGTCTAAATTTCCAAGGCCCACACAATGCACACTGCTGGCCAGGCACTCACTCTCCCTGCTGCTTTAATGCTGAGGGGCAGCTCTGACCTCTCTGACTACCATTTAATGGGG
Source organism: Meriones unguiculatus (assembly GCF_030254825.1). NCBI lineage: Eukaryota > Metazoa > Chordata > Mammalia > Rodentia > Muridae > Meriones > Meriones unguiculatus. The sequence continues at coordinate 77,326,827 of NC_083357.1, read as the reverse complement.
TGTGACTGTTCTTTTATCCCAAATTATAGTTGTTGGCTCAAATCCTCCTGTTTCTACATATCAGTGTGTTGGCTGTGGGAGAAATTCACACATCAAGCATGTATCCAAATGGCTGATTTTGGCTTTCTAATTGAATTACACAGGGAAAAAAAATGTGTTAAATCTGTCCAGAGTCACACATTTCATATGTGTGAATATAAGTCATTATTCATTCAACAGAGCTTTCAATATCGGTACATTAGATCTAGGTGCTTCTTAGAATTGTTTGCTGGGTAAACATTTTAACAAATATCTTATAATATCTGGCTCTAAATTGCAAAATGTAAAGTAGGAGATATTATATAGCAAAAACATTATTAAAAAAGAAAAAAAAAACTTTGTCACTAATGAGAAATTATGAATTACCGTTAAGGAATTGTAAATCAGAACTTAGTAAGTTTAGTGGAGATGATGAGAGTTCATATGTGAACACTGGGTACCATGGTGCACAGTTGAAATCCAAACACTGAGGGAGGTGAGATATTTGGATCTCTGTGACTTTGAGGCTAGCCTGGTCTCCAAAGTAAGTACAGGACAGCCAAGGTTACACAGAGAAAATCTGTCTTGAATCTCCCCTCTCCAAAATTAAAAAAAAAAAAAAAGATTTCATGGGTGAGTTTCACATTATTTCAGTTTTCATATTTATCAATTTTTATTTTCCAATTTAACAATCGCTTCTTTAAAAAAAAAACAAAAAAACTATGTTCATTTTCTTCATGCACCAAACTTTCAAGTTCCAGAAATTTAGTCTATATCAATAGAGCCCATATTACATTAAGTAGGAGTGTTTTTTAACTTTTAAAAATTAATTATTTTTTATTAATTACACTTTATTAACTTTGTTTCTTTTACTTTTTAAAAAAATATTTATATTTTTACAAATTAAAGTTTATTCACTTTGTATCCCCACTGTAGCCCTCTCCCTCATCCCCTCCCAATTCTGCTCTCCCTCCCTCATCTCCTCCCATGCTCCTCTCCAAGTCCACTAATAAGGGAGGTCCTCCTTCCCTTCCATCTTACCCTAGTCTATCAGGTCTCATCAGGACTGGCTGCATTGTCTTCCTCTGCCTCCTGGCAAGGGTGCTCCCCCTCAGGGGGAGGTGATCAAAGAGCCAGCCACTGAGTTCATGTCAGAGACAGTTCCTGTTCCCATAACTAGGGTACCCACTTGGAGACTGAGGAGTGGGGGTTTTTAAATAAAGATACATAAAGCTATTTTATTTGTAAATATTAGCTTCATTTTTAAAAGTTCTAACCTGCAAGAAGGGAGGACATATGTCACCTTGAAGATTGAAATGCAGGTTTTGTCATACTTTTGTGGAACATACCACAAAACTTGTTATATAAAATATGTGGAATATACCACAGAACTGTTTTATCTTACTGACCAGATAAAATGTAAGAACCATAGCTATAGACATGAAGAAAAAAACAAACAAACCATAGAGATGTCCACAAGCATAGTTTTTTTTTAACTTTAAAATTTTTTATTATTATTAATTACACTTTATTCACTTTTTATCCCCCCCATAAATCATTCTCTCCTCCCCTCCCGGTACCACCCTCCCTCCCCTTTCTTCACGAATGCCCCTCCCCAAGTCTACTGCTAGGGAAGGTCCTCCTCTCCTTCCTTCTGATCTTAGTCTATCAGATCTCATCAGGAGTGGCTGCATTGTTATTTTCTGTGGCCTGGTAAGGCTGCTCTCCCCTCTGGGGGAGGTGATCAAAGAGCAGGCCAATCAGATTATGTCAGAGGCAGTCCCTCTTCCCATTACTATGTAACCCACTTGGACACTGAACTGCCATGTGCTACATCTGTGCAGGGGTTCTAGGTTATCTCCATGTATAGTTCTTGGTTGGGGTACGAGTCTCTGGGAAGACCCCTGTGTTCAAATTTTCTGGTTCTGTTGCTCTCCTTGTGGGGTTCCCGTCCTCTCCAGATCCTACTATTTCCCACTTCTTACATAAGATTCCATGCACTCCGCCCGACCATCAGCCATAAGCGTCCACCCCGACAGTCCGCAGAGCAAAGCCCCCCCAGAGGTCCTCCCCGGCAGGCCCCTAGGCTGTTTCCCACATTCTTTTTCTTCTGATGTCTATCTTCTTTGCCCTTCAGGATGCGGATTGAGCATTCTAGTCAGAGTCCACCCTCTAAATCAGTTTCTCTATATGTACAGATTTTAGTAGGTTTATCCTATATTATATGTCTATTTGCGTGAGTACATACCATGTGTTTCCTTGTACTTCTGGGATAGCTCACTCACGATGATCCTTTCCAGGTCCCACCATTTACCTGCAAATTTCATGATTTCCTTATTTTTCATTGCAGAGTAATACTCCACTGTGTAGATGTACCACAATTTCTGCATCTATTCTTCAGTTGAGGGGCATCTGGGCTGTTTCCAGGTTCTGGCTATTATGAATAAGGCTGCTACAAACATGGTTAGGCAAATGTCCTTATTGTGTATTTGAGTCTCTTTTGGATATATGCCTAGAAGTGGTATGGCTGGATCTTGAGGACGTGCTATTCCTAGTTGTCTGAGAAAGCCCCAGATTGATTTCCACAGTGGTTGTACAAGTTTACATTCCCACCAGCAGTGGAGTAGGGTTACCCTTTCTCCACAGCCTCTCCAGCATGTGTTGTCACTTGAGTTTTTCATCTTGGCCATTCTGATGGGTGTACGGTGAAATCTCAGGGTCATTTTGATTTGCATTTCCCTAATGACTAATGACATTGGAAATTTCTTTAAGTGTTTCTCTGCCATTCAATATACCTCTACAGAGAGTTTAGCTCTGTTCCCCATTTTTTAAGTGGATTACTTGGTTTGCTGCTTTTCAGCTTCTTTAGTTCTTTATATGTGCTGGATATGAGCCCTCTGTCAGATAAAGGGTTGGTGAAGATTCTTTCCCAATCTGTAGGCAGTCCTTTTGTTTTGATGATGGTGTCCTTTGCTTTACAGAAGCCTTTCAGTTTCATGAAGTCACATTTATTGATTGTTGATCTTACAGCCTGTGCTGTTGGGGTTCTGTTCAGGAAGTTGTCCCTTGTGCCAATGAGTTCAAGGGTATTCCCCACTTTTTCTTCTAACCGATGTAATGTGTCTGGTTTTATGTTGAAGTCTTTGATCCACTTGGACTTCAGTTTTGTGCAGGGTGATAAATATGGATCTATTTTCATTTTTCTACATGTAGCCATCCAGTTAGACCAGCACCATTTGTTGAAGATGCCATCTTTTTTCCATTGTATGGTTTTGGCATCTTTGTCAAAGATCAGGTGTCCATAAGTGTGTGGGTTTATTTCTGGGTCTTCTGTTCGTTTCCATTGATCCACCATTGTGTTTCTATGCCAGTACCCTGCAGATTTTATAACTGTTGCTCTATTGTACAGCTTGAGATCAGGGATGGAGATACCTCCAGAAGATCTTTCATTGTAGAGGATTATTTTAGCAATTCTGGGTTTCTTGTTATTCCATATGAAGTTGAGAATTTTTCTTTCCAGGTCTGTAAAGAATTGTGTTGGTAATTTGATGGGGATTGCATTGAATCTGTAGATTGCTTTTGGTAAGATGGCCATTTTTACTATGTTAATCTTGCCAAGCCATGAGCATGAGAGATCTTTCCATCTTCTGATATCTTCTTCTAATTCTTTCTTCAGAGACTTGAAATTTTTTCATACAAGTCTTTGACTTGTTTGGATACGGTTACACCAAGTTACTTTATGTCATTTGTGGCTATTGTGAAGGGTGTTGTTTCCCTAATTTCTTTCTCAGCCCTTTTGTCTTTTGTATACAGGAGGGCTACTGATTTTTTTTTTTAGTTAATTTGGTATCTGGCGACTTTGTTGAAGGTGTTTATCAGCTGTAGGAGTTCCCTGGTAGAGTTTTTGGGGTCACTCACGTATACTATCATATCATCTGCAAATAGTGATAATTTGACTTTTTCCTTTCCAATTTGTATCCCCTTGATCTCCTTCAATTGTCTTATTGCTCTAGCAAGGACTTCCAGAACTATGCTGATGAGATATGGAGAGAGAAGGCAGCCTTGTCTTGTCCCTGATTTCAGTGGGATTGCTTTAAGTTTCTGTCCATTGAGTTTGATAATGGCTATAGGCTTGCTGTATATCGCCTTTATTATGTTTAGATATGTGCCTTGTATCCCTGATCTCTCCAAGACTTTAAAGATGAATGGATGTTGGATTTTGTCAAATGCCATTTCAGCATTTAAGGAGATTATCATGTGCTTTTTTTTTTTCTTTCAGTTTGTTAATATGGTGGGTCACAATGATGAATTTCCATATATTGAACCACCCCTGCATACCTGGGATGAAGCCTACTTGGTCATAGTGGATGATATCTTTGATGTGTTCTTGTATTTGGTTTGCGAGTATTTTGTTGAGTATTTTTGCATCAATATCCATAAAGGAGATTGGCCTGAAATTCTCTTTCTTTGTTGGGTCTTTGTGAGGTTTAGGTACCAAGGTGACTATGGCTTTGTAGAATGAGTTTGGTAATGCTCCTTCTGTTTCTACTTTGTGGAATAGTTTGAAGAGAATTGGAGTTAGCTCTTCTTTGAAGGTCTGGTAAAATTCTGCACTGAAACCATCTGGTCCTGGGCTTTTTTTGGATGGGAGACTTTCGATGACCGCTTCTATTTCTTTGGGGGATATAAGACTATTTAATTGATTTACCTGGTTCTGATTCAGCTTTGGTAAGTCAAATTGATCAAGAAAATTGTCCATTTCATTTAGATTTTCAAATTTTGTCCCATATATACTTTTGAAGTAAGTCCTAATGATTGTTTGGATTTCCTGTGTCTGTAGTTATATCCCCATTTTCATTTCTGATTTTGTTCATTTGGATGGTGTCTCTCTGCCTTTTAGTTAGCTTGGCTAAGGGTTTGTTGATCTTCTTGATTTTCTCAAAGAACCAGCTCTTGGTTTCATTGATTCTTTGAATTGTTTTATTTGTTTCTAATAAATTGATTTCAGCCCTGAGTTTGATTATTTCCAGCCGTCTACTCCTTTTTGGTTTGTCTGCTTCTTCTTTTTCTAGGGTTTTAAGTGCCATTAAGTTGCTTAAATTAGCTGTCTCAGATTTCTTCTTGAAGGCACTTAGTGCTATGAACGTTCTTCCTCTTAGCACTGCTTTCATTGTGTCCCACAAGTTTGGTTATGTTGTGTCTTCATTTTCATTGAGTTCTAAGAAGACTTTAATTTCTTTCTTTATTTCTTCCCTGACCCAGCTGTCATTTAGTAACAAGTTGTTCAGTTTCCATATATGTTTAGGCTTTTTGCTATTTCTGTTGTTGTTGAGGTCCAGCTTTATTCCATGGTGATCAGACAAGATACAAGGGATTATTTCAATCTTCTTATATATGTTTAGGCTCACTTTGTGACCAACTATATGGTCTATTTTGAAGAAGGTTCCATGAGGTGCTGAGAAGAAGGTAAATTCTTTTGTGTTTGGATGTAAGGTTCTGTAAATGTCTGTTAGGTCCATTTGATTCATGACCTCTGTTAGAGACATTGTTTCTTTGTTTAAATTCTGTTTTGTTTACCTGTCTTTTGTTGAGAGTGGGGTGTTGAAGTCTCCCACTATTAATGTGTGGGGATCTATATGTAGTTTAAGTTTTATCAATGTTTCTTTTACAAATGTGGGTGCCTTTGTATTTGGGGCATAGATGTTCAGGAATGTGATGTTTTCTTGCTGGAATTTTTCCTTGATGAGAATGAAGTGTTCTTCCCCATCTCTTTTGATTAATTTTGGTTGAAAGTCTCTTTTATCCGATATTAGAATGGTTACTCCTGCTTGCTTCTTGGGTCCATTTGCTTGGAAAGCCGTCTTCCAACCCTTTACCCTTAGGTAATATCTATCTTTGCAATTTAGGTATGTTTCTTGTATGCAACAGATTGCTGGGTTTTGTTTATGCATCCATTCTGTTAGTCTGTGTCTTTTTATTGGAGAATTGAGTCCATTAATGTTGAGAGAGATTGATGACCAGCCGATGTTAGATCCTTTGATTTTTATATTGGCTGTGGTCATAAGGTTGTGTGCTTGGTTGCTTTTTGTTTTACTGTAGTGAGGTTAATTATTTCCTGTGTTTTCTTGAAAGTAGCTAGTTTTCTTGGGTTGTATTTTCCCTTCTTGTGTCTTCTGTAACTCTGGATTTGTGTGTAGGTATTGCTGAAATTTGTTTTTGTCATTGAATATCTTGTTTTCTCCATCTATGAGGACTGAGAGTTTTGCGGGATATAATAGCCTGGGTTGACATCTATATTTTCTTAGGGTCTGCATGATATCCATCCAGGCCCTTCTGGCTTTCATAGTCTCTGTTGAAAAGTCAGGTGTGATTCTAATGGGTTTACCATTACTTGGTCTTTTTCCCTTGCAGCTTTTAGTATTTTTTCTTTGTTCTATATACTTACTGTTTTGATTATTATGTGGCGGGAGGATTTTCTTTTTTGGTCTAATTTATTGGGTGTTCTGTAGGCCTCTTGTATTCTTATTGGTCTCTCCTTTAAGTTTGGGAAATTTTCTTCAATGATTTTGTTGAAAATATTTTCTGGGCCTTGAAGGAGGGAATCTTATTTTTCCTCTATTCCTATTATTCTTAGGTTTTGTCTTTTCATGTTGTTTTGGATTTCTTGGATGGTCTGTTTCAGGAATTTTTTGGATTTAACATTTTCTTTGATGGATACATTGACTTCTTCCATTGTATCTTCTACACTTGAGATTCTTTCTTTCATCTCTTGTAGTCTGTTGGTTATGCTTACCTCTGTAGTTCCTGTTTTCTTCCCTAAATTCTTCCTCTCCATGATCTCCATATTGTGTTTTCTTTAATTTTTCCAATTGTATCTTCAGATCTTGAGTTGTTTTGTTTACTTCCTTCACCTGTCTGATTGTATTTTCCTGTTTTTCTTTTAGTTCCTTCAGCTCTGTTTCTTTTATTCCTTTCAGTGATTTAATTTTTTCTTACCTGAAGGCCACAAACTAGTTGGCTGCATATTCCCGTATTTCTTCACGGATGGCCATAATCTGCTTGTCTTTAACTTCCTCCATTTCTTTATGGATAGCCATGATCTGTTTGATTTTATCTTCCTCTATTTCTTTACGTATTTTATTTGTTTCCTCTATTATCCTGTTCATCAGCATAGATGTAAGGTCATTTTCTTGATTTTCTATTATGCTGGGGTGTCCAGGGCTGCTCGCCCCTGGATGGCTGGGTTCTGGAGATGCCATATTGTTCTGCCTTTTGTTGGTTGACCTCTACCCATTGGACTGTTTTAGGTGTTGGCTGTTAGTTTCTGTGCTTCCTGGAGTCCTGAGGTAGGGAGAATCCCCTTGGATAGAAGATGATTTTTCCTGAAGGAAGCCTCCTCTGCTTTTTGGGTATGGTCACTGTATGACCAATGTTTCTCACGTATTGTGTCTGCTCACCTCAGAAGTATAGACCTGAGTAGTAGCTGTGGTCTTTGTTAGTCAGGGGGGCTCTCCTCTCACCTGTAGAAGTCCTCAAGACAGCTGCTGGGTTTCTCCTCATTCTGAATTTAGTGAGCTGCTGCTGTTGTTACAGTTTTCCAGGTACAGCCTTCTTGAAGAACCTGCTGATTCCCTAGCTGCGGGGTTTTCTCCCAACTGGGAAACTCAGTCTGGTACCCTGGGGCACACAATTCTGTCTGAGAAGGTGAGAGGGGCGCCCAGCAAGTCTCTGGGTGAGAGGCTGAGAGCTCCGCTCTGGGCCAGGAGATTGTGCACTCCTCTCTAGGCTGGCAACTGAGGGCTCTTCTCTGGTCTGGAGGCTGGGTGCCTCACTCTGGCCTGGAAGCTGTGTGTTCCTGTCTGGGATGGCGCCTGGGGGCGCTGCTCTGGTCTGGAGGCTGTGCACCCCTGTCTGGAATGGCGGCTGCAGGAGCCACTCTGGTCAGCAGGCTCTGCGCTATGATCTGGGCTAGCAATGTGTGTCCCCTTCTGAGGCAGAGGCTGTGCACGCCTCTCTGGGCTGGCAACTAAGGGCTCTGCTCTGGGTCGGAGGCTTGGCGCCTCACTCAGGGCTAGAAGCTGTGCCCCCTGGTCTGATATGGTGACTGGGGTGGCCAACCTGGGCCTGGGGCTTTGAGTGCCAATCTGGGCTGGCAGCTGTGCACTCCGTTCTGGGCCAGCAATTGAGGTCTCCGCTCTGGTCTGGAGGCCAAGCGCCTCACTCTGGGCCAGAGGCTGTATGTCTTGGTCCTGGCTGGGGCCGCCGCAGGAGGCTGTGTGCTCCGATCTCGGGCGCTGGCTGATCCCCAGGACCTTTACCAGATATTGACTGGGTGACCTTAGGTCAGTCCCAATTAATTTCCACACCATAGGTTTTCCTCTCACCTGGCAATTACAAACGCTGGTTTTTTAGGTCCCTGAGTTCAGTCTCCTGGTCACTGTGTCAACACTGCTGTCCTGCTCCTCAGACACAGTGTCCTCCTGGCGCCGCCATCTTGTCGCTCTGTCCATAGGCATTGTTATCCAAGATCTTGTCTGTTTTGAAGAATAAATGTATTTATTCTATTTTTCTTTTTCTTTTATTAGTTACACTTTGTTCACTTTGTATCCCGCCATAAACCCCTCCCTCCTCCACTCCTAATCCCACCTTCCTTCCCCCTTCTTCACCCATGCCCCTCCCCAAGTTCACTGGTAGGGGAGGTTCCCCTCTCCTTCCTTCTGCTCTTAGTCTATCAGATCTCATCAGGAGTGGCTGCATTGTCATCTTCTGTGGCCTGGTAAGGCTGCTCCCCTCTCAGGGGGAGGTGATCAAAGAACAGGCCAATCAGATTATGTCAGAGACAGTCCCTCTTCCCATTACTATGTAACCCACTTAGACACTAAACTGCCATGGGCTACATCTGTGCAGGGGTTCTGGATTATCTCCATGCATGGTACTTGGTTAAAGTATGAGTCTCTGGAAAGACCGCTGTGTTCAAATTTTCTGGTTCTGTTGCTCTCCTTGTGGAGTTCCTGTCTTCTCCACATCTTACTATTTCCCACTTCTTTTTAACAGACTATATATACATGTATACACACACAAATGTACACATATATATTCAAATTATCTGAAGATTGTTATAGAGAATTTTTATTGAGAAAAATTATGAGAATTATTCAAATGGTAACAATATGATATACCAATTTGGGGAACTCTCTGGCATGCATAGCAGTTTGATGAAAAATTAAAAAAAAAGTAATTTTTATTTTTTATATTAATTACAGGTTATTTACTTTGTATCCCAGCTGTAGGCCCCTCACTCATTCTCTCCCAATCCCACCCTCCTCTCATCTCCTCCCTGCCCCTCTCTAAGTCCACTGATAGGGGAGGTTCTCCTCCCCTTCCATCTGATCCTAGTTTGTCTCATCAGGACTGGCTGCAATGTCCTCCTCTATGTCTTAGCAAGGCTATTCTTCCCTCAGGGATTGGGGGGAGGTCAAAGAGCCTACCACTTAGTTCACGTCAGAGACAGTCCCTGTTCCCCCAGTGGAATTGAGTAGAAGACTCAAAAATATACCCACACATCTATGGATACTTGATTTTTGACAAAGAAGCCAAAATCATTCAATGGAAAAAAGACAGGTTCTTCAACAAATGATGCTGATCCAACTGGATGTCTACATGCAGAAAAATGAAAATAGATCCATATTTATTATCCTGCACAAAACTAATGTCAAAGTGGATCAAAGACCTCAACATAAAACCAGACACACTAAATCGGTTAGAAGAAAAAGTGGCACAGGAGACAATTTGACAATTTACTGAACAGAACATGAACAGCGCAGGCTCTAGGAGCAACAATTAATACACGGGACATCATGAAACTAAAAAGGTTCTGTAAAGCAAAGGACACTGTTGTCAAAACAAAACAACAGCCTACAGACTGGGAAATGATCTTCACCAACCTTATATCTGAAAGAGGGCTAATATCTAGAATTTATAAAGAACTAAAGAAGTTAAAAAGCAACAAATCAGGCAATCTAATTAAAAAATAGGGTACAGAGCTAAACAGAGAATTCTCTGTAGAGGAATATAGAATGGCAGAGAAACACTTAAAGAAATGCTCAAAGTCCTTAGCCATCAGGGCAATGCAAATCAAAACAACTCTAAGAATTCATCTTACACCCATCAGAATGACTAAGATCAAAAATTCAAGTAACAACACATGCTGGAAAGGTTGTGGAGAAAGGGGAACCTTCCCCCCTCCATTGCTGGTGGGAATATAAACTTGTACAACCACTATGAAAATCAATCTGGTGTTTTCTCAGACAATTAGGAATAGTGCTACCCCAAGATCCAGCTATACTACTCCTAGGCATATATCCAAAAAATGCTCAAGTAAACAACAAGGACATTTGCTCAAGCATGTTTGTAGCAGCTTTATGTATGTAATAGCCAGAACCTGGAAACAACCCAGATGTCCCTTAGCGGAGGAATAGATACAGAAATTGAGGTACATTTACATAATGGAATACTACTCAGCAATTAAAAACAAGGAAATCATGAACTTCGCAGGCAAATGGTGGGATCTAGAAAAGATCATCCTGAGTGAAGTAACCCAGGAGCAGAAAGACACACACAGTATATACTCACTTATAAGTTGGTACTAGACATTTAAGATAGGATAAGCATACTAAAATCTGTACACCTAAACAAGATAAACAAGAATACCCAGGGTAAGACGATCAATCCTCACTTAAAAAGATAAATGGGTTGGAGTTTGGAAGTAGGAGAAAACAAGTAACAGGAAAGGAGCCTACCGCAGAGGGCCTCTGAAAGACTCTACCTAATGGTGTATTAAAGCAGATGCTGAGACTCATAACTAAACCTTGGGCACAGTGCAGGGACTCACATGAAAGAAGGAGGAGATAGTATGACATGGGGAGGACAGGAGCTCCACAAGGACCAAATATATCTGGGCAAAGGGTCTTTTCTGAGACTGTTTCTCCACACAAGGACCATGCATGAATATAACCTAGAACCTGTGCTCAGATGTAGCCCATGGCAGCTCAGTATCTAAGTGGGTTCTGTAGTTAGGGGAACAGGAACTGTCTCTGACATGAACTCAATAACTGGCACTTTGGCCTCCACCCCCACCCTCCTGGCAAGGGAGGAGCAGCCTTGCTAGAACACAGAGGAAGACATTGCAGCCAGTCCTGAAGAGACCTGATAAGCTAGGATCAGATGGAAAGCGAGGAGGACCTCCCCCATCAGTTGACTTAGAGAGGGGCAGGGAGGAGATAGGGAGGGAGGGTGGGTTTGAGTGGGAATGAAGGGAGATACAAAGTGAATAAACTGTAACTAATATAAAAAATAAAAATTTAATGAATAAGAAAGATTGAACTTAGGGCTTTGTGCCTTTTAGGCAATTGTGTTACTGCGCTGCACTCAGCTTTATACCACATGCTGCAAATGAAAGCAACCTAACAAACGAAGTATCAATATGTATAAATATGTAGTAATCCTGAAAAACCAGCTGTCAAAGAACACATGCTTGGTGGCTCTTTCCATACAAAATAGACAAAACTGAAATATCTATAATGATAAATGGAGATAAAGAAATGGTCATGGTTTGGGCAGACAAATTTTATGATGTATGAATTACATCTTTTGAAAGAATTTAAATGAATGAATAAAGCAAAAAAAATATAATAAAATAACAATGTTAAAGGAAATGCTTGCTCGCTCATTTGAACAATGCATATCTTTCAATAAAGAAGGAATCAATAAGTATTCTAATATTTGAAACTAAAATCTATGAACAAATATTCATTAAATCTTCTACCGAATTTCACATAGTATAAAACATCAATGATGTAGCATGATTTAAAAAAATAACCATAGTTGGTGTTATATACAAACTGTCAGCTTTACTTTCAACACAGATAGATAGATAGATAGATAGATAGATAGATAGATAGATAGATAGATAGATAGATAGATAGATAGGGAGAGGGAGAGAGAGCAAGAGACAGAGGGAAAAAGAGAGGAAGAGAGAGATAGAGAGAGAGAGGTTAATTTTTATGGGATGGGAGTAAATATATGTTACCCAGCTCTTTCTCAACTCTATATCCCTCCCTTACAACTTTACTAAGTTTGCAACTTCCTACTCCACAGCAAAGGCTTGTTGTCGCTTCTTCATTCAATCGCTGTTCAATAGAAATCTCTGTTGTACTACTCTTGTTGAAGTTCTTCAATCAGTGTCCACAAACATACCCCCAATTTTACTTCTCTGGCACATAGCATCACCAGAAGTTGTACAGAGTGAGATTTCAGAGCTCTTATAATCTGTTCAAGAAGCTTACCTTAACGATAACCTATCTTAGGAACTGCTTTGGTCTTTATAATGAAGCATTTATCATGAACATGTACTGTCATTTAGAGTTTAGTGTCACAGAATTAGTTGTGGTTAGTTCTTTGATGTTTTTGTTATGCACATATGTGGTGACTTCAACATCAAGCTTCACGCAGCAATCATATGACTGCAGTTTCAATCATATTGTTTCCTTGATCTCTAGAAGTTTATCCCCATGTTATCCAGGTCTTACTAACATGGGGAGGGTCATTACTTGTGTTTTTTATTTGTTGTCTTTTCCCCCATTTGTTTCCTGAAGAGAGAGAGAAAGAAGGCCTGGATTTGTTAGAGAGGGTCACAAGGAAGATGTGGGAAGGGAAATCATGATCAGAATATACTGCATAAAACATTATTTTCAATCATATTGTTTCCTTGATCTCTAGAAGTTTATTTGTGCAGACTTTTTGTCTTATATTGCTTTGTGGGGCATGTTTTTCTTAACCTGATTGGTCTTTTGACTGTATATTATGATTTTTAATTGAGTGTTTTTATGGATTTTAGTTGTGTCTGTGTGCATATGTGTTTCTTGTGTTTTTTAATTTTTTTTAAATTACACTTTATTTATTTTGTATCCCCCCAGTAGTTCCCTCCCTCCTCCCCTCCTAATCCCTCCCTCCCTCCTCTTTCTCCACATATACCCCTCCCCAAGTCACTGGTAGCGGAGGTCTTCTTTTCCTTTTTTCTGATCCTAGTCTGTTAGGTCTCATCAGCACTGGCTGCATTGTCTTCCTATGTGGCCTGGTAAGGCTGTTCTCCTCTCAGGGGGAGGTGATCAAAGAGCAGGCCAATCAGTTCATGTCAGAGACAGTCCCTGTTCCCATTATTATGGAACCCACTAGGAGCCTGAAATGTCATGGGCTACATCTATGCAGGTGTTCTGGGTTATCTCCATGCATGCTACTTGGTTGGACTATCAGTCTCAGGGAAGATCCATGTGCCCAGATTTTTTTTGGATCTGTTGCTCTCCTTGTGGAGTTCCTCTCCCCTCCAGGTCTTACTAACATGGGGAGGGTCATTACTTGTGTTTTTTATTTGTTGTCTTTTCCCCCCATTTGTTTCCTGAAGAGAGAGAGAAAGAAGGCCTGGATTTGTTAGAGAGGGTCACAAGGAAGATGTGGGAAAGGAAATCATGATCAGAATATACTGCATAAAACATTATTTTCTATAAATAAATCTAGGCAACTATAAGATATATCTGATTATATCTGAGATGTTATATCTACAAAGAAATATTAAGAATACAGAAGCTGTAGAGATGATACAAATACAGGAAGATATTGATACAGGTATATTTATAGAGGTAGTATCACTATTTAGTAGAGATACTAGTATCACTATCTAGTAATATTTGTATGCACCTGATAGTAATAGATAGATAAAAAGCATTTCAAATTAAATAAAGGCCTTGTAAATGACCTATAAGGTTTGAACAGGCTGACTGAAATTTCATTGTCAATTGAAATCAGAAGTATCTTGTTTTATTATAGCTAATTGACATCAACATTTTCTTAACTGACTATATTTTGTAAAGGTGACATTATGCAATAGAACTTAGATATTTTTAACTCAGTCATCACTAGTTTTGTAATAAAAGTTGAGTAGTCACATTTATTAGTTTCATGATATTTCCAGAATTCTGTAATCCATATAAGAATGCTCATTGAGTATTTAAAAATATAATGAAGTTTTCATACACTTATTTTAAAACTTAGACTTTCAAAATGATAAACATTCATAATAAGTTTGAGATTGCAGGAAAACTTTTTCTGTCCACAAATTGAAGCAGCCAGAACTTAAAGGAAAAAGGATTTGGATGATTTTTTTTTTCTACTTGTTACACTGTCCTTTAAGGATAGTCAACAATTTGTGGTGATTTGGGTCACTGAGGCTGGGATCCCATTGGAGTGACCCTGGCGCTGCTGATATGAAATGGCATGATTTTTCACCTGTAAAAGTGGATAAACTGTCTTTATGCAAGAACTATTTTTTTTCTTGTTCCTGCTAATACTGAGACCTGTGAGTAGTAACTGGACATATGAATTTTTCTTTAGAATCAAATTCTAAATCTTCTTTGTAACCTGGCATTACATGGAGAATTCAGCTCAACAGCAGATAAGAAGTATAGTTTAAAAAAACACAGTTGATAAGTCTCCTGTGAAATTCAGCTGGCTTTCTTATTATTAATTTACACAACTTTGCTACTTTCAGCACACTGTGAAGCAGCTTCCCTCGATGCAGAGATAGAAACTGGCACCTGAGGGTGATGGAGGGTATGCATGGCTGGGTCCTGGGTGGGCAACTAAAGAGCAGAGATTATATCCTCTGAATGAACTACCAAACATGAGGAAGTATCTATGGCATTATAATTTTGCTTCCTTTCTGTTGGTCCATTGGTCAAAGTTTGTGCCATTAAAAAGTGCTGCTTCATAGCATTATGATGCAAGTAAATGTCCTACTGTGCGCAAAACATCATAAGCAGCACTTGACAAACACTGAATTGGATGGAAGTGTTTGGCATTACTTCTACAACTTTTGTTACCATTTTTTATTAATTTTTTTATTTTTTATATTAATTACAGTTTATTCACTTTGTATGCCAGCTGTAGCCCCCTTCCTTATTCCCTCCCAATCCCACTCTCTCTCCCTCATCTCCTCCCATGCCCGTCCCCCAGTCCACTGATAGGAGAGGTCCTCTTCCCCTTCTATCTGACCCTAGCTTATCAGGTCTCATCAGGAGTGGCTGCATTGTGCTTCTCTATGGCCTGGCAAGGCTGCTCCCCACTCAGGGAGAGGTGATCAAAAACCCAGCCACTGAGTTCATAACATAGACAGGCCCTGTTTCCCTTACTAGGGTACCCACTTGGACACTGAGCTGCCATGGGCTACATGTGAGCAAGGGTTCTAGGTTATATCCATGAATGGTCATTGATTGGAGTATCAGTCTCATAAAAGACCCTTGGGCCCAGATTTTTGGTTCTGTTTCTTTCCTTGTGGAGCTCCTGTCCCCTCCAGGTCTTACTGTCTCCCTCTTCTTTCATAAAATTTCCTGCACTCTACCCAAAGTTTGGTTTTGAATCTCAGCATCTGCTTTAATACACTGGTGGGTAGAGGTCCTCTATGGTAGGCTATTGTCCTGTTTCCTTTTTTCTTCTTTTCCAGTGTCCATCCATTTGTCTTTCTGAGTAAGGATTGGTCATCTTACCCAGGGTCCTCTTTCTTGCTTAGCTTCTCTAGGTGTACAGATTTTAGTATGTTTATCCTATATTATATGTCTAATATCCACTTAAAAGTAAATATACTCCATGTATGTCTTTCTGCTTCTGGGATACCTCACTCAGGATGATCTTTTCTAGATCCCACCATTTGCCTACAAATTTCATGATTTCCTTGTTACCAATTTTTAAAGCCCAATGCAACCAGAAAAAAATACTACTAGACACAAAACAGAGTGATTTATTATTATAAAAGAATTCTAACACCATGATTAAGTACTTAACATTGTACTCATATAATATTGACCCAGATATATTTTAATTTTCAAAGTAGTATGAAAATAAAAGGGAAGATAAAGTGAGATAATTTAGAAAAAGTGCATTGCATTTAATGCATTCTACTTATTTTTCTAATGAATGCAGAAAGTTAAAGAAAATTAAAGTAAAAATGAGTTGATTAATAGTGCAGTCTTTGGAGTTAGCCTCATGTTCTAGCTCAGAAACCTAATGCCCAGAAAACTATTAGGCTTTTCAGAGTTTGTGTATTTACCAATAAGATGCTATCAGCTATTCACCTGAGTTATAACGAATACACCTTCTCTAGGTTCCATGGTGGGGTTGACTGCTCTGAATGAAAACTGGTAATCACCACACCTTGCCTGCAGTGATTGATCCCATAATATAAGTCATAAACATGATGCCTTTGCCCACTGCAAGCATGTATTTAGGGAGAGTGGTATCTGCACGAGTATTGCCATTGTATCTAGATGTGCCAGACACCGCTGGGTATTTATCCCCAAGTCATTAAGGGGATGAGAAGGTATAGCTGCTGTTTGAAGACATCAAGAAGACATTTTTCAAAGATAAAATTAACCGAAAGCAAACAAATAAACAAACAAAACAAAGCAAAGCAAAAACATAGATCTAAGGAACCCACACACTTTTCAGTTCTACAGAAAGTGAAGAGTTCATAGCTTTAAAGATGAACTGGTTTGACCCAGTCTTTATTATTGTTTGAAATCACAACTGTCTTACTACCTTGTTACACTTCTGTGTAAATACAGTAGTAAGGTAAGTAAAGTGATTTGCATTTTATAAGAGAAAACAAGCAGTGGTGACATTTACATGTCCTAAGAAACTTTTCGAACCCTTATAAAGAAATCTCCTTGAGTATCTGTACGCAATTAACCTGTTCTACATCTCCTTTTAAAATTGGCTTCTGTATTTCCTAAAATATAATGTATTCTGTTGGATGGCTTTCGGGAGGCTGTGAACACAGAAGCGGCACACTTAGACAGTATTTTTAAACTTTTATGTTTTATAGATAGAACACCTGTATATTATAAATCAAGCTAAATCTAACTATAGTTACCCTATTTTAGCTGGTTTGGGTACTCAGAAAATCTCTTGCAAGAATGTGAAAAGGTTTGAAATGTCCAGTTATGAACTTTGCCTCTGAAATCATTCAAAAAAGAACTCAAACTGGGTAAGCAAAGCACAGAACACAATTAAATGCCTTCCATAAAATGGTGAATTCAAGATGAAGAACCGAAGAGTACTGGGAGAAAGAGAGGTTAGCTTTAATTAAAATGGAGCCTTGGGAGTTAAAATGTAGCTATTCTTGAAAAGCCAAATCCATAGGGTGAGATTTCAATGAAGTCTAATGACAACCTTTGACTGAACTGCACACTGGGAGAAAGCGTGTGTAGACAAGACCTCCGGCCAACAGGCACCTCTCACACACAAAGAATGTCACATCATGTGCTTTTTAATCTAGGCATCTCTTAAATAGTGGGGGGGAAAGCATGAATTGCTTTTGTTAACCATATCTCCTTTTGTGAACTGGCTGGCCATTTGACCACCATACACCTCTGTGTAAAACTAGTGTTGCTTACAAATAAGATCACTAGAAAAAAAAAGAAAAAAAAAAAGAAAAAAAAAAGCTCTTGTTACAGATAAGAATCACTCTCAGAAACCTATCCCTGTAAGTCACAGAACCAGCAAATACCATTTTGCTTAATGTGTTAAAATTTACATGTCATCTTAATAGATAGAATAAATGTGAAAAATACAGAAGAATGTCCTTTATAAAAAAAAAAAAGCACATTACAAAGGAATATAATAGAAGATGACATGGATACTTTTCAAGAACAGGAACAAGAAATTTTATCACATTCAATTGGATTCCCTTCCACCCCCAACCAACCCACACGTATTCAGCTATAACACCATGGGTTCTGAGCTCTGAATTCTCTTCTGTGTCATCCATATTCTGCTTCTGCAGTAAATCCTCTTTCAGCCTCAGTGTATTCATGGTATAAATAGATGTCTTTATCTCTTAAGCTTGCTATGAGGATTAGGGAAATGTGAATAAAAATGTTTTCAGTATAAAAAAGAGTAACTTAATGTAAAATCTTTCAGTGGGTAGAAATAAAAGTCATTATTGGTATGCTGATTAAAAGTAACTGTTTAGGAGTACACAGCCTAAATATTGCAGTATCACATAGCAATTCTTTTCTTAGCTCTATAGCATGTAACAGTAAGAGTTGAGGTTAGTGTTGTGGAAATATACTCATGATAGCTCCACAACGTTCAACTACTGCTTTATCATCAAATGTAGGCATTGTGTGAAATAAAGTCAAGAAAAACAAACAAACAAAAAAAAAAACACATTGATGATCATTGTAAGGGTAATTTATGGGTGAAGGTAGTTCTCTACTGTGAAATTCAACATCTGCCGCACACATTAGTGTGTGTGCCCATGCCTAGGGAAAGTATGATCCGTGTGGACTTTTTATGGTCCTTGCCACTGCACTCACTCCAGCCTGCATTATCCATGTATAGCTCTCCTCCTGCAGAAAATGCTTAGCTGGTTCTTTCCCAAAGAGACAAACCGATGTCCTATGCATGTAAGAGCTAAGGGATTCTAGATGTCTTCATATCTGCCCCACTGGATCTACTCAGGGAACCTCATAGTTTCCAGCTCCTAAAAGAGAAAGCCCAAGTTCTTCAGTTCCTCCCATATTCAACATGCGTATCACAAAGGGTGAAACATAGAGTTTATAACATTGCCATAAAAGAAAAAGAGGTAGGAACGCTTGGTTATTGATTCCAGAGCCGTTCATCGTAATGACTTTTTTTCTGGCAATTGGAAAGATTCCTTTACATGTGCGTGTGAATTTCTTTACTGTCCATTACATGATCTCTAATCCAAAGCAATAAATACTAATATTTTCAGATTTAAAAAATATTGACCCATAATTTAGCTTCTCAATATACTATTAATAGTTAGGACTTACCAAGTTCAAGTTTCTATGGATTCTTAAGTATCAGTGTCTTATGCATTGGAAGTCTCTCTCTTATTTAACAGTCCACGGTAGCAATGAGGGCAACATATCTCTTTCTTGCAGTAAGATACACTGAATTCTAAAAAAAGCAATGTTTTGAAATATAAGTGATTAACAGTTCAAAGGCCAACTATTTTGGACTCAAATGACAAATTTGATAATTTGATAATTTCTATTATTACTATGACAAGATGTAAGTTTACAACTTGGAGCCAAGTACCTGGGAAATATGTTTGGGAGGTTAGATTGTAGATTTTGATCTTCCCTGTAGTCCTGGCCTCTGTCTAAAATATTATTTTTATTGTAAAACTGTCAAGAAGATACTGAAAAGATTAACATTCCAAAGAGACAGTAAAATAATTCATAATTATAGTTTTCTAAAATAAACATCATGTTAAAAGGTAGTTTAGGGGCTCAAAGCCAGGAAGAGGTCTATCTAAAGTACAATCAAAATAAGAGGAATAGGCCTCAGTCAAGAGTCATCTAGGGAAAATGTTTAATGATTATTTGACCAAATTTAATGAGGTGTTCAAGGTCAACTTGCAAGGTCAACAGGAAGGACGAAAAGCATGGGAAACTCACCTTAGCAGTGTGTTTATGTCAATCACTCCATTTCACATGCTAGTCAACGTACTTAATTATATTTGATTCAAATTTAATATCTTTTCAGCCCTAACTGTAGCAAAGGCTGGGAAATTTAGCCATTTCCACAAGGTGACAGTTAGGTTCTGATAGTGCACTTTCTCTTCTGTCACAGGGAAGACAAAATACATAAATACATATATCAACCACAAGCTAGACAGAAGAGATAACAAAAGTCTAAGCAAGTAAGGAATATTAAGAGAAAAGTATGTATAACTGTGATCAATAAGACTATCCAAACAGCACAAAAACCTTACTAACCAGCACACTTTAGGCTGAAAACCTTTATATTTTGTTTCCAGGAACATAAATAAAGTGTAGGTATATATATATATATATATAAAGTATAGGTATATATATATATATATATATATATATATATATATATATATATATATACAGAGAGAGAGAGAGAGAGAGAGAGAGAGAAAGGTACCTTTAAATTTAAGTTTCTGTTTCCATTTATAAAATATCATGGGTAAAATCCATTATTATTATCATCATCATCATCATCATCATCACAATTTATTTACTTTGTATCTGGAATGTACCCTCCTCCCTCCTCTCTGTGTCCCATCCTCCCTACCTCTTCCTTCCTCATCCCTCTACCCTAGTCTATTGACAGGAGAAGTCCTCCTCCTCTAATGTCTGACTCTACCCTAGCAGGTCCCATCAGGACTGCCTGGATCTTCTTCCTTTTGTGGACTGGCTAGGTCACCCCACTAGGGAGAAGTGATCAAGGAGAAGACAATCAGATTTATGTCAGAGATTGTCTCTTCTCCCCTTACTAGGGAACCCACATGGAGACTGAGCTCTCTATGGGTTATATCTGAGCAAGGGTCTAGATCCCCTCTATGCATGGTCTTTTGTTGATGTATCAGTCTCTGCAGTCTCCCCTGGGCCCAGCTTTTTTAGCTTTGTTGGTCTCCTTGTGGGCTTATATCCCATCCAAATCCTTCTATTCCCCTACCCCCTTCTTCCATAAGATTCCCTGATCTGTCCAAAGTTTGACTGTGAGTTTCTGCATCTCCTTCAATCCCCTGCTGGGTGGAATCTTTCAGAAGACTTTTATGGTAGGCTCCCATTCTATTCCCTCTCTTCTACTACTTCTGGTGTCTATCCTGTTTTTCCCTTCTGAATGAGAATTAAGCATCTTCCTTAGGCTCTTCCTTCTTGTTTAGCTTCTTTAGGTCTGTATATTGTAGTATGTTTATCCTACATATCATGCCTAATATCCACTTGTAAGTTAATATATACCCTTCATGTCTTTCTGCATCTGGGTTACCTCACTCAGGATGACCTTTTTTAGTTCTATCCACTTACTTCCATAATTGATGGCTTCCTTGTTTTCAATAGCTGAGTAGTATTCCACTATGAAAATGTACCACATTTTTTTAATCCATTCTTCAGTTGAATAAAGCTGTTGTGAACATGGTTGAGCAAATGTCCTTGTTTTATGGTTTAGCATCTTTCAGGTATATGCCCAGTATTGGTATAGCTGGGTCTTGAGATGCTACTATTCTCAGTTTTCTAAAAAAAAAATAAATAAAGAGTCAGATTGATTTCCAAAGTAGTTGTAAGCCATTTTAAAATAGTTAAATAAAATATATATATATATATATTATATTTTGGGAAATGAACTCTGCCCATGCTGTTGAGCAAAGGCCACATGTCTGATAATTCTACCTGTTCCTAGGAAATTACAACTAGAGCTATTAGCAATCCTGAATATAGTTCTTCTGTGTCTTTGCTGTACTTGATTCACAGAAGGATTTAATGTTTGCTCATTTGTGTGGTTAGCTAGCAAATAGAAATCTGGAAAGCCTGTGCCAAATCAATGGGGAGTGCATCAGATTTTCATATGTTATTTGCAAGAGAGTTTGAGGAAATGTATGCAGTTGGCTTTCCATGTGTATTAGTTCTGCACTTACAGATTCAGCCAACCACAGACAGAATTGACTTGGAACAAATTGCATTGCAATGTGCATGCGCGCAGGCATTTTTCTTTATCATTACTGAATAAACAATGCAGACAAATACAGGTTATACAGTATCACTTTGTAATCAGTATTACAGTTATGATAATATGAAATATGTAAGGTATGTAGGGTATGTGCAAATTATACAGCATACAGAAGAGGCTTGAGCATCTTCACAAGTCCATGTCTGCAGAATATCCTACCACTCATATATATATATATATATATATATATATATATATATATATATGCCAGTTTGCCACAGATACTCAAATTGTACTCTTTACCAGAAATTTTAAATTTTAAATTTCTGGTAAAGAAATTCTGATAAATTTCTGATAAAAAAGGTGACAATCACGTAGTTAGGGATAAGTTTTCACGGAGAGTCGGTGGGATGGAAGAAGAGAGAGAGAAAAAAAATGAGAGAGAAGAATGATTGAATGGCAATCATCATCACCAGCCTATTGATCTAAGATGCATAACCCAGTATGCTGTGCCAAGATTAAAATGTATCCTGAATTTACAGGAAATAGCTTTTATTTGGTAAAAATTTAAGGTATCTAGTAAGAACTAATTTACAATACATGATTTTACTTAAAGACTCAAAATTTCTTAGTTTGAAATTTTTATTTTTATTTTTATATTAGTTACAGATATTCACTTTGTATCCCAGCTGTAGCTCCCTCCTTTATTCCCTCCCAATCCCACCCTCCCTACCTCTTCTCCCCTGTCCCTCTCCAAGTCCACTGTTAGGGGAGGTCCTCCTTCCCTTCCACCTGACCCTAGCTTATCAGGTTTCATCAGGACTGACTGCATTGTCCTCCTATGTGTATATTAACTACAACTGTTGGTAGGCCCAGTGTTCAGGACAACACAAAACAAACTGAATGGTATTTTTGTAGATTTTTTGTTTATTTTATTGGGATTTTGCTTGTATATTTTAATAATTATTGTGAGAGGATTTTAGTGTGTGTTTCTTGGTTTTGTTTGTTTTTTACAAGAGAGAAGATATAAAATAGAGTATGTAGGTACATAGGTGGGAGGATTTGGGAAGAATTGGGGGGGTGGAATATAATATATTTCATGGGTTTTTTTCATGAAGGAATTTACTTAGAAAAATTTATAGTCTAGAAAACACCCAATGTCTTAAAGTTTTATCAATGAGCACAAATTCAAAAGTATAGTATTTTCTTATTAACAGCATAAAATTTGCATCTTCACATTCTATTGCTTTATTGCAATAAGCATAATAGAAATGCTTATAATAGACATAATAGAAATGTCTTCAAATGATGTGTAGTTAATATGTTTCCAGAAGAACGCTGGCAAAGGAATAAAGAAACAGATGTGCTAAAGAGGAATATGTGATGGCAGT
Source organism: Meriones unguiculatus (assembly GCF_030254825.1). Taxonomy (NCBI): domain Eukaryota; kingdom Metazoa; phylum Chordata; class Mammalia; order Rodentia; family Muridae; genus Meriones; species Meriones unguiculatus. The sequence goes on along the minus strand of NC_083357.1, from coordinate 77,303,860 downwards.
GATTGCCCTCACATTTTAGCAGATTAAACTACTCTCCTGTTGAATATACAGCTATTGGGAATTCATTACACATTTGCATTGAGAATGTTTTTAAGGAGAAGACATTTATTTCTGAATGAACCATAAACTCTTGACATTGGGAATTTTTACAGAGTGTCAGTGTTCAACTTCTAAAATAATTTTTCTGTCAGGCATTATTATCTCTACTTTATAAATGTAACACATATTAAAGTCCTTTGATCCATTATTGTTTTCCTCATGGTCCCACCTCTTTTCTGCAATCTTCTCAATAACACAACATTCCATTCCATGGGCCCAGAGTCATGCAGTTTGTAAAATAGTTTACACGGATTTGCAAATCTTGTGACATTGCCAAGAGTTTCTTTCTATAGCATTTTGTCAAAACAAGGGCAAACATCCCAGAGAAGAAAAAGTTTAATTAGGCTTCTTGCCTGCAAGAGGCCAAACATCAGGACATCTTAAGCCAACTGGATGACTAAATGTTATTTTTTAAATATTCTTAAAATATAAAAAAAGTTTACAGTGACAAGTATGAATTATATACACAGAATTATAGCAAGAAAATACCACCCTAAATGAACAGACCTGAGCGTATTGTTCAAGATGATAGTGATACAAAAGATCCTAGAACTAAGACCTAATAAATAATATTATCAGCCAGCATATTTACTAAGGAAAAACTCATAATCAGTAGCAAACTGCAAATTCTAACTCCCACATCCTTTATCTATAATATCATTTGTACCAACAACGCATGAAGACATCTTTTTGAGGACTAGGGCCCAAGAACAGAGAAGAATAAACAAGGGAAATAACCAGTCATCAAAAAATAATAATAATAAAAATAAAATCCTGCCTTGTCCTCTCAAGGATTGTTTTCTCATTTTATTTTAATGACTACTTAATCAAGATGTATTAATTTCTCCCTGAAATGGTACAAAAAGTCAAGATCGAAATTAAAGCAATTTTAGTGCAACTAGAGAATATTTTGAGGGTAGGAAATTTTAATAAATATGATTGATGGAATGACAGGCGTTGCAGTGGTTGAGGTGGAGCCGAGTATGAGAACAATTTAAACAAAATATGCACTTAGGGCTTTCAAAGAAGAAAACACGCACACATGCTGAACTGTATAATAGCGACCACTGTGTTTTCAAGGCTGCTCACCAGTACTCCAGGGAGCACTCAGTTTTCCCAAGGAAAGCGCTGAAATTCTCAAACCACTCTTAAAAGAAAGCTAATGCTAATAAATACATATGTAAAAATAATATTAAATCATAAAACAAAGAAACCATTTGTTGTAGAGTACACATTGTATTATTGGGCACAGAGCTGAAAGTGTCACAGCTGTCAACCTAAATAATTATTCATGAGTATGATTCTGAAACGGGTAAAACCTCTCAGATATATCTATCCCATATCGAAATTTCTATGTTCGGTTTCATTTAATATTTATAGAGGAAGTGTATTGTCTATTTAAAAGTAAATTTTACTGTGTTCGTGATATAGTTTAATGTCAAACTGCTCTTTTTAAAATTCAGAAAACACTCGCTTAGAGTATTAAGATACTGGGACATGAAAGGTACAATGACCTTCAGGGTTGGGCAGAGTGAACCAGCAGGGAATGCTTGATTGGAGCCCAGGGCATTGATACTGGACATATGTCCTCAAATTTATATAAATATATACATACATATGTATATATTATAATATATATGTATATATGTAGAAATAATGTATACATATATATTATAATACATATATGTGTATATATAATGCATATATGTCTATATAACACAAATATGGATAAAATAAAAGGGTAAATGCATACATAATTGTATATATATGTATGTTTCTCAAATATATCTGTGACAAAACCTAATCTGATCTTAAACTATTTATAGCTATCTGTAATCAACTTAATGTGAATATCCTTTCATCACTGTATTTTATTTCAGACATAATCAGAATATATTGGAGGTATTTTATATCACAAAGCATATGAACTCTACTGGCTTTCTGAAAGCTGAACCGTTCCCATTTGCTGAAGGCACTGATAGACAAGGTCTGTGGCGAAATCCTCTGAGGCTGACTTGACTGGGTGTGCCTGTCATTTTGGACACTGTGATTTTGGATATGCAGCTTACATTCCCAGCGTCTCCATGGTGGTGTGGTTATGCTATGTTCAGAATGTCAGTGGAGGGCTGGGGTTCAAGTTGAAGAGAGCCCGGGTCCCACTGTGCCTTCATCACATTGCAACTACAACTTCCTGGATATTAGAAACTTTGGAACCGGAAATACTACTTTTCCTCTATGTTTGGGTTTTTGTTCTATACCACAAAACTGCGTTTCTGGAATTCTTGAGTTATTTGAGGTAAACTGGCCATGCAATCTGACAGAAAACTGAAGCTTACACCCATATCCTGAGAATGTATGGAACTAGTATGTTTTACCAAGTGATATTGGTGCTAAGAAACAAGTTCTTAGAAACTTTGGTACAATCTGAATTGTGAAAATGCATGGGAAGGAAATGTCAAGGTCCGTAAAGATATTCACCTCCTTTCCCAAGAACTGACCAGATACCATAAGTTTTATTGAGATGGAAGAGTATAACATTTCTGATGTTCTAAGGATTAACCTGGGAAATTCCTCATACCTGAACAAATCAAATAGCCATGCTTCCTACATGGATAAACTGACAGGGAAGAGACACAGATTAGAAGTGAGCAGTAAACAGCCAGATGAGTAGTCATATTTTATTTCCATGATGAAATATGAGAGCACTGTGAATATCTGCCTAAATGCCCCACAGTTGGGACTCTGAAAGAAAGCTAGAAATAAAAAAGAAGGCCAGAAGTATAATAGGAAAATGTCCAGCTGACTATACAGACCCAACACAAATGTATGGAAGATACGCATTACCTTAAGCAAAAGAGAACATCTAAAATGTAAGTAAAGAAATACATTGCCACATACAGCTCAACCATGCTTCTGCATTCCTTATTGACAATGAACGGTGTTAAGATTACGGAAACTTTTGTTCTGTCGCATTGAAACATGGTTTGAAATAATCTCAGTTTACTATAAAAAATAGATTTTTGACGCAATGAGGAAATAAGGACAGTATTTTGAAATATGAAGTGGTCCAAGTCAGGAAATAAGCCAAGCATTCCATGAACTGAGTCTAAAACAGGAGGGGAAAATGTGACAAATTCCTTGCGTAGCAGTTTCCATATCTAAAGACACAGCCACTGATGGATATCTACAGAGTTTTGAAAGTGCATGTGTCAAATCAAATGTCATTTGCTTTGTTGTTAGCATTATCTCTGGAATCACATACAGTTGATATCATTATATATGATGCATAATAAAAAATATTGTTGTTGTATACCACATTCAGTCTTGGAGAGGCCTATATGAAGTAGGAGAGATGGAAGGTTTCAGAAGCTACACAGAAACATCTCACTCTGCATCTCATTCTTTGCTTGAGGAAAGTTCTGTTTTTCCATAAAATACAGTTGAAACTACACGCTTCAGGATGATTTTCAAGAATGTATTTGGTACTATCCTTCATACATAGGCTATATAAAATACAAACATAGAAACAAAAGTCCAGGGTGAAAATTGAAGTGACATGATTGCTGGAAAGCACAGCTAAGGGGAAACATTGGGCCCAAGTTACTAAGGACATTTTTGCAAATGAAGGTATATGGATTTCCTTATTTGAAATGGGAAATCAACTAAGGATTTAAAGCAAACAAGACTATAATGATCATTTGAATTAGGGCAGCTGTAAGGCAAAGCTAAAAGGAAACGATTAATTTGGAAGCCATTAGAAAAATACTGTAATCAATATACAGAAGGCCAGTCTGCATGTGTAAAGAAAGGAGAGACTTTTACAGATAAGGATGGGAAAGTAGAGACTTGTTTTTAATATATATATATATATATATGTGTGTGTGTGTGTGTGTGTATTTATATATTATATATAATATTATATATAATATATGTAATATTATATATTATATATATAATTATGTTTAATTTTCTTAGTGGGTCTTGAAATTGCTAGCAGCTAATAGGACTTCATTCATGAACACATTTTTTATACACTACAAGGATAATAATTTTTCAAGGGGACTATTGATGAACTATAAATATCTGAAAACATTGTGAAAAATGCAGGTTCCTATGTTCCTATCTCAGAGAGTATCATTTAGATACTTGTTGTAGCTATAGAAATTTGCATTAAAACAAAACAAAATAGCAAAACTTTCTGATGATTCTGATAGTTAGCCAGGAATGCAAAACCACAATGAGACTGCGTCTGTCTTTGGCTTCCCATCACAAAATTTTAGATGAATTCTGAATGCATAAACATGCTGAATGATCAAAATAACCACAAAGATGTCAGTATAAGTAAAGCTTCAAGGTAAGAAGATAATTATGAGTGAAATAAAAAAAAATAGATTTTCCTTAACAGAGAGTTCTAATTTAATTTTAGCTTAAATTACTTTTTTAAATTTTTAATTTGGAAGAAAAAAAATCTATTATTTTCTCCATTCCTTTTGTAGTTCTTAAATATTTTCTCTGTAAACAGGCTCAGATAGTTCGGTCATTGTTGTGCAAAATTGTTGGAGATGATTATTTATTTATTTATTGCTGCTCCATAAGGTACTGGTTTATTTAAACTGTCACATTCTTATGTTACCAGACAAGCAATGGATTAGATGTTGACAAACTATGTGATTTCTTTGCAGGCATCTTCTTCTTTCCTTTCTTTTGTGTGCTCCATTTTCCAGGTCCTATCCCGTAAATGGCAATCACTCTAATATTTCTGTTTCCATTCGTGATTTCAGGCTTTATGTTCCATTTGTCACCAAAGAAAGTTTGCAATTAAAATATATGCAAGCAGACTAAAACAACTTCTTCATTTCTGGCCCCACCAGAGAAACAAAGAGCACTTGTAAAAGGCTTGAGGAATAAAGCATATTCATGAGGCATTGTGCTTTTACTCCAATGGCAATTCACTATTAGAGTAAGCCAATGTGATCATTATCCAAGAGCGAAGAGAAGCAAGTTCAAAGAAAGAGTTAACTTCAGCAACATGGAGATGGAGACATGTGTAAAAAGGCTTGAGGGGGCAAAGTTACTTGTAGAAACCAGTGGTGTGTCCACTGAGCTACTCATCTTCACCAAGATCATTTGCCTCTGAAATAAACCACATTCTTCTAGGCACCACCAGCAGCGCCAGCAGCTAATATACAGGAGTCAATGGAGAGAGAGAGAACCTGAAAGGCTCCCAGTGTTCAGCAGAGAGTCTGTCAGTATTGTGACATGACAAGTTAAATGCATGAAAGTGGAAAATGACCCATACCCACCGCAGAGCTATTTCAAGCTCTCCAAGCATACATCCAAAACTACATCTATTGATCCTCCTTTCAAAGATAGGAGAAACTGGTTTTTAGGAACTCTTTAAAGTGTCTAGGGTAACTGTAAACAACTTCTCAACAAAATTTCATTTTGAATAGAGTTCCTAAAATGGACCAGGAGGCCTATCCTGCCTCTGACAATATGGACAAGCAGATAGCTACTGTATTACATGGCTGCCACTGGCCATTAATTTTCCCAGCTAGGATGGACCAAGCAGTTGGCCCATTCTGAAGGCCAGGTCACCATCAGCTCTAAATTTAGCATTCCTATGACTTTCCTATTAACCTCAGGTCTGTAAGTTATACCACATCAGAGTGCTCCAGCTGAGCGGACAAAGTAAAAACCATGCTGAAGGCTACTATTTTTTTGGTGGAAAGGTTGAGTATGTAGAATTGAAATAAAGGAAGAGAATAGTATGAGGTCACTTGTTAGACTAGAGGGCAAGGCTCCACATCTGATGGAGAAGAAAGGACAGAGAGTTCAAGTTGACAGAACAATTTTATGGTGGCATGACAATAGCAGGAGATTATAGGGAAGAGAGGAAAGAAGAAAGGAAAGTGAGCAGGGGAACTTTCCCTTCAGTGTGGGGCTGCTGGTGTGATGTCAGCAGCCCTGGCACATGTGGATACGCTGAGGCCATGCTAGTCCACATCATCTGTGTCAGTGTAAAAACAATGAAAATGATTTTTAAACAAACACTTTCTTTCTTAGTAATTCCATGTAGATTCAACTGCTCAGTGGCAGTTCAGAATTCCTGTACACCTTGAACCTACCATGAAATTTGTAATGGAAACATCTTACATGTTATGTTTGTCAAAATTGAGACAATAACATTGACACACTAATATCAAGCAAACTGCAGAGCTTGCACATATCATCAGCTCTCCTTGAACGCTCTTTTGTTGTTCCCTATTTAATCGTTACCAGCACATAATGCTAAATATTTTATTTTGAATTACAGAATCACTTATTAACAGTTATGTTCTATAACAAAAGAGTGGGCAAGACATACTCTCTAACTTCAAAGTCATTGGTATATATTAGGCAAATGTTAGCAGGGTGGGAGGAATGTTTTGACTATTAAAAGTGGGTACTGCTTGTATAGCAGTTCCTAGCATCCATGTACAAGGCAGTTACAAGGCAGTTTGTAACACTAGCAACAGGATATTCACATTTATATACCCACACATACATACACACAATTAAAAATTAAGTAAATCATTTTAAAAAATAAAAAAACAAAAAAGTTATTCATTGTAGTAGCATATGATATACTGTATTGTGGGAGCAGACACATTGGGCTATGAGAACAAATTTATGGAACCTAGCTAAGGAAGTGACCATTGTCTGAAATTTTCAAAGGGGCCAGTTAGAGGTAGGAAACAAGTGACTAAAGTTGGAAGAGCTATTATAGTCAGAGGAAAATTATTTTAGGTGAATAAGATTAAAAGAAAATTCATTAAACTCTTCAAATTAAAAATCGGATCTGGCTCAGTTTCTCAGGAAATATTGAATGTTTTATCTTCTAATTATGAAAACACTTCTCTCATTAAGTGTAGTGGAACTGATGGTTGGTTACTCCGTCATCAACATTCTCTTGTCTAATTCCTCTAAGTAACTAGCATGATTGCAAAACCCTTTGCTATTTAGCACCTATATATATTCTTCAAATGCTAATTCCATCCCAACCATGTTAAATAGTAATTGTAGACACCTTGTGAACAATAATCTATTGTGTGTCTGAAAGTGACTGATTCAGTTCTTTATAACAGGGAGATTTCATAAATGCTGTTTAAGGGGCTAGTTCTACCTTGCAGAATTGGGACATATGTTTCACTATGCATATTTGTAAGCAGTTGAGAGAGAAAATAAAACAGGGTGGAAACGGCAAAAAAGCAAGAGACAGCTTTGTTCTCTTTTATTTTTCTTTGTTCTTTCTTTCTTTAAAAAAAAAAAAAAAGAACTACAGTATTTATAATGAGTCAAAAGACAGAATGTGGGTTCCTGGAAATGTAATTGAATTTGTTAGCTAGAACTATGGAATCTTTACTTTAATAAGGCAGCAGACTAACAAGACCTTAATTTCTTTCAGCTTTCCATTAAAAACCCAATGAAGCTACCCGTATAATGCTTATGAAGCCATAAGCCAAATTACTGCTAGAATGATGTTGTAGTTAAAACACACACATAAAAAAGGGACATGTATACTTCAATAGTCTCAGATGGCTCGCACTCTTTGTGTGCATGGATGGGTTACTAAGTCAATAGACACCAATGTTTCTCATTCTTCTTCCCCTTCATACACCATAACTGTTCTAAATATTAGAAGAAAGAAACTATCAATAACTGCAACACATGTGATAACTTTATTACTAGCTGGGAAGCTCTACACCAGAAGGAAAGAGGCTTGAGACGATGTGAGTATCTGATTTAGAGGTGAAACGTAGTTTCTTAGAGAAACAGCAATAACCAGACACCACCAAGCAGACTTCCTAACCTGGAAGACACGAAGCAGAGAAATCCAGATGCAAAACCAGTGGATGGAATCGTTAAGAAAGAAAAAGCATTAACCCTGGGCAGAGCTTAAAGCATGTGTCTTGTTGAAAGTTTATGTCTGAGAGGTTTTTCAGAAATAATCTACGAGGACTCATAGATGGCTATTTTGCAGATTTCACAGAGAAGATAAAGTCAACAATTGCAAAACAGCAAAGTTGGATAGTTTCCTAACAAACTTTGGTTAAAAAAATCTATTTGTAATTGTTTTAAAAATATCATTTAAAAAGTTTCATTTAGGAAGACACCCCCTTACCTGGTAAAAGAGAAAAATAAGGTGGAGTGGAAATAAAATTATCAGTTCCTCTCTACTAGTTACTCCTGACTCTGAAACCTAGAAACTATATCAGGAGACACACTGAAGAAATAGCTAAATTGTTACCACCCTAGTGCTGTGATCTTAGAGGCAAAGTTTACCACCCTCACAAACTAAGGACTAAGGTCCTGTGGTTTACAAAATCCAGGACCTACCTATAACTGAATCATGTTATATATCAGTATCATTTTACATGAATGCAGTGAAAATATCACAGACATCCATGACTGAAACGTTGCAAGGACAGAACAGATTAGCACACCTGTCATGATGCATCAGGTGGACATTTCCCAGGATACAGATGTGATCTCAGCACCTCATTACAATGATCCTAACTCTACATTCCCATCACTTCCTCCCAGAAAGTTCTATATTGTTTTTCTGAAATTATAAATTCTGAGCTTGTTTTTTTATCTTGGAAATCAAGAACCCAGGGAGCTTTGTTCCTGGAAAGCAAATATGAAATGTATTTGTAAAAGGTAATACAGTATTTGTGGCATGTGCTGGTACTTAAAAGAACAACCATCTGTCACTAAAAGAGAAACATAGTGTTTCATTTTAAACATCAGTGTTTTTTTCACAGTAATTTGAAAATCACATTTCTTAATTTACATCAAACTGTTTAAGATAACTTTTAATCAAACAGAAAAATTACAGTCAATAAAAATACCTTTACCCTATTTGAACAAATACCCACAGAGTCAAAGTTACTTCAGCTGTACTCCTAGCTACTTGCATACACAATACATTAAATTAAAAATAGAAATGCCCTCTGACCCAGCGAAACTACTTCAGGATACATACCTAAAGGAATCTAATGGTGCCTATAGAAGGACTATTCAAAATAGTTGGTTTTCTTTGCTTTATCCTATTTTGGTTTATTTGTTTTTATTTTATATTATATTATTTTAGATGCTTATTTGTATTTTAATGAGAGAAAAATGGTGTGCATTTGGTGGTGGCAGCAGTTAGAGGGTGTCTGAGCAGAGAAAATATAATCATAATATGTTATGTGTAAAAAAAATTATTTTCAAAAAACAGAAAAGAGAGCCAAATTGTGGTAGCTACCTAAGTTCCTGCAGAGTTAAAGAGATTGTCATCTTAATGGGATCCAGAATCACCCTGAGACACGTGACAGCTTATGGGGAATTATGTTGATTAGAGCTGATGTGGGAAAATTCATTCTAAAACTGGGCAGCCCCATTCCACTGGGTCATGTAGTGGACTGAATAGAAAAGAAAATGTAAGCAGAAGACAAGAGTTCTTCATTGTGTGCTTTCTGACCATAGATGCAATGTGATCAGATACTCCAAGTTCCTACTGCTGAGACTTACCTTGATCATTGTAGTCCCAAGCTGCAAGCCAAAATAAAACTTTCCCTCCTCAGGTTGCTTTTTTCAGGGTATTGAATCACAGCAATAATAAAATAAAAAAGACAGTGTTAATCAAAAAACAAAAAATATTGTTGTATACACAATGGACTTTTATGCACCCATAAGTAACTGCAATGCGGATAAACAAATAAAAAAAAGAACATTTTATTTGTAATTTCTCTATTATATTTTGCATCCTAATAGTATTTATTTTTCATTTTGACAAATATATTTCAGAAATAAAACAACAAAGCAAAAGGACAAGATGTAATAATTGCGTAATATTTCTATAGGGTTCATACAGTGCAGTAGCTAAATTGCCTATTCAGGGTATGTGAGTTAAAACTGTATTTTCTGCATTGATCACACAATCTAGCAAAACCAAGGCAAAATAGAATCTACATTACAACTAGCACAATATAAATGTCATAATGAAAGTTAAGAGTGTAAGTAATGGTCAGTTCAGAATAGAGAATAATAGGGCATTTTAGCCTTTGTGTGAGAACACCTTGAGCAAGAAGCTGCTGAGGAAATGAAAGAAGTACAAAGAATACTATGTGCATTGGGTTCTAGGAGTTGCAGGCTTTGATATTCTGTACTATAAACACAAAAGGGATATATTGCCTAAGCCACAATTGCTCATTTCAGGAAAAGAAGGTTAAGTAAGTATATGGGAAGGCCGAGGTGCTAACTACTATGCAAGGCCATTAATTCTTAGGAAAGGTATTCATTAAGAATAAAGAGAAAGAGGTGAGACAGAGAAAGGGAAAGGGATGCAACTTAAGATTTTGAAATATTTCTGGGAACATAGCTCAATGGTGGAGAACATCCTATCATATGCAAAGCCTTCTGTTTAATTTTTGCACTTGGACAGATATATATGTATCTTCATACATATATATTTACGTATATGTAGGGATAGAGAGATACGAGATAAAGAGGTGGGGAGAGGGGTAAATGATTGATGATAGTGAGATAGATAGATAGATAGATAGATAGATAGATAGATAGATACATGATAGATAGATACATGATAGATAGATACATGATGACTATTCTTGACTATGTCTGTAATGAGCTAAAATCCAGAAATGGAGGGCACTTCTGTGAAAGGTTTTCTGCTTGTTTTGAAGCAGGTGAATTACCTTCTCACCCAGACGGGTGAAGTAGAAAAACACAACTATGATCCAGATATTGAGACAATAAAACCAAACAGGCCTTTGATCAGAATCTTGAGGCTGAAAGATAGGTGTTTTGTATGGTGTGAGAGAGAGAGAAACACAGGCCTTTAATCCGGATCTTGTGGTGGGAAGATAACCTTTAATCTGGGCTATACCTTCTGCAGGAAACCTGTATAAGGACATGGTAGTAATAAGTACTTGTTTTTGTTTGCTCTCCTTTACTTCTTTTTTTTCCTCTTATATTTAATTTATTGATAATTTTAATATGAAAAAGTTAAATTACATTGAATGTTTTTTTTCTACAAAATGATCAAACAATTTTATCCCTCATTGTGTTAATAATTTTTTTTTCAATGCAGTTTATTCAGGAACCTTGAACAATCCTCGGACCCTGGGGAAAGCCAGCCCACAGCTTAAATAGCCTCTGGGTAGCCAACCTAGATGGTGAGTGCTCTCTGTCACGGACAATTCCACATTTGGCTAAGGCTGAGGATCTGGCTTGCTTCCATGTATGTGGACCTATCTGCATTGCCCACGTGGCACGCCTAGGTTGGCTACCCAGAGGCTATTTAAGCTGTGGGCTGGCTTTCTCCTTTACTTCTTTACTGACATCAGAGCCTACTTCTTTTGTATCCCAGTATATGGAGTAGACCAACTGAGATACCCAGCCTTGTGGGCCAAAGCAACTACTGGAACCTGAGCCTTTCCCTTCATAGCTAGCCATTGCTGGATTAGCTGGACTGTAAACCTGTAAGTCATTTAATAAATTTATATACACACACACATATGAGTGAGAGATAGAGAGAAAGAGAGATTCATTCTAGAGGTTCTGTGACTCTAGAAAACCCTATTTGGTACCAGAAGTGGTTCCAAAGAAACTAGGCCAAAGCACTGTTTCAAAATTTTTAAAAAAAGGTCTAAATTTATATTATATTATTCTGTATGCAGAATTAAGCATCTTCTAAATAAATTTATAAATATTGTATGTTTCCTTCACTGTATTAAACTGTACCACAGTGTATCATTCTTTTCATGGCAATATAACCCTTGAGTCAAATGTTACAACCTGAAAAGTCACATCCACCCAGAGTATTTGCAGTTATGTTAGAAATAAACAGAAAACCAACAATGCATAAAGTGCAAATATTACATGGATTCTTGAAAATACCTGCCAAGTCCACCGCCAGAAGCAAGAGCTGCTGCACCAAGACACGTATAATAAAAGGGTGGAATGTAAAAGGCAAAAGTGGATATTGTAAGAGTACAAAGAATTACCAATAAATCTTTAATTTTAAAAATATAGCACTCAATATAGACTCATTTTATTTAATAAAACAATTGTTTCACAACATTAAACTCTTAATTAAATTGATAAAACTCCCATTCATCTGACTAGTAATAAATGTCAGCAACATAAGGTTAATAAATTATCTCCCCAGTTCATTCTACTCATGAAGATAGGTACAAGAAGTTCACCAAGAATGAGGGGATTTCAGATGTTCCTCTTGCCTTTCAAATAATTCTATATCCTATTTCATCTGTCCTACTGTAATATAACTTCTTGCCTTCTAGAATTATAAGAAGAGATTTCCTATATTTACTTCAATAGGCTTGGACCACTATTTAAATGACCACAAGACATCCAAATAAGATCTATACTGTGACTATTCTAAAACTTAAAATCTTGAAACTTTCTAATATCCCTGCAAGCTCCTTAGACCAACACTGTTTTTGGTCAAATCTTAAAACTCCAGAATATGAAATGTCTGTCATTCTATTTTCTGAGACATTTGGTCATGATTTGACATCTTTCTTTTTTTTTTCTTTTTTTTCCATAATTTTATTTTTCTCATTAGTTACATTTTGTTAATTCTGTATCCCAGCTGTATCCCTCATTCCCTCCCCAATCCCACCCTCCCTCCCTCATCTCCTCCCTGCCCCTTTCCAAGTCCACTAATAGGGGAGGACCTCCTCCCCTTTCATATGACTCCCTTTTGTCAGGTATTTTCAAGACTGGCTGTAAAGTCCTCCTCTGTGGCCTAACAGTACTGCTCCTCCCTTGGGAGGTGGGGAGGTCAAAGAGCCAGTCATTGAGTTCCTGTTAGAAATAGTCTTTGTTCCCCTTACTATGGGAAACCAAATGATTACTGAGCTATCATGGGTCACATCCGAGAAGAGGTTCTAGGTTTTATCCTCTCATGGACTTTGGTTGAGTGTCCATCTCAGAAAAGACCCTGTGCCCAGATACGTTTGGTCCTTGTGGAGCTCCTATCCTTTCCCCATCAGATTAACTCCCCTTCTTTCATATGATTCCCTGCACTCTGCCAAAGTTTCGGTTGTGAGTCTTAGTATCTATTTTGGAGCACTGCTAGGTAGAGTCTTTCAGATGCTTTCTGCGGTAGACTCCTGTCATACGTTCAATGCATATCCCATTTGTCTTTCTAAATGAGGATAGAACATCATACCCCGTGTCTGCTTTCTTGATTATCTTCTTTAGTTGTATAGATTTCATTATGTTTATCCTATCTTTTAGGTCTATATAAGCGAGTATATTCCATGTTTGTCTTTCTCCTTCTGGGATACTTCACTCAGAATGATCTTTTCTAGATCCCACCATTTGCCTGCAAATTTCATGATTTCCTCCTTTTTGATTGCTGAGTAGTATTCCATTATGTAAAAATACCACAATTTCTGTATCCATTCCTCTGTTGATGGACATCTGGGTTGTTTCCAGGTTCTGGCTATTACAAAAGCTGCTACAAACATGGTTGAGCAAATGTTCTTATTGTGTACTTGAGCAAATTTTGGGTATATGCCTAGCAGTGGTATAGCTGGGTCTTGAGGAAGCGCTATTCCTAATTGTCTGAGAAAGCGCCAGATTGACTTCCATCTATACTTTTCATAAGTAACCTTTCAAAAAGCATCATTGTGGTATCTATAAGAAACCAATCCAATCCCCACATTCACATCCTCTTCAACACTGAGCAACTTGATCTGAGGTGCCTTTACATAGCCATTGGGAAGAAATAGTTATGGTATATAGAGACATTTTCCATTAAATAGGGTCATTATACAATAAAGTCAATAATCAAACAAAGCCTAGGAACAGGTATGCCCTGCTCTAATTTCCCTTTCCATTCACTGACTATATCATAAGCTATCACCTTGTAAAACAATAAAAATTTTACCCTTGGGCATGCTTGAAAATAAATCTACATATATCACTGCCATGATTTTACATAGAGTAGCAACTACACAAGCTGTGACCAACTCCACATGCCAAGGGATTTAATGTGATATATGACCAGACTCATCGGACTAGACTACTTTATTATATTCTCCAGTACCAACATGGCTGTTTGTCAAAAGCTGAGGCTGTCTTAAAGCTGCCTTAATCATAGAAGCAGGAAGAAGAAACAAATTAAAACCTTTATTTAACCCAGTTCCCCTATTTCTTCACAGCCTGCCTGCATACTCCATTGTACCTCACCATTAAAGCTTTACTTATTTTACTTTAATTTGGTGACACCGTAACCCATTTATAAGATTTTTCAGTAAAGATTTCATTCATACTGTGGAAGGCTATAGTTTCTCTCTTGTAACAAAATCGTTTTATTTTCCCATCATTTATACTTACATTGTTCAGAAACAACAAATATAAATATGTCTTAGAAAAATTACAGGTACTCCCACCAGTCTTACAAAAATTACAGGCATTCCTATTCTTAACATCCTTGAACTGAATGTTCTACTGATAAGGACCTTATGTTTCTAAATAACACAATTATTGTGATATTTCTTGTCTTTTCTTAAAGTAGTATCTGCTGAATTCATACTCTGGAAATCATGTACTATGCCTGTTTTCTAATGCCTCTTCCTCAAATACAGATTCTTTTGCCTTAACCATTAATGAAGTAATTTTTTTTTGTGTGTGTGTGTGTTTGGACCATCAGTATGAATATGTGGTTGCTCTGTTCTTATGATATATTGCTTTTCTTGGTACATGAATTTCTCATTATTACACAGACTTCAGTAAATATGTATATGTTTTGTTTACATATTTGTATGAGTGGCACCGCACTTTTGAGGTTAATTTGTAAGTAACTCTCATCTCAATGCTCACTGATGTTTCATGACCTTTTCTTTTCTTGCATTCAACAGTGTAAACAAGCTTACTTCTGGCCCCTATCTAGTCTCCTTTCTAGTTACTCAGAGATTAGTCCCTCTTCTAGTATCCATTTTTTTCTCACAAATTCTTTCTTCTCTACTCTCTGTCTCTCTTTTTCTCCCACACTTCTCTTTCAAGCATACATGCACAATTTTTATAAAGTAGAAATCTCAAGGTTTTTTTTTTATTCATTTACATTTAATTAAACAACTTCAGCCAGTACAAAGGTCCCATATCTCAGAAAACATGACTATAGTTATGGCAAGACTTAGACCAGGAATCTTTCAACAAATAAAGGGATACAAATTGGAAAGGAAGAAGTCAAGATATCTTTGCTGATGATAAGAGAGTATACCTAAATGACCCTAAATATTCCACCAGGAAACTCCATCAGCTGAGAAATATTTTCAGCAAAGTAGCTCTCTTAAATAGAAATGAAAAACAGGAAAACCCCTTTCACAAAAACCTTAAATAATTGCCCAAAGTTTGACTTAGAGTCTCAGCATCTGTTTTGAGTCACTGCTGGGTAGAATCTCTCAGAGGACAACTCTGACAGGCTTCTGTCTGCAAGCTTAGCAGAGTATCTTTCATAGTCTCGGGTGTTGGCACTCTTCCATAGGGTGGGTCTTTGGTTGGGCCAAGCATTGGTTGGGCATTCCCTCTATCTCTGCTCCATCTGCCTCCCTGTACATCTTGTAGGCACAGTAAATTTTGGGTCAAAGCTTTTGTAGGTGGGTTAGTGTTTTTCTCCCTCTGCTAGGAGACTAGTCTATTCAGAGGGTGTCCACTTCAGTCTCTACGTCCTCTGCTATTAGGAGACTCTGCTTGAGTACCCATCACATACACAAATGAAAACCGTTATCTGACGCTGCTTAGTGACAACAGTCGCAAGACCTAGGGTAAAACTAAATACTACTATAAATACTAAAATAAAAAACAAACAAAAACATTTTACAATCTGCTCTGCTCATAGAACAGTAGTACCTTGCTCAGCCTTAATCAGAGAAGCTTCCTCCTACTAGAGCAGATAAGAGCAAATACAGAGACCCATGGCCAGACAATATGCAGAGTGAGAAACCTTAGAACACTCAGGTCTAAATGAGACCTCTCCATAAAAATCTCTTCCTTCGTGCTTAGAAACACTTCAAAAGAGGAAGCAGGAGAGGTATGAGGCACAGGTGATGGAGGACACTAGGAAAACAACACCTTTTAAATCAACAAGATCAATGGGCTTAATGGACTCACCAAGACTGAGGCAGCATGCACAGGACCTGAATGAATCTGTACCAGTTGGAGTCCTAGGGCTGAAAGAAGTAGAAACATGTTCTTAGCCCTAAACCAAAATCAACTTCCAGTTGGTAACCACTTGCAAATTAGCATATAGTTTCCTCAAAGGCAATCTCACAAGGGAAGGAAACTTTTTTAAATTGCTTTCTTTATTATTGTTATTTATTACAATTCACTTTTTATACTGGCTGTGGCCCCCTTCCTCATCTGCTCCCAGTCCCACCCTTTCTCCCTCTTCTGCCCTCTGTCCATCTTATACTCCACTGATAGGGGAGGTCCTCCTCCCCTACTATCTAACCCTAGACTATCAGGTCTCATCAGGACTGTCTGGATCCTCTTTCCCCGTGGTCTAGTAATGCCACCTTGTCAGGGTATGGTGATCAAAAAGCAGGCAACAGAGTTCATGTCAGTTACTTCCCCTATTCCCCATACTAGGAAACCCCCATGAAAACTGAGCTGCCCATATGTTTCATCAGAGAAGGGGGTCTAGGTCCTCTCCAGGAATGGCTGTTAGTTGATTCATCAGTCTCTGCAAGATCCCCTGAGCCCATCGTTTTTGGCTAAGTTGGTCTCTTTGTGGAGCCTCTGTCCCCTCCAGGTCAGGAATACAAGGCACATACCTAAACATAGTAAAAGCAATATACAGAAAACCTATAGCCAACATCAAACCAAATGGAGAGAAACTTAAGTCAATCCCACTGAAATCCGGAACAAAGCAAAGATATGCACTTTCTCCCTATCTCTTCAACATAGTACTATAATCCTAGCTAGAGTAATAAGACAACTGAAGGAGATCAAAGGGATACAAATAAAAAGTGAAAAAGAGGTAGAAGTCAAAGTATAACTATTTACAGATAATATGATAGTATATATAAGTGACCCAAAAATTCTACCAGAGAATTCCTTCAGCTGATAAACACCTTTAGCAAAGTGACTAAATAGAAAATTAACTTTAAAAAATTTCTGAAGCTCTCCTGTATAAAAAAGTCAAACGGGCTGGGAAAGAAATTACTAAAACAACACCCTTTACAATAGCCAAAAATAAGATAAAGTACCTTGGTGTGATGCTAACCAAGCAAGTGAAAGACCTGTAAAACTTCAAGTTTTTGAAGAAAGAAATTGAAGAAGAAATCAGAAGATGGAAAGATCTCTCATGCTCATGGATCAATAGGATTAACATAGTGAAAATGGCCATACTACCAAAAACAATTTACAGATTTAATGCAATTCCCATGAAAATACCAACACAATTTGTGACAGACAGAGAGTTGAAAGAACAACTCTCAATTTCATATGGAAAAACAACAACAACAACAACAACAAAAAAACCCAGAATTACTAAAACAATTCTGTACAACAACAGATCATCTGGAGGTATCTCCATCTCTGTACGACATCTCAAACTGTCTGACAGGGCAACACTAATAAAAATGGCATGGTACTGGCATAGAAACAGACTGGTGGTTCAATGAATTCAAATTGAAGACCCAGAAATAAACCCACACATTTCCAGATACTTGATTTTTGACAAAGAATCCAAAACCATACAATGGAAAAAAGATAGCATCTTCAACAAGTGGTGCTGCTCTAACTACATGTAGAAAAATGCAAATAGATCCATATTTATTACCCTGAACAAAAGTAAATTCCAAGTGGATCAAAAACCCCAACATAAAGCCAGACACACTAAATTTGTCAGAAGAAAAAGTGGGGAAGAGCTTTGAACTCATTGGCACAGGTGACAACTTCCTGAACAGAACACCAACAGCACAAGCTCTAAGCTCAACGATCAATAAACTGAAAAGCTTCTGTAAAGCAAACTATTTTTAAGAGTAGGTTGAATTACCAGGAATAGACGAGAAACAGAAAATAAACTCAAAGATATTGTTGGAGGTTCCTTGTCTAATTATGTCATACCAGGACTTTTTAAAAATGTTTTATCTTATTTTTATTTTATCTTATTTTACTTTATTTTATCATATTTTATTATTGACCCATAGAAGCTTGTTTCTTTTCTGAGAGAAAGGAAAGGGATGGCTACAGGTGTCAGGGAAGGTGGGGAGGAGTAGAGGGAGGGGCAACTGTGATTAGGATATATTATGTGAAAAAATAAATAAAGCCCCACTTTCAAGAAAAAGAAAAATTTAAAAATAAGATATAAGAAAAACAGCTTAACAGGTATGGTGTTTTGAATGAGATTGGGCCATAGGGGCTCATATGTTCCCATGCTCAGTCCTCAGCTGATCTGTCAGGAGGAACTAAGAACTGTGCATTGTTGGAGTAGTTGTGTCAACACTAGTTTGAGCTTTGAGGTTTCAAATCCACTGCCAGACTTGCTGTAATCTCTCTGTCTCTGTCTCTCTCTCTCTGTCTCTCTCTCTCTGTCTCTCTCTCTGCCAGAATTCTGTACATCGGAATGTAAACATTTCATGTACTTCTACTGCACCGTGACTGCCACATATTGTGAGCCCCACCATGATGAAAACGGTCTCGCCTCTGAAACTAGAAGCAATCCCCCAATTAAATGCTTTCTTTAATAAGAGTTGTGTTGGTCATGGTGTCTCTCTACAGTGACTAAGATAGTAGGTGAGGTTTTGGACTTGCAAACAATCACAGAGATAGGCGTCTGAGTAGTGATATATCAAAATATTTGTTCAGCCAATGACATATTTAAAATGTATCACTATTAACATTGCACATATTAATATTTTATACTAACATGTGAGAAATTCATTATCAATTTTGTCTTTTTAATTTTACTGCGTTTCAGAGGCTTAAGGGTGGTGGAAGCAGTAGGAAAACTGCCAGCTATGCAATCTGAAGCTAACTACCCAGCTGTCTGTCTCACTTTGTTCATCTGGAAAGTGGGGTTGGTAACTTGCCTCTCCAGTGCTGTCAGGTGTAAGAAGTTAATCTTCCATGAACAACGTTTACCAGACATGTAGAAAGCCAGCTGTTTCCTGAACTCCTGGCAAACACCTAGGAGTTCTGAAAGGGAGCTGTTGTTCTGTACTTAGGGAGGAAGTGGGAACTGAGAGTGCACCATCCCAGCTCTCACTATTCCCGGAGAAAGAGTGCCAGAACAGTTATAAAGGCATCTGACAAACATGAGAAGAAATATCTAAGAGAATCACTTTCTCCTGATCCTAGAAAAATGTGAAACATGGGAGTATGTTTGCAGACTTTCAGCCTTTCTGCTTTAAAAGATTTTATGAAAGATACATAGCCCTAGAGAGTATTATTCAAAAATTATCTGAAAGTCTTTGTTTTACAACAGCCGAGATAAGGAAACCAACAGAAATAATTATATAGATGAGGGGATAAAGTAAGACAGTAAAAAAATATAAGGAAATATTGTTTGACCATATAAAAGAAAAAAATCCATTGATATGTAAAAGCCTGGATGAAGCTGAAGGAAATTTAAGGTAAATAAAACAAGCCAGTCTGAGCGCTAGTGGTGCATGCCTTTAACTCCAGCAGTCAGGAGACAGGCAGGCTGATCTCCAAGTCCTAGGTCAGTCTGGTCAACAAAGCAAGTTCTAGGAGAGCAAGGACTACACAGAGTAACCTGTCTTGAAACAAACATACAACAACAAAACAGCAAAAAACGAAACCCAAGGCAGTCAGAGGAAGACAGTATTTCATGAATCCACATTACACACTCACAAAGTATTGCTAGTTCTAAGAGCTGGAAAAAGGGGTGACCAGGTCATACCCATCAAAGAGTATGAATGTTTGGTTAAACAGTGAACATGTTCTAATGATGCTGTATAGCATTGTAATTGCATGGTCGAACTAAGATTTGTGGAGTGTAGAACCCAGCATGTTAAATGCTGTTTCAAAAGTTAAACATAATGAATATCAAATATAAATACTTAAGCATTTCTTAAACTGAAATACTATTTTTTATCATACCTAGAAGAACATAAACATCTATTACATATAAGTCCATGTGAGATCTACTGCCGACATCTTTCTTAATTCATTTGTATTTTGTTGCTCATCCAGGAAAATGTTTACTTTTGCCATATAGGACTTTCCTGTTTCCGAAGTTTGTGGTTATATTACCTTTAAGAAAAATTTACATGTGCTCGAACTGGAATATTTCTCTTACTGTGTTGCCTAGCTTTATGCCAAGTTAACACCAAGCTAGAGTTATTCGGGCAGATGAAGCCACAATTGAGAAAATGTTTCACTAGACTGGTCTATTGGCAAGCCCGTGGTGCACTCCTTTGATTAATGATTGACGTGGGAGGGCACAGGTCTATGTGGTCAGTACTATCACGAGCTGTGGTCTGAGGCGCCATAAGAAACGAGGCAGAGCATGCCATGAGGAAGAAGCCAGTAAGCAGCACCCCCACATTTATCTGCATTCTGTGTCCATAACACTTTAATTAATGAACTGTCTTTTCTGCCAACCTATAATTATTATAAATTGATGAAAGTAATCATCTGACTGTTTTCTCCCTTGTCATTCTACTCATGAGCACATTGTTTAATGTGCCCTACCACAGAAAACAGCTCAGTAAATATTTGCAGATGAATGGCTGGCGACTTATTGAAAACACCTAGATCAAGGCTTAGCCCTATTGTCTCAAAACTGTGCAGTTATAATTTAAGACAGGCAGCATGGTGAGCTGGGACCCTTCCCTCCTGGCCCCCACCCTTAGTCTTTCTCAGTTCTTTCTGTATAGTCTTCTGGAAAATTTGGCTGTTGTAATCTAGGTTGCTGCTTCTTCACCTTGTGCCTTGATTTACAGGAAGAGAAAAAAAATGCTCTTGTTCTTAAAGAAGTCAAGATGTTCTTCTCACTGAGATTATTTTGATTTTAAGGTAAAGAAGACAAAGGAGAAAAAAAATACATTTTTACAGAAATGGTACTGAGGAGAATTCTGTACCCTGTAAAACTTCTTCAAAGTTCCAAGGATCTCTTGTGTAACAAAAGCTGACCCATCCAATGACCTTCTCTGGAATGCCAATCTGCCTGTACAAGTGTAAGGTTGTTCCTTGCTTACTGGTGCTGCAGAGAGAAGTCATCCCTACTCAGCTCTGCAATTGTCACATTCTACATTCTTGAGAACAAGCAGATGAACCTCTGGGGGTTATTTTAGACATCATTTACAAAAGATGGACTTAGAGAAATTTCAAAAAGTCAATATTAATCATTAGAGCACTTGTCAAAATGAAGCCAGTATCTTCATCTGACAAACTAAATATGAAACCTATGACTGTTACTGTAAACCAGAGTTGATTCTATTATTCCCAGCCCAATACAAGAAAATCTTGCCAGTAATGTCTAATATCCTTATCTGGAAATTAGCATTTTATTAAAAATACAGGATAGGGTCAACTTCTGTTGATTTAAATAATGAAATTACCTTCTCTTACTTAATTTAGGGAAATTTTATGTTCATTTTCTAGGGGATATTTTTGAGACTAGAAGAGACTTTTGGCCTTTTCATAAACTTCCCTAATATTTACCACCTATACTTTTTATACTTTCTCTCTTTTTGTTTTCTTTCTGTCTGTTTCCTTCTTTCCTTTCTGTCTATCTGTCTATTTATAATATACTTTAAGCTGTCAAATTTTAGCAAAACAAACGAAACACAACACAAAACAAAAAAATCATTTCCTTCTCTTTCTTTCTCTCCTCACTGTTCTCCTGTGTACTTTAAAATACCTGTCAATAAATTGCTTATGTTTTAATACCCTCTGAAGGGAGACTTGGTGTTCCCTGGGAAAACACTTCATTGTCTGCCACCAAAGAAAAGGAATAAACATTAGTAAAAGTCAAACCTCCTGAGGTTCATATGCTTCATTTAGACCAAAGCCACAACTATTTTCTAGACTGTATTTAAATCTCTTGAGCCCACAAAGCTGGGCCAAAGTCTTTCTTTTTTTTTTTTCAATGCTTTGTTAGTATCTGCAAGTAATAGACAGTTTGCTGTAGGAATTTGGCATTTGGATCTTACTGAAACAAAGATAATTCAGAAATATAAACTAAATTTAAGGAGTTAAACATACTAATTTTAGTAATTACGGAATAGACTGTTCCACTTTATTTTTCTTGCTTATCATCCAGCATTCTGGAGAACAGGCAATAAAAGATAATGAGGCTGACACTTTTACTTCCTAGAAAGCAAACTAAATTAAATAGATGATATGTTTAATACAGACTACCTGGGAGCCCAGATGTGCACCTCTTGGGGACAATAGGATGAGTTGATAGATTTCCAGGGAATGGCTGTTATCTTTGTTGCTAGGTAGACCATTTTATTTTTATGTCAGAATTGGACTAGCCACCTTTAACTCACCTATAGGAAAGACAAAGTAAAGCAAAACGAAGCTTGTGAAATACACATTTCTGGCAAAATAGAAGGGAAAACTGTGTTTCTAGCACCTGGCAAGTTATAAGCACTGAATTAATTTAAAAAAAAAGAAAGAAAAAGAAAAAGGAGAGAGGAAACACACACTCACACACTGGATTTTGAAATTACAAACGCAGCCTTGCCCTGCACAGACACCAACGCATTCCAAATTTACTACTAAAATGATTCATTTTATGAATCAAAAAAAAAAAAATGGTCATTTGGTCCTTTCACATTTCATTTGTCTAAAACTCACAGACATCATACATAAATAATTCCAAAAATAGTTTAAAACTTTTTTTAAGATTTAATATGTGATATGACCAAGTATTTAAAATTACAATATTATTTAAGGGCAGTAAATATGTATTTTTAATGATTTGCAATGAGAAATGAGAAATGTTACTCACTTAATGTAAAAGAACCGTAAATCTTGCCAGCTATAATAATGCCTGGCCTGGCAAGATATGCCCACTGGTCTTTGCTTACTTCCACAATAGATTTCAGTGTAATTCGTGGTAATAGACCAAAAGGGTTAGCATAAGAACTAACACTTGACAGACATTTATAGAATGTTCAGAAAGAAACAGGGAAGAGGAGCAGAGGACAATCCCAGCTCTGCTCTGAATAGACACCAGTGCCTTCTGAATGATTCATCATTATTTAAAACTGGGCATTTTTGTCCTTCTACATTTTTGTGACGGGGGTACCTTCTGCACTATGAAATGAGGACAGGCAAACATTTTGACGAACTGTCGGGCACACACATCTTAAAGATGCTTTTGGAAGAAGGCTCATTTGAACGGGCAGACAGCAAGTGAGTGACATCTACACAAGAGCTTTGAAAGTCAAGGCTTTTCTGCATAGTTTGTTAGAAACACTGTTATAATAACTGACAGCCATACCTAGTAAATGCACCATAGAGATGTTGTGCCAATTTATTCCATACAGAAACATTAAATATTGTTATTTTTTTTAATATGAAATATTCGGCAGCAGAAACCCATGCTGTTGTCCCTTGCTAACAAGGTAAGAACTTGGCAGCACACTCTTGTTTCTAAAAGGCACAAAAGTTACAAGTGATGAAAAACCTCTCAAGGAGCCATAAACCAGATGATTTGAAAACTGGACAGACGAAATTTTTAGAAGCACACAGGTTCCTTTTTTGTGTGAGAAAATGCCAGATTGATTTCCAAAGTGGTTGTATGCGTTCACTCCCACCAGCAATGGAGAAGGGTTCCTCTCCAGCATGTGTTGTCACAAGTTTTTGATCTTAGCCATTCTGATGAGTGTAGGATGGAATCTCAGTCTTTTTGATTTGCATTTCCTTGATGACTAAGGATGTTGAGTATTTCTTTAAATGTTTCACTGCCATTTAATATTCCTCTGTTGAGAATTCTCTGCTTATTTCTGTATCCCACTTTTAATTGGATTATTTGGATTGTTGGAGCTTAATTTCTTCAAAATATCATTCAGAGTGAGAACTGTTAGGACCAAATTAAACAATAATGATGATATGCACAGCAGATTTTATATAAAGGAGGTTTAGTAGATGGAAACAAAGATAGAGAGAGAAGGAGAGAGTGAGACATGATAGAGGGAAGGGGCACCCCGACAGAGAAAGGGGAGAGAGCAAGAGCCAAGAGCCTAGAGCCAAGAGAGCTAAGAGAGGGGCAAAGTGGCTAGTTGGTCCTTTTAAGGAGCAACATCACTACTCCTGCCAGGTATGGCTACCTGGTTTTTGACCCATGATGATATCATAGGTTGCTAGGCAATCCAGAAGCAGCCTGCCAAAATACTAACAAGAACCAGAAAGACAAGTATGAAATACACTCACTTATGCAGATATTAGTCATATATAATACAGGAAAACCATCCTACAATCCAGAGACCAAAAGAAGCTAAATAACAAGCAGGACCCTAGGGATAATGCTTAGTTTATAAGTCAGAAGGGCAAATACACCAGAAGTGGTTGAAGATATGACCTCTGAAAGAATCCACCCAGCAGGGGATCTAAGTAGATGCTAAGACTCACAGCCAATCTTTGGACAGAGCACAGAGAGTTGTAGGAAATAGTGGGGAGATAGAAGGAGCCAGAGTAGACAGGAGCTCCATAAGAAGACCAACAGAACAAAAAATCTGGTCACATGGGGCACTGCAGAGAATTATGTGCCAACCAAGAACCATGTATGGAGAGGACCTAGATCCCTTGCTCAGATGTAGCCTATAGGCAACTCAGCCTTTATGTGGGTTACCTAGTAAGGTGAGCAGGGGCTGTCTCTGACATGAACTCTGTTGCCAGCTCTTTGATCACTTCCCCTGGTGAGGGAGGCCTGCCAGACCACACAGGAAGAGGATACAGACAGTCCTAATAAAACTTGAATAGGCTGGGGTCATATGGTAGAGGAGGAGGGCTCCCCCTTTTTGAGGACTAATAAGGTGAATAAATCATAAAAACTAAATTTAAATTAAAAAGGTCCCTTTGTAAGGGACATATCTCTAAATCAGCATTCAGTGTCCACGTAAGACTATTGCAAATTAAAACATTATTGTTTGTTTGTTTCTTTTTACAAGAGACCAGGTGTCTAAAGAAGAATGCACTAAAATCTTTCAAGTCCACTGCCATATATGAAGTATTTACATATTATTCAAACACAGAAATGTTGTAGCAAGAATAAATAAATATGTCATGCTGGAAGCCAGAAAAACAATGAGTGAATTTGGGACAAAGAACTTAGATATCCTCTCTGATCAACACATGATAACTTCATTCATTTCCAAAACCCACTCTCTACTGACACAGTTTCGGTGACTTGAAAAGAGAAGTGTGTGAAGAAAAGCTTTTCAAGAGTTACTGAACTCTAATCTCCCTGCAGAAGGCAGAAATATGGGTCCAGGTACAGGAAGAGAAGACAAAGAGGGGGCCTGTACTGTTAGTGCACACTGCTCCTCTGTTAGAAATCCACTGCTCTGAGAAGGGGGCCCAAACAGTGGCAGGCAACAGAAAGGTTCAAAAAAATGCTATTGAATGCAGGCATGAATGGAATGCTTTGCTCAGAAGTGGCTTGATTGACTACTGTAACACCATTCCTTGGTGTTACCTCTCTCTCTCTCTCTCTCTCTCTCTCTCTCTCTCTCTCTCTCTCTCTCTCTTTCCTAAGATAATGCACATGACTGTATTTTCAAACACACACAGGTCCAGGTTAATGGTATAAGCAGTTGTAAAGTTAGGGGTGTTAGGATTGTGTCGGCAGGTTCATAGATCATGCCAAGCAACTGCTTCCACTTTGGAGGTTTTATTAAGGGAAGTGGGAGGAGGTCACAGAGACCCTCTCTGGGCAGGGAGAGAGGAGAGAGAGAGAGAGACAGAGAGAGACACAGAGGGAGAGACAGAATGAGAGAGGAGGTGAGGCAAGTTCTCTTATAAGGTGACCCAGAGTATGTGCAGGTGGTTTCAGATGGGCGGAGGGTTCATGGGTGGTCCTTAGGTGGACTCACAGATGCCTGATATCCTTGGGGTGTTTGTTCCTTGGGGCTGGCCTTAGAGATGCCTGCTTGTGGATCTCAACAAGGGGAAGAGTAAAAAGCTCTCTCAAACCCTTTGTACTGTTTTTCTTGTCACTGCCATCTAATCCTGAGCAAGATATATGCTGTCATTAATAAAGTAACAACATAGGCCCATTAGTAACTAAAGCCCTAGTTTGCTTAGATTTGCTTAGCTTTCTCTTCTACAATCCCATGTAAGGTGCACTATCAGTTTTCCTAGCTGTTCTCTTTATTTTTATTTTTTACAATTTATTCATTTTATATCTCGATTGCACCTTCCCCATGGAGATGAGGTCTTGTCAGGCCACAGAGGAAGAGGATCCAGCCTGTCCTGATGAGACTTGATAAGCTAGGAAAAGATGTGAGTGGAGGAGAACTCCCCCTTTCAAGGGAATAGGGGAAGAAAACAGGGGAAAAGAGGGAGGGAGGGTGAGACCTAGAGGAGATGAGGGAGGGGACTTTACATCATTTTTAAAGAAACAGAGTCACAGGGAAACAGGCAGGTGCTACAACTCACATCATGCCTTATACATTTTTTTCCACCTAAAGGAATTCCTGGTCCCCCCACAGGGTTCCTGTGTATAGAATATAAAGTTCTGACTTAATATCACTTCCCATTTACAGATACCAATGCATGGATGAGCATCTGCAAAGTCAGTCCATTTTCATTTCATGAGACCACACAAATGCCGAAAGACAGAAAGAATTTAGAGGCCCTTATGGGAGCAGTAATTTAAATTGATCCCAGAGATATTGGGAGGAAGGAGTTTGCTAAGGATGACAGCTAGCCTCTGCTCTAATTGCAAAAGCCTCTGTGAATGCCTCATTGTGGTTTTCACCTAATGGCTTATTGGAGCCATTATACTCAGGATAAGAATCCTGAGATACTGGCCTCTCGAATAGAAGCCTAGAAGGCATGTCTCCTATTGATTCACTGATGAATCAATTAATCCAAAGAGCCTGTGTTCCTTACTAAAGATATATGTGTCCGGGTTCAGGGGCTGGCGTGTTTAAAAACAAATTAGTAATAAAATTCATCCATTTTACAACCCTGCAAACCTCACTTATGGAAACAAAAACGCAAGTTCTTTGCTGCAAGAAAAGGTAGAGGTGATTTTGAGAACTTCCTTAGGAGCCTTCCTGCTCCTTCATCTGCATGTACCTTCCTGATTAGGGAATTGCTTTACAATACCCCTAATTAATGCTAATTTATGCCCATTTAGTGACCATAAAAATGTGTCACCAAATCTTAATTGCATGGGGTGGGTAGATGGATGAAAGTACTCAAAAATTAGTGTGTCATTTACTAAAGAGACCTTCAGGAACAATAAAGACCATCTGCCTTGTCAATCTCCATCTCGGGAGGCAGCACTCCACCTTAAAAACCCGAGGAGAGATAAAGCTCCCCACCAGAGCACTGACGGTCAATGTTGCCCTTGTTCATTATTTGTGTCAAACTTGGGTAGGAGGGATTTTTCAAAAGACAGCTTGCACAAATGCTGACTGCTCATTTTAAAATTAAGTTTTCCTGATAGCAGGACATTTTTATAGAACAAAGGTGACATCTATTATCCACTTTGTTCTCAAGAGTATATTTTTTCATAGGTTGTTAATTAAATAGTTCAGAAGGCAGATTCTGAAACGTATCAGGTGAGTTCCTTATTTATGTATGTCCCAGATTCCCAATATTCATGTACTTAAGTGAGAATTCCATGTCAGTAGAATTTTGCAGACCACAGCTATGCTATTTTTGGATATCACCTAAACTCTCCTTTTTATTTAACACCCTTGCCTTCACTAGCAACTGACTTCAATATATAACAAGGCACACCTGCTATGCCAAGCTTCAAGATAATTCTGGAAGCAATAAAGTGTGTCTTTGGTTCCTCGGAGCCTATGAAGGAGCCTGGCACATGGTAAGGGCTCAATAAATGGGTCTTATCATCTACGGATATGGCCTCTGTTCGGAACACCACTAGTTTCTGACAATGTGAGAGATTTTTTTTTCTAGTTGCTCTTAATAGGGAAAATAACCAATAAAAAAATCCAAATAATAATAACTATGTCAAAGATCTGGTACAACTTGCTATTATGTCACACTTCAGTTGTATAAAATTGCTAATAATAATAGAACACTCACTCTGAAAAGTTTTTATTCTTGGAAGAACTCTTAGTAATGAAAGAATCCCTCTTGGGCAACAGCTGTGCAGAGAAACCCAGCAAGTTTTATACCCATAACCCACAAGATATTTTGCTTAGGTCAAAACTTTCCAAAATACCTTCTTGTGTTCCTATTTCACCAAAATTACTAATTGCAGAACTCAGAGTGCATGGCTCAGAACCTTTTCTGAGCCTAGCTTCTACATCTTTTTTTCCCATCTGGGATGACCACGGTCAATACTGGCAAACTTTGAGTCTTCATAGGAGCTAAGCATGAAAGCCAGGGTGTTCTTTCAACCCAAGACATCACAGTGCTGCTGCATGCTGGCTTTAGGTTTGGTAATAATCTCATTACAGTTTACTTAGAAATAAACTTACTTGGATGTGGAAGCAGGCATGGAGTCCAAGAAGTAAAAGAAGGTACTAGGGCACCAAGGGCATTAAATCTCTTTGTGGGAACGATTTGCAAACAACAATGAAAAATGAAAAACATAAATTATTAAAATAAGGTATCATGGAGCCAGAGAGCTGTCTCAGTGGGTAAAGTCCTTGCTAAAGAAGCATGAGGACGGAATCCATATGCCAGCTTCCACATGAAAGCTGGGCAAGGCAACGCATCCCTGTAACCTCAGATCTGGAGGAAGGGAGCACAGATAGGCAGATCTTTGGAACTTACTTGTCAGTGATTCAAGCAAAATGGTGTGTTCCGGGTGCAGTGAGAGGCCATGCCTAACACATGTGGAGGAGAGTATAGAGGAAAATACTGGATTTCAATCTCTGGTCCCCACCAGTTGTACCATCCAGAGTACACTCATCCATACACACATGCACACACATATGTACACCACACTCACCCACACACATACCAAAAAGATAATGTGCAATATATATATATATATATATATATATATATATATATATGCACATACTTGAATAAACTTTCTACCTAAATTCTCTATCTGTATACAAATGTGTGTGTACGTGTTATATTTCAGTTCTTAGAAGATTAGAAAAGGAAAAACGTTTCCTCTGATAGCCTCAATAATATGAAAATATGAACATTGAAGCAACTTATAATAAGAAGTGATGTTGCATTTAACCTCATACTTGTCTTCCGTCACTCCCCTCAGAAGCACTAAATTGTATAGAATCAATCACATGCTTGTGTTTATGTTTAGAATATTTGTTAAACTCTACTAATGCAGAAAACTTTCTTGAAAGCCCTCAAGCTGTGTCGTTACTAATCTGTTTCTTGGAATGTCATTCCCACTAAAACCATTGCTAAAGTAGGAATGCTTGTAAAAGGCTAGGACAAAAACTGTTATTTTCTCCAAATGTCTCTGAACCAATGTCCCTTATTTGAGCTCTTTGACACCTGGGCGTTTATAAAATGTGCTCTTTTCTAACCATTTAATGTTTGAAACATACTAGCACCACCAAGTCTGTATAGAAATAAGATTAGAACTATTTTCTCCTTCTCCCGACTTGAATTAATAAAATGGCACAATTGACCACAGGGATTTTCAGGCCACTTAGCCCATTGTACTGAATCCCCGCAGTTCCATGGCAGCATCAAAGATGGCAGAGGCAGAAAATGAATAGGGTGAAACAAAACATGACCAAAGGGATCTCAAAAATAGAAGAGGAAAAGAAAACAAAAGAAAGATTTCTTTCTGCTTTTAACCAAATTCCCTTGGGCTGAGTCTTCAATGCTTTCCAAGGTCTTAGGAAGGAGGCAAGGTTACATTACTGGCATGAGGAATGCTATCCTGTGGATTTCATTACAGCGGAAGGGAAAAGGAAACCCACATCCTCCCTTTTCCATCCAGTTCAGGGTCACCTCTGCCTGTGATGTTCTGTATGCCTCAACTAAAAGACATAAACATGGCATTTTAAAGTATTTTTGTTAGTTAAGATCACAAATAGAACCTGGGACGTTAAAAAATGAACTTCATACATATTTGAGTTAGTCAACTACTCAGAGCACATTTCACTGGCTTCTCTCTTCCTCAGAAAATATTTTCTCTATACCTACGAAATATTGTTTATTTGTTCACCCATACGGTGATTTTCATTCTTTCTCATCTGACCCTAGGTCAGACAATATACTGCTTCTCATAAAAGTGAAACAGTTCTTCCTCATACATGCAGGATATAATTAAAATGCACCAAGATATGTGGCAGTGAACTTTAAAACACTCAAGCACTGGCTGCCAAGTACCAAATCTAATCTACTCATGAAGAGAGTGACAACTGGGATTTCACAGTTGCGAGCACATGGAGATTATGCCAAGATGCATGTGAGAATATGTGTAAGAAAGGAGTGATGGGGACTGAGCCTCTGAGCTGAGGCATCCAGATAACTTTCAATTTCTGGAGAAGAAATCATATCCATGCCAATATCTTTTTATGGCTTAAAGGGCATTATTTATGCACTTAGTGCCTAATGATGACATTGGTGACCACAAAGAGTCATTACTGATATATTAACTAAATTATTTTACAAAATTATCTGCTAATCACTAGAGATATTTTATGTATTGTTATAAATACTTTGAAAATGACTTTGGGGCTTCTGAAATTAAACTTTCAATGAAAAGAAACAGCACTAATTGTGTGATGTTGGAAAAAATTCAACCAGAGAAAAGAAAGCTTATAATAAAAGTAAAGGAAGGTTGTTTAAATGAGAAGCAGATGAAAGTATAAACAGGGCTGATTCACCTGACCGTGGACTTTATAGCTTCAGAGCAAAGATGGATGAATCAACAGGAAGACCAAGTTCAGATCATATCACCTGACCAGAATGTTGACAGGAAAGAGAAAAATAATGGGAACAATCAGTTAAAGTCATAGGCTACATGAAACCAAATCATTTAAAATAGCATAGCAGGACTAGACACTAGGAAGTATCCCAGGACAAAAGAAAAGAAACTATGTTTACTCACCAAACTCCTGTGCCCCTCAGTGCCTAATTCTCCCTCTCTCTTTCCCTCCCCCCACATACATACATACATGCATACATGCATACACACACCACCACCACCACCACCAACAGCAACAAAAAATAAAACAACCAAGAAATAATTAATTGCCATCTGATGTTTCAAGCTACAGCTGGTAGAAAAGGAACATGTTTTGCCTTTAGCAAACAAAATGAAAACAATAAGATTGTTAAAATATTTTAATGTGCAGATCATAGATCTCTAAACAATTTTAAATGTTAGAAAGTTCATTTTATATTAGCATAATAATATAAAATCTTGATTATGCACAAAGTAAAACGAGTTTCATCACAAATGTTATTTTTTAGTATTATTTTAGCATGTGCTTTGTGTCTGAAATAAAAGACTCAATGTTAAATTTTTGTAACAGGTAGCATTAGGTTTGAAGGGAGCATGGCAAGTTTTTACATCTCTTGTCAAACCTGTTGGCAACTTAATGTATATAAGAAAACAAAATATCACCTCTTAGATAATACTGTCAAAGAACAGCCAAAAGAGGCTTTTTGTTCCCTTTTCTAGCTCTAACTTTTCTTGGAAAGAGCATATTAAAATTACCTTTCAAGGATTTGTCCTGCTGGATTCAGGCAGGTAAAATAGAAGAGTGACACATAAATGTTGACTTACAGAGAATAGCTGATACACTGTAGTTTTTCTCTTTTACTGACCAACTACTACCACCAACAAATGTATAACAATAAAGGTATTATTGGGGTTGTAACCTCAAGCCCAGTAAAGGGTTGAGAACTTGAATCATTATGTAAGAATAGAAAAGTAGTAAGTGACTAAAATGTAGCCTGCTGTTATAAATATAGAATGTAGAAATATAGATATGTAAATATAAATATAGAAAAGATAAAATTGATCTGAACAAGTAGAGATTGACACAGAAAAAGATAAATGCCAGGGGGTATACAGGCTGTAGAATGCATGATAAATTATTGGAAGTTCATATGGCAAAAAGCCATTATGTTATGTAAAGGAAAGGCAGATGGACTACAGACTGAAAATTCTTATAGAAGATTTGATCATAATGAAGTAGCTCATAACAAAAATAATCTTTTCTTTCTTCATACCTCCCTGGATCTTTATATGCTTTGAGCTGAATTATTTCTTGATGTCCATCAAGTTATTTTTCAGGTCCAATTCTGGTAATTTCTACTTAAGCAGAAATCTGCTTCGTGCATAATGCAAATTGATTGAAGACTGATGACCTCCAAATACATTTCCAGTGTCAGAAACTTTGTCCCAAATTCCAAATATCTAAAAGCTGATACTTCTCACATATCCCTTTAAATACCACAAACCAGTACCTTGTCACTTGTTTCTTTTCTGGACTTAACAAATGATGCTATATATTTCTTGGTAGTTTTTTGTTAACAAGAAATAAACTTAGACATATTTGCACAGATAAAACTCAGAGATGCCTGGGTTTTCAGGCATGCACCTTCCTTAACAGTAGGTACAGAAAAAGGAGGGATCAGGTGTGAGGAGGATGGAGGGAGAGAGCACTGGGAGAGACTGGGGTGAGAGAGTGCATCTCCGGAAGAACTAAAAACCTAGTGCAATGGAAACACCCAGGAATCTAAGAGGGTGACCATAGCTAAGACTCCTAGTAACAGACAATATGGAGCCTAAGCTGTCCATCTTCTGTAACCAGGCAAAATTGCCAGTAGACCTACAATTTGTCCTTCCTACAAGTTTTTCTGGGATAAATGTGGCACAGAAATCTCTGGAGTGATCAACCAATGATTTGTCCAGTTTGAGACCTGTGCCATGTGAGGGATTCCACTGCTGACACTGGCTGGAGGGCCAGAACCCAGCGGCTGGATAACCCAGACACCTCTGATTGAAAATGATTCCTAATGATATTCTGCTATCCTCATATACCAGTACCCTAGCCTGATTGTCATCAGCCAGAAACTGATGGAAGCAGAGATCCACAGTCAAACATTGGAAGAGGCTGGGGAATCCTGTGGAAGAGGGAATGAAGAATCACAGGAGTCGGTGGGGTCAAGAAAAGTATAATAAAAACCAAAAAAAAAAATAATAATAACCAACCTGGGTTCATCAGAGCTCACAGAGAGCTTGCATAAAACTTCCTGGGGTCTGTGCAAATGTGCTATAGTTCTGTAGCTTGATCTTCTTGTGAGACTCCTCAACGTGGAAGTAGGAGCTGTCTCTGATGCTTTTATCTGCTTTAGAGACTGTTTCCTCCTACTGGGTTACCTAGATCAACCTCAAAATGAAGGAAGGTGCCTCATCTTACTGCAAGTTAATAAAGCATGTTTGGTTGATATCCATAGGAGGCTTGACCTTTTCTGAAGGGAAATGGAAAAAGAATGGATGGGGTGAGGACAGTGGGGAGGCATAGTCAGGTGGGACTAGGAGAAAGGAGGAAGGGAAAACTGTGATAAGAAAAGAAAAGAAAAGAAAGAAAGAGAAATAGAAAGAAAGAAATGTATTAGCATTAAAAAATAGAAAATGCATTCATCAGATTGCCTATAGGCAAAGCTGAGAGAGGTGCATTATTAATTAGTGATTGTTGTGGTCTGTCCTAGTTCATGAAGGTGTACCACCTCTGGGCAGCTGCTCCTCAGTTGTATAAGAAAGCAGTCTATGTTTAATTATATACATGTATATGTATTTAATAACTACTAATATTTGAAAGATCAAGAAAAGTTATACATGAGGGTTTGCAGAGAGGAAGAGGTATGGAAAAATAACGTAATTATATTATAATCTCAAAAAAGAAATAACAAAAAGAAAGACAAGAAAGATAAAGCAGTCTGAGCAAGCCACTGAAAGCAGGCCAGTAAACAGCATTCCCCTGTGACCTATGCTATGATTTCTGCATACAGGTTCCTGCCCAAGTCCCTACCCTTATATCCCACAGTGATAGAGTGTGACCTTAAAGTTATAAGTTAAAATAAACTATTTCCTCTACAAGTTGCTTTTGGTCATGGTGTTTTGTCACAGCAATAGAAACCCTAAATATTTACTAAACTTACCCTCTATACAATGACAGAAATCAATTTGTTATTTGTCCCAGGAAATTATTAACCATAAAAAAATCATCTGTAAGTTGCAACCTCTCTTCTCTGATAGGTGATAAAATGTGACCTAAGATCAGTTGGTATCTATTCTGCACAGTTACCTATGAAGAGGGCTAACAAAAGGAACAGAGCAAGAAAGAATAATATTGACCCAGCCAAATAGATAACCTCACAGGAAGCAGGACTTGTCATATGAAGAGTGTTGAGTAATAGCATAGGCAGTACCAGGAATCAGGCTATGAAAAAAAATAGTTGAGACTTGTAAAGCAATTCACTGCAGTCCTATAAAGTAGTAAACCAACTATTTGAGCATGGTGCAAAGCCAGTCACTCAGTAGCAATTGGTGGGTAGTGTGACATCTTCATTTTGGAAGAAGTTAAATGGACCGTAGAATGTTTGGATTTTATAAGTATGGATTTGAGAAAGGAAGAATAGGATGAATGGATACTAAATAAGAGTCAAAATGTCTTTAGGGTCTGAACTAATATGAAAATCCAAACATCAGGAAAGTATGAGAGAAAAATTTGAATATAGACTTTCCAATACCTTTGGATATAAATACAAGAGTAAAAACAATTATAACCACAATCAATTAAGACCAATATTCTGAGATGATACCAAACCCTCAATAATACTGTAGAATAACACTTAGAAAGCACAGGATGATTTATATAAAGATTATGTGAGGGCTGTTTTTCAGAAGTTGAGGGTCAAGACCGTTGAGGAATATTTATCATAAAAGAAAGATGCTAATCAAATAGTCTTCTGCATGATTTTTAGTA
This sequence comes from Meriones unguiculatus, assembly GCF_030254825.1. Lineage (NCBI taxonomy): Eukaryota > Metazoa > Chordata > Mammalia > Rodentia > Muridae > Meriones > Meriones unguiculatus. The sequence goes on along the minus strand of NC_083357.1, from coordinate 77,268,617 downwards.
TTAAATACCATGCACCGAGAAATGTTTAAACTACGAAATATAATGGGTTTTTTTGTTTACTCGTTTGCTAAAAATATAGATTTCACTTTTCAGATAACTTTCTGCATACTTGTGAGCAAGTCTATTAGAATAAATTAAAATTTTCATGTCAATATAATCTTCAGAATATGTGTGTGTGTACAACTTCCTTATGAATTCCTATATTATGATAAATTAAACGCAGCTTCCTCATAGATGGCATTACTAAACATTAACTTTTTCAGCTTAATTTATCGTCAACTGAAATTAACGTTAAACTTGATTTTACGTCTTCTAAGATGTATGTTATGGTGGTTGACTAGGTATGGCCCCCATAGTCATGTGTTTGAATGCTTGGCCTGAAGGGAGTGACAGCATCAGGTAGTGTGTCACTGTGTGGGTGGGCTTTGAGGTCTCCTACGCTCAAGCTTTGCCCAGTGTGGCACGCAGTCTCCTTTTACTGCCTGCAGATCATGATGTGGAACTCTCAGCTACATCTACAACACGTCTGCCTGCGTGCCACCGTGAATCCTGACATGATGATAATGAGTAAACCTCTCAAACAGTAGGCCAACCCAATTAAATGTGGCCATTTGTAAGAGCTACAAATGGTATGGTGTCTTTTCAGAGCAATAGAAATCCTAACTAAGACACATGTGGAACATATTAACAGTATTTTCTATAATTATGATAAAATTTTATTCCAGTGGCTGTTTCTTCATTCCAACACACCAAGAAATTTCCCAATCTGATTGCTGGGTAAATTCAAGTGTTACTCATGTTACTTATTTTTTAAATGAAATATAATGATTATGCATTTTGTATGATTATGAATATATATCAGATTTTAACTGAGTTGCTCAGTAATCATTAAGACATTTCTGAAATTTGACCATTACTCAAGTGTTCTTAAAATCCTATTAAATAGAACAAATCTCATATTTACTCTCTGTTCTTTGATAAGTATACAGACATAGCATGTTTTGTCTGTTTGCAAGCTGCTGCATATTTATTCTGCTCTCCTGATTCATTCATTATATTTTTGGTGTTAATATTGAGGTAGCCTGACTTAATCACAAAATCCTATGACCCAAAACCCATGCAAAAATCTTTATTAACTTGAATAGTTGAAATATCATTATTCACCACTTAAAAATAATATGTCCACTCTAAGTTTATTAGTAAATGTGCTAAGAATATTACTGATGGGGAAAGAACTAACTAGGCAAACTCATTTTAGTCATGGTCTAATTCTATTAGAACCACTGGACATTTTATTAGGCATCCAACTTGTCCCAATTTCATTTTATTTCTTATTGAATTATCCAAACTATTATGGTATTCCATCTGGTTTAGATTCACAAATTTGAGCCTTCATTTGTGAAATGAAATCAAATGCTTCTCTTTTCATTTCATAATGAAAACTTTACCAAGTTATAAATTTTACTTTACTAAATTAGAGAAAAATTAGAGGGGAAAAGGAGAAGGAGGAAGAGAAGTGAGGACCACAGAGAAGAGAGGAAAGAATAAAGGGGAAATACAAAAGAATGAGAGAATGGAGGGGAGACAATGGTATTCTAAACAAGGTTAGTTAAATATTTAAAGTTGGTAAATATATTAAATAAATTCACAAAATATTTATATGATGTATCCATGGAGTTGGTGGAAACACAAAAGTACTAGGTTTTGACCTAAGAGACTGGATAGATGATGGCCAGATTGATACAAGTTGGTACATTGTGGAGAAGCAAATGATGATAGTTTTGGCATGTTACAAAGGAGTCAGTTGGAACACCACAGATTTGTTCATAACTTTTAAGTTTACAGCACCTTGAAATTAACAAATGCAGTACTATGCTTGAATCCTGTATTAGCTTTATAAGAGTACTTTAAATGTTGCTGCCTCCTGATGCCCATCTGATATCTCCTTCCATATTTCATCAGTGCTAGACTGCTAGAAATGATTATGTGTCACTGCAGCCAGCAGACTGTAAGGCCTGCCTGAGTCTTCCCCTTTCCTATGCACTCCAAAAGAAACTGTAGCTATATGTTAAGGGCACCAAGAAAACCCCAATAAAAGGCCATATTAAAAGTTTTAATTTCAGAAGTTACCTAAAATTGATCCCAACTCTTGTCACAGAGATAGTGAAACTGTCACCATCTTTAGATCAAGAAGATAGCTAAAGTCTTATATTTTAATGGGAAAGATGTCTGGAATACAAAGACCATGACTGATCTGCTTGATGTTTTCGGTAACATCAATGTTCACATTTCTTTTTTTAGAAAAAAAATGTAATACATATATGTGTGTATATATATGTTCAAAAATTAAAGCATAAAAATTCAAAACAATCAAACTTTGAAAGAATTCCAAAGACAGATAGGCAGACAAGAAAAATGCTAACTCAGATCATTAAAAATAAGTGAATAAAACTCTAAAATTCAGTGACAAAGCAGTAGCTCTAACAGTATTCACAAAATTTGAATTTTAGTAGACTGCTTCAATAAATACTGACTAGTAAATATTTCAGTTAAAATTTGAAGATGGATTATAAAAATCTCAAAAGGCTAAAACTAGAGCAGGCAAAAACAAAAAGAGCTTTATAAATGATACTGAGCTGACCTGACACAGATACCATATAAAACATATTTTTTCATTCATACCAACGTAGATGAGAGACATGGAGAACAGAATTGAATCAGAGAAAGGAAATGAAAAGTTCACTACCCTGTACACAAAGGAAAATAATCTATCACCACAGTGAATCTGCAGACCTTTGGGACATGTCTGTAAATGGTACTGAGACAATTATCTGCATGTGTAACATGAAAAAGCACCGATTCCTCAAGTTTTACAAGATCTACGGAACAACATGTTATTAAACAATTACTGTGTGCTAGGTACTGCTTTGATCAAAACTTTAGTGACGAGTCTTTCCTCACACACATTGTGAATTCATCTTCTCTTCCCTTAGTGTCCTATGTCCATATCAAACAGGGTACTTAGACGGTGATTACTGTCTATTAGCTGATGTTTCTCAGCACAGCAGTGATTACCATAGTTTTTATATAGCAGTGTTCCTATACTATAAATCAGATTACATGTTCCACTAATAACTTCCCTCTTTGAAATTAAATAGCATGCTATGGCATAAAAGATTAGTAACATATAATCACGGCTCCTCATATTGTTGCAATATGTGTGCAATGCCTTGAGTGTTCTACTATTTTAAGCCACTTACAGTCATTGTTTTCACATTATCTCCCCTTCTATGAATTTATTTTAACCATTTTCTTGTCACAGGACATAGCACTACACCCAAAAATGTCTCTACACAAAAGTTACTTCTCATCTCTTTTAGATTTATTATTAATATTGTCTGCTCCACAGGGTACAGAGAGAAATGACTTCACCTGACTTTTTGTACTGTCTTGTACTTAAAAAGTAAGTTCTCTCTGGTGGAATCTCGCTGGTTATACTAACTGTACTTAAGAGGATACCCCATACTCAACAGTAGATGGCCAACACAAAATAAAATTAATGGTATTCTTGTAGACATTTCTCTATTACTTTCTCGAGTCCTTTTTTGTCTTACTGATCTTTTGTTTTTTATATTATGCTTTTTGATTTTGTGTTTTTATATATTCTCTCTCTCTCTTATGTAGATGTGTGGATATGTGTGTGTTTCTTTCCTATAGAGAGAAAAAATAAAGGTCACCACATTGTTAGAGTGGGGAGGTGTGGAGTTGTGGAGGGTCTCTCTCTCTCTCTCCCTCTTTCTCTAGCATGTGTGTGTGTGTGTGTGTGTGTGTGTGTGTGTGTGTATTTTCCAGTCTCCTAAAGAAAGAAAGACAGTTCATGAAATAGGGTCAGTGGGGATGTGGGAAGGACAGGGAGAAATTAGTGGTGAAGGAACCATGATTAAAATCTATTGTATCATTTTTTTTAATTAAAAAAACTAAAATGAAACATTTACTAGTATTGGGCATGCTGACCCTTGGGCAAGTGTAGCCCTTGGCAGGAAGGGGCTGGTACTATGATTTTGAGGTCAGCCTGCTTCATGGGCAGAGAGTTGGAAACCAGGCTGCATTATGTAGCTTTTGGGTTTTTGTTTTTTGTTTTTTTTTTCTCAAAATCAATAAAAATCTGAAATCCCCAAAGAAAAATTTCCACTTACTTTCCTACCTGTTTTCTAAAATGTGTGCGCGGGGACCAAAGCATCTTATTCAACATCAAGTTTATGGATAAACAGCTTAGATGTAATAAAAATGAAAGTAAAACTTATCAAAATGTAAAATCAGATATCACATTAACTGATTTCATTAAAATTATCCTGAATCACAGATGGTTTAGATTTGTTAACTAGTATTGCATTAAAGAACATTTTAGAAAAAATGAACATGCAAAACTCCAGGATAAAGGTATAAAGCAAATTATAATTACAGCCTTGCACATTGGCTTATGTCATGACACTGGCAAAGTCAGCAGACACACTTCTAGTCAAGAGCTGAGTCACAGGAGAACAACAGGCTTTGTTTCTATAATTATTTGAAGGGAATGGACTGGCCAATCCCAGATGTTTTATATTTGCTTGGTTTTGTCCTGACAACTACAAGTTCATGCATAATAATTTCTTATAGGTAACAGGCTTCTGTTTTGAAGACTCCATTAAATTATGACCTTGTCTCTACAGAGAGATTGAGCTTGCTAGGGACCTTACCTGTTTCTTCCTATGGGCCTAGCAGACAGCAACTGTCTTCCTCACATTCACTTGATTTCCAGGAAAAGCAACAGGCTAAATCCCATTACTGTCCTACAGTAAGGCTTATTTATTTAAATAGAACTGCTCACCTCAGACAATCCCACATAAATCCCAGATGAAAGACATGCCAATCAAGAATCAGGCCCAGAGGTCCACTCTGCCTCTGGAACTAGAACAGTTCTATAGCTAAATGAAACCCTCCGCTGCTTAAATTTGAATCAGTCTGATTTAACTTTGATTTTTTTTATTCAAAAGCGCAACATAAAAACATAAATGACAAGACAGCTCTGAGTGGCAGGGATGGATGGAGTGAGGATCACAGAAAGAAAGGAGTCTAGTCCAGTTCCTCAAAAGTCTTGAATGCCATTAAGAATTAAATCAAAGTGCTTGAACGGCATTTCTGTAGACTTCAGTGCTTCCATGAGTTGGCAGCTCAGTTTATCAAAACAGAGTGATAATGAGGCCTGCCGCCTGGGCCTGAGTGGACCATTTACTTTGGCAGTGCTCCAAGGCCACGGGATTCACCCCTAACCCAAGTCAGTAGCTGTGAAGCATGTGCTGTCAGTTCCCGAGGAAGCAGCGGGAGAGTTTGACAGAGCAGTGTAAATTCATCACTGCTCACTGAAAAGCCAGGTCAAGGTCCAGGTGTTACTGATGGCGTATGAGAGGGCGAGAGACTCATTTCGGGAGAGAAGCAGTGTTACACAGCTGAAGATTTATCAATTGCCATGTTTCCCTCACTCTTCCGCGCTAATATCGTTCTCTTTAATAATTCAACAGCTAAACGTGGGCAGAAGGTCAATTGTAGTTATGAGTAACTTGGCCTACCTAACCCAGTTCAGAGGAAGCCTGAGGTCTGACTGACCCTGAGAAAGAAAACCACCCCGATATGTAATCAACCATTGCACCGTTTTGCAAATACTTTTACGATGCTGCGACTCTGCCATAAGCGCAGCTATAATACCAGTTGAATACAGGTACATTATATAGAAATTTTCTGTTTCATTATTCTTACAGAAAGTTGCGCCTCTATTATTATTGGTTTTGTTGTTGTTAATGATGGCTTCCTTGGAGGCGTCCCTGCGACCTGAACGCCCACGTTATCTCAGGTCATTCGCATTCCATATGCCAGATTTCAAATGCAGCTGTTGGACTCTAATGAATTTATTCTTAATTTTTAAAGTTTACCGAATAATAATTAAGCAGACATAAATGAGGTATCATTTATGTTTACAGCATAGAATGATTAACTCAGGGTATAGAACAAATCTGAAGTCTGATACTTATTTTGTAAAAATTTTATTGATTTTCAGTAAAAATCATCTTAAATTTATTTAGTAATTTAAAATATACAAAATATTATTGTTTGTTATAATCATCACATTATATTTAAAAAGGACAGATAGAATGGGAGAAGGACCTCCCCTATCAGAGGACTGGAGGACGGCCCATGGGAGGAGAAGAGGGAGGGAGGGCAAGATTGGGAGGGGATCAGGGAGGAGGATACAGCTGGGTGAACAAATTGTAATAAATTTTAAAAAACATAGAAGTCATGAAACTTACCTTTTATATTCAACTGCAACTTTGCTCTTACTCTGATTTTTTTTTTCTCCAGGTCTCCCCAATCCTGTCCCCAGTAGTCATGGTTCTAGTCTTTACTTTTATTAGTTCAATGTTTCTAGATTTAATTTAGAGACATTGTGTACTGTTGAATTTTCTGTGCTTAGTTTATTTACTCAATGCTACATGCCAAAATTCACCCATATTGTTTTTAGTGACAATATGCACCTCATCCCTTATTAGAAATAAATTATATTTTGTTATGTGTATGTCACATTTCCTTTATGCATTTAATAAACTAACTTATTTCCATTTTTTGTGAATTATAAAGGATAATTCAATGAACATGAGAATGTAGATATCTTTTTGGTATACTGATACAAATTCTTTTAGATGCATATCCAGAAATGAGCATCAACCATGGTCTTTTCCACAGTTTTATTAGTGTCCATTTCTTCAGTAGGGACAGGGTTCCATTTTTTGCACACCTGATCATGCCTGGCAGTTTTTCTCTTACAGACATGAGGAGACATTTCATTGTTGTTTTAATTGCCATGTTTCTAATTAGTTAGGATTAATAATTTTCATCTATGTGTTGTTCATTTGCATATCTTCTTTTGAAGTATCTATTTCTTCAAAACAGTGGCTTTCCTCTGACAATGGCCTAAATGTAGAATGAAGCCTCCATCCAATTGGGAGTTGTCAGCCACAATTCCAAGCACTGACCACTAAGTGCCTACAAGGAAACCATGTATCAAGGATAAGAATTGAAGTGATGAAAATTACCATTATCGTGTCTTGTAATTATGAACAATTCTGAAAGAACAAACATTAAGTTATGAGCATTAATTATAAAATGATTATAAATTATAGGATAATATAGGAACAACAAAAATACTCAATGACAGATAAAATTATCATCTAATTATCTTCTAACAACTGATTTTTTCAGATAGTTGAAAATGTTTTAATAAAATAAAGATGGAGCTGGTTTCCGCCTTCCACCTTCCCGATGGGGAGTGCTCTCTGTCACGAACAACTCCACATTTGGCTAAGGCCGAGGATCTGGCTTGCTTCCATGTATGTGGACCTATCTGCATTGCCTCCGTGGCACGCCTGGGTTGGCTACCCAGAGGCTATTTAAGCTGTGGGCTGGCTATCCCCGGGGTCCGAGGATTGTTCAATTTTCCTGAATAAACTGCATAGAAAAAAAAAATAAAAATGCACAATCTAAAAAAAAAAATACCAATGGATATATTTAAATATTAAATGAATTATACTAGGAGAATATACCAAAAAAAGCAGAAACTTATTTATGCTTAGTCATCCCAACTTACTTGATTATTACAATAGAAAGCTCTTGACAAAGAAGCGCATAAGTCATAAAACAACGTCATCATTAACGAAATTATAATACCCAGGCATTAGTTTACATAGATCAAATTCTCTTAGGAAATAATGTATAGGCTTAACAAAATTCCTGATTTTTCACAGTCAGTATATCACAGTCTGGATATTGGAGAGTTTATGAGCCAATATTGCTGCAGTTTGGAAGATCCTTTTAAAAGTAGAGCTAAGAGAATTCTGGAGGAGCGAGAGGATTTTGAGTCTGGGCCAGAGCCTATGAGCACCAAACATCCCTTTATTGAGTCTAGAGGGAAGGATTAAAGCCAGATGGGTGCTGCTAAAAGCAGGTGTGCAAGAGGAGGTGCCTCTTCAGCAGTTTAGAATAAAAAGTTATTGGCCTAGGGATTCCATAGCAACATTTTTAGAACAGCAGAGCCACAGTAAAGTTAGCACTGAACTGCGTTAAGTTCATCCTTGTGAGTCCTCTATAAACCTGTGAAAGCAACCTATCACTTTGTCTGATCCCATACTTGGTAATTCTCCTGTTCCTGCTGTCCTTTCCACGAATATTAAAACGCAATTCACTCTTCCTTCAATTTGTGTAAAGATGAGACTGGGATAGAAGTGCCACAGAGCTGACAGGTCATACTTTAAATTAAGTTTCCCAAATAAGAATTTAATCTAGTTTCAATAAAAGAGTTATTAACTACTTTTAATTAGGAAAAGCAAGGCTGAACGAGGGGCACTTTCCTCAGCCTCCCAACACAAAGAGCTAATCACTAGTCTGTGATTGCAGGGCTTGTCTTCCAAGGCTGTTACACAGAAGACAGAAAATAAATCCCAGTGAGAGGATGGGCCTGTAGTGGACTTGTCTGGGCATATTCCAAAGGTTTCCTTTTGACTTGACTTGCAAAGGATTTACCATGTTATCAATAAATGAAGAGACTATTTTAAAATTGATCGAAACTTTTGACATTCACAAAATTAAATCAAGCACGACTATCCTTGACAAAGTACAAGCCTGAATATTAGCAAATCAGAAATGCAGTGACCACTTAATTTCAGTTTTTGTTTGATATGCAATAATGACTGTGCTTCTCAGATAATGGCAGACTTGATCTTAGGGTGAGCTGTGTGAAAACCAGCAACTTTTCTTTCATTCACTGTTACTTTAACTTGACTGCCTTGATAGTTCATCGTTTCTGCCTCCTTGGTAAGTAGTTCATCTTTGCCCCAGCCCCGCACCTGACCATCCTTAATGATAACTACTGCTCCTTTTCATTAAGGTCAACTTTAAAGTGACAGTTTTTGTTGGCTTTTAGCTCACAATTGAAAAAGAATATTTGAAACCTGAGAAGATTTATGCTCATGTCCATTGAATCTTCTATGAGGTGGAGACACTGAGGCTCAAGAGAGGTTGGTGGAGGTAACAGAATACTGCACTATGGAATCAATGGGCAGGGCAACACCAGGCCAGGACATGTCATTATTTTGTAGGTCATGAATACAAATGACCGTAGTTCCACAATCTACAATTTAAGAAAAAAGAATTTTCAAGTAAGAAGAAATATATTTGAATCCTTAGCAATTAGATAAGCACTTTAAACAGAGACAGGGACTATAAGCTCATGAGGATGAACAACAAACTAATTTTTGAAATAAGTTTTATTTATTAAAATATAACCTTGGTTGAAAAATATTGAAAGCTAACAATGAAACCTTCAATTAGGCATGTAATTGCAACAATAATACAATTCTATAATAATACTCAAGGTATAAAGTGTTATAAAAATTGAGATGTATGGAAAATTTGATATCAGTTGTCATAAAAAAATAGATGCTTTTCCCCCACTACTTGAAGACAATGACTTATAGAAGAACAATGAATATTCATGCTTTAAATCAATATGAAATCATTTCATCAAGATGAAATGAAGGCAAATGAAAGGAAATGACAGAAAGCATAAAAGCACAAAGTCAAATCAGACAAAGCATATCCATTTTCCTAATAGCCTTAAACTAATTTTAAAAGCCACACTGAAAACACAGATTCTCAGAGTGTGACAATAAAAAAATAAAAATAAATAAATGAATATAAAGATCTGATCCTAACCCCATGTTACACAAAATGTGAACCCAAAATAAATTGACAAATAAGCTTCATTTGCAAAACAATGAGGTGCTTAAGTGCTCATCACAATGACATTGGCAATAGTAAATTCTTCCGCTCAATTTTAATAAATCCATAGGACCCTGTGAAAAACAGGAAAGCCACTTCCACATGAAAGGATATTATTTTTTAGCCTAGAATTGAGATATCAGTTGTTACAAATGTTTCAAAAGGAGATTAAAGCATGACACAGATTGCTTTTACCTTTGCATAAGTGTATGCATTCCCATAGTTTTATCTGGGTAGTGGGACTAGGGATAATTTAAGACTACTTTCAGTATTCCACTCTTCTAGAAATGCATTTACAGGATTGCTCATTTTAACAAAAAAGCTTAAGTGAAGGCACAAACTGAACTCTGTCATTTCATGCAGTGAGAACATCTGCACATGGGATGGTTCTGCCTCTGTTCTGATGGCCATTGCTTTAGAAAAAACACTCCTTAAGATTTTTATTTTGAGGTTTATAGGTTCTGGTCTCATTTCCCGTCTTTTACATTAATGTTAGACTTAGCCACTAGAAATGAAGGAAATTGAATAAAGGTAAATTTGAAATATGCAATAGCACACACAAAACAGGTTAAGAAGAACCTTAGAAATTGCTTTGCATAAATATAAGATGGAATACGTAATTATCCTCTGCTCCTTAACGTGTGGCTTGAACTATTAAGGCCAATTGTTCCTTATACTCTTGACAAAACAGAAATGTCACTATCTCTTCTCCGAACACTAATCTAATAAACCTTTTTAACCTTAGAGTTCTTTATACCTGTACATTTTATCTTCATAAACAATGTTAGCACTTACTGCATAAAAGAAATAACAACAAAACAAAATACTAAATCTTTACCAGGCTAGAGCAAGGAAATTCTGTCCATGCGTTATTCAAAACACACAGGTGGTAATAAGAAAAGACAATTCAAATAAGGCACACACAGTGATCAAATTGAAAATCTCGTTCTTCTGCCTAAGACAATGCTGGGAATTAACAAGTTCATTTTTGTGAATGCTCAGATTTACATGAAACATGCATTTTATGGTAATCTTCTGGGAGATTTGACATTTATATGCTTGTCGTGTAGCATGAAATCTAGATCCATCACCAACATTTGCATGAATTAGGATTTCTGTTTTCTATTTCCAGTTTTGGATCCCATATACGGAAGTGATTGTTCTCACTAGCAGCACCTTCTGGCACCTGGTGTGCTCTGCCCTTCCAGCTCTGGTTCTACTCAGCTGCTTTCTCATGCAGTTTCTTTCACTTCCTCCTGATAAAAATAATTAATATAAAAAATGACCCAAATGTATCTGAGCAATTAATTTTAATGTTCAATTTTCTTTATATAATATGTATTATTGTATTAATTGGACCAGCTTGAATTATACATTGTCTTTCTAAGATCCAAAGTGGTCTGATATATGTTGGCTTATATTTAAGATACCGTGTATATTCAAATATAGAACTGAAGATGTCTACGCAGGCATGCTCATAACCATAGGCATATATCCAGCTATCCAAGCGACAAAATGTTTAGTTACAAGGGTTAAATTCTTCATTTCATGAGCTAGGAGCCAGAACATCAAGAATCATGGAGCTATTGTGTATAATAAAAAAGAAAACTGTTGGGTTCCTTTCTTCATATCATTGAACATCTATCCTAAGACTCTTTATTTTGACTTGCATGATTCTAGTGAGTATGATTTCTTAATTTACATTTCTACGATTATTAATTACTTATGCATGTCTTCACATATTTACTAGCTTCTGTGCAGGCATCCAGCGAATCGGTCCTTTTTATATTATTTCTACATCATACTGGCATTTTAATCACATTTTTACTCAGCGTTCCTCAAAAATGCTTGATATTAGTCTGATTTATATACTGCAAACAATGTATCATTTATATGAAAAAAAACTAGTCAAGCAAACATTTTTAATTAGGATGTAGTAAAGTATATCATTTAAAATCGAGTGTGTGTTCCCAGTCTTGCAAAGATGAATGCATCAATCTGAGCTTATAAAGATACACAATTTTCTTGTACAGACTTTGTAGCTTTTATGTTAGTTCATTTAATACACTTCTGTACATAATGTGAGAATTAAGTTTTTTCCATCCTTTATGCGCTAGCATGATGCTCCATGAACCAAACAAACCGCTTTGCTTTTGTTTACTATGTTGTAGTGTCTCTTTATAAGATTATGACTTTACTTTCATGTCTACTCTCTGTAATACTGAGTGGTTTGTCTGTTAATAAAGCAACACAATACACAATTTCCTTGTAACAGTCTTAATACTTGTCTTCAGGTTTAGTTAGATACATCTCACTCTATTTGTTCTTTCAAAAATATGTCCAGTAATAATGAAAAAGAAAAAAAGAGAGACTGTGAATTTGAAAGAGAGTAAGAAGAAGTACATAAAAGGGGTTGGTAAGAGGAAAGATAGGAGAGAAATTATATAATTATATTATAATTTTAAAACTAGAAATAATTTTCAAACTTTAATGGTGTTTCTTGGTCTAGCTCACTTTGGGATTTAAAAAGTCTAAGATTTTTAGTATGATTTTGCGGCATTCCTCTTCAAAACCAGCTGATAAACATGTGTCCAAACTCTTCAGCTATGGTTTTATTTTAAATCCAGCAGCAGATGTACTGTGGCTCCATTCACCCCTGTTGCTAGAAAGTCTTTTGTTATATTTGACATGAATAATGGCTGTTTATTCTAAATTAGAAATATCGCTGCCATTATACTCCCTAGCTGAGATATATTCTTTTATTCAATAGGGCTACTGAAATATTGTATTGACTGTAATACAATATTTGCATCTTTTAGATTTTTCTATGCAGATTATTATATTAGCTAAAAAAAAAAAAAAACCACTAGGCTGCTTCCTTTGCAAGCATCAACATCATTTTCTTCTGGCTTTAATTCCAGTTCCATTTTAAGCAGGCTATGGCAAACACCAAAACCTTATTCTCAACTTATATTAAAGGAGAGTTGTAATCCCTCTATTTCCAATTTATGAAGTAAATTTGAAAGTGAAATTCTCCTACTTTCATAAATGCAATCATGTGATGTTTTCCCTTTAGACCATTAGTATAATGAATTACTTTTTTCCTAATATTAAGCTAATCTTATGTGAATCATAGTAGCTCCTTGAAGAAGACATTAATTAATTAAATGGATTTAATTAGCCAAACTTATATTTAGTACATTTTACAAGTACATTCGTGATGAAATAAGCTCACTCTGTTATTGTGTGACCATCATAACTGGCTAATAAAATTTGTTTTGGATATAAGGACACTTTATGTTTTTCACATTATGTGATAACTATATATATCACATTATGTGATAACTAATGTTGAGTACATTAGTGAATAATTTTTGCATCCTTATGTTGTGTTTTTAAGATGTGAACTGTGTAAATCTGCTACATGTTTACAAAGCAGATTGGTTTTGTTTTTATTAAGCTGAAATTTAATCCATATATATATCTATATATATGGATTCTCTCTCTTACTCACACATGCACACACACATTTAAATATTTAAAAATTCTTGGCTTCTTTTTCATTTTACTAATTAGATTGGATATTACTTAAAGACTTAAAGATATGGTGTGTTGTTGGGAAGTAGTGGCCCAGGCCTTTAATCCTAGAACTCAGGAAGCAGAGGTAGGTAGATCTCTGAGCTCAAGGCTAGTCTGGTCTAGAGAGCAAGTTACAGTTTGGCCAGTCTCTCAGCAGCATGGGATGAGGAGAAATAAACAAAAAGAAAAAAAATACCATGTTTCTAAGTAAGATATAATGAATTTGTTATAGATTTTATCATGTTTGTTTGCTATATTAATGTGTGTTGTGAGTGCCAGTCTTCAGTTGGTGATCATTTTAGATAATGCATTGTTCATTCATAATGGAAGATCAAGTTCCCTTTCTGACAGACCCAAGTCCAAAATTACAATAGATACTGTAGGCGGGACAGCATTCTTTATATGTGAGTGATTCATCGTCACTATCCAACAGTACTTGATTATATTATGTGTGTTTACTTTCTCGACTCAGTCTTCCATGATATTCAACAGGAAGGCAGTTCTTCTGACCTCATTATCACAGTATCATAAGCTCTTGAAGTCAACAAACAGCTATTCTTTTTTATGTTTACACATTCTTTTTTATGTTTCAGTTTGTCTTCGGCATAATAGTTCATTTTCATTTACTTTTAAATTTTAGAATCATTTTTCAGATTTCTAGTCTTCTTTCATATATTACATACTAACTACAGTTTCCCCTTCCTTCACTCAAACCAGCCTTCCTCTACCTCTTTTCCTCCAAATTTACTCCTCCTCTGTTTCCCTCCACAAAAAAAAGAAGAAAAGAAAAACAGAGGAAGGAAAGAAAGAAAGAAAGAAAGAAAGAAAGAAAGGAATAGAGAGAAAGAAAGAAAGGAATAGAGAGAGAGAAAAAGAAAGGAATAGAGAGAAAGAAAGAAAAAAAGAAAGAAATGAATAGAGAGAGAGAGAAAGAAAGAAAGAAAGAAAGAAAGAAAGAAAGAAAAAGAAAGAAAGAAAGAAAGAAGAAAGAAAAAAGCAAGCAAGAAAGAAAAGATAAGAAAATAGCTACTGAACAGGGCATAGCAAGGTACAAAAAGACTAGGTTCAACCCCTCAGAGTAAGGCTGGACACAGCAACCCAGTATAAAAAAAAGTGTCCCAAGTAAAGACAAAATAGTCAACCACACCACACAATCCCACTATTTGGAGTCCCACAGGAACACCAAACTACAGAAACATAGGTAGATAGATTGATAGATAAATAGATACATAGATAGACAGACAGACAGATAGACAGATAGATTAATAGATAAAGATAGGTTGATAGATAAGGTGAAATAAACAAATTCTGTTATTGTCTTAGCAATGTACAATCATAATTGGCTAATAATATTTGCCTGGTATACAATGACACCTTATATTTTCAACTCATACACACACATACACACACACACACACACACACACACACACACACACATATACAGAGGACTTATCTCAAACCCACACAGGGTCCATGTTGGTCCGTTTAGTCTCAGTGAGCCCCTATGATCCCTACCTACTTGATTCTGTGGGCCATGATTTTTGTGGTGTCCAGCACCCTTTGGCTCCTACAATCCTCCCTTCCCCTTTTCTGCAGTTTTCCCCTGTCACTGCCTAGCATTTGTCTGTGAGTCTCTGTATCTGCTCCCATCAGTCGCTGGATGAGGCTTCTGTAATGGCAGTTGTGCTAGGCAGCAATTTATGAGGATAGCAGAATATCATCAGGAATCATTTTATTGACTTTTTTTTCTTGCCAGCCCTTTTTGATTCTATCCTGGGTCTTTGAACGGTCCTGCATCTGGTTCCAGGCCCTCCAGTGGTGTCAGGCATCGGCTCTTTTCCTGGAGTGGGCCCCAAATGTGGCTCAATAGGTAGAGTGCTCACCTAGCATGTGTGTGTGTGTGTGTGTGTGTGTCTGTGTGTGAGAGATTTATTTGTCAGTTTTTAACACTGTCTAATACGTGTGAGTGTGCATGTCTGTGTGTGTATCTCTGTGTGTCTGTGTGTAGAACTGGGTTGCCTCCTGCAGTCAATGACTCTAGGAGTTATTGCTACTAATGGATTTAATTCATCCATTATTGTAATTTACTAGGGATACAGAGGATAAAACTTTTGTAAAACTTACATATCATTATATATTTTGTTGATACTGATGTCATTCTTTTTAATTCCATTTGCTTGTTTCATATACTAATGAAATTAATTATTAATAGTAATCTCACTTCTGTATACATATATATTCAATTATCAAGTCTCTTAATTATTATATATTCAGTAAAATTTTCTGAACAAAGGATCATTACACTGGTCAATAAAGATATTATATAATATATCATTCTACATAGCATTTTTTTCATAAAATATGTCATTCACTACTATGGTAAAAGATATGAAGAGGAAGGATTTCTTAATCTTGTTAATGAATTAAGAGGGAATATAGTATTTTGCATTGAAGAACCATGTTAGATCTTTTTCCTTAGATGTTTCTTTTTAGCCTAAAGTTCCCTTATCAGAAGTAACTGCTGTTAGGATATCATATTATATATTTCTGCTGAGTCTTGTTAACTATATTTATCCAGCCACTAGAACAACTAAATTAATCTTTGTTGGGGGTGATGATGCTGAAAATAGAAGTGGAACTCAAAGCCTTACATATGCTAAGCAAATGCTCAGCCATTGAAATGCATCTCTAGCAATAAGAATAACAAAATAAACCTCTTATTTTGAAATAAGGTTTAAGTTACTGACTTTAAAATTGTTATTGATGCCCAGTAAAGCCTCAAGCTTATGACCTTCCAGTATACACTACCTAAGTGTCTGGAATTATAAGTGTCCACCACTATGATCAGTAAATTTTTTATTCTAATTATATGATGAATTTCAATTCTGTCTTACTGACTGTTAAATCCATTAGTTGACTGTGTCCTTGGATCAGAATTCTTCTGCAAAACAAACCACTCTATGAGTATGTATCTCATGGAAGGACTTGCCTTATATTAAATGAAGGATGAGAAGTCCTTTGGTCTACCAGTGCCTACGAAATGGAGAAACAAACATGGTGCTGTAATTCAGTTCAGTTTTTGTAGCTATATCCAGAAAGAATGAGTTGCTTTCTATGTGCAAATTGCTTAGCCCAGCTAAGCTCATGCATCTAGTAAACAATCAAATACTAGATTACCAATATACTTTCTAAATCTTTTGAAATTTTGATGAATCTAGAGAGAATCTATTGATCTGTAGCTTTTCTTATAATGTATTCTGATACATCGTCAAGACAATACTGACATAACCAAGTATGTTGGTATTCATTCATTTTTCTCTTAATCTCTGGCAAATTCTATGTGATGATTTTTTTCTACCTTAATATACAGGAGAAGTTATCAAGAAATCCTAATAGAGGCATTAATAGTTTAAGAATTTCTTTATGAGTATTGGAGTATTCATGACACTGACCCTTTAAAATTGTATTTACTTTCACTTTATGTGTGTAAGTGTTTTGCCTGAACATGTATATATGTGCTCTGTATACACCTGATACCAGTGGAGGCCAGACGAGGAGGCTGGATTCCCTGAAACTACTTAAAGATAAGTGCAAGCTCCCCTGTTGGTTCTGGGAACCAACTAAAAGAATGGAAAGTGCTCTTAACCTCTGAACCTCATGCATTAGCTTTTATTTTTCATTTGTTCTTTGAGAATATTGTACAGTGTATTTTCATCATATTCACCTTCGCTCAACAACTTTTCTCAGCTTCTCAGATCCACTTCCACTGTCCTTCCCTACCAATAGTGCCTGTGTATGCTTTTCTGTGTGTGTGTGCTCACGTTTGTGAGTATGTGTGCTTATGTGTGCATGTGTTTGAGTGTGTGTGTGTGAAGGTGTGTGTGACTGTGTGTGTGCATGTGTGTGTGTTTCCCTCATCACAGCCAATGTATGCCACTGAAATACTCTTGAAAATGTGGCCTTCCATTGAAGCATCAGTTTTAAAGGAAGCATTTCCTCATCAGTAAGTAATAGTTCCAGGGCAGGTAAGCTTAACTTAGTAAGGTTCACATTAAAGACAAAAAAAGAACTTCCAATTTTGTTCAAATTGTTTAAATCACTGACAAGCTCTTTCTAATATTTCCATACATTTTAATTCTATGTAGACTCATTTCATTCCTCTGTAAAATTGTACTTGCTCAGTAAATTTACAGGTTCTATAAGTCTATTCAACATTCCAATGAAATACACATTGTCTTTTTCCATTATCATTTCATTATTTTCTGATGTTTTATTTCGTGTTGATGTGATTCTTTCATTTTTAGATTTATATACTAGATTAAATAATATCCGCAATTTCCCCTTTAAGCTTTCAATGGAGTCTAGAAGCTTAGTTATACTGTTTCATTAGCTCTCACTTAAAAACATCTCAATCTCTACTTGCAATCTGGAGACTGGCAACCACCAGGGAACAGCAGGTGAGAACCCACCACCCCATTCCCTGGCCTGCTAGAACCTAGATGCAAAGGCACAGTCTGACCAGAGCCTTCTGAGCTCCAACTCTCCAGCATGCTCCATGCTCCATCTCCCAGGCATATCACATTTCCAGGTGCCCCATGCCCACCTGCAATCCCAGAGACTTGCAACCACCAAGGAAGAGCAGAACCCACCAGCAGAGGTGTGGTCTGCCTCTGCCATGCATGCTCCAGCACGCCAATGTGGTCCAGGCTCTATCTCCGGGGCATGCTTCATTTCCTGAACCCCATCTTCACTTGCAAACCTGGAGACTGGCAAACATCAGGGGATAGCAGAGGAGTGCTACCACCCAGAACCACCAACTCTACCTACAATCCTAGATGTCTATTACCATCAGACACCACTAAGCTTACTAACACCAGGGACAAACAGATGTCTAGAGGTCATCATGAGAACACAAGCAACAAATCCCAGGACCATATGGCATCACCAGAACCCATCTATACTACTTCAGCAATTCATGGATATCCTAACACACCTGAACTGCAAGAAAACAATCTTAAATCTGATGTTATATAAACAATTGAGGTCTCAAAAGAGGAAAATAAATCCCCCAAAGAAACATAGGAAAGTAAAGTCAAACATTTGTAGGAACTGAATAAATCCCTTAAAGAAATACAAAAAAAAAAAAAAAAATGAAAAGAAAAGAAAAGAAAAAAGAAAAAAAGTAAGTCAAAATAGAGAAGGAAATGAACAAAACTCTTCAAGACCTGAAAACAGAAATAGAAGCAATAAAGAAAACACAGTCTGAGGCAATCCTGGAGATAGAAAAGCTAGGAAAGATAACAAGAACCACAGGTGCAAGCATCACCAACAGAAGAGATAGAAGATAGAAGAGAGATAGAAGAGAGAATCTCAGGTGTAGAAGAAATTGATAAAACAAAGAAAATGTTAAATCTAAGAAGTTTCTGACAGAAAACATCCAAGAAATCTGGGACTCTATAAAAAAGACTGAACCTAAGAATCATAGAAGAAGGAGAAGAGTCTTAGTTCCAGTGCCCAGAAAATATTTTCAACAAAATCACAGAAGCTTTCCAACCTAAAGAAAGAAGTACAAGCTAATAGCCAATATCAAATTAAATGGAGGGAAAATCAAAGCAATTCTAAATCAGTGACAAGAGTGCCTACTCTCTCATATAGTAATTGAATTTCTAGCTAGAGTAATAAGACAAGTAAAGGAGATCAAGGGGATAGAAATTGAAAAGGAAGAAGCCAAAGAATCCCTATTCACAGATGATAGAGTATGCATAAGTGACCCCCTCACACACATAATTCTACCAGAGAATTCCTACAGCTGATAACCGCCTTCAGCGAAGTGTCTGGATACAAAATTAACTCACAAAAAATCAGTAACCCTCTTGTATACAAATGACAAATGGGTTAAGAAAGTAATTAAGGAAATAACACCCTTAACAACAGCCACTAATAACACAAATTATCTTGGCGTAAATATAACCAAGGAAATGAAAGACCTGTATGAAAAGAAGTTCAAGTCTCTGAAAAAAGAAACTGAAGAAGATATTAGACTATGGAAAGATCTCCCATGCTAATTGATCAGTTGGATGGATATAATAAAAATGGCCATATTACCAAAAGCAATCTATAGGTTCAATAAAATTCCCATCAAAATACCAACACAATTCTTTACAAACCTTGGAAGAACAATTTTCAACTTCATATGGAAAAACTAAAAAACCCAGCATAGCTAAAACTATCCTATATAAAAAGAGAACTTCTGATGGTATCTCCATCCCTGACTTCAAGCTGTACTACAGAGCAATAATAATAAAAACTGTATGGTACTGGCATAGAAACATACTCGTTGATCAGTGGAATCGAATAGAACATCCAGACATAAACCCACATACCCATAGACATTTGACTTTTGACAAAGAAGCCAAAACCATTCAATGGAAAAAAAAGATAGCATCTTCAACAAATGGTGCCGGTCTAACTGGATGTCTACATGCAGAAAAATGCAAATACATCCATAGTTATCACCCTGCATAAAACTAAAGTCAAAGTGGATCAAAGACCTCAACATAAAATCATAAATACTAAATTTATTAGAAGAGACAGTGGGAGTCAGCCTTAATCCCATTGGCACAGGAGACAACTTCCTAAACGGAACACCAACAGCTCAAGCTCTAACATAAACAATTAAGAAATGGGACCTCATAAAACTAAAAATCTTCTGTAAGGCAAAGGACACTGTCAATAGAATAAAACAGCAGCCTGCAGACTGTGTAAAGATCTTCACCAATCCAACACTGGACAAAGAGGTAATATCCAAAATATGTAAAGAATTAAAGAAATCAAGCAGCAACAAACCAAATAATCCAATTTAAAAATGGGTACAAAAGTAAACAGAAGATTTCAATAGAGGAATCTCTAGTAGCTGAAAAGCACTTAAAGTAATGACCAATGTCCTTAGTCATCTGGAAAATGCAAATCAAAATGAATCTGAGATTCCATTTTAGACCCATAAGAATGGCTAAGATCAAAACTCAAGTGACATCACATGCTGGCAGTGATGTGGAGAAAGGAGAACACTCATATTTTTGGTGGGAAAGAATGAACTTGTATAACCACTTTGGAAATCAATCTGGTGCTTTTTCAGAAAACTTGGAATAGCTCTACCTGTAGACTGAGCTATACCAAGTCTAGGCATACATGCAAGCAGCACCCCATCATATAATAAGGGCATTGGCTCAACTATGTTCATAGCAGCTTTATTTGTAATACTTGGAAAGTGGAAACAACCCACATGTCCCTCAACCAAAGAATGTACAATGAAACTGTGGTACATTTACACAAAGAAATATTGACCAGTTATTAAAAACAAGGAAATCATAAAATTTGTGGGCAAATTTTGGAACTAGAAAATATCATCTTGAGTGAGGTAACCCAGACCAGAAACAAACATGGTATGTACTCATTTATAGGCTGATATTAGCCATATAACACAGGATAACCATACTTCAATTCACAGAACCTAAATATCAAGGAGACCCTAAGGGAGGATGCTTAAAACTCACTCAGAAAGGGAAATAGAATAGACAGCAAAAGTAGTTGAACTGAAGGTTTAGAATAGGAGAGTGAAAACTGAGAGAAAGGAGGACAGGGAGACAGGGAGCAGGAAGACAGAGGCTTGCGAAGAGAAAGGAAATCCTGGGTTGGGGCATCTCTGGGACAAGCTAGAGGCCTACAACCGGGTAGGCTCCTGGGTAGAAATGGGTGTGACTAGCTGAAACCCCAAAAAGCCAGTTCCTGACACTATTAGCATTACTCTGCTATGTTTGCAGATGGGAGCCTAGCACAACTGTCCTCTGAGAGGCTCCACCCATCAGAGGAAGGAAACAGATGCGGAACCTCACAGCCAAACATTGGGGATGGGGGGAGCATAGGGAGCCTTGTGTAAGAGTTGGGGGGGGGGGTAGAAGGACCTGGAAGGGACAAGGGCTGCACAAGAAAACCAACAGAGCCAACTAACCTGGGCCCAGCAGAGTTGCAGAGACTGAAATATCAACCATACATATGTACCCAATTGGAAGCTTGGTCTTCATGTGGTTGCTGAGAAAGGGCAGTGGGGGCTGTCTCTGACATGGTCTTCGTTGTATGCTTTTTGATCACAACCCCCTGGAGGGTTTGCCCTGCCAAGACACTGTGAAAGAGGAAGTGCTGCTCAGGCCTGATGCAACTGGACTTGCTGAGGTGGATTAGTAAAGCAGGAGCTCTCCTTTTCTGAGAGGTAGGGAAGAGAGTTTAGGGGAAGGAGAGAGGAAGGGAGGGAAGGAACAGGGAAGAGATGAGGTTAGGGGCCATGACTGAAATGTAAAGTGAATAACTAAATGAATAAATTTTAAAATATACATTAAAAAATAAATAAATAAATAAAACATCTTACTTTCCTTACTTTAATATTCAGTACACAATTTGTAATATGCTTCTCCAACTGTGTGTGTGTGTGTGTGTGTAGATACATATTTCTAATTTATTATTACTTAGTAATATGTAAGTGCAATGGTCAATTTCAGTAATCAGCTTAAAAGCACTCAGTTTGTGTATTTAGACAGGTTTAAATAGGGAGGGAAGACCAATACTGATTGAGATAGGGACCCTCCTGTAGGCTATGCCAGACTGAATAACAAGGGGAAAAGAAGGATATCCAACAGAGCACTAGCCTTTCTCTGCTTCCTGGTCATTAGCAAGGACCAGGAACTTCTATCACTATGCCTATAGACTGCATGTCTCCTTGCTGTCAGGCAAACTAAATCTTTTTGCCTTATGTCCTTTCTTTGTAAGATATTTGTCAGCAACAGGAAAGGCAAACAATAGTAAGAGTTTACTGTTTCTTTATACTCGCTAAGATTTGTATGATGGCACAACGTTATTGCGTAGCTTGTCAAGTGTTTCGTGTGATTTGAAACTGCTATGCAGAACAAAGCCATTTGGTGCACTGAGTATAGCGGCTGGATGTCATTTTTTTCTAAATGCCTGCTAAGTTGTTTTTAAACTCTTCTGTCAAATACTGGGAGAGATATGGTGAAATCTCAAAAGCTGATTTTCTTTTTGTCTCTTTCCCCGAGTGCCATCAGTTTTTGCTTCCTCTATTTGAAGCATTCTTAGAAATGTGGTTTGAAATTAGTGTATTCACATCAGTTACGCTGTTTTTCTTGCAGCCTAGGCATCTAATTTGGATGCATGTATTTCCAATCTACTAATTATTGTCCCATTTTGATTTTTTATAAGAGGTTTGAAAACACCGGATTTTATTAAAAGGTCCATGCTGTAAGTTATATATTTATTGTTATAGTATTTTATGCCTGTCTGTTTGCTATCTTTAATCATCTTCAAAAAGACTATATATG
Organism: Meriones unguiculatus; assembly: GCF_030254825.1. NCBI lineage: Eukaryota > Metazoa > Chordata > Mammalia > Rodentia > Muridae > Meriones > Meriones unguiculatus. Next base: position 77,245,783 of record NC_083357.1, on the reverse strand, counting down.
TACATTTATTTTCTACTTTGGTTGAGTCTAGATATTAATTCATTAAGCAAACAGAAAATTTTTTCAAAGCATACATAAAAAAGATACTTAAAATCTTGATAAAGTAAAATTCTGGGAGTTTCTATTAGAACAATTCCTAGATACAGATTTTTTTGCATTATAACTTAATGCACAAAATCATTTATGTGTATGTATCTGTATGTTAGAATGCACGTCTCTACTCTGAAGCCCACTGAAGCCAAAGATTTTGTCAAATCTCCTAGTATGTTCTTGTGAGTCAACAGATATGAGTGCTGGGAACCGAACTTAGATCTTCTATAAGAAGAGTAAGTGCTCTTGACTGCTGAATCATCTAACTTCCTAACTTCCATTTCAGCTGCCTTAACGTAAACTCCAGGTTCTTTCACATGCCTAAAATATGTGGCAATCTACTGTGTACAGGGTCAGAATCTAACAATTGCTTCCCCACCTCCAAATTTCTACTTTGACATTTTTAGCTATCAGACTCCTCCTTGATCATACTTAGTTGTATATTACAGAGCATATAAGGGAAGCAAGAAATCATAGATATTCTGGGCAATTTGACTTTTAAGATATTTTATTTTATTTTTACTAATTACAGTTTATTCAGTTTGTATCCTCCCAGCTGTAGCCCCTTTCCATCCCCTCCCAATCCTACCCTCCATCCCTATTCTTCTCCTATGCCCCTCCCTGAGTCCACTGATAGGGGAGGGCCTCCTCCCCTTCCTTCTGACCCTAGTCTATCAGGTCTCATCAGGACTGGCTTCATTGTCTTCCTCTGTGGCCTGGCAAGGCTGCCCCGCCCCCTCCTCAGGTGGAGGTGATCAAAAAGCCAGACACTGAGTTCATTTCAGAGACAGTCCCTGTTCCTATTACCGGAGAGCCCTCTTGGACACTTGACTTTTGAATAATCAAGTATTTCCTCTCCTCTCCTTCCTGATTTTTAAAAAAAATGTAGCTCCTATCTAATGTTTCCACAAAGTATTTGAAAAGTGACTTAATTTGTAACTTTCCTTGTTATACTATTACAAAAAATTTCATCAAACAGTTTCCATGCTAGAACATGGAATTTAGGGAAATGTAGGACTATGCCCCTGGGCAGCAGACACTTACATTTGGCCCCATAATAAACTCTTATGCCCCTTAAGATAAGAGATACTTTCATGATGATGACAGTAAATCGACAGCTTTTATGAACCCTCCTTTCATTAGCTTGAACCCCAGTACTTGGATTAGTACTTTCAGACTGTGTTCATAGTATTACCCCTTCCATTGAAGATACTTGAAATAAAACTTCCCTTTGTCTTTGTATGCTTTGAGGCAGATTCCAACTTCTAAATACCTATCTTCTCAATCCAATGTTTGTTCTGTCTGTACTGATTTCTGGTAGCAATGCTAAAAGAAACCCCTCTCTAGCTAAAGATTTGGATGTTGCAGGTTTGCTACAGCAGCCAGAGCTCTAAGATCTTGCATCTGCAAAGTGTCATACAATTATTGCTACTCTTGTAATTGTGAAATATCATAGAATCCATAAGAAGGCACTTCATCTCCCGAATTCAATTTGTAAAATGGACCTGAAGTGAAAATACAACTTAGTCTTGCCTGACCTAATACAGAAGTGATCTTTTCCTAATTTTTTAAATGGAGGCTACTCTTCGGGATAGCTGAGATGTTATGAGAATCTTTGAATATTCTCTGTCTTCCAAATGCTGACATTCCAGTAAAAATGCTTAATCTTCCTGTAAGAAAATTAAAAAAAAATTCACATTCAAGACACTTTTTGGTACACCAAAAAGTCAGAGACAGAAGTTGAAGAGGGTCATCCTTAATGAGTGTCTGTATGACTAATCATTCACATTTGTTCCTAGCCTGGCATCATGGAGATAATATATATGGAATATATTACCCATATAAGGTGGTACGAGTTTTAGGAGGTGTATGTGCCTCAGCACATCATAAGCATCTTCAGTTGGATTCCTGACCAAAAGAAATCCTTATCAGTTCCAAAAATCAGTTCACACTGAATCCTGTACTTTCTTAGTCTCTTGAGAAGTAGTCATTTCCCTTTACCAGTATTTAGTAGTTCAAGTTCAAGTAAACAGTAAAAGAAAGAGAAAAAAGAATGAAAAAATTTCATCTAGAAAAGTCAGTGGGAAGTAGCACTGGACAGCCATATAAGGTTGCCATAATCATAACGCCAGCACTTATAGGCAGAGGCACAAGGACCTTGAGAACCAGGCCATCCCAGCCCATATGGACTTTGTTTTGAGGAAAAGGGAGGGTAAAATAGGTGCAGTTGAAGCCAGGAACCAAAGCTCTTGTGTCTATTTAATCTGTGCCTCTCTCATATATTCTATAATGTTTCGTGAAATTTCTCCATTTTCTTCTCTTCCACTCAAATACATAATCATTACAATGCTAACAAGACCATCTTAGAACACATCCTCTGTGGCGTATATTCTTCCAGATTTCTCCTTTAAATTAGTCACATAGGAGGTATAGAAGTTTAGTCTAATGGCCTGCAGGCAGAAGCCATGTGTCCTACCAGAGTAATAAACTATCCGTCTGTCTGCTTCACAGGACATCAACAACATAGAAGTAAACAAATATCTCCTAACTGGGCAGCAGACATAGAGATAAGAACTGTGTTTTGAAATTCTTGGTATCTTCTCATTGAGATCATTACAGTTTATGAGTACATTCTCAGTATTTTAAGCTAGCATGATTTATATTCCAATTTAATTGTAAATTTTCCCCAAATATAGAGTACTGTCATTTCATTTCATTACTGTCAGTTTACTTTCTGTTTCTTCTTTATGCTTACATATAGCATACACTATCTATTGTGTAAGAATTTGTAAAACAAAGGCATATTATATAAATGTCAGAAGCTATTATCGTGTACTTACTATGCAAGGCTGTACAATGCCCAGAGCCCTGAAGGGAGCATTCTCTCTCTCTCTCTCTCTCTCTCTCTCTCTCTCTCTCTCTCTCTCTCTCTCTCTCTTTGCTGCTGCCGATACATTTCTCAAATCACAATCATTTCCATGGTAACAGACTGTGATATCTAAAAGACAGTCACTCTCTTCTAATACAAGCAGAAAAGTAATTTGTCTCTGAATGTGGAAGCTGTTTAGTCAATCACAAATATTGTCAATAATTAGCAATAACGGCAAGGGAAATTCAATTACAGGCAAAGCAATTTGCTTTTTCATTCAAATGTTCTCTGTTTAATAAATCCCAGTGTGAACGTCCCTCTTTAAATTAGGAAAAAGCATGTATAACCTCAATACCTCCACTGAGGGTTGTAGGATTACATGAAGCTGCAGTCTTTGGCTAAATGTTTAGGGGTTTATCATAAAACAACTGCTGTAGGTATATTGGAATGACAGATATGGATAGCAATTGAGATAATTAAATGTATTCTATCTTTATTTTAATTTTCTTCAGCTGTAAAACTTGTGTTGCTAGTTTAATGGGTTTCAGTGTACGCTATGTAAATTTAAATACAATCGTACACATGCTATAACTGTTATCAAAACAGGTTGGGCCATCTCCATTTCATTTTCAAATGGTTTTTAACCTTCTGGAAAAATCCAACAAATGTTTTACTAGAAAAGAGCTGAGAGAACTCATCTCATTTTGGTTCCTGTCAGTTGGGTTTAATTTTTGCAGTAGGTACCATTTTAGTGAAAACAGTAGATAGTAGAAATGCAAAGAATTTATGATCAGGAACCATGGCATCTGGAGAAAGAACTCAAGATGTTCACCCTTCAGTAAACTCATTAAAGTGATGAGAATAAAATAATTCGATTTGGGCAACCTGGGAAAATTTGCCTTAAGGTCAAAGTTTATCAGCTGGTAAGAACTCTTCATTATATATTGCAATGTCTCTCTTCTCAAAATAAGTCATAGTCCTAAAAATGGCCGTTCTGCCCACTGACTTGTTACTTGGAACAGAAGCATTGGATGTGCAAATTACATCACTAACAGAGCTGAGATTTCATAGTATTGAGAAAAACAGATTCTATAACATTCTTCTCTGAAGTGTAAACTCCAATATTTTCACTCCATTCATTTCAGGATATCATATTTCCAGCTGATTAACTATATATGAATATTAGTCATTGGTTTGTGGTCACAATACAGGCAATTTTCAGAGATGTGATCTGTACAGACTAAGGTATTTTCACATATTTACCTTTGTTATTGTATATTATATCTGTCTCAACAAGTATGGTGATTGTTTTCAAGGGTAGAAAAATGTTACTGAAAAATTAATTATGTAGTTTACAGTGCTTCTTATACAATATAAAAATACAGGATCAGTAAAAGCTGCCAGCAGATGGCTTGTTTTCCCCATTGAGAGAAGTGAAATCCAGTCCTTTATTCCTTAGGACTGGGCTGTAATCTGTGACTTGCTTGAGTAATGCCAGATAGAACGAATGTGATTCTTTAAAGTTTATGAAACTTAGCCATAAATAATATTGTATCTTCTACCTACATATCTTGAAACACCCTTTCACATGTTTCCCTTTACTACCAAGCTTTATGGGTTTAATAGATGTACTTTCTTTCAGCCTGTAGTAATGATTAACAGTCTCTGTTTAATTTCTTTTCTTCTGCATTCTAAATTCATAACTATAAATAGTTAGAAACCTTCCTTTACTAGACAAATAAAAGGGTTTAGAACATACATAAAAGTCTCTTAATGAATTTTATAAGTCATATGAGAGAGAGAGAGAGACAGACAGACCTTGGAACACAAAGCTATGAATGGAGTGTTTTCATCAAATTCCACCCCACAATGCTCAGGAAAAGAAACTGAAAAAGAGAAAGCAAAAAAAATGTAAAAGCCAGAGGGAATGGAGGATACCAGGAGAACAAGGCCCACTGAATCAACAGAGCAAGTCTCATATAAACTCAGAGACTGAAGCAGCAGGCACCAGGACAACAAAGGTCTATCCCAGGTCCTCTGTGTATAGATCATAGCTTTCAGCCTAATATTTTTTAATATCTTTTTCTTTTTTTATTAAATTTTTAGTTTTTCATATTAATTACAGTTTATTCACTTTGTATCCCAGCTGTAGTCTCCTTCCTCATTCCCTCCCAATCCCACCTTTCCTCCCTCATCTTCTCCCATGCCCCTCTCCAAGTCCATTGATAGGGGAGGTCCTCCTCCCCTCCCATCTGACGCTAGCCTATCGGAACTCTTCAGGACTGTCAGCCTAGTATTTTTATGGACTTGCTGAACATGCAAACGAGTTAGTCTCTAATTTTTCTGCCTTCATTTTTCTCTCTTTTGGTATGCTTCATTCAACTTTAATGTGATGGTTTTATTTTATTATATTTTATTTTGTTACGTTTTGTTGTTATCTCATTAAAGCTTGTTCTTCTCCAATTAGAGATAGGAAGGGAGTAGATCCAGATGAAAGCAGAGATGGGGAGGAGCTAGGAGAAGTAGATGGAGAAGAAGCTGTAATTAGAATGTATTTTAAGGAAGTAATCTCTTCAATAAAAGAGGGAAAAAGAAAAATACATTTATGTAAGGTTAAATTTTGTTTGATTAAATATTTACAGTAATAAGTATTGCAGTAGAATGATGGGCTCTGTCCTTTTAGATAACACATACATATAAAATATCAAAACTATCAAAATGTGTTACAGTTTACAATAAAGTCAAGGTAGACAATAGCTTAAAACCATAAAACGAAAACCAAACAAGACCAAAATGTAAAACTCTGAACTTCAGAGATGGTAGGAATGGAAGATTTTTTTTTTTAATTTTTATTACAATTTATTCACTTTGTATCCCTGCTACAGCCTTCTCCCTCATCTCCTTCCAGTCCCACCCACCCTGCCTCTTCTCCCCCTATGCCCTTTCCCTAGTCCTCCTCCCCTTCCATCTGACCCTAGCCTATCAGGTTTCATCAAGACTGGCTGCATCAACTTCCTCTGTGACCTGGGAAGGCTGTACCCCCATGGGGAGGTGATCTAAGAGCCTACTACTGAGTTCTTGTCATAGACATGAACTTGGTCCCCGTACTAGTGAACCTACTTGCAAACTGTGGGCTTCCTCGGACAAAGGGTCCAAGTCCTCTCTCTTCATGGTCCTTGGTTGAAGTATTGGTCTCTGCAGGGCCCCCCTGGGGCCAGGATTTTTGGCTCTGTTGTTCTCTTTGTAGAGTTCCTGTCCCCTCCAGGCCTTTCTATCTCTCTCTTCTTTCATAAGTTTTCCGGCATTCTGCCCAAAGTTTGGCTATGAGTCTCAGTAACTCCTTTGATACCCTGGTGGATAAAGTCTTTCAGAGGTCCTCTGTGGAAGGCTCCTGATCTTTTCTGTCTTCTACTTCTCATGGCTACCCTGTTTGTCCTTCTGAATGAGGATTAAGTCTCTTCGCTAGGGTCCTCCTTGTTGTTTAGCTTTTTTAGGACTATAGATTTTAGTATGTTTATCCTATGTTATATGGCTAACAACTTATAAGTGAGTATATACCATATGTGTCTTTCTGCTTCTAGGTTTCCTCACTCAGGATGATCTTTTCTAGATTCCACTATTTGTCTGCAAAATTACGTGACTTCCTTGTTTTTAATTGCTGAAAGCATTGTGTTACATACTGACACCAAATTTTGTATGTGCATTTGCCAACCTAACGACTTAGAGGATTACAGTGTTGAAGACAGAAACATATTTTTTTAACATAGCATGGCAAATAAGAACACTGAGATGTTTAAATGAAGCAAAGAAATAGAAAAAATAATACAAAAAACATAAGCAGAGGAAGTAATGTCAACCATGTTGTAACCATAGAAAATAGCTCTCTCAAAGAAGTATTATTTGTATATAAAGCATCCTACATTATTCCAGGCAATAAAAAAAAAATGAGCCAAACACAGTCACAAAAACAATCATTCTGAGTTCATCACAGAGTAAAATCATAGTTCCGCATATACATGAGCCTCTTAGGTTGTCAGAGAAGAGACGAAAAATATAGAAATTGAGGACAAAGTGATGCACAATCAATCTTAGTTTGTTTGATTACCATAGGCAAGACGTTGACCAAACTTTAAAAACTTCATGCAATTCAATATTAATTAGTACCTTCAAATAAAGACAACACTTTTATTAATTGGTGTTATTAACTTTATTGGAAAATAATTATACTAATTATTACTAGCTATATTAATTTAGAATTAATATGTACCTGAGATGGGTTGGTGCCTATGGAGAATTAGTTCCCTTTCTTTCCTTTTAAAGGGCAGAAACTACCTCCAACCATGAATTAAGCTAATGGGGATATGAACAGTTTTTAATCCTGAAGAAATTAAATAGAAAATATGTCTAAATTTTCAAATCACATTCTACTGGCTTTTTCTGTTTGTTTATGTGTAAAATGGAAAATAAAAACAGCATTCCATCTAGTATGCATTTTTCTTCATGATTTTAATGAAAGTGTGACTGATGTTTTCCTCTTTTAAGCAAATTCCATGACTTTGGGAGGCATTAGGAAATATCCTTTCCTTGGTAAAAAGGGAGCAAACACATTTTCAGAGAAGGGGACTTGACTACATAACAGAAATGAGAAACATTGTTTTGAGATAGAATATCCAGACGGAAAGTGAATACAGCTTTACAGAGATCAACAAGTGGAATTAAAACAGAGGTAAAAACAAAGTGGTTTTCATTCATTCTTATAAAGTTAAAGAACTGAATATGCTGTTAGAAATTGTAATACTAGATATATAATTGATTACTTTGTTGTTTAAACACAAGTAGGAATTTGCTTTCTAAAATCAAGACTTATTTCATAATTAATCAATTTACCCCTTTTCCTTAAGCAACAAAGGGTACTGCTTCAAGATTCATCGGTGGCTCCAAAACTGTGCAGCTAGGTGACACCCTGGATACAAGTGAATGAGAAATTTTCAGGGTGGAAAGTAAAAACACCCCCTAAATGTTCCTCTGTTTGATGGCATATCACATTATGTAGAAATGACAAAACCTCTGATTACAAGGCAATGGTAGAAAACTAGCTCCTATTCAGCTGCATGCTCCCCTTTGATGTTAGTTGAATACCTTCTCAGTTCTGCAGTTATGCTTCTAAGAACTACTGAAGTCAAACAGAAGAGTAAACTGTTAGATACTGTCTGCATTGACTTTTAATACTGCATTGTCAGTGACCAACACTGATGATGACGACTGTCACATGTCTGCTTAGAATTAGAATCAAATCACTGTCCCCAAACACTGTGTTCACCTTTCCCCTCGTAAAATTACATAACTAATATTCCGTCTGCTGTAGTAGGAAAATGAAAATCAGTTTCTTGGTAACATGCATGTGTTAGGTAATTAGAATGAAGAACATTTTTTTTTCTTGTAAGTCCTCAACAAGAAGCTATTTCTCTAAAAATTACTGTCCAGTATTACGTCGTTTTGACAGGTATATACCTGACGTTGGAGAACCCTGTGTTGCTCTGTTAATGAAGCCAAATGTCTAGAGGATTCTATCCGATGCTGAAGTGCCACTACCGTCCAGTCAATATTGGAGCAGATGGACCTAGTGTCAAGGTGGGCATGCAGCAGTAACAGCAACACGGCAAATGAACGTGCTATAGAGAGTGAAGGCAAGCAAGCAAAGGGAAAAGTACTCCCTGCCATCTCCCTTCTGTCTGTGCCACCAACAAAGGTGCTGCCCACATTTAAGGTGCGACTTCACACTCCACACATTTTGACAATGAAAATCACTCCCAAAAGTGCCCGGCGGCTTACGTTTCCGTTGAGAGCAAAGTTAACTCAATAACGGATAGCAATCATCAAACATGGAAGAAAAATGGACTTGGGACCTGGCATAGTCTTTCCCCTCATGAACTCGCTGAAGCTGTGGTTTCTCACACAGAATCCACACATACTTAAGCCTGTAAACATTTTGCCAATGAAGGCAGAGTGGCTCATGAGGCTCTACACTCCCAAGAAATCAATTAACGCTTGCTAGGGAGGGGGTGTCACTTCTTCAGTGGCATAGGCACTGATAAATTGTGAGTGGTTAGCAATTAACTACCTCCCATGCTCATGAACAAAAGCCTAACTAAATTCAATAATTTGGTAGACACACACATGAGACAATTTGGGAAGAAAAACAGGTTTCAAAAATTAGATAGGGGCTTGAGACAGGTTCAAAGGGGGATTAAAATAACAAAAACTTTGTTTTATGTCCATATGACACTGTCAAAGTTTTTCTTTTTTAAAGAGTGTTGAAACTTTGCCAAGAGTTATTTATAGAACAAAAGAGCCCTTGTCAAGCGCACCATCTGAACTTCATTAACCTATACAGTCCTACTAACCATCTTCAGGGGTCAAGTTGTTTATTCATGCAAGGACTGCTGCAGTACCTAACATAAGTCACACAATAAGAACACTTTCCTTCCTTTTTTTTTCTTGTGTATTTTATTTTAAAGATGCATAAAGTGAGGAAATGAAGTCTTATTAAATTTATGAAAAGTCTGTGTTTGCATTTGAAGAAGCAGCCTTTCATCTTCTGAGAATAAATAATTGTTTTATTATTTTGTTCCAAGCATCATGTGTGGCCATCTTAAGAGACAGTTCATTAACTAAGTCTGAAGCAAATCAAAACTGAAAGACAAAGAAGCAAATTTTTTACAACTTTATTATGTGATCAAATCAAATCAATTCTGAAAAAAATCTACTTTAATTTGAGTACACATAAGTGTGTGTATACATACTTTATTGATTAACTTGCTTGAGTTATGTGTAAAAGCAGTTCACTGGGAACCACTGCTGTCTGAAAGACCTGTCAGTAGTGGAGTAAACATTCCATACAGTTGATCTGTAGGTGACAAACTGATATTTTAACATTAACTGGAAATATTTTAAATTTAGTATTTAAATATTTCCTTACTATAGGAAAAAGATATAAAGTGCATTATAAAAATATGTCTATGCAGACAACCTTGAGTTGTCAAAATCTGCAACTCACAGACAACTCAACAAATAAGGAAAGATGGAAAGGTTCTTGAATTTTGAGGTACAAAACTTGGATAGCAGTACAAGTAGATGGCAAATATTAATACCATAAATAGTGTTTACACTGGCATTTCCATGAGTACTGAATGAAGCAAGTTCATTTGGGTAAATCTCTAGTTTAAAGCTTAATTCGTTTTATATTTACTGACAAAAATAGTAGAACATGGATTGAAAGATTTTGAGTCAAGTGCCCACCTCATCCATACTGAACACTGACATCTATCTACCTATAATTTCCAAAGTGGGTCCTACAGCTATTAAAAACAATGAATCTTACTGTCTAATAATTTGAATTTTCTTTCTTCCATGTAAGGTATGTCATGTTGGAGTACACGGAGGACCGAAGCCCTTATGGCCACGCCTGTGCTATTACACTGGAGAGGCCTGAAGACAGCAAAACTTTTCTCTGTAATCTTTCCATATAGCATCGAGCCACTATGCTTTTTCTGTTAGCTTTCTGCTCAGGGAACAATTCTAAATAGCCTAGATCTTTGCTAAGTCTCACCCACAGTATCTTATTTAAACCACTGTTTTCTGTAAGTTCAAAAACTGAATCTTTCTTTTCCTCATAATTCTAAAAGCATCGATCCAAGTAAAACAGCAACTGCTACTAAAATCTACAAACACCATGTTCCTATATAACCTTGGTGTGTAAGTTTAGTCTTTACTTGGGTGACAAAATGGTTAAATTTTTTGGAGTGGAGAAGCCTTAAAAAAAAGAATTAATTTGCTGAAGTCTCCAAGGTAAATCTATTTCAAAGTCTCAGGCATGAATGGGTGAGTCCTGCTTTTTGCTTTCAGCTATTAACAAGGATCTTCAAACTACACTGACTTAGCTGCAATTCTTAACAGTAAACCCACTGCTGTTAGTTTCCTGGGTTGTAGATAGTGAGGGGCATCCCAGCAGGCATAGCATGATGTGAACTTTGAAGCTTGGAAATACAAAGAGTTAACCAGAGCTGCCCACAGATCTCCATAATGCAGGGAATATGGTGCTTTTCCGCATCTAGGATAACTTTACATACACACATGAAGACAAACACACACACAAAGCCACAGATACACAAAGACAGACACACAGACATGACACACAGATACACATATACAAACACAACACACACACACACACACACAGAGACACATACACAGACATACACACACACACAACAAATATCTTCAGTTTTTCTAGGTTTTTCAAGAACATAATGAGTGGCAGCATTTTCAGATCAGACTAAGCCCTTTTCTTTCTTTGTAGAAACCATAGGACATGAACTTGGAATAAAATGTTTCACAAAATGAGCTTATAATCTACAAGACATCTTCGGAGCCTTACAAAGTGAATGTTGTGATAATCCTTTACAAAAATGATTAAAGGAAAGATACACTAATATCACTGCTGATATAACTGAGAAAAGCATTTGAATTTGTCCCCCAAAGTTTTTGGAACATTTAGGGAAATGATGAACAAATATTTAGGCCGGGAAAATATCTGCCAAGGTAAATGTCTTACAGTGAAAAGGGTATTGAAATTCTGTCCCGAATACAATGCGTTGCCAAATGACAGTATCAAAAGGGAAGAGTTATATAAAACAAAGCAAAGGTTCACGATTAGTTTGCAGACGATGCAGGCAGGACTAAAGGAAAAGAAAATAAATGCCTGAACATCTTAATGTAAATAGAAATTTAAAAATCTGGGCTCACTCTATAGTACCCACTTTACAAAATATAAACATATAACAAGAATGAATAATTTAATAGAGGGAGACAAGAGAGGACAGGAGCTGCCTGGAGAGGTAAATTCCAAGCTTCAGCTAAGTGTTCTTTCCAGACTATTTTCTTTGGAAGTATTTTATGCCAAAAAAAAAAAAAAAAAAAAGAAAAAAAAATTGCTCCCAGGCTCACCTCAGGAGGGGCATTGACATGCTGAAAGCTTTTACCTAAACCAATAAATGAAATTCCCTGATTAGCTCCAAGCCCCACGGACTTGGTAACTTTCCCTGTTAATTAACAGACAGAGAAGGGGAAGAAAGTAGAGGGCAAAGCAGCATAGTGTGGGTCCAGGGGTATCTCTGTTAAAGCCTCAAATAACGACATTCAAAGAAGAAGTTGATTTATAGTCTGTCTTTCCTATATGATTTGTTGAGACCCACAGAATTTATCTTTAAACATGCTATTACTGATCAATTACCTATATATATGTGTGTGTGTATATATATATGTATATATATTGAGCTTGCTTATGAATAGATGCCTAGTATGGATCTTTTACACATATACATTCAGAACGTTAACTGATAAGTATAAATATTTATGACACATTTCTAAATTCTATTTAGGGAAATGTTACAGTTTCACTTTGAAAATTGTGATGCTGATACTTCTAGGAGATTGCAAACATATTTCCTTATAGAAATCAGCCTCATGTATTTGTGCTATTGAGATGAAAGGAGACCACAACAATTTCCCTTCCTGCTCAGAAATTAATGTGATGACTGGATTTTAAAGAAGGAAAGATGCGTTAAAATGCTTTTTTTTTTTTTTTTTTTTTTTTTTTTTTTTTCAATGCAGTTTATTCAGGAACATTGAACAATCCTCGGACCCCGGGGAAAGCCAGCCCACAGCTTAAATAGCCTCTGGGTAGCCAACCCAGGCGTGCCACGGGGGCAATGCAGATAGGTCCACATACATGGAAGCAAGCCAGATCCTCAGCCTTAGCCAAATGTGGAGTTGTTCCTGACAGAGAGCACTCACCATCGGGAAGGTGGAAGGCAGAAACCAGCTCCATCTTTAAGGTATAGCATTCTGCAGCTCTCTACAGTTCCCCCTTTTTGTTTTAGACGCATCAGGCAAGAGTAGAGGTCTGATCTCTGATATTAGAAATAAATTGGGACTTTGTACAGATGTTCATTTAGGTGTCATCCACCCAAAGAGCATCGGACCCGTCCGATACCTTTTTCTCAGAGGCGGGACCTGGGGCATCAACCCGCATGCAATCAGACATGCTCTTCTCTGGGTCCAAAGCGGCTGACCCTGAGTGCAGTGCTTAGCCTCGCATCCTGAGCGTATCATTTTAGCTTTTTATGGTATCCAACCATGCTTATTAACTGAACCAGAACTCTCTGACACAGGTAATTTTCCCTCTGTAAACAACTGATCTATTTGGATAAGAAAATGTCATATCTGAGCACAAAATAACACCTGGAGTGGGGCTAGAGGGAAGATTGGCTGCAGGGATTCTAGATGAATTTCAAAGTAACAAATCAGCCACTGGCAAGAACCACACTGGAGAGTATAATATAAATATGCTGAGGTGATGGTCTAGCATGGAGATGTTGAAACCAACATTATCTAAATCTAACATGTTTTCAGGATCAGCCATGTTTGTGTTTTCTGTGACTCTTTAGAATTAAAACAGCAAATTCCATCCACTCTAATCACACACACACACACACACACACACACACACACACACACAAATAGTTAAACACTTAAATAGTTAGGAAAAACCAATCTGATTTACCTAGGGATCAGAAATTAAACTCCAGCTTCTGATTCTAATATAAACTATGCATATTTTGAAATTTACCTGATAACTAGGAATAATATCTTAGAAAATATTCACTGAACATGACACTTAGAGAAAAGAAATAAAAATATAAAATTACTTAAGTATCGTTAACATGAAACAAAGTTCCTTTCCTCATAAATACAAAGTCTAATAAAACAAAATCACCTAAATCCACACCCATATGTTAAATGTGAGGACACAATAAATAAATTGAGAATTTAAAGCAAAAGTTCTGTAATAGTTAAGAGAAGTAGAAAATATGAGTGATCAGCAGAGAGGCTTGGGAGTGTGATGAAAAGCTACTGAATTCTCAAAGTGAATTAATGAACCTGCAAAGAGCATATTTCACTTAACAATTCATTCTTTTAATTGGTTAATACTTATTGAGCAAATTAACTTGAGAAATATTAAATGAGTTAGGGATAAAAATTTAACAAATAAAATTCTACCCTTCATGGATCTTGTGATCTAGAGGGAGAAGAAAGACTTCAAGCTAGGAAATCTATGTGAAATAGTGTGAAATGATTATAAATGCTTTTACGTTGTGTAGATAGAGTTGAAAAAGGTAGATTAGGTCAAGTAATATCTGACTACACATATGAATTTTTCTTTTGTATAAATATCCTGCTAATGCCTCATTTACATAGCTACCTAAATTAGACTTTTAAAAGTTTTAAGATTTTAGGGGATAGCAATAGGATAGTTTGTATTATATGATCTACACTAATTCTGATTGTAGGAGTTGAGAATGATAGCCCACCGGGATGAAAAGTAACCCAGGATGAAAAGTCAACAGCTGTCCTAAATAAAATAAGACATGCTAATTAAATGAGTATGTGTGCGTTCATAGCAATGAAGTTAAAGATGGTGTTGAAAGCCTATAAAAGGAGAACAATAATCATTTTGTATTTTTAATGGAGATTACACAATCAATTGAGTGGTGCCAAAATTTTCTGTCTTTCTAGACTAAGTAGATATTCATAAAGAGCATATAAAGAAGTCTCATGAATTAGTGGAACTTTTTTTCACAGATAATCATCATAATCATCTTCCTACTATTTCTCAAATGTCTAACTGCATGAAGTGCTGGGCTGAATGCAGTGCAAAGCAAATTAAAAGTCGCTGCACCTGTTCCATCTAACATGCATTATAATTTGCAGATATTGTTAGTGTGTTCACCATTTCACCTTAATCAACGTGTGTAATTTGTCTTTAAGGCCTAAGACATTACATCTGTGATTCGCAAGTCTAATCACCTTGAACCTCATTTTTAACAGTTCCTATTAGGCCATCTGAAAGTCTTTTAAGAGGCCATAATATGAAACGAAAGCTTAAAACTTTATTATGCATAACATCTGGGGTTGGGACTTACTTATCAGAATTTTTCTTACTGAGCAAACATGTGTTTGTCTTCAGGGCTAAAGGCATTTCCATTTGTAAATACTAAAATGCTAAACAACAAGCCACCTTTTTTTTTTTTTTGGAAGACTACCCTTTGGTTTCTGGGACTTATTCAAATAAATGTTTGCATACTAATGCTTAACAAAGGCCTATTAAGTGTTGTGCCACTATGAACATCACTGTCAAAACCCTCTATCACCAAATAATGTACGTGGTTTTTGTTGTTACCACACACTCTAATTTATACCATGTTTCATTTTTGTAATGCAAAATAAATGTTTTAGAAATATTTGAATTTTATTGACATGTGAATGAAAATTAATTGCTTTACAACAAAATAAAACTGCCAATACATTCATCTTATAGTTCACAGAAAGCTATAATAATCTCCTGTTATATTTCCTGTTATGGGTTAAATTTTATTTACATGATATTCGTAAGTTTAAGCTTTAGCACCTGATGTGTAAAGAAAGACAATGTTTTATAAAGGCAATTTAGGTAAAGATCACGAAGGTGAAGGTGTAAGCCAAAGAAACCTATCAGATGAAGGGTCACAAGAGATGTGTGCACAGAGAAAGATCTGGTCAGTACTAAACAAAAGCTGTCCATCACCAAAGCAAGACAAGAGGTGTTAGCGAAAGTAGCCATGCCAGCACCTAGGTCTTAGATTTGTAAGTCTCCAGAACTGTGAAAATGCACATATTTCTGCTGTTCTAGAGACTGTGTCCTTTGTTATAATACCTTAACAAATGAATTAATCATCCAAATGATAAACATTGCCATGTGCTTTGTTTGATGTCATTAATCCAATTGACTCATGAAAAAAGAAAGATAATGAAAACGAATTATTCCAAGATGAAGAGCCAATTATAGCCTACGGTAGTACTCATAGCAGTTCAATCTGAGTTTCAACTCTGGTGTATATCTGGAATCTTAGGAGGTTGTTACAGATGATTGCTGCAAATTTGAACACAGCCTGAACCACATTATGAGTTCAAGGCCAGCCGGGATCCATAGCAGAAGCTTATGTCAAGACAGAGAAACACAAAAACCCAACTTCTATGTTAGGGGTATGGCAATGAGCATATCTGATTTTCAAGAAACACACCAAATAAACTCAAACAAAATATATCAGTTTTATCACCAAGCACTCTTTAACTAAGGTCTTTTTATCCATGTCAATAATAATTTCATAATTCAATAACTAAAGAGTAAAAATTACTGAAGAATGTCTAACTCTATAGAATGTTATTTTAAAAGAAGATGAGAAATATGATGATCAGGCTGGAAAACCAAGGATTTCTTTAGAGCTATCCTATTTTATAGAGCACTGTATTAGAATCAACTAGTATCTGTGTTGTGCATTGGTTATTCTGTTTTTAATAATAAATATACATTAGTTACATTTTCAAGTGACCTTTAACATATGAAACACTAAAGAGTTAAGAAGCCTTACCTAGATATGGTTTTATACATATATACTCGTGTCATTATAAGCCAAAATTTATATAAGCTATTAGGAGACAATTCTTACAATTGTAAGAGAATGAAGAAAACACTGTAATTCTTTTAAAATATTTTTAAATTGTTTTAAAAGTTTTTATTGCACACATATATAATCATATTTTCCTAAATATAACATTTTCAGTCAATATTCCTAAACATATATTTCCAGTTGAAAGAGATCAGAGAAGGGTAAATGGGAGATTTTGGAGGGTAGAAAAAAAGAGGGGAAATGATGTTACTGCATTATCTCAAATAAAAATGAACAGTGTATTTTTATTGACTAATTAATAATTTGAAAAATTGTGTGTATGTTTGCTGGCTGTCTCTATGTATTGTACAACACATGTATGCAGTGCCTACAGAAGCATGTATGAAGAGGCAATTGTTCTTTCCATTTCCCTCTTCTTTCATAAGATTCCCTGCACTTTGCAGGAAGTTTGGCTATGAGTCTCAGCATCTTTGATTCCCTGCTCTGTAAAGTCTTTCAGAGGCCTTCTGTGGTAGGTTCCTGTCCTGTTCCCTAACAGAACCAAGAAATCTGGGCAGAGGGGTCTTTTCTGAGACTGATACTCCAACCAAGGACCATGTATGTGAGAGGTCCAAAATTTGAAATTTAATTCTTGGGGCAACATGACTGTGGTCCTGGGTACAAGTTTAGACAAAGAAGCAAACAATTTGAGAAAGACCCACTCTGCAGCAGAAAAGTAACTAGGCTTGCCATTGAGAAATGCCATTGCCTGGCAACCCACCCAGATAGCCCCTAGCTGGTGACCAACATCATATAGCCCTGCTACTAAGAAAAATCACAAGATGGCTAATCAGTCCCCCTCCCTAACTGGAGCAGATACCCTCCAGATGGACAGGCCAGTACCATTACAGCCTTGGTGCCTAAAATAAATCAAGGCTTGGAAATTCCCACTTGTGGTTTGCCCTTTAAAAACTGTGTTCCATTGTCACAGTAAATTCTACCGGAGTGGACGCAGGACTAGCCACAGGATTATCAACATGGATTGCTGCAACCATGAATCATCTGAAGGAATGGGCGGGCATGGGAGTGTTAGCAGGCCTTCTGGTGTTGGTCTCCTTGGTTGGCCTGTGGTATATATGCAAGATTAGAGTCTCACAACAGTGTGATGCAGCCATGATCATTCAGGCCTTTACAGCCATTGAAGCAGGACATTCTCCCCAAGCATGGTTGGATACCATAAAAAGCTAAAATGATACGCTCAGGATGCGAGGCTAAGCACTGCACTCAGGGTCAGCTGCTTTGGACCCAGAGAAGAGCATGTCTGATTGCATGCGGGTTGATGCCCCAGGTCCCGCCTCTGAGAAAAAGGTATCAGACGGGTCTGATGCTCTTTGGGTGGATGACACCTAAATGAACATCTGTACAAAGTCCCAATTTATTTCTAATATCAGAGATCAGACCTCTACTCTTGCCTGATGCGTCTAAAACAAAAAGGGGGAACTGTAGAGAGCTGCGGAATGCTATGCCTTAAAGATGGAGCTGGTTTCTGCCTTCCACCTTCCCGATGGTGAGTGCTCTCTGTCATGAACAATTCCACATTTGGCTAAGGCTGAGGATCTGGCTTGCTTCCATGTATGTGGACCTATCTGCATTGCCCCCGTGGCACGCCTGGGTTGGCTACCCAGAGGCTATTTAAGCTGTGGGCTGGCTTTCCCCGGGGTCCGAGGATTGTTCAATGTTCCTGAATAAACTGCATTGAAAAAAAAAAATAGGCATGGTAATTAAAGTCAGAAAAAATCAAGATTAAAAATAGTTCCAAGTTTGTCAATAAATATGCAAGTCATGTTAATGAAAAAAAAAAAAAAAAAAAAAAAACTGTGTTCCCCCAGACCTCAGTGCTGCATACCTCTCTGTTTCTACAGAGAACTTGTGACTAGCTCTCAAGCTTGTATTAAACCCTCATGTGTTTGCAGCATAGTTGATTCCTGGTGGTCTTTGGTGGGGGAGTGTCTCATGAACTGGGCATAACACATGGAGATAACCAAGAACCCCTGCACAGATGTAGCCCATGGTAGGTCAGTATCCAAATGGGTTCCTTAGTTCCCTAAGAGGAACCGGGACTATCTCTGACATGAACTAAGTGTCTGACTCTTTGATAACCTGCCCCTGATGGGAGAGCATCCTTACCAGGCCACAGAGGAAGACAGTGCAGCCACTCCTGATGAGACCTGACAGACTAGGATCAGATGCAAGAGGAAGGGGATCTCCCTTATCAGTGGACTTGGAGAGGAATATGTGAGGAGATGAGGGAGGTAGGGTGGGATTGGGAGGGAATGAGGGAGGAGGCAAAAAAAGAGGCAATTGGATCTCATGGAACTGATGTTGGTGCTTGGAACTGAACAATGTCTTCTGAAAGTTCTCTTGCACACTGAGCCATTTCTCTAGCTCCCTAAAGTTACAGAGTATATGATTGCTGATATCATTGCAGCAATTAAACAATAAGGATATCTAAATGCATATTTTATTTATTTCTGAGTTCTTTTTGTTTGCTAATAATTATAACATAATGCATAAATTCATTATTATTGTAAATAATACTAAAATGATGATATGAAGCTTAATCTTGACATTGTCAATCTATATGAGCACATTCAGATCCAGGGAGCTAGATGTTCCAAATGTTAGGAAAAACATACGTCAACATGACCACTGTAACATTCCACATGACACTTTCTTTTTCTGCTGACTTGGATGCACCTTTTTTTCCTACAAAAGGGAACAATGTAAACATTTAAAAACATTTAAGTCTGATTAAACCTATAATGGTCAGCCTTGACAAAATAATTTGGATTGCTATTACTTTACAGAAAGTTGGGGACATTGCTTAAAGCATTTGCAATGTACATAAAATATCTCTCTTAATTTGTCCCAATAGCTATCTATTAGAGATTGTTTTGCAACTTTGGTCCTATATACACAACACAAAGACACACTGACTTCTCTACACCTACAGAAGGTAATTTCAGCTGACTGATACAGCTATAAATAAAGAGGACAAATTCTTCCCATTAACACCTCACCATATGGAAGAAGCTTACCTCTAAAGATAAATAAAGGCAGAAAGTTATTTATCTCAACACCTCCACACTTCTGGATTCTCTCAAAGGACCTTGTATGGGCAAATTATGTCTTTACCCTCTCTGATGGCATGAAGGATGCAACCTGTTACTGATATGCTCAGTGCCTTTTTTACAACAAAGCTTAGCTTTCTATACTATATGATTGAAGAATTTGCATGATACTCATTTAAATATAAACTGTGAGTAGAATTCTATGGCTAAGAAAAATAAACTAGTAACTGAAATCTGTGTCCTATTTTTACCTTGGTTCTCATTTTGGCTATATGTCCCAATTACCTTGCAAATGTCTGTGGCCCGAGGATTTGAATTTTAATAATTATATGGCCACAGGACTGAATTCTCATCAGGGGAATGCAAGCAGATATTATATTGCTGCCTGAAGGTCTGTGTCACATAATTTTTCTGTGTCCACTAACCATGATATCCACTTTCCAGTGTCCATGGAAAGTGTTTTAGAAGCAGACATAGAAAACATTCTTTGACAAGCCAGAGCATCTACCGGTCAGCCGTTCTCAAAGAGTACATGACTAAAATAAAGAAGAAATTAACTACTTCATAGGTTCCCTTGTCCTCTTGACGAACTATTCGAGCTAGTATTTGCTTTGGGGATTGTTTCTATTTGAGTTTACTTAAGCAACATTTGTAGGAACTTTTGCACCTACATTAAAATGTCTATTTAAATGGTAACTAGGTTAATAAATTTGGCTCTCTCTTTGATGAAATTGTGACTAATAAATATGCAATTGAACTGATAGTTGCACAAATCATAAAAATACCAACTGAAAATAAAACATAGACACCCTAAATGAAGTCTAGAGTAAAATATCCCAGGAGTTTTGTATGTTTTCATTATTTATTAATGAATGACATGCATACTTATTAAAATTATATCCACATACTGTTATTGTTAGCTTAGTTCATATCTCAGTAGGTAATATGCATTGACAGTACTTGTGCATTCATATGTTCAAAACCAGGCTTTATAAATTTGAATTTTGAAACTTTTTGTCAGGAGTAAGCTCTGAAAATAATTCATTTCATTTTTCCTTGTAACATACCAATTAATTGGCACGAGTTATAAAGAAATGGTGAGTACTACCACTTCCTCATTATCATTGTTATCTGAAATTTTCTTTTAAGAAATTTTCAAGCCCTTTGTTCATTTTGTTAGGTGACTTCACTAAAATAAAGATTATAATCAACAAATTCACTTGAAGGATTATATGAAAATTGCAGTGGGTAGCAATACAGTGAGATAAAAATGAAAGAGTAAGTTTAATGGTGTCAATCATTCTTCATTAAAAATATATCCATGTCACACAGGAACCTTCTCCTACTGTGTGACAGGTGACTGTCTTACCAAAGAAGCTTTGAGAATGGCAGATTTATCAATATATTCAAGCTTAAATTTGTTTCACAGATTTTAGAGGCAAAATTATATGAATAGTTTAGTATTCTGTTACTGTGAGAATTTGGATGACCTTCCCCTCAACCCCTCCACCAGCCTAAAGTCCTGGTTTCTTTGTCTATTTGGTACCTGAACAAACTAAAAAAAAAAAAAAAAAAGAAAGAAAGAAAGAAAAAGAAAAACAAGAGGAGGCCTCAGCTTATTTCCTTTTCAGTTCTGTGTTGCAAAGCACATAAATTTCAGTCTCAGAAATGGTTCCCTTTTACACCCTGTTTTTTCTCTACCTCATTTCTAGAACCTTTAAGTTGTCTGGAAGGAACAGCATCAGGATGATAGTATCCTTAAGGTCTGCAATGAAAATCTAAATCCTGGATCAACCTGAGTGTTTTAGTGGTATTCATCTCAATCCATTTGAACTGATTTCTATTTCAAGTCCAGGGCAACAGTTCTGCCTGGATGTCAGACCCTTTGTATCAAAATGACCTGTATCAGCTATTCTGAAGTCTGTCTGAAACCACTCAATCCCTGCCCAAGCTTATCTTTCAGAGAACATTTACCAAAAAATACCTGGTCCTAACAAATATATCTCAGAACTTTTTAAAAAATATATAATCACACTGAGTCCAATGAAATAGGGAGCAGAACATAGGTTTGTTTGTAACAATAGTAATTATAGAAAAAAGGCCTTGCACTTGAGGGGGAATAAAGGGCTGGACATATGAACATGGGAAGGATGGAAGGGAAAGGTGTTAGAGGAAGGAAAGAGAATAATGGATGATGTAATTATTTAATGGAAAGTTAAAAATTTAAGAATGAACAAAAACAAACCTAGATTCTTTATTGCCAGAAGGTCTCAGCTTGACAGCCATGTTCTCTCATCATATGGGGGAAAAAATGGCAAACTGGCAGCAATTTGCAGGTCTGCACTGGAAATCTATGCTATTTTATGTCCCATAGCATGTCCACCTTAACCATAAGGAACTCAAATTGAGAGTTCAAAAACAAAAGTGAAGCATTTGGAAAACAAGAGCAGACAGCTGAAATGCCTCTCTTTTTTTTCTTTCCAGGACTGTAATTAATTACATTCTCAAAACAATAGCAGACAGTTTCCGTTAAAGTTAAGTGAGTTTCACACTGTTGTCGCAAACACCACAATAATGTCCCATTTTATTTGTGGTAAAGGCACAGTCTTTACAATGGCCTGTTGCCTCACTCCATTATTGTCCTCATCCCCAACTGTCTCACTTAATCTACTCTGGCCACAGAAGCTGCTGAAATGCACCTCAAATGGGATGGGCATTAGTCTTATGGGTATTCACACTGGCTTACTTATTCTCTCTTAAATTCTAATTTTTACTTAAAAATTAACATGGTTAAATATATTTTTTCTTTAGTTTGTCACTGTTCCCCACACTTGGGATTCATCACATAGATCAATAAATCTGAAACCAGGCATAGGAGAGTGCTGTTCAGGGTAGTGGGGACCAAGGGTATCACCAGAGTTACCCAGTTGTGGATTCAGAAGATTGCAACACCAATCTGGCACTGAAGCCAGTTCTGCCGAGACAATAATTGAACAGCGGTGCTGGTAACAAACCACATTTTGATTGGATTTGAGGACCGCCCACAGGAACAAATATATACCTGGTACTGTCGAACTGTGGGAAAAACCTATGGTCGGAAGTCACAGGCCCTAGAGCAGAATATCATGTAGCTTTTGAACTAAACAAATATGTAGTCTGACTGCCTTCTTACTATTTATATGTACTCCCCAGATTAGCACTTCTGACTGTCTTGACCACAAAATATGCTTTCTGCAGTTGGCAAGGGTTACACAGAGACTTACAGCTCAGAAAGATCATAAAAGATGGAGGGTAGAAAGGAGCTCTTTCTGGTTTTCTGGTTATGCCAAAGTGATATCATGAACACACAAAGAAGCAGCTATGCTACAGGAGACCTGTGTTAGCACATGCACACATGTGAGCAGGCACAAACACACAAACACACAAACACACACACACACACTCAGCATAAAAGTCATAGAAGAATTCTTTGGAAAGAAGAGATTCAATGGGAAAAGAAGGGATAAGTTTGGGTAGCAGGTGATTTTTATATTCCCAATATACAAACTTATCCAAAATTAAAATAAAAATTATTTTAAAAATCAAATCTCTTTAATTACCTCCCCCTGAGGGGGAAGCAGCCTTACCAAGCCACAGAAGACGACAATGCAGCCACTCCTGATGTGATCTGATAGACTAAGATCAGAAGGAAGAAGAGGAGGATGTCCCCTATCAGTGGATTTGGGGAGGGGCATGTGTGAAGAAGGGGGAGGGAAGGTGAGACCGGGAGGGGAGGAGGGAGGGCTTATGGGGGGACACAAAGTGAATAAAGTGTAATTAATAAAATAAATAAATAAAGTTCCCACCATTTGCCTGAAAATTTCATGATTCTTTTGATTTTAATAGCTGAGTAGTATTCCATTGTGTAAATGTGCCACAATTTCTATATCCATTCCTCCAATAAGGGACATCTACGTTGTTTCCATCTTCTGGCTACTACACATAGAGCTGCTATGAACATAGTTGAGCAAAAGTCCTTGTTGTGTACTTGAGCATCTTTTGGATATATGCCTAAGATTGTTATAGCTGGATCAGAAGTAGCCCATAGACTCAGTCTCCAAGTGGGTTTCCTAATAAGGTGAGCAAAGTTCCTAATAAGGGACTTTGTGTGACATGAACTCAGTGGCTGGTTCTTTGATCACCTCCCCCTGGGTGGGGGGAGGGTGCAGCCTTGCCATGCCACAGAGGAAGACAATGCAGCCATTCCTGATGAGACCTGATAGGCTAAATAAGGTCAAAAAGAAAGGGAGGAAGACCTCACCTATCAGTGGAGTAGGGAAGGGGCATTGGAGGAGAAGAGGGAGGGAGGGTGAGATTGGGAGGAGATGAGGGAGGAGGACACAGCAGGGATACAAATTGAATAAATCGTAAATAATAATAATAATTTAAAAAGTCAAGTCTATTATTTCTTCAAAAGTTCTCTATAATGCATTTCAATATTTGCAAGTATAGAGAGAAAAACCAAACAAATGTACTTTATATCAACCAGAATGTATACACTAATCTATGTAACTAAGTCTTTCGTACTTGTCTTCTTTAACCTTGTCCTATTATAAGAAATATAGTTAGACTTCTGAGTCAATAGGTATTCACTCCTTTTTAGTAAAGGGTTCCACTGGTCATAACTGGACATTGTCAAACTATCTTCTCAGTTATTGCAAACTCTTTCAACACAGTTGTTCTTACATTTGGCCTGAAGAACTTGTGTAACTAGGCTAGCCCATGACTCCTTGACTCTTTTGTACTACTAGATGAGAAATGGCGGAAGAGTATCACATGGTCCTGACATGTTTCACAGCTCACATGCCCTTTAGAAGATGCTTTCAGAAAAGAAATGTTGTAATGTATTTTACAGTATCTTTATTGGAGCAGTTGAACTCTTAGCTGAAATATCACTAAGCCAACGTACGAGGTGACAAAGGAGAATTCAAACAGCATGAAGTACAAGCACTGTTTCCTACTAAAAACAAAGACACATGTGCACATGGTACATGCTTTATCACAAAAGAGTCACTTTAAGATGGGTAAGATAATTTCACTTCAAATACTTTTCAACGAAGAGAAGCATTTTCTTTGTTATGCTTGCACACAGCATAGGAAACTGCATATGGGGATATTTTTGTGAGAACACAGAAAATCTATATTTTGAATGATTGTTCATCTCTAAGATCAATTTGCTGTAAATTTTCCTTGCATGGGCTAGGTATGATTGAATTGGTCTTGTTCTAGAAATATACAGCTTCATTTATTTCCTGAACTCTGTCTATAGTGATTTGCATTCTATTGTTCTTGCGGTTAGCTGACACTTACCCTAATATAATCATGTCCCTTTAGTTTTGTTCTATTTCTTTTCTTACTTCCTCTTAATTACCCCTTTTGTACCTCTAGTCTATGGTCTCTGTTTCTCTAATACATAAAGGTACCAGTTTCACAACCCCCAAAGCTTGTCAAGTTAAAGATTAATGAGCAGAATATACCTAGAGGCTTTGGAAAGGTTAAGCATAATTACAAATGGGTATTTTATGCAATGCTGGAGATGTGCAAGCTGTTTTTAAAAAAGGACAAGAAAAAAGGTAAGGAAACTTAGGGGATCCATGTCAACTATTGTATCTCAGGCAAAAAGGTCTCCTTTAAAGGGGAAATTAACATACTAACAGAAAAATGATTTTAATTTCTGCTCTTTGTTTTATTCACAGTTAGAACATACACATTAACTTGCAATAGGTATTAAGACTACCTTGACTTTTAATTCTAGTTTTATTTCTATGTTATTAAAAATTGCTTTGTATGCTTAAAGTTAAAAAAAGCAGTATGGTTTGAAATGAATACAATAGCTAAAGACAATTGTAAAAAGTAAATAGAATCACATTTGGAGCATGAATGTGTAGTTTCCACTTAAGGTTTTATGATTCCCCATGAAAAGATTGTCTCTCCAAGACAAAAATAACAGGAAGATTCTGTAGCGGCTCACTTACACAATTATTGTAAAATATAAGTTGAACATCTGGCCATCTAAGCACCGTGGGGCTAGTATTAGGATTATAGTAATTAAAAGAAATCCATCCAGTGTTTTACTAATTATAAAGTGTTACCAGGGTTAAAATGTTCATGCTTGAAAGTCAGAAAGCTGTTGACCTAATTGGAGGTGTTTATCTCAAAATGTTTCAGAATAAGGGAATATGTTTGAGTTAACTTTTCTCAAAAGTTAAAAAAAATAAATAAATAAAGAATATTGGTCCCTAAATGTGTGTTACTAAGCAAGCCTTAAATCCAAGAAGATAGCTGTTGGCTCCTGCTCAGTATGGCCACCTATTGTACCCTTAGGTTTACTGTGTCATCATTGCTGTGGTTCATCGGATTCATAGCTAATTAGGTTTCTTTGTTGGTTTCTTTCTCCTCTGAAGACTGCATTGTGCCTTCTAGTATTATGAAATACAGTCTTCAGAAAGGAGGTTTTCAGTTCAGAACAAGCTGGGATCCTCTGGATCTTGTATCCAAATTATATGGTATCTTTAGCCCTAGAGACTGACTTTCAACTTTTGGTAGGCAACCAAGAGTAACCACAATAGCCTATGTTTTGGAAAATCTAGGAAAACCCTGACCAACCACTCATAACAGAGTATTTCAAGTCTGCTGTAAGGGTTTTTTATTACTTAGACTCTTGGGGAGAGGATTATCAACCCAGAAAAGAAACTTTAATTTAAAGGACATATATACATTTACAGATTTTGGAAACCTAGCCCACCATCCAAGTATAATGAAGTCATGGATCTTTGAGAACTTGCATATTTACTAACACAGAATAATCCCTGACTACATTCTAGTTATGTATCTTTATGCCCATATAAGGCTAATTCATCATTAAAGTAGTATATCCTTAAAACACAACCACAACAGATGAAAATACATAGAACAAGTGTCTATTTGGTGCCCAATCTCAACTGATACATCTACCACAATACTCCTGTACCTAAATTTAAGAGATCAGAGTAGGATAGTGGGGCATAAGGAACACAACAAAGAAAAGAAAATCAAAGTTTGCTGAGATTTTTGTTTCCTAGAAGTTTCAGAAAACTTATTCAATAGGAAGTGGTTAGCCCTGAAATCAGATAAATACAAGTGATGTATGAGATGAACAGGTTTATATAGTTAGCAACACCTACCTGCCTATGTATCTGTCTATCTATAGATAGAAAGATAGTGGTGGTGGTGGTGGTGGTGGTGGGGTGTGTGTGTGTGTGTGTGTGTGTGTGTGTGTACAGAAAAAAAATTAAAGAAGCAGAAGCCATTAGATTGAGAAAAAGCAAAGGGGAAAATTGGAAGAATTTGAGGGATGAAAGAAAAGAAAGAAGGTAAATGATTTAATGGTCTTTTAAGTTTTAAAAAATAAAAAAACAATTTATTCATGCTCATACCAAATGAGGAACCTTTGCTTGTCCACATAATTATCCCTTGGTTCTATTCAAAGACATTGCAATGATGTTTTCATACATATAATTTTTCTTTCCTCAATGATTTTCATCAATATATGTTCATTTTTATCCAGCTTAAAAGAAAAATACATATACATAGGCTGCTCAGTTTCCAAGTGGGTACCCTAGTAAGGGGATCAGGACCTGTCCCTGACACAAACTCAGTGTCCAGCTCTTTAATCACCTCTCCTTGGGAGGGGCAGCCTTGCCATGCCATAGATGAAGAAGATGCAGCCAGTCCTAATGAGACCTGAAAGGCTAGGGTGAGATAGAATGGGAGGAGGACATCCCCTATCAGGGGACTAGGAAAAGGGCATAGGGGGAGAAAAGGAAGGTGGGTGGGACTGGGAGGAGAGGAGGGAGGGGGTTACAGCCAGGATACAAAATGAATACATTGAAATAGATAGATAGATAGATAGATAGATAGATAGATAGATAGATAGATGAAAGAAATAAGCTGTTGTTACAAATGTTTTGATAAAAAATATTCATGTTAATAAAAAATTAAACTCAACTGATAAACCAGCAAAACTTTCCCA
This sequence comes from Meriones unguiculatus, assembly GCF_030254825.1. Taxonomy (NCBI): domain Eukaryota; kingdom Metazoa; phylum Chordata; class Mammalia; order Rodentia; family Muridae; genus Meriones; species Meriones unguiculatus. The sequence continues at coordinate 77,218,096 of NC_083357.1, read as the reverse complement.
TAAAATTGTAATTAATATGAGATTTACAAGCCATATGGTCTGCATTCCAACTGATCATCTCCACCATTTCAATAAGAACCAACCCTAGACAAAACATGTGTCTATTATCTAATAAAATTTTATTTATCCACACAGGTGTTCGTCTGAATTTAGCATGTGAGTCTTTTTTTATTGTTTAATAAATTTCAAATTAATTAATTTATTTATTCACTTTACATCCTAGTATTGGCCCCCTTCCTCTTCTCCCAGTTCCACCCTCCTTCTCCCACCCCTCCCCTATTCCTCAGAGAAGGGAAACTCCCCTACCCAACCCACACCAGTTCATGAAGTTGAATGAAGACTGATTTTGTTCCCTTCCCTTGTGACCTGGTAAGGTGGTCTCATCAGGGGGAAGTGATCAAAAAGCAGGCAATAGAGTCCTTGTCAGAGATAGCCCTCCTCCCTGCTCGATTTACTACTGGAACCACGTGAAGCCTGAGCTGCCCGTAGGCTACATTTATGTAAAGGACCTAGGTCCAGCCCAAGTATGGTGATTGCTTGGTGCTTCAGACAATACAGGCCCCCCTGGGCCCTGCTTAGCTGGCTCTGTTGGTCTTCTTGTGGAGCTCTTGTGACATCTTGGTCCATTTTATCCTCCCCCCACCCACTTTTCCACTATACTCCCTATTCTTTGTCCAATGTGAGTCTCAGCATCTGTTTTGAACCATTGCTGTGTGGAGCCTCTCAGAGGACAGCTCTGATAGGCTCCTGTCTGCAAGCATAGCAGAGTACCATTAATAGTGTCAGGTTGGCTCTCTTCCATGGGATGGGTCTTGGGTTGAGCCAGACATTGGATGGACATTTCTTCAATCTCTGCTCTATCCGTTCTTTGTCCCTGTAGGTCTAATAGGCCGGGTAAGTTTTGTATTGAAGGTTTTGTAGGCGGGTTCTTGTTCTACTCTCTCCACTGGAGTCTTGTCTCGTTAGAGGGTGTTCTCTTCAGTCCCCATGGCCCCTGCTACTGGGAATCTCAAGAAGAGTATCTCTCATATCCTCTTTTAGGCCTTTTCTGAGTTAAGTCTCCAGTTTGTCACAGAAATCCCCCCTCCCCCACAGTTTATTTTTTCTTTGTCCTTCAGCCCCTGCTTTTCCCAGGTCTGATCTCCACTCTTTTTTCTATCTGAGTTCTTTCTCCTACCTTGTTCACCCTCTTCAACCACTATCTCTGTCTATTCTATTTCCCCTTCTGAGTGAGATTTAAGCACCCTCCGTTGAGTCCTCCCTGTTACTTATCTTCTTGGGGTCTGTGCATTGGAGTATGTTTATCCTGTACTATATGACTAAAGTCCACTTATAAGTGAGTACATATCACATGCTTCTTTCTGGGTCTGTGTTGCCTCACTCATGATGATATTTTCTAGTTCCATCCACCTGACTGCAAATTTCATGGTTTCTTTGTTTTTAATGGCTGAGTAGTATTCCATTGTGTAAACATACCACAAAGTTTCTTAATCCATTCTTAGTTGTTTCCAGATTCTGGCTACTACAAATAAAGCTGTTATAAACACTGTTGAGCAAATATCCTTGCTGTATGGTGGAGCATCTTTTGTGTGTACTCCCAAAAGTATTATAGCTGAAGCCACTGAGATATTGTGATTTCCTTATTTTTATTAACTATATCCTGGTCTGTAATGGATTATAAAATTTTCCAATTTACAGTTTGATCACAAACCTTCAAGCACAATATAGTAAAAAAATACTGAGTGGTTACTTAGATGTTTCTTGATAATGTATTTTGGCTTTCTTTTTTTTTTTTTTTTTTTTTTTTTTGGATTCGGTGTTTTCCACATCCAGGTTTCACAATGACAAATTATACAGTGAATTTTTCCTTAAATTTTAAAAGCTACATTCATATATTTACTGGTAGGGAAGTACACACTTACAACTGGATAACTGTCAAAGGACAACTTGCTGAAGGAAGTCTGTTCTCATTTCCACCATATAATCAGGGATTTTACTACAGTTATGGGGCGTGGAGCAAGCATGTTTACTTGTGGCCAGAAGAATACGGAATAACGGAGAATAGCAAAAAATATATTTCTGTTACCAAAGACCCAGGATAATTATGCATAACAATGGGATGAATATTTTCTCTTTTTTTTCTGAATAGGATCAAAACGATAGAAAGAAACAACATAAAGGGGGAAAGCAGGGAAGGCTGGTGGCGAAACTCAGTCCATGGTGGCTCGATTTGGAGACAAGTTTTCCCCAGTCCAGGGGGTGAAGCAGCTAGAACCGGGGAGTGGGCTAATTACGTTCCACCCCCTGGACCTAACCTTTTGGCCAGGCAGGCCTTTCTGCCTATGACACCCACATTGCCCTTTCTAACAAAACAGCACCACCAGACAAAATGAGCATTCAAAGCATGAGGGGGAGTGGCACTTCAGATCCAAAACACAACGGATGTCTGACTTGCCAAGGAAAGCTTGAGTTCTAGACTCATAAAACATTCTTCAAATGAATGTGGAAAATGGTTAACTGCTATAATTGAGCTTTTCAGTGGTGAGTATAGTCCAGAACACAGAAGACATATTCCTTCTATATCTTCATGGAGAATGACTAGCTCAGCTGATTTGGGAGGCATGGCTACCTCCCTTCTCCTCATAGAATAAAACAAAATCTATTCTGTTTTTCATTCCAGTTTACCATGACCAATGTATATGAGACATAGACCTGGAGTGGAAAAAAAATTTGAAAAGTAATAATATTGTGTTAGACATGATGATGGAATTTCCCTTTGACTATGTTAACCCCAAAACAGGAGTTATCCAACCACTGAAATCTATGCTTATCAATAAATAAGTTCTTGAAATCTCCCAATTTTGTAACAATCTTAGTAGAAGGCTATAACCCAATAGATATGGATATCCATGATTTTAAGTCATTCATCTTAAAATGAAAACATTATAATAGTGACATAAGAGTAAAATCTAACCTTGAAATTGCAAATTTTTTCACAAGACTAGTACCCACCCTAAGCACTCAGTAGTTTTGTGCATCAGACACAGGCCTCTATTTGGTTTAGCTTTATTTTGATTAGTGTAGCCAGTGCAAGAAAAGGTTTGTAACAATACCTCATCATTTGAAAACTGGTTATTGAATTAGGATATGTTTGTTTCCATTTTTAAAGGACAACAATGATTTGAACAAATACTTTGAAATAGACCCTTTATCTGGAAGAACTAGGATAATAAATGTTTTTTTTCACATGCTGTTAAAAGATGTGGCTGCCAGGATTACTTGTATGGGTTTGCTTATGAATTTTGGTATTGTTATTATTTAAGCAGAAAAAAGGTTTAAAAACCCTGAAGGAAAAATTATTTAGAAACATTTTTCTGACTTACATTCAGGAAGGAACACATTTATTAAGAATTTCTTTGATGAATAGTTATTTGTTTCTCATTAACAGTCTTTCAACACACACAAACACTCAGACATACACATACACATACAAACACAAACAGCACTGTGAGAAAAATAAGTTAAAAATTAATTTTGTGATTGTGTTTTTACTGAGATGGGAATCAAACCACAGCCTTTGATATGCTAAGTAAGGATTCTGAACTATAATACCAGATTAAGAATACAGTATCTCTAAAAGATTACATAGCTTTTGTTCTCAGACCCCAAAAAAGTGTTAATATTTAGAACAGTTTGATAATTTTAGTTGTTTTTCTTAAGAGCACTTCCATTAATAACAAGACCTTTCACCTTTCAATTATATAGCTTTTAGAGAAGAATAGATTGGGAGAGTTTACTCAACTAATTTGGAATGTTGTGATGTATAATAAATATGAACAGTTAAACATGGGTTAAAATGTTTTTGTAATGTAAAGTATCTATGTGTAAAATATCTGAACAGCAGAAAACAAAGAAGAAAGAGAGACAGACACACACATACATATAATTAAGGCAGGGATGTATACTATGACTTTCCATGCAGGTTGAATACACATTCACTATGTTTAATGGTCACTATCAGGATAAAGGTAATAAAAATGGCATATAGAAATACTTAAATTGGATTTATATGTGCTATTGCATGTGATAGTCTCAGCAATATTATCTTTCCAAAGAAAGTAAGGCTCACAAAACTTTGGGGACTTTTCATAGATGATTTGCATCAAACTATTAGGCATAGTATGATCTCTGCATTAGCATTAAAAATGCAAATGCCACTAATTTGTTCTAATACTTTGAGTTCAGTGTTTAGTTAGCAACTTTCAAAATTCTCAGTTTATACAGAATGGAGAAACAGTTTCGAACAACCAATAGCAAGGCCAGGAGTCCTATATCCACATTAAAACTTCTAAGTCCCAGCCCAAGGCAACATTAAACAGGATTTCATTAACAAAGTTCAAAATATATTTCTTTGAGCCCTAACATTGTTCCTGACAATATTTAACTTTGCATACTACGGCTCTCACTTCCTTTCAAGTGATAGAAAGTTTCTCTGAGGTCTATTCCTCCTTGCAGGATTCTATTCTGCATAAACACCACTTACACAGATTTGCTTGGTTACTTTTCACTATAACTTAAATTTTAGAAAGTCCAAAGTTTGTTGGCTTTCAATACTGAAGATGAGTAGATAAGATGCCCTGTTCATCCAGGGAAGCAATAACTGCTATCCATATAATTATTTGTACCACAGAGACATGCAGGAGCTGAAGCTTTGAGGTTTTATGGTTTTACCTATTCCCCCACCGCACATACTGAATTCATTAGCACATAGATTTAGAGACTTGGCTAATCATTAAGCATAATGTGTAGATGCACTGTGGTCAAGTACATTCTGCTGCCAGAGATTCCTCTTCACTGAGAAATTATTTATTAAATCGTAATAATAACTTGTCATTTTCAAATGAGAACGTCAATATGTGCTTTTCAAAACATTAAAACCATAAGAAAATGCTAGAAAACCCCAGGATCACAACGTTATCCTCACAAAATGTATTAAGTTTGTTGGGTTAATTAAAAATTAAAATAATAATAAATTCATTTATCATGTTCTTTTTTTATTTCTCTAGGCTTTTACTTTACTCAGTAGTGGTTTAGAGTTTTATTGTCCTCTTTTGAATTTGGTCGTTTGATTCTTTGATATTTCATACATGTGTATGTTGAATTTTAGCCGTTTCACACATGCTGTTACCCTCTATCATCTCCTTCTCTTCTGCTGAAACAATTCTTCTCCCTGACAAGCTGCAATCCTACTTTGATGTCCTTTTATGTTTCATTTGTTTTTTTTTTTACTCTACTGAGTTTAATTGCATTTACTTGCATGAGCATAAGTAGGGAGTTACTGGAACATGTTAAGTTGCTTTTGTAATACTCCTGTCTATCCCCATCAATTATTGCTGCAGTCAGCCTCTATTGGAGAAGTTTCCTTTAACAGTGAGCTATGGCAGTTAATGCTGACACATACAACTAGTCGAATGTAGAAAATAAGTTACTGTGTGTATTTCTCATTCACAATCAGAATATCCATACCACAAACTCTCACCTGAGAAACACAATCACTGGTGTTTTAGGGCCTGGAGTTCGGTCTGTTGGTTGCAGTGCAGTCACTGTTGTCCTGCTCATCAGACACAGTGCCCTCCCAGTGCTGCCATCTTGGATCCTCCTCCATGTGGCAATATCTAAGGCACATGAAACCAAGGAGATGCTTAGACTCATAACAAAACTCTGGGTAGAGTGCAGGGAATCTTATGAAAGAAGGGGGAGATAGAAAGACTTGGAGGAGACTGAAGCTCCACAGGGAGAACAACAAAACCAAAATTTCTAGACCCAGGGGTCTTTTCTGAGACTGATACTCCAAGCCAGGACCATGCATGGAGATAACCTAGAACCCCTGCACAGATGTAGCTCATGGCAACTCGGGCTCCAAGTGAGTACCCTAGTAAGGGGAACAGGGACTGTCTGTGATATGAATTCAGTGACTGGCTCTTTGATCACCTCCTCGTGAAGGGGGAGCAGCCTTGCCAGGCCACAAAGGAAGACAAAGAAGCCACTCCTGATGAGACCTGATAGACCATGATCAGATGAAAGGGGAGGAGGACCTCCCTTAACATTGGACTAGGGGAGGGGCATGGGACAAGAAGAGGGAGGGAAGGCAGGAGTGAGAGGTGTTGACACGAAGGGGGAATATAGCTGGGATACAAAGTGAATAAATTTTAATAAATAAAAATAATTATTTTTAAAAAATGGTTTCTCCTCTGAAATCTGTTACCCGGGCTCAAACAATGATTTTCCTTTATAAAAGTTGCTGTGGTCATAGCATCACTTCACAGCAATAGAAACCTTAAGAACAAAGTTGGTACCAAGGACTGGATATTTCTGTGACAGGCCTGACCATGTAGCCTTTTTATAGTGGAATGTGGAATTTGGATTAGGAAAGCAGTTGAATGCTTTTAGTGTAGCTTAATGAGACATACTAGTAGAAGCATGGAAGACAGTGGTGCTGAGAACAAGGTAGATTATTATGGCCTGGCTTAAAAGGTCTAAGAAAAGAACATTAGTAAGTGGCCTAGTTTTGTTCTTCTGACATTTTTTGGGGGAAAATGTGGATGCTTTTCTCTCTTGTCCAAAAACTCTGCCTGAGGTTAAATTGAAGTGTTTTCGATTCATGGTACTAGCAGAGATTTCTTTAGTTTTCAGTTTTTTATTCTTTATTATTATTATATTACTATTATTATTTACAATTTATTATTTTTGTATCCCAATTGCAGCTTCTTCCCTCATTTCCTCCCAGCCACTAATAGGGGAAGTCCTCCCTACTGTCTGACCCTAGCTTTTCAGTTCCCATCAGGACTGTCTGGATCCTCTTCCTCTGTGGGATGGCTGTGTCTCACCACCAGGGAGAAGAAATCAAGGAACAGAGAACCAAGTTTATATCAGAGACTGTCTCTTCTCCTCTTAGTAAGGAACCTACATGGAGACTGAGCTGTCTATGGGCTACATCTGAGGAGGGGATCTAGGTCCTCTCTATGTATGGTCTTTGGTTGATACATCAGTCTCTGCAGTGCCCCCTGGGCCTTGGTGCTTTTTCTGTTTGTGTGTTTGTTTGTTTGTTTTGTTTTTTTTTTCTGGCTTTGTTAGTCTCCTTGTGGACCTCCTATCCCCTCCCAGGTCCTTTTACACCCCTCTTTTCCCATAAGACTCCTTGCACTCTGTCCAAAGTTTGGCTGTGAGTCTCTCTGCACTGGCAGAGAAAATTTCAAGACAACGGATTATCAACTGTATTATTTGGTTATTAGTGGCCAGTCTTATGCAGATCTATAATGAAAAAGACCAAATTGAGCAAGAAAAAAAAATACAAAATGAAGAGTTTGATGAGGAAGGGGACACCTTCCTCATGGATCTAAGTCCTGAAGTCATGGAGATAAACAGTTTAAAGAAAAACCTCAAGCTAAATGAAAAAAGAAAAATGGAATAATGACTTCAGGGCAGCATTGCACTCCATTCAGCTTCCAGCTCATGAAATGGAATTGAAAAGCTTAATGCTGAGCATGGCAGAGCACTCCTTTATTCCTATCAGAGGTAGGCAGATCTCTGGGTTCAAGGCCATCCAGGTCTATAGATCAAGTTCAAGTTCCATGATAGCCAAATATAGGCAGCGATAAAGAAATGAATTAAAAACATAAAGCTGGTGAATATACATTTGAATGAGGAGGCCATGTTCTCAGCAAGCAGCAGAACTAGGTAGCATCATCCACTTGGTTCTGGCTTTAGAGTCAAGAATAGAAGAAAGAAATGATGGAAGCTCCCTTCACAACTAAGGAAAGCCACTGAGGCCAAGCATGTCAGGGTTGTCCTTGCATGGATTCTGAGAGAGGTCATTGTGTGTGAAGGTAATGCCTAGATTACTTTGGAGCACTGAAGATGTTGGAGATCCCAAAGTCATGGGATACTTGACAAGGAGAGCTGCTAACAGGGAGTAGAACCAGCCCAAGGCAAAGAAGTTTGTTTCAGTCAACAAAGCTGAAAGGAGTTGGAGATCTGAAGAGAGCTTTGACATCAGACATAGAGATGCAGAGGTTGGAGTTTGTCCAGCTGGATTTTGACCTTGCTTTGGCTCATGATTTGGGCTTACTTGTTCTCTTTTCTCCCTCTCGGGAGGTAATATATATATGGAAATATGTGACGTGACTTTTCATTTTGTTTTTTTTTTTTTTTTTTTACAAAGGATTATAGTGATGGGGTTACCATGTGTGACAGAGACTTTAAATTATGGACTTTTAAACCAGGTTGAGACGGATAGACTATGTTGACTTTTGAAGCTGGACTGAATGCATTTCTACAGTGTGATGTGGTTACAAGCTATGGGGGCCAGAAAGAATGTAGTGGGTTGAATAAAAATAGTCCCACTAGACCCACAGGGAGTGAGTGGCATTGTTAGAAGGCAAGGGATTGTTGGAGTGGCTGTGGACTTGTTGGAAGAAGTGTGTCACTGGGGTTTTAGTAGTGTGCCTTTGAGATTTCAGAAACCCAAGCCAAGCCCATTGGCATACTCTTTCTTCCTGTATCCTGATGATCCAGATGTAGAGCACACTCGTGCTCTGTCCCTCTGAGTTGTGACTAGCTTTCTCTCAACCCATCCTCTGTAAGTTCTCTACTCAATAGAGTTAACAAAACAAGTTTATTATCATTTTTCAATCATACCCCTCCCATTGCACAATATTTCTGTCAGAAGTTCTAACATGACACCAGCTTTGCTTTTCCACTTTCCTGTTCTCTGATAAGCAATACACAATTAAGACTTGCTCCAGTATCTTGACTGTGTGTCACCCTGTCACATGGTCTTAGAGTGAAATCTATTATTCTACTGTATGTCCAAATGCTATTCTTTCCTGTGGGAGTTTACAGAGCAGAAAACTAAGACATATAGACAACATAACATGTACATCTGATATCCACTGACAACAGGAAATTAAGACCTAGTTTCCTTGATAGTTGTTCTTCTTATCTATCATGTTAAATTATGAAAGCAAACTAACAAAAATCACTCAAATAATTAGTGAATAAATGGTCCTCCCCTCCAAAAATTATTATAATTTTGTGATTTTTTTTCCTTTCTGAGGGTTTTCATAACAACATTTTAACATGGCCAGCTGCTACAAATGCAAAAAAAATATTGATAAAAAGTTGTATACTATATTATGTTCCCATTTTTAGAAAACTTAAAGTACAGCAGGCGTAAACTGAAGGAAGGTAGGAGTCAAACATGGGGAGTGGAAATGAACCTGAGAGCAGCTGCAGCAACTGTCACCTGCAGTGTGAGGTTCTGAAGGGAACAGTGGCTCTGGCAAGATTCTGAGGAATCTACCCAGGAGATTTGAAGGCCAGAAATGCAGGAGAGAAGCACAGCACAAGAAGTAGAGAGTCAGGCAACATAACAGTAGCCAGCACATATGGCGTGAGGAAGAGGGAAAATCTCATGGAGTCACACCTGTGCAAAAGTAACTGCATGTAACTAATGATAGTGAGAGTTGAAAGGAGGAGAATAAGAGTTTTCCAGGGAGGAGCTCCATTGTTGTTTGTCCAGTACAAAGTGATCAGCCCTGGAACCATATACACAATAGACAAGAAAACTGACTCATCAATTTGTTTTTATATACTTGTGTATACTATAGATAAATATGTATGTATGTATGTATCTATCTAACTAACTAACTATAATTATTAGGGGAAGAGAGACTGTCAATTTGAGAGTGGGGGGACATGGAGGGGGTTGGAGGGAAGAACAGGAGGGAGGAAAGGGAAGGGAGAAAGGGAAGTAATTATATTTTAGTTGAAATATGTAAATACACAAATACATTGAAGTCATTGCTGTGTATATGTTAAAAATGAAGCTCTTTTAATATTCTTTTAAAGTTCATTTCATGAAATATATAACAAAAAATATTTTCCAAAAAAAAGAGAAAAAGAAAGAAAGAAAGAAAGAAAGAAAGAAAGAAAGAAAGAAAGAAAGAAAGAAAGGAAGAAAGGAAGAAAGGAAGGAAAGAAGGAAGAAGTAGTGGCAGAAATTGATGAGGACTTGGGCGAGTAGGTTTAGATACGGGACATATGAGGGTTAGGGACAGGCTTGAGGAAAGCACATGCCTTTTAGATGGGAGGAAAGTAATCAAAGTAGAAACTGAAAAGGTAAAAATGAAATTGGGGAAACGTTCTTGTCCTCCGCAGGAGAATAGAGTGACTTTATGTAACACACTGAAGACCAGATTGAAATATCCCGTAATCTCTTTACTGTCTCCCCAGACTGAGAGGCCCTTCCATGCCTACTAACGTATGTGAAGGTGTCCAGCAAAGGAAGAGCCTTGTTTAAGCAGAATGAAAACTCATGAGGCAGCAAATGAGGCAGCAATAGAGCCAGTCTAAGACAGGAGGACTACCAGAATGGATAGACAAAGGGCATTCTTCTCCACTTTTGGCCTGGCTCTCTCCCTAGCTTTCAATGATGCAGTAGTTGGTAGCACGTCTGCCTGGTAAGTGCAATGCCTACAAAAGCATGCTTCAGGAAAATAGATAATGCTAATGAGGCAATGTTATGCCATAGGAGCGAACAATTTTTTGGCATGTTTTATATTAATCCTTACAATGTACAAGAAATTCGTGCCCAGTGAACACGCTAAATCAGAATGTAACATCATTTCCACTTAAAGCAAACTTTTATTATTTGTGATCAGGTACTTTCATCCCCAGTATACAAAAGAAAGAGGGTATCACTATATATTAACAAGAGCTCACTAAGCAAAAGTATTCAGTGTAAACATGGAACTATCCTTACATTTAATATAGTGATTTTTGGATAACATTGCCCAATTAATCTCCAGAAAATTCATATCTGTGTCTGTACTTTCCAATAAATTTTAAATTCCATGTTTGAGCTGGTTTTATTACCCGATTATTGAATAAAAAAATAGAAACTATTGTGGAGGCACACTCACCAACTAACGTGGGTTCATGGTCATATTCAAATGTCAAATGCACCAAAGTTTCATCTTACAGCTTTTGTTCAACAAATATAGCACATAAAATGAGCTCCGTGCCGTAGATGTTTATACTTAAGTTCTTTTGAAACAAGGATGCTAAGGGTTCAGATGGCTTAAAATTATAGATCCTTGACAAGCTACCTTGATTTTGATTATTCTAAACTACAGTTTGTCTCCTCATGAGGGAAACAACGAATAAATGAATAATACTGCTAAAGCAAGGACCTCATAACTGAATGACAATTTAGAAAATTTAATGGTCAAACAAAGAATTAGAATATTGAATGGCTTTGGTTGTCCATAAATTCAGGTATAAAATTTGTAGGACAATAGCTTTTAATTCAAAGTTTTACTCTAATTGTGCTTACTTAATCAGTATTGTTGGACATTATACTTTCTGAGTTCAAAGACAGAGATGTCTGAACAGCCTCTTTAAAAACAGCATCATGTTATGCCCAAGGAACATGCTTGGGGAGGACCTAGGCCCCCTGCTCAAATGTAGCCCATGGGCATCTCAGTCTCCATGTGGGTGCCCTTGGACGGGGAGCAGGAGCTGTCTCCGACATGGACTCACTGGCCGGCTCTTTGGTCACCTCCCCCAGGTGGCCTAACTAGGTCACAGAGAAAGAGGATCCAGACAGTCCTGATGAGATCTGATAGACTAGTGTCAGATAGTAGGGGAGTAGGACCTCCCCTATCAGTGGACTAGTAGAGGGACATAGCAGGGGAAGAAGGAAAAAGAGTGGGACAGGGAGGAGATGAGAGAGGGGGCAACAATGGGGATAAAAACAAAATAAAAAAGCATTATGGAACTGTACAGAAAATGATGGAACAGCCACTGGAACTGGAAGGGAAATGAAATTGATGCACCTGTTTCATGTACTATTTGTTGTGGGGTCTCAGGGTGATGTTCTCAGTTGGGCAGGGTCCTGAATCTCTGCTGGGATCCTGGAACTCGGCTTCCAGGTGGATAACGGGTATTCCATTTCTCTCAGGGGCAGCTATATCATCTTAGGGTGAGGCCCAAGGACACTAAGCCAGTGTATGGAAAAGGTTTTCCAGAGAGTATTACAGTTTAGCTCTTTTATCATAAGGTCACTTGTGGCAATGGAAGCTTTCTGACCTTCCAAAGTATATGGTGATACCAAAGTGTTATAGCTCTTGATCAAGCTGTTGTGCTGAGCATGGCAGAGGTGTGGGTCAAGGCACACGCCTAGTTGACTTGCAGCCCAGACACAGGCCCAGGGAGGCCCAGACCCATTAAGGCTCAGGCCAAGGGAGGCCCAGCCCCAGTGGATCAGAAGGTATGACTAGTGAGAGGTGACCTGGAGGAGGATAAATGAGCAATCTCAGAAGGTCTTCAAATGAGAATGCGCATACCTTTATTCCGCTGATATCAAGGGCAATATAAACCCTGGACAGAAGGAGGGATTTTGAGAGTGAATGTGTTTGATTCACAGGGGTCAGGGAGTACGATTACAAGGAGGCAAATACAGTACTTATTATCCTATACTGAGGGGATCACCAAGTTCAACTAAAGGTCACTGAAGGTCCTCAGCAGGGTGGGGGCTTTCTAGGAATTCCTAGATGCTTGCTAGATCACTCTCCTTATCAGGGAAGGGTCTGGGCTGTAATCCACCCTGAGGACTAAGTGAAGCTCCTTTCAAGACCTGGAATTACCCAGATGAGGGACACTGTTAGCACCCCACTGAGAAAGTAGAGTACATCATCGTAGACCGAGCGCAGATACATGGCTATATGGAGAGGACTGACTTCAACCTGCTCCATCATATCCCCACAAAATGGATACACAAGGCAAAGAAGCATAGCAAAACTGCTGACCGCTAGAACTTTAAATAGTTCAAAGGCTGGCTTCCGGGAGCACAGGCCTTACCAGGGTAGTGCACGCAGCAGAAAAAAGAAACTAGGAAACACACCGAAGCAAGCTAAGTAAACCAATAATCCCCATACTTCAAAACACACCAACAAGGCAAAATAAACACTGGATACTTGAATCTAAGCGCTATGTAATAAATTGCTAGTTTTTTTTTTCTTTTTTTCCTTACCTCACTTTCAAAGCTGTGACTTTGTTTTAACATTTTATTGTGTTGACCCAGTAATTTGATATTTATCACCTTAAACAAATTTAACTTCCAGTTTATCAAGTGAAATAAGAACCGCTGTGTCCTACTGTGCTACTGCACCTTTCGAGGTATGATTAGTCAATGGTTCAAAAATGGAACACTACAGCTCGTAATAACATTAGAGTCGCATGGACAGTTAACGGGCTTTGGAAAGAAATACTGCTCAAGCTTCAAATTCCAGCTGAACTCTGCATGTTGCGAGGGCAGGAGAACTTAGACCAGATGAGTCCTTTTCACAAACTCTTGTCATGCTGAGCGGATCCGGCTGTGGAAGCAGTTTGCCATTCTTATCTTCAGAAACACATAGTCAGTGCTCAGAGAGTAATGAATGTCAAAATAACACTTAGCTTTCCCTTGGGTGATTCAAAGGATTTTGGCCATAAAAACAGGCATAATAACCTTTCTGGTATGTGTCTCATTAATTGTCCTTCAAACTGAGAAAGGTATTTTCAGAAGATTGTTTGTTTGTGCTGGAAGATCAGGGAGCAATGAACAGTGTGAAAACTAAGAAGTCAGACAAAATCATTATGAGTGATGAACTGCACGCAGGGAAATGAAGTCCAGTCTTGGCACTGGGCTCAGCAGAAGCCTTCTGTGTACCCATTACCATGTTAGAGATGATGGTGAAGTACTTCTAAGCATCTGTGTACATAATCAAGATTTACATATGATAAATGTTTTCTTTTCCTCGATAATAAATCAAAACTTGGCCCTGACTTGAAGCCAAAAGGAAAGATCTGAATGTCTTTGAAGACAGAAGTTCAATACGAATGGGAAAATTCCAGGAAGGATATTGAAAGAACTATGCAAAGAAGACAGCCAAGCAGCCTCTTCCAATTTTGGCCTCAAATCTAATATCCTATTTGAAAACAGAATGCAATTGTACAGTTGTGATGAAACGTTCCATCAAGAAAAGTAGATGCAAGCTCCCAAAGACGCCTCTTTGTCCTCTTGCACATGACAGTAAATAAGCATAGTGGCCAATATCAAAGAAAACGAGCATGGTGGTGAACGAGGCAGGGCACATTTGAGATATTAGATGATCATCGACTCTTCCTAGAGAACCTTTCCAAACTCATTTCCAGGGGCAATTTAAATCAAGATGTTAATGTTAGAGAGAGAGATGGCTCAGTGGTTAAGAGTATTGACCCCTCTTCCAGGTGATCCAGCTTCAATTCCCAGCACCCTCATAGCAGCTCTGTAACGTCTGTTACAGGGGATCCTACACTCTCACACAGACATACAAAGAGTCAAAAGACCAATGTATACTAACTAACTAAATAAATAAATAAATTTTTAAAAATTAATAAAAAAGATATTTCCAGGAGCACAGTGCATCTTTGAATATTTAGAGTATAGATTCCATAGCTCCTCTTTTTATTTTTAAATACTAATCTTCAGAGGGTTAAGTTTTATTATAATCATTTTGTAAAATTGTAAACAAGCTCAACTCCTTTCTGTTGGAGAATTGATAAGGTATAGATTAATATATCTAAAATAAAATACTATATGTTATTAATACTATATATTAAAATTTCTGAAATAAGAAAAAAAGAAAAGAGAAGCTGGACATGGTTTCTCACACACTTTTAATTCCAGCACTCAGGGGGAAGCGGCAGACAGGTATCTGTGAGTTCAAGGCCAGCCTGCTTTACAAAGCCAAGTCAAGGAAAGCCATGGCTACACAGAGAAACTCTGCCTTGAAAAAAAAATAAATTGAGTAAATATACATAGGAATTATGTAGTTACAAATTCAATTTACATATCAAGGTATAAATATATGTAAATATATTTATAAAGAATGAAATATAAACTGTGGCAGGAAGAGGGTGGTTAAGTGAATCATAAAACCAATAGTGTCTTCAGGAAGGACATAAGCTGCCTCCACATGAATCTTGTATGCAAGTTTGTATAATAAAAGCACTCAATAGACAAAAAGTTTGTAGGATATTTTACAGTGATTTTGATAATTAGTAAGAATATGAAAATAGAAAGGTAAAAATTGCAGAATTAAAAATAATGAAAAGTATTAAGATTTCAGAGATGTTCATGACAATTTCTTAAATGTTTTACAAACTTTCGAGAGTAAAGAGGACTTAATGATTCCTTGACATTACGTTTAATCCATTTACCTACAAATTTCATGATTTCATTGTTTTTAATTGCTGAGTAGTATTCCATGGCTTAAATGTATCACAATTTCTTTATTCATTCTTCAGTTGAGGGACATTTAAGCTGTTTCCAGATTCTGGCTATTACAAATAGAGCTGCTACAAATATGGTTGAGAAAATGTCCTTGTTATATAACATATTTTTAAAATATGCCTAGGAGTGGTATAGCTGGATCCCGAGGAAGCTCTATTCCTAATTTTCTGAAAGCATCAGATTGCTTTCTAAGGGGCTGTACAAGACACTCCCACCAGCAATGAAGGAGGGTTCCCCTTTCTCCACATCCTCTCCAGAATGTGTTGTCACTTGAATTTTTGAGCTTAGCTATACTGATGGGTGTAAGATGAAATCTCAGGGTCCTTTTGATTTGCATTTCCCTGATGATGAAGTACTTTGAGCATTTTTTAAGTGTTCCTCTGCCATTCAATATTCCTCTATTGGGAATTCTTTGTTTAGCTCTGTATCCATTTTTAAACTGGATTACTTGGTTTGTTGATGTTTAACTTCTTGAGTTCTTTATATATTCTGGATATTAGCCCTCTGTCAGATATAGGGTTGGTGAAGATCCCTTCCTAGTTTGTAGGGTGTTGTTTTGTTGTGACAACAGTGTCCTTCACTTTACAGAAGATTTTCAGTTTCATGAGGTCCTATTACTTGATTGTTGATCTTAGAGCCTGTGCTGTTGGTGTTCTGTTCAAGGAGTTGTCCCCTTAAATATAATATAGGAAAAACATACTAAAATCTATAGTCTTAAAGAAGCTAAACAACAAGAAGGACCCTAGGGAAGGTGCTAAGTCCTCATTCCGAAGGGCAAATGGGATAGACATTGGAAGCAGGAGAAGACATGGAACAGGAAAAGAGCCTACCACACAAGACCTCTGAAAGACTCTACTGACAAGGGTATCGAAGCAGATGCTGAGACTCATATCCAAACTTTAGGCAGAATTCAGGGAACTTATGGAAGAAAGAGGATATAGGAAGACCTAGAGGGGACAGGAGCTTTACAAGGAGTGCAACAGAAACAACAAATCTGGACCCAAGAGACCCTGAAGATATCCATACTCCAACCAAGGACCATAAATGGAAAGGACCTAGACACCCTGCTTAGATGTGTAGCTCATGGGTAGTTCACTCTACATGTGGGTCTCCTAGTAAGGGGACAAGGGTCTGTCTCTGACATGAACTCAGTAACTGGCTCTTTGATCATCTCTCTCAGAGGGAGGAGAAGCCTTGCCAGCCCACAGAAGAAGATATTGCAGCCAGTCCTAATGAAACCTGATAGGCTAGGGTAAGACAGAGGGGAGGAGGACCTCCCCTTTCAATGGACTAAGGGAGGGACATAGGGGGAAAAGAGAGAGGGAGGATGGGATTGTGAGGAGAAGAGGGCAGGGCTACAGCCAAGATACAAAATTAATAAATTATAATAAATAATGAATAAATTTTCAAAAGAAAAAAAAGAAATTATGTAGAAGAGAAGCTGCTGTCCATTGTCAAATTATAAATCAGAATTATACTCAACATGTGAAAAACTCATGATAAGAAATCTAGTGTTACTATAGAACTGTGAAAAGTTCAAATGCTCTTTGTAAGACAAGAATTCTCTGCCAGCTTCTTATATTTCTCTCTCCATCAGCCATCTGTCTGGTGACAAACTCAGGAGTAAATAGGTTGTCACATTTGGGCATGTCATCTTTGGCAGACCCAACAGACAAACTCCATCTACCTACAGTATTTATCATAAAAAAACATAAGGAATAAGTGAATGGAAAAAAACACAGTCACAGAAGTCTTCCTTTTTAATGCAAAATAACTGCAAATTTCACTTATGAAATCAATACACATTGAATGACTGATATTACTAAGATAAGTTTGCCATGTAGTAAAGGAATTTTCTGGCATCATCATGTTTCCAGGCCACAAATAAATAAATAAATAACCTTATCTTGACCTCTTGGCTTGCTTTTCTTTTTTTTATTAATTACAGTTTATTCACTTTGTATGCCCCCTGTACGTCCCTTCCTTGTCCCCTCCCAATCCCACCTTCCTTCCTTCTTTCCCACTCACACCCCTCCCACAGTCCACTGATAAGGGAGGTGTTCCTCCCCCTCCCTCTGATCCTAGTCTATCAGGTCTCATAAAGAGTGGCTGTATTGTCTTCCTCTGTGGCCTGGTAAGGCTGCTTCCCCATCAGGAGAAGGTGATCAAAGAGCAGGCCAATCAGTTCCTGTCAGAGACAGTCACTTTCCCCCTTACTATGGAACCCACTTGGACACTGAGCTGCCATGGGCTACCTTTGTGCAGAGGTTTCAGGCCATCTCCATGAGTGGTCCTTGGCGGGAGTATCAGTCTCAGAAAACACTCCTGTGCCCAGACATTTTGGATCTCTTTGTGAATCTTGTGAAGCTCTCCTTGTGAAGCTCCAGGTCTTACTATCTACCATTTCTTTCATAAGATTCCCTACACTCTACCCAAAGGTTGGCCATAAGTCTCAACATCTGTCTTGATACCCTGCAGGTTAGAGCCTTTCAGAATCCCTCTGTGGTAGGTTCCTGCCCTGTTTCCTGTTTTCCCCCTCCCCTATTGTCCATCCTCTTTGCCTTTCTGAATGGGGATTAAGCATCTTAGCCAGAACCTCATTCTTGATTAGCTTCCTTAGGTGTATAGATTTTGATATGTTTATCCTATATTATATGTCTAATATCCACTTAAGAGTGAGTATATATGCTGTGTGTCTTTCTGCTTCTGGGATACCTCACTCAGGATGATCTTTTCCAGTTCCTACCATTTAACCATAAATTTTATGATTTTCTTTTCTTTTTTTTTTTTTTTTTTTACCAGATAGAAGACCCAGAAATAAACTCAAACACTTACGAACACATGATTTTTGACGAAGATGCCAAAACCATACCATGGAAAAAAAAAGAAAAGATAGCATCTTCAACAATTGTTGCTGGTCTAACTGGATGGCTACATGTAAAAATAAATGTAACTAGATCCATACTTATTACCCTGCACAAAACTAAAGTCCAAGTGGATCAAAGACCTCAATATAACACCAGACATACTAAACCTGTTAGAATAAAAAGTGGGAAAGAACCTGAAACTTATTGGCACAGAAGACAACTTCCTGAACAGAACACCAACAGCACAGGCTCTAAGAGCAACAGTCAATAAATTATACCTCATGAAACTGAAAAGTTTCTGTAAAGCAAAGGACACTGTCATCAAAACAAAACGACTGCCTACAGATTGGGAAATAATCTTCACCAATGCTATTATCTGACAGAGGGCTAATATCCAGTATATATAAAGAACTCAAGAAGTTAAACAGCAACAAACCAAGTAATCCAATTAAAAAATGGGGTATAGAGATAAACAGACAACTCTCAATAGAGGAATATCGAATGGCAGAAAAACACTTAAAGAAATGTTCAATGTCCTTAGTCACCAGGGAAATGCAAATGAAATTGACCCTGAGATTTCACTTTACACCCATCAGAATGGCTAAGATGAATAACTGAAGGACAACACATGCTGGAGACGTTGTGGAGAAAGGGGAACCCTCCTCCACTGCTGGTGGGAATGTAAACTTGTACAACCACTTTGGAAATCAGTCTAGAGCTTTCTCAGACAATTAGGAGTAGAGCTTCCTCAAGATCTAGCTATACCACTCCTAGGCATAAATCTAAAAGATGCTCAAGTATACAACAAGGGTATCTGCTCAACCATGTTTGTAGCAGCTTTATTTGTAATAGCCAGGAGCTGGAAATAACCCAGATGCCCCTCAATTGAGGAATGGATACGGAAATTGTGGTACATCTACACAATGGAATATTACTCAGAGATTAAAAAAGCAAGGAAATCATGAAATTTCCTAGCTTGCTTTTAACAGTACTTTTGTGTTCTTACCTAGTTTTAGAACTAGGTACAGTTCCTTTTTTGTGCTAGTACATTTTCATAGGCTGTTCACTTTTTAAAAAAAAAATAAATAATTACAGTTTATTCACTTTGTATCCCAGCTGTACCTCCTTCCCTCATTCCCTCCCAACCCCCTCTTTCCTCCTTCTTCTCCTCCCATGCTCCTCTCCAAATTCACTGATAGGGGAGGTCCTCCTCCCCTTCCATCTGACCCTAGCCTATCAGGTCTCATCAGGACTGGCTGCATTGTCTTCTTCTTTGCCCTGGTAAGGCTATTGCCCCCTCAAGGGGAGGTGATCAAAGAGTCAGCCACTGCGTTCATGTCAGAGACAGTGCCTATTCTCCTTACTAGGAGACACACCTGACATTGAGCTGCCCTGGGTTACATCTGAGCAGGGGTTGTAGCTTATCTCCATGAATGATTCTTGGTTGGCATATCAGTCTCAAAGAAGACCTCTGGGTCCAGATATTTTAGTTAGTTCTGTTGCTCTTGAGGAGTTCTTGTCCTCTCCAGGTCTTTCAATCTCCCCTTTCTTTCATAAGATTCCCTGCATTCTGTCCAAAGTTTGGCTATGAGTCTCAGCATCTGCTTTGATATGCTGGGTAGAGTATTTCAGAGGCCCTCTGTGTAGTCTCCTGTCCTCTTTTTTCCATCTTCTGATGTCTGTCCAGTTTACCTTTCTGAGTGAGGACTGATCATCTTGCCAAGGGTCCACCTTCTTGTTTAGCTTCTTTAGGTGTACAGATTTTAGTATGTTTATCCTATATTATATATATAATACCCACTTACAAGTGATTATATACCTTGTGTGTCTTTCTGCTTCTGGGATACCTCACTCAGGATTCTTATCAACTATATATATACCATGAACAATCCCTGCTTCTACATGACTTGTAAGAACATTTAAAATTTTAATTTAAGCAAAGATTTTTAAGTCATATCTGTCAAATCAAAGTCTAAGATAGCTCACCTTCTAATAGACTCTATTGTTCTTTTCAGTTTTTTTTCTAAGTATTGTTTATGTATATACCAACAATGGTATATACATAAACAATATATATACATGCTAATGCAATGGTGAAAACAAACAAACAAACAAACTTGTGGGAATAACCATCCCATGACTGATTTGTTCTATGGAGCATTGTAGGAGATAGAACCCTTACTGAACACTGGTTTGATGACCAGCAACCTGAGATTATATATCCCAGAGACCTAGTGCAAACACAAATACTCCTGTATTCAAACAAACATACAAAACCAACAAAATAGAATGAACAAACAAACAAACAAAAACAACACAGTGGTAAAATGGCTTCTAATGACTTTCTTCCATATTCCTAGATCATTGCCTTGCTGACCATCCTCAGAGAAGCTTCCTCCTCCAACAGATTAGACAAAGTACAGAGACCCACAGCCAAACAATATACACAGAATGAGAGACCATCAAACACTCAACCCCAAACAGGATATCTCCATCAAATCTTTCCCTTCAGGGCCCTGAATCCCTTTGGAAGATGAAGTTGAAAGAGTGCAAGGGCCAAAGTGGAGGGAGGACACCAAGAAAATAAGGCCCTCTAAATAAATGTAAGCAGAGCTCATAGGAACTCACAGATTCTGAAACACCATGCACAGGGCGATGGGTCTGTGTATATGTTATGAGTTTCAGTTTAGTGTTTTTGTGGAATTCCTGAGTGTGCAACCAAGTGGACCGGTGTTTCCAGTGCCTTCTCTGGCTTTTTCCTTGTGTTCGCTTTGTCCAATTCCAATGTTTTAGGTTTTGTTTCATCTTATTATTCTTTATTATATTTTATTATCATTCCTTAGAAGCCTGTTTGTTTTCTAATGAGAAACAGAATGATGAGTAGATCTGGATGGAAGGGAGGTGGGAAGGAATTGGGAGAAGTAGAGGTACGAGAAAGTGTATTTGAGGTGTGTGTGTGTGTGTGTGTGTGTGAGTGGGATAGTGAGCCTTTTTCGGAGCAGAGCTGGAGTTAAGCAGGTGGGCCGAAGCTCAAACCCTAACTCTCTGACGGGCCAGGGTCTCGAAATGCATCATGATTCCTGTCCATTGGCCTGTAAGGTTTATGTAGGTAATCTTGGAAGCAACAGAAACAAGACTGAATTAGAAGGGGCTTTCGGTTCTTATGGACCACTCCAGAGTGTGTGGGTTGCTCAAAACCCTCCTGGCTTTGCTTTCCTTAAACCTGAGGATCCCTGAGATGCTGCTGACGCTGTCGAGAGCTAGGTGGAAGAAATCTGTGTTGCTGCTGTGTAAGAGTCGAACTGTCAAATGATGGAAAAAGAAGTCGAAATTGTGGCCCACCTCCCTCGCGGGGTCGTCCTCGAGATGATTACCATAGGAGGAGTCCTTCACCTTGGCGCTCATCTCCAAGAAAGAGAAGCTTCTATCGAAGCCGGAGTGGGTCACTGTCCCGTGAGAGAAATCACAAGTTGTCTCCATCATTCTCTAGGTCTCAGAGCTGATCTAGGTCAAATGAAAGGCAATAGAAGACCAGTTTGCAGAAGCTCCCTTGAGAAAGATTGAATTTGGTTTGAACTTTAGTTATAGACTGAAATAAACCTATATCCTGCCCAGTTAAAGTATGATGTGCTAACGATATAGAAACAACTGGCAGAAATTGAACATTCTTTGTTTGGAAATGTAAAACTAAGATACCAATGTCCTATCAGTTTAAGGGTACATTGTAGCGTTAAACTTTGAGTTACTGTGAAAGATTTTTTTTTTTTATATGTTTGTGTGAATCCTCGAGATTAAACTTTTGGTTACAAAAAAAAAATCTATTTTCAATATAGGGAAAAAAAGAAAATAATGAACTATATAATGCTCTAATTTTCAGACCAGAGAAGAGTATAATTGAATATAGTGTATGATCTAACATATTAAATTCCATCTATATTTTATTATATAAAGTTCTTTTCATTTATTGGCTAGTGACAATTGCTATAATAAAATAAAACATGATGGTTTTGTATTGGAAAAATGAAAATCAAGTTTCTTTTAAGAAGACAATATGGTCCTTATGTAATTTTTTCCATCATGAATCTTGACTAGGAACCACATGAAGACATGTTGTTAGTGGATATAAAGACAATACGTGTAACACACAATAGGTAATTATCAAATCTTAATAAAAAGAATACCACAAGCTATAAAGTTTAAATATACTTCTTTCTACAGCATCAGCATTCTTACTTCACAAAAGCTTGAAATATCTTACAAAAAAGTCTCAGTAAAACGAGATAAAATAGGGAGTGATTTCAAAGAGAAATAAGCAACTTGGGGGGTGCTGAATAAGTACAGCAAAAACACATGCCAAATTGTATTACAGAAGTGTGGAGAATAAGAGTCCTCAAATACCATTGCTAGTGTTCAACACATGATCCATTGTCAGATTCATGTGAACTACAATAGGAAATCAAATCAGTTTTTCAGTAGCAGCAGAGCTGTTCTTGATTGGAAAACCTGAGGGAAATTTCTTCCTGAGTTTCTCATAAGAGCTCTGGGTGATAAAGTGTTCAATGTTTCTTGTACCTCATTGCATTGCCTATAACACATTCGTGTTGTTGCTTCAAATAAAGTTTTTTGCAATATGGGTCCATGACCTAGCACCAAAACATAGTTCAATAAAAGGAAATGTAAAAGGGGTCAAAATAATACAGGCCTTCACACTACATAGAAATCTGATGATCAAACTTGACCCAAAGGTAAAAGTCATGGCACAAGAAGAATATGCAGCACATGCTACAAGAAGGTCTCCATAAACACCATCTCTCAAATGGGCAGTTAATAACCAAGCAACAGTGGGGAACGTCAGTTGATATTGCTGGACAATAATCTAGAAAATCGACTGCAGTTCTTCTAAATAAAACGATCACATCCATTTACAAGCCGGTTGAGAATAAGGAAGAAATAAGAAGTCTCCTGGAGTGTGGAGAGGGGACTCAGTGGATAATGGCCATTATTGTGCAAGAATATGAATCTGTGTTAGAATCTCCAGCTTGATATTTTTTCTTCCATGTTCTATTATGAGGAAATGGGGAGTATACAAGTAAGAATACTCATCATAGTGGACGTATATTGCAATGGGGTGCACTAGAGCACACACTCGTATTACATGGGTGGTAAGTGCCCATTTTAAGAATCCTCTCATCCAAAGCGAGCACAAGAAAACACTGGTACTAAGGTATTGCAGTATTTCCCTTTCTGTAAAGTACACGTTAAAATTGTATTGGATATATCATGAAGAAAATATGAATGAAATTGGCTATCCTTATGAAACTATGGTTACAATCAAAGAACAATCAAAGTCTACACATTGTGTATATAATAACATGAAACTGAAGAAAATTTAAATAAAAGCATTACCAGAGAAAAATCAGACTTCTAGTAATTCTACGAAACTTTACAAAATGTAAGGCATATAAACTGTGATGCAATGTTTTTTTTTTTGTTGTTGTTGTTGTTGTTGGCATGTAAGACATTTAAGCATAGTAGTGAACATAACAATAAGCCAATATAAAAAAAACTACACAAGTTAGTCAAATGTATATCTCTTCATTTAATATTGTTTTGTAACTAGTCATGCCTAAAGTTTTTATTCTAAGGTGTTTCATGAAGCATCAAATTAAAATATGGTATCAACGGTATAATTTTATGCCAGCAAATTCATAGTCATGAATTAGTTGCAAGTTTGTCAATTAACTGGTAGTAATTTTCAGAGAAGAAACAAAGTCCAATAAAGCAAAAGATATTTAAGGACTATGAGAAAAAAATGGAAAAATTAATATCCAATATAAATATTATCAATAAATTATAATTATTTATTTTTAGGCATACAGTTCATAGTCTATTTCAAGTCCACTGATTGGGGAGGACCTCCTCCCCTTTCATCTGAGCCTGTTTCATCAGGTATCTTCAGGACTGGCTGCAATGTCCTCCTCTGTGGCCTAGCAGGACTGCTCCTCCCTTTGGGGGATGGAGAGGTCAAAGAGCCTGCCATTGAATTCCTGTCAGAAATAGTCCTTGTTCCCCTTACTATGGGAAACCAATTGGATACTGAGCTACCACAGGTTACATCTGAGCAGAGGTTCTAGGTTATATCCACACATGGTCCTTGGTGGAGTGTCAGCAGAGACTGATTCTTAAAATCTTAATATGAGAATCACATGGTTGATTTATAGAAATACAGATGCACACAAAACTGAAAAAATACTAGGACTATTTTTTAATTTTTAAATATTTTTTTTGAAATTTTCATACATTTATATTCAAATTTGTATACTCCTAAATTTATGTACATAGCTTCATTGTTAATATTCTTCTTTGTCTGAATTTATTTCAGCAGTACTATTTCATGATTGTTGTGTGGCTGCCCATGTAAACAGAGTATTTCCATATAGATTAGCTCACATCTACTCTAAGATCTCCTCTTCAACTCTTCCCATGCTCCCACCAATATGCCTCTTGCTTAGCTTATGGCGTTTTGTTTTTCATTTTGTTGTTGTTGTTTGTTTTGTTTTTTTGTTTTTGATAACTCTCTAAAACCATGTAGCATTGCCCATATGTTCATGGACACAGGGCCATCTGCAAGGGTAAGGGAAATCCAACAGTAGCCATATACACAAAAGAGAATGGTTCTCCCTCCCTTTGCGAATGTCAACTATCCAACACTTTGTTGTTTTAAAGAAAGAACATCTTAATCTTACCATTTTACCAATACTCAGAAGCCAGATATTAAGAGTAAAAACCTACTAGCACAAACAGGCAGACAAAACACACAGCTGATCTTCCTATTCAGCTGACATTTCAGACATCCCAGAAGGAAAAAAAAAAAAAGCCTTTCTACTTATCTCACATCTCAGAAAGAAAAAGTCAAAAGCCCTTTCTTCTTCTCCAAACTGTCTTAAATACCCTTCTCTCAATGTGCTTCCTTTCTTTTTAATCCCTGTCAGCTAGTTGCATGCTATGTCTCTTGACCTAGGGTTAATTTATTTAATCCTGTTTACAGAAAACTCTTAGATTAAAGATATGTGCTAGGGCTGAGCTTCACCAAACAATCAACCAACCAACCAACAACAACAACAAAAACAGTTTTGTTTTGTTTTGTTTTTACAGTTCTCAGTCTCAGGGCTCACAATGAGATAAAATATCCTACAACATTTACCTTTTTCTAAATAAAAAATATTTATTTAGCATCAGTAAACTATATACTATCTGGTAAAAATTACATTCACAATTTCCAGTCCATATGTTTTTAGCAACCTTGAAGAAAGTACTCTACTCTCAATCCTATCCTGCTGTGTTCAGAGTTCTATATTTATCTCAATTTCTATCATGACTTGCATTACCAAAAAACCACTTTTTAGACCTAAAAATATCTTCCAAATCCTAAAAAAAAAACACTAAGTAAGCTTAATTGTAAGCCAAATACTATCTAGTCTTCAACCCTACCAGAAACCTGAGAAAAATAAATTCTATTCAAATAAACAGGAAGTGCAGAGCTAGCAGCTTTCAAAACTATAGAAATGAGAAAGATAGTTGCTTGCCTGGACAGTCCCTCAAATTTTTCTATAACGTTGCTGGATGATGTTCAGCCTTCTTGCCCAGAATATCTGGCAGACATTTCTGTGGAGTAGGAATTATGAAGGACTTGCCTACCTTGTTCTTTCAAAGCTCATCTGTTAACTTCTGCATTCAGTTTCTGCAATATTCTGTCTGCAGTTGAAGCAAGAGCCTTTTCTTCTCCACTGGCTAGCTTGCCACATATGAAGCAAACCCCATATGGACGTTCTCTAATGCTGATTGACATGGAATGGGAGTGCTGCCAGGAGCTGACATGTCTCATTATCAAAAAAAGTCTTAAATTAGTACATCTTTAAATGCCATATTCTATGGATCTCTGAGGTTTTTGAAGACCATCTACTTATCTCTAATATATCTGAATTTCTTGTTTTTAGATATATATTGTCTAAATAATTCATAAAATACCTGTGAATAACTAAACTAGTACTTAACAAAACCACAAGTTTTGATTGACTTAATTATCCTAAACAGTGTGTAATAGAAACTTTTAAAAGCACTAGAACTTCACATGGTATTTTTAAGAATTATATTGGTACAATACCTTAGAAAGTTAATACATAGAATGTTATAACCAGAATATAACCCTAATTTTGTATCAATATACAAGGATGTATAGCAATGGAAACAATTATAACCTTAAATTTTGTATCAATATACAGAAAGCTACACAAATGTACCAAATATTTCTTTAAGTTAGTATCAATATACAAATATATAAGAGTAGATTTAATAATCTACTGTTTTTTTCCTATTATTTCTAAATTATTTAAACCCCTCCCCCCTTTTGTCTAAATAAAATGAAAAGAGTTTAACACTAATATGGCAAAACTATTTATAATATTGAAGCTTTTTTTTTTTTTTGCCAAGTTTTCCACACGTCCAGTTTGATTGTATGTGGAAGTCTAAGAATTAGGTATTTTTGACTTAAAAATTCTGAAAGTGCTTGTGTTAGTCTTATGTAAACTCAGCAATTTGAAGGTCCTGACCAGTCTGTAGTCTGAAACTGATCTCTGGGTGGTGTTTGTCAGATTTGTGGCAATCCTGGCTACGTACAACATAACAGTCAACTCAAAAGCGTCCAATGCTTACGCAGAACCTGGCAACAGAAGAAGCATGGAGCAGTTCTTCAAAGAGGATACTGTTACACAGCACAGGTAGAGACACTGCAGGGCCCCATCATCTTCTTAGAAACCTAAAAGGTCACTGTTAGGAATGGCAGAGAACTTAAATGTTTTAAATGCCATATTCAGCAAATCGCAGTTAGGTTTAAGGACCATAATCTATTAAGTACATCTGAGGTACACAAACTTTGTTTCTAGTTACTTCCTTCAGACTCAAACCTGAAAACACGTACAGAAGGAGAGAGTAAGCCTATTTCTGGAATTAATTAATACTCTTAAAAATGTTAGAGAGTCATAGGAAAACCAAAAGATTATGAGATCAGTGGATATAGAATAGTCCCTTATTTATCATTTTCCTCTGTCCCATGACAGGTGACTCTTCTGATAAGAGAGACAAGGATTTTAGATTTCCTTTCAAGAAGCAGGCATGGGTTTAGAGCAAAGAGCCATGCTCCAACCCTAAAGCCACTTTTAATTTTCAATTGAATTGGGACCACATACAGACCATTTCCCACTTATGTCTGTAGAGGACAGAAGAGACAAAATGAAGGTAAGAAATACCGTTTGGCCAATTCACTCATTTTATTCTTGAAGATCTGTCCTTTTCCTTCAGATGTTTCATTTGTCCAGTGGTCTCGGGATACCTTGGTTAGATGCTGCTTATTCTTCTAGAAAGGAAAAAAAAAAATCGTACTCCAACCCTAAATCTGAAGGGTTCATCTTTTATTATTTTTTAGTTTTTTTAAATGTTTTATCTTTCCCAAGGGCAAAAATGCTTTTTTTGGGAATAGAAACACTATTATCTTTCAGTTGAAATTAAAATCCTTTGAAATTTTTATACTAATGTACCTTTTACTGTATTTATTTTTAAATCACAAAGAGTATTCAGGTTGAATTTCAGCCTGCCTTTTACAAGCATCCTTTAAATTTAACTCACTATAACTCCTATCTGCTTGCCTCTTCCTCCCAAGGATTGGGATTGAAGGTGCAAATCACCAACACCCTGCTCATTGTAACTCTAGAATTTAGAAAACAGCTAATTTACAGAGATCTGCCTATCTCTGGACTACCACTACCCTGCTCAAATATTTAAATTTAGCTCTAAACTGCTCCGAATCTTAGGGATTTAGAAAACAAGTTTGAACTGCAGTAATCCTTTGAATTTACTTCAGATGTTTTATATTGCCAGGCGTAGTGGCCTACACCTTTAATGTCTGCATTCAGCAGGCCAGCCTGCTCTACAAAGAGAATCGAGGACAGCCAAAGATACACAGAGAATCCCTGTATTGAATACAACAAAACAAAACAAAAATTAGTCTCTTAACTCTGTTTTAAATACAAAAGAACAAAAATAAACTTTTTAAAACTTTAGTCTTTATAAGTTAGTTTGGTCTTCCATCCAAGTAGTAACCATACACAACCCTGCTTAGCTTCCTAGATGGGGTGCATTTAGGGTGGTGAGGCTGCAGACTAGAAAAGATCCTCCTGAGTAAGTAACCCAGAATCAGAAAGATATGCATGGTATATACTCACTTATAAGTGAATATTAGACACATAATATAGGATAAAAATACTACAATCTACAGACCTAAAGAAGTTAAACAACAAGGAGGACCCTAGGGAAGATGCTTAATTCTCATTCAAAAGGGAAAACAGGATGGATACCAGAAGCAGTAAAAGAGAGAGAACAGGAAGGGAGCCTATCACAGATTTCCTCTGAAAGGCTTCACCGAACATGGGATCTAAACAGATGCAGAGACTCACAGTTAAACTTTGGGAATCATGCAAGAAGCCTTATGGAAGGAGGAGATAGAGAGACCCAAGGAGACAGGAGCCCAACGAGAAGACCAGCAACGCAAAAAAAAAATAATAATAATAATAATAACTGGAGCCAGAGGAGCCTGCAGAGTCTGAGGCATCAACCAAGGACCATGCATGGAGATCCCTAGATCTCTTAGATCCCCTGCTCAGATATAGCCCATAATGAGCTCAATCTCCTTGTGGGTTCTCTAGTAAGGAGAGTAGGGCCAGTCTCTGAGATGAACTAGGTTGCCTACTCTCTGATGGTCTCCCCTTGGTGGGCTGGCCTTCTAAGCCACAGAGGGAGAGAATTCAAACAGTCCTGATGAGACCAGATAGACTAGGAACAGACAGTAGGGGAGGAGGATTTCTCTTATCAGTGGACCAGGGGAGAATGATACAGATAAAAGAAGGAGGGATGGTGTGACTGGGAGGAGGTGAAAGAGGGGGTTACAGTCAGGATACAAAAGCCTAAATTTAAAAAAAAATAAAAATAAAGATTTAGTTTGGACTGAATGAACTATCACCTCTCCTTATTCAGGAGATTTCTCCTGTTCAACTCTAATCTTTATCAAATTTTATGGTGTTTACAGCTTTTCTTCTCCTGTGGAAACAAAGACAAAACATCTTCCCCAAGATAACACAAATCCCAATTTTTATCCTGAGGTCAACATATCTTTAATATATACAGGTTGACTTAATCCCATATTATTTAATATGGAATATTATTAATATTATTAATAATAATAATATTTAATATTATTATTATTCCATATCTCCCCTAAGCTGTTATGACCTGATTATGGACAACACATAGACTATCCAGGTTCTTGATAATACCTTTTAATATTTTTCTCAGAAGCATACTTTATTTTATGGTTTGGTTCAGAGATTGGAAGAATGTTAGTTTGTACTTTGCGTCGCTGCAACAAATCGTGTTCCCATAAATTTGTGGTTATATTGGCCATATAGGCTTTACTTTTCCTGATTGTCCTTCTGGCTCTATTCACTTGACCCATCTTGTACTTTGTTTTATCTGAGATAAAGTTCCAATCCCTAGAAACAGATTATTTACCTCCTGTATTTTCTTTACCTCATATATTCTCTAGAGCTCCATTTCCACGATGTTCCCTGAATCCTGGTGGTAGAAGGATTGACACAGATGTTCTATTTAGGACAGAAAACTCACTCTCTTATTCTTGGAACTTTGACTAGTTATGCATCTCTTCATTGATTTCTATTCCCTGGAATAATAATCCCAGTAGGGGCCACTATGACAATACAACCATTTAGCAGACTGATAGTCATAGGTTCTACCCTAGGACCCTTGGCATCCTCAGCATGGATTTTTTTTTTTTTTGACTAGCACTGCAGTATCAGGCATTCAATTCCCCCCTGAGTAGCAGACCCTAAATTCAATAAGAAATAAGCAGTTAGTTACCTAATGACACTCATGCCATCAGTGTTAAGGAGAAAGATAAAACTAATGAATTTATCGAGCATAACTTTGAAGTAGCAAGAGAATTAGTAAAATAAGTATACGCTATTTTCACACTACAATATTTTGAAATACAGCTGGAGTTGAGAATGCAAACTCTTCTCGTTTTCATAGTTGAACCCTTTTACAAGTTAGCATTTTATTGCATACAAATCAAAGAGACAAAATTCAATTTCTGCAAATCCCCGAAGTATTTTCAAGATCTCTATTTATTACGTTGTAGTAAGCATGATGTCTTAAATTAGTTATTTAAACTCTCGTGCCAATTTAATGAATTCAGCTGTATTTTAAGTGTTTATGTGATAAGCATTCACTTGATAAAGCAGAAAATGAATTAATGAATCTTTTGTCTTAGGAAATGCTTTGGATAATTTCTACTATAAATGAGCAGCCATTAATAATGAAAGATATGTATTGAAGCTGGAGATGACTTTCCTGAATCACGTGACAGCTCATAAGTATCTGTAAGTCCAGTTGTTTCAGCAGACTCAGTGCCATCTTCGGCCTCCACAGACACTAAGCACACATGTGGTAAAGGCAATAATGTAGGTAAAACTCTCATACACATGATTAAACAAAATAAGATAAACAGCAATCACTAGTTTTAGGACTATGGGAAAATAATAGGGGCTGAGAAGAAACTGATTAGAGAGAAGTTCCTAAAAGTGAGTGAATCCACTGAGTAAAATCCTAATTAATATACTAAAATTTAGTGAAGAAATCATGGCTGTGCATGAAAAACATTCCATACTTCTAATATTTTGTTTCATTTCACTATATCTTCTTTGCAAGTTCACCCAGACTTACTGTTTCCTAAGTGATGGAAGCAACAATCATCCATACTCCTTCCCGATCTTTACACCCTGAGTTAAAAACTATTATATATATATATATATATATATATATATATATATATATATATATATATATATGTGTGTGTACAGAAGCCTACAAGGGAAATGGCTATTATAATTTAGGCATCTTAAGCAACAGCTCTGGGATTTCTTTCTTGACAAACTGGAATCTGTTTGTAATTATTGCATACTAAATTGTTAACTCTCAATGTTAGAGCCTACAATGACAGACTATTATGACATAAGAAAAAAAAAAGAGCAAAATTCATGATATGTAACCCCACCACAAAACAGCTCCAAGTTAGGAAAGATGACTGCATGGGTAAACACGCTTGGTGCAGAAGCCTGTCAACCTGAGCTCAAACCCTAAAACCTACATAAGAAACTACAGAGAGAACTGATTCCACACAGTTATACCCATCGTTCCGAATACATGCTATGCACACTCCATCCCCACTTTAAAAGTAAAAAGAATCTCAGTGGCGGGTGTTGGAGCTACCACCGCGGCATTAGCCAGGAGTCATACTGTGCAGACTGCTCAGACCCTGAATAACCTTTTAGCCAATGTAGCTCATGCCTTAGATGTACAAAAAGGAATTAATGCTCAACTAAAAGGAGGCTTGATGGTGTTCAATCAGAGAATTGACCTCGTGCAGGAGCAAATTGATACCCTATGCCAAATCGCTCAACTTGGCTGTCAATGAAAGTATGCTGGACTTTGAGTCACTAGCATACAACATGAGAATTTTCCCTGTGCTGCAAATCTGTCTAAACAATTGTCTAGCTATATTTTAGGTAATTGGACTGGAGAATTCGATACTACAATGGAGCAGCTGAGAGTGGCCATTGTCACGGTAAATTCTACTAGAGTGGACGCAGGACTAGCCACAGGATTATCATCATGGATTGCTGCAGCCATGAATCATCTGAAGGAATGGGCGGGCATGGGCGTGTTAGCAGGCCTTCTGGTGTTGGTCTCCTTGGTTTGCCTGTGGTATATATGCAAGATTAGAGTCTCACAACAGCGTAATGCAGCCATGACCATTCAGGCCTTGACAGCCATTGAAGCAGGACAGTCTCCCCAAGCATGGTTGGCTACCATAAAAAGCTAAAATGTTACGCTCAGGATGCGAGGCTAAGCACTGCACTCAGGGTCAGCCGCTTTGGACCCAGAGAAGAGCATGTCTGATTGCATGCGGGTTGATGCCCCAGGTCCTGCCTCTGAGAAAAAGGTATTGGAGGGGTCTGATGCTCTTTGGGTGGATGACACCTAAATGAACATCAGTACAAAGTCCCAATTTATTTCTAATATCAGAAATCAGACCTCTACTCTTGCCTGATGCGCCTAAAACAAAAAGGGGGAACTGTAGAGAGCTGCGTAATGCCGCGCCTTAAAGATGGAGCTGGTTCCCGCCTTCCACCTTCCTGATGGTGAGTGCTCTCTGTCACAAACAACTCCATACTTGGCTAAGGCTGAGGATCTGGCTTGCTTCCATGTATGTGGACCTATCTGCATTGCCCACATGGCACACTGAGGTTGGCTACCCAGAGGCTATTTAAGCTGTGGGCTGGCTTTCCCCAGGGTCAGATGATTATTCAAGGTTCCTGAATAAACTGCATTGGGAAAAAAAAAAGTAAAAAGAATCCTTCTGGAAAGGTTTTTACATCACTGTGCCAGAACAAGGAAACAAATTGAATGAGCCTTTTGCACATGTGTGAGGATGTCCTTATCAATGCTCAGTCTCCTTTGCTTGGAAAGTGAATAGAATTAGTTTACAAATTACAAATTAAAAAAAAATTACTAGTCTTGCTCATTTCTCAATAAAGTCAGTGAACCATGAACCACAACTTACCCTCTCTAGCTTTTATCATTTGTTTCCTGATGCCCCGTTATGAAGTTATTAAGAATATTACCAAAATTCAGAGACTAGACGAGAAAAAAATAAAAATATAAAAATCTCTCTTTCTTCATGTTCTATGTTAAGCTCAGCAAAAAATTTCTAGTTTTTCTGGAAATTTTCATATTAAGAAAGAGTCTCAAGTAAATTTATAAATATTTATTGATGCAAAGACCTCTTTTCAAGGTTGATGATAAAGGTTTGTTAAAAGAGTATAGCAATGAGCATATGAAAAACTGAAGGTCTCTCGCATTTCCTTTTGAAATCACGATAGATAGGAAAACAATGACGTATTTCCAGTTTCCAATTTCATGATTTTTGTTTCTCTGCCACTGCTGAGGATCAGTGACTTTAATTCAAGCGTGCTTGGGCAATACGGACCGCCATATTCATCCTTCAGTCAGACAAAGCCATTTCTCCAGCTGTTTAGCTTCCCACATGATGAGCATGTTATTCCTTTCAGACCAGATGTCTCAGATCCAGCGCTTCCCTTTGTCTTTTTTTTTTTATTAATTCTGTTTGTCTTAGTAGAACAATGATCTATCTTTAAAAAAAAAATCCTAATTTATTCAGATGTAGTAGTCATTTTGCCATTATTTCTGGTTAGTTTTAAATTATTCCCTACAAGATGATTTTTACACAGCTGCTTTACAGTCTTGAAGGTCTGTGATGGACTTCTGTGTCAAAATCCCAAAGTTCCTGGGCTGCATGTGACTGAAGTAAAGTAGACAGTACTCTATCTCTAACTTCAATGTTTTCAGCATGAACCAAAATACTTTATAACTTTTTTTTTATAATCTCATACTGAGTAGCTTTGAAAAAAATGTGAAACACATGGAAAAAATAAAGATAGTAAGTGATTAAAAAAAAAAAAACTCAACAAATAATAGTGGATAAACACCTATTTTATAATCCAGGCATGCCAAAATCTTAACACAAATTAGGGTAAGGTGTGAATGGATAAACTTACCAAAATCTTGTTTGTTCACAGCAGAGTAGTAATTGTTCCAGATAATTAACAAGTTAAATAATAAATACTGACCATAACCACAAAAGGCACATAAAACTAATTGAAATGCACAACTATTTATTTGTATAAATATGCAAATATAGATTTATATACATAGTCCTTATTTCTACATAATAATCTTCTTAGTCAGTGAACATTCATATTTCATAGGAACAATGTCTAAATATTTTCTCATTTTTAGATTTTAAGCCTTAGTGCTTCCCATCATGTGTCAGAATCATTTACTTTCACAGCAGCCAGGGAGGTTCACGTGGCCTTATGCCTGAGCTTCTATTATTTCTGTTCCAAAAGAATGCAATAAATATGTCTAGAGACAAGGGACAAAGTTAATAAAAGCCTGTCCTTTCTTTGCCTAAGACCCTGGCTTAAAATGAGCTATTTTCCCTGAACACCACATATTAATTGGATGACTTCAGCTTCAGCCTTAGACAAAAGCTGTCCAGACTATGATTATTTGCAATATAATTCTTCTTGATATGACGAGCAATCTCTGAGTAGAGATATTAAAATGAAAACTTTTTCCATGATAAGAGAATGACCTTAGAAAGCAGCCGCTTAGGCCAATTAAAGGAGTGCTAGCCGCATCATAGCCTGTGTTGAGTGCTCCTCCCTTTCATTAAAAACAAAACAAAATGTTGTTTCTACATATGTTTTTAGTGTTTTTAAAATTTATGTAATATCCTTCCACTGTGATTGCTATCAAGCATTATGTATATAAACCTATTAAAAGGATAGAATTTCCAATTGATTTAGGGTATCTGGTTTTATGTTGAGGTCCTTGATCCACTTTGACTTTAGTTTTGTGCAGGGTGATAAATATGGATCTATTTTCATTTTTCTGCATGTAAACATCCAGTTGGTCCAGCACCATTTGTTGAAGATGCTGTCTTTTTTCCATTGAATGGATTTGGCTTCTTTGTCAAATATCGAGTATTCATAGGTGTGTGGATTTATTTTTGGGTCTTCTATGCGGTTCCATTGATCCTCCTTTCTGTTTCTATGCCAATACCATGCAGTTTTTATTACTGTTGCCCTGTAGTACAGCTTGAGATCAGGAATGAAGATACCTCCAGATGATCTGTTGTTGTTCAGGATCATTTTGGAGATTCTGAGTTTTTTGTTTCTCCAATGAAGCTGAGAATCTTTTTTTCAAGGTCTGTAAAGAATTGAGTTGGTATTTTGATGGGAATTGCATTGAATCTGTAGATTGCTTTTGGCAATATGGCCATTTTCACAATGTTAATCCTACCAATCCATGAGCACGGGAGATCTTTCCATCTTCTGATTGAGGGGAACAAGGACTATTTCTAACAGGAACTCAATGACTGGCTCTTTGGTCTCCCCACCCCCGAAGGGAGGAGCAGTCCTGTTAGGCCACAGAGGAGGGCTTTGTAGCCAGTCCTGAAGATACCTGATAAAACAGGATCAGATGAATGGGGAGGAGGTCCCCCCTATCAGTGGACTTGGAAAGGGGCACGGTGGAGATGAGGGAGGGAGGGAGGGACTGGGAGGGAATGAGGGATCGGGACGCGTCTGGGATACAGAGTTAATAAAATGTAACTGATAAAAAAAAATAAAAAATAAAAAAAATTAAAAAAAGAAAAAAGAAAAAAAAGGATAGAATTTAATCGTCATTATGCCCTATCTCAGGAGATGTTTGTACTTTGTTTAGAAAAAAGAATGCACTTTAAAATATGTTATTATTGGTCAAATAAAAAGCACTTACCTAGTTTTTCATATTATATGAAGGTGATGTTTTCAGGACTGTCTGAATTGGTAACTACTGAAATATAGCTCTGAATTTAAAGTAGACATAAATATATATTACAAGTTTTTGAAAAGGAGATCATACACCTATGCTGGCTAGCTTCATGTCAAGTTGATTCAAACTAGAGTCTTCAGTGAGGAAAGAGTCTCAATAAGAAAATGGCTCAGTAAGAATGAGCTAAAGGTAAACTTGTAGAGCATTTTCTTTATTGCGGTTTAGGTGGGACCACCCCAAGCTGGTGGTCCTAGGTTCTGTAAGAAAGCAGGCTTAGCAAGCCAGAGGAGCAATCCAGTAAGCAGCACTCCTCCATAGTATGCACTAGCTCCTGCCTTCAGGTTCTTGCCCTCTGAGTGTCTGTCCTGACTTTCTTTGATAATGAACAGTGACACATATAAGTCAAATAAGCCTTATCTACTCCAAGCTACTTTGGTCATGGTATTTTATAACAACGACAGAAACCCAAATTAGACACCCATCCAAAGAAGAATAGAAACTGGCTAGGTTCATATAGGAACTTAGCCATTCTGCCTTTAGGAGGTTCATTTATTCTCCTGAGTGATTTGTTGAGCCATTAAGGATTTCGTAATCAATTAGTGAGATATGCCAATACAATTCTTTATCCTACTCCCTTCTTTTGCTTTTCCTTGCATTGTATTATTAAATATATATCATTAAAATACATATGTTGAATGTGTTTATCACCTATGTGCCAAAGCCCATTCTGCCCAAAGAGGGTACTAGATCTCAAGTATTGGAGACAGAGGTGGTTGTGAGCTGCCCTGTACTAGGTGCTGGAAATAGAACTCTAGTCCTCTGGAAAAGGAATTAGTGTCACTAAAAACTGAGGCATCTAGCCAGAATCCTTTCTCACTTTGATCCCGTGATTCTCAGCTGGGAGAGTTTGCTCTTTAGGGAGACTGGCAACATCTGCTATTGGAAGAGCTAATAGGAAGAGGCGAGAATTATTGTCAAATATCTGCAAAGCTCAGAATGGCTTCACACAACCAAGTATTATGTGCTCTATCCTCTAAGAAGCCATTATGCAAATATTTGGTTGTTCTGACACAAGCAGATAAGGAGATACAGAGATTTAAAAATATTTCATATTGTTGTGTCTCCCATGTGTTAACTAAGGATCCAATTATCTTTCTATTTGTCTAAATTCTAATGACTCCAATCACAAATATTCACACACACACACACACACACACACACACACACATGCACGCATGCACACACGCGCGCACACACACACAACTTATCAGGATTGCCTGGAACCTCTTCATCTGTGGCCTGGCAAAACCACACAACCAGAAGGAAGTGATCAAAGAGCAGGCAACCTGCTCCTGCTCCTTTTACTTGGGAACCCATATGGAGACTGAGATGACTATGGACTATATCTGAGCAGGGGATCTAGGACCTCTCCATGCATGGTCCTTAGTTGAGGCATCAGTCTGCACAATGTATTCCATTGTGTAAATGCATCGAAATTTCTGTCTCCATTCTTCTGCTGAGGGAAGATTCTGGCTGTTTCCAGATTCTGGCTATTGTTCTAGATTCTGGCTATGATGAATAAAGCTGCTATAAACATAGCTGAGCAAATGTCCTTGTTGAATGGTAGTACACCATTCTGGTACATGCCCAGGAGTGGTATAGCTGAGTCTTGAGGTAGCATGACTCCCTGTTTTCTAAGAAAGAGCCAGATTAATTTCCAAAGTGCTTGTACTCCCGCCAGCAGTGGAGGAGGGTCCCCCCTTTCTCCATATCTTCTCCAGCATGTGTTGTCACTAGAGATTTTTTTTTAATTGTTCAATTTTTTTTAATTTATTTTATTAATTACACTTTATCATTTTGTATCCCCCCATAAGCCCCTCCCTCCTCCCCTCCAGATCCCATCATCCCTCCCCTTTCTGCATGCGTGCCACTCCCCAAGTCCACTGATAGGGGAGGTTCTCCTCTCCTTTCTGATCTTAGTCTATCATTTCACATCAAAAGTGGCTACTTTGTCCTCTACTGTGGCCTGGTAAGTCTGCTCCCCCCTCAGGGGGAGGTGATCAAAGAGCAGACCAATCAGATTATGTCAAAGGCAGTCCCTCTTCCCATTACTATGTAACCCACTTGGACTCTGAACTACCCTGGGCTACATCTGTGCAGGGGTTCTAGGTTATCTCCGTGAATAGTCCTTGGTTGGAGTATGAGTCCCTGTGTTCAAATTTCCTTGTTCTGTTGCTCTCCTTGTGGAGACCCTGTCCTCTCCAGCTCTTACTATTTCCCACTTCTTACATAAAATTCCATTCACTCTGCCCAACAGTTGACCATCAGGTTCAGCATCTGCTTTGATAGACTGTAGGGCAGAGGCTTTAAGAGACCCTCTGTGGTAGGTTCCTAGTTTGTTTCCTGTTTTCTTCTTCTGGCTTGCAGAAGCCCTCTGTAGAAGGTTCCTAGGTTGTTTCCTGTTTTCTTCTTCTTCTGATGTCCATCCTCTTTGTCTTTCAGGATGGGGATTGACCATTTTAGTTAGGGTCCTCTCTCTTGCTTAGTTTCTTTAGATGCACAGGTTTTAGTGGGTTTGTCCTATGTTGTATGTCAATATGAGTGAGTATATACCGTGTGTGTCTTTTTGCTTCTGGGATAACTTACTCCGGATGATACTTTCCAGGTCCCACCATTTACCTGCAAATTTCATGATTTCCTTATTTTTCATTGCTGAGTAATACTCCATTGTAGAGATGTACCACAGTTTCTGCATCCATTCTTCAGTTGAGGGGCATCTGGGCTGTTTCCAGCTTCTGGCTATTACAAATAAAGCTGCTACAAACATGGTTGAGCAAATGTCCTTTTTGTGTACTTGAGCCTCTTTTGGATATATGCCCAGGAGTGGTATGGCTGGATCTTGGGGAAGTGCTATTCCTAGTTGTCTGAAAAACAGCCAGACTGATTTTCAGAGTGGTTGTACAAGTTTACATTCCCACCAGCAGTGGAGAAGGGTTCCCCTTTCTCCACAACCTCTCCAGCATGTGTTGTCACTTGAGTTTTTGATCTTGGCCATTCTCATGGGTGTAAGGTGAAATCTCAGGGTTGTTTTGATTTGCATTTCCCTAATGGCTAATGAGGTTGAGCATTTCAAGTGCTTCTCTGCCATTCAATATTCCTCTACAGAGAATTCTCTGTTTAGCTCTGTTCCCCATTTTTTAAGTGGATTACTTGGTTTGCTGCTTTTCAGCTTCTTTAGTTCTTTATATATACTGGATATGAGTCCTCTGTCAGATAAAGGGTTGGTGAAGATTCTTTCCCAATCTCTAGGCAGTTGCTTTGTTTTGATGACGGTGTCCTTTGCTTTGCAGAAGCTTTTCAGTTTCATGAGGTCCCATTCATTGATTGTTGCTCTTAGAGCCTGTGCTGTTGGTGTTCTGTTCAGGAAGTTTTCTCCTGTACCAATGAGTTCTAGGGTATTCCCCACTTTTTTTTTCTAGCCGATTTAATGTGTCTGGCTTTATGTTGAGGTCTTTGATCCACTTGGACTTCAGTTTTATGCAGGGTGATAAGTATGGATCTATTTTCATTTTCTATATGTAGACATCCAGTTGGACCAGCACCATTTGTTGAAGATGCTATCTTTTTTCCATTGTATGGTTTTGGCGTCTTTGTCAAAGATCAGGTGTCCATAATTGTCTGAGTTTATTTCTGGGTCCTATGTTCAGTTCCACTGAATCACCATTCTGTTTCTATGCCAGTATCATGCAGTTTTTAAAACTGTTGCTCTATAGTACAACTTAAGATCAGGGATGGTGATACCTCCAGAAGATCTTTTATTGTAGAGGATTGTTTTAGTAATTCTGGGTTTCTTGTTATTCCATATGAAGTTGAGAATTTTTCTTTCCAGGTCTGTAAGAGTTGTGTTGGTAATTTGATGGGAATTGCATTGAATCCGTAGATTGCTTTTGGTAAGATGGCCACTTTTACTATGTTAATCCTGCCAAGCCATGAGCATGGGAGATCTTTCCATCTTCTGATATCTTCTTCTAAGTCTTTCTTCAGAGACTTGAAATTTTTTTCATAGAAGTCTTTGACTTCCTTGGTTAGGGTTACTCCCAGGTACCTTATGTCATTTGTGGCTATTGTGAAGGGTGTTGTTTTCCTAATTTCTTTCTCAGCCCTTTTGTCTTTTGTATACAGGAGGGCTATTGATTTTTTTGAGTTAATT
The DNA here is from genome assembly GCF_030254825.1 of Meriones unguiculatus. Taxonomy (NCBI): domain Eukaryota; kingdom Metazoa; phylum Chordata; class Mammalia; order Rodentia; family Muridae; genus Meriones; species Meriones unguiculatus. The sequence continues at coordinate 77,178,057 of NC_083357.1, read as the reverse complement.
TTGTATCCGGCCACTTTGCTGAAGGTGTTTATTAGCTGTAGGAGTTCCCTGGTAGAGATTTTGGGGTCGCTCACATATACTATCATATCTTCTGCAAATAGTGATAATTTGACTTCTTCCTTTCCAATTTGTATCCCCTTGATCTCCTTCAACTGTTTTATTGCTCTAGGAAGGACTTCCAGCACTATGTTGAAGAGATATGGAGAGAGTGGGCAGCCTTGTCTTGTCCCTGATTTCAGTGGGATTGCTTTAAGTTTCTCTCCATTCAGTTTGATGTTGGCTATAGGTTTGCTGTATATCGCCTTTACTATGTTTAGATATGAGCCTTGTATCCCTGATCTCTCCAATACTTTAAACATGAATGGATGTTGGATTTTGTCAAATGCTTTTTCAGCATGTAGGGAGATTATCATGTGGTTTTTTTTCTTTCAGTTTATTAATATGGTGGATCACATTGATGGATTTCCTTATATTGAACCACCCCTACATACCTGGGATGAAGCCTACTTGGTCATGGTGGATGATATCTTTGATGTGTTCTTGTATTCTGTTTGCGAGTATTTTGTTGAGTATTTTTGCATCAATGTTTATAAGGGAGATTGGCCTGAAGTTCTCTTTTTGGTTGGGTCTTTGTGAGGTTTAGGTACCAAGGTGACTGTGGCTTTATAGAATGAGTTTGGTAATGTTCCTTCTGTTTCTATTTTATGGAATAGTTTAAAGAGAACTGGAGTTAGCTCTTTTTTGAATGTCTGGTAGAATTCTGCGCTGAAACAATCAGGTCCTGGGTTTTTTTTTTTTTTTGGATGGGAGACTTTCGATAACTGCTTCTATTTCCTTTGGGGATATAGGACTATTTAATTGATTTACCTGGTCCTGATTTAGCTTTGGTAAGTGGAATCGATCAAGAAAATTGTCCATTTCATTTAAATTTTCAAATTTTGTTGCATATAGACTTTTGAAGTAAGTCCTAATTATTGTTTTTATTTTCTCAGTGTCTGTAGTTATGACCCACTTTTCATTTCTGATTTTGTTTATTTGGTTGGTGTCTCTCTGCCTTTTAGTTAGCTTGGCTAAAGGTTTGTCTATCTTGTTGATTTTCTCAAAGAACCAGCTCTTGGTTTCATTGATTTTTTGAATTGTTTTATTTGTTTCTAATTGATTGATTTCAGCCCTGAATTTGATTATTTCCAGCTGTCTACTCCTTTTTGGTGTGTCTGTTTCTTCTTTTTCTAGGGTATTTAAGTGAGCCATTAAGTTGCTTGAATGCGCTGTCTCAAATTTCTTCTTGAAGGCAGTTAGTGCTCTGATCTTTACTCTTAGCACTGCTTTCATTGTGTCCTTTAAGTTTGGGTATGTTGTGCCTTCATTTCCATTGAATTCTAGGATGACTTTAATTTCTTTCTTTATTTCTTCTCTGACCCAGCTGTCTTTTAGCAGCAAATTGTTCAGTTTCCATGTATGTGTAGGCTTTTTGCTATTTCTGTTGTTATTGAGGTCCAGCTTTATTCAATGGTGATCAGACAGGATACAAGGGATTATTTCAATCTTCTTGTATGTGTTGAGGCTTGCTTTGTGACCAACTATGTGGTCTATTTAGGAGAAGGTTCCATGAGGTGCTGAGAAGAAGCTAAATTCTTTTGTGTTTGGGTGTAAGGTTCTGTAAATGTCTGTTAGGTCCATTTGATTCCTGACCTCTGTTAGAGATATTGTTTCTTTGTTTAATTTCTGTTTAGTTGTCCTGTCCTTTGTTGAGAGTGGGGTGTTGAAGTCTCCCACTATTAGTGTGTGGGGATCTATGTGTGGTTTAAGTTTTATCAATGTTTCTTTCACAAATGTGGGTGCCCTTGTATTTGGGGCATAGATGTTCAGGATTGTGATGTCTTCTTGGTGGAATTTTCCCTTGATGAGTATGAAGTGTCCTTCCCCATCTCTTTTGATTAATTTTGGTTGAAAGTGTATTTTATCAGATATTAGAATGGCTACTCCTGCTTGCTTCTTGCATCCATTTGCTTGGAAAGCTGTCTTCCATCCCTTTACCCTCAGGTAATGCCTATCTTTGTGACTTAGGTGTGTTTCTTGTATACAACAGATTGCTGGGTTTTGTTTAAGCTTCCATTGTGTTAGTCTGTGTCTTTTTATTGGAGAATTAAGTCCATTGATATTGAGAGAGATTAAAGACCAGTGGCTGTTAAATCCTTTGACTTTGATGTTGGCTGTGTCATAAGGTTGTGTGCTTGGTTGCTTTTTGTTTTACTGTAGTGGGGTTATTTATTTCCTGTGTTTTCTTGGACGTAGCTAGTTTTCTTGGGTTGTATTTTCCCTTCTAGTGTCTTTTGTAATGCTGGATTTGTTTGTAGGTATTGCTGAAATTTATTTTTGTCATTGAATATCTTGTTTTCTCCATCTATGAGGACTGAGAGTTTTGCTGGGTGTAGTAGGCTGGGCTGACATCTGTGTTCTCTTAGGGTCTGCATGATATCCATCCAGGCCCTTCTGGCTTTCAAAGTCTCTGTTAAAAAGTCAGGTGTGATTCTAATGGGTTTGTCATTATATGTTACTTGGCCTTCTTCTCTTGCAGCTTTTAGTATTTTTTCTTTGTTCTGTATACTTACAGTTTTGATTATTATGTGGCGGGAGGATTTTCTTTTCTGGTCTAATTTATTGGGTGTTCTATAGGCCTCTTGTATTCTTATTGGCCTCTCCTTTAAGTTGGGGAAATTTTCTTCAGTGACTTTGTTGATATTTTCTGGGCCGTGGTGCAGGGAATATTCTTTTTCCTCTATTCCTATTATTCTTAGATTTTGTCTTTTTTATATTGTCTTGAATTTCTTGGATGGTCTGTGTCAGGAATTTTTTAGATTTAACATTTTCTTTGACAGATACATCTATTTCTTCCATTGTATCTTCCACACCTGAGATTCTTTCTTCCATTTCTTGTAGCCTATTGGTTATGCTAATCTCTGTAGTTCCTGCTTTCTTCCCTAAGTTCTTTCTCTCCACAATTTCTTCCATTTTTTTTTTTTAATTTTTCCAATTCTATCTTCAGGTCTTGAGCTATTTTGTTGGTTTTCTTCACCTGTCTGACTGTATTTTCATGTTTTTCCATCAATTCCTTCAGATGTTTGTTTGAACAATCCGGTGTTTTTCAGGAGGTTCTACAGCTAACCTCAGGCATTGAGACCTGGGTGGTAACTGTGGTCCTGATTAGTCAAGAGGGCTCTCCTCTCTCCAGAAGTCCTGGAGACAGCTGTCCTCCTTCTAGGTTTCTTGCTGTAAATTTAGTGATCAGCTGCTGTAACCTGTGTGTCCCGTGGTTTGGTCGGTTTTGTTAGGGATAACTGGTTGCCCCTTGAAGCAGTATCTGGGGGTTGATCTCAGGGTTCCCAGTCTTTTGTAGGTCTGAGGTTGGGGCTCTGTGACCCAGAACCCAAGAAGTAATCTGTGGCGGGTGAGTACTGCTGTCCTGGTAACAGCAGGCTATCTGGGGCACAGCAGTTCCCTGGGTTGTGCCAGTCTGTGGGACCTTTTCCGGGGATATACTGGGTTGCCTAAGTCCGTCCCCTTTGCTTCGTTCCTTGTTCCTTGTAAGGGTTTCTCCAGACAGTGACTCTAAGACTCTGGTGTCTTGGGGCACACAGTTCTGTCTGTAAGGTGTATTTGGTACAAAGCAGGCCTCTGGGCTGGAGGAGCTTACCCGCCTGCCTGCTAGTCTGCAGGGTTCCAAATATCTCTGTGCTCCCTGCTTGGGCCTGGATCTGTGATGGCTGGGAGTACTCGCCTGTTTGCAATGATTTGCAGTCTGCTAGACTTTCCCCAGGCACAGCCTAGGTGACCCCAGCAGCATGGTTTCTTCCTTCCCTGTGAGGCCCTCTCCAGGCAGGGGTTCCCAGTCTCTTTTGCAGTGGGGCACTCAGCTTGTCTGTACTGGTGAGCTGGGCGCGCAGCTCTCCATGGGGCAGGAGATCAGTTGTGATGGCAGTGTGGGGTTTTCTTGTGCCTGGGACTCCCAGTCCCTTGTGCCCACCAAACAGCCTGGGAAAGTGATCGGGATACAAAGGCTTGAGGCTCCAGCCCTGAGACCCAAAGCCTGCATTACCTGGAGTCCTGGGGGGCTGGGGTGATGTGGGAAATCCCCTGGGCAGGAAGCTGGATGTGTCTGAAGGAGCCCTCCTAAGTTTAGTGGGTGTGGTCTATGATTGGTGGGTGGCTCTCAGGGATTTGCCAAGGCTCTCCTTAGGTGGATAATTCTGTGGACTATGTCCACTCCTCAGGAGCCCAGAGGCTCTCCTTTCACCATGGGAAGTCCCAGAGACAGCTGCTCTGCGAATGGATTTCTTGCTCTGGAGTTAATGAACTGCAGCTGCCAAACACTGTGCTGAGACACTGTGTTTGCTGGGCGCAGACATCTTGAAGCAGCATTGAGCCCAGAAGTTTGGTCAGTCTCTGTAGGTAGAGAGGTTGAGCTTTGGAGCAGTGTCTGCGGCTGTTCCCATGGCTCCCAGGTGTCTGAAGGCCTCAGGTTAGAGCTCCATTCCCCAGTACCCAAAACATGTTCACTTGCTAGTGAACACAACACACAGGCATGTGGCTAGATGCTGGACACCCTGTGCCTTCGAGAGCCAGCAACTTTTCCAGGGATTAACTGGATACCCTGAGGTCAGACCCAATTACTTCCCATATTGGGGTTTCTTCTCACCTGGGGAAAACAGTTACTGGTGTTCTGGGGCCCACAGTTCATCCTTTTGGTCACTGTGCAGTCACTCCTGCGTTGCTGTTCATACAAATTGTGCAATTGGTGCTGCCATCTTGGATCTCTCCAAGAAGTTACATATTTAAAATGGTTTTTAAGGACATAGATATGTTAAGTAGATCAGTGCTCTCAATAGGAGTCAGTAGCATACAGCCTCCACTGGATTTTTAGTAGGTTCCCAAGATGGACAGATCATTTTACATTTTATTACTAAATGCATATTTTCAAATGTCCTTGGATATCAATTTGAATGTCCAAGGTTTCTTGGAGTAGATATCTCTGAGGTGGAGGAATATTAGCATGTACTCTGGTTTCAGTGATGCAGTGCCTCAAGTAAAATTGATAATGACCTCAAGACTGCAAATGCTCCATTGGCCCCAGAGGCCAAGTCACCTCATACCAGAGACAGGAAGTTAACTGTATTCATTCATGTCATTCCAGGAGGTCACAGGTGGTGACAGAAGGCACTCGAGGAGGAATGGGTAAGGAAGTAAAAGCATACTGGATAGAGGCTGTGTAGTAAGTGAAAGGAAGGTGGTTAATGAAGTTCTCTTTGCCTTACTATGAAAGTAAACAGCAAGTCAGCAAGTCAAGTCTATTGTAAAGAGTGCTTTGTGTTTCTTGGCTCATGTACCTTCTGGTGCCATCAAGGACAGATAGGAACTGTTTAGAGTTAATATGCCCCCTCTACAATCGACGTCTGTCCTCATTAAGTAACAAGATAACATAAATAAATAAATAAATAAATAAATAAATAAATAAATAAATAGAAGCAAATTTTCACTTTGTGTGGGTGAAATGAGAATTAAAATGTGGTATTCTTTTATGACATTCTCTCTGTCAGTCTGTTTCTCCGAGTTGAGATTAACTGCTTCAAGTGAATCTCCTGCCAAAGTGACTCCTGGGGGAAAACACAAATCCTGGGTTAGGCTTGCTGCACAGCTTCCACAACAAGCGCTGAGACCTCCTCATCCAGCCTCGTCCGGCTTGCACAGTTGAGAACTGAACCCCGATCTCCATTTCGGCAGCATTTCCCTGGTGACTTGAGCAAGGCTTGTTAACAGTTTCATCTAACAGGCTCGGCAGGTTCAACATTTGATTATCTTTCCCTCAGGTTCACTATCAAGTCTTCCTCCCTCGTTATGCATTGACAGGAACACTGTGTAGGGATATATGTGGGGGTAGCTTCACAGACTGAACGTGAAGAAAATGTAGAGTCGACAATCTGGATAAATCTTGCATTCAAGGAACTTAATTGTATTATTGAAATGCAGGGCTGTGCCCCTGAGACATTGATCCAGAATTGTCAGTTTCAAATCCTGGGTGCACTACCAGCATGGCGATGTGTTCGTGGAATTTGCAATTGAGATAATGAGGAATCAAAGCTTGTGACAGGATCGCTAACTGACAAAAAACAGAGGAACCAAAGCAAATCAATACGGGCCGGTCCTGCTGGCAGCTTGCAAGCTTGGCAAGCTACTCTGCTTCCAATTTAAGAACAGGATCAGGACTGGGGAGAAGGGCACAGTTGGGTGTGCGCACTGGGGTGACGCTTTTGCTTTCCAAAGCACAGACAATGTTTGCTCATAAGCTTTTATTGCCAAAGGCAAGGCGCTCTGGCTCCAGCAGCCAAATAAAACAAAGGGGGATTGGAACAAAACAGTGAATATAAAATGTGAAGAGAAGGAAAAGACTTTAACAAATGATTGCTTTTTGCCTTGCAAGGACTTAGATGTGAGCTTCTCCTCAGTCTGCTGGGGGAATTTTTTAGGTATTTTTTTTAAGGTGAATATCTCCTTGGTTTATAGACAAAGTTTCCTCATAAAATTGGAGTTCTCTGAAGTGTTATTTGCCTTAGAGTTGAGAAATGGCAGTTTTCATTTTAGAATGATGAGACCAAGTTCAAAGTGTTTCCTAAGCACAGCCAAAATAAGGCTTTGCCTTACCTGCTGTCCTGTAAAGCAACAACCCATCCTACTTCTGAGATCATGCCTAACCTTGAGATAAAACAAAAAGGCAGGGAGTTAGGCTAGGTATTACAAACAATCTCTTTATTTACTCTGGTGCAATAATTACCAAGTCACTAGACATGTCCTTTTCCCAACAAAAATAGGGTAGATTCCAGCTCTGATTTTAACAGTCTTTTATCTAAACACTCTTTCCTTCCATGATTGTGAAAAGATTCTTGGAATACATAGACATGAGTACTAAATTATATGATGATGCATCCATCCTGGAAATTTAAATGATTGAACTATTTCTTATTCCTATTAATTTTCAGACTTAACAGATGTTTATAGAACATGTTGTACATATAAGATATGGAATTTTATTCAGTTCAAACAGAGAGAAATTGCCTTTAACCCAATTTAATGTAATATGATTCTCCATAAATATCATAGCTATATGACAAGTTTGGAAAAACTGTATCACCCCTTCAGATTTCTTCCAAGTTACATTAGAAACACTATCTAAATGACTTTGGGGAGAAAAATTTTTTTTGTTTAGCTGCTTGTACAGTAAGTCCTGAAATACCTTAGCTCCTTAGACAGCTTGAGGACATATTTGAAAATACTAAGATATGTCATCATTGCCTGAAAAACTACTAGGTTCTGTGACTCTAGGGGCAATTTGTCCTCATATCACAGTAGGAAAATAATGGTTTCCATAGAGTAAAAATGAAAAATAATAAGAACTCATCCTAAATTGTTCACAACCAATATATACATTGGCAATGAATTTAACATGAATCTTTTAAAAAATTGTTTAATTATTTTTATTAATTATAATTTATTCCCTTTGTATTCCAGCTGTAGCCTCCTCCCTTGCCTCCTCCTACTCACACACTCCCTTCCTCCCTCTTCTCCTCCAATGCCCCTCCTCCAGTCCACTGATAGGAAGGTCATTCCATCTAACCCTAGCATATCAAGTTTCATCAGGATTGGCTGCATTGTCTTCCTCTGTGGCCTGATAAGGCTGCTCCTCCCTCAGGGTAAGGTGATCAAAGAGCCAGCCACTGAGTTCATGTAAGAGACAGCCCCTGTTCTCCTTACTAGGAAACCTCCTTGGACACTGAGTTGTCCTGGGCTACATCTGTGCAGGGGTTGTAGTTTATCTCCATGCATGGTCCTTGTTTGGAGTGTCAGTCTCAGAAAAGACCCCTGTGTCCAGATATTTTGGTTCTGTTGGTCTCCTAGTAGAGCTCCTGTCCAGTCCAGGTCTTACTATTTCCTCTTCTTTCATAAAATTCCCTGCACTCTGCCCAAAGTTTTGCTATGAGTCTCAGCATCTTTGATACCCTGCTTGGTAGAGTATTTCAGAGGCCCTCTGTGGCTGGCTCCTGTCCTGTTCCCTTTTTTTTTTCCTCTTCCAATGTCCATCCCAATTGCCTTTCTGAGGGAAGATTGATTACCCAGGGTCTTCCTTCTTGCTTAGCTTCTTTAGGTGTACAGATTTTACTATGTTTATCCTATATTATATCTACCTATAAGTGAGTATATACCATTTGTATCTTTCTGCTTCTGGGATACCTCACTCAGGATGTGTTTCCAGGAATCTTACAGTGTTCAGAAAGCATGAAACATGGATATCAAGCACTTACGTACCATGCTTTCACTAGGACATAATATGTGAGGAAATATCATAGGTAGAAACATTTATTTATTGTCACAGTTGGCACAGAAATTTCTGGGCCTGAGCATGGTGAGGGAGAACCCTGTTGTACATAGTACATGACAGATCATGGTGGCTCACTTAGTGGCAGACAGGAGTCAGGAGGAAGATGCAGGATTGGCACTAACTATACCCTCCAATAATCACATCCTTCTCAACTACTCTTTCCAATTCCCCTAACTTCTAATAGTCCATTCTGCAATGAAGCCTTCAAGGGACAGATCCATTGGTCAGGTTATTGTCCACTGAGCCAATCATCTCTCAGAAGCACTACCAGCTAGAGACCACCAAGATAGACAATATTGGAGTGGGAGGTGTTTCTTCATGTTTAATCAATAATAATAACTGACGTAAACTGCAGACAGATGGACACAGGAAACATAGTTAGCCCTGATCCCATAGAGTAACACACACACACCTCTCACAGCAGCAGGGAGCTTTTGAGATGACAGAGTTAACAGGCAAACAGAAAACATCATAGGGGAAAATAGTAGTAAATTATAGAGATGGACACAGGAAGCTGTGAAGACTGACAGCTGTAGAGGAAGCTCTTTGTAACTCAAGTAATTAATTGACATTGAATCCTCTCAGAGTGCTTCTGTTTTTAAATTTGATTACTTTCATAACCAGGACCTTTTCATGGTTAAAAGAAATGTTTCTAAAACATGTAGAAACGTTCCTGGTTGGTTATCAGAGCATATCTGAACGTGAAGACGTTTTCCCCGATGGAAGGGAATCACCGCTGAGAGTAAGACATTCTTTCCACTGCCGTCTTAAATTGATATTGAACTTCTTTGATACTGACTTACAGTTATTTTTTTAATTAAAAATTAGTGAAAACTTTGACACGGATTTTATTAGGAAGCAAATTAAGTCTTGAATAGAACACACCATTCAATAAATTAAATGTGGGAGGATATCTCAACTATATCTTATCCCTACGCATTTTCAGACTTTTAACAGATGTTTATAGAAAATGTGGTACATATATAAATGGAATTTTATTATTAAACCATAAAGAAAAATAAAACCACTAAATTTCCAGGAGAATGGGTAGAATTAGAAAACATCATTTTAAACAAGGTAACCCAAGTGAAGAAACACAAAACCTGAATGTTCTCTCTCATATGTGGTCCATATCCTCAGGATCTAGGTGTTAGTCAATGTGGGCAAAGAGCTAGAAACTAGAATGTACTCTATGGACCTGATTTAAAAAAAAAAAAAAAGCTTTAAGGGGGTGGGTGGGGAAGATAACAGATCAAAGTGGAAAGGATGAGGGGTAACAAAGGATCCATGAGGATTAGGACAGAGGAGTGAGAGAAGAGGATGATTGAACAAAGCAAATACGTATAAAAACTCCATGAAGAAATTTACTTACTTTCTAAGTTAGTATTTCAAATAGAAATAACTTTATATTTAAGAAATGCTTTTAGCTACATATCTTACCACCTCCAGATCTAACAGTCTCATAGATTTGGATCTGGCACATGTTCACTGTCACTTTTACTAATTTTGGAAGCATCTTAAGTTATCAAACCAACATTTTGTAAGTAGACATAACAATGGACCAATTTATTCATAATAGCCAGAACCTCGAAACAACCCAGGTATCCCTCAGTTGAGGAATGGATACAGAAATTGCGGTACTTTTACACAATGGAATACGACTCAGCAATTAAAAACGAGGAAATCATGAAATTTGCAGGTAAATGGTGAGACCTAGAAATGATCATCCTGAGTGAGGTATCCCAAAAGCAGAAAGACACACATGGTATATACTCACTTATATAGACCTATAAGATAGGATAAATATACTGAAATCTATCCGCCTAAAGAAGATAAACAAGAAAGAGGACCCAGGGTACGATGATCAATCCTCACTTAGAAAGACAAATGGGATGGACATTGGATGTAGGAGCAAACATGTAACAAGAGAGGAGCCTGCTACAGAGGGCCTCTGAAAGACTCTACCTAGCAGTGTATCAAAGCAGATATTAAGACTCATAACTAAACCCCAGGCAGAATGCAGGGAATCAAAAAAGGGGGGGGGTTGTTAATACGACCTGGAGAGAACAGGAGTTCCACAAGGACCAAATATATCTGGGCTCAGGGGTCTTGTATGAGACTTTCTCCAAACAAGGACTTTGTATGGATGCAACCTAGAGCCCCTGCTCAGATGTAGCCCTTGGTAGCTCAGTATCCAAGTGGGTATCCTAATAAGTGGAACAGGGACTGTTTCTGACATGAACTCGATGGCAGGTTCTTTGACCTCCCCCCTACCCCCCAGGGAGGAGCAGCCCTGCTAGGCCACAGAGGAAGACTCTGCAGCCAGTCCTGAAGACATCTGATAGACCAGTATCAGATATAAGGGGAGGAGGTTCTCCCTTATCACTGGACTTGGAAAGGGGCAGGGAGGAGATGAGGGTGTGGGAGGGAAAGAGGAAATAGGATACAGCAGGGATACAAAGTTAACAAACTGTAACTAATATTAAAAAAATTAAAAAAAAATAAAAATAAAAACTTTCAAAGTGCCTCATCTTCCTTTCTATCAAAAATAAATGAACTGATTTTTTTTTTCCAAAACAGAGAAACTGATGTGTTTAAGATGTTGGTAACATATAAAAATAGATTAGATGTCCCAGCTTGAAACCCATGCCATGAGAGGGCTCCCACTCCTAATACTATTAATAATATTCTGCTATACTTGGAGACAGAAACCTAGCATAACTGTCACCAGAGAGGCTTAACCCGTCAACTGATGGAAACTGATGCAGAGACACACAGACAAACATTAAATGGAGCTTGGGAAATCCTGAAAAAGGGAAGAGTGGGTATTTAAAGAACTAGAGAGGTCAAGGACACCATAAGAAAATCTATAGAATCAACTAACTTGAGTTCCTAGGAACTCAAAGAAACTAAACTGGCCAACCAGAGAGCATTCATGGGATGGTCCTAAGCCCTCTGCACATATGTAACATGGGTCTTCATGTGGGACATGTGAAGTGGGAGGAGGATCTGTCTCTGACTACATTGCCTGCTTTTGGAACTCTTTCCCATAACTGGGCTGCCTTGTCTAGCCTCAATAGAAGAATATGCCCTTAATCTTACTGCCTGTTATTATGCCAGTGTGGGCTGATATCCTTGAGAGACCTCTAGTCTATCTACCTTACTAAGCTACATTTAAGCCTTTATAACTTTCAGAAATATTCACCAATGGTATAAACATCTATGAGTTTCTACTGAATATTGATAACACCAAAAATTTCTAAAAATAAAATTTTAATCTGCTCTCCTGTCTTGCTTTTAATATTTTCAACTCCATACCAATCCTGGTTTAATATTCACTCTGCTATGAAGAAATTATCCCATTGCAGAAATTATCCTCACTCCAGAATGACATGATTAGACATTTTCAGCTAATCAGTAAGTGGTGTGTGGCTTGATGCCCATTTGTCAATGCTGTGCAAGGAGGAGATGTCAGGGAATGGCAAGCACTGTCCCATTAAGCATTCTCTATAACGAAATGAACACTGAAATTGATTAACAATTGAGAAAAGGATTGAATTTCTTTCCTTTCTGCCATATTATAGAAAAGAGATTACCACATTTAATAGCAATTACATGAGATATTCAGGGTAATGAAGCAACTTAAATAAACTTTGCAGCCCTCATTCATGAATAGAAAAGAATGCCAATGTGAATATAAGATTGAAATCTGTATTGAAGATCCTTAGGAAACTCTCGCATGGACTAGCTCAACCTATTAGGTAATGATATTTTCAGTAACTCGAAGTGTTATGTTTAATAATGGCTGTAACATTTTCTACTTCGTTTTCTTTGATTAGCATGGTTTACGAGTACAACCCAAATTTCATTTCCCAGAGTTTCCAAGGAGGCATAGATACCATTGAGACAGAAGTGAGGACTTGAGTGCTTCAGTATATGATTTTTTTTTTCTTATATAATCTTCCCTGAATTTGGACTTGAATCTTTCTGCATGTCAATTACTTTACTAATTTATTTCTTCAATGAGAATATAATACATGATATTTCATATATAGTATGAAGAGGATGTGGAGAAAGGGGAACCCTCCTCTATTGCTGGTGGGAATTTAAACTTGTACAACCACTTTGGAAATCAATCTGGCGCTTTCTCAGAAAATTAGGAATACCACTATACCTCAAGATCTAGCTATATGAGTCCTAGGCATATACCCAAAAGATGCCCCACTCTTCAATAAGGACATTTACTCAACTTTGTTCATAGCAGCAATATTTATAATAGCAGAATCTGGAAACAACCTAGATGTCCCTCAAAGGAGACATGGATACAGAAACTGTGGTACATTTACACAATGAAATACTATTCAACAATTAAAAACAAGGAAATCATGAAATTTGCAAATACTGGAAGCACTAGAAAAGAGGGAACAGGATATAATATAGAACAAATATATTAAAATCTATAGTCCTAAAGAAGCTAAACAGCAAGGAGGACCATAGGGAAGATGCTTAATTCTAATTCAGAAGGACAAAAGTGATAGACATAGGAAGAAGGAGAAGATAAGGAACAGCACAGCAGCCTTCCACAGAGGACCTCTAAAAGATTACCCACCAGGGTATCGAAAAAGATACTGATACTCATAGACAAACTTCTGGCAGAGTCCAGGAATCCTTATGGAAGAAGAGTGAGATAGAAAGGCCTGGAGGGGACAGGAACTCCACAAGGAGAACAACAGAGCTAAAATTTCTGGGCCCAGGGGCCTGCAGAGACTGATACTCCAACCAAGGACCATGCATGGAGAAGACCTAGATACCCCGTTCAGAGGAAGACCATTGGCTGGTCAGTTTCCATGTGGGTTCCCTAGTAAGGGGAATCTGAGGCTTTCTCTGACATGAACTCAGTGATCACCTCCCCCTGGGGGGAGGGGGGGTGCAGCCTTGCCAAGCCACAGAGGAAAATGATACAGCCAGCCTTGATGAGACCTGATAAACTACGGTCAGATAGAAGGGGAGGAGGTCCTCTGCTATCAGAGGACTAGGGAAAAGGCATAGGGGGAGAAAAGGAAGGGGCAATGGGACTGGGGAGAAGAGAAAGAGGGTTGCAGTGGGGATGCAAAGTGAGTAAATAGTAATTAAGTAAGTAAGCAAGAAAGTAAATTTTAAAAATAACATTAAAAAACGAAAAATATGACAAGATTATATATCTACAGAAATGTCTAAGTGGTTAGAAGACAGCAACATGCATAGGAAGAACTCTCAAATACTTATGTATGTAAAGAAAAGTAAACATAAATCCAGCCTTTTGTAAATTTTTAATTACATTTAATTACATTACCATAATTACATCATGGTCTTACAAATGAACAAGATGTAAGGCTTGATTCTTTAGAATTGCAAGAAATTTGCAGAAAATGGTCTTCCTACCCCTCTTTAGAATTTTCTCAGAAACCACAATTGGATTGATCCACTTGCCATCCTTGTCCCAGACTCCTGCCGGCATCGCCTGGATGACTGCAGTGTAATTTTCATCACACCCTTTCCCACTCTTTTCCAGTACTTCACTACTCTGAATTTACAACAACAAAGTGTTTACCTTAGGCTCTATGCAAACTGATGCTGAGACTGAGATCATGAGGAGTGCATGCCAAACTTGACTGCTGTAAAATATTTGGCTTTGTTGGCTTTTTATATTTACTGGAATCTTTTAACCTTATATTTTATGACACATTTCCCTTTCTGAATTCTGCGTATTTGCTTTTGTTTTGGGCAGGATGAAGACAGGAAAGACACCATACATGATTACTGGAAGATTTGGGATCTTTTTAAATAATTATTTTCATTTTTATTAATTACAGTTTATTCACTTTGTATCCCCTTGTACCTCTCTCCCTCCTCCCTTCCCAATCTCACTCTCCCTCTTCCCCACCCTTGTCCCTCTCCCAGTTCACTGATAAGGGAGGTCCTCCTTCCCTTCCCTCTGATCCTAGTTTATCAGGTCTCAGGATCTTAACACAAGGACTGTTTTTAAAACTGTGATCCAAAATGGGAAGGATAGTAGCCTCATCCACATTTATAACTGTGTATTTCACCATTCCTTAAATGAAGGGCAAGCAAAGGAAAACTGTCTTTTAATCACTGGAGAGGGTTAAAACCTTGAAACTATATCTCCTGTACTCTTTTTTTCTTCCTATTGTTTTGTTTCTCTTGTTACTTTTGTTCTTTTTACATGAGCTTTAGTACCCAACATGGCAAACAACACTTAAGACTAGATATTAACCGAAGGTAGTAAGGAGTAAAGAGTTTATCCTGATGACCCCTGTTTTCATGCAATGCTTTTCCCCACATTCCTTCTTGTCTTCATGTCTTTTGAACATCCTCTTGATCTCAGCACCTTCTTTTCTTTAATTTTGACTCATATTGTCAGCAATATTCTTGTGGTAGTGTACTTCAAAACTTCATTTTCAAATATATTTTCCAAAGTCAATCTTGGGCATTCGACTATTTAAAATTTTTTTTATCTTGAATTCTATACTCTAAAATCTGAGTTTGTTTTCTTTCCATTAAAACCTACTTTGCCAATATTATGTCTCTTTCAAGCTGATTAATACCAGATGCATCAAATAATGAGAGTAAGGCTCCAGAATCGCCTGGATTCATTTTTATTCCCTTCGTATGTCACCCCTAATGATTTCTGCAATATATTCCTTATTTACTTTTTAAGATTTTTTAATTTATATTTTTGTATTAATTACAGTTTATTCATTTTTTTTATCCCAGCTGTATCCTCTTCCATCACTCCCTCCCAGCCCCACCTTCCCTCCCTCATCTCCCTGTCCCTCTCCAAGTCCACTTCTGCAATGCATTCTAATCAATATGAAGTCAAGCTGCTCTTGGACACGATTATTATAACATGATATTTTAGTATAAAAAGAAGTATGATACCAAAAATTATAGAAACCAGGTATAGTAAAGACTTACCACTCTGGGGATCAAGGCAAATTCTTTTAGAGGAATGTATGAGTTTATTCAGTCCTTAATAATAAACAACAGGATCCTTGCCAGATAATGCAGAAAATGCTAGCCTTAAAAAAGGGAAATGTGAATAAAGACGTTTTTGAATGGGCAATCAAAATTTCTAATTCCCAAACCTATCATGGAATTGAAGGAGTGATTATATAATACTCACTAGTGTTTCTGGTTAGATAAACACAGATGCAGAAGGCAGAGATGGTAGAGAACATACCGGGTCAAAGCAGTGGGGGGATGGGATAAGATGGGTAAGCATGTTTATGGGGGAAAAATTAGAACTGTATTGTTTGGAGTGGAGCTTAAAGTTTTTAGAGTTGAGGTAAAGGAAACAGAAGGGTATAGGGAATTGCCAAGAAACATTGCTTCAACCTCCTTAGATGATGTCAAGAGTTGACAAAACTATGTTAATATATATGAGAGTGGGCATGGTGCATTTATACATATTTTATAAAACTTTATTCAGATATCTACAGTCTATATTTAGAAGATATAATAACAATCTGTATCCACAAAGCTTCATTCTCTCATACTTAACATGAATGAATCTGCCTGCAAATGAGAAAGCAATAAACAACATGGGTAAAAGTTCTTTAAGAAAGGGATAACTGATACACCTGAGAACCTAAAATAAACATAACTGAAGTATGGATACTGAGACTAGCTAGCCATCTCAGTGTCTTCAGTTCTCTCTCTCTCTCCCTCCTCCCCTCTGTGTGTGTGTGTGTGTGTGTGTGTGTGTGTGTGTGTATGTTGAGGGGGTATACTTTAGGAGGTAGGACCAGTTGAAGGAAAATTGAATATTTTGTATGTGCCTCTATGGAGTAATTGTATTAGGATCCTGCCCCATTCATTATCTCTCTTTGCTTCTCCTAACAATGAAGTAAGAGGTTTTCTCTACCTATACTTTCCACCATAATACTGTACCTTACCTTACTGGAGACCCAAAGATAATGTAACCAACTGACCAGAAACAGAGACCTCTGAGTTCATGAGAGATGATTTTCTCAGACATTTTGTCAGAGCAATGAATATATAACTGACACCATGAAGAAAAAAAAAAAAAAAAAACGCGCTCAGATCAAGGTTACTACTAGTAAAGAAATTATTACAGGAAAATCCACTCTGTTATAGGCTTAATTTTTTAAAGACAATATGTCTATGCTATAAATTAGTTTTTATATTCAAGAATTTTTAAATGGTATTTGTTTTGGAAAAAAAAAAACCCTTGCATTTCTATGTGACAATACTCACATAAATTAACTATTTATTATCTCTTCCTTCCAAAAGGCAGGATGAAAAAAATAACTTACCCAAAAGATGAAAGACATTGTTAACTTTTTGTATCATTTAAGTGCTTTCCTTTTTATTAATCATGTTCTTTCAGGTTAATAAGTACTAAAGTAAGAAACTCAGTGTTCATGGTTGATATTTTTCTGTTCTTCTAATGTAAGGGTTGAATGTAAGACTGAGACTTTCAAGGTAATTCTATAAAACTAAATAAATTACAAACATGAGTACAGATTAAATGATTCCTTATTTTATTACTACCAGCCTTTTAACCCAATATTAAATGCCTCCAATATAAATACAATGAGGAAAAACTGCCATTACACATTGCCAGTTAAACCAGCATTTATTTGCTCCTGGAGAACAGCAATACTTAGTTCTTAGGCCTGGCAGGAGCTCTACATATAGTTCTGCTTTTTACTACTAAAATCTTCAGAAATAATAATGACATACATAAACAACACATACATTGAGTTAATTAATATCAATGCTATAAAATCTGTATAAACTTCACATAAGTATACACATATGCACGAACAAAATACTTATTGGCAGCTGAATGCATTTTCCTGGGCAAGTTAGATTAGAAATAATGAGCATCTTGGTAAAAGAGAGTGATGGAGAAAGACACATTGCCTTTTCTATTTTTTTTAATATTTTAAGCCATTTTAAATAATAATTTCTCACTCTACTCTTAATTTTCTTTTATAACCTCTTGACTTCAACTTAACATTGTCCTGTGGAGATTTATTCATGTCCTAAAGGATCCTAGGGTTTAATTAATAGAAAAGCCAGCCAAAAGGATAGAGACAGAGATATCAGAAGTAATTACAATTTAATGAAGCAAGGTTGAACAAATTACCACAAAGCCTAGTAGCCTAGTAGTGACCTGAAATGAAAATTTGGTAATCAAACTGATAACCCCTCTTTCTGCCTGCCTTTCATAAAGAAATACCAGCTTATTCCACACTGCCCCATTCCATAATCTTCTTACCTTTGGAATTATTAAAATGATACTTATCATTACTTATTATTATTATCAACATCACCATACCTTCCTTCCTTAGCATAAACTCAAAAATTTTGAAGTCCCTGTGAGGTAGTCTGCACTGTGGAATTGAAGCTCCGTTCCAGTGACAACATTAATTCCAACAGATAACTAAATATTTGTTTGGATGCATATTTGCTTTTAGTTTAGAAATGCTATAATGTTTTGTGAATTTTAATTATATGCTGAAGCCCACATGGAAGTCATATTTAGCCAGCCAAAATACAGCAGCAGCTACAGAAAGCCAGCTTCAGACAATATCTGGAATAGGAGAATGTTTTCAGTCCCATGCTGTTTGTTTTGACAAACACAATCTCTTTTTACACTGCAGGAAAATCTCTTTGTAAACTGCAGGAGGGAAAGAAAAGGGGAGTTTCTCTCTCTCTCATGCTCTCTCTCTTTCTCACATACACACCAACATCATATCACATGACACATCATTGTTTTAAATAAATTGCCCTCAGACATTTAAAACTGGAAAGGAAAAATTAACTCCCATCCCTCTTCAAGCAACAGCTGGAAGAAATTAACTGGGAAGGCAATCCCTGTCCTAGTCATACTTCTCCTGAGGCTGAAACATTCCAGAGTCCACCTGAAATCTCTATCCACCAAGATACTGTCTTGTAATATATACTACAAAAAATATTGTCAATTTGAGGCAGAGAAGGGAGAATTGATGGAAAAAACATAATGCCTGGTGGCGTTCTTCCTTACAGAGCCAAACTCGGGAAAAGGCAAATGTAAATTTTCACAGTCTAATGTCCAGTAGCTAACTGCCTCTGTCAATATTTTCCATTTTCTTTCACAGGGAAAGAAACTAAGGCATTGATTAACATTGAAGTTTTGGCCAAATTTTTTCAAATGTCTTACAAGTTGTATTATAAAGAACATCCTTTTATTCAGTATCTCTAAACTAATAAAATATAAAATATATTTTTTATATATAAATATAAAAACTAATAAAATATAGCTCAAATTTCAGTATTTTCCTCAGAAGGTGGCTCGCTTTAGAGTTGCCTTATCTAATAATATTCTTAGAGACTCACGTTTATTAGGCAAACGATGCTAGTTTAGGGAGGCTTGATAACCAACAGCAGGGAGGAAAATTAGGTTTAATTAAATCAGAAAGATACTCGATAAATACAAGAAATGAAACACAAAAGTAAGAAAATTAAAATCAATTTCTCTAAGAAGCAATGTGTTATGACTAGAAGAAAAATTGATGTGATGTTAAAATAAAAGAATATAAAGTAGTTTATTAATAACCCTTTTAAAACAGATTAAGATTGAATATTAAATTCACCTAAAGACCTGACATATCAGCCAAGGAATGGACACATCTAGATAATATATTAAATGTATAGTTTAAAGCTGCTAGGACTAATTCTAAGTTAGATACGTTTATATTTGTTTGTACAAATGTAGCCTTTTAAATTATTTTATTTGAAATGTAATTACATAATTTCTCCTGCTTTCCTGTGTTTGAACCTATCCACAAAATTTGGTCTCCTCCTCTTTAACTGTTGTTGTTACATGTACACAAATCAACATTATAGAGTGAGCCTACTCTGTTCAGTGGTCCCTGTGTGCCTGGTTTTAAGTCCTGACCACTCGGAACAGTATGACTGAAAATAGCTTCTCTTTGTAGAATAAAGAGAGAATTACAGAAATTCATAGCTAGCCGATTCTTTATAACAGGAACTTGTAATGGATAAATTGTTTTAACAATACAAAATCCATGTAAAACTACATAGTAAGGTGTGTTTTCAAAATTTAGCTAAATTATCCTTGCTGCCCAGGCATGGGGCCAGATGGAAGCTTACAGCTGCTGTGTCAATAGCAACAGAACAAGGATATCTTTTTAGCCCAAATAGACTATTCCATATGCCATTAACACTAGGCCCACAGGGCACATTTATAGATTGCATTAAAAATGTTGAAATTATATTTTTAATGAAGGCATTTTATGGGTTCTGGGAAACAGGAACTCAATGTGTATTCCAAAATATTTATTCTCTGATGTGTCTGAGTACAATTTCTTAAATGCATGTATAGGGAAATTATAATACAAAAGTACGATATTTTATTCCTTAAATATCTTTTTTATTATTTTTAAATTAAAATATAGTTATAATACGTCCTCTCTTACCAGTCCTCCTTCCAAACCCTCTCTTGTCCCATGTATCAACACCTCTGTGTTCTCTAATCACTACCTTTGAAATTGAAGGTCTTTTGGGATTAGATTACTACTCTTGCATATATCTAACAATTCTATATAATATAAACATAATGCATATTATATAAATGTAATATAAATATAAAAACATAAAAATATATAGTGGTTTAAGTGAGAATGACCCCATAGATTTACATATTTGGATGGCTGGTTCTAAGTTCCATAAATGCACCTGTTTGGGAATTATTGGTCTTGTTGAAGGTGTTGTGTCACTGTGAACTTTGAGGTTCCAAATTTCACGCCATTTCCACTTCGTGCTCCTCACTCTCTCTCTCCCTCTCCCCCTGATCTCGTCTCCCTTCTCTTTCTCCCTCCCTTCCCTCCACCCCCACCCCCGTCATTCTTTCTTGGCCTTGGGCCTGGATGAGATGTGAGCTTTCAGTTATTGCTCCAGCTCTGTGTCTGCCAGCCTGATGCCTTGCTCCCCACCATGACAGTCATGGATTCTGACTCTCTAAAACCACAAGCCCTCAAATTAAATTCCTTTTCATAAGTTGCCTTGGCTGAGCTGACAGTTTCGACCTGACAGTAGTAAATTACCTATGACAAATATATACATGCATAATATATACAAGCATAAATATATAAACAAACTACTGAGACATTTTCCGTTGCTTCTGTGTATATCATATCAGGGCTGTTCCCTTGGCATTGAATAACAGTCACCATGCTCTTCTCTGGACAAGGATAATTTTTCTTCTCTTTCATATGCTCAGCTTTCATGAGTGAATAGACATAGCTGCCCAATGTTCTTATTGATCTTGAGGATAAAACCCTACCTGTGTGTAGTGTCTATACTGCTTCCCTAAGAGACTGTAAAAGAAGTAAAACTCATTCAATACAGTATATGAAAATAGACAAGTAGGTGCCTCAAATGTTAGTGTAAATGTTAAATCTCAACTTAGAATAGTTAAAGGTATCAGGCTCAAACATTCATTTACTTTGACTTTGTGAAAAGATACTTATAGATAATTAATATGAGAAGAAACCTAAATGGAGAAGACTTTTGTAGGCTTATGTATATGCTTTTAAATTTTATTTAATTTTATGTTTATGTGTATGGGTGTTTTTTCTTTGTGCAGGTTGGTGTACCCATATGTGCCAGGAACACACAAAAGCCATAAAAGGATGTTGGAGCACCTAATCTTGGAGTCACTGACAATTATGAGCTGGCATGTGACTGTGCAAACTGAACTCAGATTCACTGAAAAAGGAGGCAGTGCCCTGAAACACTGAGCCACCTCTCCAGCCCTAAGACTTCTACATTTTAAAAGTGCACCACCTGCTCAATAAAGTTCTTTTAGAAACATGAAAGACTCCACTGGAGCGAGGAATAAGTAACTGTTTCATCTTTCTTTGCACTTAAATTTAACATGCTGGTCATTGATTCTTAAGAATAAAGTAAGCATAACCAAACTTTGGCCAGAGTGCAGGGAATCATGTGAAAGAAGGAGGAGATGAAAGACCTAGAGGGGGCAGAAGGTCCCAAAGGAGAGCAACAGAACCAAAAATTCTGGGTCCAAGGATCTTTTCTGAGACTCATACTCCAACCAAGTTCCATTCATGGAGATAACCTAGAACCCCTGCACAGACATAGCTCATGGCAGCTCACTCTCCAAGTGGGTGCCCTAGTAAGGGAAACAGGGACTGTCTCTGACATGAATTCAGTGGCTGGCTCTTTGATCACCTCCCCCTGATGGGGGAGGAGCAGCCTTACCAGGCCAGAAAGGAAGACCTGATAGACTAGGTTCAGATGGGGAGGAGGACTTCCCCCATCAGTGAACTAGGGGAGGGCATGGGATGAGAAGAAGGAAGGAGGGTGGGATTGGGATAAGATGAGGAAAGGGGATACAACTGGGATACATAGTAAATAAATTGTAATAAATAAAAAATAAAAATTAAAAGTTAAAAATCAATTAATTATTGAAAACGAATAAAATAAGCCATGTAAAGTATTATTAAAGTATCAAAAACTGATGTTAAAAGGGATATAAAGGCTCTGTCATATAAAGGTACTTTATTAATGGGTATTCCCTCATTTACTGGTGTTGCACATTGCATTAGTTGCTTATCTCGTTTGTTTTTGTGACTAAATACCAGCCAGGAAGCCACTTAATGGAGGGTTGGATTATTTTTCTTATTGTGTCTGAAGGTTACAATCCATCACAGTAAGAAAAGAGTGGCAAAAGCAGTCTGAGGCAGCTAGTCAAACATGGCATCCCACCAGGAAGCAGGAATCTAGGAATGGTGGCACTCAGCTGGCTTTCTCCTGTTGATTTTATATGGGATTCCTGCTCATTGGAAGGTCCCATGGAAATTCAGGATGTACCTTTCTGGCCATGTTGAATTTTTCTGGAAACACTCTCGCTGACACACCCAGGAATGTGTTTCCATAGGACTTCTAAATCCCACCAGCTTACTAAAGGAATATTAACTATGTCTTAAATATTCAAAAGGTCTCAGTCCAATTGCCCTTCTCAGGAACTGAAATCAGAATACAGAAGCAAAATGTTTTTTTTTTTCATTTGTTTTCTTCTTCTTCTTCTTCTTCTTCTTCTTCTTCTTCTTCTTCTTCTTCTTCTTCTTCTTCTTCTTCTTCCTCTTCTTCTTCTTCTTCTTCTTCTTCTTCTTTTTCTTCTTCTTCTTCTTCTTCTTCTTCTTCTTCTTCTTCTTCTTCTTCTTCTTCTTCTTCTCCTTTTTTTTAATGACAGATCTTTAAATGGAAGGTGATTGTCATAGCCAAAGTTAATGGCCTAGTAACCAAAGACCAAGAAACAGCTTAAGTTCTAACTACAGGGATACTTGAAAGAATAAAGGAGAGGAGGAGGAAATTACAGAGACACATCTCTTCATGAAATGGGATGTGGCAGCACTTCTAAACATACCTTTCTGGTCTTGAATAACTTGGCTCAATTTTATACTGTTCTTTGAAATTAACCACTGTCTATTACAATGTCTTCCATTTTTTTAAGATTATAATTTAGTTATAAAATTCCTTTCTTCCCTTTTCTTCCTCCAATTCCTCTCTCATATACCTTCACCCACTCTGTCAAATTCACATCCTCCATTTTTATTCTTATTTAATGCATATAATCATATAAAAATAATCTTAAATATAAACTTCATAATGTTACTATATATAAGATTTTTGGTCTGACCCAAAATGAATGCTCAAACATGAGATGATGAGATGAGCAAGTATGGAACCAATGAACATTCCAAACTGGGCAGGGAATTGCCCATGAGGCCTCAACTTATTCCTTTAGTGAGTCACTTACAATTTTCTTAGATTTGAGATGTGAGAATGTCCTTCCTTTTTTTTTTTTTTTTTTTTGCATAATCTCACTAAATAGCCCAGTCTAGCCTGTAACTCACTTTGCCAACCAGGTTGGATATGAACTCTCAGAGATATACCTGCTTCTACAGCTAGAGCTCAGGAGTTAAAAGCATGGGCCACCACACTTGGTCTGAGAACTTTCCTATTAATCCCCATGATGTAGGTAAATCACTGCAATACAGCTTTTTCATGTCAAAACAGCAATGGGCTTTTAATTATTTCATAGAAATAAGTAGGCCTGGCATGTTTTCCTATATTCATCACACCATTGTAAAATTATAGGCAAAGCACTTCCTGTGGAACATAGCCATTGAACTATCACGTGGTACCCAAGAATTTTCAGTGCTAACTCTTTGAGAAAACATGGTGCCAGAAACATTCTAAGTTTCTTTTTTCTTTTTTTTTTTTTTTTTTCAATGAAGTTTATTCAGGAACCTTGAACAATCATCTGACCCTGGGGAAAGCCAGATGAAATAGATTTGTGAATGGATTAATTTGCAGAGCTGTTAGAGAACTAATTGCTTTGCACTAGCTATGTATTAGTTAAAGTTTCTATTGGTGTGATGAAACAGCATGACCAAAGCAACATGGGCAGGAGAGGGTTTATTTGGCCTACACTTCCAAGTCATATTTCATCACTAATGAATATCAGGGCAGGAGTAAACATTCACGGCAGGAGCCGAGAGGCACAAACTGAAACAGGCCAAGGGAGAAATCTCCTACATGACCTGCTTTACTATAAATCCCAGGACTACCAGTCCAGGGCTGGTAATTTCACAGTGATCTGGACTCTCTTACATCAATAACCAATGAAGAAAATGCCCCACAGACTTGCCTACGGGCCAATTATTTGGAGACATTTTTGTTCTTCTTCCCCCAAACATAATTTTTATATTAATCATTTGGAAGTTTTGTACAATATATCCCAATCACACTTACTTCCCATTCTTCCTAGGTTCACCTTTCCACTTTTGAGCCATCACTGTCAAAGTCCAATTTGTATTGCTCATTGGAACATGGTCACAGTCTCAGTGGCCAGAAAACTTAAAGAAAACTGAGTCCTTCCCCACTGCACTTATCCTCCTGAAGCCATCAACTGTGAAGAGCTACATTTCTGTATTTTCATCACAGTTTTGAAGGACTCTCTTCAATAATTTCCTGTCTCACTATTTCTTTTGGTGGGCAGAGAGAATTGCCATAGGAGTCCCCAATGTCTCCTATTCTCTGTTATGATTTTATATTCATAGATACTACTGCAAAATAAGCATCCATGCCTGTAACAGCCAGTGTAAGCACAGATCATCATGAACTTTCACGTGGATCATGGACATCAATATGGTTTCTAACAGCAATACAGACATCAATATGGTCTCAGACAGCAGTCTCCACTCTGATGTTCTGAAAAACACACACAGTTTTTCAGTTAATTTTCTCTTCCCAGATAACTATAAAATGTGTCAAATTAACAAAACAAATAAAACAAAACAAACAACAACAAAACCAGCCATGACAAATGGTAGGTTTATATATTTCTTATACTTTTTTGTTGTTGTTGTTTAATTAATGGAAGGGCCTGTTACCTGAAGATGGGCCAGAAAAAGTAGCTCAATTAATTTGTTTTGATATTAGATTTCAAACAGTTACTTTTAGAAAGTAGGTCTGAAGAGACAGACAAGTGAACACTTGATAGTTTCTGAAAATTTTATCTGGATATGTTTACATTTTATTGTGGAAATAAGGTAAAGCTTTTAGAAGGCAATGACATGTTTCTTTCAAAATTAAAATGGAAGCAGTGATATTGACCAAGATTAACTTTTAAGTAAGATTTTACAGAAAAGTAATTTTTAAATTGAATTTTATTTATTTATTCCAATTTATTCACTTTGTATCGTCACTGCAGCCCCCGTCCTCATCTCCTTCCAGTCACACCCACTCTCCCTCTTCTCCCCCTATGCCCTTTCCCTAGTGCCCTGATGGTGGAGGACCTTCTCCCTTTCTATCCGACCCTAGTCTATCAAGTCTCATTAGGGCTGGCTGCATCATCTTCCTCTGTTGCCTGGCAAAACTGCATCCACCAGGGAGAGGTGATCAGAGAGCCAGCCACTTAATTCATGTCAGAGACAGCCCCTGTACCCCTTACTAGGGAACTTCTTTGGAAACTGAGCAGCCAATGGGATTTCTTTGAACAGGGTGTCTAGGTCCTCTCCATGCATGGTCCTTGGTTGGAGTATGGGTGTCTGCAGGGCCCCCTGGGTCCAGATATTTTGGTTCTGTTGTTCTCATGGAGATCCTTTCCCCTCCAGGTCTTTCTGTCTCCCTCTTCCTCCATAAGGATTCCAGCAAAAGTAATTTTTAAAATATGAATTGGGCATTGTGATTACATAAAGGCCATGCAATGAGAAGCTATAGTAAGCTCTAATGAGCCTTTATGCAACATTCACGAAGACACATGTTCTTTATTGATTTTTACAGAAACTCAGACACTTTCTGGACCCTGACCATGAGAACATCAGAGTGGAGACTTGTATTTTCTCCTGAATTACATGTATCCGAAAAGTAAAGAGCGCAGAGTGTGATATGGAACTCACCCTTACATTTTAGTTCTTGAGAGTCAGAGGCAGACGGATTTCTGTGAGACTGAAGCCACTGTGATATACATATATATTTCTAGGATAGTCAGGGTTGTATAGAATTACTTTATCTCTAAAATAATAAGAGTAAACAATCTATAGATATGAAATGCAGTTTTCTATCTCATCAATAACTGATGCTTGTGTTTTGAAGTATTCCACCAAAAGATGAACTAAATTCAAGTTAATGGTCATTTGTTTCTGCTCACACATTCAGACAACACAGAGGGCCATTTGTGCCTCATCACCATGAAACCAAAAAACTTAATTGTAAGGATGGTTGTAATGGTTATACCACTATACCTCACTCCATAGAAAAGCATATTTCAAGAGAATACCAATTTGACTGTCATCTGAGACCATGTTTATGTCTGTGTCCTGAAAAGACAGTCCATCGATACATCCACACTTTTGAATGTTTTTGTACTTCACATTTATTTTGTAAAACAAATGTCTGCCTTAGCTAGGGCTTTATTGCTCTGATGGGACACTATGACCACAGCAACTATTATAAAGGAAAACATTAAATTGAGGCTGGCTTAAAGTGCCATACCTTTAGTTCAAATAGGCTAGAAGCATTGGTGGCATGCAGGCAGACATGGTACTGGAGAAGGAGCTGAGAGCTCTACAATTTGGTTTGCTAGCAGCAGGAAAATACTGCCACATTAGGCTTAGCCTGAGCATATGATACCTCAAAACTTCCTCCAACAAACCCATACCTACTCAGCCAAAGCCAAGCACACCTCTTAATAGTGCTACTCCCTAGGAATGACATTCAAACATATGAGTCTATGAGAGCCATCCCTATTCAAACCACCGCAGTGTCCATCTTTGATTTACTGAAACCTTCTGAAAAAAATGGTGTGTTAAATGGAATGCCTTAGTCTGTTTTGGGTTTGTTTGTTTGTTTGTTTGTTTTTGTGTTTGTTTACTTCAATACGGGAAGCACCACAAACAGAATAACTTGTAGAGTTTAGAAATACATCAGCTTCAATTTCTGGAGGCTGTGAATTCCAGTGCTGGGTGGTATCACATAGTGAGTTGAGGTCCTTAATACTTTAGAGTGACATGGCAGAAGGCCACATTTGGTGGAAAGACAAAGAGATGAGGAATGTAGAAGAATCAAAAACATTCATCTATGATGAAAGCTCCCCTTTGATTACATCTGCACCATTCAGGATTCTCTGGAGAAACAGAAGCAATAAAATGATTTTAGGATTTACTACTTTAGCTTACATTCTGTGCTAGGGCTGGACAATCCAGCAATGATTATTAGCCTCTGGAGAAGCTGAGAACCCAGTCGATGATCAGTTCACAAATCCAAATGTCTCAACAGCCCCATGCCGATGCTAAAGGCATGAAGAATTTTATCTCTCAATACTGTCCCACAAGAGACTAAGATATTACCACATGCTTTGGGGAGGGGCATACATAAACTTTAGCAGGAAAATATTTCGCTTAACATGTTAGTTTCCTTGAAAAGCGACAATCCTCAACTACTAGATTCAACCTGTTTCTTCCTCCTGCCAAGCAGGTTGTGTGAGGGTCTCATGGGCCAAAGGTAAAAGATATTGGGAAGCATTTCTCCTCAGAAGTTAATCTGTCAAAGTTCTTAACAAGCTAGCTTTAATTCTCTTCCTTTCTAGTTGGATGAACAGAAAGACCAACATGAATTATTTTTGTTTTGAGGCTGGCCTAGAGGACAAAGGATCAGTTATGAGCAAGAGGTCAGAAGTTCTCATGCTAAGATCTTTCTTCGAATCTATCTTTTATTTTTGTTGCCAATTAGTGCAGTGTGTGGATAATCCACTCTATATTTATCTTCCAAACCATGAGGAAACACAATACTGTTTATATGATCTTACACCCAACACAAATGTCTTTGGTATAAACTATGTTTTTTTTTTTTTTTTCTAAAAATTTGAACAGTTAACTTTAGATTACATGCTTTCAAAAATAAACTCAGCAATAAATTGGAAGAATTAACTAATAATTAATCTACAATGATCTGAAAATTTTTAAAACAACAAGAGAAATTTATTCATAGTTTCTTGAAATAAATGTCATAACATTTAGTGTAGTGAAACACAAGCCATATTCAAGTCAAGATTTATAAATTGAGCATCTTACCTAGGATCCTCCTTCATTCTTACCTTCTTCAGGTGTACAGATTTTACTGATAATCCTATATTATATGTCTAATATCTACTTCTAAGTGAGTATATGCCGTGATTCTTTCTGCTTCTGGAATACCTCACTCAGGACGATCTTTCTAGTTCCCACAGTTTGCCTGCAAATTTCATGATTTCCTTCTTTTTAATTGCTGAGCAGTATTCCATTGGGTAAATGTACAACACTTTCTGTATTCATTCCTCAGCCAAGGGACATCTTGGTTGTTTCCAGTTTCTGGCTATTACAAATAAAGCTGCTACAAACACGGTTGAGCAAATGTCCTTGTTGTATACTTGAGCTTATTTTGGATATATGCCTAGGAGTGGTATACCTGGATCTTGAGATAGAACTATTCCTAATTTTCTGAGAAAGAGCCAGATTAGTTTCCAGGCTAGACCTCTGAAGATACAGAAAACAGGGAACAGTAGAGGAGCCAACCACAGAGGGCCTCTGAGAGACTCTACCCAGCAGGGTATCAAAGCAGATGCTGAGACTCATAGCCAAACTTGGGGCAGAGTGCAGGGAACCTTATGAAAGAAGGGGGAGATAGAAAGACTTGAAGGGAACAGGAGATCCACAAGGAGAGCAATAGAACCAAAAATTCTGGGCCCAAGGGTCTTTTCTGAGATGGATACTCCAACCAAGGACCATGTATGGAGATAACCTAGAACCTTTGCACAGATGTAGACCATGGCAGCTCAGTCTCCAAGTAGGTACTTTAATAAGGGAAACAGGAGCTGTCTCTGACATGAACTCAGTGGCTGGCTTTTTTATCACCTCCCCCTGATGGGGGAGGAGCAGCCTTACTAGGCCAGAGAGGAAGACAATGCAGCCAGTCCTGGTGAGATCTGATAGGCTAGGGTCAGATGGCAGGACCTCCATATCAGAGGACTTGGGGAAGGGAATAGGAGGAGAAGAGGAAGGTAAGTTGGAGTGGGAAGAGACAAGGGAGGGGGTTACAGCTGGGATACAACTGAATAAATCATAATAAATAAAAATTTAAAAAAAATATAGAAATGAAGAACCATTGGATTTACAAAAAAGAATTATAAATTGATTAAAAATTAAAGGATTATGCACATATATATGCATATAGTAGCAAATTACTATTTCAGGTAATTAAACATCTAAATGATGCTTAGCATTGGAAAAGAAAGAAAGTTTATTGTTACTCTATTTATTAGCCTGAGTAACATTCCCCCAACATAATAGGAATATAAAAACTAAAATAGCAGGACAATGAAGTTCCCAGTGCTCACAGGCTCTGAATGGCTGTACCACTGCTTTCTTCAAGTTAGCAGTGAAGACACTACATCAAAGAAGAGGTTAGAAGAAGAATGATGTGAGGACAGTTATAAAACTGGAATAATTATGAAGGCTGGATATAAAGACATCAAAATTTTTCACTCACAAAATCTGTACAGAAAGGCAATGATATAATTAGATATTTTAAAGCCAAGGCGTATTCCAGGTTAAATGTAAATGGGAGAATATCTGGAATTTAGAAGCTAGTATTGGCCAGACTTTTCCCTGGACCTGTAATTACTAATGAATGCAAATGTGCTTCTCGATAATGAAATACTTTCACAGACAGAAAATGAAGGAAATGTGAAAGGTGCTTTTATCAACTCTGAATAGATAGATATAGCCAAAGATAATGTGCATTGTACAAATGATTAGGAAAGTACTACTTCAGTAAAGTGACCATAAAGGTTAGGATGTGTGTGTGTGTGTGTGTGTGTGTGTGTGTGTGTGTGTGTGTGTGTTATAGACTCTTTTTTATTGTGACATGTTAAAAAACTGTTTGGAACAAACAATACCTGCACACTTCGGCTTTCCATGGCAGCATGGATGCTAAACAAATGCACTCTACTCATTTTAGTACTTTTATGCAAAAATACTCGTAGTTGAAAAAAATCATATATTGATTAATAAAGACCTCCTGATAGGTAATGCAGTTGAATGTTGATTTTTTCAGTGTCAATAAGTCTTTTGTTAAGGCGTACCAGATTGTTTTATAATTTTCATACCACCACCTACATATTCTCTAAAAAAATAATATAGGTAGTTTAAAATCATATCTGGATATATTTGGCTCACAGCACTGGCTTCATCATTGTCTCCTAATTTTCTGTGCATTCTACTTGCACAGTCAGTAATCTCACCCTTCTCAGAGGGCTGTAGATATGAGAGGCTTTGCACTATTCAATACAAGAAGAGGGCCCTGTGGTTTGGAGCCTCACTGACATGATGACAAGAAATGAGTGTTCTGTAAGGGCTCCAGCCTTGTGTACTCCTCAAAGAAACACAAATAAAAATAAGAGTTCAGAAGACAGGCCATCTATGGCATTTAAACTTTGTCAGTAGCCTACTACTCTTTAGAATACCATTTTTGTAATGCATTCTACCAGTTTCAGAAATAATCCCCTCTCATCGCCACTGTCTTTCTGAGAGTTTTGCTTGTTACTTCCACAAAAGTACAACGTTATCCACTCAGAAGGGAAGAAATCTCTAAAGAGATCTGGCATCTGTGGAGACTCTTATCTAGGTAACCCAGAAGTTAACAGCTTGGTCACTCCAATCAGGTAAAACTTTCCGTACTTATTGACTCTATACTTTGCAAGATGAGGACTTAGAAACATGTAATCTTTGTGGTGTGCATGAGTTGTTGTTGGATCTAAATTAGAAGTCAGGGAATAATCCATATATATAGTTACCCCTTTAGTTTTGCATTCTCTCTCTAATGGGTGGAGAGATGGCAGAATCCCTGAAGGAGGGTGGATGGCCTTGCTGTGACTGTGTTCATAACTTCCCATTATTCTTTTATAAGGGATATTTCACACTATTTTATGCTAATGATGGAACAGCAAAGCTAATAAGGGATTTGACTGCCATAAATCACAAAGAGGAATCAACATATAAGTGTAAGAAAAGCACTTTCACAATGTCTGTTTGATGGGAGTGGAAGCCTTTGAGTTGCAATTATCACATTGGGAACAACCCATTGTCCTAAGAGGGAGCACATCACAACAGACGTGATTATCATTTGTTTATGTATATTTGATTCAAAGCACTGAAAAGATACTCTTTCATAGAATTTTTCTAGTACCTTCTACTTTTTAAAATTATAGGAAAGACAAAAAAATATTATAGCAGAGGAAGAAAAGGAGAAATCCAAAGGTTGGTTTAAGGAAATATTTGTACTTCGTTAGTTTCCTTTTAGAGTTTTCACATGAACCTGGTCATAGCAGGAAGTTCAAGGAAATAAGTACTTGTGTGATGAATAAAATTGTGTCGTGTGGTACAAATACTCAGTAAGGATTTTCTATGAGCCAGGATCTGTTTTAGTATGGTTATAGATTTTAAGAACATATATTAGTGTGTGGGTAACGAAAGTATATGCATCCTGACAGCATACAAGAGATTGAATTTTAGCCAGTGGGAAAAAGATAGCTCATTCAACAATTGTGACTAGGAAATTGAATAGTGACTGGGTACAATTGAAAGAAAATGAAATAGAAACCCCCAATCTTATACAAACATCAAATGAACATATGCATACATATTTGAGTGGATGAACAATTTAAGTAGATGGAACAAAATGTAACTGTGCTGCACAATATCCTAGGAGGAAATCAGAGTGATTTTAGAAAAAAAAATAATATTACATTCATAAAGAGAGCAGGTAGAAGCCATAAAATTAAAGATATATCCTAAACAAGTTTTTACAGATTGATTGCAAAATCCAAAAATAGTAAAGACAAAAGCAACAACAACAAAAAACCCTTAGTTTTCTCAGTGTATGTACCTGATGTTGAAATTTGTGGGACTAAAACTAAAAATTCAGAGAAAAAAATCAAGAGCCTCTCCCTATTTTATTGATATATACTTAAATATCACTACTGGGTTAGAAATAGTTCCAAACATATGACAACAATCTATAGTACATTTATTTTTACTTTGACCGAATTCTAATCAGCTAATATTGTATTTACATTTGACCAAAGTAAATCAGCTTATGAAAGGAGACACTGACTAAATATTCAAGTCCAGAGTACCAGAAAATCGGTTAGATAGTTTGAGTTGTGCAGTAGACATCATGAAGAATTTATGCATTGAAATTAGGATAAATATTTAAGGTGGCTGCTTTTCTTCTTTTCATCTTCTTCTTTATTTTTCTATAGAGTTTATTGCTCAAATAACTAGACATTTCATTTTTTATTTTTATTTAAAATAGACTTTTTCTTAAAAATATTCTAATTATGGTTTCCTTTTTCCTATTCCTCCCAGTTCCTCCCATGTATCTTCCCATCCAGACCCAAACCCTTTCTTTCTCTTTAGAAAGCAAACAGTCATTTAATGGATAGTAGCAAAACACAGTGCAACATGATAACTAAAGTAAAAGAAATCCAAATAGGACCAAACAATCAAAAAAGAAGAGCCAAAGCAAAAGCACAAGAAACATATAGACAAATAGACAATAGACACAGAGACACGCATGTTTGCACATATGGGAATCCCATTAAAAACCCCAAGTCAGAAGCTATGATATATAAACAAAGAGCCCGAAAGGAGGGGAGAAAATGACTTAAAATTATGATTTTGTGGGGACCATCTAATGCTGGGCATGGGGTCTAAACTTAAGAACGCATTCTTTTCCAAGTAAGACTTCCTTTGAGAAAACTATATTTTCGTTTTCAAATTGATATCAATTGGAGATAGCTTCTGTGATAGGGAAGGGAACCTGTGTCCACTTCTCCTATGTGGTGCAGAACCCTGTGGGCTCTGTGCATCCTGACATGCTGACATGGTCTCAGTAAGTGCATATGTGCGGGTTTGCCCAGAAGTCCTTGATTCTTTTCTGTCCTCCACCCTCTCTGGCTCAAAGACTCTTTCTGTGTCCTCTTCTGCAGGGTTCTTTTGAGCCCTGAGGGAGGAATAATGGAGAAGTCCTTTCAAGGGCTGAGGGTCACTATAGCTCTCAATCTGCATCTTGACTCCCTGTATTTGTTTTCATCTGCTGCAGGAGGAAGCTTCTCTGAGGGTGACTCAGGAAGACACTGATCTATGACTACAGCAGAACATCTTTAGCAATCATTTTATTGCTGTTTCTTTATCAGAATATTTGATTTCCCTTTAGGGTGCTGGCCTATCTAACCTCAGGTTCTTAGCTACCCAAACTACATTGGGCAAGGTTTCAATCTTATAGAGTGGGATTTAACTCAAATCAGACATCAGTTGGATATTCCCAGAAGCTTCATGACACTATTTCATCCACATATTATGTAGGCAGGTCAGTCAAGAAGATCAAAGAGTTTGTAGCTGTCTTGGGGTTTACCTTTCTCCTTTGGTAGTACACAGAGTACCCAGGACACTAGTCTGTAGTGGTGAACGCTCTGGCAGCCACCAGCTCATCTCCCATGTTCAGTGAGGTCTGTAGGTATTGTCTTCAGCAATAGAGCCTCACCATTAGTTTTTGCAAAGATGCAAATAGCTTTGGCAATAGTCCACCTGAGTTGTTTCAGGGTTCCCACAGGACCCCTTTTGCCAATACCTCAATTACATGTAATCCATTCACAGTACTGGAAGCTTCATTTGGTAACAGGAAATCTTTACTTGGGTTGCTGTCTCCCTTGTTACTAGGCCATTTTATCTAGAGCACCTTCATACATGTATTATAGGAAGCTTCTACCATATTAAGATTCTATATAACCCCTTAGTTGGTCCTTTGCTTTAGTTATCACTCCCTATATTCCATGCCTTGTCCTCCTCTTCCCTGTTTGATCCTCTCATTTCTTTCAACCATCCACTCCCAACTGTGTCTATTCTATTTCCCCTTCCTAAAGAGATTCATCCCTTCCCATGAGCCCCTTACTCTCTACTTAGCCTCTGTGTTTATATGGGTGTAGCTTGTTTATCAATGACTTAATAGCTGGCATCCACATATAAGCAAACACATAACCTGTCTTTCTGCTCTGGGTCATCTCACTCAGGATGATTGTATTTCTAGTTCCATCAATTTACCTGCAAATTTCATGACTATATTATTTTAATGGTTAAGTAATACTACTTTATGTAAATGTACCACATTTTCTTTATCCATTCACCTGTTAACAGACATCTAAACTATTTTAAATTTCTGGCTACTAGACATAGAGAAGCAATGAACATGATTGAAAAAGTGTCTTTGTGGTAGGATGTACCATCTTTTGGGTATATGTCTAAGGTGAGTATAGCTGGATCTTGAGGTAAATCAAGTCCCGTCTTCCTAGGGAACAGCCATAGAGATGTCCTTAGTGGATGTACTGTTTTCACTCCCACCAGCAGTGGATGAGTGTTCCCCAAAAGCCAGCATGAGCTGTCACTTGTTTTATTGAGCTCAGCTGTTCTGACTGACATAAAGTAAAATCTTTTTTTTTTTTTGCTTTGACATACTTATTTTATTTTTTTTATTTATTAATTACACTTTATTAATTTTATATCCCCCCATATGCCCCTCCTTCCTCTCCTCCCGATCACCCCTTCCCTCCCGTTTCTGCATGCATGTGCCTCCCCAAGCCAATGATGGGGAGGTTTCTCCTCTCCTTTCTGATCTTAGTCTATCAGTTCTCGTCAAACATGGCTGCATTGTCTTCTTCTGTGGCCTGGTAGAGCTGCTCCCCCTCAGGAGGAGGTGATCAAAGAGCAGGCCAATCAGATTATGTCAGAGGCAGTTCCTCTTCCCATTACTAGGTAACCCACTTGGACACTGACCTGCCATGGGCTACATCTGTGCAGGGGTTCTAGGTTATCTCCATGAATAGTCCTTGGTTGGAGTATGGGTCTCTGGGAAGTTCCCTGTGTTCAAATTTTCTTGTTCTGTTGCTCTCCTTGTGGAGTTCCTGTCCTCTCCAGCTCTTACTATTTCCCACTTCTTACATAAAATTCCATTCACTCTGCCTGACAGTTGGCCATCAGGCTCAGCATCTGCTTTGATAGTTTGCAGGGCAGAGGCTTTCAGAGGCCCTCTGTGGTATGTTCCTAGTTTGTTTCCTGATTTCTTCTTCTGGCTTTCAGAGGCCCTCTGTAGCAGGTTTCTAGGTTGTTTCCTATTTTCTTCTTTTTCTGATGTCCATCCTCTTTGCCTTTCAGGTGGGGATTGAACATTTTAGTTAGGGTCCTCTCTCTTGCTTAGTTTCTTTAGATACATAGATTTTGGTGGGTTTGTCCTACATTGTATGTCTATATGAGTGAGTATATACCGTGTGTGTCTTTTTGCTTCTGGGACAACTCACTCAAGATGATCCTTTCCAGATCCCACCATTTACCTGCAAATTTCATGATTTCCTTGTTTTTCATTGCTGAGTAGTATTCCATTGTATAGATATACCACAATTTCTGCATCCATTCTTCAGTTGAGGGGCATCTGGGTTGTTAAAGTAGTTTTGATTTCAATGTCCTTGATGACTAAGGATGATGAAAATGTATTTAAGTGTTTCTCAGTCATTTGAATTTCCTCTTTTGAGAATTCTGTTTATATAGGTACCCTGCTTTTAATTGAGTTGTTTTTTTGATGTCCAGTATTTTTACTTTTTTATGTACTTTGGATATTAGCCCACAGATGTAAAGTTGGTAAAAATCTTTTCCTGTTTTGTAGGCTTTTTCTTCATTCAAGTTATAGTTTTCTTTTTCATACAGAAATTTTCCAGTTTCATGAGTTCCCATTTCTTACTTTTTGTTCATATAATGTATGTTACTAGTATTCTGTTCTGAACAGTTTTTCTTTCTGTAACAATGATTTGAAAATTATTCTCTAATTTCTTTTCTATCAGATTCTGCACATCTCTCTTTATATTCTGGTCTTTGGTCCATTTGGTGTTGAGTTTTGTGCAAGGTGGTAAGTATGAATCTATGCAGATTCTTCTCCATGCAGCCATGAAATATGAGCAGCACCATTTGGTGAAGATGCTGTCTTTTTTTCCAGTGTAAATTTCTGTTTTTTTGTTTGTTTGTTTGTTTGCCCAGGACTGAAGGGGTCATAGAAAGAGATGGAGGCTTGCACCATGAAAAAAACCTATGAGAGGCTGTTGGTGAGAGTGCAGCCTAGTTGCAGCAAAAACCCCCCAGTGTGTTGGCAATGCCATTACCATGGGAGCACCAAAAACAGAGGTAGCAATGGAGTGGAGTCAGCCAGAGCCTAGAGTGTGACAGAGGG
Source organism: Meriones unguiculatus (assembly GCF_030254825.1). Taxonomy (NCBI): domain Eukaryota; kingdom Metazoa; phylum Chordata; class Mammalia; order Rodentia; family Muridae; genus Meriones; species Meriones unguiculatus. The sequence continues at coordinate 77,141,699 of NC_083357.1, read as the reverse complement.
CAGAGCTAAAAAAAGTGACCCAAGACTTTATGAGGAGCCTTGAAGGCCACATGTGGATCCCAGACATTGGAACAAGAATCTGTGAAACTGAAGTTTCCTTGGATACCCTAAGATGTTAAAGATGCCAGAGCCGTGGGATACCTGCCAAGGAAAGCTGCTAACAGGGAGTAGAACCAGCCCAAGAGAAAGAATCGTGTTGCAGTCAACAAAGCTGAAAAGGAATTGGACATCGGATGTGGACACGCAGAGTTTGGAGTTTGCCCAGGTGGTTTTTGCTCTTGATTTGGTTTAGTATTTCCTCACTATGACATTTTGGAATGGCTAAGGAGGATTCTGCCCCAAAGGAAAAGAAGGAGCCCTGTAGAAAGTGCCACATCAGTGCAGATGTGGTGGAAAAGCTAGTGAACCACCTGGTGCCTTCCCTGCAGGCTGGGGACACCTTCTTTGTCCCTGCCTTCCTGTGAACATACCGAAGGTTTGCCACCACGCAGCAGGTGCTGGACCTGCTGTTCAAGCGGTATGATAACTTCCACCCTTACTGTGAAGAAGATGAACAAGTGAAGAAGACCATTTGTATATTCCTAGACACATGGATGGACAAGAATCCTGATGACTTTTGCCAGTCCTCATGCCTGTCCATTCTGAGAAAGATGAAAACCTACTTGATTGTGAACATGCCATACTCAGACTTTATTGTTCGTGTACATATGCTCCTAACTTATTTGGAGGAACAAGGGGTCAGTGAGTCAGAGGCCAAAGATGAGGTAGACTCAGGTAGATGCTTGAGACCCTGTGTGTGAGGAGGGTTCAGCACCTGGTGCTCCGGGGGAGGCTTAGAGGCTCCTGTTTGCAGGAGCTGTCACTGGACCCTGGTCTGGGCACACGTCCTTTTGAAGGACAGGGTCTGGATTCCCTGCAAGTATAGGTCTTCTCTGTCTTTGGAAATGCTCAGAGAAGGTCTCATCCTGGGGATCTTGTCTTCTCCTGCAACCCAATGCCACTTCCTCCTTTCACAATGACTGCATCAGCAGCACATCTGTCTCCATCTTTAGATCTATGGAGCCACATATCCGAAGATCCAGAGCTAGAGGTGTGCTAGCTGGCAGTGAAACCAGGCACTCTGGGGCCAGAACCAGCTTGTGCACCAGAGTCAGAGAGCACAAAAACCACCAGAAGGTTCTGAGGCACTTCTGCTGTTGCAACCAGATGTGGCAGGAGAGTCCAGGCAGCACAGCCCATAGGGCTCTGGCACCTGTGTCTCACCACGTCGGCAGATCCAGTGTGCCTTTCCCACATCCCACCCTTCTACCCCTTTAGAATGGCCCTGCCTCCCTCTGTCACCAACGGGGGTCTACCTTACACAGGTTCTGCAGACAACACCAGTTCTGGTCCCTGCCACTACCACTCTCCCCCCACCTCCCGCACACTCACACACAATCACTACCTCATTTCAACCCAGCAGCTTTCCCAGCTCCACATCCAGCTGGCTTCTCCTTGAGAAATAGTCTTTTTACTCTTCCGGCTCTTTTTAATTTTGTGTGAATATACTGTCTTTAATAAACTCTTGGTGCTTCTTTGTAAAAAAATAGGTGTGTGGATTTATGTCTGGTTCTTCAACTTGATTCCATTTACAAACACATTTGTTTTTATGCCAGCATCATACTGTTTATATTACCAGAACTCTATAGTACAACCTGAGATCAGGGATGGTGATACTTCCAGCAGTTCTTTTATTTTTTATTTTTATTCTTTTCTTTTGTTTTAACTTATTGCTGTTTCAAAAAGCTTTATTTTTACTTGGTCCAAGAATTGGGAGGGGCTCTAGGGCAGCTACTAAGCTGCTTATTGGCTTGAGAGGTTCATTCTGATGGAGATCCTAAGGCTGGCTGGGGCAGAGCAGAGGAGGGAGTCCCTTGGAAGTGGACAGCCTCCTAGTGTGCTTTAGAGCTGCTCAAAGGGATGCTAACCCAGAGAAGGCTGTGGCAATGCAGTCTGCACTGGCTGTGCCCAGCCAGCCTATAGATGTTGGCCAGGTGGTTAACCCATCTTCTTGATGACCTTCACTTCCTACCAGTTCTTTTATTATTCAGAATTCTTTTTTTACCCTATCCCAGGTTTTTGTGTTTCCATAAGAAACTGACAATTGCCAAGATTTATGAAAAATTCTGTTAAAAGTTTTACAGGAATTGTATTAAATCTATACATCACTTTTGGTAGAATGGCCATTTTTTTTCTATGTTAATCCTACTGATCATGAGAATAGGAAATCTTTTCCATATTTTGCTATATTATATTTTATACTTCAGTGTCTTAGGGTTTTTTATTTTTTTATTTTTTATTATTAGTTACATTTTGTTAACTATGTTCCCCAACTGTATCCTGCTTCCTCATTTCCTCCCAATCCTACCCTCCCTCCCTCATCTCCTCCCTGCCCCTTTCCAAGTCCACTGATTAGGGAGGACCTCCTTCCCTTTCATCTGACCCTGTTTTATCAGGTATCTTCAGGACTGGCTGTAAAGTCCTCCTCTGTGGCTTAGCAGGACTGCTTCTTCCTTGCGGGGTGGGGATGTCAAAGAGCCTGCCATTGAGTTCCTGTCAGAAATAGTCTCTGTTCCCCTTACTATGGGAAACCAGTTGGTTACTGAGCTACCACAGGCTTCATCCAAGAGCAGAGGTTCTAGAATATATCCACACATGGTCTTTGGTGTAGTGTCAGTCTCAGAAAAGACCCCTGTGCCCAGATATATTTTCCTTGTGGAGCTCCTATCCTTTCCAAGTCATACTAACCCCCCCTTCGTTCATATGATTCCCTGCACTCTGCCAAAGGTTTGGTTATGAGTCTTAGTATCTGCTTTGATACACTGTTAGGTAGAGTCTTTCTGGGGCCCTCTGCAGTAGGCTCCTGTCCCATTACTTGTTTTCTCCTATGTCCAATGAACCTCCCATTTGTCTTTCTAAGTGAGGATTGATCATCTTACCCCAGGACCTTTTTCTTTTCTTCCTTTATCTTCTTTAGGTGTATAGATTTCGTTATGTTTATCATATCTTATAGGACTATATGAGTGAGTATATACCATGTGTGTCTGCAGAGAAACACTTAAAGAGATGCTCAACATCCTTAGCCATTAGGGAGATGCATATCAAAACTACCCTGAGATTTCACCTTACACCCATCAGAATGGCTAAGATGAATAACTCAAGTGGCAACACATGCTGGAGAGGTTATGGAGAAAGGGGAACCCTCCTCCAAAGCTGGTGGGAATGTAAACTGGTACAACCACTCAATCTGGTGCTTTCTTAGAAAATTTGGAATAATGCTTCCTCAAGATCCAGCTATATCACTCCTAGGCATATATCCAAAATTTGCTCAAGTACACAACAAGGACATTTACTCAACCATGTTTGTAGCAGCTTTATTTGTAATAGCCAGAACCTGGAAACAACCCAGATGTCCGTCAACGGAGAAATGGATACAGAAATTGTGGTATTTTTACACAATGGAATACTACTCAGCAATCAAAAACGAAGAAATCATGAAATTTGCAGGCAAATGGTGGGATCTAGAAAAGGTCATTCTGAGTGTCTTAAGGTTTTAATCATTTGTATTTTACTTGCCTGTTTAGAGTTACTCCAAAATTTTTCATATTTTTGAAACTATAGTAACAGGTGTTTCCTTGATTTCTTTCTGAGTCCATTTATCAATTGCATACAGGAGGGTCACGGATTTTTGTTAGGTAATTTTGTATCCATCTACACTGGTGAAATTTTTATCAGCTGAAGATGTTTCCAAGTAAAAATTTTAGGGTCAATTCTGTATACTATCATAACATCTGCAAACAAAGGTATCTTGACTTCTTCTTTTCCAAAATGTATTTCCTTTTTCTCCTCCAGTTGTCTTATTGTTCTAGTTAAGATCTGAAATACTATCTTGAATAAGTATGGACAGAGTGGTTAACCTTACTTGTTTCTTATTTTAGTGGAATTAAAATAAGAGTGTCTCTCCATTTAAGTTGGTGTTGGACATTGGCTTGCTGCAAACCACATTTACTGTGCTGAGGTATGTCTCTTGTGTTGATAATCTCAATGCAGACTAGGTTTCACAAAGAAATAAAAAGTGATTCTTAATGATTACATAATGTTTAGGTTACATTTGCTGAATGAACTATTTCTAAAAATGAAAATAAGAACAAAAAGCAAACATTTCAGTCAGGCTGGTTATCAGCTATATGTTTTGTGAAAAGTCAGAATTTTAAAACTCAATTTCAAATTGGCTTGATCAAAATTTATAATTTAGAAATACAGGATACATTAAGTATCTTTGCAAACAGTTTTTATGGGGCATTTTAAACCAAAATTGGGAAGAAATCATGTGCAACACAGTGTTTCAAAACAGAAAACCCAAAGATTTAGCAACAAAACTCTTCCCCAAACCTCTCATTCTTTGGGAACTGAGAACTTGTGTGAGTACCATCATATTGCATGGTTTAAATATTTATCATACACTCTCTACGAACTGGAGCTTTCCAGTTCTGGGTGTCAGTGAGAGAACATAGACAAAGCTCTCTTTCCTCATACCATGTATGATACTGTGCACAGTGGATGTGCCCACACTTAAAGGCTATGTTTTATTGTATTTTTACAATGCATTATATAAGCCACTTTAAAACAAAAGCCTAGGAGTCTCATGAAATAGTCAGCACTGTTTATTTCTGGGAAAAAGAAGCGCAAATCCTCAGCTCTCATGCTTTATTTGCACTTCCCGCAACAGTCAGCCAGGCCTTCTGTACACAATAGCTCCCAAAGTTACTTGTTCTATTCTACTGTATCCAGCTTCCTGTTCAGAAAGAAGGCAGGTCCTGGGGCTGTGTTTAACTTGGTGTAGGTTGGGTCTGAATTTATATCCTAATCCCTCAAAGCAAATTGAATTTCATCTAATGGACTGAGGAAGGAGAGCTTTCTCATGAGTAATTTGTGTTTTTTTTTTTAGAAGAAAGACATATATGTGAGATGAGTCTTTCTCTCACATATAATTCTTTTCCTACTTTGCCATGTCTCCTGTACTTCCCCTACCCCATTCTTTCTGCTAAAACTTAATTATTATCCCTTCAATCCAATGTCATCAATGTCATCTCATTTCATTTCTAAGTTAAGGAAATTCTGCCATCTTCTGATCTAGCCCTGGCTTTCCATTGCATGCAACTTCCTCTCTATACCAAGAGTGATTGAAAGCATGTGCAGACACATGCCACTATCAATATTTCTACTCTAATCTCTATTCACCCTCTTTTCTGGATCCCTGATATACCCAATATACATAGTACTGCAAACCTCACCCTCAGAAGATAACTGTAACCCCTTGTAAAAAATAAAATGGCAAAATGAAAATAAATAAGTTGTTTGTACAATGATCCTTTCCATGGGACCAAATTATAACTTTTCCTTATAAATTACTGCTAATGAAATAAAGTTTTCTATCTAAAAATTAATTCAGGGGAATATAACAGTCTCAGTAATGCTGAGACTAATGCTGAAGCAATGCTGACTTTCTTAAAATGAATGGAAAAACGACATCTCAGTGTCTGTCTATTTGAAGGGAAACACAGTTTGTGAAATGTGAATTCACATAACACCTTGTATCACATATTTTAGCCTATTTTCTTCAGATGTGTTCTAGATCTTAACCATGTGACTCAAAGGTAATAGTGTTGGATTTAGGCAGGGGCTTGGGTAAAGTCTCTGCTATAGCTAGAGATATAGAACGAGGATGTGGGCATCTGTGCATAACCCCAAGTTCTGAGATGGAAATTTAATTCCATTTTATCTGTTGACTCAGTTCAATGGTGAGCATTTTGAGAAAGATCACATTGCTATTTCTGAAGTATCATTCTTTTTTTCCAGCACTGGCAATTTCAAAACCCCACACACTATACTTAACAAATAACCTATGCTTTTTAGGGCCTTTCATTACTCTTTGTCACAGAATAGGAAACCAACAACTATAAATTAATATGACATCTCCATAGTTCTTAAGTGTCTTCTAACTCTGGTGTAGTTTCTTTAAAAAGAAGAACAAAATATTTTCCTCTACCGCTTTACTGACATCAAAGTACTCAACTGACTTTGGGAAGAAAAGAATGCTACAAAACTCACTTTTTAGGAGATATCAGCAACAAATTCTTTATTAGACTATTGTGATTTGTGTCTCAGCAAGCCATGGGTCAAAATAACATTTGGATATGATCTGGATTCAATATCTATTCACCTTATTCAAATTTTGATTTTCATTATTCTTATCTATTTTAAATCACCTTTTAAAGTGTCCACAGTCTTTGAAGCACTTTGTTTAGTTTGGTAAGGTACAAAAAGCTTTTAAAAATATAACACACAGAGCCTGACATATTTCACAAGAATATTTACTGTTACAGAATCTATTTTCAGATGGTATTGTGCTTCATATTCCCTTCTGATTAAAATGAAAATAGGTGGAATTTGACTTCCCAAGAGTTAACTTATCTTTATTCCTTATTAGAGTCTCAGGTTTCTTTCTATAGCCTGTGGTTAACTGTACTTATATCCAGAACATTCAGGGAGACAATGCAGAGAGTCTCCTCTATATGTATCTGCTGCACATACTGCCAACATAAACTTGAAGAAACAAATAAGTAGCTAAACTTTTTAGAACAAGAAGATGATGGAGTAAGGTTGCTGAATCCAATAAAGGCAGGAAGCAAAAGGCTGTGTGAATATTCCAAATGTGTGTTTCTGTGATGTTGAATTAAGACATTTTATGTTATTTGCTATGATTCCCGTGAAAAGTGCGATTTCAGTGATGCATGGAGTCAAGGCCAAAGCACTTCTGATTAGCTTGAACCAAGTATTTCTAGAGCCTGGTGTTTTTAAGCTCTCTGGGATATGCGTGCTCATATTTAAAGTGGCAGGGATGGCACCTGCCCATGGCAGACAGCATTTTACAAAAATATCACAGCAACATTGCTGGATCTCTATGCCCTTTGGAAATCTTGCCTTCTAATAAGAAGAAAGCCTACTTAGCTTCCCCCTAAATCTTCACTGGAGTTCATGCCTTTCCAAGTACTGTGCGGGATAGTAATTATCACAGGACTTTTATGCTCTGTCTTGGAAGGTGCTGCAGCTTCCTTTTGGCTCTCTCCTTTAGGCATGTCAACTTTACACTCCATAAAGCACCACATGAGAAATGTGGGAGCCTTCTCATACCAGGCTCCAGAGATGAGCCCTAAACCAAAGCCACTTGACCAAGCAGCTTCTGAATCCCTCATTCCTAGAGAGAGTAACATTGTTAAAACATTAGTGATATGTGTTGTTATATATAAATACACAACCAATGCACTACTTTGTAGTTTACTAAGCATGTATTTTGACTTTCAAAGCCTTTTGTCAATCACGAGCAGATGTTTAAGTAATGCAATACCACATGTTTTGCATTTTTAAATTTATTTGGCCATACATTGCCTCCAATATTCTCCAAAACAACAACAACAACAACAACAACAAAACCACAACATTCATCTCTGCAATAAAATTTTCAATCTGTCTGTTTCAGATTCTCATCTAAGAATACTTTTTGTAAAGAGAAATAAAACATTTAGAGAGGAAAGGTGAAGGATGCACATTCTGAATAAAACTGGAAAAGATGTCCAACTTTTCCACTTTAGCTGGTAGAGTATCACAGTAACCATGGTCTTGCAACAAAATACAATTAATCTTGCTATTCTTTCATGTGTCTGTGTCTGTGTATGTATGCTTATGATGTGCATGTACACTTACTTGCACAATTGTGTGTGCGCATAAGAGGCCAAAGCTTGGTGTTGAATGTATTTAACAGCAGTATTTCATCTTCTCTTTAGCGACAGATGCTGTCATTGAATCTGAGCTCAGCAACTTTCTGTCTGGCCTACGGGCCCCAGAAAGGCATCTGTCTCTGCCGCTACCCCAGCACTGTGGTTTGAAGTGCACTGCTTAGTTGCATTTTTTTTTTTCAATGCAGTTTATTCAGGAACCTTGAACAATCCTCGGACCCTGGGGAAAGCCAGCCCACAGCTTAAATAGCCTCTGGGTAGCCAACCCAGGCATGCTACGTGGGCAATGCAGATAGGTCCACATACATGGAAGCAAGCCAGATCCTCAGCCTTAGCCAAACGTGGAGTTGTTTGTGACAGAGAGCACTCACCATCGGGAAGGTGGAAGGCGGGAACCAGCTCCATCTTTAAGGCATAGCATTCCGCAGCTCTCTACAGTTCCCCCTTTTTGTTTTAGACGCATCAGGCAAGAGTAGAGGTCTGATCTCTGATATTAGAAATAAATTGGGACTTTGTACTGATGTTTATTTAGGTGTCATCCACCCAAAGAGCATCAGACCCGTCTGATACCTTTTTCTCAGAGGCGGGACCTGGGGCATCAACACACATGCAATCAGACATGCTCTTCTCTGGGTCCAAAGTGGCTGACCCTGAGTGCAGTGCTTAGCCTCGCATCCTGAGCGTAACATTTTAGTTTTTTATGGTATCCAACCATGCTTGGGGAGAATGTCCTGCTTCAATGGCTGTAAAGGCCTGAATGATCATGGCTGCATCACACTGTTGTGAGACTCTAATCTTGCATATATACCACAGGCAAACCAAGGAGACCAACACCAGAAGGCCTGCTAACGCTCCCATGCCCGCCCATTCCTTCAGATGATTCATGGTTGCAGCAATCTGTGATGATAATCCTGTGGCTAGTCCTGCGTCCACTCTGGTAGAATTTACTGTGACAATGGCCACTCTCAGCTGCTCCATCGTAGTATCGAATTCTCCAGTCCAATTACCTAAAATATAGCTCGACAATTGTTTAGACAGATTTGCAGCAGAACCTCCCCTATTAGTGGACTTGGGGAGTGGCATGCAAGCAGAGGGAGGAGGGAGGGTGGGATTGGGAGGGGAGGGGGGAGGGGCTTATGGGGGGAGCAGAATGAATAAAGTGTAATTGATGAAAAATTTTTACAAAAAGGGAAAAATAATTTAAGAACCTTAAATGACTTTCAAAAGTGGAGGAAAACATGGAGTTAGTCAATTGGCATGGAGCACGTCTCGCCCCTGGGGGCAATGGTCTCCTGAACCTACTCAGACCTCGGACACCACCACTGCTAGTTCTAGAACTGATGCAGGATGTTCCAACGAGGGGGTTAAGGCTTCTCATAATATTTCCTATAAGCCCACATCTGTTTGTCTATATCCCCCATTTTTATTCATTATTAGCCAGATAGAGCCAAGTAATTGTGGTAATGATACTTGCTTTTTTGCCCAATGCTGGAATGCTAGTAAATTTAGGTATGCCCTGGTTACTCGCATGCCTCACTGGGTGCCTGTGCCCATGGATGCCCCTCACCCTATGACTCTCTTCAGACAGAAAAGGGATCTTGGAACTACAGCCACCATTGTTACTACCATCTCATTGGCGGCTGTTGGAGCTACCACCGGGGCATTAGCCATGAGTCATACTGGGCAGACTGCTCAGACCCTGAATAATCATTTAGCCAATGTAGCTCATGCCTTAGTTGTACACAAAGGAATTAATGCTCAACTAAAAGGAAGCTTGATGGTGTTCAATCAGAGGATTGACCTCGTGCAGGAGCAAATTGATACCCTATGGCAAATTGCTCAACTTGGCTGTCAATGAAAATATGCTGGACTTTGAGTCACTAGCATATAACATGAGAATTTTAGTTGCATTTTAGTAGAAGTGGTGGATTCAAACTCGGGTACTCATGTTTGTGAGAGTAGTTAGACAGCTCAGCCACCACTACAACTCCATTAATTGTAATATATAAACAAGTAACTTATACATTATATATTATAAACTTATACATTCTATATCAAATCCAGTATTTTTTTTCCCAACAGCTGCAAATTGAACCTACGGCCACAGGCATATCATGCAAGCATGCTATCAAAAAGCTATAGCCCCTGGTGATTTTTTTTTTTGCACACTACATCCTATAACAATTGTGCATAAATCAAAAGGGTTTTCTATCATGGGTTCAAAATTGTAAAGATAGCTCTTCTGTGCTGTTCTGCTTACTCTTCTTTTGTTGTGATGAAATGCCTAGACAAAACCAACCTAAGAAAAGAATGGTGCACTTTGCTCACATTGAAGAAACCCAATCTATCATGGCAAAGAAGTCATGGTAACAGAAACTTGAGGCAGATGGCCATATCACATCCATTCAAAAAGTAAAGAGTGATAAATGCTAGTGTTTGTAAATGATTTTTTTCATTTCTTTCAGGTGGCGTGATGATACAACAGCTTTTCAAGCTCTTTCTGAACTCTTCCTGGCTGATTCCATTCAGCCCTTATGGCCTAAACTCCTACCTAAGCTAATTTAAACTGGCTTCTCTTGGCTCCTGACTGAATCGCTCTTCCTGGCCTCAAGATAATTCTGGCAATATGTTTTAATCTTCTGGTTCTTTCTCATTCTCTGGCTTGTTCTGGCTTCACCTGAGTGTAGCTTGTTCTCTCTGCAACCTGTCTCTGTAAAACTGTCCAGAAACTCTCAGTAAAAAAGTCTCCTCCCTCTCCCTCCACTGCTCTTAAGTAAACTCTCTTTCCTGTCCTGTTCTCTTGAGAATTGGGCATATCCTATCTTTGACTCATTCTATCAAATCTTTCTCTGATTTATCATTTTGTATGCCCCATTTTGTATGAAAATGAAGTCAATTAGACTTCATTTTCAAACATGGCTGCTTCCTTCTATAAAGTAGTCTTACCTTCACTGATTAAAATTGAAAGTGTTTACTAAAGGGGTGTCTGTATTCCAGCCAGATCATACTGTGATCCAGAGTGTACCTGCATTCCATCTGGATCACATAGACCTAGAAGGTCTTTGGATGTGATCACTTCCCAGAGAAGCCACAATTCAGGATTAAAATTTCTCTACAAAAGCTCAGTTTGCTTTATCCTTTTGTGTAGTACCTAAGCCAAAAGAAATGGTTCTTTCTCCTTTTAGGCTATGACTTTCCACTTCAGTTGAAATAATAAAGATATTTTCTCTCAGGTATGCTAGTAATCCTGACTCCTAAGTGATTCTAGGTTTGGTAAATCTGACAATACATCACGCCTAATTGGAAGCATACATGACTTTTTAGGATACATGGCAATCTATATTTATTGTCTAAGCTAAACTGAGCTATAGACAAAAGTTCTATTCATTAGAAAGGCAAGACTTATGAGCTCTTGTTCCTGAGGAAACAAGATGTGACTCCAGGTGACCCCACACCCAGGTGTACAAATATGTACTTATTTCACTAAGTAGGCTCATCCCTGGGAAAAGCTAATTCTCCTTCCCTCGACAGTCAATAGTTGCCTATAGTTCTTTGTCTGGAGATGGACTCAGAGAAAATTTCCCCCTCCCACATTAACATATCAGTTTCTATTGTTCCAGTCTTGTGTATGAAGACATTACTAGGATAGACTGTTTCACCACAAACTTCCTGGTGGTGTTGATCTTTCTGCACCCTCTTCTGAGATGTTCCTTGATTTTTACTTCTTACGCCGAGAAGCTGTTCTGTCAGTGACAACAAATTACAGTCTAATTGGGTGTATGCCTCACTCAACAAGAGGGGAATCATGTGATATTAGAAACCTAGCCAACTTCTAGGGACTACTAGGGTCATGGACCTTAAAAAAGAATCCACCACCACTTTGATAGACCAGCATAATTCTTAACTATATTTCAAGTCTTATTATAGGTGTAGCCACCATCCATCATCAGAGAAAACTTATCTTTGTAACAAATGGCCACCATCACAAAAACAAAAAAAGAAAAACACAACTAAACACAATGCAGAAATCAAGGATCACAAAAAGTCCAACCCCAATGAATACCACTACCTATATTTTTCTATTGGAAAATTGAAGACTTTACCGTAGTCACAGAGTTAGTGATAGGATGGAAACTAATTAGTTAATTAATTAATTGATTGATTAATCAATTGATTAAAAAGAAAGTTCAAACATCTTTAGTTTAAATTGCTATATCTAATCATGCTGATTTGAATTGAAGCCCTGACATCTTGATAAAACTCGGGGATACGTCGGCATTTCCTGACATGTTCATCATTTATCTTCCCTTCCTTGAAGTAATTTTTCTCCCCATCTAGCTCTAGTGCATAATATATGCATCCCTACCTTCCCACCTTGCTTATTTCAGTCCAGTGGAAGTTCTAGCTATTAGCTGCAGACAGAACAGCAGCATCTCGCCACTAGCAGAAGCTGGCTGTGTTAACCTTCAAAGACAATCAGGAGCACACTGTGTGTCCAGGCAGACCCTGGTCTGCAGTCACCATGCAATGACAGAGAGGGTTCTCAATTAGGACCCCCTGCTCTGTGCTCCCCAATGAACTGCAGCCTGTGTGCTGGAGCAGAACACAAGCTTAGTACCGAGAGTAGCAACAGCTGGAGGAATTTTAACACATTATTAGGTCTAAGACACACAGGAAAAAAAAAAAAGAAAAAAAAAAAAACTTGAGCAGAGCTGAAGTTTAGTCTTCTCCGTTGTGTGTTTTGCTTTTCTCAAGCTTATTTAATGGTGGAATCAGCTCATTTGCTGACCTCTGTCTTCCTCATCCTGAATATTTCATCTGAAATGCTAGACTGATTTTTCACAAAGATCCATAAGATAAAGCAGGGTTTAAAAGGCAAACAGTCAAGGGTCCATGAGGAATTTTGAGCAGGACAGTCAAATAATGAGGGCACTGGAAGCTACAATTAAGCAGCCTTGGGGAACTGTAAATAGCAGTAGTGAGTGTTGCCCGAGAGTATTGCCCTTCTTGGCGTTGCAGCTGCAATGCAAAGGGAATGCTTTTTTCTGAATGATTTTCCACTTCTCAGAGATGTCTGGCACATGTCTCATTGGGCTTCCTTAAGAAATCATGGTCTAATGTCCTTGATTCTCATTGTATCCAGAATATCAAAGAAAATCCTTCTCAATAGAAGGTAGGCACCCATAGTACGGCATCAACATCTAAAGTAATCGATCATGGTTGAATAAATGATTTGTTAATCAATTATCTACCATATATGAAAAAAGTTAAAAAAAAAAAAAAAAAAGAAAGGAAAAAAAAAGGTATATCTTCATGTCCTAACTGTTAGGGCTCCTGATATTGTTTGTTAACAATACAGGTCATAATGACTCCCCCTTCTTTCATATGATTCCATGTATTCTGCTGAAAGTTTGGTTATGACTCTCAGCATCTGCTTTGATACACTGCTAGGTAGAGTCTTTCAGAGGCCCTCAGTGGTAGGCTCCTGTCCTGTTACTTGTTTTCTCCTACATCCAATGTCCATCCCATTTGTCTTTCTAAGTGAGGGTTGATCATCGTACCCAAGCTCCTCTTTCTTGTTTATCTTTTTTCAGGTGTAGAGATTTCAGTATGTTTATCCTATCTTGTAGCCCATGGCAGCTCAGTATCCAAGTGGGTACCCTAATAAGGGGAATAGGGACTGTTTCTGACATGAACTCAATGGCTGGCTCTTTGACCCCCACCCCCACCCCCCACAGTCCTGCTAGGCCACAGAGGAGGATTTTGCAGCCGGGACTGAAGATACCTGATAAGCTAGGGTCAGATGAAAGGGGAGGAGGACCTCCCCTATCAGTGGACTTGGAAAGGGGTAGGGAGAAGATGAGGGAGGGTGATGTTGGGATGGAAGGAGGGAGCGGGATACAGCTGAGATACAAAGTTAATAAACTGTAACTAATATTTTAAGAATAAAAATTTAATTAAAAAAACAATAAAATATTTCACAGATACATATTTCAAGAACTTCCATACCCAGCCTATATAAAAATGAAGACCACCAGCTTTAAATATCTTAGGTAAAAATGAAGACAAAGAAAATGTTGATTAAACAAAACAGAAACAAACACAAAGAACAGAAAAACATTCAACACACATGTATGTATATATACATACATATATATTTTGGTTAGGCAAAAAAAAAAAAGATTTGTGTGTATTATAGATGGTCAAAGAATCTTAAGTTTAAGGCTTCCTATTTTGATAAGTGATCTTACTATGTAATATGGAAAGCGTCTGATATATTTTTTCTAAAAAAAAATGCGAGAAGTGAAAAGAGAAAGGGGGCTTAATTTCTCAGTCACCCGTTAATTTCTTAAAATCCTTTTCCAGTGTAACTGTCAGACGTATTCTGATTCACTTTTCACCAGTGTACACACTTCCTCTCTACTGCACATGAACTTACCCAGTCATTGCTGGCTGGACTGCCACAGCCTTGCCTCTTTACCGCTCGCCACCATAACTCCAACAGTCCACAATGTCTAGCAATGTTGCCAAAAGCAACCTAGCTTCACATTGTTTTTCCTTTTGTCATCTGATCCTTTTCTTGGTCTACAGTTCAAGCTAGTGCCTTGCCAGGTCATGAGGGCCTTTTCCTCCCAGTCTTCTCTTTGGCTCTCTTTCCCTCCAGTTTCTACCATGAATGTTCTTCAATTCACGTAGTTCTGCTTGCAAAACATCTTCTTCAGACTCCTAAAGCTGAGCTCCTAGCTCTCCCTAAGTGGCCCTCCATTGCTGTTTTTCTCCTGTCCTTGTATCTTTGTCTGTCATCTATTTCATTTGGTTACTATCACCTACACTTCTGGGGCATAAACCCAACATGAGAAGGGCTTCTGTTTTGCTTGCTTGCTCTTACTATGATTAGTTCCTTAGTCTGTCAAAGGTCTTTAGATAAGGGAATGGCTTAAAAAGACATGAAATGAGACATATTAAAGCGAAGCAAATAAAAATGCAAATACCATAAACATAATGCATTTTATTTTGAAAATAAATGTATTGGAAATATTTTATAAAATATGTATCTATTATACAAATATTACATTATTTGTTTTGATGTAGCATTTCATGTAATCATGCATGTGTATTATTTTCTGAACCTTTATTTGTATTTATTTATGAAATTATTCGAGAGGATGTAAGATTTGATTGCATTACCAAAAGGCAGGGTTAGTTGTGCTTGGCGTCTTAATGAGACTTATTAACACAAATGTATATGAGAATGCAAATATATTTTAATAACTAATGGTTATTAATGTATTTTCATCAAGGCTGAAGTTGTTATTTAAACAAATAATTATTTCTTAGAATTGAAAGATAAATAGGAAGATAATTCACGACTCCATTTAATTTTCTATGTATTGTGTTTTCACACAGATAGTAAACATTCTATATGTCATAGTGAATAAAGACAAATAGTTACTTGATTCTGGAAAAAAAATGACCTTAAAATTATCAATGGACATGTAAAAAAAATTCTTCAACCTGAGAGCTATAACCCCAGAGTTCAAAGACATCCGGATTTTATATATACATTTACATAATTTCTATATACATCTTAATATACACATTTATGTGTGTACATTTATATAGATGGCATGCTTGTTCTCCTCCCTTGGATCCTCTGCTTACAAAAGCTACTTCTTGAGCAGGCAATTTCTGAAGTGCTTTCTCAATGGATAGAATCTTGTATTTGTCCCCTTTTTTTCAACACATTCAATATTCTTGTTGACCTTTTGTGTTTCTTTAACAAATTACCAGTCCAAGAATTTTGAGGTTTCCTTTTCCTATTTTTGGAAGCTGAGACATTTAAAGTCAAGGTGTTGGCATCTGTGTTCCATCTTATAGGAACCTACGTATTCTAGCATTCTATGGAAGAATGTGAGAATCAGCAGACACAGGAGCTTAATGGAAGTTTTGGTTAATTTGTATTTTATGCAAATATGCTTTTTTAAAATACCAAGTCTGGGATTTAAATTGGGCTATAGTTTGTCCACACCTGTTAATTGTCTCGTCAATGTGGTTTTTGCCAGCCTTTCATGTGGGAAGCACAAAGATGGAAGTGGTCTGAGACTTTGAGAGTGTAAATATGATTACAGAAAGAGAAGGTGGGGCATTTGGTTTGGTGTTCAGTGTGATGTTCAGTGTTGGCAGGTGTTGTGTAGCAGTTTGAAGAGACCAGAGACCAGAGACCAGAGGTATTTTGTAGGTTTGGAACAGACAGACAGAGGGAAAGTCTTCAGGGCTCAGCCATGTGGAGGAGACTGCTAGTTGTGTCTGCAGTTGACAAAGATTGGTACAGAGCCCTAAAGGAATGCCTTGACCCTAAATAATCAGAAGTAAAGGGGTGTGAGCCCTCTCTCCCCACTAACCTTTTCTCTCTCCTACTTAAGGTTGGCAGATTGGTGGAAGGGAGGTAGAGGACTCTACACCCCAAGAATAATTTTAGAAAAGAACAATAGAGGTGGCTATCAGCTACACAGAAGAGTAAAACATAAGAGAAGTTTTGCTCTTTTAGTAAGTTGCCTCTCCAAATAAGGACCCACACAGGAAGTAGTAACAACTTTTCATGAAGGCAGATGACACACGATATAGTCCCTTCTAGTCGCCTCTCAGGACTGCTGTACTGAGGATTAAGCTTTCAGCTCACGAACTTCGAGGAACACTTACAAACTGTAGTGGGTAGCTCACTTAACTTTATATAACTCTTAATACATATTCTAAACTTAAGTGCAGACATTACATCTAGAAATGTTAGATCTGGTAGGCAGCCCGATGCCATAAAAATCTCTCTGCCTCTTTGATTACCTCCCCCTGAGGGACGGTGCAGCCTTACCAGGTCACAGAGGAACACAATGCAGCCAGTCCTGATGAGACCTGATAGCGTCAGATGGAAAGGGAGGAGGACCTCAACTATCAGTGGACTCAAGGAGGAGCATGGGAGGAGAAGAGGGAAGGAGGGCAGGATTGGGAGGGGCTGAAGAAGGGGGCTACAGATGGGATACAAAGTGAGTAAACTGTAATAAATAAAAAGTAAAAAATAAAAATAAAAATAAATCTCTCCCTTATGTAGCCGAGTAACCTCAATATCATGTAATGACTTTGTGACTGGACAATGTTTCTTCTGCAGGACTTAGCTTATGTCCTAAAAAAGCTTATTACCTCTCAAAAGATTACTGGGGGGTTCAGTAAAATAGTGTCTGTAGAGGTGGCACAACTCCTGGCATACTGTCTATTCCATCTTCCCTGTGGACACTAGCAATGGGGTGTGGTAGATTCCGTCATTATGATGGGTTTTAGTTTTCTAATTTCAACAGTAGCATAGTCACCAGTGTGAGCTTCAGGACATTGATAAGATCAAAGTCCGCTTCCTGTTCACATCAGAAGGTTTGCTTAAGGGTTCCTGAGAATTCTGTCGTTCTCTACTTTATCAGAGGCAAACGGTTGTTACTTTAGTAACATTCCTAAAGGGGCATGTACAAGGGGCTTAGCAAATTATCTAAGCTAATTTTTTAAAGGCTTTTAAAATTTTCGTTTGATTTAAGTTTGTTTGCTTCACATCACAAGGCTGCCCCCTCCCTCCTCTCCTCAGGTTCTCCCAAACCCCATTGATTATGATGTAGAACACCTGTGCTTGAAAACTCAATTTGGAGGTTCTAGGTTATATCCATACATGGTCCTTGGTTGAATGTCAGTCTCAGAAAAGACCCTGTGCCCAGATATATTTGGTCCTTGTGGAGCTCCTATCCTTTCCCCATCAGACTAACTCCCCTTCTTTCTTATGATTCCCTGTACTCTGCCAAAGGTTTAGTCATGAGTCTTTGCTTTGAAAACACTCAGATGTAGCCTGTGGTAGCTCAGTAACCAATTGGTTTCCCAAAGTGAGGGGAACAGGGACTATTTCTAACAGGAACTCTATGACTGGCTCTTTGGTCTCCCCACCCCCGAACGGAGGAGCAGTCCTGTTAGGCCACAGAGGAGGGCTTTGCAGCCAGTCCTGAAGATACCTGATAAAACAGGATCAGATGAATGGGGAGGAGGTCCCCCCTATCAGTGGACTTGGAAAGGGGCACGGTGGAGATGAGGGAGGGAGGGAGGGACTGGGAGGGAATGAGGGATCGGGACACGGCTGGGATACAGAGTTAATAAAATGTAACTGATAAAAAAAAAAAAGAAAAAAAAAAAGAAAACTCAATTTGGGCAACTCTTACTTCCTGAAGGGTCAGGCCATTCGACTAGCTACCAGTCAGAACCCATGGCCAGATAAATCACATTAGTTTCATTTCTAGAATATGCCAGGGCCCGACTTTACTTGAGTCTTTTCATATGTTCTTAAGGAAGGACAAGGCATAGCTGAGAAATCAAGTAGCTAAAGATGCAATTTGTTTTCATGGTGAAAACAATGTGCTGACGTGCTCTCACTCACGCAAATACAGAAGATCCCTCACCAGCGCTCCTGCATATCTGCAGCAGCATAATACAGAGGAAAGACAGATTTTTGAGTTCTGAGAAATTCATTGTCAAAAACACTACATGGAACTCTTTTCTTTTTTTTAATTTCCTGTATCTTTCTAAAAGGAAAAAAAGAAAGAAAGAAAAAAAAAGGTGACATAGAGGAGATACTTTTTGCCATGACCTGAGAATAGAAAGGAATAGACAATAAGCAGCAAAGCTGCTACTTAAATTCTCCTCTGGAAATGAGGCCAGCTACAACTTGTATTTTTTGACCATTAATGATCATAGAAAATGTTTATAAATGTGCAGTGTGTGTGTGTGTGTGTGTGTGTGTGTGTAATATGGAGTACTATTCATCCATAAAATATAAAATCCTCTTATTTGCAAACATGGAAAAATTTAAAGTATGCTGTTTGTAAGTATGACAGGCATGGAACAGCGAATGCTATGTGATCTCACTAGCTTGCTGAATCCAAAACAAGTTCCGCTATCATAATAGCAGAAAGTAACATGGTGGTTGCAAGAAAATGACTGGGAAATGAGACTTGAGAAAACATGGCTATTGCATAGAAGTTTTAGACAGAATTAAAAATGTTCTGCGGATTTATTATAAACCATCATGTTATTAATTAGTAACACTATTGTACAATTTTGAAAATATTTAAAAGAATAAACCTTAAAATAAAAATAAAAATGGGTTGATGAAAATATTAACTTAGTTATGTATAATGATCCTATATTTAACAAAATAACATGACATACAATAATATATA
Organism: Meriones unguiculatus; assembly: GCF_030254825.1. NCBI lineage: Eukaryota > Metazoa > Chordata > Mammalia > Rodentia > Muridae > Meriones > Meriones unguiculatus. The sequence continues at coordinate 77,122,606 of NC_083357.1, read as the reverse complement.
ATATTATCATTAATGCCTTAAGAAAGTAATGAAAACAAACAAGTTACTCTATGTGCAATATTCGACCCGCTGTTCACATAAGTCCTCTAAGTGTGATAGGGCTTATAAATTATAGCTTAATCATTATTTACTCTTCTGTTATTGTGACTTTTTACCACTACTTATTCAACAAATATTTACTGATTATGGTATTGATTATGCAGAAAGCATTGCTCAGGAACAATACACATAAGTATACCTTTATACTTAAGGGTTTTAGAATTATCCTATATTACTAATGTACTACCCATGATTTTTCTATGTGTCAGTTTACATTATATTGCCCTCTTAGTATCATTTTCAAATGATCACAGTTACATGTAAAAGCTTTGACTGAGAAGTAATTTCAAACACAACGGATCAGTTTTGTGAGGATCTTATTTCTTTTCCTTATTAAAGAATAAACCTGGTGCAACTATTATTCCAAAACTCTCAAGGCTGCCAAGAATTAAAAGACATCCAAGCAAGTTAGTGATTGCACACAATTTATTTCCACTGTCCACTTCCTATTACTTTATTTATAGTTATTTTTCTCCATTCCCTGTCATCTTCTCGACTTGCCCTGCTGTAAGGCAATTATGAGCGAAAAATAAGATTGGGATACAAATGAGAAAACAATATCGCAAAACCTTGTTAATCCCAGGCAACTTCATTCAAAATAATATTCAAATTGAATCAACAGTTATTCCCCAGCCAAATAGATATGGTTTTTCATTAAAATTGTTCATTTAATACAAAGCATGCATTATGAATTATTTAAGGGAGAAATTAGGTCCCAAGAGTACCTTGCATTATTAAAAAGGTACAAATAATTCCAAGAGATGCCACAAAATAGCTGTACCTCAGCCACGAGTGAAAAAGCATCTGTGAGCCACAGGAGGCTGCGGGGCTGGAACAGGAGCTCATCATTCCCTCAACTCTTTAAGACAAATATACAGGACCATCTTTATAAGTCTGCAAAGCGAAGCAGAGCAAGAACTTCACTGCTAATTAGAGCATTCAAAAATCTGCTACAGAATTATTTCACCTTAATAATTAACAATAATCAATTTAAGAAGTTTTCTCCAAACTGTGATCTAATAGATCATTGAGAGACTTTGCTGGTCGTGAATTTTTAAAAGCTGAAACTTTCCCATTGTGATTGCTGTGATGTTATCCTGGAGCAATCGGGTCTCCCTGTCATGACAAGGCTCTGAGAGTATTTGAGTGAAGGATGGAACCTGCAGTTGCAGTGCTGCGTGTTCAGGAGACGGATGCCCTCCCTGTGGCCTCCGAGGCAGAGCTGCTGTGACGGGATGCTCACAGGACTCGGACACCTGCTTCCATACAATACAGTGAGGATGCCTCAGAATCTGAGGACTGTGTTTTAGAGGTGTTATAAAAGCACAAATGAGGATTGTTCAGAGCGTGTTCACCATCTCATATCTCTCTAAAAGTGATTATTTTAGTCAGTCTCTCAGTGGATGTAGGTATATCTCATTTGACACTATCAAATTAACCAAGAACTGAGAATATAGTGAGTGTGGGGGTATCTATTACTTGCTACCAAGCATGATAATTCTGTGACATCTTTCTCTACTACAGGGCAATGAAACTGGTGAGAACAATTATTCCCCACCCTAGCCTGAGTAGTGTCAATATGACAATTCATTTGGAAGATTTGTAAATCATTAGAAAAAGTTTGCAGTTATCTTATCCCCTAAGGACCACAATGTGCTATGTCACCATGGTGATTTATTGCTCCTCCTAAATTTCCTTGGAACAGATAAGCCATGTGGAGTTTAACATCTTACACTCTTTAAATTAACCAGCATAAGTATCTCTACATGATCCATTTACAACACAGAGAGGGGTAGATTTGAAGGTTAAATCAAAACCGCATGCTAGCAGAATCTGTTGTATAGTAATAATTCATATTGGGAAAACTACAATTTTGAGAAAAGGCAAAATTCAGTCCATGCACAGAGCATGATAACATCAACTTTGGGCATATGATCTGCAAACCGCCATTCTTAAGACAAATATTTTTTTTAAACTACATTGTGTGTCATCTTTAACTTCAGCAGGGAACAAAGATACTCAAGAAGGGCCTTTATTCTAAATATGAAGACTAGAAGTTTGTGAATCCCCCCTAATCTCCCATATTGAGTCCATCAAGTCAAAATCTGAAACAAGCTCCAACCCAGGACCATTCATGAAGATAATTTAGAAGCCCTACACAAATGTATCCCATGGCAGCTCAGTCTCCAAGTGAGTTCCCAAGTAAGGGGAACAGGGATTATCTCTGACAAGAACTCAGTGGCTGGCTCTTTGATCACCTCCCCCTGAATGGTGGGAGAAGCCTTACCAGGACACCGAAGAAGACAATGCAGCCAGTCCTGATGAGACCTGATATGCTAGGGTCAGATGGAAGGGGATGAAGACCTCTCCTATTAGCAGACTGGGGACGGGGCATGAGAGGAGACTCTATAAGGAGGGAGGGCGGGATTGGGAAGGGACAAAGGAGGGGGGCTACAGCTGGGATACAATGGGAATAAACTGTAATACATAAAATAAATGAAAAAATAAAATAAAATAGAAAAAGGATAAAAAAGAAAACATGCAAAACATACAGGCACCCAAAAAAAGCCTCTCTGTCTTCATTTCAGACATCACTTTGAGCAGAGCTAATGCAGTAGTTCTTAAACTCCAGCTTATTTCAGACAGTAGTCTGTGGTCCTCAACTCTGCAAATATATGTTAAAAGCCAAAAAAAGGAGATTTGGGATTTAGCCCCTAGGAACACCTAGGGCTGTTCCCAGTCAAGAAGTTCTCAGCAAACTAGTGCCCATCTCTCCCATTGGAGGAAAGTCACTTCTCCAGCCTTGCTCCCATTGTGTTGACTAATAGCCTAATTATGTTCCATGTGTTTGCATCTTTCCTCTGTGTCTTTGCATCTTTCTACTTAGTCCCATCTTCTTCAGGTATCCTGGTACTCCTGAGAACATTTATCCCTTATGGGGCTGTTAACAGTCCTGCATCTCATGGAAAGTACGTGACCATCTCCGGAACAAAAATTAAGATTGTGTCAGTTATCTAACCTCCTCTGAATGGATCTTGTGTTTCTACAGTTTAGGACATGGCTGGTGTTTGTGAGGTAATTATTGGGTAAATGATAGACTGTGAGACCATGTTTCAGTTATACGTGATGGTGTGACAGACTTGCTTATATGGCTGCAGGATCAAACCAAAGTTTTGTGTGTAGAAACTCTGATTTTATCTGACATAAACAGAAGAAACAGGGTTACTGGTTAAAGGTTGTCAATGGTTATAAAATAAACCGTAGCTGTGTGTATGCAAGGTTAAATTAATACAAATTTTTGATGATGGTAAACAGGATATACATTAAATTTAGTTTATAAAAAAACAGATTAAAAAAAACTTATCTTAGCATCCATTAGGAAACCAGCAATACTGGAATTCTTGGGATATTTTGCAAATGATATACACACGCTCACTATGATAAATAAGGACCCAAGGAAACCACATGCTTGACAATGTCAGCCTCCATTGCTGTTTGTATTCATGTTTTGTACATGACTAAGTCTTTTTATCCAGACAGGATGAACAGCAGTGAGGATGTATGCTTGTCACTCACAGTTCCAGCCCTGCCTCGTTCGAATCTTTAGCTTGCATCTGTTTCTGTGCATTATTAGACCAGTTGTGTCTTCCACTGATGTTTGGAAGCTTGGAGATCTTCATCTCTTCTGCAGCTTCACATTCACTGCTTCCTCCTCATCACAATTCCTACTGAGCACAATCATTTACCACTCCAACGCCTGCCTCAAATCACTTCAGCCTTGTATCCCATGTCCCAGCATGATATACCCAAACATTATCTAGTAGCTTAATTAATGTGTGAAATAACTTTGGCCCAGTTCACTTGAGAAGAAGAAAAAGAAGAAGAAGGAGGAGGTAGAGGAGGAGGAGGAGGGGACAAGCAGGAGGGGGAGGAGAAGAAAAGAACAAACTGACTTTTAGTTTGAGACTAGGTCCAATTTTACATGCCATAGGAGCAATGACAGGAAAAACAACAACAAGAACAAAGCAAACGTTCCACTGGTTCCTACTACCATGACCTACATCATCATCATCATCATCATTGAGGCTGACTTTCTAAGTTCTGGTTCAAGCCACTATGGCGGGGACGGAAAAGTTTGGCTTTGCATTGGTTGGTTGGTTTTTGTTTGTTGGTTCATTTTTAATTTAAGGAATCCAACTCTTACGTGTTTACATATACAGGTAAGAAGGCTTCTCTTATATACAACTTGCTTGGCCATCAGAACTCAGAATGCAGAGAACCCATGACCAGGACAAGAATCATTGTCTAACAATACTCCAGATTATGGGTCAGACAAGCAGGATAGCCAGATGACAACAGTGTAAGCAGACTCTCATCACTTTGAGCTCACAGGGTTAGAGACAAACATAATTAAGGGGTTGTGATGGTGTGTTCCTGGTCTCAAGGTTAATTAACTACAGGAAAATGACACCTTCAGGTGTCCTGTATCATAACAGCACTTGCAAAGAGAAGCATGATTTTCAACTGACAGCAGTGACACAGCCATATAGCACAGCCGAAATGAGCAGAGGTGAAAACAGACTATGACATAAGTTGCTGCACAGCCAAAAAGATGGACAAAGGCCACATCCATCCTGTCTCTGTTAGACAGAGCATTACAGCAGAAAAAAACTCACCCATGATGCCTTCACTGGTGGGTGTGAGGTCCTCTGTTGATCACATTCTCTGCCATGCTTTTTCCATTTGATCCAACACAATAAAAGCTGATATACCTATGCCCCAGCCTGCACTTACCAGACAAGCACAATCCATGCTTTTAAAACTACTCATTTCCTTCCCAGAATGCACCAGCCTGGCTTGGAGATACTAAAGTACCTTGTACTCACTGCTAGTGCCTTTCAGACATCTTTTTTTTTTTTCCTTCTTGGAGGTTCAACTTCTTTCTGTTGACATGCCCCCTCCTTTTCTGCATTATTTATTCATTCCTGTTCCCAAGCCGTGTCCCCAGTGAGTTTCTCTGGACCCTGAAAACCCCTAACAAGCAAAAGAGATTGATTCAGACAGAAAGAAAGGCTTCTGCCCTCAACTGGTGAGAGCTTTATGTTCTCACCAGGAATATGTAAGTACGTTATGAACCTGGGCCTGTGCAAATTACTAAGGTACATTGGGGTGAGAACACACACACACACACACACACACACACACACACACACACACACATTATTTCCTAGGGTGACTGGAACCCCATCAGACAGTGCAGACTCCTCCACTTGGGCTTCGCCGAACACTGAATGCAATGCACAAGACTCTCTCCCCTACCAAATCCCCTCTGCTATCAATTTGTAAACATTTCAACTCTGCCTGCATATGTGAGCAAGCAATGCCAGCGCCACACTGTGCCCTTCTCTGTCCCCAGCCAAGTGCACCTGCTGCCCAGGGCTCTGGTTGCTTCTGCTGCTACTGCTGTTACTGTGCCCTGCCATCGTCTGCCCTGCTGCTTGCAGGACTGGCGACACATCTTCAGTGATGGAGGGGGAAGGGGCGTGTTTATTAGTTTTAATTGGTGGATACTGATGGTCAGTGACATTTGGGGGGTGCTGTGTGTCATTCACCCTGCATCAGGTGCTGGCTGTGGTGGCAGGTCTGTGGTGGATCAGTTTAGAATATAACCTACTGATTTTTGTCTCTTTAGAGAAAACGAATCGCTGCATAGCTCCCTGTCCAGGTCTATAGGAAACCCTTTTTCCTATTCTTTTCACATTCCATAAGTCCAGTGCTTTCTTAAGAGGAGAGTTACATTTATTTTGGAATACAAAGGCCTCGTTAACAACGTATTTCCACACTTCCTCCACAATCCATTAACACATAATCTACAAAACTGAGTGCCTGTTTGATATGAGCACTTTTTTTGACTTTATTGTTACAACTCCCTACGTTGCAGGAAATCATATTGCCCAAATAACGTGTGGATATTAAGTTAGGAAATCTCTTTAACAAATGTGTTTTTCCATTAAGATTCTTCTCCCCGTTAACTCAATATAACTATCCTCTCACTGCTTGGAATCCTCATCGCTGCATGAATTTTCAATCCAGCTTGTTTAGTTTTGCATGATTTTTTACCCCCTTTTGCTTTTATTGTCACATTACCCCTTCTGCAGCAGGCAGGGGATCATCTGGGAGCAGAGTCAGGTGGGAACGCCCATGCTCTTTCCAAGCAGCAGTGAATGCACGGGGTTGCCAATTGTCTCTTTTGTGCACTGGTCCTGAGCCCCAGTTCAAAAGCACACAAATGTAACCTCAGGAAAAACAGCCTTCTTCTCAGGATTCTTCACTCTCAACCCATTAGCAAAGCACTGGCTTCACCGGACCATTTGAAGCCAAGAACTTGGCTCAAAGTTGTTGCTTTATGCTTTAGTGACGGCGGTGTATGTCACATATAGCTTCTTCTCCTTTATACATTTGTATCAGGCTCAGCTGCTGTGGGAATGAGCAGAGATAATACTCAGGCTGCGGAAGTGTGGATCCAGGAACTGCAAAGCTCTTCTGCCACCTAGCGGTGAAAGAAGAGCTGCACTCACTGGGGAATGTAAATATGTCCACAGGGCCTGGAATAAGCAACTTGTTAAACTTTGGCTACAGTCTCAAAACAGACAATTAAAACATATACCCCATGTCCCCAAGTGTAGTAATTAAAAGAGACCTAAAAGTGATGATTTAATGATTCTAGATCTTTAAACAGTAAATGGCTGAACACAATGCCCTGTGCTGATAACTAATTACAGTACTCCCAAATGTTGATTTATCAAGCAGTGACCCAAGCAAATAAAATCATTGTGTGGAATTTTTTCCCCACGATTCTCTGGGCTTTTAAAGACTATCCATTGCTTACAGAACTACCGTTCCAAAGCTAAATAAATTGCTTATGCAATGCAAGTTATCTTTCAGACATATGTAGCCAATATGGTAGCAGGTATGCCCAGCCACAGAGGGCAGTATTCTCCAAGAACAAGGGTATTAAAACAACAACAACAACAACAAGATTCAAGGGGCTCACACGTGATCACATCGTGACGACACAATGACTGAATACTATCTACAGAATGTTTTAAATAATACTGTAAACTAAACTAGCAATATATGAGAACCATCCCAAACTCTTACTGTTTTCCCACAAGGTAAAGACTGGTAGACTTCCCTATTGAAACAGAAAGTTGATTGGCCCTCTAAAGACGAGATAATATAAGAAGGAATGAGTGCCCTGAGAAGATCTTAGGAAATAGTCTGCAGAGCAGATGGCCTGGTTCCTCGTGGAGGCTCAGCATTCAACACAAAGATCTAGCTAAGGCTAGAGGTGTAGAAACTGCCGATTCAAAATTTCTCTCCTCTAAAAATGTACAATAAGAAAACAAAACCTATGCATAATTTATGTGTGCCCCAGGACAGTTTTAAATTATGCAGTCCACATACCCATGAAAAGTTGCTTAATGTATCCCTTAGTTAGCTCACGATGCCGATCATCTCCCTGACACACACACACACACACACACACACACACACACACACACACACACACACGGTGCCTATTTCTGAGACTAGTGGGTTAGGAGAAGGGAGCATGCCTTTATCATGTGAAAAACATTTGTTTCTTAAGCAAACACACGAGTGAGCTGGGAAACACAAAGGAGTTTGCTAACTAAATGCTTCTTTTATCAATTCAGTGGTTTTCCTTGCTCAGGAAGCCTCTTAAGCAGGCATAATGGAATTAAGAGCACTCTCAATAAAGTTCATTACCTCAGTGGCCCTTCCCATCTTCCTGTGAAATTAGCTGGGTGTCCTCTACGTACATCTACTTACGGCAGTAATTTAGAAGCAATAACATCTATACCAGGAGAGTTATTTTCCCTTTGGATCCACTCCACACTTCTTTTCATGCTACTTAGAATAATAAAAAAAAAAACAAAACAGACACATGGTTAATATCCTTCTGTTGCAGAACATAATAAGGAAAGTAACAAAAGGAGAGAGAAGATGAAGTTGAAAAGCAGGAAGACACAGATATGTACTTGACATGTTCAGTAAGAGAGGGAAATGAATGGACTCCATGTGGCTTTCTCATTCAGTATTATCTAAATGTATTTCACCTTTTCCTCTTCCGGGCTCTTCACCAGAGTGCTGCTCCTTTCGTCTCTCTGACTTCCACCCCACCCTGACTCGTCTAATCTTGCCCTAATCCAATCAGCAAATCATCCGTGGAGCCTTCTGTTCACGCATGTTCCAGGGACATACTCTTATCCCCATGTTTTAGGAAGGGCTGTGGGACACGTGTGTGCGTAGTCTCTCATTTTATGGACAGCTCACTGAGGTTTTAAAAATACATTCTACCTTCCCACACTACTAAAGAAAGATTGATGTACCGCAGAAATCCCAACTTGACTAACCACTGTCATCTTATTACCTTCATTAATTGAAGGTGCTCATGAGACCATAGTCACTCCAACATAACAGGAGAGATGCCGAGGACTGAATGGCATAGACTGGGGGGAGGGTCAAAGGCTGCGGAGCACTTAGATTACATGTTGGATGGGAAAATAGAAACTTCATTTGTGCCTCTAAGATAGGACTCTTGAAGTTCTCCTAGCCTTTGTCTACCTCTGAAGAAAACAGGATTTAGGATCACCATGGCTGAATAGAATTTTGGCCCGTGATGGCATTGGACATGGGTCAATTACCTCCAAGCCTCTGACCTTCATATAAAAGGAACTCAGAATCATAGAATCATAGTGGGTTTTTGTTTTGTTTTATTTTAGTTTAGTTTTAGTTTTGTTTTTTTACCAAATACATCCCAACTTCTCAACTGGCACATAGGTTAAATATATCAATATATACCTAAATCTATTCTCTTCAATAGGTAAAGTTTATAAACTCAAAATTATTCTATTTCCTTTCCCTCCCTAGGGAACCATTTAGCATCTAAATATTTTGCTAACTATTTCTAAAATCAACTTTTCATAATATATTTTGTTACTTTCACTATTTTATTCAGGTGTGTGTGCATGTGATTGGTATTTTCCACTTGGTTCATGCCTCAAAAATCAAACCTTTTGAAACATTCATTTTGTCTTTCTCTGCTAAAATGATTACCCACTTTAGATAATACAGCTTGGCTCTGAGCCTCCTCAGACCATTCCTTTGGCCTGTAATGACTGTAATCTATTTTCTGTAATCAGATACCTGTAATCAGGTACTGAATCATCTTATTTGTAATGTCTGATCTAGCTGTATGTCCTCCTCCAACGTCCTGCTATATATACCTCTTAAACAGCCCTGTCATTGTTTTATTTGCACAGATGATCTTATTTAAGTTATGAAACATATGTTTACAAGTAACTCATACCACATCTGGCATCGAAAGCCCTCTTATTAAATGTTTCTGGGTAAATGACTGTTTCTAATGGCTTTCTGTCTTAAAAATAATCGAAACGTCACAGAGCTTGTTAGTGCTGTAAATGCAAAGAGAATTGAGATCTCTGTGCCCAGTCTCGTTATCTCTCTATTGCAAACACAATGTGTTAGTCTTAGCTTACTCCGGACCCTAGCAGTTAAAACTCAGAACTGTCATTTAAGACAAATAGCTTCTTCTAAGGGCTTCCAGAGCCCTATAGCTGGAATTGCCCAAAGCAAACCTCTGAACCTTCCCATTATCCTCTTTTCTAGTTACAAAATAGGGTGATACCATTTCTCATATCTTTTTGCTTAGAAATGATTAATGTAAGGTCCAGTGGAACCAATATCCATGGAAATGATTAAAGACAAGGCTGGAACTCAAGCACACTGTCCTTATGCGATTTTTAGGCTTGTTAATATCTTTCTGTGTGTTTACTGAATACATGAATTGGAACCGTAATGTGAAAACTTGAAGTAGAATGCATTTCCCCATCTTCAAAAACTAAAAAAAAAAAAAAAAAAAAAAAAAAAAAAATCACACAAAACACGATATTGAAGCATCATTCTTACATAACTTTCTGTGCTAAAAAAATGGAGTCTAAAGCATGCTGCCATTTTAATATGTGACTGTGAATTGGGCAATGAGGTGTTGACTTTGTAGAACATTCTTTTTGGTGTTTAGTAAATTCTCTATCTATCTATCTATCTATCTATCTATCTATCTATGTGTATTAAACCACAACTGCTTTGGGATCTATGTAGCATATCGTAATATGAATATGAGAATATAAGGAAAATAATACATTTTGGCAGGCAGGAGGTAGAAGAAAGCAAATCAGAAGTTCAATGTCAGGTACATAGCAAGATTGGGATTGGTCTAAGATAGACGACACTTACTCCACATAATTGCAGTGAGGTGAAATATGAGTTTTCTCTCCATTGTGGCTATTAGAGAATGGTCAGATATATTGTCATATTAAAAACTATTATCTTCAGTTCTGCCTCCAAATGTTACCTTATGTTTCTTTCTGGGCTTCCTGCTCCTGTCTCTTCTCATTAGATGGCATAGCATCTATTTTGCTTAAGGAGTTACTCCCTTTCGTCTCACCAGAGTGTACATTTCATGAGGGCAGAGTCTTGTTTCTGCATAATTTTGCAGCATTGGCATTTACTGTGTGGGAAGAACTCAGTGTGCATCTGTTCTAATACTATCTTAACCAACACAGACTATTTCTCCTTCCATGCTGTCATTCCTTTTCACTGATATCCCCTCTCTCACCTTTCCCTCTTTCTCTTTCTTTCTCTGCCATGATTTCTGAGTCTTATGAAATGTCTTCTTTGCATGACACAGTTTTAAGATAGCTGAAATATTCCTATTCCCTTTAGTAATTACTCTGCATGGATTTAGATTTTTCTGAAATTTTCATTGAAATTTACCAGAACGTCTTGGTAGTAAACACTCAAACAGGACAAACTGCTATTGTTGCATTATTTCTCAGTCTTCTCAAGTGTTTCCTGAGAATCTACAGCCTTGAAAGCTACATCTCATGCATAGAAAAACATGATGAGAAAATGATAAGAGAAGATTAGTTGTTCCATGGTTTATCTCACTGTTTTTTCTTTTTTTAAATATTGTATCCAGTCTCTTACACATAAAATATGATGCTATAAAGTAAAAGGAAACAATGTTCGTGAAGCTTTCTAAATGCTGTGTCTCACCCTGTGTCAGCACTGTGTGTTACTGGAGCTTGAGAAACACCACTACAGGCTGAAAAGTGAAAATATATTTCAAAGACAACAGTGTCTTCTTATATGTAAGCTATAATGACAGTCCTATCATTTTGGGGACCACCTAGGATTTTTCAGGAAACAAAACAGTGTAAACTAATTAACCAGTTAAGTTTTTCTTCGAAGGAATACTAGAGCTAGTATGTATTTTCTAGATGGGAACCGTTACAATGACTTCACAGGAATTTAAATTGAGCTACCAAGAAAAAGAAGCAAAATTCAAGTTTTTAGAATAAACTCTGTTGAAAGCTACAACTGATGGAAACAACGCATTTTGAAAAAGCTTCCCAGCATGTGTTGTCTCTTGAGTTTTTTATCTTAGCCATTCTGATGGGTGTAAGGTGAAATCTTAGGGTCGTTTTCATTTGCATTTCCCTGATGGCTAATGAGGTTGAGCATTTCTTTAAATGTTTCTCTGCCATTCGATATTCCTCTGCAGAGAATTCTCTGTTTAGCTCTGTACCCCATTTTTTAATTGGATTACTTGAATTTTTTTTCTGTTTAACTTCTTTAGTTCTTTACATATACTGGATATTAGCCCTCTGTCAGATATAGGATTGGTGAAGATCTTTTCCAATCTGTAGTCTGTTGTTTTGTTCTGAGGACAGTATCCTTTGCTCTACAGAAGCTATTCAGTTTCATGAGGTCCCATTTATTGATTGTTGCTCTTAGAGCCTGTGCTGTTGGTGTTCTGTTCAGGAAGTTGTCTCCTGTGCCAATGAGTTCAAGGATATCCCCCACTTTTTTTTCTAACCAATTTAATGTGTCTGGTTTTATGTTGAGGTCTTTGATCCACTTGGACTTCAGTTTTGTGCAGGGTGATAAGTATGGATCTATTTTCATTTTTTACATGTAGACATCCAGTTAGACCAGCACCATTTGTTGAAGATGCTATCTTTTTTCCATTGAATGGATTTGGCATCTTTTTTAAAAGTCAGGAGCCTGACACAGAGGACCTCTGAAAAGCTCTGCCCTGCAGACTATTAATGTAGATACTGAGACTTGTGGGCAACCTTTGGGCAGAGTGCAGGGAATCTTAGGAAAGAAGTGGGAAATAGTAAGATCTGAAGAGGACAGGAACTCCATAAGGAGAGCAACAGAACCAAAAAAATCTGAGCACAGGGGTCTTTCCTGAGACTGCTATTCCAACCAATGACTATGCATGGAGATAACCTAAGACCCCTGCATAGATGTAGCCCATGGCTGTTCAGTATCCAAGTGGGTTCCATTGTAATAGGAACAGGGACTGTCTCTGACATGAACTGATTTAATTTCCTCTTTAATTTCCTCCTCCTGAGGGGGAAGCAGCATTACCAGGCCACTGAAGAAGACAATGCAGCTACTCCTGATGAGACCTAATTGACTAGGATCAGAAGGAAGGAAGTCTTCCCCTATCAGTGGACTTGGGTAGGGGCATGCAGGCAAAGGGTGGAGGAAGGGAGGGTTGGGATGGGAGGAGGGAGGGAACCATAGGGGGATACAAAGTAAGTAAAGTGTAATTAATAAAGAAACAAAAAAGACAAAAAAGAAAAAAGAAAAAGCTTCCCTCTGATAATCCCAGAATACAACAATTATTTACTAATTTCAGGCTTCTAAAGAATCAACTAATTCAACCCCTTACGAACTCAGTCATTCTAATATGACCCCCCTCACAACAAATAGAGGAAGAGTGATATGTTTGAATGAAATAAGAGATTGTATATTTAAAAGAGCTGCAAATCTTCTATGTAAAAATGTCGGGGAAATACATAGGACAAAATACAACATTACTAATTCTAAAAAACACTGTATGTTGATATAATAATATATAATAATAATGTTGCTCCATGTGTTACTTTTTTATTCAGTCAATGATATTTCATTCTCATGGATCATATTTCAGAACATGTGTTGCTGAAATGATTTACAGAATTCTTTTCAAAGATGCCAAAAAAATAAAGCAGGGGTTCAATATATATTGGGTTAAGTAATTACAAAATAACTACTTATACATATTTCAAGCATAACTTTAACAAATTGCAATGTCTGTGATACATTGAAGTATACTTCTTAACCATCCTCTCACTGTGCATTCACTAACCTGCTTGGTATTGTATTTTAGTAGCTTTGGGTTTTGTCTTGGAAAATACTTATAAATTCAAGTCAAGGAAAGCTACACCTAACACAGAACAGTGTTATGATAATGAGTACTTGAGTGAAGGAGAAAAATGTAAGTGAAATATAGCACAAGATTATGAGGAAAATCTACAGGAATACACAAGCAATGAACTAAAGATCTGAATAAACAATCTTTTCCCTTCCTCTTTCCCTCATCTCTGTACGATCTATGGCAGCAAAAGGGGATATTAAACGTGTTAACGGAAAAAGAGTAGACAGATAAGACCAAGGCTCTCTATTATTTCCACTAATTTAAGAATGCCAATGAATATAATAACACATTCAATATTCACTTGTCTCCTGAGACATTATCCAAACATTGTTTCCTTTTTCTTTGTTTGTTTTCTTGGTAACAATGAAGCTACAGTTTCCTCAACTTTCTATTCCTATGGAGTTGTCCATTCCCTCTACTATTTCCTCACAACCCTTTAGATCAGTGGTTTTCAACCTTCCTAATGCAGTGGCTGTTTAATATATATTCTCATGTCATGGTGACCCCAACCATAAAATTATTTCATTGCTATTTTACGAATAGTTTTGTTACTATTATGAATTACAAATAATGTAAATATCTGATATACAGGATCTCTGATATGCAACCATAAAGGAGTGACAACCCACAAGTTCACAATCACTGCTTTAGATAATTTCAGTGCATTGGATTTCCATCCTAGCCAAGCCAAATTATTTTGGGAGTAAGATTTCATGCAACAGCACATCACAAACTTCTGTAAAATCAGGATATGTCAACAATCCTAAATGTTTGCAAAATAGTCAAGGCATTGAAACAAACAACAATCTTTCTAAGTATCTATAACTCATGTTCAGCTGCAATGAAAGTTAACAAATGATTTTTTTCTTATAAGTTGCCATTTTATCACTCATTAAGGAAAACATTAGATAACATTCAAACTAAATTCAGTTTCCTATTGTTTTTTTTCTTTTTTTAACTTTTATTAGTTACACTTTATTCATTTTGTATGCCCCCATAAGCCCCTCCCTCCTCCCCTCCCGACCCCACCCTCCCTTCCCCTTCTTCACGCATGCCCCTTCCCAAGTCCACTGATAGGGGAGGTCCTCCTCTCCTTCCTTCTGATCTTAGTCTATCAGATCTCATCAAGAGTGGCTGCATTGTCATCTTCTGTGGCCTGGTAAGGCTGCTCCTCCCTCAGGGGGAGGTGATCAAAGAGCAGGCCAATCAGTTGATGTCAGAGGCAGTCCCTGTTCCCATTACTATGGAACCCACTTGGACACTGAACTGCCATGGGCTACATCTGTTGCAGGGGCTCTAGCTTCTTCCCTCACTGCTCCATGTGAGTCCCTCCCGAAGCTGCGCTCTCAGTAGAAGAGGACAACCTTCCCCAAATAGAGGACTGGTCTTCGGTTAAAGGTATATGAGTAGCTGCGCTCTCCTGCTAGAACCTCCAAACATTCTCAAGGTCCTATTGGGTTTTTTTTTTTAAGGTTTAATGAAACATTTTGTCTGTTTTATACTTTTCAGGTTCTATGACATCTCAAAATACAGTCTTTATTTGATACCTTGCTCATTTATTTTTACAATTTCTAACCATTAAGTTTTTCATAATAAAATGTATTTTCTAATTGAATTACTTTGTTTTAAATTAATATGCTCTACAAACTCAATGGTCCAGTCACTGGAATTATTTTTTATGTTTCATTGTTAAGTCATTTGCTTAAACTGAAAAATGTTACTGTAAAAGGTGAAAATAGATGTAAGAAATTGAAATATTGAATATTTTAAACCAATCACCTCAATAAGCTTCCATAACTATAACTATAACTATATATATATATATGCAAGCTCAAAACACTGATAGTCCTAGACATAACGCGGTGTGAGCCACTGATAATGGGGGCATGAAGCAACTAGAGATGCTGCTGGTCATTCTGGCCACATCTATTCTAAGTCCTATAGCTCAGAGGTGAAGGTAGTAACAGGAGAGTGTTTAGCCACCATAAATACACTGCAGGTTGATTAAGTCTGACTTGTATCAATTTTTCATCCATTTTACATGTGTTTCATTCAACTGGAAAGCACAACCCAGGAGATGATTGGATTTGCTTCTTTAAGCTCTTTATATTTTAGGTATCAACCCTCTGTCAGATATAGGGTTGGTGAAGATCTTTTCCCATTCTCTAGGCTGCTGTTTTGTACTCCTGACAGTGTCCCATCACTTTCCAGAAGCTGTTCAGTTTCGTGAGGTCCCGTTTATTAATTTTTGATCTTAGTGTCTGAGCTGTTGATGATCTGTTCAGGAAATTTTCTTTTGTGCCAATGAATTCAAGGCTGTTCCCACTTTCTTTTTTTATCAGATGTATTATATCCTATTTATGTTGACCCTCTTGGACTTGAGTTTTGTGAAGGGTGATAAATATGAGTCTATTTGCATTCTTGTATATGCAGTGATCTAGTTAGACCAGCACCATTTTTTGGAAATGTTTTCTTTGTTCTATTGTATGGTTTGGGTTTCTTTATAAAAAATTTCAAGTGTTCATTTCTGGACCTTTGATTTTATCCCATTGATCAACCTGTCTGTTTTATGGCAACACCATACAGTTGTTATTACTGTTTCTCTGTGTTACAGCTTGGGATCACAAATGGTGATATGTCCAGAAGTTCTTTTATTCTGCAGGATTGTTTTAGCTATCCTAGGTTTTTGGTTTGTTTTATTTTGTTTTTCCATAGGAAGTGGACAATTGTTCTTTCCATGTCTGTAAAAAATTGTGTTGGTATTTTGATGGAAATTTTATTGAATCTGTAGATTACTTTTAATAAGATGGCCATTTTTACTATGTTAATCTGACTGATCCATGATCATGTGAGATCTTTCCATCTTCTGATATCTTCTTCAATTTCTTTGTTCAAAGATTTGAATTTCTAGTCATACAGGTCTTTCACTTGCTTGGCTAGGATTTTAACAATATATTTTATAATATTTGTGGGTTTTGTGAAGGGTATTGTTTCCCTAATTTCTTTCTGAGCCCAATTATCATTTGTATAAAGGAGGGTTACTGATATTTTTTCCTTTTTATTTTTTTTTCTTTTTTTGAGTTCATTTTGTATCGAGCCACTTCGCTGAGAGGGTTTATCAGATGTAGGAGTTCTCTGGTAAACATTTTGGGATCACTTGCATATACTATCATATCATCTGTGGATAGCAGTACTTTGACTTCTTTGTTTCTGGATTGTTCCCCTTTGATCTCCTTTAGTTGTCTTATTGCTCGGGTTAAAGCTTCAAGTACTATGTTGAAGAGATGAGGAGAGAGTAGGCAGTCTTGTTTTTCCCCTGATTTTAGTGAAATTGCTTTAATTTCGCTTTATTTAATTGAGTGTTGGTGATTGGCTTGCTGTATATTGCCTATATTGTGTTTAGGTATGGGCCTTATATCCCTGAGCTCTCCGTGAAGGGGTATTATATTTTATAAAAGGTGTTTTTATATATGAAAGAAGTTTATTGGATGGAGATATAAAGAGAGAGAAAAGGAGAGAGGGAGAGAGACACGATGGGGGTAGGGTGGCACCCTGGCAGAGAAAGAGTAGAGAGAGCAGGAGAGCAAAGGAAGAGAAAGCTGGTCGAAACCTTTCTTTGCATCAGTGAGATGATCATTTGTCTTTTTATCAGTGTGTTTATGTGAAGGAATACATTGATAGATTATCGTATGTTGAGCAATGTCTGCATCTCTGGGATGAAGGCTGCTTGTTCACGGTGGATGACAATTTTGATGTGTTCTTGGACTCAGTTTGCAAATATCTTATTGAGTATTTTCCCGTCAATGTTCATAAGGGAAACTGGTCCAAAATTCTCTTTTCGGTTGAGTCTTTGTGTGGTTTAGGTATCAGGGTAACTGTGGCCCCATAAAATGAATTTGGCAGTGTGTGCTCTGTTTTTGTTTTGTGAAATAATTTGAGGAATATTGGTATTAACTTTTCTTTGAGAATCTGATAGAATTCTGCACTAAAATCTTCCAGTCCTGTTTTTTTTTTTTTTAAGACTTTTAAATATCGCTTCATTTCCTTAAGGGTGAAATGTATGTTTAAATTGTTTACATGATCTTAATTTAACTTTGGTAAGTGATATCTATCAAGAAAATTGTTCATTTAATTTGAATTTTTGAAGTTTGTTGAGTACAGGTTTTTGGAGTAAGGACTAATGATTCTTTGGATTTCCATGGTGTCTGTTGTAATGTCCCCTTTTCAATTCTAATTTTCTTAATTTTAGTATTCTCTCTGTGTCTTTTATTAAGTTTGGCTAAGGGTTTGTCTAACTTCTTGGTTTTCTCAAAGAAGATACTCAGTTTTGTTGATTTCTTTTGTATTTGTATTTTGTTTGTTTGTTTGTTTCTACTGTATTGATTTCAGGCCTGAGTTTGATATTTCCTGCTGTTTATTCTTCTTGGATGTGTTTGCTTCTTCATGTCCTATAACTTCAGGGTGGATTTTTTCATTTAAATATTATTTATGTATTCATTTATTACAATTTATTCACTTTGTATCCCTGCTGCAGCCCCCTCCCATCTTCTCCTTCCAGTGTTACCCACCTTCCCTCTTCTCTCCCTATGCCCTTTTCCTCCTCCCCGTCTGTCTGACCGTAGCTTATCAAGTCTCATCAAGGCTGGCTGCATCATCTTCCTGGCAAGGCTCCATGCCCCAGAGGGAGGTCATCAAAGAGCCAGCTACTGAGTTGGTGTCAGAGACATCTCCTGTACCCCTTATTAGGGAACCTACCTGGCAACTGAACAGCCAATTGGCTTCCCTTGAACAGGGATCTAGGTCCTCTCCATTTATGGTCCTTGGAGTAACGGTCTCTACAGGCTCACCTGGGCCTAGGTACTTTGGCTCTGTTGTTCTCCTTGTGGAGTTCCTGTCTGCTCCAGATCTTTCTATCTCCCTCTTTTTCCATATTGTTTCATGCAATCTGCCCAAAGTTAGGCTCTGAGTCTCAGTATCTCCTTTGATACCCTGGTGGGCAGAGTCTTTCAGAGGTCCTCTGTGGAAGGCTCCTGTCCTTTCCTTGTCTTCTACTTCTGCTATCTCTCCTGTTTGCCCTTCTGAATGAGGAATAAGCATTTTCCCTAGGGTCCTCCTTTTTGTTTAACTTCTGTAGGACTATAGAGTTTAGTATATTTATCTTATATTATATAGTTAATATCCACTTGTAAGTGAGTATATATTAGTCTTTCTTTTTCTGGGTTACCTCACTCAGGATGATCTTTCCTAGCTCCCACCATTTGCCTGCAAATTTCATTATTTCCTTGTTTCCAATTGCTGAGTAATATTTTATTGTGTAAATGTACCACACTTTCTGTATCCATTCCTCCGTTGAGGGACATGTAAGTTGTTTCCAGATTCTGGCTATTACGAATAGAGCTGCTACGAACATGGTTTGGCAAATGTTCTTATTGAATGGTGAGGCACCTTTTGAGATAGCTAGGAGAGGTATAGCTAGATCTTGAGGTAGCACTACTTCTAATTTTCTGAGGAAGCACCAGATTGAATTTCAAAGTACTTGTATAAGGTTACATTCCCACTAGCAATGGAGGAGGGTTCCCCTTTTGCCACATCCTCTTCAGCATGCATCATTCCTTCAATTTTTGATCATAGCCATTCTGATGGGCATGAGGTGAAATCTCAGGGTTGTTTTGACTTGCATTTCCTGAATAACTAGGTATGTTGAGCATTTCTTTAAGCGTTTCTCTGCCATTTGATAGTCCTCTGTTGAGAATTCTCTGTTTAGATCTATATCCCGTTTTTTAACTAGATTACTTTGTTTGTTGATATTTAATTTCTTCAGTTCTTTATATATTCTGCATATTAGCCCTCTGTCAGATATAGGGTTAGTGAAGATCTTTTCCCTGTCTGTAGGCTGTTTTTTTTAGTTCTGATGACAGTGTACTTTGCTTTAGAGAAGCTTCTCAGTTTCATGAGGTCCCATTTATTATGTTGATAATATGGGATCTCCCCAATTTCTTTATGAAGACATTAGTGCTATAAACTTACCCCTTAGCACTGCTTTCATCGTGTCCCATAACGTTTGGGTATGTTGTTCCCTCATTTTCAGTGAATTATAGAAAGTCATTAATTTATTTCTTTTTTTTTTCTTTCCTGACCTGTGGGTGTTGAGAAGAGAGTGGTTTAGTTTCTATGGGTTTGTAGGCTCTGTATTACTTATGTTGCTGTTGAGGCCAGCTCAGCTCTTATGTCAGGATTTGTCACAGGAAGAAACTGAGACAAGGTGTCTCACCATAAATTTTCAGATTTTTTTTAAAAATGTCTAAGAACTGTTGCTCTCCTTGTGTGGTTCCCCCACACATGGAGAGCAACAGAACCAGAAAATTCGAACACAGGGAACTTCCCAGAGACCGATACTCCAACCAAGGACTATTCATGGGGATAACCTAGAACCCCTGCACAGATACAGCTCATGGCAGTTCAGAGTCCAAATGGGTTCCATAGTAATGGGAAGAGGGACTGCCTCTAACATAATCTGATTGGCCTGCTCTTTGATCACCTCCCCCTGAGGAGGGAGCAGCCTTACCAGGCCACAGAAGATGACAATGCAGCCACTCCTGATGAGATCTGATAGACTAAGATCAGAAGGAAGGAGAAGAGGACCTCCCCTATCAGTGCACTTGGGGAGGGGCATGCTTGAAGAAGGGGGTGCAAGTGTAGGATCGGGAGGGGAGAAGGGAGAGGCTTATGGGGGATACAAAGTGAATAAAGTGTAATTAATAATAAAAAATTAAATCTTTTAAAAAAGGTCTAAGTACTGAATATAATTACACAAATTATTTTAATGGCAAGTGATAGGTGTATTTAACAAACCTGACTACAGAATACAAAATAAGAGAAAGGGCACAGGAATTTAAAAGCAGATGATGGTGAAATCTCCCCCCAGCAAAGCTTGTAGATTGTGCTTGTATATAAATGATTTGCAGAGAATTTTGTTGCTTGAATCTTGGAAAACAGCTCCATCTTGCCTACACTGATTTGTTGAACCTACACTAGTTCACACAAAATTAGCTGATTTGGGGTAAGAACAAGTCATTCCCCACTCTATAACAGCACTTGAATGCATTTTCAAATCTGTGTCCATACTGGACTGTCTTCTCATTCACCATGTATTTAACTTCCAGTTTCGGCTGCCTGGAGTTGAGACCTAACATACTCTTTTGTATTTTATGTATATAATCATCACACAGATTGTCAAAAAGATCCTGGGAGAAGTCGAAAATGCTGCAGCTGGCATTTAAGCCTGTAGTTTCATTCAGGCAGAGTAAACTAAGCCGAGCTATGAAACCTAAACACAAACCCAGAACCAGCAAAAAAACAGGCTAGCCACATTCTGGATGGCTTTCCTTCCTGGCACGAATTAATGCACTTTTCCCCCCCAAATTTAGAACTTTATAACAAAATTACACTTCCCCAGAAACTATGCACACAGAATTGCTTTCCAGATCATTGGCTACTCTTCTATTTTCCAAGTCTCCACCCCACCCCAAGTGTGCAGGCATTGGAGGCTCTTGATCCTCTTCTTCCACTGAGGACAAAGGCTGTTTGAAAACAATCTTACTATCTCTATGGTCATTCATTCCAGTTAGTGTGGTTTTCATCTCTGCAGAAGTTGCTGTACAGATGGGCGCAGGTCCCTGGGAACCCCGGGACTTCTGCTCCTGAGGACTGCCTTTTAAACTCTTTTCTTCTTTATATTAGCTCTACTGAAACCTTTTGTCCTGGGTTAGGGAAAACCTGTTCAATCACAGCATTCTCAGGATCATTAGCAGGGCCTTTTGAAACCTCTTTCTTTGGATTACTCAAAACCAATGAAGTGAAAGTATAATCAATCATGTTCCTAGCTAGTTTCTTCTGCAGTCATTTGTTCCTCGACTTTTACACCAAATCCTGTTTGTGATCATATCATTTCACTGCCGCAAATGATGGCTGACAAAAGGAAATATCTTACTCTTCATAGGGTTCTTCATAAATTGTTCTGGTAATAAACTGACATGCTAAGATTCTTTCATAAAGAAACAGTGAAACATTCTTCCCCCACCCTCAAACACAAACTCCACAATTGTTCAGCCTTTGTGTTTCTAGTCCAGTTACTTCTGGACAACTGAGTCTGATAATCATGGCATACAGGGAAAAGTATGAATATATATATATATATATTCATATATATACAGAATATATATATATATTCTATATATGTATATGTTTGTATACATATAGATGGCTTTCAGAGAGTGTTGGAAGTAGGTGTCCCCAAAAAATTATTCTGGGAGGAATTTTTTTTCTCTTGTTTTGTTATTTTGGTTGCCAGAGAATTTGGCTCACAATCTTTCTAAAACTGTGAGTCTTCTTGAGTCTACACTTAACCACCATGCTGACAAGACCCACATTTTTGTTTGTTTGTTTGGTTGGTTGGTTGTTTTTTTGGTTATTGTTGTTCTTGTTTTGTTTTTGTTTTAATTTAATACTTTTATTCTATAAATTTGGGAATGGTTTCTGGGATGACTTACACTGAGCTGCATAGCCATTTAGCAGAGCTAGAAAATTCTAGAAATACTCAAGATTTTCCCCATAAAACCATGTTGTTTCTTCATTTTTCAACAAAGTGCCTAGGTGTTGTATAATTCACATTAGCTATGAAATGTGTTTCAAAATATATAGCATGAAAGAGGAAATTTAAAATTCATAGAGCCAGAGTTAAACTGTATTGAATGCTGATTCAAATTTTATTATATTTTATATTTAAAATAAATAATTTGCTCATTTTGTAGAATTTGAAAAGGTGCAAGATACAGAATAAGTCAGCTAAGGCAACCCTCCTTCTTACATAAACAAACTCTACCTTGTGGGGTTAATTTCCTTCTCTCTTGAATGATTACTATGTCCACACACAAACCCTAAGCTATCTTCTGCACCAGAGAATACCACTGAAAAATCAGAAAATAACATGATGGCCATGATGGCTCAAATGTAAGACACAGAAAGTGGAACTCAGCTGGAACAGAGTGTCTGCTAAGTGAGGCAAGATTTTTTGAAGTTCAAATAGTGTGAGGTCCTATCTCACCCCGACTCCTCCAAAAAAAACCCCACAAAACATCATAAACTACCTTTTCTTTCTAATTCATCCCCAGAAAAATTAGAGAACAAAAATTAAGCCAGTAGCCTCTTCCTTACAAACTCTACCATCAGTTGAGTTATAAATAGCAGCTGTACCAATGAGCATCTTTTTTCTCTTGTTACATAGTAGGGTCTTTCTTCCTTCTTTCCTTCCTCTTCCTTCCTTCCTTCCTCCTTTCTTCTTCCTTACTTCCTTCTTCCTTCCTTCCTTCCTTCCTTCCTTCCTTCCTTTCTTTCTTTCTTTCTTTCTTTCTTTCTTTCTTTCTTTCTTTCTTTCTTTCTTTCTTCCATCACTTTAGAGACTGATCCCAACCCCCTACCTTCTCTCCTTCCAGCTCCACCCTCACACCCCCTCCCCTGTTCCACTCTTCTGTTTCTCAAAGAAAAGGAGGCCCCTAAGGGGTACCAATCTACTCTAGCGCCTCAAGATACAGGACTAAGAGCATCCCTTCCCACTGAAGCCAGGCAAGTCAGCTCAGCTAGGGGAAAGGGATCCAAAGGCAGGCAGCAGAGTCAGAGACAGCCTCTTCTCCCATTATTAGGGACCCCACATCATGACCATGCTACACACCTGCTTCATATGTGTAGGGGGGCTAGGTCCAGCCCATGATGCTCTTTGGTTGGTGGTTCCATCTCTATGTGCCCTCATGGTCCCAGGTTAGTTTACTCTGTAGTTTGTCTTGGGTTACTCTTGACCCTTCCGGTTCCCACTCTTCCACAAAACTCCCTGAGCATGCATATTGTTTAGCTGTGAGTTCTTGCATCTGTTTCCATCAGCTGCTGGATGAAGCCTCTCATAAGACAATTACACTAGGCTCCTGTCTGCAAGCATAGCAGAGTTTGATTAATAGTGTCAGCTGTTGGCAGTCTTCCACTGGATGGTTCTCAAGTTTGCCAGTCATTGACTTCCCATTCCCTCAATCTCTGCTCCATCTTCATCCCTACACTTCTTATATGTGAGACAAATTTTTGTTTGAAGGTTTTATGAATGGGTTTGTGTCCCCTTCCTGTCACTGTAAGTCCCACCTAGCTACAAGAAGTGGCAACTTCAGGCTTCATAGTCCCCTCTGTTAGGAGTCTCACGTAGGGTCACCCCCATAGACTCCTAAGAGCCTCCCCTGTCTCAGAGATGCCACTCACCGATTTCTGTTGTCCCTCTTCCCCCACCCCACCCCCACTTTCCCCATTTTCCCAACCCATTATCTTCCCCACCTCCTCTATACCTAGTTCTAGGCCCAGCTATACTATTCCTGGGCATATATTCAAAAGACGCTCCACCATACTTCATGGACACTTGCTCACCTATGTTCATAGCAGCTTTATACATAATAAAGAGAAATGAAAAACAACCTAGATCTCTCTCAACCAAAGAATGGATAAAGAAAATGTGGTACATTTACACAACATGATACTACTCAGTTATTAATAACAGACATCAGGTAATTTTCAGGTTAGTGGATAGAACTAGAAAACATGATACTAGATGAGGTAACTAAGGCCCAGAAAGACACACTTGGTGTGTAGTCACTTGTAAGTGAATATTAGCCATAAAGTACAGAATAACCATGATACAGTCCACAAACTCAAAGGAGCCACAAAAGGCTCAAGGGAGAATGCTTGAATCTCACTCAGAAGGGGAAATAAAATAGACATCTGAAGTAGATGGAAGAAGGGATCCAGTGAACATGTTTAATTCTACTTCGCAATCCCATTTCACTTGACACATCGAATTGGCTACTGAAGTTTTGCCTGCATGGTACTCATCAGCTCTCAACTTTCCTCTATCCTAACCCCACAGGTTAGCTTTTTCAAAAACTTGCTTGACAAGAAGTAGGAGATAGAAAGACCTGGAGGGGACTAGAGCTCTACAAGTAGAGAAACAGAACCAAAACATCTGGGCACAAGGGTCTTTTCTGAGACTGATTCTGCAACCAAGGATCATTCATGGAGATGATCTAGAACCCCTGTACAGATGTAGTCCATGGCAGCTCATTCTCTAAGTGGGTTCCCTAGTAATGGGAACAGAGACTGTCTCTGACATGAACTCAGTAGCTGGCTCTTTGATCACCTCCCCCTGAGGGGGAAACATCTTTACAGGCCATGGAGAAAGACAATGCAGAAACTCCTGATGAGACCTGATAGACTAGGGTCAGATGAAAGGGGAGGAGGGCCTCTCCTATCAGTGGACTTGGGTTGGGTCATAGAGGGAGAAGAGAGAGGAAGGGTGGGATTGGGGGAATGAGGGAGGAGGCTACAGCTGGGCTACAAAGTGAATAAATTGTAATTAACAAAAAATACATTAATTTTAAAAAAGACAACACCAGCACCTCAATATTTTGGGATTCTTGGCTGCTATCAGCTATTCTTAGGAAATTTTTATCTCTTTGAATGGGGAAAATAGTTTTCTGTTTATTAAAAATATGTTAAGAATTGCTATTTTCAATGAAAGGACTCTCTGACAACAGATTAGGAACAGTTTATAGACTTTTAACAATTACAAACTATCTCACATTCTACATATATACCTGGACAAGGAAACAGGCAGAATTAAACCTAGACCTCCCGCTCAGATGTAGTAGTCCACAGGCAGCCCAGTCCCCATGTGGGTTCCCCAGTAGGGGGGCAGGGGCTGTCTCTGACATGGACTCTGTGTCCAGCTTTGATCACTTCTCTCTAGCAGGGTAACCTTGCCAGGCCACAGAGGAAGAAGATGCAGGCAGTCCTAATGAGATTTGATAAGATGGGGTCAGTTGGTAGGAGAGGAGGGCTCACACTTTCTGAGGACTAGGGGAGAGGGATGGACGGAAGCAAGAGGGAGACTAAGAGCAGGAGTAGGTGAGGAAAGGGACTACAATCAGGATGTAAAGTGAATTAATTGTATAATAATAATAAATTTAAATTAAAAAATTAAAAATAAAACAGGCTTAACAAATGACTGATTTGCCAGCTTTTATGTAAAGACAAACTTAAAGAGATTGTAACTGTTAAGAATATGACTGGTTCTCTACTTTCCAAGGATGAGGATCAAATGCCACTCAGCTTCCTTTGGCAGCAGTTTCTTAAGTGCCTCCATCAGATGCTATGAAGGTGGATCATAGAACAAGAGTACCTGAGAAGGATAAAAGTCTTATAGAGTAAAGACTGGAGAGCTAGTATTGACCAAAACTGAAGTCTACTCAGACTATTTCCTATGCCCAAAATAAAGAACCTCAAAATATCTGCCCAGTGGGATTTCAGAGCTCCTACAGATCAATGACTATTGCAAGATTCCTATTGTCTCACTTTTGAATAGGAATGATGATTGTTGTCTAGTTTCCGGGCTTACTACTGTGCATCAGAAATGTGGGAGAAAGTGTTTTCTTTCCAGTTTATTGATTTACAGATCAATAAATCCAACCTTCACTTGCAGACTTTCACAAGGTGAACTGCTCAATGGTATTTATTGCTTACAAGGGTGAATATTTTGTTATGAAAAGCTTATCATACACAATTTGATAATTTAATACACTCAGCCCACAAATGTGTACTGGTACAATAGCAATCCCAGTAGTCTTGTAGACGTTAGAAATGGAACAGTCAACAAGAGGAACCAGGATGCTGAGCATGTACGCCATACAGCAAAAGCAGATTAGAGAATTAAAACTATTTCTCATGTCACCCCAAGTCTTTCTCCAATACCTTGACTGTTCTACACATTGTCACTGGGATAAAATTTCTAACAGTATCCTTAAAATAGAGAATCTGAGCCAAAAGCATGCTAGATGAATTCTATTTGAGGCTTACCACCTCCAAAACAATACACTGATAAGGATACAGCAGATTCCTCCTGGCCCTTCCCCAAGGCACCATTATACTAGGAAGTTCCCCAATTAAAGTCACTCCCTCATCCCATTCATTAACAACATCCCCCATGCAGCTCGATATCATTCTGTCAACGTCATGCTCTTTTTCTTTCAATAATCCATATTCTATTCAGAGCCTCAGCATTTTAAAACCTGTAGCAAGAATTTTCCAGCCTTCAGTTTCTTTCCTTTAACTCATCACCCTCCACATAGCCATCAAATCCACTTGTCTAAAAACAAACTTGTCCACATCAAACACCTCTTATTCAACTCAAGGTAGCATCCTCTCCCCTTTACTACACACATTTACATTGCTGAAACATTATGCAAGGCTCTCTGGGAAATAGATCTTGCCTTCCTTTTTTATTTTCACATTTCCTTTGCTCTCAAAATTTATACTTATTGATATTAAATTACTAAAAACCAACACCGCTTATTTGATGAATCCCATATTACTCAATGCTAACGGATGTACTTATGCACTGTACCCAGAGAAGCCAGAACTAACCAAATTAGCCTCTTGGGTATTTCAACAGTGAGTTGACAAAGGTATCTCTGTGTTACATTCCTGCCTTTGACCCATGCATTTCATGGATTACCCTTCCTTGATTGGAAATTTATACTTATCAATATTAAATTACTAAGAACCAACACCACTTGCTTGATGAATCCCATAGTACTCAGTACTAATGGATGTATTAATGCACTGTGTCAAGAATTTGTCTTTTAGATGAACAAAAGTGAATTTACACACTAAATGTTATGAACTCCAGCCTATAGCATTTTTCATTGCTTAAAAATAATAATGGTAATGAGAGGTGAGAGATTACATAGGCAATTGACTTCCTTTATTCCCTCAAATGCTAATGAACAAAAATATGAAGAGAAATAATAAAAATCAGAACTCCTAAATTTTCAAAAATATTTAGAACTAAAATTTGGGTACACTGTAGCACATGAATCAGTTATATAACCATAGGAAGAATAACAAGACTCCATCATTTTATAAAATGTCAACTAATTTTGCTTCTATTTTCTTGATTTACTGAAGTGCTTTTTCTTTCTTTTTTTTTTTTTTTTTCAATGCAGTTTATTCAGGAACATTGAACAATCCTCGGACCCCGGGGAAAGCCAGCCCACAGCTTAAATAGCCTCTGGGTAGCCAACCCAGGCGTGCCACGGGGGCAATGCAGATAGGTCCACATATATGGAAGCAAGCCAGATCCTCGGCCTTAGCCAAATGTGGAGTTGTTCGTGACAGAGAGCACTCACCATCGGGAAGGTGGAAGGCGGAAACCAGCTCCATCTTTAAGGCATAGCATTCCGCAGCTCTCTACAGTTCCCCCTTTTTGTTTTAGACGCATCAGTCAAGAGTAGAGGTCTGATCTCTGATATTAGAAATAAATTGGGACTTTGTACAGATGTTCATTTAGGTGTCATCCACCCAAAGAGCATCAGACCGTCCGATACCTTTTTCTCAGAGGCGGGACCTGGGGCATCAACCCGCATGCAATCAGACATGCTCTTCTCTGGGTCCAAAGCGGCTGACCCTGAGTGCAGTGCTTAGCCTCGCATCCTGAGCGTATCATTTTAGCTTTTTATGGTATCCAACCATGCTTGGGGAGAATGTCCTGCTTCAATGGCTGTAAAGGCCTGAATGATCATGGCTGCATCACACTGTTGTGAGACTCTAATCTTGCATATATACCACAGGCAAACCAAGGAGACCAACACCAGAAGGCCTGCTAACACTCCCATGCCCGCCCATTCCTTCAGATGATTCATGGCTGCAGCAATCCATGTTGATAATCCTGTGGCTAGTCCTGCGTTTTTCTTTCAACTACAGAATACTTAATAGGAACGGCCAGGTTCTCCTCTGCTGTGGGCATCTGAGTCAAGTAGGCATGTTGTGCAAGTACATTTAACAGTTCCCAAGGCACTGATGCCCAAGATGTCCATCACACGCCCCTTTCCACTTACCGTAATCAAAACTCTCTACAGACATTTCCGGCTACCCTCCAAGGAGAGAGAAAGCTACTGGAGTCTGAATCACTAAGTTTTGCAGATCAAAACCTTTGAAATTTTATATTATTTTCCCCTTTGTTTGACTTGCCTATCTATCTATCTATCTATCTATCTATCTATCTATCTATCTATCTATCTATCTATCCATCCATCCATCTATCTGTTATCTATCCATTTCAATAAGATTTTTCCAAAAATTACTCCAGTCTAGTGGAAAATAGTGAGAAAACTTGTGAAAATAAGACTATGTTACCAGTTCTTCTACTGTGCTATACAATTGATCATGATTTTACTTCAGGATCTATTGGGGTCGGGTATATTTCCCAGCAATCAACCAATAGGCACCTGGAGAGCTATTTAACTGTCTCTTCTTCAGTTTCCCGATAGGCAAAATAAAAATCTTATTTTGTCTAGTCACCTAAATGGTGGCCCTGAGAAGAAAGGAACTTAATAATTTCTTAAGTATAGCTAAGTAGTAAGCACTCTAAAAAGAAAAGAAAAAGGAAAAAAAAACTTGCCACTTCTTTAGGCCCAGCTTGAATGTGAAAATTTAGATACCATGCTTGGGTGACATCATCATCATTCTAATCTCAAGACTCTAAATTAAGATACTCCTATAAGAAGATGGATGGAGGATACACTAACAGTAAACTCTTTTTTAAAAACAGATGATGTAGCAAATACTTTGCGAGTCAGTTAAATTTTGTTTGTACATGGATGATTTTATACTGCTTGTCTCTGATTAATACGTAATAAATACTTGTGGAATTGAATTAACTGAAACAAAAGGCACATATTCCTCTAAGAGATCTAGCAGAGTGACAGTTACTACTTCCATCATGCAGGGATAAAGCATAATATATTGAAAAATATGCCTCATAGAGACCTGACAAAGCAAGTTCAGAATAAAGTATGCTATATCATCATCACCCGTTTTTGTCTAGTTATATTCAGAACAACACCATGAACATTAATAATCATTTTGATAATTTACTTCAAAGCTGATGATTTTTTAAACATTTCATTTATCCTATTGAGTTTTTTTACTCTGTCTATTTAAATTTTCTCTATTCTTAGAATCCCGAGATCAATGCTTATTGGCAACGTCAAAACCTCATTGATGCTGATTTTGAATTCTGCTCAACTATTGATTTTCCAAAATCAGAAAACATGCTGTTTTCTTATTTAAAACTTCATCTTCTTTGTTGGAGGCTGGTTTAATGCTAATGACTGGCCCTCAAGATCTGATTACTATGTAACGGATACACCCATCCTTGTTTGTGCTAACCTGCCTAAAACATATGTGATTGGTTCATTAAATGGCCTATATCAGGGCAGGCGTGGCGAGGTTCATTAAATGGCCTATATCAGGGCAGGCGTGGCGAGGTTCCCGGGTTTTGAGGATGAAAGAATCAGGAGAATCACTGGATAGACAGAAAGAGAGGAGGACGGAGTAAGCCAGCATGGGTTAGCATGGAGAAAAAAAAAAAAACCCACGTGGGACTGGAGAAAGGACTCCAATGAGAGCATGAAAAGGTCCAGTTAAAGAATAAAAGCAAGTACCATGGATGAAAGGTAGTGCAATTTAAGAGTATTGAGGTGGATGGCATTGGATGGGGGCTGAAAATGGTTGGAGAGGATATTGAGACAGTGTAAGTGAAATATCTCTGAGGCCCAAGGTAAATAAGAGAATTATAAATCTAACAGGTGCCTGGGTCTCATTCTGTATGGTAGCGGGTTAAGTAATACTGCCACGATAATCTTACGGCTAATA
This sequence comes from Meriones unguiculatus, assembly GCF_030254825.1. Lineage (NCBI taxonomy): Eukaryota > Metazoa > Chordata > Mammalia > Rodentia > Muridae > Meriones > Meriones unguiculatus. The sequence goes on along the minus strand of NC_083357.1, from coordinate 77,092,329 downwards.
ATAAATAATATATAGCCCAACACCTTTAAATTATTTACTACAACATCTTTTATATTTTATAGATGTTGTTCAGTTCATTGTTTTAGGTTTATCTGTTCCTGAAACCTGTCACTTACACAAATGCAGTGCCCATATCTTATATCTTCTTTGCATTCCATGAAGAATTTTTCAACAAATATTTGCTGAATATCTATTATATGCAAATCACCGTGCTTTGTGCTTTGGGGACAGAAAGATGTGTCACCTGCAATCCTTCTCCTCCAGTACTTTAAATGCATAATTGATGAGTGGCCTGAAGCCTGCCATAATAATTACGGAAATTTCTTCAATTTAAAGTATTTTAATATTTGCAGTTAACTTTCCCCACCACCTGTTTGTTGTTTAGTGTTATTTTCAGAACAGAACATCTAACTAGAAATGTAATTAATTTCTTAAATATCAGAAATTCTTTCATGTGTGATGCCCTTGATTCTGCTTTCCCGTTATGTTTCTTTTCTACTTAGGGAATGCCATCATACACATGTTCATCAGAACAGCTGGTCTCGGTTAGGACTTTCATATTTTCCATCATCCATTTCGAACACATCATCTATTCAGTTCGTTACTTTCAAGTTCACAATCTCACTGCTTAAGAGCTTCATCTTCCTGTCCCAATTTGGACTTCCATGCCTTTTTTGGGGGTAATTTTGGAAGAGTCAGCAGCTGCCTCTAAGTAAGCAAGACTTCATAAATCCACAATTGTCATCACAAATGCTACTCAAGCTGAAAGCTAATTCAGTCAACAGCCTGAATATACCTTAGAAAATTTACCTTTTGAAGCTTATTATGATGTGGATGATACTCCTATGTAGTTTCCATATAGAAATTGTTGCATCATTTCTAATGTTAATCTACTACATCTCATTAAAATTTGACATAAGAACATCAATTATTAATATTTTAACATAAAATATTTTAAAACATACATATATCAGAATAAGTACCATGGCTGATTGTCAAGGTGCATTGACAAAAGATTTTAGCTTAAATAGGAATTTCAGTTTTCCTTCTGTACTTGCAATTTTCTGACTCTATGCAAACCAAAACTAAAAAGTACATACAGAATCTTCTTTGAAACATACACAAATCTACAGACTATAAGGTATTATCCATACAAGGCTATTATCTCTAAATTTCATCTAAAAATCATACAAAGCCACTCTCAAGCACATCATGAAGATAACCAATGAACAAAATCTGGTCCTTGTGGAGCTCCTATCCTCTCCAGGTCATACTAACTCCCCCTTCTTTTGTATGATCCCCTGCACTCTTCCCAAGGTGTGGTTATGAGTTGCAGTATCTGTTTTGATACACTGCTAGGTAGAGTCTTTCAGGAGCCCTCTGTGGTAGGCTCCTGTCCTGTTACTTGTTTTCTCCTATTTCCAATGTATATCTGGGCCCAGGGATCTTTTCTGAGACTGTTTCTCCAAACAAGGACCATGCATGGATATAACCTAGAACCCCGGCCCAGATGTAGCCAATCGTAGTTCAGTATCCAAGTGGGTGTCCTAGTTAGGGGAACAAGGTCTGTCTCTGACATGAACACAATGGCTGGCTTTTTGACCCCCACTACCCCCTGAGGGAGGAACAGCCTTGCTAGGCCACAGAGGAGGACATTGTGGCCAGTCCTGAAGAGACCTGATAAGCTAGGGTCAGATGGAATGGGAGGAGGACCTCCCCTATCAGTGGACTTAGAGAGGGGCAGGGAGGAGATGAGGGAGTGGGGGTGGGATTGGGAGGGAATGAGGGAGGGGCTACAGCTGGGATACAAAGTAAATAAACTAATATAAAAAATACTAAAAATTTAAAAATACTAGTACAAAATCAAGATGCAATTTTCAAAAGAGGAACCCAATGTAAAGAGGGACACGCTTATTTGTTTTGTCTAATTTACACACAGCAAACACCCAACACTTGTAGATTCCCAGATGCGACCTTTAGCATTGTTTGCTGACAGCCATCATTATCACTAGACGTGTTCACTCCCATCACCGTTTACCTTTCACAATACCAATCTGTCAGTCCTGAAAACGTATACATGCAAGTAGCATTTTATGGACTGATCAGGCTGGATTTATATATCTAAGAATATATATGGGGACATACGTACACACATTTGCCTGTAAACAACAATTAAAGACAAAGAGGTACTGAATTTGAAACAAAACAAATAGAAAAGAAGGACACTGGAGGGTTTGGAGGGAGGAAAGGAAAGGGAGGACTGATTCAATTATATCATAATATATGTATACATATGTTTTTCAAACATATATGTCTGTGTGTATATGTGATGGGTGTATGTGTTTCTGTCTGTCTGTATTTAATAAAGAAAAACTGAGACAGCTGAGTTCCCTAGAACAGTACATCACAGAAGACAAGGATTCTTGTGGAGTTTACTGCATTATCTGCAAACAGCTTCCTGGTGATCTTATTAAACACCTGCCCCAGCTGGGCAGAGTGACAATGGCTTTGTTCTAGGAGAGACTGTTTCTTTTCAGACTCCTGCTGAACAAGTGTCAGTAGCTTCGTGGATTTCTTCAACTAGGTGATTAGTCAGCACCATTATTTTATTTTTTTAATTAATTACAGTTTATTCATTTTGTATTCCAGCTGTATCCCCCATTTTAAAGTTTGAGAGAACATGCTTTGCTCCCGGCATGCTTTGCTTTAAACATAGAAAAGTTGTCTTTCTTGTAATTTTCAGCAACCACAAAAGTATTACAACAGAATCCTTATAATTAAAACTGAAGTGTAAAAAGGCCCGTGCTGTCTCAGCTCAGAAAACTGCTAATAACTGACATGAAGCTCTCCTTTTGCTGGACTCTCCTAAATAAGATACATAATGGTTGTTAATGTCACTGAAGAGTTGTTGGATAAAATGGCATCTCATTGTGCTTTTCACTTTATTTTTTCAAATGATAGAGGAAATCAATGCTTTTTCAAATATTCTTTGGCCATTTACATGTCTTCTATTGTAAAATGTCAGTTAAAGCTCTCTGCTCACATTTCTATGGAGATATTCACCTTTTCATACTTATTTCTAAAAGCTGTTAGAATACACATTAACTCTTTGTTGGCTAAGTATAATTTGAACTTTTCAACAGTATGATAATCCTAATTATTCTGGGTCACTTTCTGGCAGAGCAAACCCTCATTATTTTTACAAATTCTACAAATTCTATTTCTGTTTCAATTTTTCAGATTTCATATTTAACTTTTATCATTGCTTAAAAGTTGGTGTTCATATTTCTTTTTGCGTGTAATTAATATTGACATGAAGTAGATTTCTGATTTACTAGACGGCTTTTCCAAATGCTTCTTGATACTGTTCTAGCCATCTTATTTAAAGTATCATTTGTAATTGAAGTTTGAGATACAAATTTTTACTTTTTAATTCTTCCTTTTACTAATAATACCATTGTTACCGTTGAGTTTATTTTAGGATGCCAGTGTTATTCATATGCTCAGTGCTGAGAAACCGTACTGATAAATCTGATGCACTGGGTGAGGTGATCTTTTCTGAGATTTCTACTCTGGAAGAAGCAAGCTGTAAACAACCGTGGTTCATTCATTCCAGCGGTGACCACTTACAGGCTCTGCATATAGGCTCTCCTCTCAGCAAGTGCTTCTTGCAGTACTATTGAACCCTTAGCCTAATGTATCCCTTAGCATTTGGTTTTCTTAAAGCCTCTGGAATACCTGTGGACATCTATGGGTATTCCTATAGACAGTTAACATTATTACAGAAAAAAAAAAGGATAACGAAAATGTAAAATGTATTCTGAAGTAAAAGTAAGCTGTTAATGAAGGTTTGCTTTTGTGTTAATCCACAAAGGACCAGTATGCCACTTGATATGACAGCTTACTGGTTATTTTCCCAGGCGATAAGCTAATGTCAGTCTACCCAGTGTTGAGGATGCTGTTTGCTGTGGCAGGTGTCAGCAACAGAAGTTTCATTAGAACTTCTTTAAAGGTTGCCAAACCTGTAGCAGTGGAAACATGATCTTTCTAAGTCAACCAAAGCACAGCATCACTGAGGTGACTTGGGGCTCCTTCTGAAAAGGTGTGATAACTCAGACTCCTGGCAGCTGTTTCTTGACTGAGGAAATGCTTCTTACCTCTGAATGTGGCTGGAGCGTATGGATGGGTAAAAATTGAAGCTTCTACAGGTATCACCAGACCGTACCCAGGAGCCTGTGAACTATTTATATATCTTACTGAGTCTGTAGAACTCCATGTTCTAACAGGAACTGCAGCCCAGCAAGCATATATAAAAATGTAGTTAAAATGGTTTCTATATGAAATTCTCTACACAGGAGCCCGTGTTAAGCTGAGGCTCAGCTGGGTCACTATTTGGGGAGTTTGCTGGAAGTTTTAGAACTGGTTTCTAGCTGGTGGAATTAGATCACGGCACAGTGTTCTTGGAAACTGCGTCTTAATCTGGCCCCTGCCTATATTGCCTCAACCTCTGTTCTGTCCAAGCAGAGGTGCAAAGCTTCCTCCTGTTCATGTTTCCGCTGTCACGGTGATCTGACAAGCACACAAAATCAACCAACCGCGGACTGCATGAACTCTCAGCAGCCAGCAGCCCAAATAAATAATTTCTTCCTTACTTCTGTCCGAGCTATGCAAAGTAAGGAATACACAATTCTCGATTTTAAACTGCCCACCAAATTGCAATTATGCTGTCGTCTGAACAAAGTAACACTTGAAGTCTTTTAACTCTGGGAGGTTTTGAGGCCTCCTGCATTTCATTGATTACAATTTATCTCCAGCTGCCTGACCAAAAGGCAAATCTTTTTGAGATTTCTTTCTCATTCATATATTTCATTTGGTTCTATGTTAAAAATATATCCAGATGCAGACTGGCTTCCCTTTTCACTGTTTTCTGCTTGCCCAAGACACAGTCATCTCTCACAAAAAGCAAAAGACTGCACACTATTTTTGCCTCCCTAAAGTATTGCCTTATACAGGGCTGCTGGATTAACATTATTAAAAATGAACTAGACTACATTTTGTTCAGAAGCAAAATCTCCAATTAAGTAAAAAATAAAAATAAAAATAAAAATAAAAGCTTGTTAGAACTCTCCCCTACAAAACTCTCCCCTACAAACCCAGCCCTCGTTTCCATCACTCTGTCTGCTTCTCTGGACCTACTAAGCTATGTTCTCAGCATTATTAAATCAAGTTCAGGGTGTACAGACATCAGGGCACTGCACAATCTCCTCCCTCTGCCCAGAATATTTTCCCCAGCTAATCTCCTTCACTTCTTTCTGGTTTTATTCAAACACTGTTTCCCCTAAAGCTGTCTCTGCCACCTACTTAGGGTCGCTGCCCCCCATTTTGCTCTACTGTGAGCATAGATGCTGCTAGCCTGCTTGCTTGTCAGTTTAGCTTCCTTTGCATATCTAGGCACAGTGTAAGCACCATGATGACAGTGAGTTTTCTGCTTCCAGTCTTCTACTTAGGATGGTTAAAGGAGCAGTCACAGTCTGCTCATTAAATTGACTAAATGTGTAAAAATCTTGGCACTGACAGTGATCAGCATTGGGTTATAGAAAACAGGGTCAAAAGTACAACCTTACAAAAGACACAATCCATTTGAGTGCATTAATAATGAAACATGGGATTTGGAAAGATCCACAGAGACAAAAAGTAAAAATCCAAAGAGATTCAGTAGATCCCTTTAAAAATTATCCTTAAGATGTGTAAAAAGACTGCATCATTGTTTATAAGATCATTATGGAGGTACTACAGTGAACACAAACTTGCCCAATTATCTAAGATATTTATATGAGTGAACAATCCTTGAAGCTATAAAAAACAAATTAAGGTAAAAAATATCAAGCCTTATTGTTTTATAGAGTAGATAATAAAAACATGAAATTCGTTAGAACTGCAGTAGCAGAGAGCTAAGAAAACAAAACTTAAAAGGGAAATTTGAGAAATACATGGGAAAATTAATTTATAGGAAGCGTTTGATAAAGAGGAGGATTCAGCATTTATGTGGTAAGTTAAGAAACCCATGTAAGGAAGAACTTCCACCAACTCATTCTGTTTCTTTGCTGATACCGGTGGCAGGAAGAAAAATTAGGACACACCTTTGATCTGAATCATATAATATATATATGATGTTCTTAGGTCTAAATATCTCACTCCATCTGGTTCAGCTGCACTTATCTAGATCCCATTTCAGTTTCTTAAATAATAAAAGTATTTTACTAGGGAAATAAAAATAGCAAATGCTGATCACTGGTTATGGCTTGTGAAAGAACACATTGCCTGTAACTATAGATATATATTGAGTCCTGATGAGTTGGATTTTATGATTGCTCACAAAACTAAATTAATCTTCTACTTACATGGAACAGTAGAGAAAATCAATGTAAGGGATGATATACCTTGTAATCAAGTGATGCAAATAAATTAGATAATCAACATAAAATCAATGTGCAAGTAAAAATGAAATATAAAGCCATAAACAGAAGTCTACGTATGGCTGCTGATGCAAATTATTTTATTATTTTCTTCTTAAAATATGGTTATCGTCAGAATTATCTAGAGAGAATTTTAAGAATGAACAGTTCTAAAATTCCACTTCAGAGATGGAAGTGTGACCTGCAACACCAATATACTATTCTCATAAACATTAGAAGATGAGTAGCTGAGATGCAGTGTTAATTAATGCTTCTGGTACTAATACTATCAACCACTGGAAATAACATGAGCCTGGTATAGAAAAAATGAACATAATCTGGAATTTTTATATCTTCTCTAAAAATCATGGTGAACTTTCTTGTACACTCGCCATAGTAATAGAAGTTCAAAGAAGCTAAAACTACTATAAATTGATGCCATTAGTACATAACGTGGGAAGAAACCTTTTTTTCCCTATAAGACTGTGGACTATATAAACATATCCAGAAGTGCAGCCATTTATGACATTTGCAAAAGTGATGGAGCAAGCCAAGAACAAATTTAAAACACATCCAAAGAAAAGAGTTTAATTTATTCATATCATTTATCAAATCAATAACATTTTAGCAAGGGTTCTCAGAACTGAAAAATGCCATCTACTCCTCAGTTCTGCCCAGGAGCTGTTTAGAAATCTGTCTGAAATTCCACTTACAGAAGAATCTACTTCTGTTTAAAGCAGGGCACCTCCAAGATTAGAACTACCAGTTTCAGACATCCTGCATTAACCAGCTTCAAATACACACCTCCAGTTTTCTACTATAAAATAAAAATATTAGCAGTAACTACCTGCAGAGGGTAATACTTTCCATTGCAGCTGAAAGCGTAAAACTTGCAGCCTGAACAAAGGGCTGGCTGCCTTGGGATCACATACACCTGGGAGCTCTAATGTCATTACCATCAAATTAATTCTTTTTTTTTAACTGATCAAAGTTCACCCATATATTAAAAACCTAGCATGGAAACACATGGTCTACAGAGATGGCTCAATGCATAAAGTTATTGCCAGGGAATCACAAAGATCTGAGTTCAAACATCCATAGCCTATGTGCAATACCCAGTGCAATACCATGCCTCTAAAGTTCCTGTGCTCTTATTTCAAGGTGAGAAGTGGATGCAGGAAAACCCCCAGAAGATTGTGAATCAACTATCCTGATATTCAGTGCTGTGAACTATAAGAGAACAATTCTAAAGCAAGATAGAAAATGAAAACCATCAGCGTGTCCTCTGACCTACCCAGATGTTATGAAATGCATGCCAATATTTTTGCATATCATATATCATTCACATAATAAGTCATACATGTACATCATACATACACAAACTAAAGACAAAGAATCTACAAAAGTTACTGAATCTCTATACACCTTCTTGATCATGTCCTACACTAGACATTTTTTACATTTTATAATGGCAACCACAAACTTGTTTGTGTTCATACTGTATTTGTATAACCAATAGGCTCATAATGGTTTTATGTATCCCATACACTTTATAAAGCCCTTAAACTATACACATATGCACAAATATGTATTTATAAGTACATATTCTGATTACTTTTGCTCTCAACCTTCTTGTATCGTTCATTCAGATAGGTATCAGAGGCACTAAGTTACATCAACATTAGCATTTTGTATAATCTTCTAATTCTGCTATTGGAGATTTACATTGCTCCCATATTTCTATGACCAGCTTGAAATAAACATTATCTTTAACTTTTGTAGTTGTATCTCTCATCTGTTAAAAAACGTGTACATAACCTACATTATTTTTATTTTTAACAAATTATCATATACATTTTTCATTATCTCTAGCTATCATAAACTACAAAAGAGTTCTTATAATTTGTGATTTTTTTAGTATATGTATTTTTTAAATCAGAGACAAAGATCTTTACTAATTTTTCTTTTTACTAAGTTTCCAGAAATTGATCTTCAGGAAGAAAATTATTGAATTTTACACGGTGATTAAATTTCTTAGCAAGGTCAGCGACCAAGCATTGAGATGAATTATGTGTCACCTGTTTTACTCCTCAGGTTAGAGGTGTCTCTTCACTCAGAACGCTGACTCCAAAATGAAGAAAAAGGGTGCTGCCACTCAAGAAACAGTTTAATTCAACAGCTGAGAAACAGTAGCAAAAGATTTTTCTGAGTCTTTTCTACATTGCCAAATTAATTTAGTTCAGAGACAAAATGTACTTAAGCAAACAAACAAACAAAAAACCTCTCTCAAGAACAAGGAGCAAGAATGTTTCCAGAATTTACTTCACATACTGCATGGTGACTGTAAGCTGGCAAATGCCTAATGTGGGGAGAAAATAATAAGAGGGAATTATCAGCATAAAATTTTTTTTTGAGGGGGCCACAATTCTAAGCTACTGTCTGACTGAAACCTAAAGCTGAGCACATTCCCTCAGAAAGCTAGCAACCTTATGGTTAGGGCAAGGCCTATCACATCAGCAAATTTTGGCAACAGAAGAGGAAAGCCAGAATATGGCTACGACTCCTAAATGCAATTCTACTTTTATATAATACCAGTAGAAATTTCTGCCTACGGAACACGTGAAGTACAGGAAACAACAGGAAACTGATTGATCTAATAGCAAAATAACAGAGATGAAGGGCAGAAACTGGAAAGAGAAACAATTCTTGGAATAAAACCAAAACCTAAACAAAAAAACAAGAATTATGCCTCATTGCCATACTTGAAGATATTGTTAGTAAAAAGCTAGCAACTTTTTTTCACAAATGAAAAAGCCCTTTCATAAATTAACAGAAGCATAAAAAAGACACAGAGGATGAACCCATGCCTATAAACAAGTAGTAGTTTTTCAAAAGATTACAGAGGGCAGAAATGATGAAACAACAATAAAAAAGTATTTACAACCATGAAAACACTGTTTTTCAAGTTAAAAGCATACACGATTTGGAAAAATAAGTTTTGAAGATAATTTTTCAGAAGTCAAAAAAACAAATGATTTCAACATTTACATTGTCGTAAAATAAGCTGATATAAGTAGATGGAAAAAAGACATCAATTTTTTTTTCAGTAGCACTCTTGTGGGATTATTTATTCATTTATTTTTTAACAATATTTTTCCTCAAGGGGACCTTGTCTTTCATTCACTGGAAGGTTCTCAATCTGCAAAATGACTCAAGTCAAACTTGCATAAATTGTTTCAGGACAAAAACTGTTTCCCTGTTGCTATGATCCCATGTAGCCTTTCTTTCATGTGTTAGACATATTTCTCTTTATGTAGCTCAAACAAAAACTTAATAGCCTTCTTACCTATTTCATTCCCAGAAATACCATGATTATTTAACCAGTACCAGAGATTCATATGACTCACACCATCATAAAAATCACTTTGCCTAGGGTTTGCATTGTGGGTCAGGGCGTGGAGACATTGCACGGCCTATGCTGCTCCTTTGTAAGTCAAACCATTATAGGAATTGTTTTTTTTCCTGCACTGCCCATTACGATAACTATGCTCATCTTGCCTTTGGTAATTTAATGCTTCCACAGGGCCCAATTAACCCATCATATCAAATTCATCAAATTGAGCAGCAGTATCTCCAACTAAGGTCTGCCAAAATAAAAAGAGCAATGAAAAAGCTCTTCAAACGTGCTGGTGCCCTTCTCACCATTTTTCTTTCTATAGCATTACTGAAGTCCATGCCCTCTGATCCTCCCACTGTGGAGATTAGGTTTCAGTGCCCATTCTAGCATTACAATTTTCCCGATTCTTAAAATATGTTTATCAACACCAAGCCAAGGGATATTAGGTATTCCCAGCTACTTTTCAGTACACCATTTACTGAATGTAAATGTAAGATATAAGCCCTCCAACTTAACACAATTTTTATTAAATTTTTATTTTTATATTAATTACAAAGTGTATTCACTTTGTATCCCAGCTGTAGCCCCCTCCCTCATTCCCTCCCAACCCCACCCTCCCTCCTTCATCTTCTTCCATGCCCCTCTCCAAGTCCACTGATAGGGGAGGTCCTCCTCCCCTTCCATATGACTCTAGCTTATCAGATCTAATCAGGACTAACTGCATTGTCTTCTTCTGTGGCCTGTCAAGGCTGCTCCTCTCTTGAAGGGGGGTTGTCAAAGAACCACCCACTGAGTTCAGGTCAGAGACAGTCCCTGTTTTCCTTACTTGGAGGACCCACTTGGACACTGAGCTGCCATGGGCTACATCTGAACAGGGGTTCTAGGTTATATCCATGAATAGTCCATAGTTCTAGTATGTCTCAGAAAAGACTCCTGTGCCTAGATGTTTTGGTTCTGTTACAATCCTTGTGGAGCTCCTATCCCCTCTAGGTCTTATCATGTCCCTCTTCATTAATAAGATTCCTTGAACTCTGCCCAAAGTTTGGTTATGAGTCTCAGCATCTGCTTTGATACACTGCTGGGTAGAATCTTTCAGAGGCCCTCTGTCGTAGGCTCCTGTCTTGTTTCCTGTTTTCTCCTTCTTCCAATGTCCATCCCATTTGTCTTTCTGAGTGAGGACTGATCATCTTACCCAGGGTCCTCCTTCTTGCATAGCTTATTTAGGTATACAGATTTTAGTATGTTTATCCTATGTTGTATGTCTAATATCCACATATAAGTGAGTATATACTGTGTTTGTTTCTGCTTCTGGGATACCTCACTCAGGATGATCTTCTCTAGTTCCCACCATTTGCCTGCAAATTTCATGGTTTCCTTGTTTTGAACAACCCAGACGTTCCTCAGCAAAGGAATGGATACAGAAATTGTGGTACATTTACAGGATGGAATACTACTCAGCAATTAACAAACTTTTGGAAGCATTTTTAATTACTGGAGGGAACTTTGTATTAAATATAGACTCTCTATTCTATAGGCCCATACCAATAAACTCAGTCTGATTCAGTTTTATGTTTCTTTCACCATTACTCCACATCCTTAAAATCCATCCCTACATGTGTTTCCCGACTTCTGCTTGAATGAATTAACAAGATCTTTAGTCCTGTCATCCCTCCCCAAGAACTACACTTTCTATCTTCCCTCTAAGAGCGTGTTTAGCTTCGAGTCAAGTTATAAGTCTAGAGGCAACTATTGGTATTGGAATCTCTTTCCAAAAAAGTCATTGCCAGTTTCAGAGACAATTTCCTCAGGCAAAGGTGAAATGGGTAATATTGCAGAGGATGGGGTAGAGATGTGTTTCGTACAAAGGGTAGAGGAGCTACTTCCTCAAGTAGAGATAAATCCTTCAGAATGTGAGTGTTTAAAGGCTACAGCCTCCTTAGGGTCCTCCCATATCTCTCCATTCCAAGTTTCAGTACCCTACTCCTTAACAATGAGCACCTTTACTTTAGCTCCTAACACGCTCTGAGGCTGAGACTAGAATTTTTACTGTAGGTCAGCCAATCATGTAAGGAGTGTTTGGGTTTAATTTTTCAACAAGTTGGTCTCTATGAGAGCTGGAAAGCAGAGTCTGTCCCAGGACATACTTAGAACCCCTTCAACTGTTGATTCAAATCTGGGGCCAGTTAAGATTTTTCGTTGCACTCCTATTTTTCTTTTATCAGTTTATCCAAAGCTTCTAGAAGCAGCCATCTAGTGCCCATATTTTCTTTATTTTTCAAATTATCACATTTTACAAATTAACAAAAAATTTGCACTGAGACACTAAATTTCTTGTTCCCCATAAGAATCTCTTCAAATATTTTTTGTTTATTTCTCACGTATTTATTTATTACAATTCATTCACTTTGTATCCCAGCTGTATCTCCCTCCCTTGTCCCCCCCAAATTCTGCACTCTTCTACTCCCATGACCCTTCCACATTCCACTAAAAGAGGGGTCCTTCCATCTGACCCTAGTCTATCAGGTCTCATCAGAATTGGCTGCATCATCTTCTTCTGTGGCCTGGTAAGGCTGTCCCACCCTCACCTCACGGGGAGGTGATCAAAGAACAGGCCACTGAGTTCTTGTCAGAGAGAGCCTCTGTCTCCCTTACTAGGGCACCCACTTAGACACTGAGCTACCATGGGCTACATCGGTGCAGGGGTTCTAGGGTTTCTCCTTGAATGGACCTTGGTTTGAGTATCATTCTCAGAAAAGACCCTTGGGCTCAGATTTTTTGGTTCTGTTGTTCTACTTGTGGAGCTCCATTCCCCTCCAGGTCTTTCCATCTCCCCTTTCTTTCATAGAATTCCCTGCACTCTGCCCAAAGTTTGGCTATGAGTCTCAGCATCTCTTTTACTACCCTGCTGGGTAGAGTCTTTCAGAGGCCCTTTATGGTAGGCTCCTATCTTGTTCCTTGTTTTCACCCTCTTCTGATGTGTATCCTGTTTACCTTTCTGAATGAGGATTAATCATTTACCTAGGGTCTTCCTTCTTACTTAGCTTCTTTAGGTGTACAGATTTTAGTATGATTATCCTAGATTCTATGTCTAATTTCCATGTATAAGTGAGTATATACCATGTGTATATACTCTTCTGGGATAACTCACTCAGGATGACCTTTCCTAGTTCCCACAATTTGCCTTCAAATTTCATGATTTCCTTATTTTTAATTGCTGAGTAGTATTCCAATGTTTAAATGTACCACATTTTTTTGTATCCATTCTTCAATTATGGGACATATGGGGTGTTTCTAGATTCTGGCTATTATGGATAAAGCTGCTATGGGCATGACTGAGCAAATGTTCTTATTGTATACTTGAGCATATTTTGGATATATGCCTAGGAGTGGAATAGCTGGATCTTGAGGTAGCACAATGCCTAATTGTCTGAGAAAGTGCCAGATTGATTTCCAAAGTGGTCATACAAGTTTACATTCCCACAGCAATGAAGGAGGATTCCCCTTTCTCCACATCCTCTCCAGCATGTGTTGTCACTTGAGTTTCTGATCTTAGCCATTTTGATGGGTGTGAGGTGAAATATCAGGGTCATTTTGATTTGCAATTCCCTGATGGCCAAGGATGTTGAGCATTTCTTTAAGTGTTTCTCTGCCATTTGATATTCCTCTATTGAGAATTCTCTGTTAAGCTGTGTACCCCAATTTTAATTGGTTTACTTGATTTGTTGCTGTTTAACTTATTGAATTATTTATATATTCTGGATATTAGCCCTTTGTCAAATATAGGGTTGGTGAATCCTTTCCCAATCTGTAGGCTGTCCTTTTGTTCCGGCAACAGTGTCCTTAGTTTACAGAAGCTTTTCAGTTTCATGAGGTGCCATTTATTGATTGTTGCTCTTAGAGCCTGTGCTGTTGATGTTCTGTTCAGGAAGTTGTAGGCTCTTCCCCACTTTTTCTTCTTATAGGTTTAGTGTGTTTGGTTTTATATTGAGGTCTTTGAACTACTTGGACTTTATTTTTGTGCAGGGTGGTAAGTATGTATCAATTTGCATTTTTTTACATGTACATATCCAGTTGGACCAGCACCATTTCTTGAAGATGCTATCTTTTTTCCATTGAATAGTTTTGGCATCTTTGTCAAAAATCAGGTGTCCATAAGTGTGTGGGTCTTCTGTTTGATTCTATTGACCCACCGTTCTGTTTCTATGCCAGTATCATGCAGTTTTTTTTGTTTTTTTTTTTTTTTTTTGTTTTGTTTTTTTTTATTACTGTTGCTCTATAGTACAGCTGGAGATCAGGGATGGAGAAACCTCCAGGAAGTTCTTTTTATTGTAGAGGATTATTTTAGCTATTCTGAGTTTCTTGATATTCCATATGAAGTTGAGAATTTCTCTTTTAGTATATGTAAAGAATTGTGTTGATATTTTGATGGGAATTGCATTGAATCTGTAAATTGCTTTTGGTAAGATGGCCATTTTCACTATGTTAATCCTTCTCATCTATGAGCATGGGAGATCTTTCCATCTCCTATTTCTTTCTTCAGAGACTTGAAGTTTTTTATTCCTTTGTTTTTTTAAAACCAGTTTTAATATTTTATTACAAGCCCAAAGGTACAATAATGATGGTCAACTAACATAACAAAACTGTTACTAGATAGTATCATTTTAGGTAGACTTATAATTATTAAGGTTATTTAATATATAAAATATTTATAGTGTAGGTTAATTTTTGGAAAAATAAAACTGTTTGATTCTTTGTGAATTTCACATCATACATTCCCAGAGAGATGGCTCAGCCATTAAAGGCTAGGCTCACAACCACTGAGACATTTCTAATAATGGGCTTTCAGTGTTCTCTGTGCTATTAGTTTTCTGTAACTGCAGGTGTCCACAAATCACAAAGCCAGTTACCAAAATTGAAAAATGTCATCCTTGTAATTCTGTTTTTCACTAAAGAAACAGAAATAATAGAATGGCTTGTGTGTGTGTGTGTGTGTGTGTGTGCGTTTCTTTCTCTCACATATATCTGCCTGTCTGTCTGTCTGTCTCTCTCTCTTTGTGTGTGTGTGTGTGTGTGTGTGTGTGTGTGTGTGTGTGTAATTCATTAGCTTGTCTTACATGCTCTGGTCTGGTCCAACAAAGACTAAGGGAAAGACTAATAACCTAGTAGTTGTTTGGTCCAGGAGATGGGGTGTTTCAGTGGTCTTCTGGTGCTAGAGTGCAGAGGTTTCCTATAATGCTGCTGACCTTCATTCTATGTTGAAATCCAAAAGAAGTAGGTTCTAACACTAGTGAAGAAATGTTTCCTCAAGAGAGTGGATAAATGAGTCAACAAGAGTAAGGGCAAACAGGCAAAAGGCAAAACTCCCCCCTTCTGTGTTCTTTTATGCAGGGTGCTAGAAAATGTTATAACCCAGATTTAGGTAGGATTAGTTTCCCCCTCTCAGATGATTCAACCAAGAGAAGCCCTCACAGGTTTTCCTAGATAGGTGTCTATTGATTACAGATGTTGTAAAGTTGACAGCCAAGATTACCTATCACAGATGGTATTGGGTTTTTAACAAGCTCAACAAATGATTTCATTCTTTACATAATTAAAGAAATATTAGCCACAATAAAGTATTAATAAAATATACACTGTCTAGAAATATAAAACTAAAAACAGGGATCAACAAAATGGCATGTTGAGTAAGGTTACTGCTCATTAAGCCTGGTGGCCTAAGGTTGATCCCCAGGATGAAATTTTGTCTACGTGGTGGACAAATTAATATGTTCATGATCTCAAAGTTATCCATTTTCCCCACCTGCAGCCTAGCTAGCATAAATCTTGAATATACTCATTAAGTCTCTACTTCTAATAATTTTCTCTAAAATTGTCCCTGACTGTCCATATTTCTTGAATAATATATACCTTATTAATACCATTTTAATAGCTATAAATGAGTCTATATTTCTCTTCCAATTTTTAGTAATTTTAAAATGAACTCTGATTTCTTAAAATATAACATTTATGATTTTCTCTGGTATTCATCAAATCCTAAAAATGTTCATTCCATGAAGAAAGAGAGAGAATTGATCAGCTTCTTCTCTGTATTCAGACTCTTTTACTTATAGGAAAAAAAGAAATGTAAAACTTATTATAAACACTTTTAATTCCTTTAAAGATAAGAGTAAGAAAATCACTTCCAACAAATACATTATGATCATTGGTGAAGCTGTGGATGTGTGGGCATGTATCCAGATTCTCCAGATTAATACAGAACATTTACATAAACAGTGTATGATAACTTACACCAATGTCATAAATCATCTTATATACTCAAAATATTTTTGATAATCAAATGCACTGATTTCTTCTATATTTATCTTTCAGTTGCATTAATGAATAAACTACAGTTAATTAAATCTAAAAGTCAGACAGGTCTAGTGCTGTACACCCTTAATCCCATAACTTGGAAGGCAGAGGGAGGTTGATCTCTTTGAATTCAAGGTCAGCTTAGTCTACATAGTGAGTTCCATGAAATATAGAGCTACATAGTGAGGCCTGATCTTGGAAAAAATAAAAAAAATAAAAGCAAACTAAAACAAACTACTACTACAACAAAAGAACTTGAAAAGTAAATAAAAATGGATAAATTATGCATATTTTAAGTTTAGGTTCATAGTTAGATTAACACAAAATAAATTACACATAATACGTGATTTGTCATACTATAGCAGAAAACCATAAAGTCATGTGGCATTCAAATAGAGCCTACCACAGAGGGCCTCTGAAAGACTCTACCCAAAAGGGTATCAAAGCAGATGCTGAGACTCATAGCCAAACTTTGGGTAGAATGCAGGGAATCTTATGAAAGAAGAGGGAGATAGTAAGACCTGGAGGGGACAGGAGCTCCACAAGGAGACCAACAAAACCAAAAAATCTAAGCCTAGGGGTCTTTTCTGAGAATGGTACTCAAACCAAGGACCATTCATGGAGATAACCTAGAGCCCCTGCACAGATGTAGCCCATGGTAGCTCAGTGTCCAACTGGGTTCCCTAGTAAGGGGAAAGGTGACTGTCTCTGACATGAACTCAGTGGCTGTTTCTGATGGGGGTACAGCCTTACTAGGCCACAGAGGAAGACAATGCAGCCAGTGTTGATGAGACCTGATAAGCTAGGGTCAGATGGAAGTGGTCCTCCAACCCAATTAGGGGACTTGGAGAGGGGCATGGGAAGAGATGAGAGAGGGAATGAGGGAGGAGGCCACAGCTTGGATACAAAGTGAATAAACTAATTAATATAAAAAATTAAAATTTAAATTAAAAAATATAAATATAAATAAAAAGATATTGAAAAATAAAGCCAGGCATGATGGAAGAGAAGGAGGACCTCCCCTATCAGTGGACTTGGAGAGGGGAATGAGAGGAGATGAGGGAGGGAGGGTGGGACTGGGAGGGAATGAGAGAGGGGGCTACAGCTCGGATACAAAGTGAAAAAACTAATTAATATAAAAAATAAAAATTTAATTAAAAAGGCTCTTTGATACAAAAATTTCCCTTAGATATGAAAGAGAGATGTTTACGTTCCTATGTCCTGCAGAACTGTAAGTTGAAAAAAAAAAAGAAAAGAAAAAGCTGAGCCTACTAACATCCTTGCATTTTTCTCCTTCTTCCTCTCTAATCAACAGACATGCAACCCAACTCCCACAGCCTATACCAATCCATATCAGAATGTATGCCAGAAATACAGGAATAGGATGCTAACAGACCTAAGGAAAAGCAAAAACAAACAAACAACAAAAAAACTCTACCTATTTTTGGAGTGCTACGAGGTTCAATTTTCATATATACTGCTGCTTTATAGCCATGGGTTGCAACCTTAAAGACATTTTAACCAAGAACCACCCTAGAAAGAGAATTTGAATGACCTCTGAAGGAAGAGGATTTGTAACATACCATAAAGGGCAAGAGGGTGGGAATGAGCTTGTCAGAAACACAAACCAACTTCAGGTGTTTGAAGCCCAGGAAATCTGTGAATCCTGAGAACAGCACAGGACACTTCCTGTGGTCTCTTACTCCTTGGAATTATAAATTTCAGTGTTTTTCAGGGATTCCTTCTTCACACACCTACTGTTTACCGGTTACAATGCAAATATTTTTCATACCTATGTTTTTATCTCATTTTACAAATATAGATATGGCATACATATATGATACTTGTCTAAGTCTTAATACTCAATCATTAGAACCTTCCACTCCACAATGTAGTATTTCTTCCCATATTATGGTGAAGAGCTAAGAACCTAGAGAAGATGTAGGGTTTGTCTATATTCATACAGCTAGCTGGTAAAGCTTAGAACTGGGTGCTTTCCCCTAAACTCTTTCATATTTCCTAAATCTTAGACATCACATAATAGCCATCCTTTTACCTCTGTCATAAAATGGATAGTTTCTTTAAGCAGACTTAATTTTAAAATCTTAGGGTCAATATTTGATTGCCATTATTTACAGGATGCAGGAAAAAGAAATGGGTAGAATAAATGGTGGGAACTCGAAAAGATCATCCTGAGTGAGCTGTCCCAGAAGGAGAAAGACACACGGTATATACTCACTCATATAGACATATAATATAGGATAAACCTACTAAAATCTGTACACCTAAGGAAACTAATCAAGAGGGAGGACTCTGGCAAAAATGCTCAATCCCCATCCAAAAAGGCAAAGAGGATGGACATCAGAAGAAGAAGAAAACAGGAAACAAGTTAGGAGCCTCCCACACAGAGCCTCTGAAAGGCTCTGCCCTGCAGACTATCAAAGCAGATGTTCATACTTATGGCCAAACTTTAGGCAGAGTGCAGGGAATCTTATGAAAGTAGTGGAAAATAGTAAGATCTGGAGAGGACAGGAGGTCTACAAGGAGAGCAAAAGAACCAAAAAATTTGAGCACAGGGTCTTTCCTGAGACTCATACTCCCAACCAAGTACCATGCATGGAGATAACCTAGAACCTCTCCACAGATGTAGCCCATGGCAGTTCAGTGCCCAAGTGAGTTCCATTGTAATGGGAACAGGGACTACTTCTGACATGAACTGATTTGCCTGCACTTTGATCACCTCTGGGGGGGTGGGGGGAGCAGCCTTACCAGGCCATAGAGGAAGACAATGCAGCCACTCCTGATAAGACCTAACAGACTAGGATCAGAAGGAAAAAAAAAGAAACCCTCCCCTACCAGTGGACTTGGGGAGGGGCATGTGGGGAGAAGGGAGAGAAGGGAGGGAGTGGGAGAGGAGGAGGGAGGGAACTAGAGGGGGGATACAAAGTAAATAAAGTGTAATTAAAAATAAAATTAAATTCAAATTTAAAAAAAAAAAGAGAAGGAAACAAAGTTGAGGATAAAGTTGAAAACAAAGACATAAGTGAGAGTCAGTGAGATTCCAGGAAAGGCCTAAGAAAGCAGCATGCCTGGTAATAACTGCAAGTGTCAGTAATATGAGTTTGAAAACAGACCCAAGAGTTCAATATTTTATGACCTGCATGACAGCAATTCCAAGATTGGGTAGTGTCGTAGTAAATTTATGTTGAGAGTGTTGGGCTATAAAATGTTTATTATTAGCCCTAAGATTATCACGGAGGAGTTATTTAACCTGGTATCGCAAATAACTAGACACAGACATCTGTTAGATTTTATAATTGCCCAATTTACCTTGGGTTGGGCAGATATTCCTACCTACACTGAATCATTTCAACATCCATCTCCCAGCTCCCATCCAACACCATCCTCCTTAATGATGCTATTATCTATCAATAATCTTAGAAATGCTTTTGTTCTTCATCTGGGCCTTTTTACGCAATTATTGGAGTCCTTCCTCTAGGCACCATAAGGTTTCTTCTTCAGGCTTACCCATTGTGGTGTCCTCCTTCTTCCTCTTTGCCTCTTCTGTCTGCCAGTCAGGCTCCCATGATCCTCTCTTGAACCCCCAAAGCCCAGAAACCTTAGACACGCCTACCCCATTCTGTTTTGCCCAGGTTTAGGCTGTTTAATCAACCAGATATGTCTTAGGCAGGTTTATAAAACAAAGATAGGTGTAACCAGATCTTAAAGGCCAATAACTCCCACCAGACCAACCTCCAACAGGGTAGAAACCATTGAGTAGATCCAGAAATAGAAAATTCTAAGGTAACACATGGTATTTATACCCACTGTGTTAGGTTAGATTGTATTTAAGAGACCTGGAAATTCCCTAACAAAATCAGTAATATTTTGAGAACTCTAAAGGTTGATTCTTTTCAGGTAATAAATAAAAAATAAGCAAGGAATTTAATTTTAGTTTTTAATTCTGTGTATTTGTTTGTGATTGTGTGGGTGTTGTGTGCGTAGGGGGGAGTGGTACATCTCCCAGTGTCTTAGAACTCACTATGTATACTAGGCTGACTTCAAACTCACAGAAATCTCCCTGTCTCTGCTCTCAGAATGCTGGGATTAAGACTACGTGCCATTGAGCCCAGATCTGATGTCCTCCTTTAAGTAGACATCCTCATAACTAAATGAGGGACTCTGAAGAGAAAAATTACCACTGAATGCTCCCCCTGTCAACCCTTAATTTGTGCCCTTTTATTTCCTTATGATCTCATGTTCAGACACAGACATCAAGAGCTTCGGATGAACAAATGTGAACTTTTGCTTTTTGCCACCATTTGATGTAATTTCAGTGTCAATTTGCTCACTTTTAAAATGTCAGCAACACTTGTTCAAACTAAAAGAAAAAAATACGAAAAGTAAAGAAAAATATCAAAATAAACTTTGGTTGCCAGGGTAATCGAAGAGATAATGGAATGAGAACCAACACTTGCTGCCATGTTCTCCAAGGAACTCCAGAGGGAACAGTAGTACTGAGTTGTGAGAAATCATAAAAATGACACCATATTCTTAAAATTCCCTACCCCAAATACAAAAGCATTTTTTACACTTATTTTTTTTTGTGTGTATGTGTATGACTGTTACCGACAGTTTTATGTAACAGCAAAAACAGGACAACCTGCAGGAGTCAATTATCTCTGTTTACTATGTGGGTGCTGGGGATTGAACTCAGATACTCAGGCTTAGAGGCTGGCACCTTTGTCTGCTGAATCATCTTCTCGGCTCTCAGAGGCATTTAAGAATATACAAAAACCAGCAATAAACAGTATTGGTCATAGGAGTCCTTCTATGAAAGAAAGAGAGAGACAGAGAGAGTGAGGGAGGAAAAAAAGAAGTGGGTATGGAGAGAAAGAGGGAGAGAGAGAGAGAAAGGGAGAGAGAGCCTCAAAGCCTCAAAAAGTTATTTATTTAACCTAATCTATCATCCCCCAGGTCCTACAGATCCTCCTAGGGTAGTGATGTAGGCATTGTATTCTGAGAGCCTTCTACAAAGTATTCTGTCAGGTAACTTTCTAATAACTGATCCCCACTCTCAACCTACTTTTTCCCACTTCTCTGAAGCTGGGGCAAAGGTACAGAATTTCAGTTGTAAGTTCTTTTAGCCAGAGACTGGTATGCAGAGGGCAGCACTATGTGTGGGTTACAGAGGGATATCAGTTCTCAGAAGCATCCATTATAGAGGCTTAAGCAGACAGTCATGCTCAGTGACCTGTGAGGAAGGCATGTGGAGGCAATTGCAGCAGTTTCCTCTAGAGTGCTCCGATGTGTGATGAGAATGCAGATCCTGCCTGATCATCTGAAACTTAATTCCTTATCCTTTTGTACACTATGGATGGCCCAGCTTCCTTTAGGAAGGTGTTTTTTCACTAAGTCAGACCATATAGACACTCTTCTTTGCATCTAAGACTATACCTATCTTTAAAAGGCGCACTGCAGTCACTGCCTTTCAAAAACATACCAGTGTAAATATAAAAAGCACCACTCTCAGGTTCTTTTCAGAGTGCTAACTTTACCTATGTTCATATTTTCCTATCTAACTTTTGGAAACTTGGCTGATTTTTAGCTCTGCTGTTTTCAAGTATTTGCATATTCATTCAACTTTGATGCAAAGAATGTTTATAACCTTACTGAATTTGGAGAGTCTAGTTCATTATAATGCTGGAAACTCTGTCCTTGAATTAATGTACTTCCAGGGCTAGTGAGGTAAGTGAACTAGAAAGTGTATGATATATGTGACACAAGCACATCAAATGATCAATGTTGATAAGGGTAAGTACAGGGATAGTGCTCCATTTAACCCTTACTTGGCAGGTGGGAAAGTCAAGACATCCCAAGTAAAGACATTTTTTTTTTTAAGTTTCAAAGTAAAGACTAATGTAGGTATAATTTCCTATGTACTCTTTGAATTCTTCACCTGTCAATAAACAGCTGATTGGCCCTATAGCTGAGGCAGGAAATAGGAGAGAGAAGTTCCAGCAAAGAAAGTGAACTCTGGGATAGAATGAAGTGTGCAGGGAATTCACCCCATGACACTGAGGAGGACAGGTGCATGAACCTAGAGTAGAGGTAACCAGTCACATGGCAGAACTTAGGATAGGATAAATGGGATATTAGTTATGAGCAAGTTCTGGAATGACCCAAAGCTTATGATCTAGGCACATATTCATAAATATGTGAACATTTGAGTCATTGTTTCTGGGAACAAGAACTGTGGGTGAAAAAACATAGGTTACAAAAAAGCCATATCTACAGACTAAGGAAGAAAAGGAAACATAGAAGACAGGCTGCAAATATGATTTCCAGAAAAGGAAATCAATTATAAGTGCAGAATTTAAGTTAGAAATGTAATACAAACATGAGAAGAAATGAATCTAACTGTCAAGGAATACACCACACCATGCATCAAAGAACTGGTGATCCATAAAATCATTGGTGACTGAGACTTTTAGATCTGAGACATAGATGAGAAGTGAACCACGAAAAACAAGGCTGATGCTGTGATGAACTGTAAAAAATTGTAGTGTTCTTTCTTAAAGGCATACTGTTCCTTCCATACTGTGCAAAACAATTGGGACATGTCAAAGTGTATTTAGGGTCCTCACATTTTTTGGGGGGGAGCTTAATTATACATGAACATTAGTTGCTGAGCAGGCTAGCTTTCACCTTAGATATTTACATTTCTCTCAAGGCCATTCTAGAGCATCTTGCTTTTTCTATGACAAGCTCTTGCAACAATCAATTATTAGAGGTAAATAGAGTCATACTTGAAAATTACACCATTAATACTAACCAATATCCCTGCTACTTTGGACTGAAAATGCAAAGTGGTATGTGTGATATATCTTTCCTCTAGTCCTCTATAATCTACCTTCTTTTGACTAAAAGATGATTTTTATCTTTGGCCCTTATATCAAGAGAGGTATATTTTTACTTCATTTAATTCTACAGTGATATCAAGGCATTTTTGTGGAAAAAGACTCCATTTGTCATTCCATTTTCTCACATGATTCCAGAACTATGTGTGTTCTCAAGGTAATTCCTGCCTGTGAGAACTTACCTCTACCAATTCTTAGCTTCTGAAGATTCCTTAAGCAATGAGTAAACACCTTTTACTTATATTGTAAAAAGCTCATGTCTCCAATGGTCATTCAGTAGTTATTTATTGGACAGTGACAGCAGATCAGCACTATGCTGGGTGCTGATGAAATAAGTGAAAAACAGCCATGGCTCTGTATTCAGAGAGTTTTTTTAATACTTTTTATATTATTTACAGTTTAATAACTTTGTATTCCAGCTGTAGGTCCCTCCCTTATTCCCTCCCAATCACACCCTCCCTCCCTCATCTCCTCCCTGCCCCGCTCTAAGTCCACTGATAGGGAAGGTGCTTCTCTCTTCCATCTGTCCCTAGCTTACCAGAACTCTTCAGGACTGGCATCAATGTCCTCCTCTGTGGCCTAGGAAGGCTGCTCCTCCCTCCAGGAGGGTGGAGGTCAAAGAGCTAGTTATTGAGTTCATGTCAGAAACAGTCCCTGTTCCCCTTACTAGGGTACCCGCTTGGATACTGAGCTGCCATGGGATCAAAGACCTCAACATAAAACCAGACACACTAGACCTGTTAGAAGAAAAACCGGGGAAGAGCCTGGAACTCATTGGCACAGGAGACAACTTCCTGAACAGAATACCAACAGCATGGGCTCTAAGAGCAATAATCAATAAATGGGACCTCATGAAACTGAAAATCTTCTGTAGAGCAAAAGACACTGTCTTCAGAACAAAACAACAGCCTACAGACTGGGAAAGGATCTTCACCAACCCTATATCTGAGAGAGGGTTGATATACAGAATATATAAAGAAATAAAGAAGTTAAAAAGCAACAAATCAAGCAATCCAATTAAAAAATGGATGACAGAACTAAACAGAGAATTCTCTGTAGAGGAATATAGAATGGCAGAGAAACACTTAGCGAAATGTTCAACATCCTTAGCATTCAGGGAGATGCAAATCAAAATGACCCTGAGATTTCACCTTATACCCATCAGAATGAGGTAAAAAACTCAAATGACAACACATGCTGGAGAGGTTGCGAAGAAAGGGGAACCCTTCTCCATTGCTGGTGGGAATGCAAACTTCAGAGAGTTTTGACAGCAGCATTTTTATAGTCTGGAGTTTCTAGGAGTCAGTATCTCCATGGTAGTTTCAAATCAGTAAGAACCATGACACTGTGCTCCAATGTCTTCCAAATATTTTTAAAAGTTGTTGTTAGCCAGTAAAAGGTGAATGATCCCATTAAAGAGCCCAGAGTTGCCTTTTTTTTTAATTTTGTGCAGCACAAATTTAAATTCTATTCACAGACTATAAAATTGATGATTGTATTATCAATGACATGTGATTTGAAAAGGAACTTTCTTAAGTACATTTAAATACTGATCATTATTTTATATTCTATACCAATCTAGTTTCCCTGTTTTGAAATGAATTATAACACAGGTGCTCTAGCCTTTGTGGAAACACACACACACACACACACACACACAAAAAAAAAAAAGAAAAGAAAAGCATGACAGAATGACAGAAATATTCTGTGTTCTTTATACTGCTAACCTTGGCTTATATCCTCTGCAATCAGTGGTACTCAATGGATGATCCCAATATCATCAGCATAAAATCGCTTGCTGGTTTACTACAAATGGAAATTATATGGGTTTATGGAATATACAATGAGTAAGTAACTCTGTAAAAGAGAGATCACAATTCTGTACTATTACGAGCTTTCCAGAGGATTCTAATATATACTTCAGCCTGAGGCCAAAGATGCTAAAATATTATACCAAATGGCTGTCCAAACACTCATTCTGAAGAGCATGGAACCTCAGAAAAGCATTCAGACAGCCATGGAGCAGAATCTCGCTTCATTAAAAATTAAAAATCACCAATGAACAGTTCACAAAAATACCTAATACTACATGTTTTACACTAACAAATTATTTTCAAAACCATAATGTCTTGGTGACGATTCAGGAAAACAGGCAATGGATGGAGAGTATAGTTCTTAATAATGATCACATAACAATTAAAATGTTTAAAGTATCTAAATTCTCAAACCAAAATTCAGTTTTGGATACAGTAAGTTGATAAGGAGAAGAAATGCACTTTTCTCTAAGTCAGACAAATCTGGGCTATGAAATTCCTGATATTTATCAGGTGAATGACCTTGATAAACATTCTTTAAATTTCAAGGCTCAGTTTTCTGTTGATAGTGTTAATTACAGATACCACCTGAATTTTTATGCAGAATAAATGGAGTAAGACATAAGGAATTGCGGAAAAACCAATTATACTTACATTTCAGATTAACATGGATTATTATAGTGTAGATCATGATTCTCAACCTGTGAATATCAAACTTTTTGGTCATGGAATCACCCTTTACAGGCATCATATAAGAACACTGGAGCACATTGTATATAAGAGCACATTGTAATTCTTACAGTAGCAAAATTGTAGTTATGAATTAGCAACAAATATAATTTTATGGTTGTGGTCACCATAACACGATGACTGTACTTTAGGGTCATAGCATTAGGAAAGTTTAGAGCCACTGGAGTAGAAACATCTCAAATATTAAAACGTAATTATAACAAAACTATTATTATGGCAAGCTAGATGGGCCAGTAGGGAAAGACAATTGTCACCATTCCTTGGGCTCACAGCCAAAAAAGGTGACTAAATGCAATCAGTTGTCCTCTTAACTCTATACATACATGCTGTGGCAAATAATTTGCCCACACACATGACCAAAAATACATAAAAAGTAAAACATGAAAGTATTCTGACAATTGTAAGTACAACTCAGTGTTCTAGATTTACTGACATTACAATTCTATAGTATACTCAGGGTAAAAGTCACCATAAGCCAGGGATTTAATAAATTTCATGTACTAGTCTGCTTTATTATTGAAAAGATTTTACAATAAAAAGGAGTGAGAGGCAAGTTCTCTAGTTAAAACTGAAACTAGCAGCACTGTAAAACTCAAAAAAAGTTTATATTCATGAAAACTTCATAATATGCAGATGAGTGTGCTGAAATACAATCTTAGGATGCTACAGATCTAGAAATACCCCTGAGTAATCAAAGACATTCAATATCCTGGGCCTGAATAAACCCAAATTAACTAGAAAACCTGATTTGTTAAAACATTTGAGTGTCTCATTTCTGCTGCACTATAAGAAAATATTTGCTTATACATGTATCAAAAAACTCCTCTGATAATAGAACAAAGTAGAGAGTGAAAGTAGGGCTGCTGACTCTGGAACAAAAAGAAACCCATATGCTATCAATTTGTTACTAATAAAATGTAAACATCCTGGAACTTTAAACTGCATTTGATTCATTCCCCAAAAAATAAATTCATCATTTTTTTTTTAAACTGTAGAGTTATCTCCTATGCCAATAACACACAAGTGACTTATAATTACGTCCCCAAAGTGAATGTGACACAGCTTAAAACATAAAATTTGAAGAAAAGTAGTGCTGCTTGTTGTTCACCTCATCATCCCTCTCATTTAGAAATGGTGGCTGCATGCAAATGCTGAAGAGGACAGCGCTGTGACGGGGACTGTCTTCACCATCACAGTGACGGGATGGTGAGTACTCCTGAATGATCGAGTCACTCTGGTTGCCTCAATGACAGGTGGAGATAGCTCCCTGATCAATCCTGCCTGTTGTTGTAATGGCTATTGACCTACAAGGCAGCTGGAAATGACAGCTGTAGATGAATTCACTTTCTACATAAATATCTTGCTGAAGTTGAGGTTGTCCAGAAAAAAACAATGAGAACTGTTCATGGTGGAACTGTTTGAAAGGAGTTCAGGGAATGGTCTTGCTTCACTTGGGTGAAAGTAACTAAACTGAGTAGAAAAGAGGAATTGAGTAGAAATGAGGAAGATGCTGAGACCAAGTGTTATGGTGATCAATGGGTAAAATGAAATAAAGTGTTCTTAAGGAGTAATAAAATAGTAAGCAAATAATAAATAAATAAATAAATAAATAAATAAATAAATAAATAATGGGTCACTTTGGGCCTGTTTGTAAGGTTTAAGAAGTAAAGAACATGGCCCATCACAAGAGAATTCTGAGGTTTTATCAATAGAGTCATAATAGTTCACAATTTGATTGTCAGAAAGCTAATCACACAGAGCATAGAAAGCACGCTGGAGGAAAAATGATCTGGAGATGAACAGGTTGGAAACTCAGCAAAGTCTCGGTGCGTAGAAGTAAGGAAAGAGCTCTGTGGAAGCACATATGTCAAGAATTAAGCATCCATCATGAAATGATGTCCTCCAGAGCAATGCTGAGTAAGACATAGTTTGACATGAGTAAGACTATTTATTCTGAGAAGGGATAAAACAACCATGCAAGGATCACTGCCGAAAGTACGGTGAAGGGGATGTATATAAAACTGTAAGACTATAGTATGGAATTTCTTTCGTTAAAGCATAGTGATGAATATACGGAGGGGATTTTACCAAGGAAAACATACAGTGACAAGACATAGAAAGGAAAAGGAAGAAAATAGTTGGGTAAGGTTGAGATTTATTTCCTAAAATAGCTTCAGAAAAAAAAAATGTATAAATGGATGAAAATGAGATATTTAAATTTGGGAGCAAACCTCCTAAAATCAGAATGACAGTGTTAGAAACGGTAATGAAATTAGTCTATTATCACAGTACAGTAGCCAAAATAAAAAAAAAAAAAAGGCTCCCAGCTATTCAGATGATAAGGATTAGTGTCCTGAGTGGCCAACTGAGTACTGGGAGAAAGCTATGTACTACCGAATTCTGTCTACTCATTCTCTCATCTTATGATGATCTGAACAGTTGTCTGTTGCAAGATAAAATTTGACTGCTTGAAATAAACACTGGTTTAAGCTTGATCATTCTGTAATACTTTTGTTTCTTTGTTGTTATTTGTTTGGTTTTTTTGCAAAGACTATGTAGAAAACACTTTGTTTTCTTTGTCAAAAATTCCCCTTCACCCCCCAAAAGATACAAACATTAGTAAAAAAGACATCCTCTCCAGAAAATGGCACTGGAAAAAAAAACGGATATGTACATACAGAAGAGTGAGATTTAATACTTATCTCTTCACTTCACATAAAAATCAATTCCAAACGCATTGAAGAACTCAGTGTCGGACCTGAAACTCTGAAAGTGCTCTAGGATAAAGCAGGAAGTGCAATTCATGATACTGACACAGTGAAGGCTTTTTGAATAGGACTATAGTTGAGAAATAAACAAAGCCAACACATGGAAAACCATGAAATTAGAAATCTTATACAGCACACTGAAATCTGTTGATGGAGCCTACAGAACAGGGAAAAAAAATTCCAATTACAAATCTGACAGAGGATTATTGTCAAGAATATACAGAAAGCTTTAAAATATGAACTTAAAGAAAATAACCAGATTAAAAATTGCCTATGGAACAGAACAGAGAGTTCTCAAAAGAAGAAAAAAAAATGACTAATAAACAAAGCGTGTTCAACATCAGAGAAAGGCAGGAAAAAATAAAAATAAAACTACTTTGAGGTTTTATTGTACTCTGGTTACCGTAGCTATTATCAAGAAAATGATTGACTACAACTGCTGGTGAGGGTGTGTGAAAAGGGGGCTCTTATTCACTGTTTATGGAGGGAGGGGGAAGTGGAGTAGCGACTACGGGAGTGCCGTGAATAAACTAGACATAGAAGTGACGCCTGACTGAGCTCTGCCATTCCTGGGCCTGTGTCAGAAGAACATCACCCCCACCAGCACACCTACCTGCTCTCCATTGCTCATTAATACTCTGGTCACGACGAATTAATAGAAGATGCCTAGCTGTACATCAACTACATTTTCACAAGGAAACCGTCTTTAGCCGTACATACAGAAAATGTGATGATCACGAAAATAAATACATAGAGGAATGCCAAGCGGAGAAAGGTAAGTGCCACATGTCAACCCTTACATGTTGACTCTACTTACACATTTTTAGAGCAGTATTCTTACCATTGAATGTTGGCAAGGACCAGAACATAGAGAGGCATCACTAGAGACAGCAGGGACAGTAGGATTAGCCAGATAATAAAGTGGAGGAGGAGATACCGAGGGTAAAAGCAGGAAGTGGGGCAGGGGGGGAGTACATAGAAGTAGTTGGGGTGACTAAAACGGATAATATATGAAAAGCATATGTGGAAAACAACTATTTTATCAATTAATTAAAAAAATACTGCTTGAACAGACGTATGCTCCGTGTATGAATAGTGCTACGAAGCCATGAGTTAGTAAATGAAAAGAGCACTGCAGAATGTGAGCGATTTCCATAAGCATTGTTATCTAGGGAGGCTTCAGGGACACCTAAAACATTCAGGCTATTGTTTTTGCTTTTCTGTTTTTTTTTTAACATTTTCTTTTTAAATTTATTTTCAATTTATATGTTCACTTTACATTACAATCATAGCTCTCTCCCTCCATTTCTCCTGGTCCTCCCTCCCAGACTCTTCCCCCATCTCCCTTCCCCTTTTCCTCAGAAAAGGAGACCACCCCCCACAACAAACCCACCTAGAACATCAAGTCAAGTTGTATCAGAACTGAGCTTATCCTTATCCACTGAAGCCAGGAAAGGTAGCCGCACCAGGGGGGAATGATTGAAAGCAGGTGACAGAGTCCAGGCCATTAACAGCACCTGCTCAGTTCACTAAGGGACCCACATGAGGATCAAACTGTCCATGGGCTACACATGTGTAGGGACCTCAGGTCAAGCCTATGCGTGGTTGGTGCTCCCATCTCCACAAGCCCCCCTTTCTTAGTTGTCCTCTGGAACTTGATGCCAAAAACATATTGCTGAAGACACCACACAGTTTGGTCACAGGACATAAAGAAACCAAGCTAGAGCAACCAACTAGCTTTCATAGTATCAGAAGCTCCCATGCCAGATGTGAGGTAAAGAATTCATTCACACTCATATCCAGCTGCAAATTCTGTGAGTTACAATAAGAATCTGAAGGGCAAGATGTGTCCCCAGGTTCAACTGGCATGACTTCTCTAGGATAATCCATTAGATTTGAGCTTCACTGCACAGGAGGGAATTTCATGCTTAGTTCCATAAGCCTTTTCAAGAACCTATGGCTGGAGACATCATAGGCCTCAGCGGTAAACCTGCTCCTGTTGTTTTGCTAAGTAGTCATGTCAAACTGCCTTTTAAATACTCATGTTAGTATCCATGGATTGGTGTCCTTATGTAGCCTTTATCAGAGAAGCTGCCAGCAGCAGCAGAGAGTGGCTAATGCAGAAGCCCATAACTGACCAAGGTGTCAGGAATAAGTGATGGTGGAGTGCTCTGCTTTAAATGGGAGAAATATCTGACCCCATTCATGGCTCAGAAAAAAGTCATGTAAGAGGGGATAGAAATAATAGAAGAGCCATAGGAAATGGAATGGAGAGAAAGCTAAGTGGTTGAGTGCTCGTTACTCTTTCAGAAAACCAACACCTGTTGTTAGTGAAAGAATGTCACTCTGTTCAGTTGTGTAGATCCTTATTAGTTAACACTTTTTTTTTCCATTAAGTAACCTTTGATGCACTCAAACTCAGGAAACGCACAGCGGACCACACACAGAAAGAAACTATAAAATTAGGATATGGGCTTTTGGAGAAGAAAGGTTCAAATAAGCAGAGAAGAAAGGATGAAAATGATTAAAATTCATCATACATGTGAATGAAATTCTGAGACATTACAACTTTTAAAATAAATAAATAATGTTTCAATGTTTTAAAAAGAAGAGGCAACCACATATCACCCCCACCCCTAATCTCATAGAACAGAGGCAAGAAGTTAAAACCAGATTCTGAATATTTCAAAGACAAAAGAGTATACAGCATAATAGTCTTCTCTAGAAGCTTGGTCTGGAATGACCAGACTTGGTCTTGTAAGATCAGTCCAAATGATTCAGAAGATAATGGAACCCTGATGCCAGTGGGAATATCAAATTGTTGCATGGACCCTATCAGATATTCCAAGAAGGAGTATAAATCCAGCCCCACTACAGTGGTGTTTCCCTTTGTCCTATTGGCCTATTATTTCGAATACAAATATCTTCAGTTAAATTACTTTTTAATATTCAAAATGAACCTTGCACTGATCATTTCAATTGACATTCCATTACAGCATTCATTTCTTCTATAAAAATCTCAGCTTGGAGATGATATAGAGTATTATAACTCTGTTGTCTACTACAAGTCTTGGCAAATATTTTTTTTTTAATTTACCTTTGAAGTGAGTCTCCTTACACTTATTTGTAAGGGATTGGCATAATACAGCACTATAATTTCAAGATTCTGAATGACATTCTTTTGGATAGCATGGAATATGAACATGAATTCAAACACCCAGAGTAAATATTGACTGACACCTAGATGTATTGACAATTTGCATTTTGAGCCAAAGAACCCACATGTCAGCATGCCAGTTTTATCCTGGGAATTTTCTCCCAATGAATATGACACTTACAATGCTGAAAGACAGACTGCCTCTGTGTCTGCTCACAGAGGGGGAAATTTGTGTACAGCTCCTTTAATAATATCGCTGATTTTCCTTTCAACGATTTTGGATTAGGTACACTAGCCTCTGCTTCAGAGTCCATAAAAAATGACGTGAGTATTGATGCCCTATTTCCCAACAGTTGGCCATTTTAACATAGCTCATAAAATCTTTACAGATCACTTTGATTTCTGGAGCTTCACGAAAGCAAGTCAGCATCAAAGAAAAAGGGGTTTTCGGGGTTGTTGGAGCAGTTGAGGCCACAGGGGAAGCATCAACTAGGGGCTTTGCAGAAGATGACGATCATTCTGTCCACGCAATCCCTTGTCTTTCCACATGTCGACTGATCAGGTTGTCCTCCCTTTTAGCTTATCATATGCAACTTCTACATTTAGAGAAGTGGTGGGTCTCTTTCTCTCTCTCTCTCTCTGAAACACAAGCTCTCTTCTCATAACATTGGGGTGAAGACTCCTCTCTCCAGTTGTCTGCACACAACTAGAGAGGAAAATTCGTAGAATATGATTATTCATGCTTAACACTCCATCCCACACACCTCCGCAAGTAAAGTATTACCCCACTTAATACCATCCTAGATATCAAGATTCCATTTTGGCTCTACCACAGCAAATTTACCATGAACTTTCTGTGCAGTGGCATTCTCTTTCCTTTTCTCATAATTATAGTGAACTACACAGACTGCAGCTTTCACAGCTACATTCTGTTAAGTATGTACTTGTTCACTGAGAATGTTTATCTAGTACTGTAACGTTGCCTGGTGGTTCCACAAGGCAGTTTTCCAGTTGAACTATTTCTTGTCTCACTGAATCTCAATTGTCAATAGTTTTCAAGCAGCTTGTCATTAAACAACAGCTTCACCAAGGCAAGAAGGTTACATTAATTCTCACAGTGACCTTTGCAAAGCCGTAGCCATATGACAGGGCCTAAAACCTGTCACCTTGCTAGATTACTCTTCACCAAGAGCAGCATGCTCTGCTCATTCTTGAATTGACTAACACAAAGGAGGAGATCCCAGATCTTCCTAGGCAGGGATTTCTTTAGAAACCTTGGAACATCTTCTCCTTCAAGGTAGTAATGCCACTTCCAGGATCCTGCCAACTATACCAATAGTTATCCATACAAAGAATAGCTCCCTCTAACAAGACCTTTGTTTTCACATGACTGAGAGCCGTTATGTATTGGTGAGCAAAACTAAAAGAACAAGACAACAAATACCTGATGAATAGTACAGTATCAGGAAATTAGGAACTTGCATACTCCAAAACTGAGTACTGGACAAGTCTGCAGAGTTGCCAATCAAAAAAAAAAAAAAAAAAAAAAGTCCCTGGCAGAAATGCCTTCTCCTCAAATGTGACTTCTAACGAGACATTCTTACCAAATACACTTATATTTTTGGATAAAAGGTAGCTGAGTCATAGTTTTGAAAGGAGCCCAGGCTGTGTTAGGAATAATTTACCTTCGAGCTTTAAAAAGACATCGTGTTTTTGCTCAAATAACTCACTTTTTGTTCCCAAGGGCACAGTGGTATTTTTACTCTTGGCCTCTTTTGTTATTCCCATTTTGTCCTTATCAAATGGTAAGGGAACTGTCCATCATTAAGCAAGGGGTCTTGGAAGATACCTAGACACAGGGGAGCAATAACGGCATTTTCTACTAGGTTTAAACATCATGTGACAATTTATTTATATGGTATAGATTGCACCACTCTGTAAACTTATTGTAGTGTCCACTGGCAATCAGAAGACAATAGCAGAAGAAGGAAAATAAAGGACTTGAGGGAAGAAATCTATAATGAAATCGGAAGGTAACTCTTACACTATTCAGAATGGCTGCTTCAGAAATTAGCTGTGCAGGAACACCCGAAACCATTATACTTTTGGTCTCTGCCCTTGTCCCTACTAATCATTTATATATTTTTGAGACAGGATCTCTCTCTGTGGCACCAGCTGACCTTGAACTCATGGCACTCTGCAATACTTCCTGAGTCCTGTCTCAACATGCTGGGTTAGCTTTCTCTCTCTTGATTTTGGAAGAACTCTATAAGGGGGAAAGCACCACCAATGCAATTTAGTGAAAAGATGGAGTACAGACAGACCAGGTACTCCAATAAAAAGAGGACTCTCCTAAGACAAATTCTTTACATATAGAACACAGTATAGAACTACAATATTAAAAACCAATTACATATAATTTTTTAATACTCCTGTAAGTTTACTTTTATGTTTTCTTTAAACTGATTAAAGGCTTCCATTATCCAAGCTTTTACCAAATTCATTTCTCAACTGATAAATATTAAAATGACTTATACTTAAGACTGACAAGGAAGCATGCCGTGGTCAATACGGTTCATTCTGAAGCATTCTACAGTATTACATGGCAATAATGAGAGTGAAGACCTGCTACGGAGCAACACATTCTTACTTTGCAGGGTGAATTGGATTAAGTGATATTGTGACACACAGAAACATGACCTCACAGAAGAGCCAACAGTTGCTGAGTTTGTACTGCTTGACATAGTTTTCCTTGTCTCTTCAATATGTAAATTGCATAAACTATATCTTTATGGGATCAAGGGAAGTATGATCTAGGTTTCAAAGTCTTGTCCACTTTACTGACTGAAGTAACCTGACAGCTGGTTTCGATCTGTAAGAAAGCTCTTCCCCCCCCTTGCACTCCTGATGTTTCCCCCTCACAGCGCTACTGTGCTTTCCTGTGTGTGACATGTGGATGATAGAGGGCATCGATGACTGCTAAGCTTTCTTTGTGTGGTGCCTCTTTTTGACTCACTTTTCCCCAAAGGTTAAAAGCTCTGTGGGAAGTGATGTGATTTCTTTTGGTTTGTTTGTTTGTGAGTTTGTTTGTAAGCTTTTATATTAATTTTATTTTTTTGTATAAATGTTTTTATTCTTATCTCCACAATACATCCTGACCGAAGCCTTCCCTTTCTTTCCTCCTCCCATTACACCCTCCCTACCTCCTCTCTCTCCCAGATCCACTGTTCCTCCATTTCCCTTCAGAAAAGAACAGGTTTCTCAGTAATGTAATTTCTAAGAAAAAAAATACACTATTTTATCTATAGATTTAAAAAGCATGTTTTATAGCTTTGGGCAGGAGCTCCAGTGCACAGATTCCTTGGCATTTCTTTCTTTCTTTTTTTTAACTGAAAATTATTATTTAACTTTAGGATGCTTGTGCCTGTATCTCAGTGATTTCTTTCCAGACATGAGCTGGTTTGGCACTAATTGATTGTCTCTCATCTGTCAAACATTGATAGAGATGTTATGCTCATGTTTCACAGATGGTATGGTAGTAGCAATAACCAGTTTTTTAGGATATGCTGTATGCTTTTGTATTTCACAGTTATCATGAGACTCTCTTGATCTTAAATATCTTTGCCCATTCTGCAATAGTCAGCAGTGTCTCCATTGAGATCAATCACTATCTATAAAATTTGTGTTTGTTTTACTCTTCTAACAAAATATAGCTTTTAGATATTCCTTTTACAAAAAAAAAGCATGTTTTAGATTCAGGCATCTATAAATGAGGAATGGTCCAAAGATTTAGGGCAATTTCTATTTTAGCCAAATAGTATAAACAATTAATGTTCACTATTAACTTTGTAATCAAAGATTAACTAATAATACTATTATTTGCAGAAAGAGATGTCATGGTTCCAGTTGCTGCAAAACCCCATTAGCAGATAGTACAGTGGTCTTTGTCTTTTGATCTCTTAGAGCACAGTTCATTTTCACTGATGTTTTAAAGTGATAAGCTCCAGCCATCTCCATCAAGAGAAATATCGTCCTGTACCTTTACTTAATTAATAAAATAATAGATTTGGGTTTGTTACTTATTATTTACAAAGAAGATAAAGTTAACCCCAAAGAATCAAAACAGTGAAAAAGAAAAAAAATAAGCCATGTGAAGCAAATTCCATTATTGAGAACAGAAGACTATTTCAAAGTTTTAACTATTTTTTCTCTTAAAATTATGAATCCATAACTATAAATGAAAATAAAATTTAAAGCTGTAAACTAAATGAATTCTTTTTTCTATAAATCCATTTTGATAGACCATTTTTTTCCTTTTTTAATTATTATCATTTATTACAATTTATTCACTTTGTTTCTGGGCTGTGTCCTCCTCCCTTCTCCTCTCAATCACACCCTCCCTCCCTCTTCTCTCCCTATTCCCCTCCCCTAGTCTACTGATATGTGAGGTCTTCCTCTGCTTCTATTTGACCCTAGTCTATCAAGTCTCATCAAGACTAGTTGCATTGTCTTCCTCTCTGGCCTGGCAAGGCTGTGCCCCCTTGTCACTGAGTTCATGCCAGAAACAGCTCCTGATCCATTTACTAGGGAAGCCACTTGGAGTCTATGGGCTACATCTGTTGCAGAGGTTTTAGGACCTCTCCATGCGTTGTCCTCCATTGCGGTATCAGTCTCTGCAGGTCCCCCCAGAGCTCAGTTTTCTGTTTTTGTTTGTTGTTGTTGTTTTGGGTTTTTTTGTTTGTTTGTTTGTTTTTTGTTTTGGCCCAATTGCTCTCCTTTTGGAGTTCTTGTCCCTTCCAGGTCTTTCTGTCTCCCCCTTATTTCACAAGATTACCTGCACTCTGATCAAAGTTTGGCTGTAAGCCTTAGCCTCTGCTTCGATATGCGATAGTCTTTCAGAGGCCATCTGTGGTAGGCTCCTGTCCTTTTTCCTGTGTTCCCTGTCTTTTCCTGCTTCCAGTGATAGACCTTTTTTTTTCCCTACCAGAAATATACTGAGCATGTGTTGTATTATGTATTTTCTAGGCTTTAGGAATAAAAATGGTATGCATGAGCCTTGGCATCTTGGGCCTTACACTTTGTTACACCACAATACCACACAATCTTGAGCATACTTCTTTAGCGTAGTTTCCCTTAGGTCTGATGTAAAAGCAGTTGACAAGCCACAATTAGGATATAAACACTTCACTGATATACCACAAGTATTTTTTTTTCTTATTTTGGTAAAACGTATTTTTATCTGGCTCATAAAATGAAGAATTGAAAACTTGATGTATCTCAAAATCAACAAGGTTCAAAGAATAGTTCCGCACCTATTACCTGTTCTAAACCTGATTAAAGGGTGAATTCACACACTTTGAATGCTACAAAGAAAAACTTCTTACTTTAAGCACACAATTGCATAAGCATAATAGTGGGAAGAAAACATAAATACTCTTCTCATGCAGAAATAAACATGAAACACCAAGTTAGCCCATCAGATTGTTAATATACACCCTATATTATTCTTCTGGTGCTGAGGTGGAGAAAAGAAGCACCGTGTCCCAGAACAGCATTCATACAGTGAAAGACTTCCTAACCAACTCATATAAACTATTTGAGCTCTTGAAAGACCGAATCACTTCAGAAATGCAAATGAAACAAAATAAAGTGTAATCAAAAGAAAAAGATGCACAACTGAAAATTCAACAACATTCCTTTAAGACTGTTAGAGAAGAGCATTGTTCATTCTACAGAAGGCAGTATCCATGTCTCCACCAGGATATCATGTTTTAACCTGTTTAAACAAGGAAACTTGCTCTCCTGCTCATATGAGCCATATGTGCTGTGTTGGTGCATCTGTAATTCAATAGAAACCAGGAGTTTATTATTCATCCTGCTGTCATAAGCATGGTCTGGACTCTTTCATTTGTTATTCTGATGACTGTGTCACTGACAATATCATCAATAAACACTTATAATCTCACCAACAAAATTATTGCTCTAAGGGGAAAAATTGCATTGTTACACATGGATTCCTCAAATGAAATGTTTAAAATTGTTCATGTCTCATGAATGCTTCTAGAAACCTAGTAGAGATTACTGTTATCTTTTTACTAAAGGACCCATGACTATAACTGGTACCCAGATTGCTCTGAAAACAGTTCTCTTAGTAAAATGAAGGGTAGATAGAGTGCAATACAGTCTGAAGTGAAGCTCCAAGAAAGTATGTATGGGCTCAGACAGAGTCAAGCCTCTTGACTAACTATGACAAAATGCATGGTTCCCTAAATAATGTTTTCAGTTGAAAAAAAGAAAGAGAAAGGAAGGGAAAGAAGAAAAGAAAGAAAGAAAGAAAGAAAAGAAAGAAAGAAAAGAAAGAAAGAAAGAAAAGAAAGAAAGAAAAGAAAGAAAGAAAGAAAGAAAGAAAGAAAGAAAGAAAGAAAGAAAGAAAGAAAGAAAGAAAGAAAGAAAGAAAGAGAACTTTGGATGGAAACCACCAACAATGTGCTAGCAAGAACAATGGCGTGGATTTCTTAAGGACTCTAACTCTAAAGTATTACTAAAATTCATGTGGATGTTTTGGTTGTTGTTGTTTGACAAGTTTCCCACACAACAGACTATTCCACACAACACACATTCCAGTTCCTCCATAAACACTCTTTTGTCATAAACTCTTGCAATTTTTCAGAAATAAGAAAAGCATGAGTAATTTTAGTTATTGGGTGTATTTCTCTCACTTCATTATTTCAAAGAAAATTTCCTTAAAAAATATCCAATATATTGAAGTCATTAATAATGTCCAGGAGTGGATCTTTGAACACGGTAGATTAGTAATGGATATTTTCTGCATTCTTCTCCATCTTTAAATGAAAACTACCTTCTATGACAACAGCAGACTACATCTCTAGATCAACAAGTCTGGGCATTTTCCTTGAGGAGTAAGTATGAAGTGTGAACTTACCATAGTGAGAGAACAAGACTCTATCTAAAGTCTTTTATTTGTTCTCTCTATATAAACCTTCTTTCAAATCTCTGTCAAAGTGATTTGCTTCTAATCAGTGAAGAGAAATAAGAAGTATAAAAACCAGAACCATTTGGAGAAATCATTGAAATGGTGACATTTATAAGCCAAGAATTACCTAGGCAGTCAAAAATAGTTGAGAGAATGAACTGTACTTACAAATGATTGTTAAACTTAAAATGGAACAACAGATTCACCTTTTTAAAATGGATGTCTGTGATCAAAGAAAGAAATGGAAGCCAGTGTTTTGTCCCGTATCTTTCAGGATTAAAATTGCTAAGATAGGTTTCAGTCCTTCTCAGAGATGCCCTTCTTAAATACTAGGGGAAGAGATGCATGAAGAGAAGTGTATCTTTAGAAAATGTAAACATCAATTTTATAATAGTATCTTCATAAATAAATCAAGAGATGCTCTCAAGAGGCCATCCATTAAAAGTTTTCTGTTCATGGCTAGGGATTCCTTTAATCTCTGCACTAGGAAGACAGGTGGATCTATGAAAGTTTGTTGCCAGTATGATCTACAGTCATTTCGTGGCTAGCCTGGGTTACATGGTATGACCTGTCTTCAAAACCCCAAACATAAACGAACAAACCTTGCTATTAAGTGCATGCACCCAGCTTTACTCTGATCTGAGGAAGGGGGAATATTACTGGAGTCCTCAGGTTGCTGTCTAGGGTGAGGATAGTATCTAAGGATGCTTTTCAAGGTGTCATTACCAATGCCTTCAGGTTTCTCAAAAGAAATGTGTCATATGTTGCTAAAATTCACAAGACTCCACCTGTAATTCACAAGTTTTTAGGCACCAAGACCTGTCAACATCACTTCACCTGCACCAAGGACCAGTTTAGATTCTAGGACCTTCGTCAGACTTTTCTGGTTTACCTGCTCCATACCCCG
Source organism: Meriones unguiculatus (assembly GCF_030254825.1). NCBI lineage: Eukaryota > Metazoa > Chordata > Mammalia > Rodentia > Muridae > Meriones > Meriones unguiculatus. The sequence goes on along the minus strand of NC_083357.1, from coordinate 77,052,816 downwards.
ACTGCAACGGGCTGTATTATGTCAGGTTCCTTCTGTGTTGTTGTACCATACTCCTATTCACATGGTTCCCAACTGTTTTCCCCATTCACGTATCCCAGTTGTAAACTTGTTTTTCTATTATTTTCTAGACAATGCTGAACTGGCTTGAAATACTTTTTCCTGCTATATCTCACAGGAAGTCATTCAATACAAACGGTGACAAATCTCACACCAGGATTTCTGTTTACACTGCATTCTCTTTTTAAAAAAACTTATTGTTAATTACAGTTTATTCACTTTGTATCCCAGCTGTATCCCCTTCCTCATTCCCTCCCAATCCCATCCTCCTTCCCTTATCTCCTCCCATGCCCCTCTCCAAGTCCACTGGTACAAATCATAGTATCTAAAATCTTAGTTGCTAATAACCCTGTACTTTATTACTTAATTTAAAAGGACCTCATACGGGTTTTTTGTTGTTGTTGTTGTTGAAACATTTCCAGTTCTCTTACTAAGATATTAATGCCATCTAATGTAGCTAGGTGTTCTTGTGGGAATCCTAACAATAGGAGTGAGAGCTGTACCTCACTCTTTTGCCTACTTGTGGGAAACTCTTCCTCATACTGGGCTGCCTTGTCCAGCCTTGATTTGATATCTGGTCTTCCTGTAGCTTCTTATGCCATATTTGGTTGATGTCCCTGGGAAACTTGCTCTTTCATGAAGGGAGGCAAGGAAGTGCTTTGATCTGCAGGAGAGGGGAGGTGGGAGGGAGAAGCTAAGGGAAAGGGAAGGTGGGGAAATTGTGGTTAGAATGAGTGAGGAATATAAATAAAAAAGAGAAAAAGGTGAAAGGTGAAAACAATTAAGATGTATAATTTTTATAACCAAGCTTTTAACAATTTCTACTGTGAAACTCAGAAATTATTAATTATCTAAATTCTTTTTTATGAAATGGATATTATTCCTATAATTATATCATTTAAAGTAGAAAAAAACAGTATTTTAAATCAATGCACCTGAGCATGACCTATTTGGAGGGAGATTTAATTCACCAACAATGAAAAGATTTTAATATATGGATTTGGTAGCAAAAGCATAATTTGTCAGTATAGACCTTGACACAGGTCATTCCGTAAGTCTTTTTAGGTAATAAAGAACACCAGATATATTTCAATACTAACACTCCAGAGAAAAATGTTCAAAACCAACTTTCAAAACTACTATCTTCTCAAAGAGTTTGTGGTATTGATTAAAAGGCTGGAATTCTTTGTATTAATAAGGCTGCCAGTGGGTGGGCAAAACAAGAGGACACGAAATCACCATGAGGACTCTACAATTAACATATTTAGACTGTCGCATGGAAATGTCTCTGTGTGAAAATTCATACTGAAATTCCTATGATTTTCTGTTTAGTCGCTGAGACCTAATGGATAAAATATTCCTCAGCTTTCTCTCACCCCTTTATACAGGACCTCCGAGGTGAGCTTAGTGATGAGTCAGCTTCCTTTGTTCTCAAAACTATTCATAGAAGTTCCTCATGTTTTAATTATGTAATTAAATAGGAGATAAGATGATTAAACACCAGTGTAAAATAGAAAGTTCTTGCTTCATGAAAACTGCTATGAATGTTTAGGAAAATCACCAGACAGGTGTGCTGGAAAAAGAAAGACAAAGGGGAGGAAGAGAGATGTTGTTTAAATTCGTTGTGGGTGAACAATTGTAAGTTATTAAGGACGTTCCTTTGAGTGTCATCATCACAAGTTTCTCAAGTTCCCACATCTCCCTTGAGTGAAAAAAAATACTCTGAAAATATTACTGGCTGCTTGGCAAGCACTGCTGGGGCAGAAAGAATTAAAATCAAAAGAAGAGATTCTTTCTCTTTTCACACAAATGTGCACATATGTGACACACACCACATAATGCACACATGTACACCATATCCCACTCTCAGTATTATAAGACTGAGAAGATTGTATTTATGTATTAAAGTAAATATATTTGAGTATATGAGTGTGACTGTGTGTGTGTGCGCGCGCGAGCAGGCATGTGCATGTATGCACACATATGACAATTTAGAAAAAATTGAAAGAAAGCAAGGAGAGCTATATGGGATGATTTGAAGGTAGGGAAAAGGAGAGCACAATGGTATACTTACCTTAAAATCTCAAAAAAAGGAAATAATCATAACAGGGAAAAATGAGGAATTTCTGAAAAAGATTCCTGTTGCTAATAAGGCCAACTATTGACAAATGAGACCACATAAAATTTGAAGCTTCTATACAGCAAATCAAACTGTTAACATAGTACAGAGACAATCCAAAGAATAGAAGTAAATCTTTTCCAGACATATAGCAAACAGAGAAGCAGTCCAGAGAATACCAAGAATTCAAGAAAATAAACAATAAAAATTGTGGATGTGTTCATGTCAGGGCAGTCCCTGACCCCCTTACGAACCCATATAGGGACTGAGCAGTCTATGGTCTACATCTAAGCAAGGGGTGTAAGTCCCCTCATTGCATGGTCCTTGGTTGGTGCTTCGGTCTCTGCAGGCACCCCTGGGCCCAGATATGTTGGATCTGTTGTTCTCCTTGTGTCGTTCTTATCTCCTCCAAATCTTTCCATCTCCCCCTTCTCTTCTTCCATAGGATTCCCTGCACTCTGCCCAAAGTTTAGCTATGAGTCTCAGCATCTGCGATAATACCCTACTGGGGAGAGTCTTTCAGAGGTTCCTGTCCTGTTCCCTGTCTTCTCCCACTGCAGATGTCTATACTGTTTGCCCTTCTGAATGAGGAGTAAGCATCTTCTCACTGTTTAGCTTCTAGGACTATAGATTTTAGTGTGTTTATTCTATATTACATGACTATATACACTATAGACTATATGTTATATGTCTATATGAGTGAGTATATACCGTGTGTGTCTTTCTGCTTCTGGGACAGCTCACCCAGGATAATCCTTTCAAGTTCCCACCATTTACCTGCAAATTTCATGATTTCCTTGTTTTTCATTGCAGAGTAATACTCCATTGTGTAGATGTACCACAATTTCTGCATCCGTTCTTCAGTTGAGGGGCATCTGGGTTGTTTCCAGCTTCTGGCTATTACAAATAAAGCTGCTACAAACATGGTTGAACAAATGTCCTTATTGTGTACTTGAGCCTCTTTTGGATATATGCCTAGGAGGGGTATGGCTGGATCTTGAGGGAGCACTATTCCTAGTTGTCTGAGAAAGCACCAGATTGATTTCCAGAGTGGTTGTACAGGTTTACATTCCCACCAGCAGTGGAGGAGGTTCCCATTTCTACACAACCTCTCCAGCATGTGTTGTCCCTTGAGTTTTTGATCTTGGCCATTCTGATGGGTGTAAGGTGAAATCTCAGGGTCATTTTGATTTGCATTTCCCTAATGGCTAATGATGTTGACCACTTCTTTAAGTGTTTCTCTGCCATTTGATATTCTTCTAGAGAGAGTTCTCTGTTTAGCTCTGTTCCCCATTTTTTAAGTGGATTTCTTGGTTTGCTGCTTTTCAGCTTCTTCAGTTCTTTATATATACTGGATATTAGTCCTCTGTCAGATAAAGGGTTGGTGAAGATCCTTTCCCAATCTGTAGGCAGTCGTTTTGTTTCACTGTCAGTGTCCTTTGCTTTACAGAAGCTTTTCAGTTTCATGAGGTCCCGTTTATTGATTGTTGCTCTTAGAGCCTGTGCTGTTGGTGTTCTGTTCAGGAAGTTGTTGACTGTACCAATGAGTTCTAGGGTTTTCCCCATTTTTTCTTCTAACCAATTTAATGTGTGAGTTTTTATGTTGAGGTCTTTGATCCACTTGGACTTTAGTTTTCTGCAGGGTGATAAATATGGATCTATTTTCATTTCTCTACATGTAGACATCCAGTTAGAACAGCACTATTTGTTCAAGATGCTATCTTTTTTTTCATTGTATGGTTTTGGCATCTTTGAAATCTGTACATCTAAAAAAACTAAGCAAGAGAAAGGACCCTAACTAAAATGCTCAATCCCCATCACGAAAGGCAAAGAGGATGGACATCAGAAGAAGAAAACAGGAAACAACCTAGAAACCTGCCACAGAAAGCCTCTGAAAGGCTCTGCCCTTCAGACTATCAAAGCAGATGCTGAGACTTATGGCCAACTTTTGGGCAGAGTTCATGGCATCTTATGTAACAAGTGGGAAATAGTAAGATCTGGAGGGGACAGGGTCTCCACAAGGAGAACAACAGAACCAGAAAATTTGAACACAGGGGTCTTCCCAGAGACTCATACTCCAACCAAATACCAGGCATGGAGATAACCTAGAACCCCTGCACAGATGTAGCTCATGGCAGTTTAGTGTCCAAGTGGATTACATAGTAATGGGAAAAGGGACTGCCTCTGACATAATCTGATTGGCCTGCTCTTTGATCACCTCCCCCTGAGTGGGGAGCAGCCTTACCAGGCCACAGAAGATGACAATGCAGCCACTCCTGATGATATCTGATAGACTAAGATCAGAAGGAAGGAGAGAAGTCCCTTATCAGTGGCCTTGGGGAGGGGCATGTGTGAAGAAGGGGGAGGGAGGGTGGGATCGGGAGGGGAGGAGGAAGGGGCTTATGTGGGATACAAGGGGAATAAATTGTAATTAATAAAATAAAATTAAATAAAAAAAGAAAAATGGTGAAAACAGGGATCAACACAGGAGCCTACCACAGAGAGCCTCTGAGAGACTTTACCCAGCAGAATATTAAAGCATATGCTTACATTCATTGCCAAACTTTGGGCAGCATGCAGAGAAACTTATGAAAGAAGGGGGAGAGAGAAAGACATAGAGGGGATTAGAGTTCCACAAGAAGAGCAACAGAACCAAAAAATCTGGGCCTAGGGGTCTTTTCTGAGACTGATACTCCAACCAAGGACCATGCATGGAGATAACCTAAACGTCCTGCACAGATATAGCCTATGGCACCTCAGTGTCCAAGTGGGTTTCCTAGTAAGGGGAACAGAGGCTGTCTCTGACATGAACTCAGTGTCTGTCTCTTTGAGCACTACCTCCTGAACGTGGTGCAGCCTTACCAAGCCACAGAGGAAGGCAATGCAGCTAGTCTTGATGAGACTCTGATTGGTTAGGTTCAAATGGAAGGAGAGGAGGACCTCCCCTATCAGTGGACTGGGCGAGGGGCATGAAAGGAGAAGAGGAAAGGAGGGCAGGATTGGGAAAGAATTAGTCAGGGTGCCACAGCTGGGATACAAAGTGAATAAATTGTAATAAATAAATTTTTAAACCTTCGGGAGTGCAGGGAATCATATGAAAGAAGGGGCAGTTAATATGACCTGGAGAGGACAGGAGCTCCACAAGGATCAAATATATCAGGGCCCAAGGGTCTTCTATAAGATTGTTTCTCCAACCAAGGACCATGTATAGATATAACCTAGACCCTCTGCTTGGATGTAGCCCAAGGCAGCTCAGTATCCAAGGGGGTTTCCCTAGTAGGGGGAACAGGGACTGTCTCTGAGATGAGCTCAATGGCTGGCTCTTTGAACCTCCACCCCCAGGGAGGAGCAGCCTTGCTAGGCCACAGAGGAGGACATTGCAGCCGGTCCTGAAGATACCTGATAAGATGGAACGGGAGGAGGACCTCCCCTATCAGTGGATTTGGAAAGGTGCAGGGAAGAGATGATGGAGGGAGCATGGGATTGGGAGGAAATGAGGGAGGGGACTACAGCTGTGAGTATAATCTGTGATTAATATAAAAAATAAAAATTATGAAAAAATCTAAAGAAAATAAATATAAAAAAATACTAAAATATCCAGGTATACCACTTTGGACATATATCCCCACACACTAACTATATCCTACTACAGAGATACTTGCACATCAATGTTAATTGCTCTTTGATTTTACAATAACAAAGAATGAAATCAGCTAGACACCTCAGCAGATGACTAGAAAATGAAAGGATCAAATATTCATACAAAGAAAAATAAAAAAATGAAACTTTTAGTAAGATGTATAAATCTTGAAAATACATTAATTGCAAGGTAAGTAAGGCTCAAGGAGACAAACAATTCCCTGTCACATGCTATAATTTTTTTTATATGTTTCTGTGTTTGCTATTTGTGTGGAAGCTAGTGTGTGTAGATGCCAAGAAAAGTAGAAAAGAGCCTGTGAGGGGAGAGGAAAAAAAAAGGCTTTAAGGGAGACAGGATGGGGAAGGGTGATATACAAAACATGTGATATAAAAGCATTTTAATGCATCCTGGAAGTAGAAAGATCCAAGCAGAGATGACTGACATGGGAAATGGTTGGAAGAGATCAAGTGTAGGGTCAACCAAACTTAAGTATATATGATGACATAAATGTGTGTTTTAAAAAGAGAAAATCTGCATGTGTTTGAATATTATGTTCAGCAAGATCCATTGAAACATCCAGTGCTTTAAATATTATTGGAATTTTGAAATATTATTTTTTTTATTTTTGAGATTATATTATAGTTACATTATTTCTCACTTCCTTTTCCTCCCTCCAATTTCTCTTATTTATTCTTTGCCTAACTCAGAAAATCCTAAACATACAGTAATAAGAATGGATCCATAGTTCCCAACACCTCTCATCTGAAAGAGGAGGATGCCACTGCTATTCTACAGAAAGTCTTTCAGTATGTGATGTTTTCTATGGACCTGATTGTTCCACCCAAGAACCAGAAAATATCTAGAAATAATAAATTAATAATGGGGAGGGTGACATGCTAGCCTAGGTATTATTATCTGGAACAAATACTTTCTTCCTGCCATTAGATTGGGCTAACCTGAATCAAACATACTTTCAAGACACCAAGATTATTTATGAATCATGATGGATGACCTTTTATGTGTTTATATAGAAATTCATTTACATTTAAATTTGCAGCCACACACTTATCTGCGAGATCTTTATAATTTGTGTAGAAACATTTGAGTCAATCATCTATTTAATACCATGAATCTACATTATATTAAACCAAGCTCAAGCTTTGTGTCAGTTGACATAATTTTTCCAAGAGTGACTTGGAACAAGATAGCAGGAGCACAGTGGCTCTCAAATATTAACATGTATTAGAATCTCCTGGCTTCAGGGCAGGGAAGGTTGATACCATCATGACCCTTGGGTCTCCCTACTACAGCTGAGACTAGACACAAAATTGAAGGCTGTAAAATGTTTTCAGTGATGATGTTGGTGGTCTGTAAGCCACTAATCCAAAGAATGCATTAATGTTTTTTATCAGAATTTAATAAGGTACAGACTCTAATTTATAGCAATCGTCGAGGGGAATCTTTGGAAAAGCTATATTCTGATTCAACAGGTCTAGGGTGAGGCTTGCCACTCTGCAGTTATAAAAAGCTCTCAAATGACAGTGGAATAAAAATGTCCAGAGTGAATATCACCTGGGAGCAGCCAAATGTGCCACATTGCAACTCAAGTGTGCTAACTTGTTCATGCTGACTATAGTTGAAATTAGTATGCCAGATAGTCTTCTTCTCGAGCCCTCCCTTCCAAGAAAGTTAACTGTGAGAGGCTACGTTCTTAAACTGATTATGATGATTTGATAGTATACTATGTATTTTAGGCACATGCAATTTATCAATTATTCCTCAGTAAAGCTTTTTTTCAATGCCATGTTCCATTAATACACTGATTGTCTTCTGTATATCGCACATTATAAAAGGGGACTGTGTCACCAATAACTTAGGTATATAACGTAGACATCTATAAGCTTTATTACGTTTACAGAGAAAAAATATAAAATTAAAAGTGTGTGTGAAATGATGAAAGCACAACAAAGGATGCCATTTAAACACTAACAGTGAACCAGCTCCCTGAGAAGATGACTCTATGCAATATGGGACAGGTTTTTCCTTAAAGAAATGGAGATGTGATTTATTTTAAAGGCGTGGGCAAATTAAACCCAAAGTGCAGTCTGGGTACTGTGAACCTCCTTGAATAAACACAGAAGCTCCAAGTGACAAATAAATAAATGGGAGTTTTTAAACAAGCAACTGCTTTCATATTTAAAGGACGAGAATTCAGTTAACCAAACAAAAGACATGTATGACCCACTTGGAAAAGTTAGCCAACAAAATAGGTCCCTGAAGTGCAAGTAAGGTAAACAATGTCCTTGAAAATTATTTAAATCCCTAGAGACTGAACACAACCCCCACCCCTCAAACTAAAGCAATCAATGACTAAAGAAGATCTAAGCCTCTGGCTTCCAGAAGTGAAAGGCCAGCTGCACAAATGCTTACCAAGTGCCAATTGGCCTGCAGTTTTCTACCTTGCCTGATAAGAGAGCTGTATCAACGAAAATATGAATAAGATTTTTTTTTCTAAAGCAAAAGAAGTATAAATACCCTTTTCTTCCATCGTTTATCTTTATGGGTGTAAAATGATAACCATGCTTACTTTTAAAAACTATAAATTAAAGCATGAAATAGTCATGAAATAATTAGATAATTTTGCCTAATGTTTAAGAAATTAAAAATTTTGTCATTTGTATGATAGAAAACTGAAAAGAATATAGACAATGAGTGTACACAGGGGATTTTTAAAAACTGTTCCTGTTTGGATAGGAAATAACACTGCTGCTCTGTCTTCCCAGTGTCATCTGTTAAAGAAATGACCTTTAACTCCTGGCAGGTGAGGAATGGCTGGATCTCAACTAAAGTATGTCTTTGCATACAATCCTATCTTTTTCTCCCCTCCATTGCCTGGCCTTATGCTCAACCCCAGGTCTCCTTTTAGAGATCCGGGAGAGAACAACCAGAAACAAATTGAGGGAATAGAGCAAACAAGAAAATAAGTGGAGAACTCAAGGTCAAGGGTCTTTTGTACCTTCAGCTGGAGAGTTTTCTGTGATGGGGACACAGGCTCACTATCTGACAAAAGCAGGGCATGTGGCTCCCGTGACTTAGAATTGCCTTCATTTGAATTCAGCATTGTCAACTGATTCCACTTAGTGACAAGTATCAAATTCAATGTCAATAAGCTTTCTTCCTTTCAAATTCTATGTTCCTTATTTCCAAATATATACTCTATACACAAGATACCAGTTCAATAGTGATTCTGACCAGCTTGCACTCTCATGGATATCACGTCTATTAGAATATCATCAAATTCATAAAGCAATTGACAGAATATAGTGAATGGTATCATTGAAGCCCATGACCTCCTGTCCTTGCATTTTATAGCACCTATAATGCCTTGGCTCACAGCTACAACCTTGGGGCCATCAGTCACTCTTTGTTTATTTACTTCATTTTAATGAATGCCAGAGCTGCTGGGTTTTATATGCCTAGGACTGAACATACTGTGCCTGCTTAATGGAATAATACAAAGTCTGGAGAATTCATGGCCTTGACTTAAAGATGAGTGAAACACAGAGGGCAGGATGAATAGAAACAAGTTTCTGTGTGTGTGTTTATGCTCATGTTATTTGGAAATAAGCAAAATAAAACAAAAAAGACATTAGCTTTTGGTTCTTGGTGTTGCTTTGTATTTTATTTTATTTATTTTTTTTATTTTTTTTTCAATGAAGTTTATTCAGGAACCTTGAACAATCATCTGACCCTGGGGAAAGCCAGCCCACAGTTTAAATAGCCTCTGGGTAGCCAACTCCAGCGTGCCACGTGGGCAATGCAGATAGGTCCACATACATGGAAGCAAGCCATATCCTCAACCTTAGCCAAATGTGGAGTTGTTTGTGACAGAGAGCACTCACCATCGGGAAGGTGGAAGGCGGAAACCAGCTCCATCTTTAAGGCGTAGCATTCCGCAGCTCTCTACATTTCCCCCTTTTTGTTTTAGACGCATCAGGCAAGAGTAGAGGTCTGATCTCTGATATTAGAAATAAATTGGGACTTTGTACCGATGTTCATTTAGGTGTCATCCACCCAAAGAGCATCAGACCCATGTGATACCTTTTTCTCAGAGGCGGGACCTGGGGCATCAACCCGCATGCAATCAGACTTGCTCTTCTCTGGGTTGAAAGTGGCTGACCCTGAGTGCAGTGCTTAGCCTTGCATCCTGAGCATAACATTTTAGCTCCCATGCTTGGGGAGACTGTCCTGCTTCAATGGCTGTAAAGGCCTGAATGGTCATGGCTGCATTACGCTGTTGTGACTCTAATCTTGCATATATACCACAGGCAAACCAAGGAGACCAACACCAGAAGGCCTGCTCCCATGCCCACCCATTCCTTCAGATGATTCATGGCTGCAACAATCCATGATGATAATCCTGTGGCTAGTCCTGTGTCCACTCTGGTAGAATTTACCGTGACAATGGCCACTCACAGCTGCTCCATCGTAGTATTGAATTCTCCAGTCCAATTACCTAAAATATAGCTAGACAATTGTTTAGACAGATTTACAGCACAGGAAACATTCTTATGTTGTATGCTAGTGACACAAAGACCAGCATACTTTCATTGACAACCAAGTTGAGCGATTTGCCATAGGGTATCAATTTGCTCCTGCACGAGGTCAATCCTCTGATTGAACACCATCAAGCCTCCTTTTAGTTGAGCATTAATTTTTTTTTTTTTTGTACATCTAAGGCATGAGCTACATTGGCTAAAAGATTATTCAGGGTCTGAGCAGTCTGCACAGTATGACTCATGGCTAATGCCGCAGTGGTAGCTCCAACACCCGCCAATGAGATGGCAGTAACAATGGTGGCTGTAGTTCCAAGATCCCTTTTCTGTCTGAAGAGAGTCATAGGAGAGCAACAGAACAAGAAAATTTGAAAACAGGGAACTTCCCAGAGACTCATACTCCAACCAAGGACTATTCATGGAGATAACCCAGAACCCCTGCACAGATGTAGCCCAGGGCAGTTCAGAGTCCAATTGGGTTACATAGTAATGTGAAGAGGGACTGCCTCTGACATAATCTGATTGGCCTGCTCTTTGATCACCTCCCCCTGGGGGGGAGCAGCCTTACCAGGCCATAGTAGAGGACAATGCAGCCACATTTGATGTGAACTGATGGACTAAGATCAGAAAGGAGAGGAGAACCTCCCCTATCAGTGGACTTGGGGAATGGCATGCATGCAGAGGGAGGAGGGAGGGTGAGATTGGGAGGGGAGGAGGGAGGGGCTTATGGGGGGATGCAGAATGAATAAAGTGTAATTGATGAAAAATTTAAAAAAAAGGGAAAAAATAATTTAAGAACCTTAAATGACTTTCAAAAGTGGAGGAAAACATGGAGTTAGTCAATTTACATGGAGCATGTCTCGCCCCTGGGGGCAATGGTCTCCTGAACCTACTGAGACCTCGGATACCACCACTGCTAGTTCTAGAACTGATGCAGGATGTTCCAACAAGGGGGTTAAGGCTTCTCATAACATTTCCTATAAGCCCACACCTGTTTGTTTATATCCCCATTTTTATTCATTATTAGCCAAATAGAGCCATGTAATTGTGGTAATGATACTTGCTTTTTTGCCCAATGCTGGAATGCTAGTGAATTTAGGTATGCCCTGGTTACTCATGCGTGCCTGTGCCCGTTGATGCCCCTCACGTTGCTTTGTATTTTAAATACCTGTTTTTGAAGCTTGCACACAGCATCTAAAGAACATGCAATAACATACAGAAAAGAAAATGAGTGTGAAGCATTTCTGAGTACTGATCTTCCTAAGTTTTAGTGTGATGTTGCTCTCTGTTTACACACATGGGTATGAATGCACTGGCTCATAGTGCTCTGGATGTGTCAGAATGCAGAGTTTTAATAAGTCGAAAAAAATTCAACTAAACCTGATGCTTAGGCATGAACGAAAAATGTCATTCTCTTTGCAGCTAGATTTTAATTCATCCTTTAAGGTCTACACAGAGCTGGAAATCAATATCAAATCCCAGGGCCTTTATGCTCAGATATTCAAAATGTTAATTCTAATGGGAATCATATCAGAAAAAAAAAAGACAGCTATAACCAAAAGCTGAACAGTTCTTACAAGACCTAGAAGAGTCATGGCTTGTAAGCTAAAGACATTCTTGTGTCTTTAACAAAACAAAACCTTTCCTTATCATCATAATTTTAATAAATAATGTAACTACTTTTCAGAACTGAAAGCCTGAGATGAGGAGAAATAATTTTGGAAAATTATTTTCTGTTGTTTATTAATTATCACTAATGACAGGAAGATTTTTCAAATCCTAATAAATCAAGGCTGAACAGACTGACCATGCATCTGAATTGCTGTATTATTCACACTGGAATTACTCCAAAGATTAGCTGCAAATTGCCCTCTAAATTAAATTTATAGTTTCATTTTTCATAACTACTGTGTTGTGACAGATGAGAGGAATCTCAGAAGAAGACGATACTGTAAACCAAATTTCTTGGTGTCCCATCTTTTAAGAAAAAACTGAACTACCCCTCTAATTTATTTTGGCAAACATCAAAAAATGGTATATAGAAATGCTTGTTAATCTACTTGTCAACCCCCTCCCCGAGGAGAGAAAGCCTATGCTGATTTTTTGGCTAAGAGAAGCTTATCAAATCATTATCTAAGGATGAAGGAAGTTTGCATATATGATATAAATTTTCAAAGCATTTATTTCTTGTTTTTATCCCTATTTAAAAAAAAAAAAACACCTTTGAAGAGTTCTTTATATTCTCATTTTAGAGAAAAGGGAAAGCGAGTCTGTTTCCCGCAAAGGGCTCCTGCTTCAGCCCCTGCGCGAGGTCATACCTGTGGACTGACCCCGTGTTAAGCAGACAACTTGTCATTTCTTTTGCATCAGAGAACATACAATTGAGTACAGTGTAATACCAGGGGAAGCACAGACCAATTCGACTAATCAGGCATCACAAACACATCTGAGTCTTTGCCAGCACTGATTTTAGGCTTGTATTGAAAAGGTGATACAAAGTGAGTGTTTCAGCTCAGATAGACAGCAAAGGACTTTATATGAGATGGATCGTGTGCTGCAATACAGAGAGGAGAAGACAATTTTGTTAGCCTTTAAATTGGGTTTGTACCATCCAGGCCTTTCGGGTTAGAAATGATTGAAAACAAATATTGGGTTGGAGTTAGTGACAATTGCAGTTGATGCCTTCAGGTTTATAAGACACCAGTGTGTGAACATATGCTCCGTTTGTGAGACAAATGAATTGGCAGCCACCTACAGCTCTCTGATTCTAAAAGCTTAGAAAGTGTCAACACAATCCTCCTACGGTGGCCTCAGGTGTCCCTTCTCCCATCACACTAGCTTTAAGATTAGACCTCAGTACTGATAGCATTTCTATAGTCTGAAAGAAAGTTTAACTTATTTTAAATTTACAAATACAATTTTATATATATATATTTTATAACAAAGAATTCAAATGGTCTTTTGAGATGAGTGAAATAAATTTTTTACCTATTGGGGTCAAATTGAAAAGCTCTGGATCTTTAGATAATTCTTTAACCTTTCGCCTCTCAGTGAATCATTTCATTAAGTGATTTTTATAAGACATGCATTCTCAGTACATTAGACTTAATTCCATTTTTTTCTCTGAAAACTATTTTAATATTTTCAATGACATTAATGTGCTGCTTTTAAGACACTTATGATCTGTGGATTACTGCCTTTATCTTACCAGGTACCCATTTGTATTTTTCCACTGTTTAATGATTTCATGTGAAACAGTGTTTACATTTAAGACATGGAGGGGACAGGACTGCCACAAGTTGAACAACACAGCTAAAAAAGCTAAGCCCAGGGGAATCTCAGGGACTGCTGCACCAAGGACCTTGCTTGGAGAGGACCTAGACCCCCCGCTCAGCTATAGACAATTGGCAGCTCAGTCTCCCTGTGGGTGCTCAAGTAAAGGGAAAAGGGCCTGTCTCTCTCCCGAACTCAGCTGCCTGCTCTTTGATCACTTGCCAGGCCACGGAGGAAGAGGATCCAGGCAGTCCTGATGAGAATTGATAAGATATGGGCAGATGGCAAAGGAGGAGAACTCTCCCTTTCAATGGACTAGGGGAAGAGGATAGGGGAAAGAGTGAGGGAAGGTGGGACTGAAAGGAGTTAAGGGAGGAGGCTTCAATCAGGATATACAATGAATAAATTGTGAAAAAAAATCAAAATAAAAAATTTTAATTTTATACTACTCTTCTTTGAAAAATGTAAAACTGGAGACACTATTCAATCATTCCACATAAATAGTCCAATATTAACTCTGCATGCTTAGAATAAGCAAAGACTTCATAGTTTCTGTTTACCTCTAATGTAGGAAGGCCCTGCCCATTGTACACAGTATTATAATAGAGGAAGCTCACATGCTCAACTAGCTGTATGACTGCTCCTGAGTTCAAAACATCCGTGAGGCCTGCTACTCTTCAGAGTGGATGGTGTTAGTGATGCTTACTCACAGAAATTTTGTGGGGATAAAAGGGGGAAATTTTTGCTGGGGAGATGAGTTACTTAATAGGCACTGGCTGTGAAAGTTTGAGGATATGAGTGCAAATCACCAACCTGCACAGAAAAGTATGAGACACAGCTCTGTTCTTTAACCGAAGCACAGCAGCCCATGCAGTCAGGGTCTATGGTTCTTATTGGCCACCATCCTAACACTAGGTTTAGTGAGACATACTTTCTAAAGTTAATAAAGGAGAGAGTGTGAGAACAGGACACCTAAAGCTCTTAGGTGGTCTCAGTGCACACCTCCATTCATGAATACACACACACACACACACACACACACACAGGAGTAAACTAGGTCTCTGTGTCTTCACAGAGAATGATTCTGAGAATAGGGACTGACTCTCACTACTGAACAAAGAAAAAAAAATTCCAATAATAAAAAAACAACTTTGTCTCATCTCTTAGATTTATGACTTGAATTTTGGTTTTAACAAAGATCTTCCATATAGAATATAAAAGTATACTCAAAGAAATATCTGCAGCATATGAATATGCTTAGGATTTAGGTTATGTAGACACTGTTAATATTTCTGGACTACTAGAAGGTGCTTAAAAAGCCTATGATCAATATCACAATAAATATTTTAAAATCAAAAGATTCTGAGGACAATTAGTGTACTCAGTTGTTAAGTTTATTGTCAACTTGACACATGTGAGAGTCACCTGGAGAAAGGGAACCTTGGTTAAAGAAATGCCTCAATCAGATTGGCTTGCGGGCATGTTGGTGAGAGACTGTCTTGATTGATGCAGAAGATGAAGCCAGCCCATTGTGGTTGGCACTATCCTTAGGCAGGTGGGCATGAGTTGAATAAGAAAGCTGGCTGAGTTGTTCAGATACTCTGTGTGGTCGGCGCAGCTATCTTGGATCTCCAATGACAAGGAGGACCTTAGGGAAGATGCTTAATTCTCATTCAGAAGGGAAAACAGGATAGACACTGGAAGAGGTAGAAGAGAGGAAGAGAGGAAACAGGACTGGAGCCTAGCACAGATGTCCTCTAAAAGACTCCAACCATGAGGAGACCAAACCAGATGCACAGACTTACAGACAAAATTAGACAGAGTCGACAGAGTCTTATGGAAGAAGGGGGGATATAAAAGGGCCCGGAGGGGACAGGAGTCATGCAAGGAGACCAACAAAGCCAAAAAATAAAGCAGAGCCCAGGGGGACTGCAAACTTATACATCAACCAAAGACTATAACATAGAGTGGAAGAGAGGACCCGCTGCTCAGATGTAGACCATAGATAACTCAGTCTCCCTGTGAGTTCCCTAGTAAGAATTGAAGAAAATTTCTGACATGAACTTGGTTGCCTGCTCCTTGATCACTTCTTCCTGGTAGGGAGATCTAGCCAGTCTACAGAGGAAGAAGGCCCAGGCAGTCCTAATAGGACCTAATAGGCTTGGGTCAGACAGTAGTGGAGGAGGACTTTCCTTATCAGTGGAGTAGAAGAGGGATAGAGGGGAGAAAGAGGGAGAGGGATGGGACTGGGAGGAGATGAGGAAGGGGCTTACACGTGGGATCAAAGTGAATAAATTGTAAATAATAATGATGACGATAAATAACAATGAAAAAGAAAGCAAGCTAGGTGAGCACGCCAGTAAGAAGTGCTACCCTACCACTCTTTCTATTGCAGTTCCTGCCCGCGTTTCCGCTCTGACTGCCCTCCAAAATGGATTGTGAGTTAAAAGTAAAAGCCAAATGAACTTTCTCCCCATTTCACTTTTGATCATAGTGATTTATCACAGCAACGGAGAGTAAACTAGGACAATAAACATTTCTGTTTTCACCTTCTCTGTTCACTGGCTACAGAAAAAAAAATGCATTTGTTTGTGCGTCCACACTGATACTGACTTCTCTGGACTTTGGCTTCAAACTAGAAGAAAATGCTCCGTGTTTTCTGGATCTATCACTGCACAGCCACACTTTGAGGAGCGTTTACAATTTTCGTTTCCAGTTGAGTTCTCCCTCAGTTTTACTCAGACCATAAAGATTAGAGATTTTTCTCGACAGAAAATTGTCCACTGACTTCCCAGTTGTTTGAAAAACTGTTATGACATATGTAAATAAAGTATGACTATTCATGACAGTGTATTCGTGTGAGTTTGTTGTTAGAGGGTGAAATCCATCGATCAACCTAAGAACACTTTTAATTTTCACCACTTTCAAGTCTATATGATCTCACTCCTCTGTGCATTATTTTTATACAGTCTATAGTTCAAACACAGTGGCTGAATATTTGTAGTAATTTATCCCACATGTTAGAATTTGCTCACTATTTTTCTTCCATGTTATTCATTTTAGGTTCAGTTTTGTTCTGGTCTGAGAAACGTATTTGTATGTTTTTAAGCTAGTCTATGTGTTAAACATTCTGCTTTTCTGAAATAGTTTTATTTTTTCAAAGCTGATATGTTTATTATTACACACATGCATTCAGTATTTTTCTACGTAAGAAATTCAATAAAAATGTATACATATAAATCCTAATAGACACTCCATAAAAAATTACATATAACCCAAAGGAGAGAAGAGAATATGGACGGAACCTATATTCCCTTGGATTCTTTTCCTGATATTAGCATTTGCCAAATTTAAGAATAGTACTCTTCAGTAGCTCCATATCTCTAACACTATAGATCAGTCCTGCCATTGCTTTAGAAGATTAGAATCAAAATATGTGTGTAATCGTTGATTGGGGGTTCATTTAGTCAATGCTCTGATTGCAGTGTCCTTTCAATGTCAATAAAAAGGTTTATATATTTTATGTGTTGTTAGATTTCTAAGTAATATATATTTTCTTTTTTTTTTTTTTTCAAAGCAGTTTATTCAAGAACCTTGAACAATCATCTGACCCTGGGGAAAGCCAGCCCACAGCTTAAATAGCCTCTGGGTAGCCAACCCCAGCGTGCCACGTGGGCAATGCAGATAGGTCCACATACATGGAAGCAAGCCAGATCCTCAGCCTTAGCCAAATGTGGAATTATTTGTGACAGAGAGCACTCACCATCGGGAAGGTGGAAGGCGGAAACCAGCTCCATCTTTAAGGCACAGCATTCCGCAGCTCTCTACAGTTCCCCCTTTTTGTTTTAGACGCATCAGGCAAGAGTAGAGGTCAGATCTCTGATATTAGAAATAAATTGGGACTTTGTACTGATGTTCATTTAGGTGTCATCCACCCAAAGAGCATCAGACCCATCTGATACCTTCTTCTCAGAGGCGGGACCTGGGGCATCAACCCGCATGCAATCAGACATGCTCTTCTCTGGGACGAAAGCAGCTGACCCTGAGTGCAGTGCTTAGCCTCGCATCCTGGGCGTAACATTTCAGCTATTTATGGTAACCAACCATGCTTGGGGAGACTGTCCTGCTTCAATGGCTTTACAGGCCTGAATGATCATGGCAGCATTACGCTGTTATGAGACTCTAATCTTGCATATACACCACAGGCAAACCAAGGAGACCAACACCAGAAGGCCTGCTAACGCTCCCATGCCTGCCCATTCCTTCAGATGATTCATGGCTGCAGCAATCCATGATGATAATCCTGTGGCTAGTCCTGCATCCACTCTGGTAGAATTTGCTGTAACAATAGCCACTCTCAGCTGCTCCATCATAGTATTGAATTCTTCAGTCCAATTACCTAAAATATAGCTAGACAATTGTTTAGATAGATTTGCAGCACAGGAAAAATTCTCATGTTGTATGCTAATGAAACGAAGTCCAGCATACTTCCATTGACAGCCAAGTTGAGCGATTTGCCATAGGGTATCAATTTGCTCCTGCACGAGGTCAATCCTCTGATTGAACACCATCAAGCTTCCTTTTACTTGAGCATTAATTCCTTTTTGTACAACTAAGGCATGAGCTACATTGGCTAAATGATTATTCAGGGTCTGAGCAGTCTGCCCAGGATGACTCATGGCTAATGTCCCGGTGGTAGCTCCAACAGCCGCCAATGAGATGGCAGTAACAATGGTGGCTGTAGTTCCAAGATCCCTTTTCTGTCTGAAGAGAGTCATAGCGTGAGGGGTATCAACGGGCACAGGCACCCAGCGAGGCATGCGAGTAACCAGGGCATACCTAAATTCACTAGCATTCCAGCATTGGGCAAAAAAGCAAGTATCATTACCACAATTACTTGGTTCTATCTGGCTAATAATGAATAAAAATGGGGGATATAAACAAACAGGTGTGGGCTTATAGGAAATATTATGAGAAGCCTTAATCCCCTCGTTGGAACATCCTGCATCAGTTCTAGAACTAGCAGTGGTGGTATCCGAGGTCTCAGTAGGTTCAGGAGACCATTGCCCCCAGGGGCGAGACGTGCTCCATGCCAATTGACTAACTCCATGTTTTCCTCCACTTTTGAAAGTCATTTAAGGTTCTTAAATTATTTTTTTCCCTTTTTTTAAAAAATTTTTCATCAATTACACTTTATTCATTCTGCATCCCCCCATAAGCCCCTCCCTCTTCCCCTCCCAATCCCACCCTCCCTCCTCCCTCTGCTTGCATGCCACTCCCCAAGTCCACTGATAGGGGAGGTTCTCCTCTCCTTTCTGATCTTAGTCCATCAGTTCACATCAAAAGTGGCTGCATTGTCCTCTACTATGGCCTGGTAAGGCTGCTCCCCCCCAGGGGGAGGTGATCAAAGAGCAGGCCAATCAGATTATGTCAGAGTCAGTCCCTCCTCCCATTACTATGTAACCCAATTGGACTCTGAACTGCCCTGGGCTACATCTGTGCAGGGGTTCTGGGTTATCTCCATGAATAGTCCTTGGTTGGAGTATGAGTCTCTGGGAAGTTCCCTGTGTTCAAATTTTCTTGTTCTGTTGCTCTCCTTGTGGAGACCGTGTCCTCTCCAGCTCTTACTATTTCCCAGCTCTTACTATTTCTAAATGAAATGGACAATTTTCTTGATCGATTTGACTTACCAAAGCTGAATCAGGACTAGGTAAATCAACTAAATAGTCCTATATCCCCCAAAGAAATAGAAGCGGTCATCAAAAGTCTCCCATCCAAAAAAAGCCCAGGACCAGATGGCTTCAGCGCAGAATTCTACCAGACCTTCAAAGAAGAGCTAACACCAATTCTCTTCAAACTATTCCACAAAATAGAAACAGAAGGAATATTACCAAATTCATTCTATGAAGCCACAGTCACCTTGGTACCTAAACCTCACAAAGACTCAACAAAGAAAAAGAATTTTCGGCCAATCTCCCTTATGAACATTGATGCAAAAATACTTAATAAAATACTTGCAAATCGAATCCAAGAACACATCAAAGATATTATCCACTATGACCAAGTAGGCTTCATCCCAGGTATGCAGGGGTGGTTCAATATACGGAAATCCATCAAAGTGATCCACCATATTAACAAACTGAAAGAAAAACAACCACATGATAATCTCCCTAGATGCTGAAAAAGCATTTGACAAAATCCAACATCCATTCATGTTCAAAGTATTGGAGAGATCAGGGATACAAGGCATATATCTAAACATAGTAAAGGCGATATACAGCAAGGCTATAGCCAACATCAAACTGAATGGAGAGAAACTTAAAGCAATCCCACTGAAATCAGAGACAAGACAAGGCTGCCCACTCTCTCCATATCTCTTCAACATAGTGCTGGAAGTCCTTGCTAGAGCAATAAAACAGTTGAAGGAGATCAAAGGGGATACAAATTGGAAAGGAATAAGTCAAATTATATATTTTCTTATAACAAAATTTATGCTGTTAAGATTTGGGTTCTGTCTGGCCATAGGTGACTAAAGCAATCTTTTTTTTTTTTTTTGACTAAAGCAATCTTATTGTGAACATTTTCTCAAATGTTTAATGAGTATGTTTACATATTGTGTAAAAAATATACACAAGATATTATTATAGTAGCTTAAGTAGAAACTCCCAAATAATTTTCTTAAATAACAGTTATAAGATGGACTCTCAGAGTTGCTTTGATTTGCATTTCCCTGATGACTAAGGACATTGAGCATTTCTTTTAAGCATTTCTCTGCTATTCGATTTTCTTCAGTTGAGAATTCTCTGTTTAGCTCTGTACCCCAATTTTTAATTGGATTATTAGATTTGTTGGTGTCTAATTTCTTGAGTCCTTTATATATTCTGGATATTAGCCCTCTTTCTGCTGTAGGGTGGGTGAAGATCTTTTCCCATTCTGCAGGCTGTCGTTTTGTTTTGTAGACAGTGTCCTTTGCTTTACAGAAGCTTTTTAGTTTCACAAGATCCAATTTATTAACTGTAGATCTTAAAGCCTGAGCTGTTGGTGATTTTGTTCAAAAAATTGTCTCCTGTGCCAATGAGTTTGAAGCTCTTCCCCACTTTTTCCTCCAACAGATTAAGTGTCTCTTGTTTTATGTTGAGATCTTTGATCCCATGCTCATGTATTGGTAGAATTAGCATAGTAAAAATGGTCATCTTACCAAAAACAATTTACAGATTTAGTGCAATTCCCATCAAATTACCTCCACAGCTCTTTACAGACCTTGAAAAAAATTTTCAACTTCATACAAGAAACGCAGAATAGCTAAAACAATCCTGTACAATAAAAGATCCTCTGGAGGTATCTCCATCCCTGATCTCAAGCTGTACTATAGAGCAACAATAATAAAAACTGCATGGTACTGGCATAGAAACAGAATGGTGGATCAATGGAATCATTTAGAAGACCCAGAAATAATCCCACACACTTATGTACACCTGATTTTTGACAAAGATGCCAAAACCATACAATGGAAAAAAGACAGCATCTTCAACAAATGGTGCTCGTCTAAGTGGATGTCTACATGTAGAAAAAGTCAAATAGATCCATACTTAACACTGTACAAAATTAAAGTCCAAATGGGTCAATAGAAATAGGGGTGCCTCTTAATCTTTTGCCTGCTCTTGAGAGTCCTTTTCTCCTAATGTGTTTCCTCATCTAGCCTTAATATGAGGGGATATATCTGGTCTTATTGTAACTTGATATGCCACGTTTGATTGATATCCATTGAAGGCCTGACTTTTTGTTTTTGAAGAAAAATGGAGGAGGAGTAGATCAGAGGAGAGAGGCAGTGTGGAGAGGGACTGGGAAGAGAGAAAAGAAGAAACTGCAATCAGATGTAATATATGAGAGAAGACTGTAAAACAATCCATCTTGTCTAACTTCAGGTTAATAGTTCATAAAGACAACACATGAGTCTTCTGAAGATATTATTCCATTTATAGGGCTTTTAATTTCATTTTTAGGATACTATCTATAACTGTATGTTATTTCTTAGCAGGTTTTTGTTTACTTTAAGATCTATTTTTTTCTTTGCTTGGAAGACTTATTTGGCTCTAGGGTTCTAGCACTTTAATAATTAATAACAGTCTTAATTTGCTTGTATATAATCTTGTGATTCTTTGTATGTCCTGAATCTGAATAATAATACATTCTCCCAGTAATTCTCTTCAAATTTCTTTACAAGCCTCACATCTCTCTTTTTGCCTGTTGCTCCCCAAATAACCCCAGTTAGGTTTTGGTTAGATATTCTACTCTTTCCTGCATAATCTGGGCTTTTCATAAGTTAATCCCAATATGTCATTCAGCTGTTTTCTTAGTGATGTCTACAGTCTGTTTTGCAGTTCACTAATTCACTGTCCGGCTCCCACAATATTCTTTCCAATTAATCCATCTTCTAATTTAAATTTCAGTGCCGACTGTCTTGAGTCTTCAATATAATTCTTTCGATTATCATTTTAGGTCCTAGTTATTTTGTTTTTTATCCCTTCAATTAAAATTTTGATTATTTATTTATTGGAGCTCCACCTTCCCAACCATTTTCAGAGTATAGTACAATAGTTCTGAGCATTAAGACATTACTGTTAAAGATATCACCAGAAATTTCTGCTCTTAACAAACTACAACTCAATATGCAGAGAGATGCTCCCTCTCTGTGCTTATCTTAGCTTCCAGCAACCAGGCACTACTTTCAGTATTTAAGAGTTTGACTACATTAGAGACCACACGTAAGTGAAATTATATAATATTTTTCTTTTTTGGTGACTGCTTATTTCCACTTTACTCCCTATAAGATTCATCCTATGGCTTAGCATTTGACAGGTTTTCTTTTTTATGACTTAATAATACACCACTGTATGTGCATAAAATGTTTTCTTTATCCATTTAGCTGCCAATAGACATTCAGGAACGTTTTTGCCTCTTGACTGTTGTGGAAAATATTATAATGATCATAGATGTAAAGGGATCACTTTGAGCTGCTATTTTGTAACTATACACAAAGATAAGATTACTAGCTTAGATGCAGATTTTAGGTTTTTATATTTCTCTGCTTTTAGAGTTATTCATATACTTCTCAGAAGAGCTACAACATTTTATAAATATCAGCTGATGACCAGCAATGTATCTGAGCTGTAATTTCTCAACATCCTTACTAACTCTTGAAATTTTTTTATACTATCTATTTAAATAATGAAATTCAACCTTAAATACTAGCAGATATACAATGGTATGCAGTTGTAATTTTTATTTCTATTTTTTTGTGTTAATTATTGGGGGCTTTGAATATCATTCCTTAGGCTCACTGGATAGTAATGTATTTTCTAAGGAAAAACAGCCATGTTTCCATTTGCCTGTTTTTAATTAAATTATATTGGCAGTTGTGACGGTAGTAATAGAGATGATAGAAATAAAGATACCAACATAGTCAGAGTGTCAACTCCTTATCACACAGCAGATTTTCACATATCCTTGCCATTTTATAAGTAATGTTTTTGTTTGTTCGTTTGTCTTTTACTGTCTAATTTCCTCTGTCAGACAAGATTTTGAGTACACTAAAGTCTTGCCTATTTTGGCTTTATCTGGGTTTTTAGTATTAAATCCTATATAATGAAACATCTATTTTCTCCTAGTTTTAGAGTTTGGTGTCTTTTCAGGATTTTACTGTGAATTGATTTTTCCTTATAACATAAACAATTTCATCTTCTGCCATTTGCATGCGAATACGTAGGTTCCAAATGATGGTTCAGGTTTTTAAAGTTACTTTGTGTGTGTGTGCGTGTGTGTGCAAATGCACATGTGTTCTGCAATAATAAATGGATATCAGAGAATAACATGTGAGAGTTGGCGCTTTCCTTCTATTTAGCGGTTGCTTATCATTCAGTTCTTTGGCAAGAGCCTTTATCTGCTGAGTCATCTTATTGGCCTCACAACTATTTTTGAAAGAATATTTCATTTCTACACCGCACAGTCGTTACTCCCGGATGAAGACCACTTAGTCACATACGTGATGTTGTTATTGTAACGTCTGTTCTGTGCCATTAGTCCATCCTATTTTAGGGCCAGGCTTTTTGAATTACTGTGGCAATTGAATATACTCTGAAGCCAGGATACAATGAAGTACAAGGGTTTTTCTTCTTTTGTTTAGGTTGATTTGGTTATTTAAAATTCTGTGAAGTGCCACATGAGTTTTCAGATAGTTCTCCTCATTTTTGCAAACCAAGCTATTGGAATTATACTGACGATTGTGCTGGCCTGTAGACCACTTTGGGTGAGGTTATGATTTTTAAAAGAATTGACTGTATATTTCAAGGATCTCTGTTCTGAATAAAAGCTTGGTCCCTGATGCTATAGTATGGGGAGTAGTTAAATCTTTAAGAGCCAGTGTAGTAGAATATAATTTGGTCACTAAGCCATGGAGGTACCACCCTTAAAAGTACTAATGCTGGTCTACTGGCACAGGTTCCCATGACAGTTGTTACAAAGAGATAACTGGACTCTCCCTGCCTTCTGCCCTCATCTGATCCCTTCCTCTCCTATCCTTCCATGCCATGGTGCCATCTGCCATATTGTGGTATTCATCTCTGTGTAACCAGAGTTCAGCACAAACAAGGGACATGCTCTTTAAACTCAAGAGTAGGGATAAATAATTCTCATTACTCTTACCCATTCCTGAGTATTTTCTTATAGGTAAACACACACACACACAAAAAAAAAGAAAAGAAAAAATAATCAAATTTTATATAAATAATGACTGAATATGACCATTGAACCAATGTTAAATCTTTAAAGAAGTATTAAGTGTTTTTCATTTTTTGTGTGTGTTTTATTTTATTTTAGGCATTCTTTTGAAGCTTTCATCAAGCAAGTCTTAATTAAGAGCCTTCTTTCAATCTACTCCTTTTTTTGTTATTGCAAAGTAAACTACTTTATCACTGATCTTTTCAGATTGTCCACTTGTAGGATGGAGAAATAAAACTGATGGTTAATATTTTATGTACTACATTTTTGTGTTATGACTTGACTTGACATATGATTTCCAGTAATATGTTGATGTCATCTGCATGTATGACTTTAATTGTAGGAAGTTTCTAATTTAGTTTTGATGTTTCTCTGTCCAGTGTAAAGGTATGTTTCCATGTTTCTTTGTATAGCTTATTTTTCATTATTTCTCTATTCTTTAAAGATAATATTTTTTTCTAATCTTCTTGTGATAATTCCTCTGGAGGAAGCTCTTCATCCTTGAGCTTGCTCAGAAGTTTGGTTGTAACAAACATCTTCTAAGAATCATCCTTCACTTGACTTGCCAATACTGTTATATGCCAGCCCACGGGATTCGATTTCTTTTTCAAAAATTACAATCTTTTCATTTCTAAATGTGGGACTGTGATAGTCACACATGGGGACTTGTGCTTTCCATCAGCAACACAAGTTAGGCAAGGTGGAAAGCAACCTTCAATGACACCAGCAAAATGCTATTACACTAGGCCTGTGCCTCAGTGTCATGTGTCGTCTCTCTCTCTTTATTGTTATTATTTATTACAATATATTCACTTTGTATTCCAGTTGTGGCCCCACCCTCTTCTCTTTCAGTCCCAGGACTAGGTGCAATCTGGATTTCTCCTTTCACTTGTAGCACACTGTGCCTGGTGTGGGAAGAGCCAGATACTATTGTTTTAAAACATCTTCTCTTACACATTGGAGCTTTGCTGCTCTTGGTCTTGAATTTTCCTAGAGTACTATAGCTTCCCCAACATGATTGTATGATCTTACTAGCATTAGTAAACATCTACAATCATTTTTCAACATAGTAATTTAGTAAGTTCATGTGACTTTTGGAAGGCCTGTTTGCTTTTTTTTCTTCTTAGTGCATATTTCTTTTTTGGATATTTTAAATTAGATCGTGCGCTAGTCATCTCTGATTAAGAATATGTATAATTCATCAGATGTATATATTATACTATCAGCATGAGATATATTTATATTTCTAAAAAATAACAGAAAAGAATTAATGAACATATCAACTTATTGAAAATACACACTAAAGCTACTATGTGATCTTTCGTTTCTATTAATTAATTCAACTTACATCTCTGTCATAATCCCCTACCTCTTCTCCTCTGTCTTGCATCCCCTCTCCCCTATTCCTTAGAAGAGGGCAGCCCCCTACCCAGACACCCCAGTTCATCTATTTATCTGAAGAAGATACCAGAAGATGTAAAGATCTCCCATGCTCATGGATCGGTAGGATTAACATAGTTAAAAATGGCCATCTTACCAAAGTCAATCTACAGATTCAATGTAATCCCCATCAAAATACCAACACAGTTTCTCACAGACCTTGAAAGAACAATTCTAAACTTCATCTGGAAAAAAAAAACAGAATAGCTAAAACAATCCTTTACAATAAAAGAACTACTGGAGGAATCTCCAAAACTAAACTTGAGCTACACTACAGAGCAACAGTAATAAAAACTACATGGAACTAACGCAGAAATAGGTTGACTGGTCAAAAGAATCAAATTAAAGACCCAAAAATAAACCCACACACCTATGCATACCTGATTTTTGACAAAGGACCCAAAACATACAATGGAAAAAAAGGCAGCATCTTCAACAAATGATGCTGGTCTCAGTGGATGTCTACATGTAGAAAAATGGAAAACAATTCAACCAGTCCTGATTAGACCTGTTAGGTTAGGGTCAGATGAAAAGGGAGAAGTACCTCCCCTATCAGTGGAATTGAAGAGGGGCATGAGAGGAGAAAAGGGAGAGAGTGGAATTGGGAGGGAATGAAGGAGGGCGCTATAGCTGGGATACAAAATGAATAAAATGTAATTAATATTAAAAAATAAAAATAACAACAAAAAATGCAAATAGATCCATATTTATTGCCCTGTACAAAACCAAAGTCCAAGTGGGTCAAAGACCTCTATATAAAAACAGGTCCTTTCGGGATGGGGATTGAGCATTTTAGTCAGGTCCTCTGTCTTGATTAGTTTCTTTAGATGTACAGATTTTAGTAGGTTTATCCTCAAAGAGGAAGGACATCAGAAAAAGAAGAAAACAGGAAACAAGCTAGGAACCTGCCACAGAGGGCCTCTGAAAGGATCTGCCCTGCAGACTATCAAAGCAGACGCTGAGACTTATGGCCAACTGTTGGGCAGAGTGCATGGAATCTTATGAAAGAAGTGTGAAATAGTGAGATATGGAGAGAACAGGAACTCCACAAGGAGAGCAACAGGAACAGAAAATTTGAACACATGGGTCTTCCCACAGATGCATACTCCAACCAAGTACCATGCATGGAGATAACCTAGAACCCCTGCACAGATGTAGCTCATGGCAGTTTAGTGTCTAAGTGGGTTCCATAGTAATGGGAACAGGGACTGCCTCTGACATAAACTGATTGGCCTGCTCTTTGATCACCTCCCCCTGAGTGGGGAGCAGCCTTACCAGGCCACAGAAGATGACAATGCAGCCACTCCTGATGAGATCTAGTAGACTAAGATCAGAAGGAAGGAGAGGAAGACCTCCCTTATCAGTGGACTTGGGGAGGAGCATGCCTGAAGAAGGGGAAGGAAGGGTGCCATCAGGAGGGGAGGAGAGAGGGGTTTATGTGAGGATACAAAGTGAATAAAGTGTAATTAATAAAAGTTATAAATAAAACAGGTCCTATGCAAATTGCTGGTTCTTTGACAGGAGAAGAGTATCAGTTTGTTTAACAAGCACTTGGCTAATTTGGTCATTGTTAAGTTAGAAACTAGCAAAAAAAAGTAACTGCAAAACACCCTTCTACTCCTTTTCCTTATGGGAAGAAGCTGCCAACTTGATTTAGTACCACCACAATGCTATATAACAAATATTGCATTTTAATTTCTATAATGAACTAAAGTAACACTATTATGGGTGTTAGAATGTAATAATTCATACATCAGTGATTTATTGGTAGGGCTTTATATTCTGGAATCCATTCAGGCATATCCAGCCCCAAATACTTTAATCAATTTTAATTCTACATTTACAAGTTATTACCCACATCATCACAACTTTTAACTTAACTTCACAGCATTTAATCTCATGACTATAAGGGAATGGTAGACATTAACTTTATTCCTATATATTGGATATGGAAAATGAAATTCAGGGTTGAATTGTTATACTATGATCCTTAATTGAACCCAATACTCAATAAAAATCACTCTCCATTGAAGCTTCCAAAAAACTAAATGTAATGGATCAATTAAAAGGATAATGTTATAATGTATCAAATTGCACTTAGGTAATCAGACATTCTAATGAGTGGAAACAAAACAAAAATGTCATATTCATTATATATATATATAGTCAGTTTTTATCTAGAATTGAAATTGGACCTGATATATTTCCCTCCCAATGCATGCAATGGGTATTTTGACATAGAGAAGCATAGCAAAGTGAGACATATTGTCATAATTAACTGAATTATTCATGGCACGCCATGGACAATTACAGGATTAATAACCACCCCACCAAATGATATTATGTTGAAATAAATTGACCGACAAGGTTTCTCAGCCAGGAAATGAAAACTCAGATAGATCATCAATAACAATGACTGTGATGAGCATATTTGGAAGAATTCTATTCTTTTATGTTTCAAATTACGGCAGGGGTATCTATTTAATTATTATAGAAACACATTTAAAACTACAGTTGGAGTATTTTGCCCTTTTTAATTGCCTCCTGAATGTCATAGCATTTGATAGTAAATAATGTGCCATACATTTTATATTGATTTAAATACTTGTAGTATTTGCACATAAGGCAAAAGAGAAGAAAACAAAGACGAAAATTTCAGGATGGTAAATTGGTTGGAATATGTGTGAAATATATTCAGCTGAACTCCAGCAACATTGGCTAGAACTGGAGAATTGGACCAATAGTTAAGAGCATTTGATTCTCTTCTGCAGACCTGAGTTCAGTTCTCAGCACCCACAGTAGGTGATGCACAGTAGCCTTTATTGTGAATAAAGGAATCTGATGCCTCCTTCTCATCCTCAGAGGAACCTACACACTGCTGTCACACACACATATGTACACCCATATATGCCTAAATAAAAATATTTGTAGCCATATATATATATATGTTTATTAAAAATAAGAAATATATACAGTGTGTGGGTTAAAAGATATAGCTAGAAACTGTGATTTAAAAAAATTTTTTTTTTCAATGCAGTTTATTCAGAAACCTTGAACAATCATCTGCTCCTGGGGAAAGCCAGCTCACTTTAAATAGCCTCTGGGTAGCCAACCCAGGCGTGCCACGTGGGCAATGCAGATAGGTCCATATACACGGAAGCAAACCAGATCCTCGGTCTTAGCCAAATGTGGAGTTGTTCGTGACAGAGAGCACTCACCATCCGGAAGGTGGAAGGCGGAAACCAGCTCCATCTTTCAGGCGCAGCATTACGCAGCTCTCTACAGTTCCCCCTTTTTGTTTTAGACGCATCAGGGAAGAGTAGAGGTCTGATCTCTGATATTAGAAATAAATTGGGACTTTGTACTGATGTTCATTTAGGTGTCATCCACCCAAAGAGCATCAGACCTGTCCGATACCTTTTTCTCAGAGGCGGGACCTGGGGCATCAACCCGCATGCAATCAGACATGCTCTTCTCTGGGTCCAAAGCGGCTGACCCTGAGTGCAGTGCTTAGCCTCGCATCCTGAGCATAACATTTTGGCTTTTTATGGTAGCCAACCATGCTTGGGGAGACTGTCCTGCTTCAATGGCTGTAAAGGCCTGAATGGTCATGGCTGCATTACGCTGTTGTGAGACTCTAATCTTGCAGATATACCACAGGCAAAAAATTTTAATAGAATAAAGTTATTTGATGGTAATAGGTTTAACACATATTACCAAATTATATTTAAAAAATATTCTTAGTTTTTATTTTATTAACTTGTTTAATTAAAATATAATTACATCATTTCACTCCTCCACTTTTCTTTCCCCATCTCCTTCCATGCCTTGCCCATTTACTTTTTATTATTATTGTTATACACACATACACACACATATGTATACAACATGCTGAGTCCAATTAATGTTGCTTATAATGTACATCATTTCAGGACTGATCACTTCATATGAGATGACCAGTAAGGGAGCTCATCCCTGGGTAAGACTAATTCTCCTTCTCTCAGCAGTCCTCATTTGCCTGTAGCTCTTTGTCTAGGTGTGGGAGCCCCTTAAGATGCCCCTCCTCCCCCGCCGTTAAATTGTCTATTGGTTTTGTCATTGTTAAAGTCCCGTTTTGGCAGCCATACTGTTGTGGCTTCCCAAGTTTCACTTCCCAGTCAATTCTAAGAGATAAAATCTCGCAGCAGATTTCCTGGTACTCTGTAACTTAGGATCTTTCTGACACCTCTTCCACATTTTCCCCTGAGCCTTCTGTGCAAGAGTTGTATTATATATATACCTATTAGGGCTTGGCACTCCATTATCTAAAGATATTTAAATAAAAATATTGGTTGAAAAAGAAACATTTGATATTGAATGAAATAATATTATAGAATCTTTCTTATGAATATATTTGCTAACATGATTTGAACTTAGTGTGACACAATTATTACGGAGTAGTGTTTACATTTCTGTTAGGTATAGTTTTTGAAGAATGTCTTTTTAAGTAAGGAAAGGGCATGAAAATATTTAGGAAGGCACAAGTGCTAAAAAGGAAAAGGTGAGATTTTTATCATGATATATATGGAAAAATTTTAGATAATTTCAACATAATGGATATCATGAGGAGAGGATAACTAAAGTTATATTCTACTGTATATAGGATAAGTTAACTTGTGAATTAATTTGAACTCTCCCTAGGCTTTTTCAGTCACCTTTTCCAGTCACCTTTTCCAGTCACCTTTTAAGATTATAAAATATATCTCTTTGACATCCTTTCCTATCATGTATACATCATATATTACCTATCAACATGGATCTCTTATGTATTCTTGCATTCGTGCTCCCTAACAGCATAATCCATATGCCTCCTTATCTTTATCCCTTATGTCCAATCAACACATGAATTCCTTGTCTTTATAATATTCACCTGCCTCTACTGAACTTTTCAGAGCTACTTTAAAGGCCTTCATTTCCTCTTCCTCACTTTATTCCAAACATTGTGGAATCTATTGCCAGTGAAAGCTTCTGTGTAAAGTGCCTGACTCTCTATTTTTCTTAGAGTAGAATGCAAATTCAACATTCGGAACCTTGTGGCCTGAGTTTTTCCTCTCATGATCAGCTCTTATCTTTTCTCTTGCTCAGAGGCTCAAGTCATCCTGACCCATCAAAAGCTTCCTGAAATGCATGAGCCTTCCTGTAGGTGTCTTTCTGTGTCCATTATTACTTCTCCATACAGTGCTAATTCTGTCTTCTATCTATCCTCAGTGCTGTCCTAACTCTCCTGATTCTCTAATCAAGGTATAGTCTGTGATACTTGCATCCTTACTACAATAGAGTAGCTTTCAAAATATCTGAGTGGTTACTAATACTGTCAGGCATGCCAAAGAGATTGTGAATTCACTCTTTTGGCATCTCTCTCCAAAATTAGACTATAAAAGATTGACGAGTACTCAGGAAATTTACAGCAAAGTTGAAGATGTTAGGATCAACAATTGTTGATGTAACAATGGGGAGTGAAGCAAGCAGGAGAGACAGAGAATGAGCTTGGAGTGAAGACTGATCCAATTACAATAAAATTTCCCACAATTTTACGAGGAGCTATGGAGTTTAGATGTCATTTCAGAAATCTGCAAGTTAGGTAAAGGCAATAAATTTACACACCCTTGAAAAGTGAGAAGGACTTTGGACATGTGTCTTTCTGCAGCTATGTGGAAATCCAGAGAGCACTCAGCTAAGAGCTGTCAACTGTGAATACCACCAGCAGCCGGACTAGAGTTGGGTTCAGTTTGGGAAATGTCATACAGGCAGGGTATCATGGAGTCCATTGCAGTTCTTTTAGACAAAACCCGTTTCACATTCATTTGTATGTGCCCTGCACTAACAAAGCCTCTAAGTTATATGAGGCATTCAAAAACAAATGTTTATTAGATGGATGCATAGTATGATTTTTAGTCAAATTCATCTTTCTGAAAGCAATCTGTGCTGTAGATACCTTATGTTCAATCTGAAAATAAGGACCAAAGAAAAAACAAAGTACAGAATAAATAGCTTTTAATCTAACTGCAATCCTTTGGCTTCTTACAAGGCTCATAATGATCCTCTGTCTTTAATCTATCCAACAGAATGAAAAGTTCGAAAAAACACAGCAGCCAGGGCTAAACTACAGAAGAAAAGGCTTTGTATTAAAAGATCATTTATAAAGTTTTTCATTTGAAGAAAAATGTAAGGCTGCAGCATTGCCAGCAGATTTTGAATCCTAACATTTTCTTCTTATTTACATTTTCCAAAGCAAAAAATAAAATAAAAGAAAATAGTGCTGGTCAAATTAGGGCTCTGATGGTAATGTGAAGAGCTTTCAAAATGTCAAATAAGAGGATCAAATATGAAACACCATTGTTAATACTACAGAACAAATATTCATGCTTAGATTTTTTTTCCTGAGGGTTCTAGGAATAAAAGCCACAATCTACACCTACTCTGACTAATATGGAGCAGAGATCCATGATTACAAAGTGGGCAGGGTCTGGTGAGGATATTGGGAGTGGCTTAGAGGAAAGGGAGGTAAAGGTTTTGAACGGATTGGGATCTGAGAGATCAAGATGTAAAGTAAGTCGCAACCAAAGGGATAAAAATTGCAGAAGAATCTGGTAATAAAGGAAAAATAACAAAGTTAGATCCAGTGCTCCGTGAGATGGAGAGCTAGGTCCTTTTGAATGGGAGAGAATAAGAAATAAGAGCTGCTGTAGCGTTGGGTCTAGAGAAAAGGCGTGTAAATCAACTTTGGAGCAGGAAATTATGCAGGAGAGGAATGGAGAAACTGTTCTTCCTCCCATATCTCTTCTCAGCAAATGAAAGAGAATCTGAAACCAGCAGATCTGCCTCATAGCTGCTGCCAGAAAGAGCACATGAGATTGCCAGAGATCTAAAATCCTCACAGACTCATTGAAATTCTGTTAGAACCATACAGTAATGTATTATTTTTAAATGTGTGCACTTATTCCAGCTTTTCCGGCATAATGCAAATTTAGCTTTTGTTTCTGTGTGATTTCATTTGGAGACACATAGGTGAATACAGACTTCTGCATCACTGAGCACAGCTCCAACGTGCGAACAAACTCTACACTTGATGTTTCCCCAAGCTACCTCGCTACAGTAAACACCCACATCTATTATTACAGCTTTCCTCTCAATTTCAGATAATCCCAATCATATTATTTATAACACAATATCTAGCTGTCTCACTGCCTACTTCTACAAGTCAGTTTTTCAATATTAAGGGTCATTTCTATTATAACATGAAAAGGCTGTGTGGATGTGTGTGTGTGTGTGTGTGTGTGTGTGTGTGTGTGTGTGGATATGTATTTGTTAGCGTGTGTGTGTGCAGTGTGTACACAATCCAGTACATGCAGATGTTAAAGAGTAACTGGAGACATTGTTTCTCAGGAACCATCCACCTTGTTTTGAAATGGTCTCTCACTGGACTGGAACTCATAGCTTAGTTTGGGCTAGCTGGTCACCAAGCCTCGGGGAACCACCTGTCCCTGGCTTCCTCAGGACTGGATGTGCTATAGTTTAGAGCTCTTGGTGTGTGTGAGACAAATTGAACTCAAGTCCCCATGCTGGTCCATCAAGCATATTACTGTTTGAAGGGTCTCCCCAGCCTATATTTACGTGTTTCTTCATCATTTATAAAATATCAAACAGTATCACTGCCTTCATTAGTTTATCTTTTTTTTCATGCAAAATTATGGAAGTTTTTGAAATCAGAGATTCTAACATCACTTTTCATAGTGATGTGATTTTCATTATGTGGTTTGTACAGCTCAGTGACTTGCAGAAGCACTCAAGACTTGCAGATACAAGACACTGGTGTTCTTCCTGCACCAAAGAGTCTCAGTCAGTAGATTCAGGATGTGTTCTGTAACGCGTACTGCTTTATTTCTTCTTTTCTGTCTCACCAGTTTTGAAAATGCCCTTCCAACTTTCGACAAGTAACATATTATGTGAGCTTATAGAAAATTAAGACACAGGGACTTAAGCAGTGGAGACAACCTAGAGCAACTAAGGATGATGCTGTGTAAAGACAGGGCAAACAGAGAGGCTCCACATTATGAAAGCAGAAGCCATGGCACCAAGAGCAGCGGTGTCGGTCAAAGAACCCGGCAGCCATCTTTCTTCCCCATCTTCTCTGTCATTTGCTGGGAATACAACTTTTCCAGTTAAAGAACTCTGGAGTCCAGTCCTCCTCAGATCTGCCTTAGAACAATCACTGTGACGATCTGGGAACACTCACTTGTGATAGGCAGCTTCAACCTGTTCCTTTAAAGTGAGCTACATAGAACTGTTATTTTGAAACAATTCAGCATAAAATTGCCAGCAATTTGATTTTTTTTCCCTCTCCTAATGCCCATATTACCAACCACTCTAAAGGGCTGTTAATTTTGCCCCTTGAATCTAAATAGAGGTCATTTTCTTTAATATTTGTGCATTGTTGCAGGTGGCAGGGTTATCACGCCATGCATCATATCTGGATAAGACCTCTTGGTTGCTTCTCTCTTTTGGAAGCTTTCATGGAGCAAACAATCTAATGGCAAACATCTGTTCCTCTGGCTTTCAGAATCTTTCTGTCATCTTTTATTATTATCTCTGAGCCTTAGATGTTGGAGTTGTGTTACAGGATTATTAGTCATAGCAGGGCACACAAGGACATTTGGTCACTTGTTCTCTGCATTTTTCCAATTGGCTATCCAATGCCAAGTGTTGAGTCCTAAAACTATATACATAATAGTAAGGTTATAAATACTGAGCAGGAATTATATAACAAAAATGAAAGGAATAGAATGAATTTGAAACCATTAATTTGAGAGAGAGCAAGCAATGGCAGTTACATGGGAGGAGGTTGGAGAGCAGAAAGGGAAGAGTGAACACAATACCATTACTTTAATTTCAAACAAGTTTTAACATTTTTAAGTTAAAAAAAACATAAGAAACACCTTTTCTGTTTCTCCAAAGACCATGTATGGATATAACCTAGAACCTCTGCTCAGATGTAGCCCATGGTAGCTCAGTATCCAAGTGGGTACCTTAGTAAGGGGAACAGGGACTATTTCTGACATGAACTCAATGGCAGGCTCTTTGACTCCCCTCCCCGCCCCCCTGAGGGAGGAGCAGCCCTGCTAGGCCACAGAGGAGGAATTTGCAGCCAGTCCTAAAGAGACCTGACAAACCAGGGTCAGATGAAAGGGGAGGAGGTCCTCCCCAATCAGTGGACTTGGAGAGGGGGCAGGGAGGAGATGAGGGAGAGAGGGTGGGATTGGGAGGGAATGAGGGAGCAGGATACAGCTGGGGATACAAAGTTAATAAACTTTATCTAATATTAAAAACATAAAATATTTTAAAAAAGAAACACCTTTTCAATAATGTTGAGGAATAAAATGTGAAGGTTTTCTAGAGGGGTATGCTCAGATCAAAATTTCTGTTTTCCACCCAAGACCTCAGACTAAGTTATATGTTAACTGTACAGAGACTTTTCCAGAAAAGAAATTAGTTGCTATGCTTTGGAAGAGATAGATCCACAGATCATGGTTTATTATGGTGTAAGCTCTGAATCTATACTAGAAAGTTTTTCTAATTCCTTCTATAAGATTACACACACACACACACACACACGGAGAGAGACAGAGACAGACACAGAAACAGAGACACATGAATACACATAGAGACAAACATACATGCAGAGAGACACAAATATAGGCACAAACACCCAAACATACACAACCAACATATGCACACAGACACATGCACACACATAGACAACACACACACATACACAGTCAAACACATACACAAACATATTTATACACACAGACATACACAGACACAAATGTATTCATATACACAGACACACAAATACACACATACATTTACACATACAGAAATACATATGCATCTGGTCTCACAAATGCTCTTTGAATTAGTTTTATTATCCATGGCTGTCTTACTGATGAGTTTAAAAATTAGCATTCACACGGTAATACAAGAACCATTATTTTACACATTTTAAAAGCAGACTTTAAGAACATCCCATTGCCTGGAAATATCATTACCATCAAGCGTGCTTCAATCACTGTGCTGAGAACTTTAGGGAACAAACAAAAGTCCATTTCAACCCTAGAATGTCCCACAATCTAATCAAACAAGTAACTAGAGAGCAAAGAGATAAATGCTCTGGCAGAGGGCTGATCAAATTGCCAACAGGCTCTCAAAGAGTCTTACGTTTTTACTGCAGGGAAATAAAAATTTAAAGGAAGATTACAAAAAGAAATGGCATTGGACTGCTCCCTAAATATTTATTGATAGATTCTTGGATTCTAGGGTGGAGCTGCAGTTAATTTGCTAGCAAGGCAAAGCACATGTCATAAATGCTCTTCCTCAATAATGTCACTGAGACATTCTTACACATTCATCTTTATATACACAACCATGTGCATTACTAAGGATGCAGAATTCTCTAATGCACACAGGGTAATGTAGTGAATAAGCTCAAAAGGACTCATATCAGAAGTGGAATCATTTTTATGTTTTGTGAGGAGGAACATTTTAAAGTCACTATTGCTTATTCTGGTCTTTGTTTTCAAATCTGAATAGATAATTTTAAAAACTCTTTTCTTCAGACTGGTTCTTTTAGCTCTTCATTAGAATTTGTTTTCCTATGAATAATTGTGCAAATAAAAGTCATCTCTAACAATTTCATGGACAGATGAACAATATACTTCTTTATTAATTTTCAGTAAAATATTAAAATGATTCACAGGCTTTTCTCTTGGTCTGTTCAAAGACGTTTTCTGCTTCTGCCTCTGTTGTGTCTGCTGCCTGGATTATATACGAATGTTAAAAATATAGAAGAGTAAAATCCCGAAACTCTACAGAGCTTTGTAAACTATTCCTGGAGATTCCCTTTGTGCCTTTGAGGTAAAGGAAGGAAGAGATTTGCTTTGTTCAGAGTGTGGTTGGCTGAACTGAATTAAGTTTTACAAGTTTATGTACCAAGGATCCCCATGGTTACAATGAAGCCTTGCATATAAATCAAAGGAACAACAGCAGTAACAGAGGTGTCTTAAGCCAATAGAGGAAACCGAGTTACAATGGCATGTCCACTGATGATGGTCATTTTTTCAAATATATCCTTTAATGCATGAGTATAAAGATAGAAGCAACTTCCTAAATCACCACGTTGGAGTTACCACCAAACCTCACCATAACATTATGAGGTAAGGTATTTAATATAAATAGTTTTGAAATGCAAGATAATTACTTATCAGTATTAGCTAGAAGGGGGAGATTTATAAGGATTTTATCTACTCACTTATGGAAGCAAAGTGACAAATGAACTATCTGTGTGTGTGTGTGTGTGTGTGTTAGGTTTGGGTTTTAAGGCAGGGTTTCATGTAGCTCAAGTTGGCCTCACACAAACCGTGTTGGAAGATACTCTTGATATTTTGATTTCCCTGCATCCATGCCATGAGGATTCATTGGAGAGATGGAATAAACAAGACACATCTAAATGTAAACAAAATGGAAGTAGCAGTCGTCCATTACGATGCCTAGGGGGACTTCAAGTCAATGCACGCCACCACAGGCAGTTTATTGAATGTAGTGTTTCCAGTTATCATTTCTTTCCTTTTGTACATGTATACCTGAAATGAAGCCCTATTTGTAAATGAGACGCAAGAACAGATAAACAAAAATAACCATCAAATAGAATAATTATAGCATATTGTACCAAAACTGATATAAATGCTTTTCTCCTCTCCTCCTCAGCCATTCCCTCATCCCCTCTCTCAATATAGTTCTTACCTTTTTTTTTCCTATTTACATAAAGGACTTGACCACATCTCCTAGTGAACCCATGCTATTTCCTAGCAACACTGTTCTTGTGCTTTAGGACCATTGACTTAAATAAAGTTTATTTGAATTTGAGCACTTTATTAACTTAAAAAATATTTTAAAGGTGATCCTAGGAAACAACTTTTATGGGAAACTTAGAATTGCAGTCTGGGTACTTGAATCAGGAAAACCTAGGATAGTGTTCTAGAATCACGCGGAAACAGATGTTTTCATTATTGTTACTTTCATTAGAAATTTCCGCTAAGAGTTGTTCAGAGAGTCACCAGCAGGGGAGAAATCCTATATTATAAGCCTCTTCCAGTTGGTTGGTTATTTGCTGTGCTCCCAGTTCAGAGATGCCGAAAGCCAATGACTACTGATTTCATTTGTTAATACAAATCTTTGTGCGATATTCACTGGCCTAACCTTTTTTGCTAGTTGTTGTATAACAATTGCCTCTGCATTGAAACATTCCCTCTAGGGAGGAGAAGCATGATCTGGAGATTCAGGAAGTAAGAAAACGTCACATGTCTGGGAAAGTTGAGACTTAGAAGATTTAAGTGCCACCCTCATCAAAGATATGAAAGTAGCCACTTCTACAGGAGAAGTCTCTGATCAGCACACTTTCCAAGATTTCTCTGGAGTAGGCTCCAGCTGTGTGTATGTTTTGTACAAGTTTCTAGAGTTGAGGATTTCATGAGGCGTCACTCATGTTATGTGCATCTTGTGTTGTGTTCTGTTGTGTCTCCTGACTCCCCTTTGGAAACCTTTAGCTTGTTTTCCCTCAGAACTATAATACACATCAGTTGAACTGATAATCTACAGATGTAATGGGCAGAAAATCTATCAAGATGAGAACACTGATGAGAGGATAATCATAATCTGGGTAGAGCAGGCAGCAGAAACTGAAATATCACAACTGTTTACACAATATTCTATTTTTGGTTATCAGGTTTTCAAAATCACAGATAATAAACTTCAGAAAATACAATAAGAATAAGGCTTCATTATGGTGACGAGAAGTTGCCAGAGAACCAGAAAAGCTGTTGCCTTGGTTCAGTCCATGGCCTCCACAAGTAAGTGTGTGTATTCTTCTGCCAAGGCTAAAGGTCGACTTGTTTATAGACTAATGAAATGATCCCTAGCATATATACTCTTGAGAGTTTGGATTTGTTGTGTTCCAATGCAAAAGGAGGGAATCTGAGTTTTTGGACATGAGCCATAAATTATATTTTCTTCCCAGTTGATTATATGGTTTTTAGACATGTTGAAGACCACACTCAACCTGCCAATTCCCTTGCCAGTCCCCTCAAGAAACACTCTCATAGACATGCTTGGACAAGTATAATAAAACAAAATCACCTTTTCCCTTTTCAACAGGAGCCCAACAGTCAGTGCTTACTGAAGCACTGAGAATAAATACTGTTTTTCTTGCAAAGCCTGTGTATCTCCTTCCAGTCAAGCTGACACCTACCATCAACCAAGACAGACATTCCTTAAAGGTATCATTTGGAGAGACTTATTCAAAGATAGAGTAAATTACATTAACAGCTCCAATATTACAAAACATCAAACAATATTAATAAATCAGCAAAGACTGTCACTTAGATTCTAATTAGTGAGGGCAAAAACCTATTCAAACAATATAAAAATTATGTATAAAATGCCTCTCATAGATTAAAAAATTTTATGTGATCATTTAGAAACAAATACAAAACCAAGGAAAGCTTATAAAAATAATGAA
This sequence comes from Meriones unguiculatus, assembly GCF_030254825.1. Taxonomy (NCBI): domain Eukaryota; kingdom Metazoa; phylum Chordata; class Mammalia; order Rodentia; family Muridae; genus Meriones; species Meriones unguiculatus. Next base: position 77,013,343 of record NC_083357.1, on the reverse strand, counting down.
AATACAAATAAAGAGTTAGAACAATAAACAATTTAAAAGGAAAAAAAATAATTTAACTCTAGGCTACTCAGAAAACTTTTTAGAATTTGATAACATATAGCCCATTAAATGGTCTATTAAGTTGATGAATTTGTCTTCGTCAAAATTGAAGAATCTTATTTTTATGAAGTGTTTATATGAAGTGTTACTAAGTAAATGAAAGTCAAAGCAGATTTAAAGAAGATATTTGACAATTTATACATAATAAGTTACATGTTGAATGCACAAAGACTTTCCATCATCCGTTAATAATTCTAACAATAAAAGAAGGAGTATAGGATGTGGATAAAATTTTACAGTGGTTGAAAAGCACATGAGAGAATGCAGTTTTCAGTTTTCACAACAAAATGCTCTCAATATTGAACAAGTCAAAACTAATTATATTCAATAAAGCTACATGAAAGAGAAGGCAGATTTTCTTTTTCAAGATCTATGTTCTTTTGGTATGTTTTTAGCTGGCTTAATTCTTCAATCTACTGCTCTCCCACTTAATATTTGAATCTATTGCTCTCCCATCTAAACTGGGTTGGTAGCTTGATTTTTTTTTCTTGTATTGCTATTTTTCCTTTCCTCTCTTCCACAATTTACATGCCAAATTTCAAATTTAAATGACTGCAGTTTTATGTCTAAATTTCTCTTTGTTATGTTTTCACAAATATTTATGCTTCATAGAAACCTAACAGGGTGTCATCACCTTTAGAAACACTGAAGTAATAGAACTGTAATGTTAATGTAATATTAAGGTGTTTTTTAATTATTTTTATTTTGATTAATTACAGTTTATTCACGTTTATCCCCCCTGTTCCCTTGTGTGTGTGTGGCTGTGTGTGCAAGTGGCCACAGTTTCCAGGAGAGGCCAGAAGAACTGTTAAATTTTCGTGAAGATGAGGTTTTTGTAGTCATACACCACCTGATGTGGATGCTGGAAAATGAACTTGGGTCCTCTGCAAGAGCAGTGAATGTTCTTAATGTTCCTCTTCCCATACATCTTTGGATAAACTTCAATAGACTAATGATCCATAAATCCGTTTCTTATGTATTTTTCCTAGATATTTTTCTCTCTGTTTAGAACTTTATTATGTCAAGTGTGTTGATTTATGCAAAATGATGTACAAGCACACATGTTGACATTCAGTTTCATATATTTTCTTAGAAGCAATGTGATTTTTTTTTTCTCTAAGCAATGACTGCATACAGAAATATCACTCTAGTCCAATCATTTGTTGAATAAAGTTTAGTTTTCGTTTGTATGTATTTAGTCTAAATTTGATTTTATTTACAGCCTTTAAACTATCACAGAATTGATTAAATAATTTTGAATGTTTGGTACTATTTCTCTTCATTAGAGAACTCCCACTAGGCACTTTTCATTTTGTACTTTGAGACTGCCCAATGCTTTTTTGGACCTTCCCTATCAGTGGACTTGGAAAGGAGCATGGGAGAAGATGAGGGAGGGAGGGTGGGAATGGGAAGAAATGGTGGAGGGGGCTACATCTGGGATACAAAGTGAATAAAGTGTAATTAATATAAAAAATAAAAGTTAAATTAAATTGAAATAAAGAAAAGAAAAACTGCAATGCTGGTTTTGTTTTTGTTAGCTAGCTAGTTAGGCCTGTGTGTGGGCAAGCTCTAAGTCCTGTGAAAACTAGAAGACAACCTTTGTGATTCAGTGCCCACTTTCTTTCCTGCTGGTCCCAAGGATCAAACTCAACTCCTGAGCCTTGGCAGTAGAACCTTTACCCACTGAGCAATCTTACTGTCTCTCATTCACATTCTCAAACATTCAGTATGTGGGGTTTTTTTTTTAATGTTGTTGTTATTATTGTTGTTCTTCCTCTTAATGCCTATAATCCAGGGTAATTTGAAAAAGTGTGTATCTTAAAGAAAATATTGGAAATTATGAGTTTTTAGTTGCTACCTTTACTCCAGAATTTTGTGGGAATACAGATCCTTACTGTCTTAATGCCTCTATTTGGTACTTTACATATCTCTCCTACTAATATCCTGAAAGCATGCAAACCCCCAAACCACGCCTTTCTTTTTTAATTAATTTTTTATTTTTCAATATTAATTACAGTTTATTCACTTTGTATCCCAGCTGTACCCACCTCCCTTATTTCCCCCCAATCCCACCCACCCTCCGTCATCTCCTCCCTGCCACTCTCTAAGTCCATTGATAAGGGAGATCCTCCTCCTCTTCCATCTGACCCTAGTTTATCAGGTCTCATCAGGACTGGCTGAATTGTCTTCCTCTGTGGCCCAGCACGGCTGCTCCTCCCTGGAGGGGAGGGGGAGGTCAAAGAGCCTGCCACTGAGTTCATGTCAGAGACAGTCCCTTCTCCCTTACTAGGGCAACCCACTTGGATACTGAGCTGCCATGGGCTACGTCTGAGCAGGGGTTCTAGGTTATCTCCATGCATGGTTCTTGGTTGGAGAATCAGTCTCAGAAAAGATCCCTGTGCCCAGCTATACTTGGTCCTGTAACTTTAGCTTATACTACTTGCAAATTAAATGTTTCTCTTTATCCATATAATGCTGTCCTTCACATCCTAGCTGTCAGAGATATCCCTTGTCTTCTCTGGTACCTAAAGTTTGCCCTTTTATTTTTGTAAATTTTCTCCGATTTCAAAGATCATAGCCAGATAGTGATTCTCTCACAGAACTTGTTGACTGTATTTAATGAGGAATAGTGATCCTCACAAAAATATGTCCTCTCCAACTTAATTCAGAAAGTGGCCTTATCAGTAGTAAGATCATCTTTTCTGTATTTTCTATTTTTAATTCATTATCAAACTGCCTAAGTGATACTTGATCTCACAGATCTACTGAGAAATAAGTAACTTAGCACCTTAAATATTCGTTGTCTCTAATTGTTAGTACAATCAGATCACTCTTTCTAAGAAAACACAATTTGGAAATCATTAAAAAGATCTAGGCTATACAATTATAAATTCTTTACACAAAAACAACTGGCTTCTTTTCATGTCACAATATAAACACATATCATCTTTAGAGAAAACAATCTACTTGTTTTATGAAAATGAAACCTTTTTATCTCATCACAAACAAAATTAAATAAAAACTTGCTAGAGAGTATACATATACTAGAGAATATATATATATATATATATATATATATATGTGCTGGAGAATATATATTATAATTATATATAAATAATAATATAGTAACAATATAGTATTACTATATATAGTAAAAATAGTATATATATATATATATAGAGAGAGAGAGAGAGAGAGAGAGAGACAGAGACAGAGAGAGAGAGAGAAAGAAAGATAGATAGATGCCCTTTAACTGAAAGCAAATACTACTCAGTAAAACTGATACGGTTAAATGATCACTCTTGTTAACCTGTGATATAATTAGTGTTTTTGTTGAAAATATATTGCCTGTTTATTTCAAATTGTTTCTTAATTTTTAATGTTCAAAGCTTTATTTGGATATTCTTATTTTTCCATTGAAGTTTTTTAGAGAACAAATTTAAATCCAAAACAGGGATCCTTTTTCTTCTTTGTTTTTTACTTATTTGATACTGAACATATCCTGTTAACAGTGCAATTTTATCATAGGTTCTTTTGCCAGCAGTCCCATTTTGAAGCAGTGTTTTTATTTTTTCATTCTATTTTAACTATAGCCTCTACAAAATGGTAACTAACTTTTCTCTCTGCTGGTGATTATTTTTCAATACACTGATCAGTTGTCAAGCATTTGATCCCTGACTTCTATTTGGTTTGTGGATAAGGGATATATATGCTGCCAAACATTTGTAACATCCTTAGTTCTCTATTGAAAAATAAATTTTAGCCCTTTAATATTTCTTTACAGTTACTGAAGTATAACTTTCTGGCTTGAGGGGAGATGGCTTAAGAAAGCTTATCCAAAGACAAACAAGATTTCTTAAATATCAAAGAACTCTTAAAAAGCAGTGCATCTATTAAACAAATACAAAGAATCATAAAGTTTGCTTGATTCTTATTTGAATGCCTGAGGTTTAAATAGACACAAGTGAAGTGACTGGGAAAATCTGTCTTGATCGCTTCACCTGAAAATGCAACGTAAATACCAAGTTTAAACATTTAAAGTCTTAAAGTCTCATTACTCAAATGACCTATACTGAGCATTTATTTCACTTATTTTGACATTTATTCATAGGCTTGGAGCAACAAAATTATCTAGGAGAAGCATTAATTCATAGGTGTTCCTAAGAATTTGTGGAAATTATCAAAGACATTAATTTGAGAAAACCAAATTAATCATTTCACACTACCATCATATGATTCCACAAGAACTTTTTGTGTAGCAACTTCTCTCCATGAACATGTTTTGAAGAACTCTCTGTGTAGTGTCATCATTCACTTGGACAAGGGTTCTTTATGAATTTGTAGAGTGATGATTCAATTTCATGTCCTCACATGGAGTGGCCCATCCCAGTTTCCAATCCTACATTCTCCAGTTCACCTGTAAGTATACATTTTGGCTACTTTATTAGGTTCATATATCTACCACACCTTCAACCCTTACTCTTTCCTAACCCCTTCCTACACCCCAACACTAGGTAGGAGAGAATAAAGGTTAGCAGAGAAAAGACACATAGACATCTTTAGATTACTGCCTGCTGATTTGGGGCATCAGGTTCCTAGGGACAAGTCCAATCCTCCTTCTCAGAATATCCAGTAAACCAGCAATAGCAAAGGCAGCAGCAGGTACCTGTAGTAGCGGGAGCAGCAGCCGCAGGGACAGCAGCAAAGGGAGAAGCTGCTGCACAGGCCCTCTCAGGACTATCCCATGTATACCCTCTTCATAGTCCCCTGAGTTAAACTATCATCAGCTTGCAAAACTCATACCCCCCCCCCCCAGAGCACGAGACAATCATAGTTAACACTGTAGACAATCTGAAGCAGCCCCATATCCCACACCTGGGATTAACACAGAAACATGGAATCTTAGGACAGGAACCCCACAAGGAGAGCAACAGAACCAGAAAATTTGAACACAGGGGTCTTCCCAGAGACTCATACTTCAACTAAGTACCACCCATGGAGATAACCTAGAACCCCTGTGGGTTACACAGTAATGGAAAGAGGGACTACCTCTGACAAAATCTGATTGGCCTGCTCTTTGATCACCTCCTCCTGAGGGGGGAGCAGCCTTACCAGGCCACAGAAGATGACAATACAGACACTCCTGATGTGATCTGAGACTAAGATCAGAGAGAAGGAGAGGTGGACCTCCCCTATCAGTGGACTTGGGGAGGGGCATGTGTGAAGAAGAGGGAGGGAGAGTGGGACCGAAGGGGAGGAAGGAGGGGCTTATGGGGGGATACAAAATGAATAAAGTGTAATTAATAAAATAAAAAAGAAACATATTCACCTAACATAATTGGATTTTTAAATGAACCAAAATTCTCATACCACTCACCTTTGTGAGTATTCACACAAATGGATTTGTATTCCACTGATGTGCAAATTGTCATTTTGGTCAGTAGTTCCTTTTCCCAAACAGAATAGATAGGACTGAAAGCTCTTCAGCAAGTGCGCTCATTAGTAGATTCCCCTTTTGTAATGTTCCATGACCTTATACTTTTGAATAATATTACAAAAGAAATCAGAAAGTTCGCCTGTATAAAATGGCTTTATAATGATTGTTCCACTCTAAAAAAAATACAGTTTGTAGTGTCAGGCAATTATGTCTCTTGTTTTGCCTCCAAATGACTCATAATTTTAACTGTGTTCATGGATATAGGAGAGAATCTCTAAAAGTTTTCCACTAGCAGCATTCTGTGCTTGTTTTCTAATTACGAAGTGAATATGGATACTCTCTCTACCACTGGCTTCGGTCAGGCTTCTAACTTCAGTGTCATCTCTTAACCACAGCTGACTTTTCGCTCGATTCTTCACTTCTCAGCTGAATTGGCCAAAACATAACGAAGTTCAAAGGTTTAAATTGTTTCATTTATACTTTCTTATTCCTTATATATTTCTGTTCTTTACCTTGTCTGGATGCTTGACTAATTCCTAAATTTATATAACGAGGCTACATCACTAAGTCAAGTACACAAATCATAAACAAAAAATAATACGAATGCAAACCAGACAATTAGATAACATATTTAGCACAACTTCAAATCTCCCGAGACAAATGTCTAGAGAATTGTTGTAAAGAAAAATGATTTTCAAAACTAACACAGATGCAAGCCACATATAATTTAAGTAGTGAAGACATAATAAATTCTTGCTGATCAATTCTACCATTCAAATTCTTGTGTATGTCAAGGTGATTCACACATTCTTGACATTATCTTGAGCTGAAATGACATTTGTATAAATATGCTTATTGTAGCAATTGTGAGACTATCTATAAATGTCTATTTTGTATTCAGTTTTTAAAGTAAAAGCCAAGAGTTTGTTAATTAACCAGTCTTGTAAATCATTCCTCACACCCTTTTATTTTTGATAATTGCTGATCTTTACAGTCGCTTAAATTAGTCACAAGATTATTAATTTTCTATTTATATTTCCTGCATTTAACATTAAATGTATAAGCTTGAATTTAGCTAAAGTTTAGGTTTCAGCAAAAATAAGTAGTTGGTTCAAATATATTTAAAGAACTGTAAGGGGAAAGGAGGCATGTAATTTAAAAAAAAAAAAGCATGAAATAAGTTTGTTATGCAGAAAGCAAGTGCCACCATGAGAAATATGTGATCTAAAAATAGGAAGAAAAAATGATGATAATCAAATTAATTCTTTTATCTTACCAATGAGGAAAATTATTCCCTGAAAAATGTTAGCAGGCATTTGGACACATTAGTGGTTAATCTGTGTTAAAATGCACAGTCCTAGGTCCTGATTTCTGTTATTGTGGTTTTGTTCTTTCTCCTAGTTGTTCTGACAGTTCTCAGCAGGTCACGCAAGTGTGCAAAGCAGAGTGGTTATCTTTACTCATTCTTTCATTATTCCTTTTCCTGCTAATGAAAATAATTGCTGCAAAGATTCTCAAACTGAAACTCTTCAGAGTTCTTAGTGCTAAAGTGACACGGCAGGAAAGTGTAGCTTTCTGCTTACGTCTTTGTATCTTCTTTATCCATATGTGATAAACACTGGAAAGTCCTCTAATACTTTCAGAAGCCAGGCGCTCTTTCAATGTCACTACAAATTGTTACCACAAACACATGCTAGAGAGGATGTGAAGAATGGACAACTCTCCTCCACTGCTAATGGGAATGTAAACTTGTACAACTACTTTGGAAATTAATCTGGCGCTTTCTCAGACAATTAGGAATAGCGCTTCCTCAATATCCAGCTATACCACTCCTAAGCATATATCTAACCGATGCTCAAGTACACAACAAGGACATTTGTTCAACCATGTTTGTAGCAGCTTAATTTGTAACTTGAGAATATCATCCTGAGTGAGGTATCCCAGAAGCAGAAAGACACACATGGTATATACTCACTCATAGGTAGATATTAAATGTATAATATAGGATAAACATACTAAAATTGGTACACCTAAAGAAACTAATGAAGAAGGAGGACTCTGGCTAAGATGCTAAATCCCCATTCAGAAAGGCAAAGACGATGGACATCAGAAGAGGGAGAAAACCGGGAACAGGACAGGAGCCTACCACAGAGGGCCTCTGAAAGGCTCTATCCTGCAGGGTATCAAAGCAGATACTGAGATTTATTTCCAAACTTTGGGCAGAGTGCAAGGAATCTTATGGAAGAAGAGGGAGATAGAAAGATCTGGAGGGGACAGTAGCTCCACAAGGAGAGAAACAGAACCAAAAGTTCTGGGCACAGGGGCCTTTTCTGAAACTTATACTCCAACCAAAGACCATTCATGGAGGTTACCTAGAACCCCTGCACAGATGTAGCCAATGGCAGCTCAGTGTCCAAGTGGGTTCCATAGTAATGGAAACAGGGACTGTCTCTGACATGAACTGATTGGCCTGCTCCTTGACCACATCCCACTAAGTGGGGAGAAACCTTACCGAGACACTGTGAGTATAAATACATACATACACATACATAACCAGATAATGGTCAGTTGTCAGGTGGATGTAGTGCAAATATCTGACCCCATTCATACATTGTTTTCTACCTGGATAATGTCTTCTGGACAATACAAACATCTGACTTTAAAAAAAAAAAGTTTAGCTAGTCTGTTTGCCCATCTGTGGTTAGTTTGGTCTCACATTTAAAATACTTTATCTATTCCAAGTTGATTAAGATATTCTACAAGATTTTTACTGTTATGTCTTTTTTGTAAAGATATGCCACTCATTTGGAAGTGTGTGTGATGTGCCTATGTGTGATAGAAAACAAGATGTTATTTTCTGCACAGATATTTTAGTAGATGAAATTTAAATAAAATATCACACTATTTTCCTATCATTTTTTTTTCAATGCAGTTTATTCAGGAACCTTGAACAATCATCTGACCCTGGGGAAAGCCAACCCACAGCTTAAATAGCCTCTGGGTAGCCAACCCCAGCATGCCACGTGGGCAATGCAGATAGGTCCACATACATGGAAGCAAGCCAGATCCTCAGCCTTAGCCAAATGTGGAGTTGTTTGTGACAGAGAGCACTCACCATCGGAAAGTTAGAAGTCGGAAAACCAGCTCCATCTTTTTTTTTTCCATTTTTTTTATTTTTCATCAATTACACTTTATTCATTCTGCATCCCCCCATAAGCCCCTCCCTCCTCCCCTCCCAATCCCACCCTCCCTCCTCCCTCTGCTTGCATGCCACTCCCCAAATCCACTGATAGGGGAGGTTCTTCTCTCCTTTCTGATCTTAGTCTATCAGTTCACATCAAAAGTGGCTGCATTGTCCTCTACTATGGCCTGGTAAGGCTGCTCCCCCCCAGGGGGAGGTGATCAAAGAGCAGGCCAATCAGATTATGTCAGAGGCAGTCCCTCTTCACATTACTATGTAACCCAATTGGACTCTGAACTGCCCTGGGCTACATCTGTGCAGGGGTTCTGGGTTATCTCCATGAATAGTCCTTGGTTGGAGTATGAGTCTCTGGGAAGACCCCTGTGTTCAAATTTTCTTGTTCTGTTGCTCTCCTTGTGGAGACCCTGTCCTCTCCAGCTCTTACTATTTCCCAGTTCTTACCTAAAATTCCATTCACTCTGCCCAACAGTTGCCCATCAGGCTCAGCATCTGCTTTGATAGTCTGAAGGGCAGAGGCTTTCAGAGGCCCTCTGTGGTAGGTTCCTAGGTTGTTTCCTGTTTTCTTCTTCTTCTGATGTCCATCCTCTTTGCCTTTCCGGATGGGGATTGGACATTTTTGTTATGGTCCTCTCTCTTGCTTAGTTTCTTTAGATGCACAGGTTTTAGTGGGTTTGTCCTATGTTGTATGTCTATATGAGTGAGTATATACCATGTGTGTCTTTTTGCTTCTGGGACAACTCACTCAGGATGATCCTTTCCAGATCCCATCATTTACCTGCAAATTTCATGATTTCCTTATTTTTCATTGCTGAGTAATATTCCATTGTGTAGATGTACCACAATTTCTGCATCCATTCTTCAGTTGAGGGGCATCTGGGTTGTTTCCAGCTTCTGGCTATTACAAATAAAGCTGCTACAAACATGGTTGAGCAAATGTCCTTTTTGTGTACTTGAGCCTCTTTTGGATATATGCCCAGTAGTGGTATGGCTGGATCTTGAGGAAGCGCTATTCCTAGTTGTCTGAGAATGCGCCAGATTGATTTCCAGAGTGGTTGTACAAGTTGACATTCCCACCAGCAGTGCAGAAGGGTTCCCCTTTCTCCACAACCTCTCCAGCATGTGTTGTCACTTGAGTTTTTGATCTTGGTCATTCTCATGGATGTAAGGTGAAATCTCAGGGTTGTTTTGATTTGCATTTCCCTACTGGCTAGTGAGGTTGAGCATTTCTTTAAGTGCTTCTCTGCCATTCGGTATTCCTCTACAGAGAATTCTCTGTTTAGCTCTGTTCCCCATTTTTAAGTGGATTACTTGGTTTGCTGCTTTTCAGCTTCTTTAGTTCTTTATATATACTGGATATGAGTCCTCTGTCAGATAAAGGGTTGGTGAAGATTCTTTCCCAATCTCTAGGTGGTTGCTTTGTTTTGATGACGGTGTCCTTTGCTTTACAGAAGCTTTTCAGTTTCATGAGGTCCCATTTATTGATTGTTGCTCTTAGAGCATGTGCTGTTGGTGTTCTGTTCAGGAAGTTTTCCACTGTACCAATGAGTTCTAGGGTATTTCCCACTTTTTTTTCAAGCCGATTTAATGTGTCTGGTTTTATGTTGAGGTCTTTGATCCACTTGGACTTCAGTTTTGTGCATGGTGACAAGTACCAGGGAACTCCTACAGCTGATAAACACCTTCAGCAAAGTGGCCAGATACAAAATTAACTCAAAAAAATCAGTAGCCCTCCTGTATACAAAAGACAAAAGGGCTGAGAAAGAAATTAGGGAAACAACACCCTTCACAATAGCCACAAATGACATAAGGTACCTCGGAGTAACCCTAACCAAGGAAGTCAAAGACTTCTATGAAAAAATTTCAAATCTCTGAAGAAAGGATTAGAAGAAGATATGAGAAGATGGAAAGATCTCCCATGCTCATGGCTTGGCAGGATTAACATAGTAAAAATGGCCATCTTACCAAAAGCAATCTACAGATTCAAAGCAATGCCCATCAAATTACCAACACAATTCTTTACAGACCTGGAAAGAAAAATTCTCAACTTCATATGGAATAACATTAAACCCAGAATTGCTAAAACAATCCTCTACAGTAAAAGATCTTCTGGAGGAATCTCCATCCCTGATCTTAAGTTGTACTATAGAGCAACAGTTTTAAAAACTGCATGGTACTGGCATAGAAACAGAATGGTGGATCAATGGAACCGAACAGAGGACCCAGAAATAAACCCACACACTTATGGACACCTGATCTTTGACAAAGACGCCAAAACCATACAATGAAAAAAAGATAGCATCTTCAACAAATGGTGCTGGTCTAACTGGATGTCTACATGTAGAAAAATGAAAACCAGCTCCATCTTTAAGGAGCGGCATCATGCAGCTCTCTACAGTTCCCCTTTTTTGTTTTAGATGCATCAGGCAAGAGTAGAGGTCTGATCTCTGATATTAGAAATAAATTGGGACTTTGTACTGATGTTCATTTAGGTGTCGTCCACCCAAAGAGCATCAGACCAGTCCGATACCTTTTTCTCAGAGGCGGGACCTGGGGCATCAACCCGCATGCAATCAGACATGCTCTTCTCTGGGTCCAAAGCGGCTGACCCTGAGAGCAGTGCTTAGCCTCACATCCTGAGCATAACATTTTAGCTTTTTATGGTAGCCAACCATGCTTGGGGAGACTGTCCTGCTTCAATGGTTGTAAAGGCCTGAATGATCATGGCTGCATTACGCTGTTGTGAGACTCTAATCTTGCATATACACCGCAGGCAAACCAAGGAGACTAACACCAGAAGGCCTGCTAATGCTCCCATGCCCGCCCATTCCTTCAGATGATTCATGGCTGCAGAAATCCATGATGATAATCCTGTGGCTAGTCCTGTGTCCACTCTGGTAGAATTTACTGTGATAATGGCCACTCTCAGCTGCTCCATCGTATCATTTTTATGTCTCAATTTAAGAATATCCATTTGAGATTTGGAGAGGCCAACAGGATTATTACTAATGAAATTTTAGGGAAATGATTCATGAATTTATTACATTTTGTATGGATAATATTTCAGGAAGTAATATTTAAAGAAACTGTGAGAATATTGATGTTTCAAAAGAAATTATAACTGTTCATGCTGTAATTCAATTTTCCTATAAATATCTAAACTAGTTCATAATATTCTTATGTCTGGTCATTTAGGTTTCTTCAGGAAAGTTCAGTATTTAAAGTAATTATTAGTATCTTCACTGTGTAACATCCAGAAAACCAGGTCTACGTTAAAAACTTCATAAGAATATTTTCTTTAATTTTCTCTCCTTTGATAATTATTTTATTATATTTGACAACTGTATTCACTAAGGTAATCATATTATTTTAAGTTACTTGCAAATATACATATCAAAGTGTATGTGTGTGGAGAAAAAGAGTGGGGAGAGAAATGGAGGGGGGGAGAAAGGAAGAAGAAGGAAGAGAGAGAAGTTTCTAAGTGAAGATCTGCCCCTTGGGCTAACAATGTTTTCCTAAGATTTAACAAAACCTCCAGTGCCACTGTGCACACCTGTAATCCCAACACTCAGGCAGAGGCAGGCATATCTCTGTAAGTTTGAAGCCAGCTTGGTCTACAAAGCAAATCCAGGACAGCCAAGGCCATGTAGAGAAACCTTGACAATAAATAAATGAATAAATAAATATCTCCAGTGACAGAAATAATGACCTTCCTTTTGAGTGGTTAGTTTGGGAAATCTAAAAGAACTACATAACAGAAACTGCAGATAATACCCTAGTAATAAAAATACAATACACCAGAAGGGACTATGAGATCTGTTAAGGGAGACAAGTTATCAACAGTCCTGACCAGCTGTAACACCTACGAACAGCAATGATATCCATAATGGCAAGATGTTCTCCAAGGTGTAATATTGGTATTTATAGCCTGGGGATAACCAACAGCCATCAATTTGGAATTAAGGCCAACTTGATGGGAGGAAAACCGTGCCTACTATTAGAAACTTAGCATACTGCCTTTAGCTGGTGAGGTCATGAACCCTTGAAGAGAATCTGTTTCTGCCACTTCACTAAACCAGCGTAGTTTCTAACTTTATTCTAAATGTTCATCCTTATGTCTGGAGGTATCTATCACCGCTCACCAAAGATTATTTTAGAAGCAGATGTCTCCACCTGCTTTCCATTTCAGAAAGCCACTAGTCAAAATGCAGAGAATAAAAGACAATGGGTTTTTTTATTTTTTTAAATTTATTACTTTTTATTGAAAACGCTAAATGTCCACCTTTACAATAAACAACTACAGTCATGGTAACTCACATTAAAACAAAACATACTTCTGATAGTCATTATTTTTCTGTTTGGGACAGTTTAAAGTTTTTCTTTTGTCACAAAAACAGGAATGTACCTATACAAAGGGCCAAAATAGGCCATCTTTAAGAATAAACAGGTAATGATTCACAAAAGACTATGAACAGAACATGTAACTAGTTGATACAAATCTAACAGGTTTTGATGAAATCAGTCACATCTAATAGAACATCTGAAGGGTTCTTGTATAAAATATCACATGAAAAAAGAATTTATCAATGTCTTAAAAAGTGGGTTTGTTACCTTAAAAAGTATTTCCTGAGGCATAAGAAAATGAAAAATTATTCTAGAGTGCAGGGAATCTTATGAAAGAAGGGGAGATAGTAAGACCTGGAGAGGACAGGAGAGAAACAGAACCAAAAGATCTGGGCACAGGGGTCTTTTCTGAGACTGATTTTCCAACCAAGGACCATTCATGGATATAACCTAGAACCCCTGCTTAGATGTAGCCCATGGCAGCTTAGTATCCAAGTGGGCATCCTAGTAAGGGGAACAGGGACTGTCTCTGACATGAGTTCAGTGGCTGGCTTTTTGATCACCTTGCCCTGAGGGAGGAACAGCCTTGCCAGGCCACAGAGGAGGACAATGCAGCCAGTCCTGATGAGACCTGATAAGCTAGGGTCAGATGGAAGAGGAGGAGGACCTCCCCTATCAGTGGACTTGGAGAGGGGCATGGGAGGAGGTGAGAGAGGGAGGATATGATTGGAAAGGGATGAGGGAGGGGGCTATGGCAGGGATACAAAGAGAATAAACAGTGATTAACATAAAAAATAAAAATTTAATAAAAAAAAGCTTATTGGGTGCTCAACCTCAATCAATATGTCTACAAAATTACCTCTACACTTAAATCTCATGGAATATCACAGACTAAGTCAGGAAATGATGATAAGAGCAAGAAGACAAGGACAGGGTATCCACTGGGGCTTGTTGTTGTTTTTTTTTAATATTTTGCATCTGATATATATTTTATGGAAATTGTTCTGCACTTCTCAATTAGTGCTAGTACAATTTTGCTTTCTTTTTTCTTTTCTTTTTTTATTTTTTTAAATATGGTTACAGTTTATTAACTTTGTATCCCTGTTGTATCCTGCTCCCTCATTCCCTTCCAGTCCCACCTTCACTCCCTCATCTCCTCCCTGCTCCTTTCCAAGCCCACTGATAGGAGAGGATGTCCTCCCCTTTCATCTGACCCTGGTTTATCAGGTATGATGATTGAAAAGCTGTATGCAAGAAATCTCAACAACACAGTGACCTATAAGAAGACCTAAAAAATGACAACACCAGTTGACATGTTAGTATCTATGGGGGATTGTCACAAGGTTTAATCTTTAGATGGATAACTAAAGGCAGGTAATAATTACTGAAATAGGGAGAAACAGTTTTATCTATGGATGAGTCCTCTGATAGGTCAGTCTGTCCAAAACAGAGAGCCCTAAACCAGTATGAGCAAAACATAATGGTCTCAGCGGATTGTGTTCATCATCAACTTAAATACATAGAGCTAGAGAAAGACATAAAGAATATGAGGCCATGTGTAAATATATTACTTATGGATGAAATTCTCAAAAAATTTAATAGGAAATAAAATCTTCTTTGGAGTATTTTTACAGAAGCCTTGTATTTAATAACATACACATGTCAAACCAGACACACTAAACATGTTGGAAGAAAAAGTAAAGAAGAGCCTTCAACTCATTGGCACAGCAGACAACTTCCTGAACAGAACACCAACAGCACAGGCTCTAAAAGCAACAAACAATAAATGGGACCTCATCAAACTGAAAAGCTTCTGTAAAGCAAAGGACACTTTCATGAGAACAAAATGACAGGATACAGACTGGAAAAGGCACTTCACCAACCCTATATCTGACTAATATCCAGAATATAGAAACAAATAAAGAAGTTAAAAAACAACAAATCAAGTAATCCAATTAAAAAGTGGGGTACAGAGCTAATCAGAAAATTCTCAATAAAAGAATAGCAAATGGCAGAGAAAAACTTAAAGAAATGCTCAATGTCCTTAGTCATCAGGGAAATGCAAATCAAAATGACCCTGGGATTTCACCTTATACCCTCAGAATGGCTAAGATAAAAAACTTAGGTGACAACATGTGTTGAAGAGGATATGGAGAAAGGGGAACCCTCCTCCATTGCCGGTGGGAATGAAAACTTGTACAACTTTGGAAATCAATTTGGCTCTTTCTCAGACAATTAGGAATAGCAGTACCTCAAGATCCAGCTATACCACTACTAGGCATATATCCAAAAGATGTTCAAGTATACAACAAGGACATTTGCTCAACCATGTTAGAAGTAGCTTTTTTCTTAATAGCCAGAAGCTGGAAACAACCCAGATGTCCTTCAGTTGAGGAATGGATACAGAAATTGTGGTACATTTACACCATGGAATACTATTCAGCAATTAAAAACAAGGAAATCCAGCTTCTGGCTATTACAAATAAAGCTGTGTTCTGTTTAGGAAGTTCTCTCCTGTGCCAATGAGTTCAAGGCTGCTCAACCATGTTTGTAGCAGCTTTATTTGTAATAGCCAGAAGCTGGAAACAGCCATGATGCCCCTCAACTGAGAAATGGATACAGAAATTGTGGTACAATTATGGAATATTACTCAGAAATAAAAACAAACAAACAAACAAACAAACAAAAAACAAGGAAATCATGAAATTTACAGGTAAATGGTAGGAACTGGAAAAGATCATCCATGGGAACAGGGACTGTCTTTGACATGAAACTCTTGTGTTACTTAGTTCATGTCAAAGACAGTCCCTGTTCCCATTACTATAGAACCCACCTGGATACTGAACTGCCATAGGCTACTTCTGTGCAGGGGTTCCAGGCCATATTCATGAGTGGTCCTTGGCTGGAGTATCAGTTTCAGAAAAGACCCCTGTACCCAGACTTTTAAGATCTGTTGCTCTCCTTGTGGAGCTCCTGTCCTCTCCAAGTCTTGCTATCTACTACTTCTTTCATAAGATTCCCTGCACTCTGCCCAAAGTTTGGCTATGAGTCTCAGTATCTGCCTCAATACCCTGTAGGGTAGAGCTTTTCAGAGGCCCTCTGTGGTAGGCTTCTGTCCTGTTCCCTGTTTTCTCCCTCCTCCATTGCCATCCTCTGTGCCTTTCTGAATGGGGATCAAGCATCTTAGCCAGAGTCCTCCTTCCTGATTAGCTTCCTTACATATACATATTTTAGTATGTTTATCCTATATTATATATACAATAGCCACTTATGAGTGAGTATATACCCTGTGTATCTTTCTGCTTCTGGGACACCTCACTCAGGATGATCTTTTCCAGTTCCTACCATTTACCTGTAAATTTCATGATTTCCTTGTTTTTTGTTTGTTTGTTTGTTTGTTTTTATTTCTGAGTAATATTCCATAATTGTACCACAATTTCTGTATCCATTTCTCAGTTGAGGGGCATCATGGCTGTTTCCAGCTTCTGGCTATTACAAATAAAGCTGCTACAAACATGGTTGAGCAGCCTTGAACTCATTGGCACAGGAGAGAACTTCTAGTTTATGTGAAATATTTGTGGATATGTCTACTGCTTTGGAACTAGAGTAACACAAGAGTTTCTACCCAGTTTATTGTCCTTTGGTGATGCTAAATGAAATACATTTGCATTTACTGCATCAGTTTACAAGCTTGGCATGTTCTAGTGGGACATAGCTGAAAAAAATACCCAAAGGCATGAAACACTGGGGCAGAAGAAGAGGGGAGTAGCCAGTCTTATATGAAAAACACCATCACTATAGTATGAAGAAACACATATAACAAAAACGATACCAAAGCAAAGGTCTAAGGCCAGATGCTGTTAAAAATAATCTGCTGAGGAAAAAAAAAAAAGGAAAAAAAATAGCACAAAAGAGAAAATTGGGAGTCATTGTTTTTAAGTGTAGTAATAGAACATCACTGAAGAATTGATACATTATACATTAAGCATTTATGAAATTGATAAAAACTGTTAATATCTTTAAACGATAGCTTCCTAAATTAGCACAGAAAAACAAAATGTAAATAAGTAAGAGAGAAAAAAAATGTACTTTAGAAAGTGGCACCTACAGGACCTGCTAGCCTGGAGTCTGACAGCCAGTAATGTAGTATCCGCAGTTCACAGGAGCAGAGGAAGTGGAAGCAAAAACATCTCTGCCGGAACTGGAAGTGGAAGCCTACTCTGTGGTACCCAGGACTCTAGACAAACTGTACTCTCTGAGTCGTCTTACCTATGTTACTTCTCATCCCTTTGAAATGTAATTTTTTTCAAAGCCTAGACACTACCTTCTTTCATGTATATCAACTTAATAAAAGCCATCCCTTTCAGATGTTCATTTATCTTGTAGGTACTGGACTAGATTTCATTCTGTCCATGCCCCTGGATAACCGCAAAGAGCAAGCACCAGCTTCAAAGGCATGAGTCCTTCTTATTAAGGACAGGGAGTTCACAGACACTAACTGTGGGGCCGCCAGCATCCTGTGAAGTGAAGGTACTTCTCTGTCACCTCTGTTTACAGGTGTTCAAAACAGTGTGTGCAAAATGTTAACAAGACATCACAAAAAGACCACTAAACAAGAACGAGAGCTTCATAAACAAAAACATCAGATCGCTTACAAATAACAGTGGCTACGATGAGAGAAAATGCCCAGATGTTCTCTATTCAAAACCACCTGTACACACACCAAATTTTAACTGTGAAATTAAATTTTTCTCTTTTTGGTTTGGTTAGAATTCTATATTTAGGATTATCTATAGCCTCACATTTTATCAGCAATGTAGGCTTCAAATAGAAAACATCTTTATTTAGAAAAATTGTATCTTTTTAGGCTAGTTGAAAGTTATTATAAAAAGCACCACAGAGACATTCTATGAACACCTTATGACCTGATAGTGGGACCTTGTAGAAATCTTTAATATAAATGATATTAGTAAAGTACCATGTACTGGTTGTGCTTGTTGAATGGAAGACTCTGGGAGTGATGAGGAAACCTTGAATCAGACCCAAGTATGTTCATTTCAAGGGTCCTCAAAAATTCTTTCACTTTTGTTGGCCTTTGATGAAAAGAAAAATAAAAACAGCAAACAGCAGAGGGTGTCAAAAACTTTGCACCCTCAGAAACAGCTAACAGGTAAACCATTTCCATTAGAGGTGATTATAATTTGTCCCATGGTATCCTTTGATGGGAATAGGAAGCCAGGAGCTTATCCACAGGGAGAAAGCTCAGCTCTCCCTGGAAACCTCCAGGTCAGGAACAGCTTCGCGGGTCATTTCCGAGGGATGTTACAAGCACACAGTCACAATGTTTATTGATGCTTTCTGTTTTCTCTGCTCTCTGTCTGTCTTGTCTGTCTCTCTCTCTTTCTCTGTGTGTGTGTTTCTTGCTCTCCCCCTCCCCTTTGTGCTATGTGTTCTCTCTCTTTTTTTAAAGATTTGTTTATATATATATATATATATATATATATATATATATATATATATATATGAGTGCTCTATTTGCATGTATGCCTATATGACAGAAGAGGACATCAGATACCATTACAGCCATTCAAGGCTAGGCTCACAACCAAAAACTAAGAATTCTATGTGTTTTTTTCATTACACGTGCTGCATACTTCTCAGATTCACTCACCTGAAACACAACTCCCTTCAGTCATTCTCTGTGTGGAATATAGTTGAATATATCTGGTTCCAAACTTCAAAAACATGAGGTTTTAATTGAATTTTAAAAAACCTTAAAATGCTTTTATACTTCATATAACCTTTTAAATGTTATGAAAGGTGAAAATATGGATGGTATTTAGAGTCTTAGGGCCAAATATACAGTATTTTCCAAAAAGAAAGGAAATAAAATTTAACAAAATGATTGCAAATGTCTTCAAAATTCTTGAAAATACGCAAATATTAAAATTCTTAACATTTAGAACTCTAAAGTTATACACCAATCATATGCTATACTCTGTATAAAAGGAAATCCACAATGACCTAATGATACTGTTATTTTCTCAATATAAATCTTCATAAATTGTCTGTAGTACCATTGAATGAAAAATCTGAGCTGATGAATTCTTTTCTTTGAATCATCTATGTAGAATAAGCCGAACCTCTCCAGAACTATAGTGTGCTGTACATCATTGCCACTGCTTATCAAAGCTCAAATCATCTTTTCCAAAAAAATATCAGCATTTTTATTTGAACTTAACTGTGAAATAAATCTTCAGTGGGAATAAAGGAAACAACACCATGGTTTTAACTTATTAGCTGAAATTTTGTTTTGAATTTATGTATGCATTCTGCTCAAGATTTTTATTTCAGAACATTTTGCTAGTGTATTGGTTTACGTTGAGCGTTCATTTTGCTGCATTTATATAGACTGCCTATTTTAATTAGCTCATTCATGCATTCTGATGCTTTTGTTAATTTTAGATGATGGCACCATCATTTTATTATTATTATTATTATTAAGGCTGATTGGAAACAAGGCATCCGTTGTGTCGTGACTGATAATCTGCTTCCTTCATTATCTCAGGGTAGTTTCTGTACCTGCATCTTTGCTGTCATCGAGCCTTTAGAAACACAATGTCCCCCTTGACTGATGTTCATTGGCAGTATAGTCTGCACTCATTACTACCCAATTATTGTGACTTGCGCTATTTTCAGAGATTGTCCCCTAATACACGGAAAATTATTCCTTCAAGAAAATCTATATCTCAGTCATTTATTTAATAAATCTTTGATCCACAAATATGGTGTTTGGCTAAATTAACAAGCAGGCTGGTTCTCCCCAAAGTACATTGTATTTACTACTACACTGGCTTCCTTAATAAACTGCCTTTTTTTTTTTTAATAAACCTTGTTGAAATCTAGTTATTTTTGAAAGCCGTCTTGACTACTTTACCACATGGAAATTCCACTGTAGAGACTAACTCCCTATGCATGGCTTATGAACACTTGAAAAGAGGAGAAAAGTTAACTTTCTAAAATAGATCATTCAGTTGACTATCATTGCAGAACTGGAGAGGCAGGTAATAGGAATAATTGAGTTGTGGCTTTTTTAGTTCCCCTGTTCTCTAGGTATTTGCGAATAAAATGGGAAAATAATAACTTGTAATACCTTTTTAATCATGTGTCTAAATTGAAGTGTGGCCTAGAGAAACCAACCCAGGACTGTAAGTTCCTTTGCAGCGCCGGCTGCCAGCGCGAACTGGAGTTCCCACACTGACAGGTAATTCCCTCAGATTGAATGTGTTGACTAGAGTTGAGGTAATAGGTTATGGTGAACTGCAGTCTTAGCATGTGTGAGGTTCCAGATTCAATCTCCAGCACAATCAAGCAATCAAGCAATAATAAATGAAAATACTGTGGTTTTTTTTTTTTCATGAAGTTTAGTTAGAATATTTTTCTCTACAATGTCAATTTTGCTGGAATTAGCCAACCTCTATGAAATGACATTTTCCAGTGAATTTAACTTGTATCTAAAACCACTTCTGATTTCTGAATCTTGATTGGGCAGTCTTCAAATCTACTATACATTATCATGATTTTCTGTGAAAGCAATACTACCATCTCTAACAAGGCACTTGTTTACTTAGCATTGCTATGTGAATTCAGAGTGTGAATAAAACAGTAATTGGCAAAGGGTGATGGTGTATATCATAACTTCAAATATGATTTTAATAAAAATACATTTTAAAATCCCAAGATTAGCCTCTAAAATTATTTAGCAAAAAAAAAAAAAAAATGAAAGTTTGCTGTTAAAGTAGGCTAGTGATTTTCTTTTCACATTTTATTTATTTAATCAGTTTACTACCTGATCCTAGCACCCTCCCTCCTCTCCTCCCAGTCCCATCCTCATGCCTCCCTGCCCCCACTCCTCTCATTCTTCTCAGAGAAAAGAAGGCCCTCAAGGGTGACCAACCTACCCTGGCACCTCAACTCACAGCAGGACTAAGGGTATCCTCTTCCACTGAGGTCTGACAAGGTGGCCCACATAGAGGAAGAGGATCTGTAGGCAGACAACAGAGATAGCTCTACTCTCACTATTAAGGGATCTATATGTTGACCAGGCTTCACATCTGCTACATACATGTAGGGAGTCAAGGTCCAGCTTATGCGTGTTCTTTATTTGGTGGTTCAGTCTCTATGTGCCTCCGTGGGCCCAGGTAAGTTTACTTTGTAGGTCTCCTTGTCATGTCTTTGACCCCTCAAGCTATCTCAAGCTATACTTCCTCCCACTCTTCCACAAAACTCCCTAGCTCAGCCTATTGTTTGACTGTGGGTCTCTACATCTGTTTCCATCAGATATTGGATGAAGCCACTCAGAAGACAGTTATACTAGGCTCCTTTCTTTTTTTTTCAATTATTATTATTATTATTAATTACACTTTATTCATTTTGTATCCCCCCATAAGCCCCTCCCTCCTCCCCTCCTGATCCTACCATTCCTCCCCTTTCTGCATGCATGCTCCTCCCCAAGTCCACTGATAGTGGAGGTCCTCCTCTCCTTCCTTCTGATCTTAGTCTATAAGATCACATCAGGAATGGCTACATTGTCTTCTTTTGTGGCCTGGTAAGGCTGCTCCCCCCTCAGGGAGAGGTGATCAAAGAGCAGGCCAATCAGTTTATGTCAGAGGCAGTCCCTGTTCCCATTACTATGGCTCCTTTCTGCAAGCACAGCATTAATAGTGCCAGGGGCTGGCTCTCTTCCATAGGGTGGGTGTCAAGTTGGGCCAGTCATTGGTTTGCCATTCTCAATCTCTGGTCCATCTTAATATCTACACTTCTTGTAGGCAAGACAGACTTTTGGGTGAAGATATTTTGGGGGTGGGTTTGTATCACCCTCCCTCTACTGGAAGTCCCTCCAAGCTACAAGAAGTGGAAACTTCAGGCTCCACATGCCCCTGCTAGGATTCTCAGCTAAGGTCACCCCATAAACTCCTGGGAGCCTCTCCCACCTCAGAATCGTGTAGTTTTTATTTCTGTTGTTTTAATATAGCTTGAGATCAAGGATGGAGATACTTCCAGATGGTCTCCTAGTCCACTGCTAGGGGAAGTCCTTCTCCCCTACTGTCTGGCTCTAGCCTATCAGCTCCCACCAGGACTGTCTGGATCCTCTTTCTCTGTGGGCTGGCTAGGTCACCAGGTAGAAGTAATCAAGAAAGAGGCTCCTGAGTTGATGTCAGAGACTGTCTCTTCTCCCCTTACTATGGAACCCACATGGAGACTGAGCTGTCTCTGCACTACATCTGAGCAGAGGGTCTAAGTCTGCTCTATGCATGGTCTTTGGATGATGCATCAGTCTCTGCAGCCATCCTGGGCCCTGTTTTATTTATTTTTGTCTCCTTGTGTGGCTCCTTATCTACTCACTTCTAAATAGATATTAGCCATATAATACAGGATAGTCATAATAAAATCTACAGACCTAAAGCTAAACAAGCAGCACCCTAGGGAAGATGCTTAATTCTCATTCAGAAGGAAAAATAGGATAGACACTGGAAGCTGTAGAAGAGAGGGAATGGGACTGAAGCCCACCACAGTTGTCTTCCAAAACACTCCATCTAGCAGTAGAGAAAAGCAGAATCAGAGACTCATAGCCAAACTTGGATAGAGAGCACAGAGTCTTATAGAAGAAGGTTGGGAGTCTTTTAAGGACAACTTCTTTTTCCTCGGGGGTTTATAGTTCTATTTTCATTGTTTACTTGATCTTGATTAAATTTTGTATGTATGTATGTATTAAGAAAATAGTATGTTTTAATAAATAGCCCACTTTGTTTAGATTTTCAAATTTTGTGCCATACAGGTTTTTGAAGTAAGACCTTAAGATTCTTTGAATTTCCTTGGTGTTTGTTGTTATATCAACCTTTTCATTTCTGATTTTATTAATTTGGATATTCTCCCTCTGTCTGTTAGTTTGGATAAAGGTTTGTCTATCTTATTGATTTTCTCAAAGAACAAACTCTTAGTTTGATTGATTCTTTGTTTTGTTCTCTTTGTTCCTAGGCTATTGATTTCAGGCCTGAGTTTGAATATTTCTTGCCATCTACTACTTTTGGGGTTGTTTGCTTCCTGTTTTTCAGAGCTTCCAGGTGAGCTCTCTACAATTTCTTTACAAAGGCACTACTTAGTGCTATCAATTTTCCTCTTAGCACTGCTTTCATTGTGTTCCATAAATTTGGGTTGTTGTGCCTTCATTTTCATTGAATTCTAGAAAGTCTTTTTTTTCTTCATTTCCTCACTAACTCAGTGGTCATTGAATAGAGTTGTTCTGTTTCCATGAGGTTTTAGGCTTTCTGTTGTTTCTATTGTTGTTGAAATCCAGCTTTAATTCATGGTGGTTTGATAAAATACAAGGTAGTATTTCAATTTTCTTTTTTTATTAATTTTTTATAATAATCACAGGTTATTTGCTTTGTATCCAAGCCGTAGCCCCCTCCCTGATTCCCTCCCAAGTCCATCCTCCCTCCCTCATCTCCTCCTTTTCTTTTTACAAGTCCACTGCTAGGAGAGGTCCTCCTCCCCAATTTTCTTGTATATGTTGAGGCTTTCTTTGTGACTATGTGGTCAATTTTGGAGAAGGTTCTGTGATGGGTGAAAAATTCTGTAGACATCTATTAGGTCCATTTAGTTCATGATATCTGTTAGTTTCATTGTTTCTGTTTAGTTTCTGTCTCAATGACCTGTCCATTGGTGATAGAGAGGAGATAAAGTCTTTTAGAATTAATGTGTAGGATTTGATGTGTAGTTTAGGCTTTAGTAATGTCTCTTTTATTAATGTTGGCATCCTTGCATATCAGATACATATGTTTAGAACTGAGATGTTATATTGGTGGATTTCTTCTTTGAAGAGTATGGTGTTCTTTCTCATCTCTTTTGATTAACTTTTGTTGAAAGTCTGTTTTATTACAAATTAGAATGGCTACTCCAGCTAGTGTCTTGGGTCCATTTTCTTGGAAAATCTTTTTCTAGCTCTTTACAATGAAGTAATGTTATCTTTGATGCTTATGTATGTTTCTTGAATGCAGCAGAATAATGGATCCTGTTTTCAGGTATATTCTGTTCTCCTGTGTCTTTTTATTGAGGAGTTAATGGCAATGATGTTGAGAGCCAGCATATGATGAAGACAGGTTTGAGCCACAACTGTATCTCTAATTCATACTATTATAAATAAGATATTGTATCATATACAGCATCCTCTAGACTCACACAACCATTGCAATCTCTAAGTCATAGCTGTGGTTATATCCATGGAACCCAACAAGACAGATTCTGTGTAAAATCAGTCATAAACAGGGGAGCATCTTCAATGGCTCGTCCTTTACTGCTAAGCTACTGATGGAGATACTTGGGGTCACAAGTGGGGGATCATTATCTCCAGTTGTGCAACAGCTCATAAGCCAACCAAGCTACAGTGGACAGTTCCAAATCAATACTCAAACAGATGATGACTTTGTTTAATTAAACTCAGTGTAGCACAAACCAAAAAGAATACTGGTGAACATGGAGATTAGTAAAGTAGAAGGGATTGACAGGGATGCTAGAGACATGGTCTATGGTAGGTGGAGGTAATAGTTTACATGGTATCCGTGTCTGGGATTATCTAACAACATGTTCAATTAATAAGAATGACGTCTATTTTAAGTGAATAAATAAATTACTATTCATTAACATGACATTTTCATAACAGTTCACATGTGATGCATGTTTGTTTTTTGTTTTTTTGTTTTTTGTATTTAGAGTTCTTTTAAAATAATGCCTCTTGACTTTGTTTTTTTCTTCAACATTTTACCAAATTATATGATGGTATAGTTACTTTTTTCAAATATCTTTTTTATTTTACTAATTTTAATGCCATTTATCTATCATATCCCTTTGCCAACTTCAATAACTATTTTGTACATTTTGCATGGCAACTCATAAGCTTTGAGCTTTTGTTTTCTAATATAAGGATTAAGATTAAACACTTTTAGCTCCATCTCCTGATTTAATATACAAATTTTGTACTTAGTTCCCAGTATTCTTTAATTTTTATTATAATTTCTTATTTTATCAAAGAACTACTTAGAAATATAATATTAAATTTATGTATATATATATATTTTTATTTATTATTATTTATTATAATTTATTTTGTGTTGTGGCTGTAGACCCCCCCCATCTCCTCCCAGTACCACCCTCTATCCCTCTTCTCTCACTATGTGTTTTCCCTAGAACCCTGATAGAGGAGGACCTCCTCCCCATCTATCTGACTACAGTTTATCAAGTCTCATCCATTATATTTCTTTCTTTGCTTTCATTTTTAATCAAATATAGTATCTCTGGTATGCACTCATTTTGAAAATTGTTGTGTTTCAGATTTTGACATTTTTTTCTAGCTTAGTCTGACAACATTGACTTAACAGCTTCTTCTATAATTTAGAATTTTTTTTCCTGCAAAAAGAAAAAAAAAAGAATGCCACTAAGATAAGGTCTCAAATCTTTACTAGGCTACTTTTGTTCACTAAAGTTCATCTCTTCCTCTCTTGTACACAGTATACACTACAAACATGAAAGTCTTTCAATTTCCAATTTGTTTCATACTTTTATTTTCCCTTGCTTCTAGACTGCTGTTCAATAAATTTTAGCACCCTTATCATTTGCTTAAAGATTTTTCTCAAGTAAGCAACTTTCAAAAAGTCCCAAAAATATAAAGAAAGGACCCTCTGTCATATTATATCGTGTCACACTACAATATTCTTTCTATCCTTCTCTATATATTAGTCATTTTTCTGTTTCTATGGTAAAAGTCCATGATCAGGGCAACTCATAAAGAATTTATTCTGACTTATGGTTTCAGGATTTTTAAGAGTCCATCAGGCTAGAACACATGGCAGCAGGTAGGAATGGAGTCCAGCCTGGAGATCACAAAAATAGAGCAGGGAAAGCACATTGGAAGTAAGAAAATGCTACATACTTTCTAGGCCAGTTCCCACTAACGAACTTTCTACAGCAAGGCCATATCCCCTAAACCTTCAAAAACTGTGAAGCCAAGTTCGAGCCAAATATTGAAACACCTGAACAATTGGGGTGGGTAAATTTCATTCAAACCATCACACACTTTCTTTTGCTTTCTGTGTTGCCTGAAGATAAGAACAGTCTTTTCTTGTTGAGTACTGTCTTTCCAAGACATACCATAAAATTTGACACACAGTGTTTCTACACACACACACACACACACACACACACACATGCTTGCATGCACTTACATGTATACACAAAATGCATGAACTACAAATCTGGAATCAAATGATATATACAAAGACCTAATGATATGATTTCTCATTTTCAAAACAACCACACACTTCTTACATGGGAGCTAAAGGCAACACATTCTCTAACATGCTGACTTTTAATTATGCCCTCTTCATGTCACTCAGCAAGATGACAGCTACCAAAGCCTGAAAGACATTAAAGCATAGACACTGTCACCCCTGATACTTTGCTACTTTAACATACTGCATGATCCCTCTACCATATGCTGCTCATTAGGCGAAAATAATTCTAAGTCAGAGAGTGTGTTTTCTTCATTATCTTGCTGGACTGAAAATTCTTTCCTGTTGGTAATTTTCTTAAAACTAATGGTTTCTTTTATGTGTATGTTAAAAATTGACAAATGCCTTTCTGTGGTGTTTCATCTTCATAATAGTTCGAGCTTCAAAAAAAATGTTGGGGCCCTAAATGCATAATATTATAACATACAAGAAAGGAAGGCAGAAGCCTCTTCCCTGACCTCCACTGGTCAGCTTATTATAGTTCCTCTTTCCTTTAATTCAGCAACTGCTCAAATACTAGTCTGTGTGTCTTATTTTGAGTCATTCTGAGTAATTTACTGCCATAATTTATAATCACATAGAGTCTCATAGGTTAATTACAGAATCTTCTGTGAAGAAAATGTATTTTCTTTTTATTAATTCCAGTGATGCGGCCTTCATTTTATTTAACATTCTCTAGGTTTTTTTTTTGTTTTTTTTTAGTACAGAAATGGTAAGTAGACAGTCTTAGAATAACCTACATGTAATTTCATAAACTCCTTCCTTAACCCTTATATAATTCATTTCTAAAATTGTAGAAGTATTTTTATATAAAGTTTACTATATTACAATTTTATTGACCTTAACTTCAATTGCTATCAACCGAATAACAATAAAAGGTAAAAATTAGTGTTTCTCAAAGTCTTCTAGTGTTTTGTATAAAGAACAGAGTTCCATAAAATTAATTTTGGTGTAAAATATGCATATTTCTGATAACACTCCTACCACACATGCACACACACACACACACACACACACACACACACACACACAAACACAGAGAGGGAAAGCAATAGAGAGAGATTGTATTGCTTAACCACACAATTATAAATATACTTTCACTAAATACAATATGACTATGCAATTATTTTCATATAGTTGTAGCAATATGAAATGGATTCTTACAATGATTGAGAGTAAGGATCCATAAAAGAGTAGGTAAGCATGACAGCCAAACTGTAACCAAAGCATTTTCAAACAGACAGGGAGCTCCCCATAGCATGATGGCTATCCAAACAAGATGTCTCCTCGGCGAGTAATGTGGACAATCATTAAGGAAGGTCCCTGATGCCAGCCTCAGGTCTGCACATAAATGCACAGTGTACCTGCATCCACATATACACTTTGCACACATACATGAAAACACACACACGTGTAAACCATATACACATAGACATGGGAAAAGAAAAGGTGGTCAACTAAACAAACGTTTAGAATCTTATGCTCAATATAGTTTTCATATGGAATTGATTGGTTTTATTTTTTTGTAATTATCTTATGATTGCATTTCTTTTTTCCCCTCCCTCCATTCAATGCCTTTCCAGCAAAACAAAACAAAACAAAACAAAAAACATTCTTTTCAAATTTATGCCTCTTCTTTTTACATTATTTGTTATTATATGCATATGTTTATTTTCAAAAATGATGTAATAATGTAATTGATTACCTAGGAAACATTTTATTTGTTTAATGAGGACACTTTTTAATTCAACAAAGAAGTTGTGACTAACACAGAAGTTAGGTCAGGGACTAATCTCTCTCATATTAAAAAAAAAGAAGAAAAAAATAAAAACAAACAATAGAGCTGAAATGAAAGGCCTTTTCCAAACTGACTTATGCTTTATTACAACGTTAGGTGATAATGGATTTTTAATCGTTACAGCTTCAGCAATAAGAAAAGAAAGGTCATTGCTTTTAGAATAAAACAAAATGTAAACACTGGATTTGTTTGGTGATATTCAAGTTTTATGACTTGCCTCTTGGCCTTATCATTAACAAAAACAAATCTCTTTATTGTTAAGTTTGTCTAGTGTAAAATTATGTCATTGTTGAAAGAAGAAAAAAAAAATGATGTCTTTTCTCCTGTCATATCCAACTCAGCTTTAAAAGGCAGCTTGAACATGAACTAACAGGGAGAAGGTTTCCAGCTGAGTCCAAGTCCACTTTCCCTACATCTGAAAACAAAGGTGCATAGTGTCATTCATAGTATAAACTTATCCTCTAGTTGCTCATATTCTTTGTCAATAACTAACTGTCACTTAGTGACAGTGATTTAAATAAAATGATAATTTTAAACTCAGATACGTCCTAAAATAAAAACACTACAGCTCTTTAGGTTGTGGCTTCTTTTCTGTTCTTACATTTTCTTTCTCAAATACTAACTGGTAACTTAAGAGTACTTCAAGATACAACATGTTATCACAGGTAAAATCATAAACAAAAATACAAAAATCCTATTGCTATCTGCACTTTGTGGAATAGCAATGAAATCTCTAAAGCTCCAAGCCTGGCTCAGATATTGATATTAAGAATGCTACATTTCTCCAAGGATGTGGACCAAAGGGAACTCTTCTCCATTTCTAGTGGGAGTGCAAATTTGTACGGCCCCATTGGAAATCAATGTGGTGGTTTCTCAGAAAATGGGATTGATCTCTCATCAGAACCAGCTATACCACACATGAATATATACACAAAAGATACTCCACCATATGGCAAGGACACTTGCTTAACTATGTTCATAGAAGCTTTATTCATAATAGCCAGAAACTGGCAATAACTTACATGTCCTTGAACAAAAGAATGGACAAAGAAAATATGGCACATTTACACAATGGTACAATATACACAATTGTACACAATATGGTATGTACTCACTTATAAGTGGATATTAGCTGTAGGGTAAAGGATAACCATGGTACAATCCACAGATCCAGAGAAGCTAAGAAACAAGGAGGACTCAAGGATGCATGAATCTCATTGAGAAGTGACATTAGAAAGAGATTTCTGGTGGATGGGGGGGGAGGGGAGACTGGATGGAGGGTTGAGTATGGGAATGGGAACAGAAGGGACCAGGTCAAGGGGGATGAGTACTGAGAGAAACAACTGGAAAGGAGACATCTCTGGGACAAGTTAGAAACCTAGGGCAATGGAAACTGAAGAATCGATGAAGGTGATCCTAGCTAAGACTTGTAGCAATGAGGATATGAATCCAGAACTGGCCATCTGATGTAACCAGGCAAGATATTTGGTGGAGGGATAGGGACACCAACTCAGCCGCAATACCTTCAACATACACTTTATTCTGCGTACAAGATATGCTTGGGTAAAGGTCACTCAGAAATTTTGGGAGTGGCCAACTATTGACTGTTCCAACTTGAGAGCCATGCCACGAGAGGTAGCCTACTTCTGACACTGCCTGGAGGGCCAGGAATAGCCCAGAGACCTAGTATAGAACGAAATAGGAGTGGCAAAAACAAAAGTCAATTAAATTGTCCCTAGGGATATTCTGCTATACTCATAGATTTGTGCCTAGCCCAATTGTCATCAGAGACTTTTCAGCCAGCAAGTAATGAAAACATAATCAGAGACCCTCAGCCAACCGTTAGACAGAGCTTGAGGATTCCTATTAAAGATGGGGAGGAAGGATTCTAGGAGGAGAGGAGTCAAGGACACCACGAAAAAACTCACAGAATCAACTAACCTGGGCCCATAGGGGCTCACAGAGACTGAAGCACCAACCAAGGAGCCTGCTTGGGACTGACCTAGGTCCTCTGCATATATGTTACACTTGTGTAGGTTGGCCATCCTGTGAGACACCTAACGGTAGGGGCAGGAAATAACTCTAACTGTTGCTAGCCTTTGGGAGCTTCTCCACATAGTGGGTTGCCTTGTCAAGCCTTAATAAGAGAGGAAGTGCCTAGTCTTACTGAAACTTGATATGCCAAGGCTAGCTGATATACAAGGGAGAAGGAATAGACTGGTGGAGGGGACAGGGGGTTGAAGAGAAGAGGTGAGGATAAGGATGGGGGGGAGTGAAAACCGCAGTCAGGATAAATAAATAAATAAATAAATTCACATAAATTCTAAGAAAGCTTTGAGGGCACTGCTGGCCAATCTTACTAAAGGATTTTAAAATGTTTTGAGGCTGCCAAGAATGGATCCTAATATGATTTAGCAAGTAGCTAGGGAGTAATAATATTGAGGTTTCATTCTCACATTCATGGTGTACATTTTCATAAGACTACAAGAAAGGAACAATGGGCCCCTGCTCAGATGTAGCCCATGGTAGCTCAGTATCCGAGTGGGTTCCCTAGTAAGGGGAACAGGGACTGTCTCTGACATGAACTCAGTGGCTGGCTCTTTGAACACTACCTTCCCCACAGAAGGAGGAGCAGCCTTGCCAGGCCACAGAGGAGGACACTGTAGCCAGTCCTGATGAGACCTGATAAGATAGGGTCAGATGGAAGGGGAGGAGGACATCCCTTTCAGTGGACTTAGAGAAGGGCATGGGAGGAGATGAGAGAGGGAGGGTGGGATTGGGGGGAAATGAGGGAGGGGGCTACGGCTGGGATACAAAGCGAATAAAATGTAATTAATGTAAAAAACTAAAAAATAAAGCTTTAATTAAAAAAAAAGAAAGGGACAATGGGCTTTCTTATCAGCATATAAAAATATGGAGAAAATAGAGGTTGAAAAAAAGATTTGCCTGGGAGTTTAGGAGCACAGCATTAAAACATGGCACCAAAAAATAAACAACAAAAGCCAGAATGGTCTCCTTGTGGAGCTCCTGTACCCTCCAGGTCTTTCTATCTCCTTCCTCTTCCATAAGATTCCCTTCAATCTGCACAAAGTTTGGATATGAGTCTCAGCTTCTGCTTCAATTCCCTGATGCATAGTCTTTCAGAGGCATTGTGTTGAAGGCTCCTGTCTTATTCCCTGGCTCCTCCTACTTTTCATGTGCATTCTGTTTGCCCTTCTGAATGAGGATTAAGCATCTTCCCTAGGGTCCTACTTGTTGTTTAGCTTCTTTAGGACTAAAGATTTTAGTATGATTATGCTATATTATATGGCTAATATGTACTTATATGTGAGTTTATGCCATGTGTGTCTTTCTGCTACTGGTTTACCTCACTCAGGATGATCTTTTCTAGTTCCATCCATTTGCCTGCAAATTTCATGATTTCCTGCTTTCAATTGTTGAGTAGTATTTCATTGTGTAAATGTACCACACTTTTTGTATCCATTCCTCATTGAGGGACATCTAGGTGTTTTTTGTTGTTGTTGTTTGTTTTTGTTTTTGTTTTTTTTCTTGATTTTGGCTACTGTGAATAAAGCTGCTATGAATATATTTGAGCAAATGTCCTTGAACACTTGAGTATCTTTCAGATATATGCCCAGGAGTGGTATGGATGGATCTTGAGGTAGCACTATTCCTAATTGTCTGAGAAAGTGCCAGGTTGATTTCCATAGTGGTTGTACCAATTGACATTCCCACCAGCAATGGAGGAGGGTTCCCCTTTCCCCACAACCTCTCCAGCATGGTGTTGTCTCTTGAGTTTATAATCTTAGCCATTCTGATAGGTGTAAGGTGGAATCTCATGGGTTGATTTGCATTTCCTGGATGACTAAGGATGTTGAGCTTTTCTTTTTTATTTTATTTTATTTTTTATATGTATAATTTTTTTTATTTTTTATTATTAGTTACATTTTATTAACTCTGTATCCCAGCTGTATCCACTCCCTCATTCTCTCCCAAACCCTTCCTCCCTCCCTCATCTCCTTCTTGCCCCTTTCCAAGTCCACTGATAGTGGAGGTCCTCCTCCCCTTTCATCTGACCCTGTTTTATCAGGTATCTTCAGAACTGGCTGCAAAGTCCTCCTCTGTGGCCTAGCAGGACTGCTCCTCCCTTGGGGGGGTGGGGAGGTCAAAGAGCCAGTCATTGAGTTCCTGTCAGAAAAAGTCCCTGTTCCCCTTACTATGGGAAACCAAATGGTTACTGAGCTACCACGGGCTTTATCTGAGCAGAAGTTCTAGGTTATATCCATACATGGTCCTTTGTGGAGTGTCAGTCTCAGAAAAGACCCCTGTGCCCAGATATATTTGTTCCTTGTGGAGCTCTTATCCTTTCCAGGTCATATTAACTCCTCCTTCTTTCATATGATTCCCTGCACTCTGCTGAAGGTTTGGTTATGAGTCAGTATTTGCTTTGATACACTGCTGGGTAGAGTCTTCCACGGGCCCTCTGCAGTAGGCTCCTGTCCTGTTACTTGTAGAAAAGATCATTCTCAGTGAGGTATCTGAGAAGGAGAAAGACACACATGGTATATACTCACTCATATAGTCCTATAAGATATGATAAACATAATGAAATCTACACACCTAAAGAAGATTAACAAGAAAGAGGACCCAGGGTAAGATGATCAATCCTCACTTAGAAAGACAAATGGGAGGTGCATTGGATGTAGGAGTTTTTCTTTAAGTGATTTCTCTGCCATTCGATATTCCTCTGTTGAGAATTCTATTTAGTGCTGTACCCCATTTTTTGATTGGAATACTTGTTTGGTTGGTGTTTAACTTCTTGAGATCAACAGCCAAAATATTCTAGGTCCAGGGCAGCCTGTAGAGACTGATGAATCAACAAAGGACCATACATAGAGAGGACATGCCCTGTCCAGATGTGGCCCATGGGTAGCTCAGTCTCCATGTGGATTCCCTGCCAAGGGAGCAGGGCAGTCACTGGCATGAACTCTGTTGCCTGATCTTTGATTAACTTCCCCCTGGTGAGGTGGCCTTAGTAGGCCACAGACAGTCCTGGTGAGATCTGATAGGCTAGGGTCAGATAGTAGGGGAGGAGGACCTCCCTTATCAGTGGACTAGGGGAGGAACATAAGCAGGAAATTGGAGGAAGGTAGGGATTGGGAGGAGATGAAGAAAGGGGCTACAGCCAGGATACACAGTGAATAAAATATAATATAACAACAACGACAATAATAATAATAATGAAAAATAATTTAAAAGGCCAACATGGCATCAACTTCCATCATAGGCTAAATTTGGATGGGAATATAACCTAAAAAAAAATAAATATCTTACACTTTAATTTTATAATCTAAATGACTTTTTTAGTATTTCTGTTTATATCATTTATTTGTGTGGAGATGTTTGTGTGTGTAGATAATGTCATACAGATATTTCAGAACTCCTGTGATTCTACAAAAATACCCATCTCACAAATGATCAAGATTTTAAATAAAATTGATACCCATAGACCAGACAAGCAATTATATAATTCTGCCTAGTTATGCATTTGGTCAGTAAAGCATGTGTATGAAGAAAAATTAAAAAGAGGCAATTCAAAATAAAGATTATTTATCTTTTTTTAATTTTTCTTCGTCTATTTTTAATTCCTTTATCAAATCTGTTTTAATTAAAATAGAATTACATAATTTCCTCCTCACGGTTCTTCCTCAAGCCTCTGCCAGCTACATGTTTTTGAACCCCTCCCGTGTTCTTTTATACTCTCAACTCTTTTTTCCTTTGATTATTATTTTACATACATAAATGATATATATGCGCATTGTATGTATGTACATGAACACATACATATATAAATACACGCACGTATATATACAACATGATGAGTCAATTTCTGTTGCTTATGTTCATATTGTTTGAAGGCTGACTGCTTTTCATCTGACAACCAGCAAGAGGGTTCATCCTGAAAGAAGCTATTCCTCCTAACCCCAGAAATTGTTAGTCCCCTGTAGTTCTTTGCTTAGGGTTGGTACCCTGAGAAATTTTTACCTTCTAGGTTAACATATCAGTTAAAGTTGCACTTATTCTTTTCTTATTTTCTTTGTTTCTTTCTTGATGTGTCATGATTTAAGCAGATAGACTGAAGAAGACAGGCCGGAAAATGCTCTTTTGTAGTTGAAACTGAAGGAAATCCGCACAGAGTCTCATTGTCTACATACTGAGCAAAATGTTTCACAATTTTCAGATGTCTGTGCTATTCTTACCAGGGCACAAGCTAAACAAAAATGACAACTACACATCTTGACAGTCTTAACTCTTTCTGTTGGTTATGAAGAAACTGCAGAAGTATAATAGTATCATGCAGATCTCAGATCTACTCAGGAAAATTACATGGAATATAATTGGAGAAAATACCCACTTAAGTCTGGCCTCTAGGCAAGTCTGTAGGGTATTTCCTTAATTAATGATTGATATAAGAAGAACAAGCCCACCGTATGTGGTGCTACCCCTAAGGAAAATAGTCCTGGCTAATATTGAAAAAAAGGCAGTTTAGCAAGCCAATAAGCAGCATTCCACTGTCCTCTCTGCTTCAGTTCCTAACTCTAGGATCCTTCTCATGCTGTTTGAGTTCCTGCCTATTATTCTCAGCAATAAACTGTGATCAAAATGTGTAAGCGAAATAAAGTTGATTTTGGTCATGGACTTTATTTTTATCATAGCAATAGAAACCAAAATGAAATAGTCGACATGTATTCTGTCTTTTTTTTTGAGTTTATAATTTCGGCAGGAATGGTAGTACCGATATGAGGAAAGCTAGTTGTTTGAGAAGATGTTAGAAAATTAGGAAGTATGAATCTGAGCAGCAGGAAATATCTGGGAGCCTACTTTATGGAAAACTAAGGGTTGTCATTGAGAACAAATAAGTCACTGGGGAAATATGAGTCTGTCATGTTTGGCTCAGAAGACAACGCCATTACAGATGATAAGGATAAAGGAGGAAGTGAGTAATACAAACAGCAATCAGTGTACAAATGTCTTCACTTCTATAATGCTTTTGTTTAATCTAAAACAATTGAAAAATATTCTATCGACTGACTATTTTTGAGTTTTTGCTTTGATTGCTATTCATCCCATATTTTAAGGGAGTTCATCTTTAATTATTTTTGCATGGTCATATCTGCTGATGGTTCCATTCCATTCCAAAAGGTTTTAACTCAGTAATGATATTGTACGTGAGTGAGAAAATAGAAATGTCTTGTATTTCATAAAAGAATTAAAAATCATAGTACTACAAGAAAAGAAAAGGGAAATTAAGATATAAAGCCCATAATCGTTTTAACAAAATAGATAATTGACAGTTGAGGGACAAATACCTCAGTTAAACAGGAAAAGGAAAGAAAGACAATTATCATAACAAATGACTTTAGTCCTAAAATCTGGTGTTGAGAAATCTAGCATTGTTAAAAATATCTTGCTGATTTTGTCTAAACTCTGACATAAAGACTATGGGAAAAAAATGAAAGGATTGTCATCTGTAAGGAAGAAGGAAAGTTTACTCGAAATAAAGTTCAAGAATATTAATTAAAAGCAAAAAGCAAAATATCATTTGTAAAAGTAGCTTTAAAACAAAACCAAATTTATCCTAGAAATACAAAAAAAAAAGTTTTCTGCTTAACATTTTCTCCTTTACATTTGCATAATATTTTCATAAACATGCAAAGTTTAATAAATGCATATATTCTTTTAATAAGTGCTTCCACTTCTAAGAACTTTCGAAGAAAATTATGATGAATAGTAAAAATTATTTATCTGCCAGAAAGATCACACAGAACTATTTATAATATTTTAGAACTGCATAAAACATACATGCTGAACAATAACTGACTAGCTCAATAATTATGACATAAAATTATGCACCATTTAGGAACATAATTTATTGGTGTACCCAGAAAATACTATCTTGGAATCATTAAATATCATGCTTGAGGAAATTATTAAATCACATATAAATACTCCAGGTATTAATACCAAAATTACAATAATTTTCATGTATACTCAAAATAGCTGTAGAATGAACCTTTAACTAATTGTTTCCAGATAGATTAGATTACATTGTTTTTGCTTAGATTACATTTTAATTTTTTTAATTTTTTATTTTTCACGTGAAGGGGCTCTTTGTGTTATGCCACAATAAAAGTGTGTCTTACTAGTGTTGATTTTGTTTTTAAATGAGCACTAATTTAAAAGTACAGGGACCTAGTAAGAGGCTCAGAGGGCAAAGGTGCCTGACATCAAGAATGACTCCTTGAGTTCAATCCTGGGAACCTAACTGGTGGGAGGGAAAAAAAAAAAACTATTATTGAGGGCTTTCCTCCGACCTATAAACACACAACAAATGAGTGAAAAAAAATAATTATCAAAGAATGATACTCCACAATTGCATTTATACGAGGAATTCAACCTATATGAGTTAAAGTTTATGAAGTCAGAGGTCAAATATTAATTGACAGAAGTGGAGACCTGTTATTCACTGTGTTCAGGTAGGAGTTCTGGAAAAAAGCCAGAGAATAACGACTTCCAGAGTAAAATACCCTGCCATTCATTGATATTGTCATTGAACTAGCTCTCTTGCTTTCTTCTCTTACCGCAAAAGTATTTTTACTAGGTTGTTTTTCTGCTTCTAGAAAAAACAGAATCACTTTTACGTCCTTAAATGATTAAAACAATCACATGAAAGAAGTCTCAAGATCTTAGACATCAGAGATAAAAGCAATGATCTCCATGAGAAAGGAAGCAGATGACAACTGGTGCCGTGTCTAAGCCATAGTCCAGAGAACAGCCAGACAGGGCATGGTGGATGATAGGGCTTATTGAACTGCAAGAGAAGACTCAGACAAGGTCCCAAGGTTCTCAAATGTAGTACTAGAGATGGCAGAGCTGCCCAGAAAGGAAACTATTCTGATATGCACTCAGAAGAACAAGAGGAGAGAGTCCTGCTAGTACATAGGGCTAGAAGCTGTGTCTGCTACAAGGCAGAGCCACCTCACAAGTCAGGGAGAATTTGGGAGATCTTGGAAGTGCTTTGCCACCATTGCCCAAACAATAACCTAGTGGACACAGTAGCAAAGCAAGAGACAGATTTAAATTTAAAAACCTAATTTACCAATGATGGGCTATGATGGGGACATGTAAGCCAAATTACTACCCCTGAGTTGATCTTCATCAGTATTTTTATCACAGAAGTAATAAATAAACCATGGCTCTTTCTCTATCAGTTAATAGAAGCAAGACAATCTACTACATACATGCCCACTGGCAAACCTAATCTAGACAGTTCCTCATTAAGACATCTCCCAAGAGATTCTAGATTGTGTCAAGTTGACAAAACCAAGCATCACAAGTTGTCAGGTACTGATTTGAATATACAAAGGAATGAGTCTGTCCTCTTAAGTCATTCACAATCTACTAAAGAGGGCAAACTGCAGGCATTTCACTGTACCTAACTACAGAAGAACACCATAGGAACTGAGACAAGAGTGATACTGAGGACAGATGGACCAGGCGTCTAAGAGGTTCAGATACGTTATACTTTGGGGTTCACAGTAAATGTGTCACAGAGGTGAACACTGGGGAACACTGTTCATGCAATAAAGACTTGTATAAAAAATGGCAGGATGCAAGAGAAACACCACAGTGAGAGAGAACATTGAAAGCATGAAAGTAGGAAACAATTGGAAAGCTGTTTGTAGGCTGGTCTGTGAGAAATATATCCAGTTACAAATATATCTAGTTGGCGAAAAGGTGCAAGTTACTAGGAAGAGAATGCAGCTCTCAGCTCTTATATTCAAAAGGACAACTCCATAGTCACATAGACAATAGTTTGGAAGTGAGTAACACTGGCTGGACACAACCATTTAGAGAACACTGTTGTAGTTTGAGCTGGAAGTGTTGAGGGCTGTGCCCAAAGCAAGTGGACCTAGAAGGTCATTTCCAGAAACTTTAATTCCACATAGCCAGACATTGATACTTAAGCAACTGAAGGATGCTGGGTTGAAGGCACTTCATTTGCACAAATAGGTAGGTAACGGTGTCACTCATGTAGTTAGTAGAGGAGAAAATAAGTTTGTGTTTGGGAATGTTGAACTTGAAGTACATTGAAGCTAGCTCTACGAACCCATTTTAATAAGGAAGCTTCGAGGTATCTCCTGGAGCTCCCAGAAGCCAGTGTGGCTCTGATTTGCCATGGTGGAAATATCACTGAGTTCTGTGGACTATATTCATGTTCTGGTTAAGGAACTAGTAAGTACCATTTGTTGAGTCATTTTAAAATTTGTTATTTTGGGGGCAAGAATTTCAGTTGGATTCTACTCTTCAGGCTTCATAGCATGCCTTTTATAATGTTCTCAGAAATTATGATTATGCCTGACTGATCTCACATTGGAGTCTGATTTTCTTTTGTACACCAAAAACAAGTGGAGCTTAAGTATGGCTCAGTAATTCAGCACTTTTAATAAGGACTGATCCGTATGTAAGTCTGTCTCTGAGGTCTAGATGATGTCACCTGTCTGAGCATCCCTGTTCTCAGCATTTGATGAGGCTCATACATGTAGCCTACCTTACCATGTAGCCTGTTTTACCAGAATCTACTCAGAAAATATATATTAAACTGCATTAAAAACCACAAAGCACCACAAAATAAAGTGTAAAATGCACAATCAGCTTTTGCTTGTTTCTTCATATGAGTTCTTGACAGTTTCTTCATATATATTCTTTGACTACCTTCTATGCATAGCTTTCAAGGACAAACAAAAGGCTTGAAATTATCTGGAGCAATTTATTCCCCAAATTTTTGTGTTTTCCTTGAAAAGACTCTGATAAATTGCCTGTACTTTACAAAACAAAGAAAATACTCTGTTCTTTTATCTACTAAATTGCATAGCTTCTATCTTTCAGGCCATTGCTTAAAATCCAGTTAGCCAGTCTGTCTTTTAAGTCAACTTTCTCGCATAAAAACGGATTTGATACATTGCTCACAAAACACAAATGCTGGCATGTTTTTCTGTGTGTTTTATTACTTTACGTTGTACTAAAATGTAACATTAAGTTCTTAAACTCTTGAAGAACCTGGATTAAAATAAAAGTTCCATGTATTAGTAATGCTGTTTTGGTCTAATGATGTACCTCATAAGCCTTCATTCCCTTGTATTTAAAATAGAGTAATTAACAACAAACTTAGAAAATTTGAAAGAGAAAAGAATGTGTGCATATGTTTGTGGCACATGTGTGTATAAATATTTATACATATATACATGTATGTGCATATATATGGCTCAAAATATTATCACACCCATTATAAACACATGTCAATAAACATGGATATTATCATAAAATTAATATGACTAGTATCCAGTCTACATCTGTAGACTGTGTTACCAAAAAAGTACCTTTGTATTATCATTTTCTTTTTTTCCCTTTTATAGAAAATAGACATTTTTGACATAACACATCCTGATTACACTTGCTCTTTCTTCTACTCCTCCCGGTTTCTTTCCACATCTCCTCACAGCCAGATCCACTCACTTTCTGTCTCTCATTAGAAAACTATCAGAAATAATAGAAAAATAAAATAAAAGACAAAATAAAAACTAACACATCCCAATTGTATAAAACAAACAAAAACAAAAAGAAAGACGGGAGCCCAAGAAAAGGCCCAAGAAACCAAAAAGACTAACTCATTTGCATACTCAGGAATCCCATAAAAAGACTTAGCAGAAAGTCATAAAATATAGACAAAGGACCTGGTGCAGAATGGCACGCACACTGTGTGTGCTGCCTCTGATATGAGTTCAAATGTGCTCTAATCATGTGGATTTAGAAGTCCTTACTTTCTTACTTTCTTCCATACCTTCTGGCTTTTATACTCTTTCTGCATCCTATTCTTCACATTTCACTAATCCCTAAGAGGAAGAATTTGATAGGGACATCAATTTTAGGGCTGAATGTTCTAAGTTCTTACCTCTTGCAGGAGGAAGCTTCTCTGATGACAACTGAGTAAGTCACTGATGTATGAGTATAGCAGAATGTCATCAACAGTCATTTAATTACAATTTTTTTTCCTTTTCTTAACGTTCTCTTTTTCTTCTACTACTTCTTCTTCTTCGTGTTTTTCTTCTTCTCCTTCTTCTTTTTCAACCAGTGTTATATGGATTTGTCCTAGGTCCCTGAACTACATAGTCTCATTTTCTTGGTAACCCAGTGTCAGGTATAGGTCCCAGCTCATGAAATAGGCCTTAAATCAAATCAGTTACGTATTGGTTACTCCCACAAGCTTTGTGTCTCCATTGCCCTAGCATATCTGTCAGGCAGGATAGCATTAAAGATTGTGACTAGGTTTGTGTTTATGTTTCTCTTTTGATAGTGAGCAGAGTACCTTCCTGTAATAGAGATGCTGAAACATAGGGATGAAGACAGTATGAAGGTACCACCTCAACATCTTCCTATTCCGTGTGTTGTATAGGTGTTGTATTCAGCTAAAACAGCCTATAGTCTTGGCAAGAGCCTGGGTTGCTTGGGGATTCCCACAGGGTACTTTGGGCCAACAACTCAATTGGATATAACACAAACCCAGTACTGGAAAATTCATTTGGTTATGAGAGATGGCCAGTTGTGATTCTGTCTCCTGCATTATTTGATGTAAATAATGCTTTTATTTCCTCAGAGGAGGGAATGAGATGAGAGTTGTTTCCAAGCCTTTTTAGCTCTTTCATAATTCTTGGTGATTGGTTCAACACCAGTGTTATGGCCTAAACACCTCTGCATGCTGATTGATTCAAATTGGCTTCTCTTGATTTCCAGCTGAATTTCTCTGCCTGGCCTCAAACTAATTCTAGCAATATGTTTACCTGGAGAGGACAGGTGCTCCGCAAGGACCAAATATATCTGGGCACAGGGGTCTTTTACGAGACTGCATCTTCAAGCAAGGACCATGTATGGATATAACCTAGAACCCCTACTCAGATGTAGCCCATGGTAGCTCAGTATACAAGTGGGTACCCTAGTAAGGGAAACAGATTATTTCTGACATGAACTCAATGGCTGGCTCTTTGACCTCCCCCGCTCGAGGGAGGAGTGGCCTTTCTAGGCCACAGAGGAGGACATTGCAGCCAGTCCTGAAGAAACTTGATAAGCTAGGGTCAGATGGAAGGGGAGGAATTCCCTATCAGTGGACTTGGAAAGGGGCAGGGAGAAGTTGAGGGAGGAAGGGTGGGAATGGGAGGGAATGAGGAAGGGGGCTACAGCTGGGATACAAAGTTAGTAAACTGTAACTAATATTAAAAAATAAAAATTTATTTTAAAAATTATCTGGCTCTTTCTCATCCTTTTGCTTATTCCATCTTGATCTGTGTCTAGCTTGTTCTTTCTGCAACATATCTCTGTAAAATTGTCCTGCTAAGAAACCCTTGGAAAAAAAAAAAAAACTTTTCTATCTCTCCTTACACTGCTCTGAAGTAGCCTTTCTTTTCTGTCCTGTTCTCTTGAGAATTGGGTGTATCCTATCTCTGACTCATTCTGTCAGATCTTTCTCTGATTCATCACTTTGTCTGCCCCTCAATTAGATGTCAGTACCAAACATGGCTGCTTCTAATAAACTAACATTACCTACATTGTTTGGAAAGCAAGGTGTGTACCAAGGGCATGTCTGTATTCTAGCCACATCTTACTGTAATCCAGAGCATACCTCCATTCTAGCCGGATCACAAAGATGTAGAAAGTCTTTGGATGTGATCCCTTGCCAGAATTTCTATGTAACTGGATTAAAATTCCTCTACGATTTGGCTATTATATATAGATATCCTTCATATATATATTTTTATGAAGTTTCTACTTTATTAGGTTTCTACATTACGCCTAAAATTCTCTTTAATTTTAGCTGTCACTCCCCATATTATCACCCACTAATGCCTCTCCCTTCACATTCCCACTTTATCCTTCCATGCCATAATCTCTCATTTATCCATAAATCTATTCTATTTCCCTTTCCTAATGAGATCTATCAGATGGACCATTATTGCTTTTCTAGGTGAAGTCTACTTGATTATGTTGGATTATCTTTTTGATGTGTGCTTGGATAAGATTTGTAAGTATTTTGTTGAGAATTTTTGCATCTCTTTTCATAAGGGAAATTGGTGTGTAATTCTCTTTCTCTCTTAGGTCTTTATGGATTTTGGTATTAGGGTAACTGTGACCTTGTAAAACAAATTCAGCAATGTTCCTTCTGCTTCTATTTTGTGGAATAAATTGAGGAGTAATATCATTAACTCATCTTTGAAAATCTTTGAAAGAATTCTGTGCTAAGTTGATTTGGCCCTGAGGTTTTGGGCGTTTTTGTTGTTGTTGTTGTTGTTATTGATTTTTGCTTTTTTTTGGGAGGTGGGGCTGGTGGTGGTAGTGGTGTTTTTGTTTTGGCTGGGATAATTTTAATAAATGCTGCTCTTTCACTAGGGGTTATAGGTATGTTTACATTGCTTATCTGTTCTTGATTTAATTTGAGTAAATGGTACTTATCAAGAAAATTATCTGTTTCTTTTAGATTTTTTGATTTGGTGGAATACACGTTTCTAAACTCTCTGGATTTTCTTGATGTCTTTTATTATGCCCCCATTTTCATTTATAATTTTGTTAATTTTTCTTATTTTTTTTTCTTGTTTTGCCCTATAGTCAATTTGGATAAGGGTTTGACAATTATATTTTCTCAAAGAAGCAACTCTGTTTCATTGATTCTTTGTTTTATGCTTGTTTCTGTTTTATTGATTTTTAAATCAGTGTTTGATTATTTCTTGCTCTACACTCCTTTCCATTGTGATTTCTTCTTTTTTTCTAGATGTTTTAGGTGTGGTTTAGGTTACTTGTATGAGATCTCCCCGTTTCTTTTTTAAATGTAGCTACTTAGTGCTATGAACTTGCCTTCTAGAACTACTTTCGTTGTGTCCCATATGTCTGAGTGTGTTCTTTCTTAATTTTACTTCAATTCTAGAAAGTCTTCAATTTCTTTCTTATTTCTGTCTTGACCCATTTTTCATTCATTGCATTTCCATGAGTTTTTAAACTTTCTGTAATTTCTGTTGTTGATATCCAGTTTTTATTCATGGTGAAAATATAGGATGCAGAGTGTTATTTCAATCTTCTTGTATCTGTTGAAACTTGCTTTGCGTCCAAGTATATGGGTGATTTTGGAAAAAGTTCCATGAGGTGCTAAGAAGAAAATATATTCTTTTGTGCTTGAGTAAAATGTACTGCAAATAACTGTTAGGTCCATTTTGTTTACAGCATTAGGTATCTCCAGCATTTTAAAACTTTCTTTCTTTCCTTTTTTTTTTTTCTGGGTGACTTGTCTGTTGGTCTGAGTGAGGTATTGAAGTTTCCCACTATCAGTGTATGAGTGTCACTGTGTGATTTAAGCTATTAGTGCCATTTCTATTATGAACTTATATGCCCTTATGTTTGGAACTTAGGTGTTAAAATTGCAATGTTCTCTTGATAGGTTTAACTTTTAATGAGTAACTTTCCTGTCTATTCTGATTAATTTTAGTTTGAAGTCCATTGTTAAAGGAGCAACACAAACTTGCTTCCTAATTCCATTTGCTTAGAATATGTTTTTCCATTCTGAGATAATGTTTATCCTTGATATTAAGGTGTGTTTCTGGGTGCGAGAGAAGGATGGATCCTGTTTTCAAATATCTTTTGTTAGTCTGTGCATTTTTATTGGGGAATTGAGACCATTGATGTTGACAGATATCAATTATCGTGTTTGTTGGTTCTTATTATTTTGTTGTTGTGGTGTGTGGAAAGGTGTTTCTTGTGTGTGTGTGTTTGTGTGATTTTTTTGCCTGAGGTAACTCTTTCTTACATTGTATCTTTAATGTCTAAAATTCTCTCTTCCATTGTTTACACTCTGTTGATGAGGCTTTCCTTTGAGGTTTCTGTTCAAGTTCCTAGATATTTAGTTGACAGATTTCCTTCAGTCTGAGCTTTCTTTATTGATTCTATTTTCACTTTCAGATCTTGAACTGTTTCAGTCTTTTCCTTCTACTGTTTCTTTGTGTTTTTATAGATTTCTTTATGCAATTTATTCATTCCTTCTTTAAAGACCTCTATCATATCCATAAAGGCTATTTGAAGGTCTTCCTCTTGTGCTTTGGTTATGTTGAAATTCTCAGGGCCTGATCTAATAGTATTGTTGGCTCTAGCAGAGACATGTTGTCCTAGATATTGTGTTTTTGTGCCAGCTTCTGGGTTTTGGAAGATTATAATACTGGGTGTTGATATCTGGTCTTGTCTTTGTTAGTTGGTTGGTTGTTTTTGTTTGTTTTGTTTTGTTTTCCCATAAGTTTCTGGTGCCTCCTCTGGTTCTTAGCAAAGTGCGCTGGCTGTGTGTTCCCTAGCAGGAAATTCTTCTGGGACTATGGTAGGTTTGATCATTACTAGTTCCTGGTAAAATGTGGTTAGGTATTAAGAACATATGTTTAGGAATTGGAATTGGCTAAGAAGGGAGCTTGAGGGGACCCAAAGAAGAAAAGAAATTCGAGTATTCAACCAGGATCTGCTTAGTCCCCTGGAAATGTGAGCAAAGAGAGAGAGAAAAAAAATGCCACAGTAGGTAGTCTGCTACAGAAAAGTGGAGAATACTGAAAGGC
Source organism: Meriones unguiculatus (assembly GCF_030254825.1). NCBI lineage: Eukaryota > Metazoa > Chordata > Mammalia > Rodentia > Muridae > Meriones > Meriones unguiculatus. The sequence goes on along the minus strand of NC_083357.1, from coordinate 76,968,429 downwards.
TGGGTTTGTAGAAATGGAAGGTGAAAATCTGCAGTTAAACTATCTGGTTCTCTGTGCAGAGTGCCCCGTGGTTTCTCAGGGAGTGACTGTTGGCTTTGGGAGCTGAGAAAAACCAAATTAGAAGACACAGAGCTGTGTGATACACTAGAGATGAGGGCAGGGCAGGAAGAGAAGGCCTGGAAGAGAAGGGCAGCAGGTGAAAGCCTGGATGAGACCGAGGAATAGCATTTGGATGAGAGGAGGAAAACATGAACATCTGCATTTAGCTTACTTGGTTGTTCTGGTGGTTCCCAGGGAATTTTGTCTTTGTTGGTCTGGTCTTGTCTTGTCTTTGAAGAAGAAATTTAGTATTTTCTTCTTCTTTCATCTTATAAATTTCTTATCTATCTCTCTTATATTCTTCAACCCCATATTATTTCTCAATTGTAAATTTTTCTTGTTTCTATTTCTGAATTTTAGGTTGATAAATGCATTCCTTCCAAAGAAGCATTGTGAAATAAATTCATATTCTTTAAAATATGACTCTCTGTAGAAAATACTGCCACTTATTAAATTTCCATTAATAGAGAGATCTTCTATTTGTTTCTCTTTCCCAATAGCTCAGAGACACTGGGGAATGATCTCTAGGTCTCGGAATTTTTAATTGATGTCCTTATGTTCCACTAATTTGCATGACCAGATCATGTTTCCTTATGTTCCTCTAATTTGTTGCAGCAACATTTGGTGAATGTTTTAGAAGTTTTTGTAAATTCTGTGGAATGGTGCCCATGCAATTATGTAACCATATTCCTGAAATCATTGTATAATATGCTCTTTTATATCTTACTTTCCATCATCTAATAGCTGCTGCAATGGTATGACCTATTTTGTAACCACTTTTTTCAGTATAGAATGCACAGAAATTTCATATCGCCAGCATAATAATGAGTGAATATACTTCCCAGAGATAGAGTCACCGCAGCTAGGCTCATAAAATGTGATCTATGAAGCTTCAGTGATAATTTACTAATTTCGTAGGAAACCTTAAGTATCACATAGATCAGAATCCTGGCATTAGTTTCATCATTTCATTCTATGATTAATGTTGTATATACAGTAGAGAATAATCAGAGGCTATAGAGAAATTATTTTCACAGGAACTGAAAAAATTTTCTTGAGTTTCTTGAACAGGACATCTGCTCTCTAAGCAGAAATTCCAAGACATACACATTTGGTCAAAGTCACCTCAAACAAAGGATCAGAGTAGCAGAAACCAGGGAAATTAGGAGACCCATAGGACAGAAGATTCTTCAGTTTTTCAATCTGCTGACTACAGTTTTCTCTCCTGTAATGTGTTTTACTTATTTTTTATTTTTCTTTATTAATTACACTTTACTCACTTTGTAACCCCCCCCCGTGGTTCCCTCCCTCCTCCCGTCTCAATACTTCCCTTCCTCCACTATCAGCATGCATGCCCCTCCCCAAGTCCACTGATAGGGGAGGACTTCTTTTCCTTCCTTCTGATCCTAGTCAATTAGGTCTCATCAGGGGTGGCTGCCTTGTCCTCTTCTGTGGCCTGGTCCTCTCAGGGGGAGGTAATTAAAGAGCAGGCCAATCAGTTCATGTCAGAGACAGTCCCTGTTCCTATCACAATGGAACCCACTTGGATACTGAACTGCCATGGGCTACATCTGTGCAGGGGTCTTAGGTTATCTCCATGCATAGTCCTTGGTTGGAATAGCAGTCTCAGGAAAGACCCCTGTGCTCAGATTTTTTGGTTCTGTTGCTCTCCTTATGGAGTTCCTGTCTTCTCCAGATCTTTCTCTTTCCTACTTCTTTCCTAAGATTCCCTGCACTCTGCCCAAAGATTGCCCATAAGTCTCAGTATCTACATTGATAGTCTGTAGGGCAGAGCTTTTCAGAGGTCCTCTCTGTCCTCTCTGTTCTCTCTTTTCTCCTTCTTCTGACGTCTGATGCCTCTTTGCCTTTCTGGATAGGAATCGAGCATTTTAGCAAGAGTTCTCCCTCTTGATTAGTTTCTTTAGGTGTACAGATTTTAGTAGGTTTATCCTATATAATATGTCTACATGAGTGAGTATATACCGTGTGCATCTCTCTGCTGCTGGGATAGCTCACTCAGGATGATCTTTTCCAGATCCCACCATTTACCTGCAAATTTCATGATTTCCTTGTTTTTTATTGTTGAGTAATAAATTCATTGTGTAGATATACCACAATTTGTTCATCCATTCCTCCACTGAGGGTCACATGGGCTGTTTCCAGCTTCTGGCTATTACAAATAAGGCTGCTACAAACATGGTTGAGCAAATGTCCTTATTGTGTACTTGAGAATCTTTTGGATATATGCCTAGGAGTGGTATAGCTGTTTTAATGAGCACAGCAATGGTGATTCCCTCTCTTCTCTCTCTGTCCTTCTCCCTCTCCTTCTCTAACTGGCCTTAAATTAGCCATTTTTCATAGATCTATTTTTTCTCTACTTAGATTGAAATATTCAATACATTAGAATTAAGTCCACTTACTACAACTTTACATTTTTCTACTCTGTTCTGACTTACTCAATTGTATAAGTTTAACTGTGTGAACTATAATCTTGTGTTCTTCAAGTCAATTCCTGGGTGAAGCTAAATATGAGAGTAAAATACTAATTTTCTCATGATTAATGTTCTATATTATAAGGAAAAATTATTACATACACAAACATATTTTGACATATACGAATAACTCAAGCAATGGCTTTGAAAATAAATCTACTTTGGTTTTAGGTAAGCACTCAAGTCCTAGGGTCCTTATTGGCTCCTGGACCTGATATTATTCCTAGGGAAGTAACTTAAAGATTTCTGGATCTGGAAGAAATACCTGTGTAGGCCTGTCTCAGTTAGGGCTTCTATTCCTGTGAAGAGACACCATGACTAAGTCAAATCTTATAAAGGGAAAAAACTTAATTGGGGCTGATTTACATTTAAGAGATTTAGTCCATTATTTTTCAGGGTGGAAATCATGGCAGACATGGTCCTGGGGAGGTAGTTGGGGGTTCTACATCTGGAACTTGCAGGCAGCTGGAAGAGAACCACGTGGCCTGGCTTGAGCTTCTGAAACCTTAAAGCCCACTCCAGTGACCTACTTCCTCCCACGAGGCCACATCTACTCCAACGAGGACACACTTCTAATAATGCCACTTCTTATGGACTTATGGGCATCATTTTCAATCAAACCACTATAAGATCCTATTGAATTCACAGTTACATTCCAGCCTTTGCAAACCAACCCTTCCAAGTCTGAGCCTTGCACCCAGCTGTCTGGAAGTGAGGGCTAGAATATGCCTATTCTGAGGTAATTTTTAGAAAACTCACTTTGTACTTTCTGAAAACTGGCTAAGAAAATACGTAGTTTTGTCCTTCTTTACCCCTTCTATGTTCCTGCAATGAAGCCAATGCTATTTAAAAAACAAATAAAAGAAGTTCAGATTCATGATATTTTGAATCTTAAAGTACACACAAGCCAAGGGTCCAGGTGATTTTGTGTCAACCTTTGGATTGACAGTTTACTCTCTAGTCTAGTGAAGATGCTAAATCATTTGCTTAAAGCCGCCTTGTAGACCAGTGCAGACATTTTTTTCTGAGCTTGAGCAGCAGAAAGCTTTTCCCATTCCATTTAAAACACAAAAATGCTTCGGAGACCACACAGGCCTAAAGGATACACTTTTCCTTCCCAAAGACATCTCCTAAGGCAGACAATGTAATTAAATCTTTAGGGATAAAGCAAAGAGGGAAAACTCCTGGGACCATTTCCACTCAAACATCCAGCTTTTGTGCAAAAGGTGAGCTGTACTCAGCTAGGAGTCTCAATTACTCTTGCCTTTCCCCTTGTTGCCTACATGGGTCACGCAGCTGGTAACCAAATCTTCCCAGAATCCTTATGTAACAGAGAAGATAAAGTACAAGCGACTTCAATTCTTTTTAATGAGAAAGCTTTTTCAAACTTGACAAAACAGTACTGTATGACCACTTGATATTCGTCTTTATGAAGTAAATTTATTCCCAATCAATTCCTTCTGTTCACAGGTAGATTTAGCTTTTCATTAAGATTTGTTAGGATAGTGATATTCTGTGTTTGCTGAGTCTCTCAGTCAGACACTGAATTTATTGCTCCCTTTCATCTTCCTTCAAGGCTGCTCAGCTTCAGCAAACAAATTTTAAAAAGTCATTTTTTTTCTAGAAGAATGATGTTGATTCCCTGTTAGAATTCTGATTACATAGCACACCCTTTAAATGTAAATTTTAGAAGTACATACAGTTGCCAAAATGTCTCTTTCTCATTTAATCTGATTAAAGCACCCTTAGAAAAATTAATTCTTTACCCTCAGATCTCTTTGACATTCAGAGAACTACCCTTCAATGGGTCAAGTAGTTGAATGCATGTTTTGCAGAACAGCTTTATCTGGAGAACACGGAAATTTTTTTACTGTCTGCTACCCTCTGGAACATTCTATAAAACATGGAGAGATATGAACATTGAATCACAATAGTATATTTTCCGTATGAAGGCAAAGACAGTTCTTTATTGTCAACCTCAATTAGGCATATAATACTTTGTTTAATTCCCTAAAACAAAACTGTTTGGTTCCTACTATTCCGTTCTCTTTTGCCAATGTGTTTTTATTATCAAGTTACAACTGGTACAGCTAGGATGGCTATCTTCCACATAGATCAGCAGCCACAAATGCACCCCCGTTCCACAGTGTCTACCTGCGGCACACTTTAGGACTTATGGATAAAAACTGAATTAAATCGCTTTCAGGTCAATAGAGATTTGCTGTTGAAAACAAACTCCAGACATGTCCCAGTTCTCACTAGTTAAAATTCTTGGTCTTGATAGTATTCCACGTAACTACCTGGGAAAACTACGGCTAAAACTCAGCCACAAAGTAGCAACAATTCAGTTGTAACCTTTAGCGTTGAACAAGACGACCATTCTAATGATAAGCCTTGGGAGCCAAGAAGAAGAAGAAGAAGAAGAAAAAGAAGAAGAAGAAGAAGAAGAAGAAGAAGAAGAAGAAGAAGAAGAAGAAGAAGAAGAAGAAGAAGAAGAAGAAGAAGGAAGAGGAGGAGGAGGAGAAGAAGAAGGAGAGCAGCACAGGGCATCTAGGAATAAGAGGTGCAGTGGGCAGCAGAGCTACTCTCAAAGCCTCCTTTGAGGACAGCACTGCTTCCACAGCACCTCCGTTGATGCTAAGACAGCTGTTTGTGGACTCAGGAGTGTATGTCTTTTAGGCTCCTTGAAATCTGTGAGATAGCACTGTCAGCAGCGGATGAGATGAAGAGTTACAACTGCTGTCAGGAGCGTATTAATGCCTTCGCGGTCTCTAGTGTCCTACGCGTTTCCACAGCGTTTCCTCATAAATTCTGACTTAAGACATAAGAGGATAAGTAGTCTTCTGAGACGAAGAAGATAAGGCCCTTACATTAGATGGAAAAGGGAGCAAGGTACAAAGAATCAGCTACCTCCGGTCATTATTACAGTCTCCCTGGATGAGACCCAATATGGATATAGATACCTAATCGAAAAGTGCAAGTCACCCAGGAAGGTGTTGCCCTGATCATTGTATGTTACATATCATTTCTGCCTCCATCACCAGATATAAATGCCATCTATTTATATAGTACTGAAAATCAACAGTATCTCTACCTATAGCCAAGTTTCCTATAGAGTACGATCACCTCCAGTAAAGCACTACTAGACTAAAGCAACATCTTGTTGCATTTTTTAAATATATTTACACAATTTACACATTTGCTGTCTTTATTCATATAGAGGAACCTGTTTTAAATATTTCTTTTTATTATAATAAATGAAGTGTGCTAAATATTTTAGAAATAATTCCAAAAGGTGAGAATTTATTGTTGCAGGGGTCTTAGGTTATAAGATTCCTGCACAGATGTAGCCCAGGGCAGTTCAGAATCCAAGTGGGTTCCATTGTGATAGGAACAGGGACTGTCTCTGACATTAACTGATTGGCCTGCTCTTTAATTACCTCCCCCTAAGGGGGAAGCAGTCTTACCAGGCCACAGAAGAGGACAAGGCAGCCATTCTGATGAGACCTAATTGACTAGGATCAGAAGGAATGAAAAGAAGTCCTCCCCTATCAGTGGACTTGGGGAGGGGCATGCATGCAGAGGGTGGAGGAAGGGAGGGATTGGGACGGGAGGAGGGAGGGAACCACGGGGGGGGGTATACAAAGTGAGTAAAGTGTAATTAATAAAGAAAAATAAAATAAAAAATAAAAAAAAGAATTTATTGTTGCAAATAAGAATGCTTCCGGTGAAAGACATAGAGAAACAATCTTTCAGTTTACCAGGAAAGTCTCTCCTTATAGGATAGTTTTTAAGTGCTAGAAGGAGCTATGCAGTCCGCTAAGGAGAAAAGCCATCGTTGCTTTGCTCAGGTATTATCATACATGTTTCTTTTTTTCATTTTTTATTAATTAATAAAATTTATTAATTAATTAATTTACATCTTGCTCATAGGCTCCTCCTTCCTCTCCTCTAAGTCCCACCCTCCTTCCTGCATACTCCACCCCTATTCTTCAGAACAGGTGAGCCCCCTACCCAGAAGTGCCAGCTCATCTATTCAAGTGAGGACTAAGTTCATCTTCCTACCCTGTGACCTGGTAGGGCAGTCCCATCATGGGGAAGTGACCAAAACACAGGCAACACAGTCCATGTTGGAGATATCCACCCCACTCCCCTAACTAGTGGGCCCACATGAAGCCTAAGATTCCCATCAGCTACTTATAAGTAGAGGACTTAGGTCTAGACCATGGTTTGTCCTTGGTTGATGCTTCGGACTCCATAGGACCCCTCTGGGCTCTGGTTGACTGGCTCTGATGGTCTTCTTGTAGAGCTTTTGTAACCTGTAGGTCCATTTATCTTCCCTCCTCTTTTCCAGTAGACTCCCTATGATTCACCCAATATTTGGCTGCAAGTCTCAGTATCTGTTTTTAGCCATTTCTGGGTGGAGCCTCTAAAAAGACAACTCTGGTAGAATCCTGTCTGCAAGCATATCAGAGTATTGTTAACAATGATAGGGGTTGGCTTTCTGCCATGGCATGGGTCTTAGGGTTGGGCCTGGCATTCTTTGGGCATTCCCTCAATCTTTGTTCTACCTGTTCTATCTTTGTCCCTGCAGGTCTTGTAGGTAGAGTAAGTATTGAACTGAGGTTTTTGTGGGTAGGTTGATGATCTTAGACTGCTAGGAGTCTTGTCTATATAAGGAGTGTCCTTTTTAGTCTCCAGGGTCCCTGCTAGTAGAAGTTTTAGCTAGAGTGCCCCTCAAATCCTCCCAGAATCCTGTTCTGATTTAGGTCTGCAGCTTTTCAGAGAGATGCTCCCATCCACCATTTCTCTTTTCTCTGCAGACCTTCTGTCCTCCTGACCCTACTCTCTGCAGGTCAGATCTCTACTCTTATTTCTCTCTGTGCTCCCTCTTCTACCTTGTTCCTACTCTTCACCCACTACCTCTGTCTATTCTATTTCATCTTGAGTGAGATTTATGGATCCTCCCTTGAGTCCACCTTGTTACATATTTTCTTGGAGTTTGTGCATTGTAGTATGCCTGTCCTGTACTATATGACTAAAATATACTTATAAGTGAGTACATTCAATGTTTGTCTTTCAGGTCTGTGTTACCTCATTCAGGATGATATTTTCTAGTTCTATCCATTTGCCTGCAAATTTCATGATTTCCTTATTTTTAATGGCTGAATAGTATTCCATTGGGTAAATGTACCATAATTTCTGTATCTATTCTTCGGTTGAAGAACATCTAGGTTGTTTCCAGTTTCTGGCTATTATAAATAAAGCTGCTATGAATATGGTTGGGCAAATGTCCTTATGGTATGGGGGGACATATTTCTGGTGTATGCCCAGGAGTGGTATAGCTGGGTCTTGAGGTATAGCTATTCCAATTTTTATGAGAAATTGACAGATTTGTTTCTAAAGTGGTTGTACAAGTTTGCATTCCCATAGGCAATGGAGGAGTGGTCCTCTTTCTCCACATCCGTGCCAGCATGTGTTGTCACTTAAGATTTTAGTCTTAGCCATTCTAACAGATGTAAGATGGACTATCAGAATTATTTTGGTTTGCATTTCCCTGATGACTAGGACACTGAAAATTTTTTAAAATGCTTCTCCTCCATTTGAGATTCCTCTGTTGAGAATTCTTTGTTTTGCTCTGTATACTTTTTTTAATGGATTATTTGGTTTGTAGTGTTTAATTTCTTGAGTTCTTTATATTTTCTGGATTTTAGCTCTTTGTAGGATGTAGGATTGGTGAAGAACTTTTCCCAATTTCTAGACTGCCATTTCATTCTATTGATAATGTTTTTTTTTGTTTTGTTTTGTTTTGTTTTACAGAAGCTTTTCAGTTTCAAGGGGTCCCATTTATTAAATTTAGATCTTAGAGGCCGAGCTGTTGGTGTTCTGTTCAGGAAGTTGTCTCCTGTGCCAAAGTGTTCAAGGGTCTTATCCCCTTTCTCCTCCAGCAGATTTAGTGTATCTTGTTTTAGGTTGAAGTTTTGATCAACTTGGACTTGAGTTTTGTGCAGGACAATAAATATGGATCTATTTGCATTTTTCTATGTAGACCAGTTAGACCAGCACCATTTGTTGAAGATGCTACCATCTTTCCATTATATGGCTTTGGATCCCTTGTCAAAAATCAGGTGTGCTTAGGTGCATGGGATTATTTCTGGATCTTTGATTTTATTTCATTGATCAACCATTATATTTCTATGCCAGTACCATGAAGTTTTTATTACTATTGCTTTGTAGTATAGCTTCAGGTCAGATATGGAGATACTTCCAGAAGTTCTATTATTGTATAGGATAGATTTAGCTCTTCTGGATTTTTGTTTGTTTGTTTGTTTTTCCACATGAAGCTTAGAGTTCTTCATTCAATGTCTGTGAAAAACTGTGTTGGTATTTTGATGGGGATTACATTGAATCTGTGTTGCCTTTGGTACCATGACCATTTTTATCATGTTAATCTTATTGATCCATGACCAAGGGATATCTTTCCATCTTCTGTTATATTCTTCACTTCCTTTCTCCAGGGACTTGAGATTCTTGTTATACAGGTGTTTGACTTATTTGCTTAGAGTTACCCTTAGATATTTTATATTATTTGTGGCTATTGTGAAGGGTGTAGTTTCCCTACTTTCATTTTCAGCCTATTTGTCCTTTGTATACAGGAGGGCTACTGTTTTTTGTTTGTTTGTTTTGTTTTTGTTTGTCTTTTAGTTAATCTTGTATTCAGCCACTTTGCTGAAGGAGTTTATCAGATGCAGAAGTTCTCTGGTAGAAATTTTAGGCTCACTTATGTATAGTATCATATCATCAGCAAATAACAATACTTTAACTTTTTCCTTTCCAATTTGTATCCCTTTGATCTTCTTTAGTTGTCTTATTGCTCTGGCTAGAACTTCTAGTACTATATTGAAGAAATATTGAGAGAGTGGGCAACCTTATCTTGTCCCTGATTTTAGTGGGATTGCTTTGAGTTTCTCTCCATTCAGTTTGATGTTGGCTATGATTCGATTAATGTGTTCTTGAATTCTGTTTGCTACTATTACATTGAATATTTTTGCATCAATGTTTGTAATGGAGATTGGTGTGAATTTTTTCTATGTTTCTGTGTGGTTTAGGTATCATGGTGATGGTGGCTTCATAGAATGAGTTTGGTAATATTTCTTCTGTTTTTATTTTGTGGAATAGCTTGAAGATTGTTAGCTCTTCTTTGAAAATCTGGTAGAAGTCTGTGCTTAAGCCATCTGGCCCTGGGCTTTTTCTTTTTTGGGGGGTATAGGGGGAAGACATTTGATGATGGCTTCTATTTCCTTAAGGGTTATAGGGCTGTTTAAACTTTTTACCTGCTCTTGATTTAACTTTGGCTGGTGAAATCTAGCAGAAAATTGTCCATTTCCGATAGATTTTCCAATTTTGTGAAATACAGGCTTCTGAAATAAAACCTAATGATTCTCTGGATTTCCTCAGTGTTTGTTGTTATATCCACCTTTCCATTTCTGATTTTGTTAATTTGGGTCCTGACTCTCTGTCTTTTAGTTAGTTTGGCTAAGAATTTGTCTATCTTGTTTATTTTCTCAAAGAACCAACTCTTGGTTTCACTGATTCTTTGTACTGCTCTCTTTGTTTCTAATTTACTGATTTCAGCCCAGAGTTTGATTATTTCCTACTCTCTATTCCTCTTGGGTGTATTTGCTTCTTTTTTTGTTCTAAAGCTTTCTGGTGCTCTGTTAAGTTGATAATATGATAGCTCTTCAATTTCTTAATTTTTTGTTGGTGTAGTTATATATTTATGCATTTAAATATGTGAACAAATATAAAATATAATAAAAATGTAATAACATAATATAGCTACTTATAATATTAAAATAATATAATTATATTGCATTATATCATTATATTATATATTATAGCATATTATTGTATAATTATTATACAATAAGATTATTATATAATAATATACTTTATTTTAATATATTATAAAATATAATAATAAAAGAGACAGCTAACTTGACAAAGAATGGAAGAGCATAATTGTAGGTAGGAAAAGGACAGAGATAAATGGTACAATTGGAATTTTTAAATTTTATTTTATTTATACATTTATATATTAATATATTAATATATTTAAATATATATTAATATATAAATATTTATATATATATAATAATATATAAATATTTACATATATATTTCTTTATTACAGTTTATTCACTTTGTATTCTCTCTGCAGCCAGACTTCACCCACCAGGGTATCTAAGGAGATACTGAGACTCATAGCCAAACTCTAGGCAGAGTGTTGGAATCCTTATGGAAGAAGAGGGAGATAGAAAGTCCTGGAGGGAACAGAAACTCCACAAGGAGAACAACAGAACCAAAATACCTAGGCCAAGGGGAGCCTGCAGAGACCAATACTCCAACTAAGTACTATGCATGGAGAGAAACTAGAACCTCTGATTAGAGGAAGCCCATTGACTGTTCAGTTTCCAGGTGAGTTCCCTAGTAAGGGGTACATTGGCTGTCTCTGACATGAACTCAATGGCTGGCTTTTGATTACCTCCCCTGGGGCATGCAGACTAGACAGGCCACAGAGGAAGATGATGCAGCCAGCCTTGGGGAATTGTCAATATCTTTATTAAGGTACATAGTGCTATGAACTTTCCTCTTAGCACTACTTTCATGGTCTCCCATAAATTTGGGTAAATTGTGCCCTCATTTTCATTGAATTCTAGAAAGCCTTTAATTTGGTTCTTTATTTCTTCACTGACCTCATTATTATTGAGCATGAAGTTATTCCAGTGTGCAGGGGTTTGTGTTGTTTCTGTTGTTGTTGAGGTCTAGTTTTAAGCCATGATGGTCTCTAAAGCACAATGGCTAATTCAATTTTCATGTAGTGGTTGAAATTTGTTTTGTGACTGATTATATGGTCAATTTTGGAGAAGGTTCCTTGTGGTTCTGAGAAAAATAAATATTCTTTTTTGTTTGGGTTAAAAGTTCTGTAGACATCTATTATGTCCATTTGATACATGACCTGTTAGCTTCATGATTTCTTTATATAGCTTCTGACTTGATGACCTTTTTATTGCTGAGAGTGGTGTGTTTAAGTCTCCCACTATTAATGTGTTGGAATCGATGTGTGACTTAAGCTTTAATAATGTTTCTTTTGTGAATGCAGCTGCCCTTGTATCTGGGACATAGATGTTAAGGATTGTGATGTCCTCTTAGTGGATTTTTCTTTTGATGACAATGAAATGTCCTTTTCCATCTCTTTTGTTTATTTTTGAGTTAAAGTCTACTTTATTACATTTTTTTCTTTTTAAATTATTTTTATTAATTACAGTTTATTCACTTTGTATCCACCCTGTACCTCTCTCCCCCCTCCCCTCCCTTCCCCTCCCCTCCCAATCCCACCCTCCCTCTTCCCAACCCATGCCCCTCTCTCAGTCCACTGAAAAGACCCCTGTGCCCAGACTTTTAGGATCTGTTACTCTCCTTGTGGAACTCCTGTCCTCTCCAGGTCTTACTATCTCCCACTTCTTTCATAAGATTTCCTGTACTCTGCCCAAAGTTTGTCTATGAGTCTCAACATCTACCTCAATATTCTGCAGGGTAGAGCCTTTCAGAGGCCCTTTGTGGTAGGCTCCTGTCCTGTTCCCTGTTTTCTCCCTCCTCTGATGTCCACCCTCCTCGCCTTTCTGAATGGAGATTAAGCATCTTAGCCAGAGTCATCCTTCCTGATTAGCTTGCTTAGGTGTACAGATTTTAGTATGTTTATCCTATATTATATGTCTAGAATCCACTTATGAGTGGGTATATGCCCTGTGTGTCTTTCTGCTTCTGGGATACCTCACTCGTGATGACCGTTTCCAGTTCCCACCATTTACCTGAAAATTTCATGATTTCCTTGTTTTTAATTGCTTAGTAGTATTCCATTGTGTAGATGTACCACAATTTCTGTATCCATTCCTCAACTGAGGGGCATCTCGGCTATTTCCAGCTTCTGGCTATTATGAATAAAGCTGCTACAAACATGGTTTGTAGCAGATGTCCTTGTTGTACACTTGAGCGGCTTTTGGATATATGCCTACCAGTGTATAGCTGGATCCTGAGGTAACAGTACTCCTAATTGTCTGAGAAAGCACTACATTGATTTCCAGAGTGGTTGTACAAGTTTACATTCTCACCAGTAATGAAGAAGGGTTTCCTTTTCTCCACATCCTCTCCAGCATGTGTTGTCACTTGAGTTTTTCATCTTAGACACTCTGATGGGTGTAAGGTGAAATCTCAGGGTCGTTTTGATTTGCATTTCCTAGATGGCTAAGACATTGAACATTTCTTTAAGTGTTTCTCTGGCATTCAATATTCCTCTATTGAGAATTCTCTGTTTAGCTCTGTACCCCAGTTTTTAATTGGATTACTTGATTTGTTGCTGTTTATCTTCTTGAGTTCTTTATATATATATTGGATATTAGCCCACTGTCATATATAGGATTGGTTAAGATTTGTTCCCAATCTGTAGGCAGTTGCTTTGTTTTGATGACAGTGTCCTTTGCCTTACAGAAGCTTTTCAGTTTCATGAGGTCCCATTTATTGATTATTGCTCTTAGAGCCTGTGCTGTTGGTGTTCTGTTCAGGAAGTTGTCTCCTGTGCCAATGAGTTCAAGGCTCTTCCCTACTTTTTCTTCTAGCCAATTTAATGTGTATGGTTTTATGTTGAGGTCTTTGAAGGCTGAGAAAGAAATTAGGGAAACAACGCCCTTCACAATAGCCACAAAAGACATAAAGTACCTTGGTGTGAACCTAAGCAAGCAAGTCAAAGACTTGTATGAAAAAAATTTACAGTCTCTGAAGAAAGAATTAGAAGAAGATATCAGAAGATGGAAAAATCTTCCATGCTCATGGCTTGGCAGGATTAACATAATAAAGATGGCCATCTTACCAAAAGCAATCTACAGATTCAATGCAATTCCAATTAAATTACCAGCACAATTCTTTACAGACCTTGAAATAAAAATTCTCAACTTTATATGAAATAACAAGAAATCCCAGAATAGCTAAAACAATCCTCTACAATAAAAGATCTTCTGGAGATATCTCCATCCCTGATCTCAAACTGTACTATAGAGCAACAGTCATAAAAACTGCATGGTACTGGCATAGAAACAAATGGTGGATCAATGGAACCAAATAGAAAACCTAGAAATAAACCCACACACTTATGGACACCTAGTTTTTGACAAAGATGCCTAAACCATTCAGTGGAAAAAAGATAGCATCTTCAACAAATGGTGCTGATCTAACTGGATGTCTATGTGTAGAAAAATGCAAATAGATCCCTACTTATCACCCTGCACAAAACTAAAGTCTGGTGGATGAAAGACCTCGACATACTTTATTAGATTTTAAGATGGCTACTCCAGCTTGCTTCTTGGGTCTGTTTGCTTGGAAAACCTTTTTCTATTCATATACTCTGAGGTAGTGTCTATCTTTGTTGCAGAGGTGTGTTTCTTGAATGCACCGAATGTTGGATCCTGTTTCTGCAACCATTCTATTAGCCTGTGTCTTTTTATGGGAGAGTTGAGACCATTGGTATTGATAGATATTAGTGACAGATTATTCGTTCCTTTTATTGTGGAGTTGGTGGTGATAGTATGTTTGAGTGCTTGTTTTAGTTTGGATTTGCTGATGTGAAATTATCTATAGCCTGTGTTGTTGTCTGTGTAATTGATCTTCTTGGGTTGGAATTTTCCTTCTGTTGGGCTGGGTTGGTGCATAGGTATTGTTTAAATTTAGTTTTGTCACGGAATATCTTGTTTTCTCCATCTATGTTGATTGAATGTTTTGCTGGATATAGTAGTCTAGGTTGACATCTGTGTTCTCTTAGAGTCCAAATGACATCTACCCAGGCCCTTCTGGCTTTCATAGTTGAGAAGTCAGCTGTGATTCCGATAGGTCTACCTTTATATGTTTCTTTGCCTTTTTTCCCTTGAAACTTTTAATATTTTTCTTTATTCTGTAGATTTAATGTTTTGATGGTTTTGTGGTGGGAGGAATTTCTTTTCTGGCCTAGCTTCTTGAATTTTAAAGGCATTTCTTTCTTTAGGTTGGTGAAATTTCCTTCTTTTCCTTGAAAATATTTCCTGGTGCTTGTAGGCTGGAATCTTCTTTCATCTATTCCTATTAATCTTAGGTTTCTTCTTTTCATGGGGTCTTTGATTTCTTTGATGTTTTGTGTCAGGAATTTTTCTGTTTTAATATTTTCTTTGAGAGACATATCTATTTCTTCAATTGTATCTTCAGTTGTATTCTCTCCTATATATCCTGTATTCTGTTGGTGTGTTTATCTCTGTTGTTCCTGATCTCTAAGTTTTCTTTCTGCAGTATTTTCTTGGTTTGTGGGTTTTTTTTTTATTTTTTTAATTTCTTTTCCAGTTCTTGACCAGGTTTATTCATTTCTTCACCTGTTTGACTGTGGTTTCCTGTTTGTCCTTGATTGCCTCTATTCATTTGGTTGTACTTTCTTATATTTCTTTGAAGGCCTTATTCATCATTATTTATATGCCTGTAATAACTGAATAAGCATAGATTTAAGGCCATTTTTCTGTGTTTCAGCTGCATTAGAGTATCCATTGTTTTTTGCTGGTGGATTCATGATGTCCTGATTTTTGTTGATTGTGTTCTTATGTTAGCCTTTAGCCATCTGTTTGTCCACAGTTTTGGCTCTTTGTTCCTTGAACCTGCTGGGTTTTTCGGGTCTTTATGATCAGGTGAGGACCTGCTGGTCTCCTTAACTAGAAGAGCTTCACTGTAGACTGCATCTGCCTGTCTCTGGAGTCTGAAGTAGTCTTCCGGATGGCAAGATAGGTCCACTCTGAAGTGGGTATTTCAGAAAGCAGTGATGCAGGCACAGGTGCCTCAAAGGGCAGTGTTGAGAGTGTGGGTATCTTGAAGGGCAGAAGCATGGGCAACAGAGGAGGTGCCTCCAGAGGCAGGCATCTGGGCACAAGTGTTTGCAGTTGTGGGTGTTTCAGAAGGCAGGTCTTTGGTGTCTCAGGAGGTAGTCTTGGGGCACTGGAATCTCTGCTGGTAGCAGTGGGGACTCAGGCTCCTCAAGTGCCAGCCATAGGGGCATGAGTTTCAGGTGGCAGTCTGGGGGGGTGAGTTTCTAGAATGGCAGCCACCTGGGATGGTGACTCAGACAACAACTGAGCTGTGCCTTACACAGGCCTAGCAGAAGCTGAGTTCCTGGAACTCAGGTTCATCTGAGCTCTGCCATCTTGGATTTGGCATTCTGAATGATTTTTATTATCCACCTGGTCCTCACAAGGACACCAATAGAACTGTGGTTTGAAAGTTAGGATGGTGTCCCTGGAATCCAGACTCTGACTTCAAGGGTCTAGGGAACTGGAGAATGTGACTCACAGTTTGTGACTCCTAGACAGATGGCCACTGGGGGCCTGGATCTATTCATCCCTAACTCCCAGGATGTCCCCTCCAGACTGGGAAGCACCAAGGTCAGTTTTTCAGACCCCACCTCCTGTGTACTCATCTGTAGCACAGTCTCTGACCTGCCATTTATATACGGTACACACTGCTCACCGCATTCTTGGAACCACCACCATACATGTTTCAATACCAATCTGCTAGTCAAGATGGGCCTTTTGATGCAATAGTGGCAAGACTGTTTATGGGGACAACCAGCTGCTTTCCTAATTGGATCTGAGGCTTGATTCTCAGGAAAGAATACATGTCTGATACTGTAAACATGGTCAAAAGCCATGTTAGGGAGATCACAGGCCTTAAGAGGGACCTTACTCCTGTTTTTGTTGCTGTTTAGTTGAGTTGCTCTGTTAAATGGTAATATTATCAAACTGGTTTCTAAATATGTAAATTTATGTTCATAGTTGTGTTCCGGCCTAACCCTTGATCAGAAAACTTACTTTTTGCAATGGGTGGTGTTTAGTACAGAGACTGATAATTATTCAAAATAATAATTAAAAAAAAAACAACTATGAATGTTCAGTAATCAGTGGAACTTATATGTTATTCTAATGCCCATCAACAGCATAGATAGCATCACAGAAGAAGGGGCAGACAGAACATGTAAAAACCACTATAAAAGGAGGAGGGATGTGAAATACTGTCCTCTGGGCACTCATGAACTCAGAGCAATGGTGGTTACTTGCACAAGATCACAAAGTAAAAACAGTTTAAAAAATCCAGCACAAATGAAGGAGGAGCTCTCCAGGCCCCTTCCTATTGGAAGCTGTGATTGCTGAGCTAGGATCAGTTTTCTTTGGGGGTTTGACCATTGACAGGTTGTCCACCCAAAAGTGGATAAACCACCCTGCACACATGAGTAGCACTACTTAAATGCAGTGGGTTAAAAAAAAGTTATATTAAAAATACAAAGGAAGGCATAAATTGAGGAGTGAGATAGTTGGGAGCTTCCTGGGAGAAGCTGGAAGAGATGGTAGGGGATAATAATGAGGGTAGTTCAGATATGTCGCAGACATGTGTGCAGTTTTCAAAGAAAAAAATAAATATGTTATAAAACAGCATTTCTCTGCTTCTGGGGAGATGTCATAAATAGTAAGAGTCCTTGCTAAGCAAGGTCAGGGGTCTGAATGTAAAGCCCCAAAATGCATAGCCAAGGCCTAGCATGGGTGATGGATACCTCAACTCCAGTCACATGGGAGACAGAGACAGGAGGGTGACTGGGACTTGCCTCCTGCTAGCCTAATTCCAGCTTCAGTGAATGACTTTGTCTCTGTAGAATAAGGTAAAATTGATAGATCAGAAAACTTCTGTCAGAATAAGCACACAGGTGTAAATATACAAACACACACATGTGCTAACATCACACACACACACACACACACACACATACACACACATATACACACGCACATATACAGCCACTAAATTAGCTTTTTGTATTTGCATTCAAAGAGTAGAATTGAGCAGAATAAAACTTTTACTTAAATATGCAGATTTCTGAAATATTTGGGAAAACTCAGGCATTTTAGAGAATTGATAACTATATTTATAAAGTTGCAAAACTAATCGTTTGTATGCTTCTAGCATAGCATGGTTTTCAAAGGAACATCTGTCTTTCCTCTTTTATCTTGGGCTTACAATGACCCTTGTGCTCTACATATAATCTTTATTATATAGAAGAGAGTCTAAGTAACTTGCTTAAAAACATACAGCAGCATTCAAGGTGAGGAAATCAAACTATATATTTGTCTTTAAACCCAGGTAGTTTACAGTAGATGTAATGTCTCTACTAAGGAAGTGTAAGCTTTGAGCAAAACTTTATTGTTACTAGGATAAAGAAAGAAGCCCAATGTTCCCTGAACTCAAAGACCTGTATGAATAACTTTGCTGCTTTTGTTCTTAAAGTAGTGTACGAGTTTATTTTAAAGGATAGGTTTGTTTTACATTTTGTCATTTAGAAAGCTGATGTGAGTTCCCATGCTGTATCCTGACTGCCCTCAGAGCAAGTCATCATTTTTCTATTTGTTTTCATTCTCCCTGAGAGGAAATTAGGTAATCCTTTTGCCGGACACAGAGATATCATCAGCCAACATGAACCTCATTTAGCACTCTTATCTTACCTAGAACATGTGAGATTAGGAATGGGCAGATGAGGTGATGATAGGAAGACTGTGAAACAGCGTACAATGGCAGACAACTCATGTACTGTTAATTCAACTTTAAGCATTCCCTAGGAGAGCAGGGAAAAAAAATGACTCTGAGTCCCTTCTCTGCTTCTGAGACCAGCATATGCTGGCCATTCATACCATTTTCTCCCACTTTTTATTATTTCATTTATAAGCAAACAATGAGAAAGCTGTGTAACTCAAACTCTTATTGTGTAGGCCGACAACAATGGTTAGCTAGTAATCAGCATTTGAAAGTGTCCAGTGTTATGAATTGTGCTTTGTAAATATTCCTAACTCCACTACCTACCACATATGAGCTTAGTAATTTCTAATAATCTAGTTCTCTTTTCTAACTTGAATGATTATGTGTCGTATTTCTGCTAATTAATACCTGTGAATGTTAATGATTGCCTTGAGTCCTGCAGTCTCTATCAGTGAACTAGTTCCTATTGTGTGTTTTAAAATGCAAATGTTTTTATTAGAATAATTAATGACATCTTTCAACTCACTTTTAACTGGTCTTTGTCAGAGTTATGACCAACTTTAACTTTTAAAAAATATGCAAAATAAGGCTGGAGGGATGCCTGAGTCAGTAGAAGTGTTTGCCTGTAACCCTGAGGGCTTCAGTTTAACCCCCAAGCATCATGAGAAAAAGCCAGACATACTTGTGTATGCTGGTAATTCCAGCCACAGGGAGGTGGAAACAAGATTCCTGAGGAAGTACTAATCAGCTGATGTATCCTGTCTGTGAGTTCCAGTTCTAGTTCCTGACTCAGAAAGCAAAGTGGAAAGCTCAAAAAACCGAATACCTATGACTGTCTTCTGGGCCTGCCCATGCCTATACTCACACATGTATGTACACTTGTCCACACGTGCAGAAGCACACAAGTACATATAGGTGTACATTCATACAAGCACACACACGAAAGAAACATAATTGGGGAGAAAAAAATCAAAATGTGTTCTAAAACACACAGTACCTTTACACAGATAAAGCAAGGAATTTGAGCTTCATTACCTTAATGAAGACAGCGGAATTAATAGTAATGTATTAGCTGATGTTGATTGTCAACAAGGTTACATTGAGGAGCACCTAGTAGATTTTTAAAACACACTTTAGTTGTGTCTGTAAGCCTGCACATAAAAGGATTAACTAGGGTTAAGATCCACCTTGAAGGTAGACAGCACTACCCTAAAGGGTGAGACCCTGACTGAATTAAAGGGTGTGGTGGTTTGAGGAGCAATGGCCCCCATACACTCCTGTGTTTGAATGCTTGGACCGTAACGAGTGGCACCACTAAGAAGTGTGGCCTTGTTGGAGTGGGTGTTGCCTTGTTGGAGGAAATATGTCACTGCATAGACAACCTTTCATGTTGCCTATTTTCAAGCTATGCCTGGTGTAACGCTAGTCCCCTTCAGATGCCTGTGGATCAAGATTTGGAACTCTCAGCTCCTCTGGCACAATGCCTGGCTACTATTATCCACTAGGTTTCCCTGCATGACCTCCAAAACTGAAAGTTTGCCCTGTATTAGTGAGGTTTTCCATTGATGTGAAGAAATACCATGACCACTTATAAAAGATCTCTTATAAAAGAAACTATTTAATTGGGGCTGGCTTACAGTTTCAAAAATTTAATCTATTGTCATGGTGGGAAAAATGGCAGAATCCAGACAGACACCATGCTGGAGAAGGCACTAAGAGTTCTACATCTTGATCTGCAGGCAACAGAAGACGACTACATGTCACACCCAGCATAGCTTGAGCATATACCAGACCTCAAAGCCCACCTACACAGTGATGCACTTCCTTCAACAAGGCCACACCCCCTAATGGTGCCACTCCCTATGGGTCAAGCATTCAAACCCATGAGTCTAGGGGGGCCATACCTATTCAAACCACCACAAACCCCAATTAAATATTTTCCTTTGTAAGAGTTGTGTTGGTTGTGGGTGTCTCCTCACAGCAATATAACTCTAAGTAAGAGAAAGAGCTAAAAGGACAATGTCAGCTGATGCAGTCATTCAACTCCATTTCCTGGCCACCATGTTAGGAGCGTCTCTTCTTTACTATTTCTTCCCTGTCACAGTGAAAAGATACCCCTGCACCAAAATAAATCTCTTCTCACTTAAGTTATTCCTGACAAATATTTGACAGAGAGGTATCTTCTTGGATACAAAATAATTTACAGAGGCAATGGAATCTGGTAATTGTGTGAATATCTGCTATATTCTCCTTTGTCTCAGATAGAAACAAACACACTGCACATCTTAGGAAAATAATACCTTAGTGCTATCATATAATATGCATTAGTGATCTAACCAATGAATAAAACTTACTCCAAATCTCAGTGCTTGAAATCATAGACTTACCAGTCTATGACTTAAGTGTTGACTAGGAGGCAAGACACTGTGTAGCTGGACTCTTGGAGACTGCTCACAAGGTTGGCATCTGTATGCTGGCTGAGTTGCAGACTCCTTGACTCTTTATGGGATAAGAGAAAATTTCAGCTTCAATCACAAGGTTATTAATGGTTACTTTTGCTCAGTCTTCTAGATGTATCTATCTTGGACTGTTATCTACTCTGCAGGACAGTAGCTCAGAGCATAGTATCTGGCTTCCAGAAAAAGTGGGAGAAAGGACTCTCAAGATGGACAGCATGGCCTTTTTGTGATTCACCCTTTAGTGGTGACAACCCATAGTTTTTGCCACATTCTTTCATCAAGAAAAAAAGAAAGAAAGAAAGAAAGAAAGAAAAAAGAAAGAAAGAAAGAGAAAAAGAATAAAAGAAAGAAAACCTTTAAAGTCTAATCTACCACACATAAGGGAAAAAGTTACCCAAAAGCTGTTTATACCAGGAAGAGCAACAGTGAAGATTATCTGAGGGGCCCTACCACAGAGAGCAACAGGAAGTGAGCAGAAAGGCGAGCCTGAAACTATTGGGAAGTCAGGTAAATTAGGCCTATGCTTTCTGGCCTTGTTTACAACCTGGGTCACAGAGTAAGAGAATACAAATTATTTTTGAGTGAAGCATTTCCCCCTGGTTTCCCAATGGCCTGTTCAGAAGCACAGCATTTTTATTTTAAGACAGATTCTGCCAGACCAAGGGCTCTGTAGCATCCCAGGCTAATGAGCAAGCACCAAGACAGTGTTTCCACAAGTGCCACCTCTCTAGTAATCTTTTTCCTTTAAGATTCCCCTGGAGGTCTGCATCTATGTCCTTCGGGTAAAGGATATGTAGGCGTTCGCTGCAAAAAGATGGGGTCCCGCTGGAGAAAACTGTCTACAAGATAGTATTTATTCTTTTCCTCTCTACTTATTCTAAAACTAAGGGAAACTGAAATAGAGGAAGCTTTTGAACACAGCATGAATACGGAGCTTGTAACTGTCGTGTTGCTTTTAGTTTAAGGGTAAGCCTTCTGTATTACTCCAGTATACCTTTGAAACTGCTGCTGCCAATGCAGAGGAAACCGCATTATTTCACAGTGACTACTTTTCAATCGAGCACTGTATCTAAGTTAATTAAAATGCCTATGTTGTTTTCTTTCTCTAGCCTTAACAGCTTCAAGGGGGAAAGGCAGACAATTCAACTGCCAATGGGACAAAAGGAAATTCAAACAAACTGACAAAGAAATCATGGACTGAATGTAATCATCACCACACCCTCAAGCTGCACACTTCTTTGATTGCATCTTTATTTTCAACTTGCTCCATCTTTGCTTGTAGCTTGCTGGTGACCCACTGTCCATTTACTTTTGGGTTTTAATGACTATATCATTATCAACTACAATGTTCGGTCCTTCCTTCACTCTCCTGAAGCCACTGGGCTGCTGCTGTGAGATTTGCAAGGTCTGAAGAGAGATGTTTTCCCTACTGCCTGAATCACCTTTGTGAGCACAGTACCAAGCCATGCTCTGCTAAAATCAGAACAGCCTGCTATTAAACATGCTCTATCCTGGTATCCAGGAGTCTCCCTAGTGTTCTGCTAGTCAAGACAAGCTAGAGACCTGTGACAGGGTAGGGTCCCAGGAGGATATAGGACTCCTACCTGCGATGGATATGAGACTGATAGCCACCTCCTAGCCAGGCAGGACTTCCAGTGGATAGAGGAGGACACAGACCCACACCCAAAACCTTCAACCCAAAATTTATCCTGTGTACAAGATGTAAAGGGATAATGATGGAACTGATATTGAGAAAATAGCCAACCACGACTGGCCTTAACTGAGACCCAACCCATAGGTAAGAGCTAATCCCTGACACTATTAATGATACTTCTGTCCTTGCAGACAGAAGCCTAGCATAACAGTCCTCTGAGAAACTCCACCCAGCAGTAGATTGAAACAGACTCTGAGACCCACAGCAAAACTTTAGATAGAGCTCTGGGAGTCTTGTGGAAGAGTTGGAGGCAAGGATAGAAGGTCTCAAAGATGATACAAACTCTTCAAGAAGACCAACAGAGTCAACTGAGATCCATAGGAGCTTACAGAGACTGAAGCATCAACCCAAAAGCATGCATGGGCTGGACCTATGCCCTTTACACACATGTAACTGATGGGCAGCTTGGTCTTCATATGGGATCCCTAGAACATAGAGTGGGATTTTTCTCTGACATGGACTCTGTTGCCTGCTTTTGAATCACTTTCCCCTAAATGGGCTGCCTTGTCTGGCCTCAGTGGAAGAGGGCACTCTTAATCCTGAACCAACTTGATGCCTCTGGGGTAGGTTTGAACAGGGGAGTGTGGAGGCTTCTCTTCTCTGAGGAGAAAGGAAAGAGGAAAAGAAGGAAAAGGGTGGGACAGTGGGACCAGGAGAAGAGGAGGGAGGGGGCTGTGATTGGGATGTAAAATATATAAATAAATAAAATAAATAAGTGTAATACAAAAAGAAAGGGAGG
Organism: Meriones unguiculatus; assembly: GCF_030254825.1. Lineage (NCBI taxonomy): Eukaryota > Metazoa > Chordata > Mammalia > Rodentia > Muridae > Meriones > Meriones unguiculatus. Next base: position 76,945,287 of record NC_083357.1, on the reverse strand, counting down.
AAAGAAAGAAGGAAGGAAGGAAGGAAAGAAGGAAGGAAGGAAGGAAAGAAGGAAGGAAGGAAGGAAGAAACCTCTTGGGAGGGAAAGTAACTTATGCAGGAACAAGTAATTTCACAGGAATCCATTAACCATGTTGCAAAGACCATGAACCACTGTACCTCCGAAAAACGTATTATCTCCTTTCCCTTTATCCCACAGCAACTAACCAGAACTTATTAGGAATGAAAGGATGATTTCATTATCCTCTTTAGATAGGTCCTAAACCTGATTTTGAAACCAAGATATAGTTTTCATTTTTAATTTAGTTTTATGTCTCAACTTCTCTAGATGATAGTGCCTGGTTCTAGTTAACAACTAAAAGCAGCTGATTTTAATGGAAGTAAATTATTACTCGTAATAATAGAAAGGGGCCTCATCTAGCTGGCTGAATTTTTAGGAGAAAAACCTATGTTTCCACATAAAATATATTTTGTCTAAAAATTATAGCATAATGTGTTATATCAGTCTAATATATCATACACACACATATATAATTGATTGTATGTGGCATGCAGAAACAACAGAAAGTTTTTTCTCTGCTCTCTTCACGAAAGCCAGATCTACTTCACAATGCCTCTGAAATGTGGAGAAGTAGAAAAGCAGAGATGTATGAAAGGGATCGTATGTAAAAGACGTGGTCAGCAAGTTAGAGGTGCTTGATAGGAGAATATAGGATGACATTGGAGTTTCACATTATATAACCGAATTTACATAAAGATCTGTGATTAAAACAAAAAAAAATGTAGTGGAGAATATTTCTTTCAGAGAAGACAAGTTTAGATTTTGAAGCATATGTGTAACTGCCAAGGGAAATGTAGAGTGATTTTTAAATTGCAGAACATTCTTCTGAGAAGCAAAAATAAGAGGATATCACCAGGATATTCAGGAAAAACTGAGGCAAGATGATGTCAATAGGATGCCAAGAAACTGTCTCAAAATGGCAAAATAGCAAAGGAACCGAGTAGAAGTTGTGATAATCTACAGATATTTTTCTTCTTCTCTTTCTACATACTTAGCATTACTATCCTAAAAAGAGAAGTAGTATGAGGAAGGCTTTAAGAGGTCCCGTTCGAGTCCAAACCAGGCAGTTGTTATTATGTGAGCAAAAGCAGTATTAGTGGAATGGAGATCCTATAGCAGATTGAAGAACGGACAGAACCTGTTTAAAAAGACATTGTGATTAAACCAATAAGGATGAGGAGAAAAACCAGGCATCTTCCAAACGATGTGTGTTAAAAGAGCCAGATGCATCCTTAAGTACAGAGACCCCAACATATCTTCAACAGATGAAGAGACAGCATTTTGCTTTGAGGGACTTCTTTGATCTATGTATGAATCACCCTATTATATGTTCATAATAAAGAAAAAGAAATTATGGAGACTTTCTTACTTCAAGAATTATCTGGATAGTCAGCATGGGACCCAAAACATTAGAAACCATTGTCAGATATTGTGCACTTACAGTTGTATGCAAACAAAATCATTATTGCAAAGAAAAGAGTACTTTAAAATGGTTGAGTGAATGAATTTATCATTTAACCATAGAAACCTGAGATACTACAGTGATCAATGAAACCTTCAACTATAAATTCAAGAGGGAAGGCAATAAGCACCTTCTACCAATGGGAAAGTGTTTACAGCATTGATGTTGCTTAATTCTCTAGCACTCGATACACTTGGACAGGCCTCAGTTAACTCTTGCAAGATTTTGACACAGGACAAACATAAATTTATTTTTCTAAATTTAGTTTTCTAACATAAAATACTTAGTAAATTTCATGAGCTTCACAGGCAAACACTTATTTCTCTTTCTGTTTTTCTTTTATTGAAAATTTTTTTTTCATCCAGGTAAGGTGGCACATGCCTCTAATTCCAGCACTTTCGGAGGCAGAGGCAGGTGGATCTCTATGAGTTTATGGCCAGCCTGGTCTACAAAGAGAGTCCAGGACAGCCAAGGTTACATAAAGAAACTCTGTATCAAAAAACAAAAACAAATAAAAATCATATATTTTTCCATAAAATATATTCTGATTACACTGTTTCTTCCCTCAACTCCTATTAAATCCCCCCCATTATTCTTCTTATCATATCCAAAACATTTTTTCACCTTAGAAAACAAGCAGGCATCTAAGAATAATAATAAAGATGAGGTAAAAACAAATAGGATTAGAGCAAAACAAACAAAGATTCAAAGAAAAAAATCACATAAAAGCACATATAGATGCAGAGGCAAACAAGTTGTATACCCAGGAATCCTATAAAAACACAAAACAGCCAAACCGAAAGCAAAAATATACACAAAGGACCTGTTAAGCAAACAAACAAACAAAAACTTGACAAAGCATTATGAGATTATGAGACAAACAACCAACAAAGAGCTCATTTGTTTTGTACATCTACTCCTGGGCATGGTGCTAGACTTTAAGAGTGAAATATATCTCCAGTGAGACTGTGTTGGAAAAAGAAAAAAATTTTTGGTTTTTGAATCATTATCACTTGGAGATAGCTTCTGGGTGAGGGATGAAGGCATGAGTCACTTTTTCCTTTCAATGCTGGGAGGTTCTCACAGACCAGTGCAGGCCCTGTACATGCTGACATAGTCTCTCTGTGTTCGTATGTGCATTAGTCATACAGTGTTCAGGAAGCTTTGCTTCTTCAAAGTCCACCAGCCCCTCTGGGTCTTCAACTCTTTCTGCCTCCTCTTCAGCAGCATTCCTTGATCTCTAAAGGAGGGGATTGATGGAGACCTAATATTTTGGGCTTAGTTCCAAGGTCTCTCAGTCTCTGCATGTTGTCTGAATGTGGGTTTTTGTATATGTTCCATCTGCTATGAAGCTTCTCTGATGATGGCTGAGCAGGACGCTGATCCATGGGTATAGCAGAATGCCACTGTGGATCTTTTGATTGCCATGTCCCTGTAGCAGAACGGTAGTTCATATTTATTTGGTTTCCCCCTCAATCTCTGGGCTATTTGGGCTCAGGTTTTTGTCCACCCAAGTCATGTAGCACATGGGCTCCATATCATGGAGTGGACCTTATGTCTAGTCAGATATTGGTTCGTCAGTACCACAAGCTTTGTGCCACTATTGCACTAACACATCTTGCAGGCAAGACACCATTGTAGGTCAAGGGGTTTATAGTTGGGTTGGTGTTTACCTTTCTTTCATAACATGCAGAGTACCTTAAAGTACCATGACCTGTAGCCTGTAGGCACCATGTTCAATGAGTTGTGTAGGTGTTATCTTCCTCAAAAGGGCCTTACCATTTGTTTATGGAGCTTAGCCGATAGCCCTGTAAATACTACAGGTTGTTTGGGGGGTTCCCATGAGGCTCCTTTGGCCAACACCTTGATTATTTGTAACCCATTTTCATCACAGGGAGCTTCATTTAATGAGAAGAGATGTTCAGCTAGAGTTCTCTTTCACCATTATTTGCCAATTTCATTTAGATTGGCCTCATACGTCTACCTGTTCTAAGAATCTTCTGTAACCTATTTTTGATGAATGGAAATTTATTAACATTGTATGTTCCTGATCCTTCCTCTTTTATTCAACATAGGACTTTTGACTACCTACTTAAAACATCTTTACCTATTTATGGACATAAATGAATTAACTTACTCCAGGAATGTTTGAAAAAATTAAGTCAGCATACTTTGGTATTTCGTCCTGGTCTCAGATGAGGCTGTGTGATCAGCAGATGAGATGACTGTACTCCTAAGGAAATACAAGCATTTCTTTTAATGAGGGCCTGGAGAAATAGCTGAGGAGAGGCCTTAATGGGAGGTATTCCATCTTGAAAGATTAACATAAAAACAGGTACTAAACCAAACAAACCACAGATATTTAAGCTATAAAATGAAAGGAAAGAAAAATATATTCTAAATCTATATTAAACGTAATGCCATGTCGCTGTGCAGAGCTCCAGTGAGGGTTGTGGAATGAATCTTTAATGGTATCATTCATGCTTGTCCCAGTGCACTATGTTCACAATGAGAACAACCCACAAATCTTGATGTACCATTTTATTTGCACAGAGAACTGGCCGCCATCTCACAGTGCACCCACTGTAAATTAGAAATATATTCTGTTTGGTTTCAGCTCTGAGCACAACACATTTGGAAATTTATGAAGTTGCATAAAAGCACACAAAAGCATTTTTGAAGCAGTTTAGCCCATGGCTTTCTTCTGGCCTTGAAAGCCAGATAGGAAGGAAATGGGTCTGTTACGTGTGCCACTGCTCCAAGCAGAGGCTCAGAATAATCCTACCTAAATGCTGTTTTCCATTCAATGAGTGTATGTCAATCACACACACACACACACACCATTGGCTCCTTACCCAAAACCGTGAAACACCCTAAGGAACAATTACTCCCACTATATGAATATGCGGGGGAATATTCCCGTCCTTCCTGTTGTTGCTTAATGTTAAAGTAAGAGAAACCCAATTTTAGGTGTGATGATAGATATTGTAGCAGTTTCATAGACGAGAGACTGCTGAATCATAGACTTCACCACAAATTTCACTACACATTTTACTTGTATAAAATGTTTTGCCAAAAGTAATAAAGATGTTCAGTTTGTTAAAAAGATATCAAAATGGGAATTTCCTGCCCCTAATTCCACTTTGGGTTCATAATTGTTTTACACATAAATCAAATATAGATGCTCTTCAGCTTAGAGTGATGCTATGTCCAAATACAGCCATTGTACATTGGGAACATCACAGGCTTAAAGCACATTTAGTGTTCTAAACCGCCAACAATCAGAGCTTAACCACATAGCATGTCGAAGAGTATGGATTGTTTACCTTTGTCATTGTGGTGCTGTGGTTGATTAAAAGTTGTTGCTTACAACATTGCAAGAGAATATGTAATGCTGGACGTTCCTGTCCCTGGAAAAGATACAATGGCTTGAGATGAGCCTGCACAGAAATACACAAGAAAGCATTGGTAAAGGAGCTGGTATCTTCCTCTGCTTTGCCAAATCGACATACTTATCTCCATACAGCTTTTCATGGAGACTCAAATGCCTTTCTCTTTTCCATGCCCCCTTTGTACAAACACAGCATCCTTCCTCGGGATAACCTGAAGCTCAAGCAACACAATTGCGTTGTGTTCCTCATCACCTTTATGCCTTATGCATGTTCATTGTGTGTGTTAGCATGCTATGTTTCTTTCCATCATGTAAATCTGTGTTTGATCAGATAAATCATCAAGTTTACAGCAGTGAAACCTGTAATGTAGAAGAAAAAGCCTTTTTATTTTTTTACCAAACAATATTTTTGAGGAATCTGATGGTTTCTAGTTATAGAAAATTTGGTAAAAAGTACATTTAACCTCAATTGATAATTCTGCTGCACAACGTCATACCTTATGCTCAGGGATTATCATGGGGGGGGGAGAAAAAAAATGCAAGTGCTAGGAGACCAGGAAACTTACAATGAAAAAATGTCTCATATATATGATAAGGAAACTAAACCCAAGGAACCTCAAAAATATGGCAGCTTAAATAAGACCTTCCTAATGACATCATTGGTTGTCATGGAAATAAGGATGGGAAAAATTTTAGTGGGCCATATTCCACAATTAAGAACTACATGCAATTCATGACTGTTGAAAGAGTGGGAGTCGGTCTTGATAAACCTTACGTGGTCAGCCCTTAAATCATACACATATGAGCAATACTAAATGGACCCAGAGGACCCACAGACTGTCCACAGCCACTGGAGTCGACACGAAAGTGCATGTTTCTCCTGGTGTGCCTGGTGATGACATTAACCCACTAGCACTTTCCACTGAACCCCATACACAAACACTACATAGCTAGATATCTGAAACACATAAATACTGGTAAAATAAACATTGTTTTAAGCCCACGCATTTGGTGGCAACTGGTTTTTCAGCAACATATAAAAATGTCATCCTAAATTTTAAGTTTTCCATCTTAGAAAAATTAATTTTGTCTTCCAAGTGGAAAATACCTGTGTAAAATACATATACACAGGTAACACCTGGCTAAAATCATAATCAGAGCTATCCCAAGAGGAAGAGCAACAGTCATGGGGACCCTGAAAACTAAAGCAAAAACAAACCAAAACAACAACAACAACAAAAATGTTTGAGGGAATTCCCTTACCTCCCTTACCTCCCTTTCACAATGGAGACAGTAATGGAATCCTCTGGCAGACTCACAGGAAGGGATTCCCTAGGGATCCATACTGGCTCTGATTATAGTCACTCCTGGGCTTTAACTGGTATATGGCTTCAGAATCTGCAGGAATTCCCCCAAATTGTAATTCATTTTTTTAACCAATGACCTTGATATGGCTCGAATCCCAATACCAACACGTTTATCATTTAATAGTTTTAATTTAGTAAATTTGCAAACAAATGCTAATGATCTATTTGTGTTTTAGTGCCTCTCTAAAACAAGCTCTTAATATTTTAACATAATTTGGCAATGATTTCTATTTTTTTAGTCACACAGAATCATTTTACTAATTAAGTGATATTTTACTATCACAGGACAAGTTTTAAGGAAAAAAATAACAGTGAATAACCAAAACAATAGATAAATTAAAACTTTTAAATGATGATTTAAAAAAACCCAGAACCCCTGCACAGATGTAGCCCAGGGCAGTTCAGAGTCCAATTGGGTTACATAGTAATGTGAAGAGGGACTGCCTCTGACATAATCTGATTGGCCTGCTCTTTGATCACCTCCCTCTGGGGGGGAGCAGCCTTACCAGGCCATAGTAGAGGACAATGCAACCACTTTTGATGTGAACTGACAGACTAAGATCAGAAAGGAGAGGAGAACCTCCCCTATTAGTGGACTTGGGGAGTGGCATGCAAGCAGAGGGAGGAGGGAGGGTGGGATTGGGAGGGGAGGAGGGAGGGGCTTATGGGGGGATGCAGAATGAATAAAGTGTAAAAAAAAAGAAAAAAAATCTTTAAAAAAATAAATAAATAAATAAATAAAATATATGATAACCAAAAAAAAAAGCGATTTATAATCCAAACAACACTAGTAGTGATCCCCTGGCTAGAATCTCTTCCCAGAGCACATTTTAAACAATTATTAGGACTGTGAGATGGCTCAGTGGATAAAAGGTCCTCAGCACCAAATTTGACGACATGATTTTAATCACCAGGTCCGGCATTGTAGAAGGAGACAAAATAACTTCTACATATTGTCCTCTGTCTTCTAAAGTCCTGGACACATAGATACCCTGGCACAGGCATTACCTGCCCCGCCCGAAATAAAAATAAGTGTAAACAATTTTAATGAAACATGTTTTTTTTAAACAAGGCTTTCTTCTCCTGCCTCTTCTTGCCATTGACCAACGTTCAGCAGCAGTTGGAAAGAGGGAAGTAGGCAGCTCCCTGAGATCTCGGCGTCACAGATGTAGAAACCGCTCTGCTCCCCAGCCCACCAGCTTACTCCACCAATGAGATTGCGCCTCCAGTGGCTTCTGTGATTTATCTTATGTACAAAAACTTTCCGACATAACCTTTCCCCTGGGAGAAGGAAGCAGAAGGTGTGTTTAATCCATGTGCCCGCTCTCAACTCCTGATCCCGTCCGTGTTAAGGAATTAGAAAAGCTGGAAAAGTGTTAACATTATTGCTCTCAGCAGGAGGCTTACAGCATTCCCACCCATTTTCCATCGATACTGTGCCGATCATGGTTATCATGATGAATAAACTATCGGCATTTTTTATTTTTCTTTTGAGTGCGGAGACCAAGAGGAACTATAATAATATTTAATGGCCAGAGCAAGTTTTACCTTTTCTTGTCCCCGTGCAGGCCTTTTCCTTGACTCTACTATAGTTTTCCTAACCCTCTAATTCAGAAGTGGGAAATGCGTGTTACACTAAGAAACATCCTCATTCATAAATCATTAATCATTAATGATAGACGTAAATGGGATGGGGAAAACTTAAACTGGAATCAAATTTAATTAAGAGATGAATAAAAAATTTGTTCAAAGGTGATAACCCCATTTCCCAATTTGGGGGGCCCTTAATATGAGTTCAGTGTGAGCCCACTTATGCATAATGTATAAAAGACAATGGTAAAAGCACACTAAAAAATGGACACTAAAAAATGCCTAATATTTAACTTGAAAAAAAATCTTGCCTTAATTAGCTCTCTTCTATTATGTTGCAGATTCCCTGAATAAAATGATGACCCTCACATCTTTTCACTCACACTCCTTTGTTCTAGTTCTGTGTTGTCCTATTAGCTAGACCAAAGTGGTGTGAGAGCTATTAATGCCCAAGTCTGTCAGATCTGAAGAAGTAGCCATTAATTCTAATGGGGTCCATATTAGCACATCGACTCAAAGGAATCTTTCAGTTTGGAACTAATGGATCAGAGCCCTTGGCTTTTGTAAAACACGCCTATATTCTCAGTATTCCCTCAGAAATCTTCAAACGCTATTTTTCTACAAAGCTCATATTTAGTACAAAAAGAAGTTTGAGGGAAAAAATAGTTAAAGCATACAATCCTCTCAAAATACACAAAGTACTTGCTGTTTTAAACATCAGGTTAATTAAATCTCCGTTACTATGAGGTTTAGGTTTGTTTTCCTCTATTGCAAATCTCATAAAAATTCTCTTCATCATTTCTTAACTTATTCATTATTAAATTTCTTTTTAACTGGCAACTTTGTACTGACTCTTGGTCTGAATGTCAACACAGATATTTAGTCACAGGATTTATGTAAGTGAAACTTTGGCAGTTATAATTGTTAATATTGTCAACTTGATTGGATAAAGAAAAGCATATGGCATTATGGAGGCATGCCTATTTAATATTTTATTAATTATTATTATTTATTACAGTTTATTCACTTTGTATCCCAGCTGTGGCCCTATCGGTTGCTTCTCCCTATCCCAACCTCCTTTCCTCTTCTCCCCTATGCCCCTCCCCTAGTCCACTGATAGGGGAGGTCCTCCTCCCCTTCCATCTGACCCTAGCCTGTCAGGTCTCATTAGGACTGGCTGCATTGTCTTTTTCTGTGGTCTGGTAAGGCTGTACCTCCCAGAAGGTGGTGATCAGAGAGCTTGCTACTGAGTTCATGTCAGAGACAGCCCCTGCTTCCTCCTCCCCTTATTAGGGAACCCACTGGAAACTGAGTTTTTGGGCTACATATGAGGAGGGGTTTTAAGTGCTCTCCATCCATGTTCCTTGGTTTGGGGTATCAGTCACTGCAAGGCCCCCAGAGCCCAGGTTATTCTGGCAAACTCTGGGGAAAATGAATGGAATTTTATGAAAGAAGGGTGGGATAGAAAGACCCAGAGGAGGCATGCCTTTTGATGCACTTGCATTTATAGAGAGGATTGCTGGAAAGTCAGGGAGATCCACCTGAATGTGGCTGAGTCCCAGATTAAAGAAAAAGGTTAAAGGAGTAGAGGTCTGATCTCTGATATTAGAAATAAATTGGGAATTTTGTACTGATGTTCATTTAGGTGTCATCCACCCAAAGAGCATCAGACCGTCCGATACTTTTTTCTCAGAGGCGGGACCTGGGGCATCAACCCGCCTGCAATCAGACATGCTCTTCTCTGGGTCCAAAGCGGCTGACCCTGAGTGCAGTGCTTAGCCTCGCACTGTGGGCTGGCTTTCCCCGGGGTCCGAGGATTGTTCAATGTTCCTGAATAAACTGCATTGAAAAAAAAAAAAAAAAAGGTTAAAGGAGAAAGTCAGCCCAAGTGCTGGAGCCCCTTTTTGTCTAGTTCTAGTCAGATGTGACAAGCAGCCTCCTAATCTTTCTGTCACCATGCTTTCCCTCCCAAGAAAGTCTATACCTGCAAAGTATGAGCCAAGATAAGCCCTTCTTCCCATAACTTGCATCCTACTGAATATTTGATCAAGAAAATTAGCTAATATAATAATACCTAATAATTTTCTCAGCACAATATGGATAAGCAACAAAAACAACACACACACACAAACACACACATACACCTTCAGACTTCAGAAATAAGTCTCCAGACTTACCCTCCAATCTCCAGGATCTGGACCCTCAGAGGCACCCATCAGCATTTAATGGTGATCAGAAAACACAGCATTGCATGGTGACCTTCCAGGAACAGCCTATAACTCGGGTGACTTCTCCCCTCAAGAAAATAAAACTTTCTCCTTCATCTTTGAGCAATAATAGGAATAGTGATTATCCCTATTATTATTATTGATTATTATTGGATAGTGATCTCCAAATCTCAGAATCAAAAGAAAAAAAATCCTCTCAAAAAGATAAAATGGCAAAGATTTCAGGTAGAAGAATAAATGGTATTTACATGTGCTGTGCCAACCCTGGATCTGGGTCAAGAGATTCATAGACAGCCTTTATATGATTAAAAAGGACACTTTACCACTCTTACGATCCCATAATTTAGAAGGCAAAATTCCTCAGGACTCAAAAGAGTATCTCATTCTAATAAGAAAACAATTCACACAGATTACTAAGAATGTTATATAATGAGAAACTAAGAGCTGAAGTGCTTCAAGTCACTGTTGATTAAGTATCAGAAATTACAGGGAACATCTGAAATTATAATATTGAATGACATTTACATATTAAATCTTATTTTTTCTCTTGAAATTTTCTAGAAAGTTGAATCTTACTTGGGAATCAGACAGCGGCTTATTCGCCTAAAACACTGACTTGCACCTCTTCGGTGTCTCAACTTTTGTCACCATGGCTACCATTCCCATAGAGTTTGACAATAGACACACAGAGAGTTGCATAAATAGAAGAACGACATAGATACATTTTCTACTGGCAGTTTCTCCATTTCTTTGCCACCCACCGAATCCAGTGCTCACAACGGCCATCACCTTGAGGCAACTTCTGTAGTCTGTTCTCCACAGTAGGCTTTCCAGTCTCAACCTGTATCACATCTCTGTCCCTGGTTCCTCAATTCTTCCCTATAGTCACCTCACATTTCTAACAGTTCCTGGCTTCTCCCAGTAATGAACGCTTACAACCCACTCTTAGCTCTCCCACTTTTTCTAATTTTAAAATACATACCAACACTTCCTTTGTATTTACCACATCAATATAACCTCTTCTTATCATTAGCTATGTAAGATTGCGTACACGTATGCACATAATACACAAGTGCCATTATGATACATATGTGACAGTAAATACTACTAACAATTAACTGAAGAATAGCCTAGAGCGGGGCTGTGCTGGTACACTCGGAGGACAGAGGCAGATGGGTCTCTGTGATTAGAGGCCAGCTTGGTGAACAAAGCAAGTTCCAGGATAGCTTGGGCAGCCAAGGCTGTTACATAGAGAAACCCTGCCTCAAAACAAAATAAAACAAAAACAAAAAGAATAACCTGAAGAAGAAGTAAAAATAGGTTTTTCTTAATGCTATACTTAGTTAAGAATTGACTTTCTTTGCTAAAATGTTTTTAATACTTAAAGGAGAATTATGTGTCTAAATATGTAGCTTGTTTTAGAATTCTATTTACTCTGATACTTTACATTAATGGCTATTCTGGTTAACTAAAATTTGCCTGACAAAGATTGAACAGTCACAGTAAGCAGAATTTAGTGCCTGACAGGCAATCCAAGCTGGCCAGATAATCCTGGCTTAGCCATGATCTGATATTGCAACCTGAGGGACATTGGTCATCTTCTCTGTGCCTCAATAGAGAAGAAAGAGCATCATAATTGAGCCATGGTACCGCAGGGCACAGATGACTGAATGAGTGTAGGTGTTAAAAGTCAGATGCTGGTGTTGAGGAAGGGGCTCTATCAATGCAGCCTTCGCCAAGTTTCCACATGTAAACACAGTGTATCACACTGCACCTCTGACTGCAACCAAACCATAATGCTGGGAATTATCTCACAATAAAATTATCTCAAGTTTGAGCCTAATTCTGCATCTTTGCTTATCATCATTCTTATAAGTTTCTGCCTTGTTGTCACTATGTAAGGGTTTATAGCCCTATAGTTTATTTATACAAAGTTTAAATAAAACAATTTGTGTACCCAATATGTCATTTCTTCAAGTAAAGTAGCACAAATATTATTACTTTTATATTTATTATACTAAAACAGAAGTTTCCAAATTCCATAAGCTCAGGCATGCTAGAAAATCTGCTCCTTGATCTAATGTCATGACAAACCTCCTACATTGTCAATTTTCTCTGATATTTGTTTTATTTGAATATTGGGCTGGAAATATGGCTCTGTATGTAAGGCACTATTCAGCAAGCCCTAGAACTCACATGGCAAAAGCAGAGAGAAACAATTTTTTTCAAGTTATCCTCTGACATCAACAAGCATGCCACAGTGACACACACATTCTCTCTCTCTCTCTCTCTCTCTCTCTCTCTCTCTCTCTCTCTCCTCCCTGTGATTCTCTAAATGAATAAAATAAAAATTAAAAAATATTTTCTCTATGTCATATAAGCCAAATAGGAACAACTTTAGCTTGTATCTAATTGTTCTCTATGTCTGATTTTCACCATTTCATTACAGTACTAAATTCAAATTGACATTCTTAATAATCAGAAAATCTCAAGAAGTCTGTATCTGGCTCTGAGCTCATCTGTATGTGGAGTTCTTACAAAACTCTACAGTTGGATCATCACTTCTTTAACTCAGTGTTCAAGAAGAGCTCTCAATAGGAATAGGAGAGCTGTCTCTGTCATTTTTCAGTCCCTCCCTTTACATTTTTAGGATGTTCAATTTTCATCAGTTTATTAAAACTAAGTTAGAAACACAAACTTGCATAATAAAATCTTGCAAATATAATATGTTCTATCTCACTGTGACAGGAACAAAGATAGACACACCCAAGTGAGTGTTTGGAGGTTCTACTTCTCTCTGGAGGTATCACAAATCTTTAGACAAAGATCAATTTGGGATGGTTACTTGTATGTGAAAAGCATTTAAAAATGCTCAAAAGTTCTACGTGAAGTAACCATGTGTAAGCTCCAGTTAACTTCCTTAATGTCCCTCAAATGAAAAGCTTTGTGCTTGCTCTGGAGGTGCCATTCCTTAAACTTTCTTTAAGGAACTTGTCATGAGAAGTGACAGCCCTGTTTCAGAGACACATCATTTCAAGAATTATAATATTTCATTTCTGCTCCTCAGAGACCAAAGTTGACAAAAGCAGTGGAGAGGCTGGTATAGCAATGTACATTATCATCTAAATCCATACAACTGACAAAAGCAACAACGTGGATGATTTTTAGTAAGTCATCCCGGCCACCCATGAGCCTATGGAATCCCTGATTTGGGGTGTCATCAGTTTCAATTCATTATTCTTTTATTTTTATGATTTGAATTAATTTGATGTTTTGCAGATTATATATTGTTTTGGCTTTCTTTCTCCCTTGTCTTGAAATATGAATGGTAGTCCATTGGTTGGAAGATGTCCTGAAAATTGAGTCTGAAAAGAGGTAGATTGGTCATAAAAGCTTCTATATTTTGTTTATGAACCCCACTTTAATCTCTCTCTCTCTCTCTCTCTCTCTCTCTCTCTCTCTCTCTCTCTCTCTGTTTCTGTCTCTCTGCCTGTGTGTATGTGTGTGTGTGTGTGTGTGTGTGTGCCTGTGATTTAGGTTCTATTGATAAGATAACTATCTACAAATGTAAGTCATCATACACATTAAGAAGTAAGAATTTATAGGATGATTTATGGCATGAAACTAAGGTACAGTAAAATGCATGTTTTGTTTAAGAAAGTACTTTTGATAGTAAAGACTTTTATGGTCTGAGCAATAAAAATTCTCCAAGGAAAAGAAAAAAAAAGTCATTACAGCCTGTTCTTCCTAATAAGATAGGAAAAACATTCTTGAGGGATGTTATAAAGAATAATCCTGAAGCCTCAAAACATTCTATTGGCCTGGCAGAATTACTTGATTTTTCCACATCTGACTTTTCAAATTCAATCAATTTCCAGCCAGCTTTTCAATGTTGCCGTCTGTTTCTAAAGCAAAAACTTAACAGGCGTCTGTGGGGGATGAGGTTGGTTTTGTTTCTTTCAATTTAAGATTTAGTGAATGAGGCGTAGACTAAACTCCAGGATGAACAGATCATCAAGACCCAGCATCAAACCCACATGTTTTCTTAAGTTCAGAGTAGCGCATGTTGTCTTTCTTGTTGAATTACTTTGAACTGTAGAAATAGATTTACTATACTAACAAGCATCCAAATAGCACATGCAGGCAGGATTCCTTAGAAAAGAAGTTAACAGGCATTTCCACACAGCTCATCTCCACCCAGAGCACAATTCTTTGCTGTATGAACGAACTAAAACATGTGTTTTGATACTCTTTACTCTGGGTCTGATAATTTTATTGTAAGTAAATTTTATATGTTTTAGCAAGGGTAGTCTACCACATGATAACATATAAGCATAGACAAACTACATGTTTAGTTGTCTGAGTGACTAGAAAGCCACAAGGAGTTCACGTCTGCCTCTCTAGGGTGTAAGAATTCAGTGTTACAGCACAATAAATCTCCATACAAACATCTTTCACTTTTTCCATTTGTCATTAAACGTACATTTGCCATTAAAGCTTTGGAGAAAAATGACATGGAAACACTGCAGAAGTAAAGATAGAAAATAGCTCATGCTAATAAAATCATACTTAAAGTACTAATAAGCTCATCTGAAAATAAAAATACGAGTTATTGGCATGTACAAAAATATTCATTAAATATTAGTTGTCATTAAACTAAAGACAAACTGAACTTATGATTTTCAGCATATAAAAACACAAAGACACAAGTTAACTTTGTGTACTGTCACTCATGCAAATCAATTTGCTATCGCAGGACAACAGGTGCCTTGCCATACCCTTCTCCTATCTAAAAGAAAGGTGTATGCAGAAACATGCAGAGGCTTGTAGTGTTCTTCCACAGTCTGAAGTATGTTACTTGTGCAGAGCTAAGCTGAGAGCTCAGAGCCTGGAGAAAAAAGAGACACCAGCTTAGAAAGGGGGCTTCTCTCCAGGAAGCCTCTGCAGAAACCCGTGGCTCAGTCAGCATGTCCTCACTTCCTGAAAGTGATCTACCCTGATTTATTTCTTTCTCACTAAACAGTTGGGAATTCTATAAATGTTGTCTGAAGTCCGCAATGTAGATTGGACATTTCTTAACGGACTATAAATTTCTGAGGGATAGAAGTTAGCCAGGGCTTTGCAGCCAGTCCTGAAGATACCTGATAAAACAGGATCAGATGAATGGGGAGGAGGTCCCCCCTATCAGTGGACTTGGAAAGGGGCACGGTGGAGATGAGGGAGGGAGGGACTGGGAGGGAATGAGGGATCGGGACACGGCTGGGATACAGAGTTAATAAAATGTAACTGATAAAAAATAATAATAAAAAAAACCAAACAAACAAACAAAAAAGTTAGCCCTTTTTCTTGTTTTCCCAAGTATTAGTTGATTCGCACTTAAAATGATTTTATATACATGAATTTATAGAGAAAATACTTTAGGGTGTAGACTCTCTCATCTGTAATTATAATTATTAAATTCATTTTTATTGTTATGTCATATCTCAACGGTTCATTTCACACCTGAGTCGTATTCTACTAAATTTATATAAAATTGTTTTATAGTTCATCCACCAGGTGATGTGCAGTTGAGTTATTTCCAAGTCTTTGACATTGCAAAAAATTCTGTTATAAATATTTGCAAACATATCTATATAGGAACATAGTCTAACAGCCTATAATTTGTTCTGAATAAATGCATTAGTGATTTATAGAGTCAAATGGTTGTACAAGTTAAACTTCAAATCTTCACATGCTCTGTTCAAAGGTGGCTGCAGCATTGACCTTCTAAGGAGCAGTGACAGAGCCCCGCTTGCTTCATATCTGGTTGCTGTATATCGTTTATGCAATTGGAGAGGTTTTGTTTAACTAAATAGCATTATAGAAAAATACATACAAATTTAAAAGAAAGGAAAGATTTAGAAAGCTTATAACACCTAATTTTAAGACTTGTTATGCAAGTTATAAAACCAACTTCATATATTGGAAGACGAATAGTTACATAGATTAAAAACAAAACAAAACAAAGAGTGCAGTTAGGCCCAACTTCCTAATGCAAATTTGGCTCAATGAAAAACAAAAACAAAAACAAAAACTATTCTTTTCAATTGAGTTAAACACACACATACATTAAATATATATATATATATATATATATGAACAGGAAAAATTAACTTTGGCAAAATGCATGTAGGTATTGTGTCTAGAAGTTAATACAGAATAAATCCATAATTAAACGTATAGCATTTTAGGAGAAACCTTTTGGACCATGGGCATGGGTTAGGTGATAATTACTTAGATGCGATATAGGAATCATAACCCATAAAAGTATGTGATTAGCTGGGAAACATCAAAATAATTAGAGTTTACAAGATGTTTCAAGACAATGAAAAGATAAGCACAGACCAAGAATACATTTATAAAACATCATATCTGGCAATGAAGTTTAACTGAGAATATAGAAATGTGTGTGTGTGTACCTGCTTATCTGTATGAATGAATATATGCACAGTATACAGAGAGGTGTTTCATAATAGCAGATGATTCATGCTACTATCTAAAAAGACAATTGAAATAAAACCAAGATGATACACCAGGAAAACTACGACTGCATTTTGATTTCTGGCATCGTTCGTTTCAATTGCATTCAGAAGCGATCCCAAGTGATAACATCATTGTTATCACTTTCAAGCATAGAAGGAGTGCAGAGTCCTGGGACCATATCAGAATAGTTCCTCCTGTAGTGGCCCTTCCACATGTCTCAAATACATGCTCGTGTTTTTAAAATCCTGGAATTATTTTTTACACTGAAAAACTTTGCAGGCTTTCTCAGTATGCCTTGAGATTTGTAGTCTATTCCACAACACGTAAAAAATCTGACAGCTTTTCGTTTCAACTAGAAAATTTTACCCATGAATATTTTTAATTCTTAAGAGCGTTCTCGCTTTCAAGAATGTGAATCTCTCTCCCCCCCTCTTTCCTTACAAAGCATGGATAAATGCAGCAAAATACCACTTACCCATTAGATGACATTAATTTGGTCATTTCACTTTTAGTAGGAGAGTCCTTATTTTTCAGCATGCCTGCCTTAATCTGAAGGTTTTGTTTTCACTTCAAAGTCATAGTTTTTAGGCACATGGATTGCAATAAATATTTACTGTTTACACCCATATGTATTCTTCAGTAGAACAGAGAAATTTCTACCTTAGTTTAATAAGATGCTTTCATTTTTATAGCAACTATGCTCTGGCCCCTTGAAATATTATTTGGAAATCATTGAGATATTCTGTAGAAGTATTTTGACATTAAGCTGTAGATTTGTCTATTCAGTGCATCCTACTGTGGCTATCTCTAGAAACAAACTTTTATAAACCATACAACCTAAAGGAAAGGTCAAAATAACATTTTAATGGTTAATGTACTCACTGCATACACTATTAATAGAATATGATGAAATAAAGAATAGAAAAAGCTTACTCTTTTTATTCTGGTTGTCTAGAGCCATGCAAGTTTAAAAGCAAAAGTAGCTAAGGAAATATTGAAATAAAAAATAAGGTACTTAACACTGGTTAGTATGAGATAGAAAAACAGGCAACAAACAGCTTCTGCCCTGTATGTGTGAAGCCGGGTGCTGTGTAACTTATATGTAAGAGCCACCTGCAGTGCGAGAGCTCACGGTGGAGTGATATGATTTAAATAAATAAAATTATTTTAGTCATACTTAGACAAATCATCTGGGGCTTAAATTGGAATTACAGATGTCTTGTGGTTAAACATTTTTTTTATTCCTGAAAAGCATGTAAAATCTACACAAAATGTAATTTTTTACATGTTAAACTTAAAATACCAACTTAGACATGATTTCTTAATGATTTCTAATGTATTTACAATATAACTATTCACTCTAGTATACTTATACATACCGATTTATAGGGTCCCCTGTTTTCTTAAGGGTTATTAACCTCAGGAGGAAAAATGGTTACTTAAATTGAACTGGCCATCCCAAGAATTTCTCTTCCTCTATTTCAGGTTAACATTTGACATGGCTCAAATATAATGAGCTTATGTGCCAAAGCCTGCAATTTAAAATGAATATATTTCTCATTTGAAATATGAGCTATTGTGTGCCAAGTCCTACCTTTAAGATAACTGAAAAAGCAGTATAATATAAAGTTTGCCGAAATAATAAAAACCCAAGTTTTTAAATGAAAAACAAATAATTAAAAAGTAGTGAGAAATGCTTCACCAACAGAAATGTAATAAAGACACATCAATGACTCACTCTGACTTCTTAGAAATATCATAGCCTGACCTTTCGCAACTTGACTCTGGAATGTTCTCTTTAAATAGATTTTGCATTGACAGAATTCATTTCCATTTTAACCCATTCATGTCATCTCAGCTTTTGTACCTGCCTTTCGTCTCGATTTTACAGATTTCGACGACGAGTATAAATAAGTGGGGTTTGGAAAACAAGAAAGAGGAGATCAAATTGGTGCAGCAGCAAGCCTCTGCTTTTGTTTTTTTCTGTTGCTCTTAGCAGATTTAGCCAGTTTTGTCATTTTTTTCCCCTGTGCAATAGACCATGAAACAAAATCTTTAAAGTTCAAATGCACAAACTTGGCTCAAGAAACAAATAAAGAATTGACTAGTCTCAGAGATGGATGCTAATTGGCGTCTCATAGCTACAGTTTTCATCAGAAGCACGGATTCTTTCCAGGAAAATAAAATCAAGATATTAACTAAAAGAGAAAATAGAAGAAAGAATACTAAGTAAGTTGGTTAGAAAGAGAAAAGTTCAAATCTTCTTTTCAGTGTTAGTTCACAGCCAAATGATTCCTCGGGTTTTCAGATATTGGGAGAAAATTTTCTAAGGGTCTCTTGGATTTTTGCACATCTTGTAAAACAGATGGACTGATGAGTTTGGTTCAGGAGTCTTTTTTCAAGGATTTTTGTATAGCAGACAGCAGCGGGGCATTGAGAAATGTCTTATTACAGAACAGAAGGTAGTTTTGTTTACTGTCCAGTATAATAAAGTTACTGTATTCCACTGGGGCAAAACTTAAGCAGGCTGGTTTGTGCCTTGTTGGAGATTGGCAGTTTCCAAGCTTAGGGTTTTTCAGCTGTGACACAAACACAAACACAACACCTGTATAGCTTTCTTCTATATCCGCCCATGCTACCTGTGGGGCCCAGAGAACATGGAAACCAGTGGGATCGTGATACTAATGTTGCCTGTTGTGGTATGATTAATAAGGTCTTTTACCTCTCACCCAGGAGTCTCGTGTCTTCCACTACCATTCATGAGACTTGCAAGATAACCTGTCAGCTAGCAAGAAAAATAGAATCACAGATTCTTCCCACGTCCTGATAGCTATCATAATTTAGATGTAGACTATCCTCCCAAAGCACCAGTGTTCCCTAGCTTATGGCTCTCTTGGGAGGTGATGGAATAACAGGCAGCAGGGTTAACTGGGTTAAGTAGGTCATGGGTGGGTTTCCTTTAAAGGATATATTTTGTGCCCTTCCCTGTCTCTTCACGGGTGCTGTGAAATGAGGCACGCCCTTGGATGCCTTTTCCTATTGCCATGACACAATGCTTCTCCTCAGGTTCAATGAAAAGAATGCAGGTGACCTTCAACTAAAGCATCTGAAACCGAGCCAAAATAATCTCCTCTTGCTTTATTTTGCTTCTTTTCTTCAGGCGTTTCGTCATAGAAATGGATACCCATGCAGCACGATCTCCCGGTATTAGCACAGGTCTCCATCCATTTCTGAACACACAATTCACCTGCCTTCCTGTTTAAACTTTCTTCATCAAGGAGTGCTGGACCTAATGTTAGGGCCACAAAATGTATTTGTTAGTTGTTCGTATTATATAATCCACGTACAGAATAACAATGAGATGTGATAATGGCAAGCAGACTCTTTTTTTTTTTTTTAACGAAATCATTTTAATATTCTTACCATGGATACACTTCCTCTGCTTTCTGCAGAAATGCTAGTTTCCAGCAGAAGGGATCTGAGCTGGGATGTGAAAGTCATCATGACCAACTCCCTCAGAAAAAAAGTATCTGGCTAGGTTTCACGGTAATTAATGAAGTGTCAGACCAGCAAGATGTCTCAGTGAGTAACGTGCCTGCTGCCAAGCCTGATGACCTGAGTTTGATTCCTGGAACTCATCTGATGGTAGTAAGGAGATAATCCCTGCAACTTGTTCTTTGACCTTCATAAACACACTGTGGTACACACACACAAACACACACACACACACACACACTATAATTTTTTTTAATAATTTGTTTATGACTTGGAGAATATCTTTCAAAAAAGTAAGCATTCACCATTATAAACATGTCACTAAGAATGCAAAGAAAAACCTGACCATGCTCCTGCACTTGGGATTGCAGACATGCACTGTCTGTGCCTGGCTATACTAGTTACCTCATGGATAGCAGCTGTTCATAGCTATTGTTTCTTCCAGTTGCTCATGCATACTGACAGCCTTTGTCTCTGCCATCAGGACAGTGTTTCTTATTCTGGAAAGAAGAAACCAGGGTTCAGCATACTTAATATTAGGATTTCTTCAAACAATATTTTACCTAAATTGTGTTTACAATGTACTGAGAAACAAGGAGTATTAACAAACAGAAGAAAAAGGCCAGAGATCCTAAGTAGAAAAAGACACTAGCAATGATCAGAAGGGCTTTTGTTCAAGGGAAATGGTTATTTTAGAACTGTGTGTGTATGTGTGCGTGCATGCGTGTGTGTGTGTGTGTGTGTGTGTGTGTGTGTGTACTCAAAATGATTAATGGTTGATATCATATACTAGAAAGGATGTGCAAATTTTTAGAGAATAAAAAGTACAGGGTAGAATATTTTCTTCTTTCCTAATGGTCCAACCTGACAAACTGTATGTGGAGTCAGACTTGAATCATCATAAACACAGAGATGGGAAACCAACATTGCCTATATGTGCTGTAAAGAGTACCCTGCAACACTCTTAACACTCTTAGTGCTATGAAGCCAAGTGTGTAAATGAAAGTTGGCAGCTCACACCCTTCTTTCTAAGAGCTTTCTAAAGAGCACACGGGGGCAGCACACTGGTTTAAACCCTGGCTTTCCCGATTCCCAACCTCACTTGCTTGAACATGTCTGTGAGGTTATCCACCATGGAGCTGTAGAGAGTGAATGAGAGGTTGTACAATGTACATGGGACATTGTTAGATGACTGAGAAATGAACGGTAATATTATTGACAAGTTTAAAGAGTTAGGAAATTGTCAGCTGAATTCAAACTCAATTTGACATTGACACAAATCAGTTTTCATTAATTCAAAACATCCCCACTATAAGCTCGGACTACTGTGGACACTCTCATCTGTATTCAGGGGGATCTTACTGTCAGCACATTTCCCTTAAGTTTTCTTTTCATTAGACACGTTCATATAACAGGAGCTGGTTGATTTTGGTCATGACAGGTTCCCAAGAAGCCTCTGCTTAATGTAGCCAGTGACCATCTGCAAGATGTTTACAGACTTAACAAAATGCCTGAGACCAAAATCACAATTAACTTCTGCATCTATCAAATTTCTTTCCAAATCCAGTGTCCAAAACTGTGATATTTTCTTCTGTGAGTTTGGTAATACTCAGACAATGAAGGGTCACACTGAATTGCTAGTCCTCAATTGTTATCTAAATGTTTAAAATGAACTTGAAAAAAAATATCTTTAAGGAATGTTTTCCCTGTAGAAATTTGAAGTAACTTTTGACTTTAAAACCTTCCCAGATCCTGTAGGACTCAGCAGAGAAGCAGTAAGGAAGATAGTTCCTTTCCATGCTCTGCAGGTGTATCCTGAAGGCCTCTGGGCACCTCTGCCCGGAATACCTGAATACCGGAATACCTGAAGAGGTCTGGAGCCAATCCAAAGGCAGAACAAATTCCCAGACACAAATTAATTTAAAGAAAATGCTAATTGCCCTGCGTAAGGAGGCACTCTAAAGCCTTGTTTAATCTTCTGTGCCTTCCCACAATCTCTCATAAAAGAGAAATTTAAAACTGGGTGTTGCCCCGCCTTCTACCACTTTCTGAAAGAGAATGACTAGGAAGAGGTTGAAACAGCAAGAAACAGAACTGGGATAAATAGACTGACCAGCCCATCACATTCTTTGATGCAAAATTCACTCTGGGCTGGCCCATCCTTTATCCTTGAAGTGTACAGGACATACACACACACACACATATACACACTCATATAGGGTGAATCTAAATCATTGAGGATACATAATACCAGGCTCACCCTTCTGCAAACAAACCATTTCCCTTCAGGATGTATGTGACACTATCTGAGCTGACATTTGTTTTGCTTTATGAGAGTACTCAGAATTTCTTCTTGCTAACAGTCCAAAAAGGTAGACACAAATGCTTCAGTCGTTGTTAGGAAGTTATTTTACAGCCCCAGAGAACTCTAGGATACCAAGGTTGAATGTTTCTACAAGTAGCAAAACTGAGAATCTAGAAGCAGTTTAATCTGGAGGCAGAAGGTCAAGAACAGCTTGGCTGTATAGAAAGTTCGCAGCAGTCTGGGCTGCATGAGCCACTGTTCAAAGGAAACAAGACTGAAAAAGAGAAGGAAGGAGAAAACAAGAACAACAAACACAAAATAAAAATTATTTGAAATACCTATTTTTTGAGGGGGAGGGTTTTTGAGACAGGGTTTCTCTGTGTAACCTTGAGTGTCCTGGATCTTCTTTGTAGACCAGACTGTCCTCAAACTCACAGCAGTCTCTGTCTATGCCTCCCTGAGTTCTGGGATTAAAGGCATGCTCCACCATCCCCTGCTCAAATACCTATTTTTTTTCTCTAAAAATAGGAAATAAAGCCACGATATGTCTGCATTTACTCACTGAAGTTCTTCCTATGATTATTCTCTTACACTGAAATAAATGTGAGCTTTTCTTCCATGCAATTGTCAGGCATCCAAAAAAAAATGGACAGACAATACTAATATTAAATCATCTATATATGTAAATTTAATCTTCAAATACCATCCTTAATGCATGTGTCCCATAAATATACGATCATGTGACCTAGTATCTTGAAGCACAACTCTTCATCTTGTGAGCAACAGGGAGATGGCAAGGGCTCTGTGTCCATAGACAGGAGATAAAAGGTACGTAGGTGAGTGAGCAGGGTCACCATGGATGACTAACGCGTCTGAGTTCTTGGCTCATTACAAAAGATTTTGTAAACTAATGTTTGTTTTCGCCTTAGAAGTTTGCACCACAGAATGCAAGGGAACAAGACAGTGGGAATGAGGGCTGATGAACATCAATAGGAGAGCCAGTCTAGTCAACGGAAATTAAATCTCGGAGCTTTGAGGACAGCTCGTTTCTTTAGCTGTTGAATAAAATTGGAGGTTGCAGAGGCTTTTGTGAGAAGAACAGTCTTTGACTTTTACAGGAAAAAGGTTAAACGCTTTGTTTCTTTTCCTTCAACAGTTATTCTTTTAATAATTTTAGACTTTTCACAGGGATTTTCTTGAAAAGCTTTCATTTCCTTGATAGGTATGGAAATGTGCTCTTTTAAAAAGCAAAAGTCTTCTCAGCATGCTTGTCTATACAAGAAAAACACACCCTCTCAGTGAAGAACAAGGCAGCTCTCCCTGCATAAGGGCAGAAAACCAGCAGTACGGAGAAAACAATGTTTCCAGGGACGGATTTTAACCTTGGTAGTCTCAATAATGTAATGAGTATAACATAAACATTGATGTAGTAAAATATAGCAACCCAGCAATTTCAACTGACCATGTTATTAGAGCCAAGCCGGCTGTTACTATTGTCTTCATTGTTATTTTCATTGGTTGTGATTATAATAGTTGCATTGGGGCACATGCTGTCTGAGACATAACAAGATAAAAGCATGAGATAAATCATTTCTCATCTTCACAATTATCTTGAAATCTATGCTTATTCTCGTGCTACGAGTGGGGATACAGAGTATAAATAGAGCTTTTCAAAAGTTCAGCTTAAGCAATGATGCTTCAGAGAGAAAATAACACAGGGAAGGAGCAGGGGGAACACCACAGCAATGGACTAGCCCAGAGTGGCCTCCAGAGTGACGAGCAGGTGTCTGGAAATCTAGAAACCCATGGACTTCAGTAAGTATAAGCACTGGGGTTTCCTCTTCCAAATCTGAATCTTTATTTAAAATGTGAAGAAAGGGGAAAACTAGCGCGTTCGACGGTGGTGGTGAAGTTTCTGTCAACTCTGCAAAGCACTGATTAAGAGATGAGGTGAAATGGCCTGCACCCTAGGTGTGTGGCACCTTTACCATGTGCTCATTGCTACTTCAAATAGGCTCTAGTCTCCAAAACAGAGAAACAGTCTTCCTTAATGCAATACACAACCTACAGCTGCATTTATCCCACTAACGATTAAACATGGTAAGGGATTTATCAAAACAATGAGCAAAGCTAAAATTAAATTCTCTGTAGTTTGTTCTGTCTATAATTTACATAGCAGGCTTATGTCCTACCATCGCTCTGATTACTTTCTCCCATCCTGTCCTCTCTCTTCATTAAACCACAAAAGTTCTTTCTCGACCTCTCTGTAAATGACTCTACTGTCATATCCTTAGAGAAGTCAATCCAAGCTCTAACAGAAAGCAGTTGGTCAGTTCCAGTCCAATGTCCTTTCTATTGAAGATTTTCCTTCACTTAGCACCACTTAACCAACTGGGAAGCTCATCCCCCTCATTTCAGGAATTGGAGTTTCTTGTCAAGGATCACAAAACCTACAAAGTGAGAAGTAAATTTCCTTCTTTATTTTCATGATTTAAATCAACCCTCCCAGGCTTGCTACACCTTTATTTTTAGCTGTGTTGGAACATTAATGACTCACAATTTGTCTAGCACTCAAAATAAATCAACCAACATCAATCAATGGATATATATTGAACACCTATTGTAAGTATGCTGGGACTCTGACCTTTGTTTTGTATAGCCAATTATTTCTAATTGTGCTGATGAAGGGTTGCTCATCCTCCAAAACCCACTACTTCATCCTTGCCCTCATTGACCCCTTTGGCTTGGCTTGACTTTCTACCCAGGCCAACAAGGACATTTCAAATTTTGAACTAAGATTTCTGAATGCTGGCCACCCTAGCATATCTCCGTCAAATGGAAAATACACTGAAAATATGCCTTATTGGCTCTTACTTCTGTGTGTAGGAACTGTTAATGATCTTGACACCAAAAATACAATAGTAGTATAATAAAAATAAAAAAACAATGTTTATTGCTGCAAAAATTTAACCTGAGCACACAGCAGCTAAAATAATAAATGTCCATTGTTTCATAAAAATTTCTTTGTGTAGGGTCAGCTTACCTGGATAATTCTGAATCAAAATCTTTCTAAAGTTAAGGTATCTTCTAGAGCCTTGAGATATATAGGTTTAGAAGGGCTGGGTATCGCCTTCCAATGTGTCTGCATGAGTACTCCTGGTATGTAGAATAGGCTTTCCATAGAGAAAATGAATTAAGAGCAGAAGCAGGAAGAAAGCCACCATGACTTTTTATGACCTTGTCACAACTGCCATTTGAACTCTATTCAGTTTCCTTGAAGCGAGTCCCTACACCGAGCCTTCATCCAAGGGAGAGGAGACTTCCCATTTACTAAGGAAGAATTGTGAAAATATTTCAACAATACAATAAAGATGTATCCAATGCACTTTCCAGAAAAGCAGAAAAACAGGCATGCATAGATAGATGATAGATGGATAGATAGATAGATAGATAGATAGATAGATAGATAGATAGATAGACAGGTAGATAGATAGATAGATAAATGCAGGAGGAAAAAGGCCTGCCACAGAGCAGCAAGCACATGCAAGCTTAAACTTCCTATTGGAAACCAACCTGAAGATAAATAGGTAAATAGATAGGTAGGTAGGTACATAGATAGGTAGGTAGGTACATAGATAGATAGATAGATAGATAGATGATAGAATACATGCCTAGTATAGATATATGTGAGCTATAAGTCTACAAGTAAACATATTACAATAATTGTTCATATGATCAGGAAAGCTAATGAATGCAAACTCTGCAGCAGTGATATTCCAGCTACAGTCACAAGTACGGAAGCTACAGCAAAGAAAAAGAAGAGCTCCTGGCCTGGACAGGAGGCCACTGACAGGCAGAAATCTCTCTTGCTGACCCCGATTCATAAATAGAGCATTCTCACACACATTATGGAAAACCAGAAGGTCTTCTTTTATTATTATTTTAATGTTCACCTCATGTCAGGATGCTCTTACAGACATCTCAGAAGAATGTGTGAGTAACTACTGGGGACCATTGGGACAAATCAAACTGACATATAAAATTAACATGCATATTAGCCATTCAAAGAGCTTATTAGTAATGATATATTTGTGTTGTTCCTTTAGAATTTCATTAATTGACTGATGAATTTTGTGAACAACAAAAATTTATATTAGAATTGAATGTTACAATTTGCTGACCATTTTCCAAAGCTCTGTTACATTTGAATTTCACAGTATTTCTGATGAGAGAGCTAAGGTTCAGAGAGGTTAGGCACGCTCCTCAAGGTCTCACAGCTAATTGAAAAGGCAAAGTAAAATAGCATGAATTTGTTTGCATTTAGATCTACAGTGTCTCCCTTTACACGACCTTTCCAGCAATTCTATACTCGCCGGGTTTTCATTTGTAACATATCAGCGCTTATTGCAATGTTTACAGCACTCAAGTTCCTTTTCATGTAAAGTACTGTAGATAATGAAAGAGTTTTATAATCAAGTGAACACTTTGAGAAAGAATGAATCTGTTGGGGTGGAGAATGAGTGGGCTGGAATAATGAGGCTCACCTCTTCTCTCTCTATGGCTCACCTTGGGCAACCTTTGAGTATCAGCTGGAGTCTTCATGAGCTTGTTTAAAATCTGCTGGCCTAGATCTTATTTGCCACTGTCTTGATAGCCTGGCTTTGTTAAAAGACAGAAACCCATTTCTTATGTCAGGAAGAATTACTGGGATATCCCTGTCATTTCTTTTTTAGCCACATAGGAATCTAACTGTGGTATTTAAGAAAGACTTCTAGAAAAAAAAATCTTAAGATTTTTAAATTGGAAGGCACAGTATGGCATTGTGATTCATCTTGGACCTTTGCATGCATAATGTTAAGTGTGTTCTAAGTAGCACCATTCCTGAAGTTAAACTCTCCTTAGTTTTCTACATTGTTAAAAATGAAAAAGAAGTAAGATGCCAGAGCAAAAGGGTTTGGAAAGGTTCTTGGCAAAGTGAACGGAAACCTAATTTAGAATATCTGACTACATTACTTCTTATAATTAGAACATTTCATGATTAGAAATAATTGATTATAAAACCTCAGCCAGCCTGTCAGCCAGATCCTTCCAAAGTTTTAAGAAGAAGAATTTTTAATTTCAGAAATTTCCCACCTCCATAATAAAGTAAGATGAAATAACACTCCCATGTCCCAAATGAGAAAAGAACAGGGGTTCCTGAAAAGTCAGACTGCAATCAACACACTCAGCTTCTATTGTCTACTGCTGACATGGAGGTGCACTCTGTACGGCCTCCCTCTAACTTCTTCCAGCTCAGACGCGCCAAATTACATCATGTCAACCTAGTCTTCCAAGACATTTATGTCTCACCAATAGCTGCAGAATACCATCAGCTCCTAATCTGTCATCACAGAGACCATACTAAATATGCCATTGCTTGTGACCTTTACCTATTTTAAATCAACTGATACATATTAAGTCTGAAAATATTAGTCAAGAATTAATAGATTCTATACTATTTGAAAGACATAGCCTTGAAGAGGGTCTTAAATTAATAGATTAGACTCAGACAAACGCACATACAGACATACAAAGACCTGAATTTATAGCATGATACATGTAATGCAATAGATTTAGCAAAAGAAACACATAATTTTGAATGTTCTGTGCAGAAATATTGTGCTATTAAATGTTATTAAATATATATTATACTACTAAAATAAAAAAATTTAAAATGTAAAGCATCCTTTCTCAGTCCACTTGCTTGTCTATCAGAATCAAAAGATATAGACAAAATCTACTCTTAGCCTTGATTAAAGGGAATTCTTTACAGTGAATGGTGGTGAACTCAGAGATTTCACCACTGCCAAACATACTGAGAATGAGTGGCACATGTGTGTTCTGCCCTAAACAAGAAATTCATTAGCACCACCCCTCTGAAGTTCAAGGAACACTGCGAAAGAGGTGACAGAGTATATGTAAGACCCAGAAAATAAGGGGAAGTAGGAGGAAATGCAGCTCTTCCTGCTAGCTACAACCGTCGCAGTCGCCTATTTAAAACTGCAGTTACCTTCTCTGATCCCACAAAAGACAGGCTCAGCTAACCGTCAGGAGAAACTTACAGGGCCCTGCTACTTACTGCTGAACTACTGGCTAGTACAGATTCT
This sequence comes from Meriones unguiculatus, assembly GCF_030254825.1. Lineage (NCBI taxonomy): Eukaryota > Metazoa > Chordata > Mammalia > Rodentia > Muridae > Meriones > Meriones unguiculatus. Next base: position 76,916,721 of record NC_083357.1, on the reverse strand, counting down.
GGGAAAAGCAGAACAAGTGTTTTCAGTTTTCAGTTTTCAGGATATTCATATGTATATATATATAGTAAATATACGCAAATGGGAGAAAGAAGATAGACAGAGGTAGTAGGGAGACGAGAGGGTGAATGACAACATTCAGTTACGTTTTTTAATATGTGTGACAGTGTTAAAAACATAATTTAAAAAGATGACAAAAATCGTTTGTTTATTATTAGTTTGTGTGATGTGAGGAGATATGTATCTCATGCAGCACAAGTAGATGTCATAAAGTAATGTCATGGAGTGAGTTCATCCCTATTAAGTGTTTGTGTGTTCTGGGGGTCGAACTCAGCTCCCAAGGGTCACACAAAGTACATTTACCCACTAAGTCATTGTTCCAGTCCTAAATAATATTTTTTAACAAAAAACAAACAAACAAACAAACAAAAAAAAAAACAGCCAAGTAAGGGCAGGTCACTGGCGGCTCAAGGTGCTCACCACAGGAAATAAATAGCTTCCTAAAGCTTGGTCAAGGGATTTCTCATGATCTCTCAGCAATTTGGGGGCAGTTTCAGTTTCTTCACTACAATGAGAGGCTCCTGGCTTCCTACTCTGCATAAACATTGAGATACCAAGATGACTGAAGGCACAGATCGTCTGCAAAGTGGCTGCTGCACATTGGCCCATATTCTTCAGTCCCAGGATACGGCAGCTCCTGACTCGACCAGCCAATTTCCCCCTTTGGCACATTGACACTTCTAATGCATTCTCAACAAATACACGAGGGGCAAATCTATATACTTGAGAATTGCAGAAAGTCCTATGCAAAGACTTTGACTAAAAACAAACTCCTTGCACAGCATTAGCACAAATAATGGGAGTCTTTGGAGATAAACAGGTAGGAAACCGAACAGAGTACAATTTCTGTAAAGTTTGGGACTGGTTTTGGTAAAGAAACCATATATTTATGTAACGTCAGGAGGGCTTATAATAGGCTCCTTGATAGAATGTAGACTCTTCTAATATTCTTAAATTTAAAGAAAAATAACCAGCATTTCATAGTAAAAAAAAAAATATTAAGCTACCCTGAAATTTTTCTCATCCTCTATCATCATTCTCTAATAAATAAGAGGAGACAAAATTAGTAATCAGTTTGAGTTCAAATACTATGAGATGCAAAGTACACTATGTTTTTTTCCTGTTGAAAATGAAAATGCCAATGGAAAGATTTTACAAGTTTATAAGCTTTCTTAATCCATGTGTTTACTTCCTTTGTGCTTCTGTACAGCCTTTGGAGATCAAATCAGACTTACCTGAAAACATTTTTCCCTTCTCAATGAGGCCATAATGTTTAAAATATACAGAAAATCATCTATTGACTGTCAGCATAGAGTCTATAAGGGCTAAGGAGAATGAACTATACTTTCCATTTGCTGGGGGATAATATTGTCAGTGTGCTCTGGCAAGCAAAGATTAGACAGGGGAATTGCAGGGACAGTTTGATTTCTCAGGGAGATCAATGAATATGACAGGTTAATAGGTGGCACACAGCTTGTGTCAGGTTCAAGAGAAGTGATGACAACAGACAAAGGACAGAACAAGATGAGCACACAGAGAAAGAGTCCATCCCTATGTGGAAAATCAGAATGCCCTGGGGAAGAGAGGCGCTAGCCGAGATCTTTCCTGGGATAAGCAAAGCTATCAAAACATTTTAGACATTCAGACAACTCTCTAGGAACTCAATCACCATTTCTTCAGGCTGTAGAGACTCGAAACAGCATTATGTGCACTGAAAGCATCAGTCACGGCTTCTGGATCATTCTCTCTAAGATACACTCTTGAGGGAAAGTAAGAAGAAACTTACACCTGGTGAAGGTCAGAGAAAGAGTGACAATTCACTTGTGACCAACCTTACTCATGAGATGCAGTGTATTGAAATAGAAAAACTGGCCCAAGAAATTAAATATGCATGAATCTAAATCCATACTTCATCATTCATTGACCAGGCAAGTAACTTACCTTCTATGAACTGGTCCTCTTTGCTATTGGGTGAGGCTAATAAAACGACTTCCTTTGATCATTACATAGTTTAAAGTAAGATAATGAAGTAAAGGTGATAACAAGCATAGAAGCAAGCACATGTGTAAATTTATTACCAGACACCACTGGGTGTTTCCACATGCTAAGTACATAAGATAAATAATGTTCCTAAACTGCCTAAAGGACTTGAGCCTATCTGATGAATGATAATGAACTTGGTAGTACAGGTTGCTGTCATTCCAACTTCTTGAGGACCAGCCTCTCAAGGCATTGTTATATACATTGTTATTCCTTCCCAGGCACGTGTTAAGTTAAAGATACACATTACCTGAGAACAGTATGGACTAAGCAGAATTTGGACCACCTACATAGACCTAAATATCATTATTTATAATAGCTATTCTCTTACATGTATTTTAAGACACATAACTTTAGGAGCCAGAAAGAAGGTGGTTCAGTGGTGAAGAGCAGGTGTTGCTTTTTTGTTGTTGTTTTGTTTTGTTTGTTTGTTTGTTTTGTTTTGTTTGTTTGTTTGTTTTTTGCAGAAGACCTCAGGTCAGTTCCCAGATGACAACCACATGGCTGATCACAGCCACATTAATGTAACTCCAGAGGTCTAACACCCTCCTCTGAGATCCATGGGCTCACGGTCCACAGATTTGCACTCAGTCATACACACATACACATAAAATTATACACACACACACACACACACACACACACACACACACATATGTACTTTAACCACTAAGAAAGCAATTTGAGTCATTTTGAATAATACTGAACAATGGAACCAGAAATGCTTTCAAACCATTAGTCCAGGATCTTCTTTAATGATTATGAAAGACAAATACATGAAGAGATGCCAGGTAGAAAAATAATAGTTTAAATAATATGATGTTTAAAGGAAGTATTTGAATGGCAATCTAATAACAATTATAGATAGTGAACATGCCAAGTAAAGTCACAATATCATTCATTATATCAACAATATATGGAATAAAAGACATAAGTATTTATGTCTGTAAAATATGTATGATAATTTTGGAAAATATTATTTTTAATATATAAAACTGCCTGCAAAAATAGTAGAGCATTTGGGGGCATACAAAGGTATAATAGTCAGGTTCTAATCCACAGGTCCTTAGCATATCTGAAGTTTCTGGTCCTTATCTACTAAGTGGAATTATTAATAGTTGATATGTAGGACTATACCTGCTAAGGGAAGGATCTGAAACACTTAACTTGTCAGCCATTGCATAACACTTAGTACATAAATGTTTGATTTCTTCATTTCAAAAGCTATAAACCCTTTATTTTGAAGATGACCCTTAGAATGTAATTAACAGCCTTAGGAATGCAAGGCAAATGGAAGACTAGAGAAGACAATACTGCATGGTTGTGTACCAGTGATGAAAGACATCCCTCATCATAGACAAAGCAAAATATGATAGGAACAAATTATGGAAATTTTCTAGAGGACCCAATGGCCTCTAGAAAAATCTTCTAGAGAGATTTATTGGACTAAAAATTCTAGTTTGTAAACCCTGTCTGCTTAAAACAAAACATCCTTTATGTGGTGGGTTTGAAGCAATAGAGACAGAAATGTTGGAATACTGTATTATAAGAGAAAGGATGCTGGGTGATGGTGACGCATGTCTTTAATCCCAGCACATGGGAGGCAGAGGCAAGTAGGTATCTGAGTTCAAGACCAGCCTGGTATATAGAGTGAGTTGTAGCACAGCTAGAGAAACCCTGTCTCAAAAGACCAAATGGAGTGAGTGAGTGAGAGAGAGTGAGAAAGAAAGCCAGAGAGATGGAGAGAGAGAGAGAAAGGATTCCTGGACCGAGACAAATACTAACAATAAAAACAGTAAGGATCCATTATAGGTCTTATTCACCAGTTCTATATAAAATAAAGAATATTTTTAAGTGTTAGTCTCTTATTAGCTTAATAGGTAAGCAAAAATAAAAGTTTTTGGAACTTACTCATGGTGTTTTAAGAAAAATCCTTAGGAAGGAGCTAACAGCCTTAGGAAACCAAGATGAATACAAAACTTTAGAAGAGATGTACGCCAGTGATGAAATGCATCACTCATCACAGGCAGAGGGAAACTTCAGAAATGGAACAAATTGTAGAAAATTAACTTCTACAGAAGCAAAATTTTAGATGAGGAATAAGAAAGCCCATGTGAGTCTGTTGCACCATTACTGTCATTGTTGTGTTGAACAAGGAGACTTTAGAGCAACTGCTGAGATTCACTAGTTGGGGCTTTGGGAATAAGACATCATCCATGGCTCCAGGAAATGCAGCGTAAAGAGAGCACTGTAAGACCTTTGCTCAATCCCAGCCATTACCTGTTTTCATCTAGGGCCATTTGCTTCTACAAATTCTACAAATTTCCTTGTAGACAATCCACATAAAGTAATAGGGAAAAGCAGAGAGGCTGCCTGTGGGGAATCAACTAAACTAGTAACAAAAATACTTTTTCTAAGAATCCTCTCCAGGTGTTAGGAACCAGTTTGTTGTACAACAGAAGAACCCACTCTTTACTTCTCCTTGCTGTCAACACATTTGATCAACAGAGCTTCAAGGCTGTACAACACTGTCTCAGGTGGAATGACTGTTTCAAACCTGAATCTTTCCAACCTGTGCATTCTGTGTTGCCTGGTTTGAAATCTCTCAAACTGACACACAGGTGTTTACATCTAGGCACCAACTTTATAAGGAAAAAATTCATTCCACTGCAGGATTTTTTTAAGCAAACTATATCGTATTTTTTTTCCTAATCTGTTTGCAACGAGTCATTTTAAATAGCAAAAGTTTTCTCTAGATCCATGTAGCAATAACTTTTGATTAAATAAGATTTTATACTGTTTGCACTAAGGAAAAGAGATGAGTGAACCTAAATTTTCTATTTATGCCTAAGTCTAGAGATATAGTAGAAATTGTCTTTACTCCTTACAGGGGCTATTTATTAAGCACTCACTAAGCCTCAAACTTCAAAGCATTAAATGATTAAAATAATTAAATATGCCTGATTTCCCAAGTCTCTATAAGTTCAGAATGAAAATGTAGAAGCTATAAGAAAATGGTTGAGCAATAAATCCCAATTTTTGAATCGTAATTCAGACAACCAATATATTTAGTGGTGGTACCCAAGTCTACAAGACTTATACTAGAAGGCAACCCAATGCAAACTACAACCTATGTACATGAATGCGGGGTCAAAGAGAAATACATTAAAATTGATGTTCTCATAATGACTTAGCAGAACCCAAGAACAATTCATTCCATCTCTCTCAGCTGTAATTGTATCATTTATTAAATAGAATGTTATGAATACGCCATAAAAATATATTTAAGATAATATGTACAAATGAACTGCTGTGGCAGCCATAGTAATTTCTAGGGAATACTGGATTCTGCTCATATGTGGTGATACATATTCTGACAGCAAAGTAGGGAGACTTGAAGTGAGACATTTTAAACTAGAATATACTATATGTATGAGGGTATATTTATGGACAGATGGAGAGGCATGTACATTCTGTGATCTCTACCGTCCATCTTGTTTAAAGCAATGTCTCCTACTGTTTGCCACTATGTGCTTGAATTACGTATATACACTATCACTTCCAACTTTACCTTGGTTCTGGAGAGCCAAGCTCTACCCCTCAAATGTGTAAACACGTTATTAGTCATCTCCCCAGACATATACATGTGTATATTAACAGGTATATTAATAGAGGCTTCAGGAAAGCTTGATACATACGTTCTTTCAGGGATAGATAATTCACTCCATTTTGAGGCAGAGATATTTATATTGAGATGTCCAAAATATTTAAAGACAGATTTTATACCTGAAATTAAATGATTAAAGCTGCACGAAATGGACGAAATGTGCCATCTACTGAGGAGGTCCGTAAGAGTCAACCTATATAAATACAAACCTGGATGGCTTTTGAGGACCAAGTCCAGTCAAGAAAGTAGGACCTTGCTTATGGTTGGAGTGAGAAGGCTGTCTAGGAACTGCTGAGAAATGTGACAGTCGGGTAGCTCAATGTTTATTGCCACGACCCTAAAGTCCTTAGCTCTCTATCAATGTCACAACCTTTTAATCAGAACTTGAGGAGCCACAGAGGCTGTTATCCTGGTGCCAGGATTTACTTACCTTCAGATATATGCATTCCTTTCCATCTATGAATTCTCATTTCATCATAAACTTCCTTTTCAATTTTGTAATTATGTTTATGTACAGAAAACTTAGCAGTCAGTGTATGTTAAACCCAGTTAAGTGGCGAGTTCTTTGGCCTTTGCCTTTTCCAGCTTGGCAAAGCGAGCCACAGGTTTAGGACCCAGGACGTGGTCTCCCCAGTGGCGGCGGATCTCATCCTGTCTATCATTGTAATTCGTCCTAACAGCCTCCACCAGCTTAGCCAGAACACCCTTGTCTTGTGAGTTAACCTGTGTGAAAGCAGGTCTTCCTGTGGACCAGCCGCCCCCGCCTGGCCTCTCCCTTGAGGATGCAGTAGGGGACCACCATCTTTCGACACAGGGCAGGTAGGAAAACCACCAGCTCAATGGGGTCTACATCATGGGCAATCGCCACCAGCTGATCCTGCTTGTTCTCCACCAAGGTGGTGACTGTAGTGACCCCCTGCTCGAAGGACAGGTGGTCTCTTAGTTGAGAGTTCTCCTTTCTCGGCAGCTTTCTGCTTCTTCTCTGGCCTGCACCTGTGGGCCAGCTTAAGCAGCTGGGTAGCTGTTTGCCGGTCCAGGGCCTGGTTGAACTGGTTAGTGGCAGGAGGTACTTTGAGCCGTTTATAGAGGATGGCCCTTTGCCACAGCAGCCTAATGTAGCAGGGCCGGTTAACCAAGCGCATGAGATCTCTTTCGGGCTGGCTATCCTGCCCAATGCCAAAGTTCTTGGGCCTTTTCTCAAACAAAGAATTGACCACCTTTTGGCCTCCTGTTTCTTCATGACAGTGGGGACTGGGGCCATCTTCTTTCCCTCGGCCTTCTTTCCTTTTGGCATCTTGCCGAGATGGAGGAGAGCCATCGTAACCTTTCCTTACAGCAAATTATCAAATGTTGCCTATTATTTTTCTTCAGAAGTATTTTCCTCAAGTCCAGTCATCCCTGTACACAAAGGATTTAACAAGGCTCTGGATGAGGAGGTTGTGTCCAGTTTCTACATCGAGAAGGAGGGGTGGTTTTCCCAGTCTTCACAAACACTAGGCTCCATTGTCTATAGCGCACGCCAAACAGTACGATACTAAACGTTAAGGTCAAAACCAGAGTAGAAACACTTCAACGTTTCCAGTACAGTTTGTGTTCTAGTTTCATTTTCGCTTCTCTGACAAAAAGACGCTTAGGGAGGGAAAAGATTGTTTAGTTCACAATTTCAGGTTACTGTTCATCCCTGCACCAACAATCACCGCAGCAGGAGTTGGAGGTAGCTGGTCGTAGCATATGCACAGGCAGGAGCAGACGGAGAATGAATGCCTGGCTTCAGGCTTTCCTGTTTGCTTGTGCTTATCACAATTTTTCCATTCTTATAGAGGACTCTCTGCCTACAGACTTGTGCCACCCAGAGTGGGCTGGGTCTTCCCGGGTCAATTAACTTAATTAAGAGCATCCCCTACAGACATGCCCACAAGCCAACCTGGTATAGTCAATTCTCCATTGAGAATCTCATCTTAGGTAACAACTGTAGGTTGTATCAAGTTGAAAATAAAACAGGTATCATGATTTATTCTTTCCTTTATTTTTCTCCTCCTTTTTCCTCATCCCCTCTCCTTACCTCGTGCCCTTCATCCTCCAGTAGCCTCATTTCCACTTATACATCCCACACATGATCTTTTGCCTTCCTTTTTATCTTTCTTAACACCTATTATTCATCTCTCATGGTCTCCTATCTGGTGTCATAGTCTATGCCCACTCTTACAATGCCTTATTTATTTATTTACTTGTTTATTTATTTCCTTGCTTACCTACTTATGTATTTATTTACTTATTTATGTTAAAAGGGTTTTTCATGTGTTTATTCTACAGAGAGCACTTTTCAACTTTTTTTTTTTACACACTTCAACTTCTGTGTCTTCTGTTCACAGTTTTATTCCCTGTAATGGTTTGTATAAAAAATACCCACCAAAACATCTCGTGCTTTGAAGGCATGATCCCCTGCTGGCTGTGGTATTAACAGAGATTATGAGGCTAGCTTCATGACTGAGAAGAGGGGCAAGTTCCAGAAGATAAGGGATTAATCCAGTGATGACCTTTAGGAGAATGCCTGAGGAGGAAGTGAGGCTTCCTTGGAGGAATCAAGGAAGGGCATATGTTTGGTTTCCTTCTGTCTCTCCAGCTCCTTCTTGCTGCCATCCTCAGTCACATGAAGCTAGGAACATGACATATAGCTCATCTCAACGCCAGAGTGATGGAATGACTGTATCTAAGATAGAAACAGTGGACCCTAGAAACTTTTCTTCATTCAACTTGGCTTTCCCGGCTACTTCCTCAAACCAGAATGCCTTATTTAACACACAGAAAAAATTAAACATTACTATCAAAATATTTAAAGAGAACATGGTTTTTGTCTTCTGAGACTAAGCTAGCTCACGTACTATAAATCATTTCAGCTCCATCCATTTTCCTGTAAATTTCATTTTTCTTAACAGCTGAGTGACATTCATTATATTTGTGTACCACATTTCCATTTGATGGACATCTTAGTTGTCTTTTTTGTTGTTGTTGTTGTTTGTTTGTTTCATTTTTTTGGTATTGTGAATAGCACACAATGGGCACAGTTGTGCAAATATCTCTGTGATGGGATATAGACTCCTTTGTGTGTATGTCAAGGAGTGGTGTAGCTGGGTCAATGGCAGTTCCATTTTTTTCATAAAACACTGTGAGCTATTTCCACAGTGACTACATTAGCTTATACACCCACTAGCAATAGATAAGAGTTATACTTTCTAAAATCCTTCCGATATTTGTTTCCTTGGCTAGTTACAGCCATTCTGACTCAATTGATGTAGCCTCTCACAGAAGTTTTAATTTGCATTTCCCTGATGACTATGAACTCTCGACATTCCAAAATATGTATTAGTCTTTTGTGAATCTTCTCTTGAGAATTATATGTTCCAATCATCAGCCCATTGAAAGAATACAGAGGACTGGGATAGTTACTTACTTTACCTAGTCTTTTTGTATTAAAGGTATCAGCTCCCTATATGAGACAGAGTGGGCCAAGATTACCTTTTTCTGCAGTCTGGCTGTTCACTTTGCTGATAGTTTTCACTGATGTACAGAGACCTCTTAATTTTTGGAATTCCCATTTGTTGTTTTCTAAGAATATTTTCTGTGCTTTTAGAGTCTTGTTCAGAAATGCCTTGCCTATTGCTATAATTTCCAGTGTATTGTTTTATGTTTTCCTTTAACACTTTAGCATTTGAGGTTTTAAATTAGGGTCTTTGATTCATTTTGAATTTAGTGCACGGTGAGAGATGTAGATCTAAATCCATTTCTGATGGTAGATAGTCTTTAATATGTTAACTACTGAAATGAAAAGGTGGCAGACAGAACTTTGGACATCACAACAATGGCTCTCTAACTTATATAAGCCACCAACTTCCTTGGTTTTGGAATTGTACATACACGACTATATACATACGGTTCATCAAACCCTAAATCCTAAGAAGGTGGAATCCAGTAATAAGGGTGTCATGGTTTCCACACTTTTAAAATTCTTCATCTGACTTTAGTGTCCAAGTGAAGCCTTAAGAATCTGTAACCTGAGGGAAACTGACAGAAACAGGTAGTTATACAAAAGGCAGCAGCAAGTATAAACTGGAGATAAAACCCCCAGTTTAACAGGGCAGTTTTTTCTCCTCTATGCTGTTTCCATGTGGAATCAAAACCACTGTTATTGGATCACTGGCAAGTTTGAGAACATTCATAAATCCAGGTTTTTTATTTTCTCTTTTTAAAAATTAATTTTATTATTATTATTTATTACAGTTTATTCAATTTGTATCCTGGCTGTGTCCCCCTCCCTCTTCTTCTTCCAATCCCATCCTCCCTCCCTTTTCTCCTCCTATTCCCCTTCCCTAGTCCACTGATAGGGGAGGTCTTCCTCCCTTTCTATTTGACCCTAGTCTATCAAGTCTCATCAGGACTGGTTGTATTGTCTCCCTCTGTGGCCTGGTAAGGCTGCACCACTCAGGGGGAGGTGATCAGAGAGCAAGCTACTGAGTTCATGTCAGAGAAAGTCCCTGCTCCTCTTATTAGGGAACCCATTTGCACACTGAGTCTATGGACTATGTCTGAGCCAAGGTTTTAGGTCATCTCCATGCATTATCCTTGGTTGGGGTATCAGTCTCTGAAGAGCCCCAGGGTTCAGTTGTTGTGGCTCTCTTGGTCTCCTTTTGGAGCTCCTGTCCCCTCCTTCTATCTCCCCCTTGTTTCATACTCCTAGGTCTATATCCAAAATGCACTCAACTATACAACAAGGGCAATTGTTCAACCATGTTCATAGCAGCTCTATTCAGAATAGCCAGAATCTGGAAACAACCTAGATGTCTGTCAATGGAGGAATGGATACAGAAATTGTGGCGCATTTATACAATGGAATACAACTCAGCTATTAAAAACAAGGAAATCATGAAATTTATAGGCAAATGGTGGGATCTAGAAAAGAACATCCTGAATGAGGTAACCCAGAAGCAGAAAGACACACATGGGATGTTAACACTCTGAGTGGATATTAGCCATATAATATAGGATAAACATACTAAACTCTATACTCCTAAAAATCCTAAACAACAACGAAGACCCTAGAGAAGATGCTCAATCCTCATCCAGAAGGAGACAGGGAACAGGACAGGAGCCTACCACAGAGAGCCTCTGAAAGATTCTACTGGTTGAGTCATTGAAGCAGAGGCTGAGACTCATTGCCAAACTCTGGGCAGGTAATCTTATTTCCTCAATTTTTAATTGTTAAGAAAAAATTAATTTTAAAATATTATTCTGTTAATTTCTGAAAACATCTTCAGGCCATGAGATTTTGTTCCCTGATATACATAAGAAAATCTATGAAGCACAAAAGTAATCACATTTTTCAATAAGGTACCTCCTTTAAACACTAGAAAATTATGCAACATCTACTGGTTGATGTCTTACAGGTAATATTATAGAGTATAATACTTTTCCTTGATAACTCAAGAGGTTAAAGATAATTTTAAAAAGGTTTGTTTTATTTGTGTGTGCATGGGGGGTGTTGGAGAGGATGGTATGTACACATGAATGCGGGTGTTCTTGGAAGCCAGAGGCATCAGATGCCACAGAACAGTCACATGTGCTTGGGACCTGGGTTCTGGGAGTGGAACTGGGTTTTTCACAAAGGAAGTGGACAATCTCAAGAACCTGGCTCTCTCTCCAGCCCTGAGGCTTGGTGTCCTGAAGAGAAATAAGACAACTGCAGGTGAGTTTTACTATTCAAAACCTGAACACATTCTTGAGTGTCTACCAAAACTGAGGTATTTGGTGAAATAATGTAAGCGAATTAAATATAACTAGTCTGCTTGAACATACTTACTCAGGAAATTACTGTGAATTGAGTAAGTATCTGAAGAATGTTTGTGCTATCCAGACCAATGTGTGAGCTTGGATGTTCCTTTCTCTTCTTCCCTGTTTCCTTTTCTTAAGCCCTCACCCCCAAAATCAGAAACCATTGTCTGAGAAATGTGCTATCTTCCTAAAAACAACTTGCAAAATAATGGAGAAGAGTAACTTCTCTTAAGACTAACAATGAACAATCATGGAAAGGCTGAAATATCGACCGTGAAAGATTTTAATTATACAGATATTGATTAGGATAATGGAAATTTAATTATAGAGAAGAGCGAGCACTCTGTCTTCACAGCACATTATTTTCTGTTTCTCAGAGATCCTTGCCTACTCTCTAAGAGAAAGAAGTTTTCTCATGCTGCTGTTTTCTTATTTATTTATTTATTTCCTGGAACTTTTCCTAAAAATTCAGCCAAGTATGATAAATCAAACTGAAGCTTGGGAGCATCTCAAATCTAGTTATCAACTTATTATTTGATTTGAAATGCTCAAGAGAATGTGCTACTCATGAAGAGAAACAATGCAAGCATTTTTCTTTCTTTTTTTTCTTTTCCTTTTTACTTTGGGAACGAAGATTTGAAAGACTGAAAGTGCCCTGAAGAATGTTGATTGGAATTCTATAAGGTAGGAGACAGCTATGGCACATAAGTAAGGAACTGAGCATTTAGGAACAATTGGAAAGGCCGGCATTGAAATTCAACTGAGACAAGTCATAATCACAGCACTGATTTTAGAGTGAGAGCATTGAATATGAAATAAAATACAAAAATGCTCAGGAAAATAGTTTGGAAAGGCACTGTTTGTAGCTGAGCAGCCTTGAAAAATCACTTTGTGTACACAGGTTGTCACAAATATGCAATGTATCACTTATTTTACATATGTAATTAGGAAAACACATGCCTTGTTCTGGTAATATAAAATGTGAAAATATCATTTAATTAAACATTTATTTTTTAATGAAATATATTTACTCAAAACCCAAAAACCCCACAAAACTGGCATCTCTAAAGAAATTAAACGTTCATAAGAAAATTTCAAGAAGTATGCAAAATGGTCTTTATTAAAAGAAATATAAAGTCAATTAATTTTTTATTTGTAATTTTTGATGAAATTAGAAAATTTGTAATTAAGTGTTATAATCATTTGTTACACAAAGAATATGAATGATCTTCACGCCTCTCTGACACATACACACACATACTTTTATAAGAATATTTGTGATAAAAAAAACTGCTTACAGTGATTTATAGAGTAGAGAAAGCATCCTCTGGGTTTGGTTTAAAACTATGAAATGGAAAAACTTGTGTGTGTGTGTGTGTGTGTGTCCTTGTTCTGAGGATGATGTCCAGGATACACTCGAACAATTAGAGGCATGCATGACAAACATGACGAAAAGCACAAAACAGTGGATGATGTGAACTTTCAGAACTTTCCCCTTCCCCTGCTTTTAGGCTTCTTACACATTTTTCTTTTATTGCTTCCTATTCCTTCCCTTTATCCCTTTGTCATATCTTCCATGATTCCTACCCCAAGTTCCTGACGATTGACTGGGTTCTCCACAGTAATCGCACTCTCCTAATGATCTGAAAATTTTCAAGTGCTAAGAATTTTGTGTGGCCTGTTTTTGTTACTGTTTCTATGGTTGTTGTTTGAGGTTGCATTGTTGTTACCGTTGGTTTTGTCTTTGTTTTGCTTTGTGGCTTCTGTTTTATTTAAAGACTTTCTACCCTGCAGCGGTGTTTTTACTTTTCCAGGAAGAGCAATGCGCTTTGCTAGTACATGGTTCATTTCATAATTTCTTGGCTTGCTACACTAGGCCATGATATAAATTCTGTCCTAGATTCCAGCACAATACAACATGTGATTTTGGTTTGTGTATGAGACGTTCTGATGATCTCCAGAGCTTTAGGAAGAGAGCTTAGATTCTCCATGTAGGTGGTACTTTTGAGATTCACAAATGTGTGCACAGCCCAGTTTCAGCCCACTTGTCTTGCTGTCACTGTGTGAGTCAGTTAGCATTGCTGGCCCCTAACCAGGAAAATTAGAATTCGATTTGCTGTGACATCAAAAAAAAAAAAAAAACAATGTTTTCTGCTTTAGGTTGACCATCTAACATAGACATCTGGGGTTTCTGTTTCCTAATTTTATTCTCATTTATCTATCTTTTTTTTTCTCTATTCTTTTTTGTGTGTACTTACAATTCTTCTTCTTATAGGTTTTCCAATTTAAATCAGTCTTCCACTAAATAAGCTAGAATGTTTTCCCCTACCTTAATAAAGCATGTGTACAGACTTTTTACACACATTTTAAAGGCAAAGGCAAGACTGTCATAAGCACTCAAATCTTTGTAAAATTATATGATATGAATCTTAGCAAATTTTGTTCAGAAAAGTCTCATTTAGATGTCAGTTCCTCAAATTCAACAAAAGGTTCTTTTACCAGAAAGGTAGAAACATGAATGCACTGTACTAGAAGAGTATAACAAATGTGAGTCCTTTGATATAAATTACTTGATCCCAGATATCACCAATATTAGTAACTGTAAGTGTCATAACCCAACAGAAGCAAGGATGTCAACATGAACTGTTCTAAAATGCCGGCGAAAGCATTACAGGGCAGAGATATAAAAACCCTGGATTAGGATTCTGTCTTTCTTTTAACAAAACTTTTAAGTACTAGTAGATGTTGCAAATCATTATCAAATATGTGTAAGATGCCTCATATCTACACTAGATCTATACAAAGTCAGTAACGAGATAAAGAGCCTAAGAGGTAAGAGGAAGCGAGACCTGGCATCAGACATGAGAAGCCAGGATTGCAACCAGAAGACAGATCTACCCAACAGCATATTTGCTATAATGAACAATTCTTAACATCGCAAACCAGACCCTGGGCCATCCCACGGCTTAAGGTTGGAAGTGCCTGACCTTTGGGTATGTGTTCAATGGCTTCCACAAGATCACCAACATACAGGCAGCTAAAATGGCCATCATCAGGAGTCCTGAAATGGGAGGTACTTAGCCTAACACTGAACGGAAGCAGAAAGAATCACATAACAATGATATATACATATATATGTGTGTATATATATACCTATATGTGTATACACGCATATATGGTAAGAATCAACAATATCACTCCTGATAACCATACTACCACATCTATGTAGGCATTTCCTGTGTATATAAACAAATTAATATGTTTCTTTGAAGTGTGAAGACTTGTGGAGCATATTGTCTAAAACCTACCCTTACAGAGACGAAATTGAAATCCAAATGTTGACATGGCTCAGGCTTCACCTGCTGGCAGTCACACAAGAAAGATGGTAGAATGAAGAATAAAATGAAGTTTTCTGACTCAGTTCCATAATCTATAAAAAACAAAACAAAACAACACTGGGATACAACTAAATTCTGCTGATAAAGATACTTTGGTTCTTTGTAATCACATCCATTGACACACTGTCATAGAAAAAACTTTAAAAAAAATCCTTATTATTCTTTTTCAAAATTAATTAATTTATTACAATTTATTCAGTTTATATCCCCACTGTAGCCTCCTCATTCATCTCCCCCCAATCCCAACCACCCTCCCTCTTCACCCACTATGCCCTTTCCCTAGTCCCCTGATAAGGGAGGACCTCTTCCCCTTCTCTCTGAGCCTATCAGGTCTCATCAAGGCTGTCTTCATTGTCTTCCTCTGTGGCCTGGCAAGGCTGCATCCCCTAGGGGGAGATGATCAAAGAGCCAGCCACTGAGTTCATGTCAGAGACAGCCCCTGCACCCCTTACTGGGGAACCCACTTGGAAACTGAGTAGCCTATAGGTTTCCTCTGAACAGGGGCTCTAGGTCCTCTCTATCCATGGTCTTTGGAGTATAGGTCTCTACATGCCCCCATGGGTCTCACGCCATTTTTTTTCTTATGTAAGAATCCACTCAAAGGTGACCAAGATGTAACTATGGCTATGTAACTTGCTTTTACACCTGTGTGTCTGCATGTAAAAAAAAAAAAAGTTTTCTTTTCTTTTTGTTTAGAATAACTTAAAAGAGCGTCTTTTTTGAATTTATTTTTATTCACTTTACATCATGGCTGTAGCCCCATCCCTTCTCCCCTCCCAGCCCCACCCTTCTACCCTCCCCCCCAACTTACCTTTTCCTCAGAAAAAGGAGCTCCCTTTCCCATCCACTCCAGCTTATCAAGTTGCATCAAACAGGGCATGTCCTTTTCCCCTGTGGCAGTCCCGCCAGGGGGAAGTGATGAAAAAGCTGGCAAGTAAGTCCTTGTCTGATGCATTCCTTACTGCCCTTACTAGAGGACTGATGTGAAGCCTAAACTGCCCATTTGCTATATCTTTGTAGGGGACCTAGGTACAGTTCATGCTTAGTCTTTGGTTGATGCCTCTCTGGGCCCTGGTGAGTTGGCAGTGTTGGTCTTCTTGTGCAGCTCCAGTCACCTACGGGTCCTTTTGTCTTTCCTCCCACTTTTCCACAAGACTCCCTAGAAATCACACGATGTTCATCTGAGACTCTCAGCATCTGTTTTGAGGCATTGCCGGGTAGAGCCTCTCAGAAGAAAACTCTGTCAGGCTCCTGTCTGCAAGCTTAAAAGAGTATCATTCATAGTGTCAGGGGTTGGCACTCCTACATAGGGTAGGTCTTTGGCTGGGCCAAGCATTGTTTGGGCATTCCTCCAAGTTTTATTTTCTAATTTCAGTCTCTGCTTTGTTTCCTAAATCTACATTTTCTGAAGTGAGCACGGTCTTGTGCATAACATCCAGTTCATTCTTTCAGCCACCACATAATTCTACCTTTGAGTTAGCTTTTCCCATAGTAATGGAATCAAATAATATACAGCTGTTGCTTAATTTTTGATTACATTCAGTATTGTTGTTGGTTTATTTTGCTGAAATTCACACAGTAAGTATAATTTACTAGTAAGTTTTAAGGTCTAACAAGCTTCTTAAAATCCTTTCTTGTCTTTCTAACTCCCCCTTCTTTCATATGAATCCCTGCACTCTGCCCAATGTTTGGTTACTTTTCTGAGACTGATTCTCCAACCAAGGACAATGCATGGATATCACCTAGAACCCCTGTTTGGACATAGCCCATGGCAGCTCAGTATCCAAGTGGGTTCCCTAGTAATGGGAAGAGGGACTGCTTCTGACATGAACTCAGTGGCTGGCTCTCTGACCTCCCCACCCCTCTTGGGAGGATCTGCCTTGCTAGGCCGCAGAGGAGGACATTGCAGCCAGTCCTGATGAGACCTGATAAACAAGGGTCAGATGGAAGGGAAGGAGGACCCCCATATCAGTGAACTTAGAGAGGAGCAGGGAGGATATGAGAGAGGGAGGGTGGGATTGGGAATGAGGGAGGGGCTACAGCTGGGATACAAAGTAAATAAACTATAATTAATATAAAATATGAAAATTTAATTAAAAATGTTTTTGCTTGTTGACACTTTAATTTTCAATGATGCTTCAGATAAATATCTATAACTAGTAGAATATTTAATGTACATGTATGTGTGAATGTTTGCATGTGTGTGGGTACATGAAGACCTTAGATGTCAAAAATCATCCTTTTTCATTTGTCTACATTAATCAGTAAGTCAGGGTCTCCCAGGCAAGTTCATAATTCCTAATAATATGGCAGGACTCTCTAGTGAGCTTTTTAAAGGAATCCCATCTCCACTTTCTGAGGTTGAAATTACAGGGTCACCACACAGGTTCTAGGGATCAGAATTTCTGTCCTCATACTTATGGGGCAAATTTAACCATTTAGCTAACACCCAGCTCTGGAAGTGACTTTATTTGTTGTAAATAACACATATTGGTTCACAATACTGAAAATATTTACACTGTGCTGAAGTATTGCTTATATATAGAAATTCTTTTTTTTTAAAAAAAAAAAAAACTTTTATTAACCAAAGTAAATAGTAAATTGAGTGAAGGGGCAAGCCAAAGGATACACCCTTTTCCAGCTATATTTTCTTTTTTTTTATTTTATTATTACTATTTTTCTATCAGTTACATTTTATTAACTCTGTATCCCAGCCGTGTCCTGATCCCTCATTCCCTCCCAGTCCCTCCCTCCCTCCCTCATCTCCACCATGCCCCTTTCCAAGTCCACTGATGGAGGGGACCTCCTCCCCATTCATCTGATCCTGTTTTATCAGGTATCTTCAGGACTGGCTGCAAAGCCCTCCTCTGTGGCCTAACAGGACTGCTCCTCCCTTCGGGGGTGGGGAGACCAAAGAGCCAGTCATTGAATTCCTGTTAGAAATAGTCCTTGTTCCCCTCACTTTGGGAAACCCATTGGTTACTGAGCTACAAAGCCATTACTGTCTTGATCACTTTCACCACAGGTACATATGAGAAAGTACTTACAAGACAATGTGTGAGAGCAAATCATCAAAACAGGCCAGTGAACTGGTATCCTGAAGAATATGCAGCACAAAATGCTTATGTGGCTACCCAAAGTGAAAGGAAAGAAGTTTGCTTTTATTAGTAAGTATCTATAAAATTTTGATCATTTGTTTTGTCCACTATATGGAAACATTTTCCTTATAACTTTTACTTGAAACTTAGGAAAGGCACTTTAGGACACCAAGCACACTTGAACTGAGAATACATATTCTGGACAATAAGCACAGTGTGGTCAGTGAAGAATTCTGTCGCACATACTTAAAAGCTGCATTAAAATGCATCATGAAAATGGCCATCTTACCAAAAGCAATCTACAGATTCAATCCAACGCACATCAAATTACCAACACAATCCTTTACAGATATTGAAAGAAAAATTCTCAACTTTATATGGAATAACAAGAAACCCAGAATAGCTAAAACAATCCTCTACAATAAAAGATCTTCTGGAGGTATCTCCATCCCTGATCTGAAGCTATACTATTGAGCAACAATACTAAAAACTGCATAGTACTGGCATAGAAACCAACTGGTGGATCAATAGAATCTAATAGAAGACCCTGAAATAAATCCACACTCTTATGGACACCTGATTTTTGACAAAGATGCAAAAACCATTCAATGGAAAGAAGACAGCATCTTCAACAAATGGTGAAGGTCTAACAGGATATCTACACATAGAAAAATGCAAATAGATACATACTTATTACCCTGAACAAAACTAAATCCAAGTGGATCAAAGACCTCAACATAAAACCTGACACACTAAACCTGTTAGAAGAAAAAGTGGGGAAGAGCCTTGAGCTCACTGGCACAGGAGACAAATTCCTGAACAGAACACCAACAGCACAGGCTCTAAGAGCAACAATCAATAAATGGGACCTCATGAAACTGAAAACCTTCTGTAAAGCAAAGGACACTATTGTCAGAACAAAACAACTGCCTACAGATTATGAAAGGATCTTCACCAACCCTATATCTGACAGAGGGCTAATACCAGAATATATAAAGAACTCAAGAAGTTAAACAGCAACAAATCAAGTAAACTTGTACAACCACTATGGAAATCAATCTGGCACTTTCTCAGACAATTAGGAAATAGTGCTTCCTCAAGATCCAGCTATGCCACTCCTAGGCATATATCCAAAAGATACTCAAGTACCATGTTTGTAGCAGCTTTGTTTCTAAGAGCCAGAAGCTGGAAACAACCCAGATGCCCCTCAAATGAGGAATGGATACAGAAATTGTGGCATATCTACTCAATGGAATTTTACTCAGCAATATAAAACAAGGAAATCATGAAATTTGCAGGTAAATGGTGGGAACTGGAAAAGATCATCCTGAGTGAGGTATCTCAGAAGCAGAAAGACAGACAGAGTATCTAAGTGGATATTAGACATATAATATAGGATAAACCTACTAAAATCTTTACACTTAAAGAAACTAATCAAGAAGGAGGACTCTGGCTAAGATGATCAATCCCCATTCAGAAAGGCAAAGAGGATGGACATCAGAAGAAGGAGAAAGCAGGGAATAAGACAGGAGCCTGCCACAGAGGGCCTCTGAAAGGCTCTACCCTACAGGGTATAAAAGCAGATGTTGAACTTATGGCCAACTTTTTCAGAGTGCAGGGAATCTTATGAAAAAGTGGGAAATAGTAAGACATGGAGAGGACAGGAGCTCAACAAGGAGAGCAACAGAACCAAAAAATCTGGGCACAGTGGTCTTTTCTGAGACTCATACTCCAACCAAGTACCATGCATGGAGATAACCTAGGACCGCTGTACAGATGTAGCCCATTGCAGTTCAGTATCCAAGTGGGTACCCTAGTAATGGGAACAGAGACTGTCTCTGACATGAACTCAGTGGCTGGTTCTTTGATTACCTCCCCTTTGGGGGTGGTGGTGTTACCTTACCAGGCCACAGAGTAAGACAATACAGTCAGTCCTGATGAGACCTGATAGACTAGGATCAGAAGGAAGGAGAGAAAGACCTCCCCTATCAGTGGACTTAGGGAGGGGCATGCGTGGAGAAGGGGGAGGGAGGATGAGATTGGGCTGGGAGGAGGGAGGGGGCTATGGGGGGATACAAAGTGAATAAAGTGTAATTAATAAAAATTAAAAGAAAAGAAACAGGAAAAATATGCATCATGAACTCTGTGCCATGGTTGTCAGGACAGCGAGCTCTAAATGGAACAGCTTGTTCAACTGATGCACAGCTTAGGTTAGTCACCTAGCCACTTAAGAACATCCTCTTCTGCTGTTAAAGGAGAGATGGAACAAAATGGTCTACCCCAGGAAACATGTTGACATCATACCTCCCTCCCCAAAGCAAAGCAGTTACTGTGTAAATGAACAGAAGAAGTTTAGTATTCATAGACGGTGAATCATGACCAGAGCTGACATGCTGACCGCCAGGAAGGAAATGTGAATAACAGGAAACTGGAAGATTTTGAAATTTTCTCTTGCACCTAAAATTCCTTTTTGCCCACTAAATAAAGTTGATTTTTTTTAAACTTGATAATTTAGAATAAGGATGTTTAAATAAAAAACAAAGAATAATATTTAACAACATCAGGAGGTGAATATACACTGAGTCATCATTCAAGACGGGTTATTGAGTACTAATAGACTGGCAGGTACCACATACCAGTCACCTCATGTTTAAGCGAATGACTAAATGTTAATATTTAAAACTACTAATGTTTGAGGAGAGGGACAGAGGAAAGTGAGGGAGTGTGGGACCGAGAGAAGAAGAGGGAGGAATAGATGATCAGGATGTAAAATGAATAAATTAAATAAATAAATAAATAGATAATTGTTTTCTTTTTAATTAGTTAATTTAATTTTTATTTATACAATTTATTCACCTTGTATCCCAGTTGTAGCTCACTCCCTACTCCCCTCCCTCTTCTCCTAGGCCCCTCCCTAAGTCCACTGATAAGGGGTCCTACGCCACTTCAATCTGAACCTAGCTATCAGGTATCATCAGGACTGGCTGCATTGTATTTCTCTGTGGTCTGGTAAGGATGCACAGCCCTCCGCCCCGGGTGTGGGGAGGTGATCAAAGAACCAGCCACTGAGTTCATGTCAGAGACAGTCCCTGTTCCCGTTACTAGGGTACCCTCTTGGACACTGAGCTGCCATAGGCTACATCTGATCAGGGGTCTAGGTTATCTCCATGCTTGGTCCTTGTTGGAGTATCAGTCCCAGAAAAGACCCCTGGGCCCAGATCTTTTGGTTCTATTGCTTTCCTTGTGGAGCTCCTGTCCCATCCAGGTCTTTCTATCTCCCCTTTCTTTCATAGGATTCCCTGCACTCTGCCCAAAGTTTGGCTATGGGTCTCAGCATCTGCTTTGATATCTTGCTGGGTAGAGTCTTTCAGAGGCCCTCTATGATAGGCTCTTATCCTGTTCCCTGATTTCTCGCTCTATTTCATTTGCCATTCTGAATAAGGATTGAGCAATTTCCCTAAATACTTTAAAATTACTAATATTTAAACAAAGAGCAGGGCACTGCCTACCACTTACAAATTCACACACATATACCTGCACATGTGTGCATGCACACACAAGCACGTCAAGGAACAAAAATCCAAGTCCAGAACAAATCTTAAAACCACTGATGATAAGAAATATAGCCCTTATTTGAATGAAAAAAAAGTTCATACTGCAGATCCAGTATATACTTTAAAATAATTTCAAAATAAAAGCAAAAAGCCATAAACACACCAGTGTCAAAAGAAAAAAAATTTATCAATAAAAGTTGAAACTGACTGGAAATACAAAATAACTTCCCTAGCACAATTCAAGATAGAAGACACATTTGTAGTTCTACTTTAGAAAAAAAAAAAAAAAGAGTTGTAAAATTAAAACTGAAAAATACAAAAGAACAAACTAAGGAAGAACAATACAAATTCATCTACATACAACTGCTCTGAAATAAATAAGATTGGAGATAAAAAAATGGATTAAAATTTATTTCATACTGATATATAAATAACAATTTTACAATTAATAAATAAATATTCTGAAAGTTTTTTTTATCAAATAAGTAAAAGGAGAAGAAGAGGAGTATGAAAGGAGGGCAGAAGGAAAATATGACAAGGAGGAGGGGGCGGTGCACACCTATGTAATACCAGAAGACAAAATAATGAATCAAGTGTCGTTAAAGGAAAATGGAAGAACAAACAGAAAAGAAGGGAATCAGCATGATACTGCACATGAGTAATTCCAGTTTCTCATGAGACTGGGGCAGGGATTGCAATTTTGAGGACAGCCCAGGCTGCATAGCAAGCTAAAGGTAAGTCTGGACAATTTAGTGAGCGTTTCACATTTTTGAAAATTAAATTAGAAATTTGTGATAGTCTGTTCTAGTGATAGCATTTGCCTAGCAAGTGTAATACCTAGGTTTCAATCAGCAATATAAAACTTAAAAACAAACAAACAAAAAAACAAAACAAAATTGGGGGAGGATGGGAAAACATGTAGATCACATTGTATTATCCTTTCAAAGTACAAAAACGTAGAAAGTGTGGAATGGGTATCCTATTTGTTCTGCAACTCTCCTTTCCTTCAAGAATGTTGTGCGAACCCCTAGCTCCTTCCCATAGAGCCACTTACCACAGGGATCCTCAACTGAAAACCAGTTCTACAGCATCTCCCAAAGTCTACCTGACTCCTCTTTAAAATGATTGGGCATAGTGGGAGGCTCTAGGGAGCTGCCTTCACAGAAAAGCAAGCCAGATGAAGGCACCTCCTCACTTCTTCCTCTTGACATTGTCAGAACTGGGTGAAACACAGAGACTTGGCACCAATCTGATACCATCATCTTGCCACCTCAGTGTTTTTGTACAATTTTTTACATTGAAATGCAGCCCAGTGGGAGCAGCTATTACTCATCTCTGTATAAGAATAAACTAACAGACACTCAGAGGGTAGATAACTTGCCTGAAGAGACATGGTAAATAAGTTAGAAATCTGAGTACATCTCCAGATCTCCCTCATTTTAAAATTAATATTCTATCACTTACATTTCTTATTGCCTTTAGCCAGGTTCGTGTTATCATTAGCATCAATTCAGTGTGTTTATAAAGCTTTATTAATATCAGTCCAATGTTAATTCTACTGTCTCTTCATATAGCATATTCTGCTGTTGCTTTTGGCTATGAACAACACTAACTGCTTTTCTCATTCTTTCTAGATTGCCCTGCCCTTTGTCTTTTCTCTTATATGATTGGGAAAAACCCAGTTAATTACTTCCTGCAGTAAATTCTTCTTGTCTATGTAGATTCCATTATGTGTTTCCTCTTTTTAATGTAAACATGCTTCTTACACCCAGAGCCACCGTATGGTTTTTCTCTTCTCCATCACTAATCCATGTCTGGCATCTGAGATGCTTAAGGGGAATGGAGGAGTCTTTTAATGAACTGTGAGATTATTGCATGAGTGAATAAATAAGTCAATGGATAAATTGATACTTCATGGCTTCATCTCTTGGGTCTCCTGACATTCTGCTCAGGTACTCATTATCTACTCCCCTAACTCCTAATTCATATCTTCCTAAAGTTATGTCCTTTCTACTGCTGCCTCACAACAACTTACCACTTTCCACTTAATAAAAGAATATGACCACCGCTTAAGCAAGACTCCATCAATAAGGAGAGATATTTGGGATGCTCCGCACTTCAAGGATGACATCTTTAAGCTTCAGTGGAATTTTCTAAGCTCTGCCCATAGCTGAGCAAGTCTCTTGAACTTGGTATTTCCATAGCCTTTTGGAACATCGCACTGAGGTCTTGCACCTCAGCACCTAATGCTTGATTAACAAATGACTTGAGTTTAAACTAACTGCTTAACAGTGCTAAATCTATCCCTCTCAGAAAGACTGAGTTTTAAGTGAAAATTTAGAATACATAACAGTAGGCTAATGCTTTCCTCAAAAGTGTACTTCAATGCACATTTTCTATACTTCTATTCAAGAACTAAGATGCATGTTATCTTTGGTGGATTTCTATCACAGTGCTTAGCCTGGTAAATCTATTTATCATTGGAATATGTGAATACCTACTTATCAACAACAGAGGATTAGCCATGAGAGTAAACAGATGATTTTTAAAAAAAGAAGACCAGCAATTGTCATGATGCTACTTTTTGTCCTTTATTGTTGTTGTTGCTTTGGCTTTTTGTTTGTTTGTTTGTTTTGTTTTGTTTTTTGAGACAGGTTCTCTCTTCATAGCCTTGGTTGTTCTTGCATTTAGACCAGGCTGGCCTGAAACTCATAGATATTTGCCTGTCTCTGCCTCCCAAACCTACATTTTGATATTTAATGGATTAAAAAATTTATTCTGTACCCAGTTTCATTTACTGTATCAGTGTGAAAACACAAGAAAAAAAATGTGCTTCAAGATACAAATTCATATACAACCCTCTAAAGTTACCTACAAAACAGTATTACACATGGTGTGATAAATAAACTTGACCTTAAAACATAATAAATTAAGCAGAATATTTGAAAATGATATATTTTTATATTTCATGCCAGAAAATAAGAGGTCAGAAAGCTGTATCTCACATGCCATCTATGTGCAATTTTTTAAGTAAATATTTATTGACAAAGCAGAATTACCCACTTGTTTTTACTCTCTATATTGTTTTTCCTGAGCTACAAGGACAGGGTTGACTAGTTGCAAAGACCAGCGGGCATGTTAACTCTAAATATTTACTATTTTGCTCGGTACGGAAAAGTTTGTAGATCACCAGTCTACATTACATCCAAATATCCAGTTTTATGGGGGTGTTCCTTCACAGTGAAAACCCATTCTGAAGACATGCGAGAGTAATGTTGGACATGATTAAAATGTATTGAAAACATTTTACTAGCATTAAGGGACAATTGCAGGAGTGCAGAGAGCGTAGGCAGACCCTACACATCTATTGAATTACCCAAAAAGGAAATCTGCCTTTAAAATGCCAAGTGGCCTGTTTTTCTTCATTAGAAATAGCCACTGATAACGGTACAGCATGGAATCCTCACAGCAGCGGCATTCTAATTGCAGGCTGTGAAGAGTTCTAATTGGAACAAGATTAATGAAGAGTCAGGCCAGCCTCCTACAGCACTGCAATCCCTGTGAATGCTTAGTTCCTATGAGTCATTTTCCTCCCCGAATAACTCAGCTTAAACAGTGGCTTCCCAACTAACGGCAATATTTCCATCCAGATTTCTTTTTATGCCTTGCATCATGTTCCAGGATAGAGCACACAGGGCTGGCTCATCTTCCACCATCCGCTAATGCTGCTAAATGTCAGGCATTTAATAAAGTTAAAGGGCAAAAAAGTTTTAAACAATTTATTCTGCAGAGCAATCAGTCTTCAAGAGGGCTCAAGATAACTCATTGCTTTATTGACTGGATCAGAGGGGAAATTTTTCTTATCAGTTCCTAAAATAGATATAGAAATCATTCCTATATGTGCATTTTGTATTTATGTATACATAGCATGTATCCAGGAATATTCATTAAGTGTAATAGTATGCACACTCTTATACATATCAACTGTGAACTTAATTTATTTTTTTATTGTTTCTTTTTTTATTTTTTTTCTTCCATAATTTTATTTTTCTCATTAGTTACATTTTGTTAATTCTGTATCCCAGCTGTATCCCTCATTCCCTCCCCAATCCCACCCTCCCTCCCTCATCTCCTCCCTGCCCCTTTCCAAGTCCACTGATAGGGGAGGACCTCCTCCCCTTTCATATGACTCCCTTTTGTCAGGTATTTTCAGGACTGGCTGCAAAGTCCTCCTCTGTGGCCTAACAATACTGCTCCTCCCTTGGGAGGTGGGGAGGTCAAAGAGCCAGTCATTGAGTTCCTGTTAGAAATAGTCCTTGTTCCCCTTAATTTAATAACCAATTGTTTCGTAAAGCCAGGTGTTTGCAAGCCAGGGAACAGTTCCTACAAAAGAACTATTACTATATTGCAGTTTCTCAAATAATATGTATTTCTTGCATTGGCCAGCAGAGTAGGAAAGAGCAGAGATCTGTTGATTCTGCAAAGTGAAAAGAGTACTGGGTTCCCAGGAATCTCCCCAGTGCCCATAAGAGAAGTCAACCTGTTCCTGGCCTCCTATGTTCTAATATTTTATTTGAGTGAGGGGAAAAAAAACCCGACTCTGCTCTTCCCCATTACCTAATGATTGAAGTAAGAGGGAAGGATTTCATAGAGACTGAGGAAGAAAGGTTAATTTGGAAGGCCTTGCTAAGTTCCCTTTCTGAGGTATATTTAAAGCACACTAGTGTAGAAGCATATAGTTAAATTTCAAAACATGTAGGGTCTTTCTTGTTTTCAGTACATGCCATGATGTATAAGCCTCTCTCTATTATCTTGCAATGGAAATTCTAAAAAGAAAGACTTGTTTTAATGAAATGTATATTGTGAACTGAGCACCCTTCTACTCCTGGAACAATTTCAGAAGAAGAAACAGTATGTATATATGGAAGTTATTTTTAAAACTTCCAGAGCAAGGTGCCATGAACCAGAGAAATTGTTTCTTCTGATCCCTTGGGTTTTAATGACTAGCTAGCAGCATTAAATTATACAATGATCATTAACAAGAAACCTAATTGCTACTCACAGACAGGTAAACAACTCATATTGACATCAGAAACTGCACGGAGGGCCATTTTATGGCATCAAGTGAAACACAGGCTTTCATAAGCTGAAAAGGAGACTACCATAGTATTTACAAAACTCTACTTCCCCTCCTCTTCACATTCATTACAATATAGGAATGGCTATATGCAATTGTGACAGACTACGATATCACATATCTTTTAAAAATTTATTTATTTTATTAATTACAGTCTTTTATTAATTAATTAAAGACATTAAACAGCAACAAATCAAGTAATCCAATTAAAAAATGGGGTACAGAGCTAAGGAAAGAATTACCAATAGAGGAATATCAAATAGCAGAGAAGCACTTAAAGAAATGCTCAACATCCTCAGCTATCAGGGAAATGCAAGTCAAAATGACCCTGAGATTTCACCTTACACCTATCAGAATGGCTAAGATCAAAAACCTCAAGTGACAACACATACTGGAGAAGATGTGGAGAGAGCAGAACCCTCCTCCATTGCTGGTGGGAATGTAAATTTGTACAACTACTTTGGAAATCAATCTGGCACATTCTCAGAAAATTAGGAATCGTACTACCTCAAGATCCAGCTATATCACACCTAGGCATATATCCAAAAGAGGCTCAAGTACACAATAAGGACATTTGCTCAGCCATGTTTGTAGCAGCTTTATTTGTAGTAGCCAGAAGCTGGAAACAACCCAGATGCCCCTCAGTTAAGAAATGGATACAGAAATTCTTGTGCATTTACACAATGGAATACTACTCAGCAATTAAAAACAAGGAAATCATGAAATTTGCAGGCAAATGGTGGGAACTAGAAACAATCATCTTGAATGAGGTATCCCAGAAGCAGAAAGACACACATGGTATATACCCACTTAAAAGTGGATATCTCATATCTTAAAGCACACTGCAAATAAAATCAACAAATAAGTTTCAAGTCCTATTCTGTAGGCTTTACCTGCTACAGAATGCAGTTCCAAATTTTTAAACCACAGCTAGCAACAGTAATTAGGAAAGTTTGCCTATGTTAACCATTCACTCATTTGAATTATTATGTATTTACATGGGTATTAAGACAGTGAAAGTACAAAGGTGTGTATCTAAAATATGTGAATTTAAAAATTATGCTCCTGTTTTCCTTCAATATGGTTTTAAGTTCTTCTTTTCCCGACACAGTATTTTTATTGATTATTTGAGAATTTCACATAATGCACTGTGATCACACTCATTTCCCAGTCATTTTAAGTTCACCCCTCACCTTTGTCACCACCCCCCCAAAAAGAAGAAGACAAAAACAAGCCAAATTTGTGTTGCCCATATATTCCCTGGAGCATAGTCATACTCCTAGTGTCTAGTCTCTTAAAGAAAACGGAGTCTTTCCCGACCTGCTCCCCAACAGAAGCCATCAATTGTGGAAAGCTAAACTTCAGCATCCTTACAACATTTTTTACTCGTTCTTTATGATGGCTTTCTGTCTAGGCTGTTACTTCTGTAAAAATGGTCCATGTTTGTTACTTTGACTTCAATGTGAAAGTCACTGATTGCCACCCCTGCAGAATTCCCCTTTTGATTCCGCACCGCCCTAGTTTTTCCAGCTTAAGCCTAATAACACACACACACACAGTCACTCACACACACACCCCTACACATGAGTCAGTAGCTTCTAGAGTCTCTGTTTTCTATCCTCTGCAGCAGAATTATGACTGTGAATTTTAATTTGCAAAGATAATCTTGCTAATAATTATCAAAACCCTGGTAATACAGGAAAGAGACTCATTATTCAAAAACTTATTTTATCCCCACATTACCTGTGTAATGTCAGTGATGTCCAGCTGTCAACAGAGACACATCGAGAGGCTCACTAATTAAAGTACCCACGGCATTTTTTTGCATTATAAATATGCAAAATTGAACCTCAATGGAGAAAAAGATGAACATTTGCGTCTGTTTCCAATGTCACAACCATGAATTAGAAAACAAAATCTATCTGAAATAATGTCCTGAATAAACCTGCATTTAAGGGCTCTGATGAAAACTGTAGTATTCAGGTAGTATCAAGCCCCTTGAGACAGGATCCTGTTGGTTTTGTTCTCAATATTGTATATATTTGCCTACCGTGAGGGGAGTAAGCCAGCTGGCATTTACCTCAAACATCACATTTTTTTTCAAAAGTCCCCACCTCTCCTACCCCACAAGTTTTCTCTCGGTATTTAACATCCCCACAGTTAAGACAACACATAATAATCATGTTCCTTGTAAGTCCTGCCACTTTGCAAATTCATTTTCTCTTGTTTTCCTCTTTAGAGACAGAACAGCTGGTTGTCATCTTCCAAATGCTCTAACAATCTCTCACACATTTGAAGATAGTAATTAAGTCATCCTCTCAGCCTTCTCTTTTTGAGAAACTCAAATTCATTTTTAACACAAATTATCAAAAGACTGCCATAGCCATGAATGTGAAAATCGTTATTACATAGTCTTTCCCTGTAAACCACTCTTGTTTTGGTAAATACTTTCTCCAGAAGTTCATGGCCTTGAGGAATTCCAAGTATCTGGCCATATCACAAGTTCCCGTTCTGTACTGACCTGTGACAAGTGCTTTGCAGCTCACATGTTGACACAGGGGACTCCTTCCTCCCGGGCACCCTTCCATCTCCACCTCCACCCCTCTTACTTTAAAAGGAGAAAGGATCATGAGGAGCAGGCTTCTGGCAGCCTAATGAAAGCTTTCGGCCAATCAGCTTGCTTAACAAAAATGTTGCCAGGTATCCAGGTGGTCCTCCCATCTCTTGGTACTGTGTTCCCCATGGAAGTACAATAAATTAATGACTCAATTCTCCATCTATATTTGCCTTTAAGGAGGAACTTTCTACAGTTTTCACACGTGAGAATAGTGGCTGTTCCAATGAGCATTCCAAGTGTGAAGTCAAACATACAAGGACAATGTTTTCAGGTAGGATGATCCCAAGAACAGCTTGCTCACGTAACTGTGATTTCACCTCTAATGTGAGGCATAAACATGTTTATTTAGAGACAAACACTTCACACTGAGTGAGCCTGCATGGTTTATAGCAGAGGATTTTCCCTGAAATATAAACCTATATATTTTGCATTACATTATTCCTCACTGGTAAGAGAGGATAACTCTAACCTTGGGAAGGTTTGACATGCCAATTTATCTGCAATATATATCTGGAATATTAATGCATCAACCTTTTACTTCATTTTGCTTTGAATAAAGTATGACAATTATTCTTCTTTGGAAAGAATATTTCAAGTGTGAAAAGTTAAAAATCATTTAAAACTTTTTTTCACGTGCAGCTACAAATTAACCGTTCATATTCTCTCTGTCTCTCCTCCCTCTTCACTCTCTCTGCTCCTACCTCCCATAAATAAGCTAAATGGATGTGGTTTGAATGTGAAATGTCCCCCATAGCTCTGTGTGTTTGAACACTTGGTTTTGAGCTGGTGGTGTTGTTTTGGAGGGCGATGAAACCTTCAGTAAGTGGAGCCTTGCTGGAAGAATATGGGTCACTGGGGGCAGACCTTAAGGTTTTATAGTCTGTAGTCACTGCTTGTTCCCTCTCTGCTACCTGACTTCTAAAGCTATGTCACAACTTGGGCTCCTGTTCCAGCCACGATATCTTCCCTAGAATGCTACGCTGTACCCTGTGGACTTATCAATCAAAACAAACCCTTGTTTCCTTCAATTGCTTCTTGTCAGGTATTTGGTCACAGTAAAGAAAAATGTAACTAATACAACCTTTTATGAACCTCATAGTAAAGAAATCTTTGAGAAAGCTTTTGCCATAACTGCCTAGTTTTCATGTCTAGGCTTTAGAATTTCATGGTTCTGTGCTTTGTCTATTTCTTATTATCAATAAATAAGGATTGATGCTTTATCCAGATATTAACTTTACTTTATTCTAGAACTGCAAGGAAGTGGAGGGAAATTATTTCATGTAGAAAAAAAAAGTTGTTTCTATCAGAAAGACAGACAGAGAGAGAGAGAGAGAGAGAGAGAGAGAGAGAGAGAGAGAGAGAGAAGAGCACAGTTAATTTTGTAAGCAGACAGGCAAAATGACCCAATCAGCTTCCAGATAAAATATGTTAGCACCTCATCTAAGGACCTTAAATATCAGCCAATGAAAACTAGTACTTGCCTAGGAGTGCATCTTGGGATGTTTAAAAGAATGTTACTAGTTTCCTAGTAATATACTGAGACAGGAGCTGGGGGGGGGGGGGAGAAAGAATGAATTTGTGAACTGTTGATATGTAGAGTAATACACATATTTAAATCTCCTCTTCCATCACTTGCAATGTTGACCTTCTACTAATGACTCACTTTTTAGTATTGCCATCTTTGGAAAAAAAAAACCTTTCCAGTGACACAGAAATAAGTAATGTTTGCTTATGAGATTCCATCCTACAATAACCATAGTAGGCCATCAACATGTTAGTGAACTCCTGCAGCCAGTGAACATTGAAAAATACATAAAATTCTTTATGTGACTAACTGTACCAGCAGAATTTCCCCTTTGTGTTTTAGCAGTCTTGTTGCACTTTGATTGACAATGCTTATTACATGCAAATATTTAATTAGAGAATATCTGTTTTTATTAGATCGATGGTTCAACCTTCCAAGAGCCTTATCCTTCTATTGGGGCATCCACAGAAACATGTGGAGGAGGCAGATGACTATCTGATAAGGCCATCTGATAAGTAGCTAAGATGACTAGACCGAAAGAGTTTAGGATTTCAGATGATCTGATTCTCAAGCCAGCAATGACAAAGAATAGCAAAAGATTTGTTGAAGTAGCATTTTTCCCAACCCTCCTCTCGGTTGCAATAAGATCTCTTGATTTTTATAACCAACTATTTCATTTCTATTGATTGAAAGCTCTGTTCCATGTCTCATGCAACATTCCATATGAACATCAGCCCATTTTCTACTTGGCTTTGCCAAGTTATGGATATGAAATGTTACATGTAATTCAGTTCTGATTTCAAAGCTTCAGGTAACAGGAAAAATGAGTTTCTAGATTTCCAAATTAATTTTTATCTTCTTTTAAAACATCATTTTTAGTGTCCAGTTAGTCAATTTGTCTTTTACCCATTTTCTTTTTTTTAAACTTTTATTGATTACAGTTTATTCATTTTGTATCCCCCCATAAGGCCCTCCCTCCTCCCCTCCCAGTCCCACCCTCCCCCCACTTTCTACATGCATGCCCCTCCCCAAGTCCACTGATACGGGAGGTCTTCCTCTCCTTCTTTCTGATCTTAGTCTATCAGTTCTCATCAGAAGTGGCTGCATTGTCAGGGTTCTAGGTTATCTCCATGAATAGTCCTTGGTTGGAGTATGAGTCTCTGGAAAGTTCCCTGTGTTCAAGTTTTCTTGTTCTGTTGCTCTCCTTGTGGAGTTCCTGTCGTCTCCAGCATTCTTTTTTTTAATTTTTTTTATTAATTACACTTTATTCATTTTGTATCCCCCCATAAGCCCCTCCCTCCCCCCTCCCAGACTCATCCTCCCTCCCTTTTCTGCATGCATGCCACTCTCCAAGTCCACTGATAGGGGAGGTTCTCCTCTCCTTTCTGATCTTAGTCTATCAGTTCACATCAAAAGTGGTTGCATTGTCCTCTACTGTGGCCTGGTAAGGCTGCTCCCCCCACAGGGGGAAGTGATCAAAGAGCAGGCCAATCAGATTATGTCAGAGGCAGTCCCTCTTCCCATTACTATGTAACCCACTTGGACACTGAACTGCCATGGGCTACATCTGTGCACGGGTTCTAGGTTATCTTCATGAATAGTCCTTGGTTGGAGTATGAGTCTCTGGGAAGTTCCCTGTGTTCAAATTTCCTTCTTCTGTTGCTCTCCTTGTGGAGACCCTGTCCTCTCCAGCTCTTACTATTTCCCAGTTCTTACCTAAAATTCCATTCACTCTGCCCAACAGTTGCCCATCAGGCTCAGCATCTGCTTTGATAGTCTGCAGGGCAGAGGCTTTCAGAAGCCCTCTGTTTGTAGCAGCTTTATTTGTAATAGAAGCTGGAAATAACCCAGATGCCCCTCAACTGAAGAATGGATGCAGAAACTGTGGTACATCTATACAATGGAATATTACTCAGCAATGAAAAATAAGGAAATCATGAAATTTGCAGGTAAATGGTGGGACCTGGAAAGGATCATCCTGAGTGAGTTGTCTCAGAAGCAAAAAGACACACATGGTATATACTCACTCATATAGACATACAACATAGGACAAACCCACTAAAATCTGTGCATCTAAAGAAACTAAGCAAGAGAGAGGACCCTAACTAAAACGGTCAATCCCCATCCTGAAAGGCAAAGAGGATGGACATCAGAAGAAGAAGAAAACAGGAAACAACCTAGGAACCTTCTACAGAGGGCTTCTGAAAGCCAGAAGAAGAAAACAGGAAACAAACTAGGAATCTTTTCCCCATTTTCTATTCTTTTCTTTCTTTCTCTTTCTTTTTTTTTCTTTTCTTTCTTCTTTTCTTTCTTTCTTTCTCTTTTTGTTTTTTGGTCTTTTTGAGACAGGCTTTCTCTGTGTAGCCTTGTCTGTTTTGGATGCACTTTGTAGACCAGGCTGGCCTTGAACTCAAAGTAATCTGCCTGCCACTCAATCCCTGAGTGCTAGGATTAAAAGCAGGTGCCACTAAGCCCAGCTCATCTTCTATTAATTTAGGTCTTTTTATAATATGTTTTTCTTCTGTTCATACATGACTTCTCAAATTTCAATTTTTAATCTTATCACTTTTTCTTGTTAAACGTAGCCACTGCCTATTAAAGACACACAAATTTGATATCTCAATCATATCCTTCATAATTACATATATATAGTTTTTCCAACTTTTTTCACCCAATGAACTGCTAAAATTTATTACACCTATATTTCCCATTAAAGAAGGGATCCTTATATATTACCCAAATTTGAGTGGATAATATATATTCATACTTAAGTGGGCTTCAATCCACACAGCTTTACTTCCTGCTACATAGAGCACCTTGAAGGTCATGAAAAATTTTAACAACTAATAGAAAGAAAAGAGAAAGTCACACTTATTGTTATAGCTCACGGAATAGTCAAGCTCTAAGTGACCTCAGTTTCATAGCTTGATAGAATAACAAACTAGCCATCTATGGTGTGAAATGTGGGATACTGAAATGAATAGATGATAGATATAGATAGATAGATAGATAGATAGATAGATAGATAGATAGATAGATAGATAGATAGATAGACAATGTAGTATGTAATTTGTGTATTAAAGAGATGGCTCAGCTGTTAAGAGCAGTGAGTAGTCTTCCAGAGAATTCAGGTTCAATTCCCACCACCCACATAGTGAAACACAATTTGTAACTACAGTTCTAGAAGACCTGATGCCCCTTCTGGCTTCCACAGGCACTCCTCCTGCCCATGGCACACAGGTGCATGTGGGTATAACACACACACACACACACATACACACAATGAAAAAACAAGTTTATATTTATTATATTTACATCATATGCCAAAACCATATGACATAAAAGAAAAATTAAATAATGTATAATACACAAATTTGTGGCTAAGATGTGCAAGCAAATAGTTCATCCCCCAAATCACAAATGAAAATCAGTGCAGTTCTTTCAAAGCCACAATCTTAATTTTTTTCGAAGCACCATTTTTAGAGTTCAACCAAGTAAAACTTTAAACTTCACAGAGAATGATATATCTTTATAAACATAAAAGCATAATTAGTTGTAATATTCTAGGACACTTAGAACATTTCTTACACATGATGGATTTTCAAAATAAAAGCCCAGGGAGAATTATTTGTTGTAATATAAGTACATAATAAGGCAAATAATGTTTTATAATTTTGAAATCAGCATATTATAGAGATCATTTGAAAGATGGTTATTCCAAAGGAGACTAGCTACTCAAAGTAGGTTTGTGGATTTTCAAACATGATACTCTGACACTCTGCATCTTTGGTTTTCAGAGCCAGAATGTACACTATAGAAAAATCCATGAGAAATTAAATTCATGCACCGTATGAAAAATTAATCAGATGGAAGAACAGAGAAAGAGAATGAGCAAACAAGTCTACAGAGAGTCGAAAAGCCAAGAAGCAGAAGAAGGAAGAAAAGAGGGAAATGAAAAAATATTTGAATGCTCAAAAAAATCTGTTTGTCTTCTTTGTTCAACATCTTCTCTTGATCACCATCAGTGTTGGCAAGTAGCTTGAAACTGTGATTCTGAAATGATATTTAATTAAAAGCCGGTTCTATTTTAATAATATGGCAAACACATCACATTCCACATGTAAATAACATCAGCAGATGAAGATAAAAGAAGAATCAAAACTAAGTGCTGGGAAGTTTGCAAAGAAGGCAGAGAAAGAATTGTGTGTCAAGAAACAATAATTAAACACTGTTTCCAATGTATTGTCATTGTGGTTTTTATTAAGATTCTGCTTTAGTCTAAAAGTTGTTTTCTTTCTGAGTTATTTGACATTACAAAGAGAAAAATGAGCACAAGTACCATTTAATTCCTATTTTCCATAATATCACAGCTTTTAAAATGCAATTCCAGATCTCTAGGGCTGGATTATTTTCTTAACTATCACCTATAAGTCCCTTTCAGGAAAATACTTGCCCCAAATTCTTATCCAGAGCCAATCCAAACTACCAATAATGGAAATTATCTAGAGAACCACTTGGTGTCTGAGATGGAATACACTAGACACGCTAGCCAACTTCTTTGAAATTGCTATAATTTCTAGGAATCTTAACATATTACACTTTGTAGATGTGTTATATCCCTCTAGGAAGTATTGTCATGCATATAAATTCTTACATATATATATATACATGTATATAAATGTATACATATATAAAGTGAAGAAATGTTTGTAAAATTTCTTTATAATGTGTGAATGTCTTTCCAAATTTAAGATGATGTATAATTGTAAAGGTTAGTCATTGTCACAAATCCTTGTGCTTCAGCCAAGAAAGGGACTGAATTACAATCCCTTAGTGAACTAAAATTGTTTCAATTACAGCAAATCTTTAGGTTCTTCACATAAAGAAACTTACTAAATCCCATACACTTTTTTCCTCTCCTAGTAATTGGAAAAAATTCTTCTTGAAATCGAATCACTAAAATTTTCTTTTTATTTTACCTCTCATTGATCCATTGTGCCTCAGTTCCAGAGTGAGAAATAGATACTGAAAGCAAAGGGATATATCCAAAGATGATGTGTCTTTGGTGCTGGAGTTACAAAGGAAAAATGGTGATGTCTATCAAAGAGGCCATGAAGAAGATGAAATATAAATTTTGACTGGACTCAGCCAAATCCAACTATTTCTGCAAGCCCCACTTCACTTGAACAGGTAAAGATTTCACATATGGCCAGCTTTCACTATGTCCGAAGGAGTTATATGGACTGCTTGAGGAGAAAGTAAATGAATGGCCTCATCCAGTGCCAGACCTTAGACCTGTCAGGAAAGATTAACAGTGAGGCAATAGAAACACAGCTACCATGGGATAACTAACTACTTTGAGCCACCAGTTCAAGCCACTCCGCCAGCATGAGGAAGACCCTGACGTTGCTAGTTTTCTAAATTGTCACTCCATGAAAGTGCCTTCTAAAAATTTATGTTTATACCCACAGACCTCGGCTTCTCTCAACATGGATCAGAGGAGCTTCTTGCTGTTGGCAGCAATCAATGTAGAGATGTATAAATGGCAAATGTGCTGATAATTAAAGACTGAGAGCTGAGCCCTAAATAGAAAACTGTAGCCCAATCATCACCAAGATTGGAAAACATCATGGAAGTGAGGGCAGAGAGAATGTAAGAGCTTGGAGACAGGAAGGAATGCTGTGAAATGTTAGATCTAGATGTGCCATGGCTGTCACACTCTTCAACTCGCATCAGTGAGTGCGGTTACCTGCACAAGATCAAGTGAGCTATCTACCCCAGCATAAATGGGGTAGATGATATCCAGGCCCAGCCTAACTGAGGAGCTGCTAGCACTTGATAGTTTCCAGGGGAAAGAAAATCACTCTTGTTTGAGAATGTGACCAGTGGTGGAATTTTCATGCACGGAATGTGGCCCCAACATCCATACACACATGGGCATCCCTGATTGCACTTAGTGTATAATAATAACGATGATGATGGTAATGGTGATGATGATAATACGTGAAGTTGGGAGGGAGCATGTTGAGGAGAATATGAAAGTTTGTCGGAAGAAGCAGAGACTGATGTGAACTTATTTCATTGTATCTATGTATTACATTTGTGAGAACAAAGAAAAAGATTTAAAGATTTCTCAGAGGATTTGGAGAGAAAGAACTAAGTTTGTAAGGAACTTACCTCTCAAGGATGAAGACCTGAATGTAACCCCTGGAACCGAAAAAAAGGAGACAGGCATAGCGGCAGCATGTGTAATCACTGCATTGCGAAAGTATAAACAAGTGCATCCCTGGGACTCACTGGAGAGCCAGCCTATGTTACATGGTGAGCTCTAGACCCACCTGAAAAGTACATTTCTCCAAAAGCAAAATAGATAGCTTTGGGACACAACACTGGAGGTCGCCTCGTGGCCTGAAGACTCACAATACACACTCAGAGACAAATGCATGCATTGATATACACAAAATCTTCCCAGAAGCCACCATTGGTTTGGCACAGGGAAGATTGGTAACCATGAACTTCTCAGACCAACACTCTGTGAACCATTATTCTGTGGCAAAACGAGATCATCTTGCTTCCTAAGACCTGTTGCACCAGGTGCCTGTCACCATCTGTGTGCATCTTAGAGCTGCACAGGCAGACAAGAGAGGTAAGGCTCTTTACAGCTAGTTATGCTTTTCTAGAGCTAGTGAACAACTGAGAAAGAGGAATATGGAATAGGCCAAAAGAGGATGATTTCCTTTTTCTCACAGACTAGCAGAAGGAAAAGTTAAGCCAAATTTAGACTAGTCAGTAGTTAAGCACAGTTTAATTATTTGAATAGAGAGAAAGGAGAGAGACCAGTGCCAGAAACAGAAAACAGTCAGGAGAACTTCATAGACTGAAGAAAAAAAGATGTGATTTGGCAGCATTTTTTTTGTCTTTATGAACTTCCAACCCATTTTAGTTCAAGTAGCTCACATCTGGTGTGTCAAATGAAGTAAAGAGGAAAACCTCATTGATCTGATGCTGTGCGTCTCCAGGCTTTTAACTAGACCCTCGTGTTCATGAAGGAAGTGACAATCACAGAGCAGGACATCCTGCCTGGCTCTGTTTGCACAGCCCAGTATTTAGACCTTAGGTACCTCCATTTCTGATACAGAGAATAGGTGAAAAATATATATACAGTAAAGCCAATCAGAAGCAAAAATCATATTGGCATTATTATATTAAAAGGGGGGGTGAAACCTTTCCAAGCCACAGCGGAAGATGATACAGTCATCCCTGATGAGCTCTGATAGGCTAGGGGCAGATAGAAGGGGAGGAGGACCTCCCCTATCTGGGGACTAGGGAAAAGGCATAGAGGGACAAGAGAGAAGGTGGGTTGGACTGGGAGGAGACAAGGGAGGGGACTGCATGGGGATACAAAGTGAATAAATTGTGATAAATAAATATATAAATAAAAGAAAAAAGAAAAAAGTAACAACCTTGTGTTACAAATTCAATCTACAGAAAATCAGGATGCTATTTTCTACATTCTGTTGGAGTAACCTTACTTTCAAATTCAATGTTATTTGTTTGAAAATAAAATGTTCATTATCATCTAGTCATGAAACTTGTAAGGTTTTAATTGCAAAGATGGAATTCTAATAGCTTACACACAAAACATAAGAATGTAGTTCAAAACAAAATAAAAGCACTTCGAAGCCCAACCACTGTAGTTATTTATTTACATTATGTTCTAATGAGCTTGGCTGGCACCACGGACCTCGTTTAATACCTGAAAGAAAAAAAAATCTTATATTTCTAATAACATGCTTAAAAATATATTGCTCATAACTCGAGAAACTTTGTTCATGTATGTTAATCCATCAGGTCTAAAAGGAGGAAAAGCCCCCCTTGAAATTCCATCTCTACCAATCTTGCTCAAAGGAAGAGCTGCTAGCACTTAGTATTTTTCTGTCCAAATTTTATTTCTGCTTACAAATGAGTATTTTAAAGTGATTTATCAGGAGCTCCTTAATTCCAAGTCCAGTCTGGCCTGAAAAGATAGGTGCCTTAAATTTGTGAGAACTCCTAGGTTACATTCCAGTCTAGCCTAGCTTCTCATTGACATCCTTTTGTGAGTCTGCTCTCATTATCTTGTTCGGTTCTCAGGGATTCGTCAGGGATTCGTCAGGGCTTCCATTCTTGCTGCCTATATTCCCTCTGGAGGAATTCTGAGATGTGTCAGATTACTCTTTGTTTTCCAAAATTAAAAAAAAAAAAAAAAGCTCTCCTTGTGGAGACCCTGTCCTCTCCAGCTCTTACTATTTCCCAGTTCTTACCTAAAATTCCATTCACTCTGCCCAACAGTTGCCCATCAGGCTCAGCATCTGCTTTGATAGTCTGAAGGGCAGAGACTTTCAAAGGCCCTCTGTGGTAGGTTCCTAGGTTGTTTCCTGTTTTCTTCTTCTTCTGATGTCCATCCACAAGGAGAGCAACAGAACAAGAAAATTTGAACACAGGGAACTTCCCAGAGACTCATACTCCAACCAAGGACTATTCATGGAGATAACCCAGAACCGCTGCACAGATGTAGCCCAGGGCAGTTCAGAGTCCAATTGGGTTATATAGTAATGGGAAGAGGGACTGCCTCTGACATAATCTGATTGGCCTGCTCTTTGATCACCTCCCCCTGGGGGGGAGCAGCCTTACCAGGCCATAGTAGAGGACAATGCAGCCACTTTTGATGTGAACTGATAGACTAAGATCAGAAAGGAGAGGAGAACCTCCCCTATCAGTGGACTTGGGGAATGGCATGCAAGCAGAGGGAGCAGGGAGGGTGGGATTGGGAGAGGAGGAGGGAGGGGCTTATGGGGGGATGCAGAATGAATAAAGTGTAATTGATGAAAAATTTTAAAAAAAGCAGGATATATTTATTTATTTTTCCCCTCAGGAGGTCACTATTGTGTACAGACATAGTCAGGGACATATCTTGTCCTTCCTACCACAGAGCTCTGTATAATCAAGGGGTCAGTGGCTCCCACTTTCTCCCACAAGTGTGAGTTGTACCTGTTGCCAAAAATGGGCATGGGATCCTGTTGTCAGACAAACAGTCATGTCTTTTCCTTAGAAACGAGGAAAATATTAGTGAAAATCCAAGTATAGATGGAAGTGTTACAGAGCAATTGAGCTGCACATATGTCGCACAAGGCCTGGTAAGAGGTTGAGACGGTGTCATGTATGCCTAAAATAACATTTTGAGGAATGCTTCATAAAAGGCACTAAGGTCAATTTATAGAGGTAAATCCACATATTAAAACATGTTCATGCGTGCACATTCACATAGACACACACACACACACACACACACACACACACACACACATCTCCAACGATGGCTTACCAAAATCAGAAAGCAAAATATAGTTTGACCCTCCATTCACATATATTGGTTCAGACCTGCAGATTCAGTAAACCAAGCATGTGGGAAAAATAACATCTATCCTGACATGCACGGGCATTATTTGATTATCCTTAAAATGTAATCTATCAGGTAATTAGGCAGAATTTTCATTAAATCAATTATGAATAATTTAGAGATGATTTTAAATACCTGGGAAGACTTATACAGATAACAGGTAAATACCATCATCTTATTAATGGACTTGAGCAGTCTGCAGATTTGATCGATGGATTTCCTGAAACTAACCCACTGTGGATCCTAAGAGACACCCATGACTCTTTAGGACAACTACAGCTCACCATGACAAACTGTACCTGTGTTTTCACATAATGCTTTAAAGTCTTTAGGAGTTTGAGGTTCTCATGACATGAATTGTTTTTGTTGTTGGTTTGGTTTGATTTGGTTTGGTTTGGTTTGGTTTTAAAGCATAATCATATCAGGGAAACTCATTCACTTTGGCATACTGGTTTTCATCTTGTTTACCAATGGTGGAAAGCACAGAAGACACTACAGAAAATGTGGCCCTGGCCCTGACTAGATTAAGTAAATATTACTCAGTGATACAGGTCATGAGTATGTTTTTCTCCACATCTCCTATAGTGTGGACCTAAATTTTAGTTCTTTGTAAAATTGCAAAGACAGTCAAATTCCCAATTACCATTTTTTTAATGTGATGATAGTCATGGAATTGATTGACATTCATACCCAGGAGCTTTATGTAACAGTATACTTTCAAAAGATGAAGATAGAAATAGGATGAAATGGAGAAAGAGATAGAAATTTAAAATAGACATTATTATAGGTAAATGTAATATAAATTTTGTTCACATAGCACAAGACATTTTAAAGATATCATTACTCTCTAAAATGAAATATATTGATATGTTCCTTAAAGTAAATGTTCCTAAAACTTTGCTTAATTGCTTTCCTACCTGCACAGTATGTATTCTACATTCTATTCAAGATTTGATATTTGCTTGGAGCT
The DNA here is from genome assembly GCF_030254825.1 of Meriones unguiculatus. Lineage (NCBI taxonomy): Eukaryota > Metazoa > Chordata > Mammalia > Rodentia > Muridae > Meriones > Meriones unguiculatus. Next base: position 76,875,393 of record NC_083357.1, on the reverse strand, counting down.
ACCTTTAGAAAATAGAATTTCTGGAAAGTAACCTTCAAACATTAAAATCAAGTGTGAACTCATAGAACTTGAATGAGCTGGCACAGTTTCTCATTCTATTTGTGGATATAAAAACAGCAGAATACAATCCATGGCTTTGCTCAAGTGTTAATTGCAAAGAAGAGAAAATGGAAAGAAACATCTATAAAAAGAAAGAGAGCAAAATGTCAAATTAGAAGGACAAAGAAATTGAAATGCATTAAAATTATATATATATATATATATGTATGTATGTATATATGTGTGTGTGAGGATAAAAAAAAACACAAGACAACAGATCATTTCCTTTGTGATTTTTAGCATTTCCTTATTCTGAGACGATCTGCAATATATAAAGCTATCATTTTTCTGTATTTACACTTTCCAAATACTCAAAAGCTTGAGAGTTCATTGTTTAAAAATGAAGACAAAAGTTAAGTAAAACTTCGGCACACATTGAAGAGAGATCACAGTTCAATTTAGAATAGCACCCAATTCATGCCTGCTGATTTTTTTTCATTCATGTCGGCAAGGTTAATTCGTGTCCCGTATTACTTCACTCTCTTTACTCACTGTTTTTGCAATGAAATAAAAATAAATGCAATCTCACCTTTGAAGAGTGATAATTACGTTTCTGTCGCTTGTATGAAAGATATTAGTAACTCCCTCATGCCTGAGGTGCTTTGAGTTATGGGTCTTTCACCTCCGTGACAGAAACGTAATAGCCATACTTCACAAATGAAGCAATCTGGGACTGCGAATGGGGAGAGAGAGCTCAGCTCCCCGAAGCAAATGCCTACACTGGAGGTCAGCAGAACCATCTCTCGGGCATTCAACACGGTGATTCCTCCAGGACAGGGCCTTCATCCCAATAGCCACATGAAGGACGAAGACCCCCATATCCATCTGAGCATGAAAAATACACACATGCTTTTAACCATATGTAAATGTGTAAATATATAATATGTATGCTCTAATTTATGGAGAACACACAGTGGGCTCAATCACGAGCATTCTGAACATTTTCAGAGTATACTATATGTTACCAGTATGATCCTGTGTATGTGCACACGTGTGTTTTCCTGCACATGAACAGATACAACTTTAGGGATGGCAAGCACACACTACCACACTCAGCTTTTTTCATAGCGTTCTGTGTGACAAAACTTTTTTTTGTATTTTTATTTTTATTAATTACAGTTTATTCACTTTGTATCTCCACTGTAGCTCCCTCCCTCCTCACCTCCCAATACCATCCTCCCTCCCCCTTCTCCACCCATGCCCCTCCCCAAGTCCACTGATAGGGGAGGTCTTCCTCTCCTTCCTTCTGATCCTAGTCTATCAGGTCTCATCAGGACTAAATGCATTGTCTTCCTCTGCGGCCTGGTAAGGCTGATCGCCGCTCAGGGGTAGGTGATAAGAGAGCAGGCCAATCAGTTAGTGTCACACATAGTTCCTGTTCCCATTACTAGGCAACCTGCTTGGATACTGAGCTGCCATGGGCTACATCTGAGCAGGAATTCTAGGTTATCTCCACAAACAGACCTTGGTTGGAGTATCAGTCTCAGAAAAAACCCCTGTGCCCAGAATTTTTGGTTCTGTTGCTCCCCTTGTGGAGCTCCTGTCCTCTGGAGGTCTTACTATCCCCCACTTCTTTCATAAGGTTCCCTGCACCCTGCCCAAAGTTCTGGGAAGACGAAAAAACACTTTGCCTACTCACCATAGATAAGGACCACAGAACAGACCAAAGTATGAATACCACCGAAGTACACCTTGCTGAACCAATGAGTTTAATTGGGGTTGCGGGAATGTGGGTGAGGGGTTACTTACAAGAGCAGAAGTGACTGAAAAAAAGCTGCACACCAAGGCCCACCCTGGCATGGGTATCAGCTCACAGAAGCTGGCAGACCTGGAGATCGTTGCCCAGACTGCAGAGAGCTCAACAGGTGCACATGCTTATAGTGTAAAACATAGCTTCATGATCCCTTCTTTTTGCTTTAGACAGATTTTCTCTAAATAGTCCTGTAGGTCCTTGAACTCATTATTCTGCTGCCATTGTTTTCAAAGTAGCTGGAATTACATATCTGTGCCACTAAGTTTGGATATCATTACTGCCTTGTAATTATATTTTAGATAGCTGAGTGATATACTTCTGTGATCGGCATCAACACCAGCGAAATGCAATTATTACTCTTCTTAATTTATTTCCATATTTCCCCCCATCAATCCACCTGCCAAATACTGAATAAATTTTTCTACTAGTAAAACAGAACACCTATGTGTCCGTGTATACATTACAAACATCTATATCCTGCAATAGTCTTCATCTTGGAAGTTGGGACAAAATAATCTCTGAAAATACTAAAAATTGCTGACAAGGCTGGGAACATGGTTCCGTGAATAAAAAGCTTGCTGTGAAAGTATAAGGACTGGAATTTAGAGCCCATATGAAACCTGAGCACGTGCGGCCACCAGCTGCAGTCCTAGGACTCTGGAGGTAGAAGAGGGGATCCCAGAGGCAAAGCAGAATAGTGTAATCTAAAAGAATCAGTGAAGTTGGAATTCAACTGAAAAACACTGCCTCAGTCAGTATAGTAGAGAGCAATCAAGGAAGATACGTGATGTCAACTTTGGGCATCCACATGTATGAGCACACAGGTGCACACATCTGTACCTATACATGTGTGTCCAGACACGCTGGGACATGTATACAGTTAGAAACCAAACACACATGCAAGGAATTATTTACAAATTATAGTTAACAAGCTGACACATAATGGCACAACAGTTTAGACGACTACATCCTATAATTTCTTAAGATCAATCTTATCTATTAAAAGGTTCTTTCAAAAATGGATATTTATTTACCCACAAAAATGAACAAACCACTTGTTAAACATAAATGTGAGCTGTGTGTTATAAGTATGGATTTGCAATGCTAAAAATGTTTAAACAGTCCTTTCCACACTCTGAACTATCAGGCATGTAAGACCACTTAAATATTTAATTTGGATAAAATTTATTTTATAAACAGAGTTATTTCTTACAAATATCCATGTATCTTCCTTCCTCTATATTTCCCAACTTCTCTTGCATTTCTCTTAAAGCTCTCTAGTTTTCTTTCTTTATAATTTTAGAATTAAATAATTACCTGAAATTAAAGAATGAGATGGGCACAGCATATAAATTCCTGTGTTTACATTCAGCGATTTCAACTTAATTCAACATTTTAAAAATGAAGAGAACAGTAAAACAAGCAAACAAAAAAAATAAATAAAAGTTTAACAACAAATGACGAATAAAAACCACCAGGATTCTGGCCTAATGATTTTATCTAATCATCTTGACCTTCTCATGCAACAATAGAAATATATTACATATACTTTATATCATACTTACAAATGTGTATTTTTATATATTCCCTTTAGAAGAGCAGTTCTCAACCTGTGGGTTACAATCCTTTTGGCAAACATTTAGCTCCAAAAATATACATTAAAACCCGTAACAGTAGAAAAATTACATTTATGAAATAGCAACAAAAAATAATTTTATAATTAGGGGTCACCATAACATGAGAGACCAAAACATTAGGAAGATTGAGGACCACTGTTTTGGAACATATTGTATTAGTCATTTTTCTGTTTCTATGACAAAAAGCAATGTAAAATAAAAAGATATTTTTGGCTTACAATTCCAGAAGGATAGAGAACCCATCATGGCAAGGAAGATATGGTATGGTGTCAGAAGGAACTGGGTAGATCACATTTTATCCCAAAAGTAGGAACAGGAAGCTAGGAGATGCCTTTTGAGTTTTACTTCATCAAGTAGCAAGTGGGGAGGCTGCAGAGTTCTGTAAATCTTCCTTGGCTATGTTGCACTCAGGTCTGTAGTCGGATGATATGAAGTTCTACTTCATTGATTCTATAATGTCATTGGCTTCAAGAGGTACTTTTTTATACCACAAAGAAAGAAAAGCATTTAAGATAACCTACACTTTCCTGTCTGGAAATTTCCACTTTGAATTTATTGAAAAATATTTTAAAACTTATTTATACATTTTTTTAAATAGAACTCTCTTTTTCATCCTTTGAAAATAAAGTGTAAAAAAGATAAATTGGCTAAGTTACATGTAAAACTTCTTGAATTCAACAGCTGGTTCTCTGAACTATCTCACTGGGTCAAGAGTGTGTTCCCAGAATATCCTGAGAGAGTCATTTACTGCTAAGCTACTTGGACCCATTTTTCAAAATTTCTTAAGAGGGTTTCAGACTAAAGATCTCATTTTCTTTTCAAAAGTAGGCTTTGAATGTTGACTGACAAATAAAAGGTGCATGCACTTCTATTGTGCATTAAAGTCCAAGCCTTCACTGGTGATAGAGACCCTGGCAATGCCTGTGGGCAGCACATTAGATGCTCTGACACAGAAGACAGTTCACTTAGAGGGAAGGAGATTGGCACATTTTTTCTTAAGTTGATGAAATACAAGGTGCAGACTTAGTGAAGTACAGAGATTATTCACCAGTATCTCACAGCTGCTGCACTGAGTTGACAAAAGCTCCATACATACATCCAGGGACCTGCAGTCTTGCTTTCATCTCTCCCCCTCTGCTGGCTTCCTCTGTCACTTCTCGCAATCTTTATCTCATTCTCTCTCTTTTTTCTTACCTGAGAACTAGCATGCTTCAAATAGAATGTGACCAAGCAATACAATATTGGGAGATATTTTGTGAAGTTTCAGTAGTCTATTTTATTGAATTACTGAAGTTTGGGATTCTACAATAAATTGTTCAACTGCCATTATGTTCTGCTACAAAAGAGGGAGCAGGATACAGCTGGGACACAGAGTTAACAAAATGTAACTAAAAAGAAAAATAAAATTAAAAAAAAGAAAAAGAAAAACTTTGAATGGGCAATGAAATATAGACCATCTTAAGAAGATAGTGATTTTCAGTGCACATGCCTCTCACATTCAGTAAGCTATGGGTCATTTAAATGGTTGAGTTCTGTATCGTCCATCCTGCTGAAAATGCATTCAGAAGCATAAGTAGAAATCTGTTTCTTCATTTCTTCTTCCCAGTGGTCTTTGTGTTTAATCATATCCCATAGCATGAATGGATGCCTGTTCCTCTGTGGAGGCAGTGGGTTTGTTTCTTCTGAGAATTAAAGAAGTGTAGAACTAAGGAGTCATTAGGTACATTATGGAGGAGTAGGCTGTAAATGGGAAATAAATACACATATGCCCATATCACTTTAGCCGAAGATGAATAGGCTGGAGAACATCCAGCTGATCAGTAAGAGGATATGTATTTACTTTTGCTTGTTCAAGCTTGACAGTGACTACAGAAGCAAGCTATCTCTAGGACCAATTTCTTCCTGCCCTTACTGCCCTGCAAATGACATTCTTACCAGACCATTAAGATAACTGTTATAACTTCTAGTGAGCCCACCTGCTAGGTCTCGGTGCTGGGACGATTACATCTATTGGAAATAATGACCCATAACTAGAATAAAATACATTAATAACATCACATTTACTCAGGATAATGCATTTCTCCATTTTATATTGCAGAGACTAAGTTAATCAGTAAAAGCATTACCCAAAAATGCAGCAACTAACAGGCACTGAGTAGATAATGAATATAAAAGCAGAATGCTCAAGCTATTTTTCCTCCTTTAAAACTGAGAAGATGTGTAATGAGTAGTAATGGGTAGAGCACTGGGCCAGAAATGGATAATCCTGTCTTCTGCCTATGGCTTCATATGCTGAGACAGCGCTGGAGCTGTCTTCTTCTGGAGTATAAAATATGACCTTGTGTGTATTAGAAAGAGTTCTGGATTCTGAGTTAGAAGACCACAGGTCTTATACTAGCCGTGCTGTTAATGAGCTGTGTGACCTTCGAGAATTCACTTCACCCTTCTGAGTCTCAATTTCTTATCTGAAAAATGAACAGCTTAGACCAAGTGATCTCTCTAATCTCTTTCAATTCTCCTATGTTGTGATTCAAGGCAGGATGTCAACCTGACATGGGAATGCTGTGAAATGTAATAAAACTGCCTGTAAAACCCTGGAACTCCACAGTCCTGAGGATCGGCCTGTAATGACATTACAAGTCTACATTGACAGAGTAGACAAAAGCCTGGTAGAACTTGGAACACTGGAGAAGTACCACATATAGTCAAACAAAGTTGGCAGAGCATGTCACTCTTTGCTTTCCTTTTCTTTTCTTTTTTTCAGGAAAGGTCTCAAGTAATTGTAGTTTGCTCTATATTTATAACAAACTTTTTCAGAAAGATGTCTGGGGTATACAAACTGAACAAACCCCAACTTTTACTATACATGACATGCCCAAAATGCAATCTAACAATCTAAAATGTGAAGTGATTCGAGGCCGTATCGGGAAGAAATCAAATATCTCAATGTCTTCAATCTGTCTCACACACTGTGTTTTTGTTTCCATGCCTGAATACTGTCACCTTAGAAAAGTATGTCTCTTTTTTTCCTTAACATAACATAACACATGTCTCAGTGTTTTCTCTGAGACATAAGGTGACCAGAAACAATTACAGGAAAACTTCGTAGGTAATGAAATCCAGAGAGTAAAAGGTCTAAAATCAGTGCCTAGCCTATTCTTAATACTGGCATCTTGGTTGGTAGATACAACATTTTTACGACTGCTATCAATATTTTTCAGGAAAAAAAAAGCACTGTGACCTTTACATTTTAATCAAGATGCAAAATGTAGAGTTGATTTTAGGGGAAGGTGTAAATGGGTACAGGCATCTTGCCATTTTACACAGGCAGCTGTAAAGACACCTATGTGCCAAACCCCTGGGACACAGGAACTCCAATCTTGCTACATAACGCTGTTCCATTTCAGCCTTGCCTTATTACTTGAATGGAATTTTAAATTGGTCTACTTTAAGAGCAAATTGCTGAAAGTTTAATTTTCTTATTCCCACAAATCCCACTCCATGCACCACAACCTGAAATCAACTGAGCGGTGTTTTGGTCTGAACGTGAGTGCAATAAACTATCAAAAGTAACGAATCCTCCTTCAAAACAAACGTGCAGCCCAATTATACTGACAACTTTTGGTCATGTTGCATTTTAGCTAAACATAATTAGAAATAGTCACTAAGTCAATCATTCTCATAATTAAAATACAGAAGATGATAAAAAGCCTGATCACATCTTGTGGTGAAGGTAAAAAAATGATTGATAAAATATGCAAAAAATTAATGATATCTTGGTACGATTCCTTAAATAGACAAGAACTCTATCGAAAAGAAGAAAGAAGCTCCTACAAAAATGTTTCATAATGGAAATATATTAACCACTTCTCATCATCTGGAACCTTCATAAATCAATAAGAAATAATATTTACTCTAGCCTGCCGGGGTGATTTTTTTGTATTTCTAATAGAATTCTTTAATTCTGGTTGCTATGGTTACAGTGGAGTTCCAGGATGAGTCTGTTTCATCATAATTGCTGCACGTTAGTATATAAACAGCTGAACTCCACCTTCAACCAGCAGCACTCATTTGTGACTAGAGAAAATCCTTTATCATGAAGTAATTGAACTAGCATTCAAAGCACACCACCAACTTCTGGCCCCTCCACTGAGAGTTCATAGATGTTTCCCGAAACTTTTAAAGCGCTTATCTAGAAAAGGCACAACAATAGTACAAGAAAAATCTTTGAGAAATATTTAAAACATTTTAAGTTATGTGGAGACATACAGAACTTAAAATAATTTTCTTGGACCGTACTAGACTTCAGGAAAAGTTTGGACTCAGACAAGTGGCCAACCTTTGACTTACCTTTCTCCAGGTGTCTGTCAGATACTGAATTTGAAATGCATTCCTCACTAATTCATTTCCATCTGACTAATAACAATTTATCTATTTACACAGCACAAGTCAATACAGTCAAGCCTGACATCATTTTATCATTAGTTATCAAAACGCAAGTAAAAAGAATACTCTGTCTCCTCTCATAACTTCTATAAGGTAGTAAATATCCAGAAAACATTGTTTAGAATAAAAGGGAAATAATTGAATGATATCATTGGGGAAAAAGGTTAATAGCAAGTAACAATTAGGAGCATTCATGCTTACAAAAATCTAAAACAGTATTTTGAAGGCCAGCAAATGTATACCACTACCAGTTAAAATGCCAGTTAATAACATAAGCCTCTAACTTTAGAAAACAAATGCATTTACGTAGCCCTGAACAGTTTTGCATAATTATCATGTTGTAAAAATCCCACACTACAACCTATACAATATAAAGATGTCAAGAGACTGTGTAATAATAAAACACTTCAAATTAAATTGTCCTTTTTTCACGTGGTCACATAATCTAATAGTTTTAAATGTTTGTAAAATGTTTAATTTTTAAATTGATGCAGATACCTGAAAAAAATTTTAATGGAAATAGATGTTTTCTTGCTTATTCATAGAAACAAGTTTCTATTTGTGCTGGTTGTTGGTGTCTGAAGGAATCCTGTTCTAGTATACAAGGCTTGAGTTGCGGACATTTGGAGGAAACGATGTTAAGCTGGATGTTTTTTGGCATGAACAACACTGTGTGCTAAAAACTCAAGAGACATGGAGATGAGACTGTTGAGGGCCATGCAGGAGGAACAGCAAAACAGCTTTAGAACTCGTGGAATGCGGCCCAGGGGTTAGCACAACCATGACGGGTGTGCCTTGAAGAGCCAGAGCCTGGAGAACTGAGGGCTGCATGTCCTGAAGACTTTATTCTGTTATGGAGCGTTACTCTGCTTGCTGCCCCTGCTGTCTTCACATCCTTCTTAATTTTTGAATTGTATGAAAACTCTAATGGGGCTTCCAGACTCCCACTGGGCAATATCATTGACACTTATAATAATAGTGCTTGATCTTTTTTAAGCATTGCTGCTGGAGCAGATTAATGATTCATCCACCACGCTCAGAAAGAACTTAGAGATACAGACTGTTAGCAATGACCACCACCCTTAAAAAGAATATGAAGAAGTAGATTGTTAGTAAAGTTAGGATAAGGTGGTTTTTTGTTGGTGGCTCTAATGTAGAAAATCTTAGGGGAAATTTTGGAGTTTTTATTTTTTTTTAAATTTTAATTATTATCATTTAATACAATTTATTCACTTTACATTCTGGCTGTGGCCCCCTCCCTCATCTCCTCCCAATCCCACCCTCCCTCCCTCTTATCTCCCTATGTCCCTCCCCTAGTCCACTGAGAGGGGAGGTCCTCCTCCCCTAGCCTATCAGGTCTCATCAGCACTGGTTGTATTGTCTTCCTCTGTGGCCTGGCAAGGCTGCACCCGCCAGGCAGAGGTGATCAGAGAGCCAGCTACTGAGTTCATGCCAGAGACAGCCCCTGCTTCCCTTACTAGAGTACCCACTTGGAGACCCACTCTAAGGGCAACATCTGAGCAGGAGTTTTAGGTCCTTTCCATGCATGGTCCTTGGTTGGGGTATCAGTCTCTGTAGGGCCCTCCTCCATTGCTGGTGGGAATGTAGCCTTGTACAACTGCTTTAAAAAAACACAAGCTTAATAAGTGAGGCAGAAATTTTTAGACTTTAGGGAGCCAGAACAATAGCACCCAGATTAGCACTGGCTGACTCTCGCTGAAGCTGGGCTGGTGATCAAGATGATGATTAATTTCTTGTACCCATTTTTGCCCTCAGCTTCCTGATATGTTTTGATAAAAATAATGTGAATAAATAGATATGCACTTTGAGGATTTTAATTAGAAATGACTGAATTTTTAAATATAAAAGCTTAGATTTATGATTCTAAGATTTTTGTAAGATAACTTAAAATAAATAGTAAAATAATTGATCTTTTCTTTATAACCCCAAATTGCAGCCTGCCAGTAAGGAGAAACTAGCTGAGGAAATTACCTTGCTTGCTTACACTTTTTTAATCTGTAACAGGTTGCATAGCTATGAATAATTTGCTTTCTTCATCCATAATACATAAAATGTTTTCCATGTAAAGGAATTGGGGAACATTCTCTTTTTTTTTTTTTACTGATCATTCACTAAAAGATAAATAGAATGTAATCACATTATAATTTTTGTACTGCTTGAAAGGTTCTTCTGGGAAATATAAGCTGTGGGAGAAAAAAATAAAATGTTTGAAGCTTGCTCATTGAGGAGTTTGCTCTATGCACCTATAAGCATGTATAAATATATGTAAATATGTAAATATATATGTAAATATGTAAAGATTATTGGAGTTTGCTCCATTCACCCAATGTGTATGATGTATATATGTATGAATGTATGTATGTATGTCTATGTGTTAAGTTGTTGGAGTTTGTTGAATTGTGCTTCATCCATCAAGTGTGTGTGTGTGTGTGTGTGTGTGTGTGTGTGTGTGTGCGTGTGATTCTTTCCCCCTTTTCTTTTTCTGTTTTGCTAGCAACAGGGAGTACCAGCCGGGTAAATCAAGAGTCCTTTTGCCAGCCACAAAGAGTACCATTGAATCAAGCTTCATTATCGCAGATAAAATCCACTGAATGATCAGTCACTGACTGTGTGCCCTGTCTCAATTTACCTCAATATAAGCTGGCCTTCTATTTAAGACTTCTTGTTTTTCTGTGTTTGTGTATGTAGTGCATGCATGTGGGGGACTACACTCACCTATATGCACATGTGTAGGGGCCAGAGGTTGACTTTAGATAGATTTCTTGCAATGGTTCATTTCACTTGTCAACCTGATGTAATCTAAAACCAGCTGGGATGAGAGCCTCAGTGAGAAACTTTCTAGATCGAATTAACCAGTGCACATGTCTGTGGGGGATTGCCTTGACTATGTTTTATATTTTATGGGGTTTTTTTTTAATATTTTAAATTGTTATATATTTTTTATTTTTTATTTTTGTTATTAGTTACATTTTATTAACTCTGTATCCCAGCTATATCTGTTCCCTCATTCCCTCCCAAACCCTCCCTCACTCCCTCATCTCCTCCTTGCCCCTTTCCACTGATTGGGGAGGACCTCCTCCCCTTTCATCTGATCCTGTTTTATCAGGTATCTTCAGGACTGGCTGCAAAGCCCTCCTCTGTGGCCTAGCAGGACTGCTCCTCCCTTCGGGGGTGGGGAGACCAAAGAGCCTGCCATTGAGTTCCGTCAGAAATAGTTCCTGTTCTCCTTACTATGGGAAACCAGTTGGTTACTGAGCTACCACGGGCTTCATCCACGCAGAGGTTCTAGGTTATATCCATACATGGTCCTTGGTGGAGTGTCAGTCTCAGAAAAGACCCTGTGCCCAGATATGTTTGGTCGTTGTGGAGCTCCTATCCTTTCCCCATCAAACTAACTCCCCTTCTTTCTTATGATTCCCTGTACTCTGCCAAAGGTTTGGTCATGAGTCTTAGTATCTGCTTTGATACACTGCTAGGTAGAGTCTTTCAGGGACCTTCTGCGGTAGGCTCCTGTCCTGTTGCTTGTTTTCTCCTATGTCCAATGCACCTCCCATTTGTTATATTTTTAAGACAGGGTCTCTCATTAAACCTACACCCCGCCATTTCAGATGGGCTTGCCAACCATCCAGTTCCTAGAATCCACCAATGTCTACTCTTCCACTACTGAACTTATGTGCACACACTACGGTGCCCAGTGTTTATGTGGGGTGCCAGAGATCTGTCCTCAAGTCCTTACGCTTGCATAGCAATCACTTTACCCATAGAGCCATCGCCCCAGGATAAACCCATTTTGTTTAAAGGAATGTGTACTAGGAAAACTCAACAGAATGATAGAAGAAAATATTAAAAACAAAGAGAAGTGTATAGTTATGTACTGTGAGATGGCATGTGATTATGGAAAAGGAAGAAAAAAGAGACAGCACAGCAAAGAGATAAATTCTGCAAAGGATAAGGAAAGACTTCAAGAATTTGCTATTTTAAGTGTCCAGCTAAAAGTAGACTCAACAGCCTAAGGTTATAGAATTAGAACATTTTCTATTGCTATAACAAAACAAAAGAAGGTGAGGACTTATGGAGAAAGGAGCTTTTCCTCAAATATTTTAACAACATACTGATTTTAATGGCTGTTGCTAAATGGCTTTCCAGAAACTTCTAAAACATATTTATAAGCCTGTATCACAGTATAAAAATACCTGTCTTCTCACTTTTTTTGTGAAACTAATGAAATGTTGTAACTCATTATATATTAATGTATTTCAAGTTTATTTTTTGATGATATTTTAATATTGGGCTTTAAAAGTTTAGAGTGTATTAAGGATCACAATCTTTTATCTATATTGCCTCCTCTACATATGTTTTCCAGCTTGACAAATTTTCTTTTTTTTAATTTTTAAAAAATGTATTTTTTTAGTTTTGAGGTTATGATATGATTACAGCATTTCCCCCTCCCAATACCTCCCACTAAGCGCTCTTACATAATCCTCCTCACTCTCCTTCAAACTCCCTGGTCCTCTTGCTCTTACAGTCTTCCTGTTCTCTTTCATACAAGTCCTTTGATTCTTAGGTGAGCAAGTGTTTTATAGATGTATTAATAGAAACTGGACTCCACAACTCTGCATTATACATGGAATTACAGATTTTTAACCATTTTGGTAGGCCAGATTTGGCTTTACATTATTTTTCTGCCTTATTTATTCTGGAATGTTATGTTTACAAAACTTCTTTCCATTATTAATAGTGATAAATATTTGATAGCTTGATTTCTTCTTACTCTATGCTTCATTAGTGCAGGTATTGTTCATTTCTTTTCACTGAAATGGGCTGAATAGAATCCTATTCCTAGTCCTGATTCACTGAGTGACTACGATAAAGTCAACCCAAGACTGACAGTTTCCCCAGCCTAAGTTGGAAGATCTACCTACAAGCATTGCTGAAAATAGTAAATATATTTAAAGTTTACTGCTCATAGCAAAAGATTAATGTTATTGGTTGCTCAAATCTCCTAATATGACCTTTTGTATGGTATTGAATATAAATAATGCTTCACCCCAAATATTTGATGCTTGTATAAAAATTAGATATTTTTAAATCTTCACACTTTTTCAGCTACTAAATCATGATTTCTGTCTGTGCTACAGAAAAGGTCCATAAGAAAAGGGTTTTGTGTGTATGTGTTCTTAACCGATTATGCACCACTCTGAATGAGCTACTGAGCTTTTCAACCCAGCACTTCAAATAAAACAACCTGGCATTCTTATCCAAGGTGCATGGTATAGAGCCAAGGCCCAGCCACAGGCTCCGTCTTTTGCCCCCACTGTGAATGAACCACTATTACCTAGCAAGCTATTACTGTCATCAGCCCTTCTACTCTCGTGTTTCTTAAGCAGTCTTGAGGAATTTTCCACAAGTAGAAGAACGTCAACAAGCTGACCCCAGACAATCCTTGTAAGAAATCATGTTCTGCCTCCATGAAAATTTTACTTGTGGAAATTTAAAACATATTTCCCTCCATCTATTTCATTAAGTTCTTTTTCAATAAGCAAGGAAGAAAAAAAAATTCTACAGAACAATATGAACAACCATGTGTAAGATTTTCACATTTGCTTTCAAGGCTAAAACAAAATGAGATTTGAAGCCAATTTAGAGTGTCCTAGCTTCAAGCTAAGACCTAAGTCAATGAAACATCAAAGTGAGCCCAGTCAGGCTGGAGCTGAATTTGGTCAGGTAACATCTAACTTTCAGTGCTACGATTTCTGTTCACCCAAGATTTCCATATGCTTTATATTCAGTCCCATATTGCTACGGCTGGCTTCGGTGCCCTGGCCTCTGACTTAGCCTGCTACCACGAATTTTGTCTTGGTTCATTAATTCCTGTATAGGTGTCTGTGTCACAAGTGGAACAGAGAATCTGGGGCTCTGGAAAGCTCGTTAGAGTATCTTTCCTGTGAGGGCCCTTAGCTGTTCAAGACTCACTTGGGGCTCCGGATGCCTCATCCAGGAACAAAGCTGACTTCAGTTTTCTCTTGGGTCTCAAAGCATGAGACTGTGTGAGACCTAAGAACTTAACACTGCCTGAGGAAATGAACTCCTGAGGGACGGAAGAAGGCCCTTAAGCTTTTTAAACTTATTTCCCAGTTCTTCACTTGGGTGAATAGTGAGAGCTACTGAAAAAAAAATATCCTGTATCTTTCTTTTCATTAAGATATCTTGACCAAAATTAATTACCTCAGGTCTGTCAACAGTCCTATTTCTGATCTAGTTTGTGCCTGGCTGTCCTTCACACCTGTTTAGATAGGTCTGTTCATATTGCTAGTATGTTTTTGCTCCTTTATTCACTTATTTTTAAGTTCTGCCTGCCAACAGAGTCAAGGTTCTTATAAAGACACTTGAGTTTTTTTCTATTCTCTTCTCTCACGGTCCTCATTTAATGAAAAGAAAATAAGCTTTAAACATTTCAAACTAATGTGGAAAAATACATAACCAATTAAGATGTAACCGTGATCATTAGTATAATCTCTAACAGAGATTTTTTTTTTTACAGTGAACACAACACCATCATAACTAGTCCCCACACGAGTCTTTTACTCTTCACAACACCTTAGAAGAGAGGTACAAGTACAGTCCTCAGTTTAGAAAAGAGAACTGTGGCACAGAGAGTTATAAATTAATTGTGCAGGGCCACACACACACACACAAAAAGAAAATCACAAAGGTACCTTCACAACTGTTACCAGATACCTGGCTTTGACCCTGACACATAGACCTTTCCTACAATATTAAATCGTCAGTGGTTTCCATAATCCACTGCTATCTAGAGTAATCAGACATTTTTGCCTCCTGATTCCAAAACCCACTCCTGAGTGTACCATGGCAGATCCATCCTTAGAGAGCACTGCTGGAAAGCTGAAAGGAATGAGTACAGCGGCAGGAGGGTGTAGAAATCACTCTTGTGTTTCCATCACAAAATAGCAACTCTGAGGCACCCCCAAAAACAAACAAACAAACAAACAAACAAACAAACATGTAAATTAGGCTAAAAAGTGGGCTAAGAGTGTGGCTCAAAGATAATCTATTTTTCTAACATTCTAAAGGTCCTGGGTTCAAGCTCCAATGTCAACAACAACAAAATGTTTTCAAGTAACTGTAGGGAAAGCACTGTCTCATTTTATGAAACAGGAAACTGAAGTCTAAGCCAGTGAAATTATTTGCCTAAAGAGTGTATGTTCTTTTTTTTTTTCACCTTAACGTACTGTGTACTAATGCAAGCTATTTCAAGGAATTTTGTAATAGTCATAACTTATTCTATTTAATTGCTTTTCACTTTAATTCTGGATGATTTAGGCTTGATCTTAGGAGAAATACTCTTCAACTGTCAATATCTTGTCTTTCTGAGTAATGAGATCCACCATCTCTTTGAATCCAAATGGGTTTTCAGAGATACTCAAGAGAGAAAGTGACTGGAGCTGGAAATATATACAGTGGAACCCAGCAGAGACCACAAAGGCTGCCACCTCACTCTCACAGTCAGGCTTGCTATGGCCATGCGAGCACCTGAAATTATTCTCTTCAATTCTTCCTTTAATATGTATTTAGCTCATTCTATAACAAAACACCCAAATTAATTTCTCAGCTGTTAGTTAATCAGTTTACCTAAATATCATTGGGAAAGAGCTTATAATACTTCCACTGTTTAGAATCACGGTTGTGAAGTACTATAAGACATCAGTTCAATTTTTAAAAATATAAGATAGTAGAAACAATTAAAAACTTACAAACTGGCTGGGCTTTGTGGCACATGCCTTCAATCCCAGTACTTGGGAGTTTAAGGCCAACCTGGTCTACAGAGCAAGTTCCGGGATAGCCAGAGCTGTTACATACAGAAACCCTGTCTTGGAAAAGAAACAAACAAACAAAGAAATAAACAAACTGGGTTTGGGACAGAATCTCCTTGATTCAGACCACTTACTATCCTTCCCAGAGAAAGAGCATTCAGTTCTAAGCATTCAAGTAAGGTAGCTCACAATTATCTGTAACTTCCATTCCAAGGCAACCAATGCCCACTTCTGGCCTCCTAGAATACACATGGCATATACTCACACAGACATACATATATCCACATAAATAAAAATGAAATAAAACTTAAACTAAGAAAGAACTATATTTGAATCTTAGTTGGGCCATTTACTACAAGAATGAATAATAATAGATATTCAATACCCCTGCACCAATACAATCCACATAAAATTATATATCTTGCTAATTTTTGTTTATGTAGACACAATGAGTGTCATCATAATTTTGACTCTTGAGCTTGTGAACAGCAAAACAATAAGCAGAGGAAAATAGTCTCTATCGAAATGCCTAATTTACTGACAACGATTTGAGGTCTACATTTACAGCTGATTGAGGTCTTGTGTCTCCTATGTGATTGTCATTATTCCTCCACTCACAAGTCAAAATTAAGACAAATCCTACCCATTAGAACCTAGCATGACTAGAAGAGAACACAAGTGCCCTGAAGATGTGTGAGCTCTGACAAGAACTGACCAGGATGCTCAGAAGCCACCAGATTTATCTGTAAGGTAACTTGGTTACTGTACTCAGGAGTCTATGAAGAAGTGAAGAGGCACTGAAAAGTTCCACTTACATACACTTATATATATTTTCTTCTTCTTCTTCAGCATGGGAACACTCTCTTTATAAATTCACTGATAACAAGGAAAAATATCCTTCCTAAAACTGCACCAAGGGTGATGTTTTCAGCTAAAAATGGTCTTATGCGCACCCAGCTGCATGTTGAACATCCTGATTTAAATATGACACAAGTACCTGAAATCCAAAAGTACATTAGCAACTTCAACTTGCATCTTAATTTATTCCTTCTCCAGTGTGTTCCTTCTCAGTAAAAGTTCCCACACCAATTCGGAGGCTTGTACCAGAAATCCAGGCATTGTTCTGAATGTTTCTCTGACTTTTTCTCTAGAACTTTATAAATATAAGCTCTTGCTCACCTCTAAATGCCAAATATAATTCAAAAGTGTCTTAATTTCAATTCTCACTCTCACCAGCTTTTTTCAGGACATCATTATATCCTGAAAATTTTAAATGTATTTTTCTACTTTGACCCTCTAATGTCTTGTTTACTTTAACCAATTCTTTTTAATTGTCCCCAAGCTTATTTTATAGGTAAACAAATTGAAACCTATTTCTATAGCTTTAACTACTATGCCGTCTTTGGTTTTCAATTTAAAACACTGTGGGACACAATTTTGATTTCTTGTGAAGTTAGGTTAAAGTGTCCTACTATGTATGTCTGTGGCAACCTAGAATTACTTTATGACAACATGTATTATACTTTCATTGTTTTGAACATCTGTCTTCTCCACTAGCTTCTAATTTCCATGAGAAAACAGACCAATCCCAAAATGGTCACAAGTTTATACATCACTACTAGCAGCATATGTAGAGCATAAAAACAATGAATTATAGGTATATTAACTATTAAAGAAAATCTCTCATATTAACTACAAGTTAAAAAAAAATGATTAATCAACTTGCAGAAATGACAGTGTAAGAAGCCTGTGAAGAAAATGAAGAAAACAATCAATCTTGGAAATACTTAAAAAAGCAATTACAAAGAGATACTTTGTGGAACAAAAGCAAATAGATCCTCACATGAGCACACAAATATGGAGAACATACACATAGAGAGGGGTGGTACAAAATTTCACATTTTGATTATTTTTACCTATGTAATTTCAATTGGTACAAAGAGTTGCTGGCTAAAAGTACAGTCTCTCTGAACAGGGAATTCCGACAATTGAAACAAAACTTATCTACTGAAACCAGAAAAGTCACAGAGGAAAAGAGGAAGGAGTCACATTTTGACCTCTCTGTTTGTCCAGTTTGATACTGAACCATGAAAAAGAACAAGTTCAAAACACTTCAGATAAATCCCCTCCTCCAAGAATGTCAGGCAATAGTAGAACGCCACTAATTCAGATTTTTCATTAAATTTTTATTTTTGTATTAATTAAAATTTATTCACTTTGTATCCCAACTGTATCCCCCTCTCTCATTCCCTCCCAATCCCACCTTCCTTCCCTCATCTCCTCCCATGCCCCTCTCCAAGTCCACTGATAGAGGAGGTCCTCCTCCCCTTCCATCTGACCCTAGCTCATCAGGTCTCTTCAGGACTGGCTGCATTGTCCTTCTCTGTGGCCTGGGAAGGCTGCTCTCCCCGTCGGAGGTTGGGAGTGGCCAAAGAGCCAGCCACTGAGTTCATGCCAGATACAGTCACTGTTCTGCTTACTAGGGACCCCACTTGGATACTGAGCTGCCATGGGGGACAGCGTCCTCAACATTGCACTCACTTTTAATACTCATTCAGAAAAGAAGAATACTAATTAGAGATTTAAAAAATAAGAATATACATAAATTTACATTAAAAACACCAAATATGAAATATGGACCTATCTGATAACTGAAGAACTAAAAACTCAGTAATATTTGTCACAAAAAGAAATCAACCATTAATGGCCTCGATGGACATTGCATGTAAACACACACACACACACACACACACACACACACCACAGGCACACACACACACACACACACACACACACACACACACACACACTTAGAGAGAGAGAGGGGTGCATATGTGCACACAAAATAAAATGTAAAAGGAAATTAAAAAACAAAATGAAATGCTGAGAATAAAACCTACAGTGATTTTTTTTTTAATGCCTGGATAGAATAATCAAGCCATCACTACAGAAGGAAAAAAAGAGCACATAAACATGAGTGCATTGACCAACATTATTTAATCCTTAAAAGGATAGGAGAGATGGCTTAGTGAATAAAAGCAGTTTTGCATAATGATAAGAACTCGTTTGTATCTTAGTAGACACATGAAAAGCCAAGTCTTGTAAATGTTTCTGTAGTGCTGAGGGGGATAGAGACTGGAGAAACATTTGGGCTTGCTAGCTACCAGCCTAACTCCAGGTCCAATGTGGGGGAGGGGGAAACCTTCTCACAAGGGAACAAGGTAGAGAGAGAGAGTAATAGAGTAGGACATCTGATGTTCTCCTCTGTCCTAATAGATGCAATTTGAATAAATAAAAATGTGTCTGGAGTTAAGGACTTAACACAATGGTAGAACACTTGCCTAACAAGTAAAAAACCCTGATATTGGTCCTTAGCACCAAACCAAACAAAAACAAAACAAAAGAGACAAAATCACATGCGAGATATTTAATGAACACTAAGCAGAATAAAAGTGGAAAAGCCTTTCCCACAACCTGCTGCGAATTGCTGAAAGCCAAGGATAAACGACAGATCTTACAATCAGCCAAAGAGAATAGCACTGCCTACAGAGGAATAACCATTTCATTAACATCAGACTTCTCATGCATTCCCACAGAGGCCACAAAGAAATTGGAACACTTGTTGAGTTGAGACAAGCAAACAAATCTCAGCCAAGGACTCTCTAACCAGTATAAGTATTTATCAAGAAAGACAAAATAATAAAGACATTTTGAAGGAAAGGACACACAAACAAATAAGGGTAGTTTTGCATTAAGTGCTAAAAAAAGAAAGTTGTTTAAGCTAAACGTACATGATATGAGATAAAAACCTAAATCCTTGGAGTATAAAAGAGAACATAAAGAGTGTTATGTATCTGAGTTTTAAATTGATTTCTTCTCTTTTATTTACTTCCCTTAGGTTTGTGAGGTTTGGGACACCAGATGTATATGAAGGGGTGCATTAAAAAGATTGTGACGTGACTTCTATGGTACGGTTAAGGTTTTGTTAAGAGAGAAAATATCCGGGGCCTCTGGAAGACTCCAGAGTAAAGGAGAAAGTAGACTGAACATGACCAGCAGCCTGGACATGGCCAGTGCTATTTGTGAGAGAGGGGAGAAGAGCAAGGGATAGAAAATAGAGAGCACAGGGAGACTAGCAGGAGCCAAGGAGAGTGAGAATAGTGAACTTATGAAAAGAGGAGTAGCTTGTAGAGAAAAGGACCAGCAGGCTGGCATGGGGCACTAAAATGTATAATAAGTACTTGTGAGGAAGGACTGCGGGAGCCTAGAGGATACTGTGGAGCTTGATATGCTGATAGGTACCAAAGTTTTATATTAATTGGAGAGCTATATGTCCCTTTTGCCTGAAGTAAGAGAAATGAGTATCTTTGGAACCAGCGTCCCAAGTTCCTGTGCCATGCTGGCTTTTCTCTAACCACCAGAAATCTTTTCATAGTCCAAGTTGAGCTCATTTCTGGATCTTTAGGGACCCTCTCAGAGTTTGGGAAAGTGCAGTTTCACTCTAGGCCATACGGTTGCCTAACTCTAAAATTACAAATTATTTAGTGGGAGTTATAGTATATTTAGATGACATTTATATTATAACATGTATTAATTTTCTCATCCTGCTATAACAAATTAAAAAATAATAGGTTAAACACAAAAGTATTACCTTAGAGTCATAGAGATCAGAAATCAGACATGGCTCCTCCTGTATAAAGTCTAGACATGAGTGATATATCATTTCGGTTTTCCAGAGAGGTTACTGATTGCAGCTGTTTGCTGATGAAACTCCGTTCTTTCTGTGTCCAAGTCTGAGGACCTTCACTTGTTTGCTGGCTGGGAACTAAGGTTCATTCCTGACTTCTAGAAGCTGCCTGCGTTCCTTTTCTCATAAACTTCTTTCTCTGCCTGTTGTTTGTATCTTTTATCAGTTTACTTCTTTCTATCTATATTACCTAGCTAAGAAAACATTTTTAAAGGACTTTTACAGTTATATTTGCTCCATTTATATTATCTACAGTAGATTCCTTTAACACATAGGGTTTCTTGCCCCATAAGGTATCTTCGGAGAATCATACAGTGGGGCATGGTATTCAAAGTTTCCTGAAATATTACAGCATACTTTTGCATACTATTAGCTTGCAATTCTAAAAAGGTTTACAGAACGTAATATAACAACAGTTGGAAATATCATATGAAAAACTAGAGCTAAATATTAAACCTCAATTTTAAAATATTGTTGATAAGTACAGGTGAATGTTTATTTAAAATTAAATAAGCTTCTGAGAAAAATTAAGAACCAAAGGTGAAGAACAATAATAAAAAACTAGTAACTAATAATAGATACAATGTAAAAAATACTGATTATTACATAAAGCTGAAGTAGACTAAGGGCAATATAAAGCATAAGTTATCATAGTTAATTTTAAAATAAAATAATATTGTCTATATAAGTTATAGAGAATATTCTCTGTTTAGCTCTGTTCCCCATTTTTTAATTGGATTACTTGGATTACTGCTTTTCAGTTTCTTTAGCTCTTTGTATATACTGGATATTAGTCCTCTGTCAGATAAAGGGTTAGTGAAGATTCTTGACCAATCTGTAGGCAGTCGTTTTGTTTTGATGACGGTATCCTTTGCTTTACAGAAACTTTTCAGTTTCATGAGGTCCCATTTATTGATTGTTGCTCTTAGAGACTGTGCTGTTGGTGTTCTGTTCAGGAAGTTGTCTCCTGTGCCAATGAGTTCTAGGCTGTTCCCCACTTTTTTTTCCAATTGATTTAGGGTATCTGGTTTTATGTTGAGGTCCTTGATCCACTTTGACTTTAGTTTTGTGCAGGGTGATAAATATGGATCTATTTTCATTTTTCTGCATGTAGACATCCAGTTGGTCCAGCACCATTTGTTGTCGAATGGCAGAAAAACACTTAAAGAAATGCTCATCCTCATTAGCCATCAGGGAAATGCAAATCAAAACGACCCTGAGATATCACCTTACACCCATCAGAATGGCCAAGATGAAAAACTCAAGCGATAACACATGCTGGAGAGGTTGTGGAGAAAGGGGAACCCTCCTCCACTGCTGGTGGGAATGTAAACTGGTACGACCACTCTGGAAAGCTATCTGGCGCTTTCTAAGACAAATAGGAATAGTGCTTCCTCCAGACCCAGCTATACCACTGCTTGGTATATACCCAAAGTTTGTTCAAGTACACAGAAAGGACACTTCCTCAACCATGTTTATAGCAGCTCTATTTGTAATAGCCAGAACCTGGAAACAACCCAGATGTCCATCAACGGTGGAATGGGTACAGAAATTGTGGTATTTTTATACAATGGAATACTACTCAGCAATCAAAAAGGAGGAAATCATGAAATTTGCAGGCAAATGGTGGGATCTAGAAAAGATCATTCTGAGTGAAATATCCCAGAAGGAGAATGACAAACATGGGATATACTCACTTATATAGACCTATAAGATATGATAAACATAATGAAATCTATACACCTAAAAAAGATATTCAATTGAGCGGACATGGGGTAAGATGATCAATCCTTGTTTAGAAAGACAGATGGGATGTGCATTGAACGTATGACAGGAGTCTACTGAGCGCATCTGAAAGACTCTAACTAGCAGTGTTTTCAAAGCAAAGACTCATGACCAAACCTTTGGCAGAGTACAGGGAATCATAAGAAAGAAGGGGAGTTAGTCTGATGGGGAAAGGATAGGAGCTCCACAAGGACCAAATATATCTGGGCACAGGGTCTTTTCTGAGACTGACATTCAACCAAGGACCATGTATGGATATAACCTAGAACCTCCACTCAGATGTAGCCTGTGGTAGCTCAGTAACCAATTGGTTTCCCAAAGTGAGGGGAACAGGGACTATTTCTAACAGGAACTCAATGACTGGCTCTTTGGCCTCTGCACCCCCGAAGGGAGGAGCAGTCCTGTTAGGCCACAGAGGAGGGCTTTGCAGCCAGTCCTGAAGATACCTGATAAAACAGGATCAGATGAATGGGGAGGAGGTCCCCCCTATCAGTGGACTTGGAAAGGGGCACGGTGGAGATGAGGGAGGGAGGGAGGGACTGGGAGGGAATGAGGGATCGGGACACTGCTGGGATACAGAGTTAATAAAATGTAACTGATAAAAAAAATAAAAATAAAAAAAAGTTATAGAGAATATAGTGAGGAGCAAAGGAAATCTATAAAAGACATAATATGCAAACATAATGTAAATGAAACAATGTTGGATTTGTTATTTTTACCATTTAAAAATTAGTTTTAAAGAATACAAATATTTTTGATTTGCATTTCCCTAATGGCTAATGAGGTTGAGCATTTCTTTAAGTGCTTCTCTGCCATTCGATATTGCTCTATTGAGAATTCTCTGTTTAGCTCTGTTCCCCATTTTTTAAGTGGATTACTTGGTTTGCTGTTTTTCAGCTTCTTTAGTTCTTTATATATACTGGAAATGAGTCCTCTGTCAGATAAAGGGTTAGTGAAGATTCTTTCCCAATCTGTAGGCAGTCGTTTTGTTTTGATGACGGTGTCCTTTGCTTTACAGAAGCTTTTCAGCTTCATGAGGTCCCATTTATTGATTGTTGCTCTTAGAGACTGTGCTGTTGGTGTTCTGTTCAGGAAGTTTTCTCCTGTACCAATGAGTTCTAGGGTATTCCCCACTTTTTTTTTCTAGCCGATTTAATGTGTCTGGTTTTATGTTGAGGTCTTTGATCCACTTGGACTTCAGTTTTGTGCAGGGTGATAAAATATGGATCTATTTTCATTTTTCTACATGTAGACATCCAGTTAGACCAGCACCATTTGTTGAAGATGCTATCTTTTTTTCCATTGTATGGTTTTGGCATCTTTGTCAAAGATCAGATGTCCATAAGTGTGTGGGTTTATTTCTGGGTCCTCTGTTCGGTTCCATTGATCCACCATTCTGTTTCTATGCCAGTACCATGCAGTTTTTAAAACTGTTGCTCTATAGTACAACTTAAGATCAGGGATGGAGATACCTCCAGAAGATCTTTTATTGTAGAGGATTGTTTTAGCAATTCTGGGTTTCTTGTTATTCGATATAAAGTTGAGAATTTTTCTTTCCAGGTCTGTAAAGAATTGTGTTGGTAATTTGATGGGAATTGCATTGAATCTGTAGATTGCTTTTGGTAAGATGGCCATTTTTACTATGTTAATCCTCCCAAGCCATGAGCATGGAAGATCTTTCCATCTTCTCATATCTTCTTCTAATTCTTTCTTCAGAGACTTGAAATTTTTTTCATAGAAGTCTTTGACTTCCGTGGTTAGGGTTACTCCAAGGTACCTTATGTCATTTGTAGCTATTGTGAAGGGTGTTGTTTCCCTAATTTCTTTTTCAGCCCTTTTGTCTTTTGTATACAGGAGGGCTACTGATTTTTTTTGAGTTAATTTTGTATCCGGCCACTTTGCTGAAGGTGTTTATCAGCTGTAGGAGTTCCCTGGTGGAGTTTTTGGGGTCACTCATGTATACTATCATATCATCTGCAAATAGTGATAATTTGACTTCTTCTTTTCCAATCTGTATCCCCTTGATCTCCTTCAACTGTCTTATTGCTCTAGCAAGGACTTCCAGCACTATGTTGAAGAGATATGGGGAGAATGGGCAGCCTTGCCTTGTCCCTGATTTTAGTGGGATTGCCTTAAGTTTCTCTCTGTTTAGTTTGATGTTGGCTATAGGCTTGCTGTATATCACCTTTACTATGTTTAGATACGTGCCTTGTATCCCTGATCTCTCCAATACTTTGAACATGAATGGATGTTGGATTTTGTCAAAAGCTTTTTCAGCATCTAGGGAGATTATCATGTGTTTTTTTTTTTCTTTCAGTTTGTTAATATGGTGGATCACATTGATGGATTTCCGTATATTGAACCACCCCTACATACCTGGGATGAAGCCTACAACCCTGAGATTTCACCTTACACCCATGAGAATGGCCAAGATCAAAAACTCAAGTGACATCACATGCTGGAGAGGTTGTGGAAAAAGGGGAACCCTTCTCCACTGCTGGTGGGAATGTAAACTTGTACAACCACTCTGGAAATCAATCTGGCGCTTTCTCAGACAACTAGAAATAGTGCTTCCTCAAGATCCAGCCATACCACTCCTAGGCATATATCCAAAAGAGGCTCAAGTACACAAAAAGTAGCAGCTTTATTTGTAATAGCCAGAAGCTGGAAACAACCCAGATGCCCCTCAACTGAAGAATGGATGCAGAAATTGTGGTACATCTACACAATGGAATATTACTCAGCAATGAAAAACAAGGAAATCATGAAATCTGCGGGTAAATGGTGGGACCTGGAAAGGATCATCCTGAGTGAGTTGTCCCAGAAGCAAAAAGACACACACGATATATACTCACTCATATAGACATACAACGTAGGACAAACCCACCAAAATCTATGTATCTAAAGAAACTAAGCAAGAGAGAGGACCCTAACTAAAATGTTCAATCCCCACCTGAAAGGCAAAGAGGATGGACATCAGAAGAAGAATAAAATAGGAAACAACCTAGAAACCTGCTACAGAGGGCCTCTGAAAGCCAGAAGAAGAAATCAGGAAACAAACTACGAGCATACCACAGAAGGCCTCTGAAAGCCTCTGCCCTGCAAACTATCAAAGCAGATGCTGAGCCTGATGGCCAACTGTCGGGCAGAGGGAATGGAATTTTATGTAAGAAGTGGGAAATAGTAAGAGCTAGAGAGGACAGGAACTCCACAAGGAGAGCAACAGAACAAGACAATTTGAACACAGGGAACTTCCCAGAGACCCATACTCCAACCAAGGACTATTCATGGAGATAACCTAGAACCCCTGCACAGATGTAGCCCATGGCAGGTCAGTGTCCAAGTGGGTTACCTAGTAATGGGAAGAGGGACTGCCTCTGACATAATCTGATTGGGCTGCTCTTTGATCACCTCCTCCTGAGGGGGAGCAGCTCTACCAGGCCACAGAAGAGGACAATGCAGCCATGTTTGACGAGAACTGATAGACTAAGATCAGAAAGGAGAGGAGAACCTCCCCTATCAGTGGACTTGGGGAGGTGCATGCATGCAGAAACAGGAGGGAGGGTGGGATCAGGAGGGGATGAGGGAGGGCTGTATGGGTGGATACAAAATTAATAAAGTGTCATTAATAAATAATAATTAAAAAATAAAAATACCTTTGGCAGAGTACAGGGAATCATAAGAAAGAAGGGGAGTTAGTCTGATGGGGAAAGGATAGGAGCTCCACAAGGACCAAATATATCTGGGCACAGGGTCTTTTCTGAGACTGACATTCAACCAAGGACCATGTATGGATATAACCTAGAACCTCCACTCAGATGTAGCCTGTGGTAGCTCAGTAACCAATTGGTTTCCCAAAGTGAGGGGAACAGGGACTATTTCTAACAGGAACTCAATGACTGGCTCTTTGGTCTCCCCACCCCTGAAGGGAGGAGCAGTCCTGTTAGGCCACAGAAGAGGGCTTTGCAGCCAGTCCTGAAGATACCTGATAAAACAGGATCAGATGAATGGGGAGGAGGTCCCCCCTATCAGTGGACTTGGAAAGGGGCACGGTGGAGATGAGGGAGGGAGGGAGGGACTGGGAGGGAATGAGGGATCGGGACACTGCTGGGATACAGAGTTAATAAAATGTAACTGATAAAAAAATAAAGAAAGAAAGAAAAAAACAATTATTCCCACCAGAAACGTTGAGACACAGAAGGCCATATAGCACATAACAACACTGATAGGAAATGCCTAGAGCAAGAATATCCAGAGCAATGGAATGAATTAGTAGTTTCCAATTCCTGAAAACTAAGTAATCAAAATTGTCTGCCAAAAAGTACACATTAAATGATTCAGAATTAGATACCGATGATTGCATAGTTATCAGTCTACTAAAGCTGTCTGAACTGTATACTTTAAAAATGTGCACATTCTCATTTATAAATTACCATAAACTATTTTAAAGTATAATTAAATATAAAGAATCATTTATAATAACAATATTTAACTCATCAAAAATATGTTGTATATACATATATACATTTTCTTGCAAATAGAACTTTATAGTAAATAAGGCAAAAATTTTATTACTTTTGAGAGAGACTTTGAAAGCTTCATAATCATAATATGAATTTAAAGATCCCTGACTGATCTGATGGAACAACTGGGAAAATATATAAGTAAAATTATAAGTGGGTGAACAATACTAATTACCATGTTAATTAACACAGAAAAAAAGATCAATGAGCTGGTAGATAGATGATAGAGACATAGATAGGTATATAGATATAGATAATGATGATAAAAAGATGATAGATACAATTGTATTTAATAAATAGGTATATAAATGATCTAAAGTAGGTAAAATATAACATTCTAGTAGACAGATAGATAAATAAATACATAGGTAAATAGATGACATAGATAACAAGAGAGTAAGGTGCTAAGATGGAAGAAAGTAACAACACCTAGGAACAGAATGCTAATCTCAATACACAAGATTCTTTTCCCAGGAAAGATAACATGCTATGCTGTGAAAGAAATCTCAATGTATTTAAAATGCTGAAGTGCTGCATAATGTCCTCGTACCTTCAATGACATTAAATTGAAAGTAATTAGTGTTTCCATAATAGGAAAAACACTAATATGTACAAATTGTAGAACCTAAATCAAAGCAATACCTATCATAAAAATTACAACCCAAAAGAAGTTATAGTTCATTTTGAAGTAAATGACAATTAAAAATAGTGTGCTTAAATTTATTTCTTTAATATTTTTTATTTTTAAATAATTTTATACATTCACTTATATCCCAGATGTAGCCCACTCCCTCTTTCCCTCCCAATCCTCCCCTCCGTCCCTCATCTCCTCTCTGCCCCCTTCCGAGTCCACTGAGAGGGGCGTCCTCCTCTCCTTCCATCTGGCCCTAGCATATCAGGTATCTTCAGGATGGTTGCAATGTCCTTATCTGTGGCCTAGCAAGGCTACGCCCCCCTCGGAGGTGGGGAGAGGGGAAGCTCAATGAGCCAGACATTGAGTTCATGTCAGAAATGCTTCCTGTCCCTCTTACTAGGGAACCCACTTGGATACTGAGCTACCACGGGCTATGTCTGAGCAGGGGTTGTAGGTTATATCCATGCATGGTCCTTGGTTGGAGGAACAGTCTCATAGAAGACCCCTGTGCTCATATATATTTGGACCTTGTGGGGCTCTCTGTCCCCTCTAGGTTATCCTAATTCCTCCTTCCTTCATATGATTCCCTACACTCGGCGGAAGGGTTGGTTATGGGTCTCAGCATCTGCTTTGATACACTGCTATGTAGAGTCTTTCAGGTACCTTCTGTGGTGGTCTACTGACCTATTATTTGTTTTCTCCTACTTCCACTGTCCATCTCCTTTGTCTTCCTAGATGAGGATTGATCATCTTACCCCTGGTTCTCTTTCTTGTTTATCTTCTTTAGGTGTACATATTTAAGTATGTTTATCCTATCTTATAGGTAGGTCTAGTACCCACTTATAAGTGAGTATATACCATGTGTCTCTTTCTGCTCCAGGGATATCTCACTCAGGATGATTTTTTCTAGATCCCACTATTTGCCTGCAAAATTCATGATTTCCTTGTTTGTAATTGCTGAGTAGTATTCCATTGTGTAGATGTACCACAATTTCTGTACCCATTTCTCAACTGAGAGGCATCTGGGCTGTTTCCAGCTTCTGGCTATTATGAATAAAGCCACTACAAACATGGTTGAGCAAAGGTATTTGTTGTTTACTTGAACATCTTTTGGATATATGCCTAGGAGTGGTATAGTTGGATCTTGAGGTAGCACTATTTCTAATTTTCTGAGAAAGCACCAGATTAATTTCCATAGTGGTTGTACCAGTTTACAATCCCACCAGCAATGGAGGAGGGTTCCCCTTTCTCCACAACCTCTCCAGCATGCTTTGTCTCTTGAGTCTTTGATCTTAGTGTGCTTAAACTTAAAAGCTATAATCGAAACGGTGATTTTAGAAATAATTTTATAATATATCAATGCCTATGCTAGAAATTAAAATTTAATTAGTTTAATTCCCATCTTCTAAAGATAAACAAAGACATAAACTTAAAGCAAATGGGAGAAAACAAAATCTAAGGAAAAAGTCAATAAATGGAAAGCAGAAAAATGTCTGCACAAAAATTAATAAGATCAAAGATAGTTTCCTCAAATATATGTTAAAATGATAAGAAAATAGAGAAACCTATATCAAAACATGAGATTCGAGAGGAAACATCACTCTATCTATTCTGCATCTAGTGAAAGGATAATAATGCCATCTCATCATCAATGTGCTGACAAGGAAGTCATCTCCTTTATCTGCACAGTCAATTACTCGAGGTCAGTGGCAGTCTGAAAACAAATGGAAATGTCTGGTAGGGACACGTCATAACTTTTATTACAGCATTTGTATTGTTATTTTACTTTATTAGCAGACACATTGTTAATCTCTCAGTTGCTCTAAGTTACAACATGGAAATTACCCCATATATATGAGGGGAAAAAAATCTTTGTTGTACAGGGTTTGTTGCTTTGTTATACAGGGTTTTAAGCTTGATCAGAGATTTTCCAATTGGTACCTCAAAAGTATGGAGGGGATGGTTACTTCATATTTAACATCCTACATAAAATGAACAAATTTCTTGCAGTAAGAAAGTGCCAAATTTAACTCATGGAAACATTTAACACTGGAATCCTCTATGTCAATCAAAATTTGAATTTGTAATTTGAAATCCTTCCCACAGAGAAAACTGAGCGAATTGCTCCACTAGGGACTTTTATCACACATTTAGGAAAAAACACCTCCCAATTCTATTTATAATTTTTCCAAGAATAATAGAAGATAGTGGCTTCCAGCGCCCTCTAGTTAAATGTCAGTCTTGAGAACATAAAGACGCCTACCCAAATTCGAACACAGGAAGATGAACTCTTAAGTCCACATCGGTTCTGAAAGATCAGCGAATAGTATAGGATATCAAGTGAGGTGACCAAACTCAGGAAGAGAACTCATGCTCCCATTCGATAGCATCCCTAACCTATAAGTATTCGAATCAAGACATCACAGTTTTAGTGTGGGAAGAGTCCAAATATTTAAAAAGGAGACCAAATGAGGGCTATGTGAGGAAGAACAGACTTTAGGCAAAGGACAATGTGAGTCATGAGAGAGGACACAAAGCTATTTTTCCCCTAGTTTTCATGGTTGATATGTGAATTCAACTTTCTGTTTGTTCAAGGAGCAAGAACCATTTTTACATTCATAAATAATCCAAACTGTGATATTCTTTTGAGGCAGGAATTATAAAAGCTGGGCTTTCATTTTAATTCCATTTACCACTAATGCAATAGGAATTAGACATGCTTAGTTACTGAATATATTTGTCATGTTTACCCACTTAGAAAAAGTGATTTTTTTTTCAAATTTCTTCTAGGGAGGAGTACTTGTAATACCTGAAAGATTTTTCTTTTTTCCTCCTGTTTAAAACCATATCAAACCATTTTATTGTGGGATTGTGGAATATGTAAATTGGACTGCTATACATAAAATAAAGTATGGTCTTTTAAGAAAAGATAAATACGAAACAGAAAAAATATAGCCTTTCAACAAATACAGGAAAAATATTGCTCATGCCCAGAGGCTTTTTTTAAGCCTCTGAAAAACAGAAACAGGAAGCAAGTTGTTCCATGGTCCCAGGGATTCCTGTAGCCAGCATCAATCAGCTGCAAAATTCCTCCACTCCTGCCCTCTCTGTCGATCTCTGTTCTTCTGTGTGTGTCCCAGTCTCTCTTTGTCTCACTGTCCTCTTGTTGCAAACCTCTGTTCTCTTTCTCTCACTCTCTCTCTTTGTGTGTGTTTGTCCCAAATTCTCATTAATATTGCGCTAAGTTCCCTGGTTAGGTTAGAGGCCAGAACACTTTAAAAAATCATACAAATTGAGAAGAATAAAATGAAACCGTACATAGAGGACATGGTTCTAGTCACAGCAAACTGCAGAAATAATTACAAAAATTGGCTAGAGGAAATGAGTGATCTGAGTAATGTCTCAGGATCTAAAGTTAATAGAGCAAGATTGTAAGTTAATTGTAATTTAGAGATGACGACTGAACCAATATAATTTCATTTTTTAAATACATCATAATAAATAAGCAAAGCATGTCTGAGGATGAAACACAGAAAAGTATCAAATGCAGATGCAAACTAAAGTGTGCCTAGCAACAGAGATAGACCATGTTCATAGAGCAGAAGATGAATATTGATACAAATCAATTCTCCACAAGTATGTAACTCGTTTTTCTGGCAAAGTCACTAATAAGGCAAGAGGATTTTGTTGAAGAAATTTTATGCACTGTTTTATATAAAAACAAAAAGTAAGTTAGAATACCTGAAGACAAATATGAACTCTAGAATAATGTCACACTGCATATTTAAGGCTAAGTCACAGTAGGCATGACAGGTGTGGCATTACCACAGCAGCAACTGAAGAGTCAACGAATACAGACTTATGGGTAACCAAATTTTAATAACTGTGCAAAGGTAATCATAAAAATAAATGGCACTGGAGCCAGTGGCTAGTTTGGAGGACAAAGAAAGCTCAGTCCTTGCTTCACATCATACACAGTGGCTAACCAGATCAGGCACTGTTCAGCTTCTAAAAATAAAACATGCGAGCTGAACTTTGTGGCTTTGGAGATTTCTCACACAGAAACTGCTGGACTACTGACAAATTGGACTCCATCCAAGCTAAGATGTTTACTCTTCTAAAAACTGGTAAAGATCATGTAACTCATAGCTGGCAGATACAAAATTGAGTTCCCACATCAGCTATACTAGGTACTCCTTGCTGCTCTCCATGCACTTTCTGAAGTAAAATTCTCTAGTAGAAACATCCACACATATTTGTGCGTGAATTTATGTTTACATAAAGAAGCATAGAGCATTCTTAAACACACAAAAGGTCAAGGAAAAGAGCTAACATGAGCATTTAAGAAGACTAAACTACTAAGCAGAGAGGCTTAAAAAAAAAAAAAAAAAGATAAGTTGTCCTCAGCATCTTCCAAAGAAGGTAAGTATCACACAGGAGCTAATTAACAAGAAGGCTTCACAGACAGGAAATAGGCCCGACAGGAAATTTATGCCCCAATCCTAATTTCAAAGTTGAACCTATACACTTTAGGTTCCCTCTACCAAAACTACAAAGGTTGGCCCAGAAACTGCATCTGTGCTTTTAACATTCCCAATAAAAGATTCCCCAGTTCTTTAATCAGTAACCTGTGTTGCCCAGTTCTTATGACATACAGTTCTTAGGGGTGAGTGAGCCATGTAACAATCAGAACCAAAGGCCCAGATCTGAAGTCAGGTCCATGGTGGCGGTGTTCACCTTGGCAGCTGAGCTATTTAGACCCTGCTGGGGCACCGTCTGTCACAGCTGTGTGAAGTCGGAGGAGAAGAGGTAGGCAATGTTCCCCAGCTGTAGCAGGTCATTTTTCACCAGCTGTAGATGGTTCTGTGGAGGGAAACACAAAAGTAGGGGGCCTTAGTGGCTGGGAAATCATCCATGCAAGCTTCTCCAGAGATGGATGAGCTCTCTGCCTAACTTGGGAGTCAGGCCTGCACAGCCTCTTTGGGGAGACTCCAGGCTCCTCTGCACTTTCTGACATTCTCTATCCAAATTCCCCACAGGCCTGCAGCGAGTACTACTGCATCACCTCACAGCTCCCGGATATGCAATGTGTGATGATTAATGAGGCAAGACAGTAACTCACACTAACCCACCTATCCTGGAGTCCCAGGAAAGTAATATAGTGCCTGAGTGGCCCACTCTAGGTTCCCCATATGTTTGGGTTTTGTTGGGTTTTGTTCTGTTCTGTTTTGTTTTTTTGAAGTTGTGTTTTTACTTCTCTGTAGTATCTTCCAGTCAAGAAGTACATAAAACAGAAAAAACTAAGCCTCATTCAGTATTAGCAGTTCTATTGTTTTAAACCCCCTTCTGTTCCAAATTCCTGTTTTAATTTTCAGCAAAGGGAAAGAGAGCTGCTTGGGTGATGGAATAGTCTAGAATCAGCAACAAAGTTAGGCTTTAGTAAGGCAGTTAAGTAGTAAAACTTACTTTAACACCCAAAAAGTTCTTTCTGTTTCAACCACAGGCACCTTTTTTTCACCTCTGTTAAAACTTGCCTTTAGGGAAGGCTCTGACATTTCTCATCCATAACTCAGTTTGCTGGTCAGTATAATGGGCTTTCAGGGAAAATTACATTGTAAGGCATGACTCTACAGCTTTTTTGGAAGGCTTAGCTGCTTGTACGAGGAATTTTGGAACTGAGTGAGTCCCTTATGAGGGCCTTTGTTATATCAGAGCTTGTATTTTCTTTGACTAAAATTGGCCTCGCTAATTGTTTTCTTTCATTTTTGTACACTTTCCTCATCGACTTCTTTTGGCCCTCCACACATCTGATTTGCTGTATTATTGCTTCTCTGGGTAAAATATGAATTGGATTGCTAATGACTTAATGGAGCTACTGCCAAGGAGTGATTAACCGCCCAGGAAGAGGCAAACAGAAGGTGTCATCAAGTACATCTGTGCCTCCAAAGAGTTAACGCATTTCCGAAGACTGCCTCCCCATGAGTAGAATAGCCCTAGCTTTGAAGGAGGCAGGGAACAAAAAAAAATCCAGGTGTTCATAAAGAGAAATGCCAAAAGTGGCTGCTTTTAGGAGATACCGAACTCCAGACTGCAAGTGATTTAAATGCAATCCCCGTGTGTAGCTGCTAAACCAAAGCGCCTCACCCCAGGGAAGAGATGAGAAATTTTGAGGGCGATTGAGCACTGAGAATTCTCGTCGTAGCTTAGCAGAAAGTGACTTAGCGCATGTGTTTCCATAATTACGGAGCGTCAGAGTGCTCACTGGCTCCGAAACAGTCTCCGGTGTGACAACTCTCATGCCAGTTTGAGAGGCAATCAGATGAGGCAGGAATGAACACCCTATGCCTCTGCAATCTGCCAATGCTCAAGGCAACTTTTCCTCTGGGAATGCTTGTCTGAATTGGGCATTCATGCTAAGATTATTCATTGCTTTTTTTTTTTTTTTTTTTTAAGATTAGGTGTGTAGAGCTAACCAGGGGAAGAAGAGTAAGGTGAAATGCTCATTCTGTAACTACCATTTGTGCTGTACTTACTAAGAAGCCTAAGGTTTGACATACACTTCTCTAAAAAGAAAAAGATTATCTGGGGATGGCAAACTCCCCTCTAACTCTGCACAGGTCAATAAGACAACCTTGCTAGCCTTCAAGCAGTTCTATAATTCTCACAAAAGCCTGGCCTTCTCCTAGGCATTGGCAAGTCTTTGGCTCTCCCTTTCTCACTTAGAGCACTCAGCTTTGAGGGCCACAGATTCACCTGTCTCTGATATCATGCACATGGGATCAGGCACCCCAGATGGTTTCTTGTCTCTGTAGCCTTTAACCTAGCAACACATGTTGTGCTGTTTTCATTGTCTATGACTCCACTATGTTCATTTCACTGCTATCAGACTTTATTACTATTTCACAATGCATCTGTTATACTCTTGATGGGATTTGGATTAGAACTATTAATAATGTATGAACGTTCTTAGACATATCTTTTGAGGTAAATAAGTGTACATAGCTTTTAGAAATATACTTGTTGATAAGCTTGGAGGCTATGCTTGACCAGGGGCCTACATGATTAAGATCAAATATACAGGTAAATTCATTACGTAACAACACCATAGAGTTTATAAAAGTTATACCCAAATGGTTTAGAGTCATAACTTCAGACACAGGGCCCAGAGGACTAAGATGGATCTGACCTGAAAGCTTTCACTCCAAAGACTGTCTTTCATGGTACCAGAAAATGTCATGTAAGCTACCAAAGGAGAGAAACAATTAGTAGACCTACCATCCTATGACGCCTATGAACCACAACAATGACCAGCATGTACATGTGCATAGGTGGTAGTCACACTCTCTAACTGGATTAATGACTGCTCAAAAAGAGAGAAATTGTGCCTAGCACTGAAAACATGGTCCAATATCCAGGGCTAATGAAGTTACAGGTTTTGTAGGAGAACCTTCACAGATATGCTGGTTTAGTAAAATAGCTGTTGTAGACTCTCCTACTATCTAAACATGACCTGAGTAAGGATGATGACGCCAATAGACATGCTAATGTGAGGAGGCAAAGTTCAGAAGATCTCAAATCTATACAAAAATCTCCGGCAACTGAAAAACGCTAAGTGTG
This sequence comes from Meriones unguiculatus, assembly GCF_030254825.1. Taxonomy (NCBI): domain Eukaryota; kingdom Metazoa; phylum Chordata; class Mammalia; order Rodentia; family Muridae; genus Meriones; species Meriones unguiculatus. The sequence continues at coordinate 76,840,299 of NC_083357.1, read as the reverse complement.
GGAGAAGTAGTTTACCCCAAGGAAGCGCATACTAATTGGTGATTCTTAACAAACAGTCAGCTCTGAAACATGTACATACAAGCACATACAAGTAACATTATATGGACTAAGCAGAGCACATTTTTGTATTTAGGAATATAAAAAAGTATATAAATGTAATTGATACATAATATATAAAAATTAATATAATTTATTTTTTATTTGTATCAATTAAAGGAAAAGAAGAATAATTTTGAAAGGAAGTTGGGGTTGCATGAAAGGACTTAGAGGGAGGGAGGAAAGGGAAGAGAAAATTAATGTAATTATATAATCTCAGAAAAAAATAATTGTTTTTAAAAACATTCAGGCTGAGAACGCCACCAATAATTCTTTGACTCTGCCTTGCAATGCACTGCGCTGGGCCTACAAATGGGAAACTCACACCAGGTATCTAAGATCCTGTGAGAGTTGTCATTCATTCGAGGGGTCTGGAGCTCATGAGTATCTGCAATGTGTGCCAGATGTGCAGATGTCCCGCCTTGCCCTCCTCCGTGGAAGACAAAGCTCTGATAAGAATTAAGAATCCCAAAATTGTGACCATTTAGAACTGAGCGGAGATAGTACACCTGAAAACCACTCATTAAATGGACATAAGGCACAAGCACTGAGCAGAAAAGGTGTTGAAAGAAGCAGGTCTATAAAACAGTGACATGCCCTGTCCAGAGCAGGCACACTGTTGCTGGCAAGATTTACATGGTCACTTGGGCCTCCTGGGAGCTTGTTCAGTCTGTGCCTTTTCATAATCTTCTAAAAATAATAATAATAATAATAATAACAACTTTGAACAGTTCCAAGTCAATGCTTTTAGAAGATACTTTGACCTATTCAGTGTCTACAGAGTACTACAGAATCCTGTTCTCCTAATTCTCAAATCAGAGAAGCTGAAGGAGAAGACAAGGACCAGAAAAGAAAACCCGCATGTTCATATGAATAATTACAGATCTCGCTGAGATTCTATTTTCTTTCTTCTCTCAAGTGCCACTCAAAGGATGAACTCAGGAAAAAAAAAAGGATCAATGTGCAGTTTCCGTTTCTCAGCCCACAGCTTTGCCTCTACATCTTTTTCCCCAAGTTCTTATCCCAGCACCTACAGGTGCTTAAGAAACTCAACTTAATTCTTCTAAAATAGCCACTGATATTCTTTTAAGGCTCCAGAAATCTGTGCATCCTCCATCCTCAGGCTTTTCTTCCATGTTGCAAGAGCCAGAGCATTATGAAAGAAGCAGGACTGTAAAACAGTGATGTGCCCTGTCCAGAGCGGGCACAGTTTTGCTGGCAAGATTTACACGGTCACTTTGGCCTTGTTGGAACTTGTTCAGTCTGTGCCTTTTTTTTTTTTTGTTCTCAGAAAAAAAAAAAAAAAAAAACTTTGAACAGTTCCAAGTTAATGCTTTTAGAAGATACTTTGACCTATTTTCTTTTTCTTAAAAAAAAAAAAATAGGACAACTCTATTTTCTTCCAAGACTTCATGAGTGCTTTCGAGTTTCTCCTTAGAACTGGATGGTTTGGTGTGTGATGGTGGAAAAGGTATCCAGTTAGAGAGCAGAATATATTTTAGGCACCCAGGATACAGGTACATAAATAATGTGTGGGTTAAGGCTAGTACCATTTATGGTACATACAAAGAATTTAGTATTAAAGTATTTAGTAGTGTTTTTAAATCTACGTATCTCTTTACCTATGATTCTTCCGTCTCTATCTATATTGATCATCTAGCAAGCTTTGCATAATCCTTCTTTCCTTATTTCTTTCTTTTGCACAGACTGATTTGTGGGAAATGTATTAATTCAACACTCAGAATAAAACAGTATCACTGTCTGCATGATTATGCAGAAATCATGTTGAGCCTTGTTCAATGACAGATCCATTCCTAGCTGAATGAACAAGTTCAGCTCCTTGATGACAAACTGCCACATTCATAATGCACTTTTTGAGTAACCACATATTTCTTACACATGTAACATCCTCTATTTCCCTATCATGTTTTCCTAAAGTGTGGGGTTTCAAAATGGCAAAAGACAGTCTCTTAATCCCTATGTCAGAATGTGATGACCTACTGTCTTACAGTTTCATAGCAGTCAATCAGGGATGAAAAATGGCATACTTCAATAGGCATTTTAGCTCTGGGTTAAACCGCAGTATTGGAAATCAGTGGAACACAGATCATCTTCCTGGGAAAGAGTTCAACCCAGGCTCAACCTATGGCAAAGTTAAATTAGTAGAATGTTTATCTTTCAAAGTGTTCACTTGGAGTGCTCAAATTTTGATACATTTTAGTTGGATACTAATTAGCAACTAGCTGACTGTTAAATGGGCTGCCACCTTTCCTTTTGACAACTTACTAAAAATTAGCCTCTCTGTGTCATTTGAACATTGGAGGAATGGGTTGGGCGGGCTGAAGCTAAAGATGGGATTTCATTTGGTGCATTTATTTGAGAAATTTTAGCATGCTGCTGATATTTAAGGACTTCAGCAAATGTAAAAGAGGGGAAAAGGTTGGGAATGACAGACAGTGAGTCCTGCTCAGCAGGCGTTGACTACCTAGTCAAAGTCTAAATGGATCTCATTCCTTTTAAATGTTAATAAGCTTCTGCTCTAGAAGGGATTTCATATGTAGTTGCTCTAATATCAAATATTGGCCTGTGATGTGGTTTCTCAGGTATATCTGGTATTTGAATTACAGCTCATGTGAGGTAAGAAGAAATCCAAATCCACATGATGTGTTTAAATATGAATACCAAAAAAATGTTATCCTTGGAAAGTAAATAGAAAATAGTATGTCTATCACAAAATTCTTTCTTGGTGCATTTTCATATAGAATTGATTTTCCTTTGTCACAGTAATATCTATCTTATTGATGAAAAAAATTGCATGAAAGGTGAGAATAAGCAGCGGTTGAGGTAAACAGGACCTCTTCTGTGCAGTTTTTACACACAAAAGTTTTTCTAAGTAGAACTGTGAAGTTTCAGGTGGGCTCTCAAAGTTTCACAGTGTCTTCTGACTTCCTAAAGAGGAAATGTCACAGGAACAAAGCAACATGAAATGTAGTGGTATTAATTTGGACTTAAGGGAAAAAAATATATTTATTTTAGATTTTAAAATTAGTCAAACCTATTTTGGGTAGAGTTAAGTATTAGAATTATAACAATTTTAAATTGAATCACTGTACTTTTTTAAACATTTTTATTATTATCATTTATTACAATGTATTCAATTTGTATCCCAGTTGTGGCCACCCTCCCTCATCTCCTCCAATCTCACCCTCCCTCTCCCTTCTCCCCCTATGCCCCACCCCTAGTACACTGATTCTTGAGGTCCTCCTCCCTTTCTATTTGACTCTAGCCTATCAAGTCTCATCAGGACTGGTTGCATTGTCTTCCTCTGTGGCCTGGCAAGGCTGCACAACCTCCAGGAGACGTGATCAGGGAGCCCATCACTGAATTTATGAGAGAAAAATTCCCTGCTCCCCTTGCTAAGGACACCACTTGGATACTGAATCTATGGAATACAACTGAGCAGGGGTTTTAGGTCCTCTTCATGCATTTTACATGGTTGGGGTATCAGTCTCTGCAGGGCTCCCAGGGCTCAGGGTTTTTGACTCTGTTGGTTTCCTTTTGGAGCTCCTGTCACCTCCAGGTCATTCTATCTCTCCCTCCTTTCATAAAATTCCATGCCCTCTGCCCAATGTTTGTGTATGAGTCTCAGCCACCGCTTCAATACCTCAATCAGTTGAGTCTATCAGAGGCCCTCTGTGGTAGGATCCTGTCCTGTTCCCTGTCATCTCCTGCTTCCAATGTATATCACATTTGTCCTTCTGAATGGGGATTGAGCATCTTCCCTAGGGTCTTCCTTGTTGTTTAGCTTCTTTAGGAGTATAGATTTTAGTATGTTTATCCTATATTATATAGCTAATATATAGTTATGTGATTATATAACATGTGTGTCTTTCTGCTTCTGGGCTACATCACTCAAGATGATCTTTTTATTTCCCACCATTAGCCTGCATATTTCATGATTTCCTTGTTTTTAATAGCTGAGTAGTGTTCCATTGTGTAAATGAACCACAATGTCTGTATCCATTCCTCCATTGAGGTATATCTAAGTTGTTTCCAGCTTCTGGCTATTACAAATAGAGTTGCTACAAACCCGGTTGAGCAAATGTCTTGTTGTATAGTTGAGCATACTTTGAACATATGCATAGGAGTGGTGTAGTTGGATGTTGAGGAAGCGCTATTTTTAATTGTCTGAGAAAGCATCACATTGATTTCCAAAGTGGTTGTACAATTTACATTCCCACCAGCAATAGAGGAGGGTTCCCCCTTCTCCATATCATCTCCAGCATGTATTGTCACTTGAGCTTTTTATCTTAGCTATTCTGATGGGTCTAAGGTAAAATCTCCCTGATGGCTAAGGACTTTGAACATTTCTTTAAGTTTTCCTCTGCTATTCACTATTCCTTTATTGAGAATTCTCTATTTAGCTCTGTAGCCCATTTTTTGATTGAATTACTTGGACTGTTGGTGTTTAACTTCCTAAGTTATTTATATATTCTGGACATCAGCCCTCTATTAGATATAGGGTTGGTGAAGATCCTTTCCCAATCTGTAAGCTGTCCTTTTATTCTGACAAGAGTCTCTTTTGCTTTACAGAAGGTTTTCAGTTTCATGAGGTCCCATTTATTAATTGTTGATCTTAAAGCCTGTACTGTTGGTGTTCTGTTCAAAAAGTTGTCTCCTGTGCCAAAGAGTTCAAGGCTCTTCCCCATTTTTCTGTGAGTAGGTTTAGTGTGTCTGGTTTTATGTTGAGGTCTTTGATCCACTTGGACTTTAGTTTTGTGCAGGGTAATAAATATAGATCTATTTGCACTTTTCTACCTGTAGGCATCCAGTTAGACCAGCTCCATTTGTTGAATATGCTATCTTTTGTCCATCATATTGTTTTGGCTTCTTTGTCACAAATCAAGTGTGGGATGGAGATAACTCCAGACAATCTGTTGTTATACAGGATGGTCTTGAAAATTATGGATGTTTTTCTTTTTCCATATGAAGTTGAGAATTTTTCTTTTAAGGTCTGTAAAGAATTGTGTTGGTATTTTGATGGGAATTGCATTGAATCTGTAGATTGCTTTTGGCAGAATAGCTATTTTCACTGTGTTAATTCTACTGATTCATGAGCATAGGAGTTCTTTCCATCTTCTGATATCTTCAATTTCTTTCTTAAGAGACTTGAAGTTTTTTGTTTGTTGTTTGTTTCCAAACAGGTCTTTCACTTGCTTGGTTAGAGTCACACCAAGGTATTTTATGTTACTGTGGCTATTGTAAAGGGTGTAGTTTCCCTAATTTTTTTCTCAGCCCTTTTGCCTTTCCTATGCAGGAGGGCTACTGATTTTTTTAACTTAGTTTTGTATCTGGCCACTTTGCTGAAGGTGTTTGTCAGCTAAAGGAATTCTCTGGTTGAATTTTTGGGATCACTCAGGTATGCGATCATATCACATGCACATAGTAATACTTTGACTTCTTCCTTTCCGATTTGCATCCCTTGATCTCCTTTAGTTGTCTTATTGCCCTAGCTAGGATTTCAAGTACTATGTTGAAGAGATATGGAGAGAGTGGGCAGTCTCGCCTTGTCCCTGACTTCAGTGGGATTGATTTAAGTTTCTCTCCGCTTAGTTTAATGTTGGCTATAGGCTTGCTGTATATTGTCTTTACTATGTTTAGGTATGTGCCTTGTATCCCTAATCTCTCCAAGACTTTAAGCATGAATGGGTGTTGGATTTTGTCAAATGCTTTTTCAGCATCTAATGAGGTGATCATGTGGTTTTTCTTCTTCAGTTTGTTTATAAGGTGGGTTACATTGATGGATTTCTGTATATTGAATCACCCTTACATGCATGGGATGAAGCCTACTTGGTCATGGTGGATGATATCTTTTATGTATTCTTGGATTCAGTTTGCCAGTATTTTATTGAGTATTTTTTCATCAATGCTCATAAGAGAGATAGGTCTGAAGTCCTCATTTTTTGGTTGGGTCTCTGTGTGGTTTGATAGCAAGGTGACTTTGGCCTCATAAAATGAGTTTGTTAATGTTCCTTCTGTTTCTATTTTGTGGGAAAGTTTGAAGAGAATTGGAATTAGCTCTTCTTTGAACTTCTGGTAGAATTCTGCACTGAAACCATTTGGCCCTTGGTTGTTTTTGGAAGGGAGACTATTGATGACTTCTTCTGTTACCTTGAGGGGTATAGGCCTATTCAATTTATTTACCTGATCTTGATTTAATTTTGGTAAATGGAATCTATCAAGAAAATTGTCCCTTTCATTTACATTTTCAAATTTTGTGGCACATAGGCTTTTGTAGTAAGATATAATGATTGTTTATAGTATCTTTTATGTCCCCCTTTTCATTTCTGATTTTGCTGATTTGTATAAATTTTCTGTGCCTTTTAGTTAGTTTGGCTAACGGTTTGTCTATCTTGTTGATTTTCACAAAGAACCAGCTCTTGGTTTCATTGCTTCTTTGAATTGTTTTATTTCTTTCTAATTTAATTATTTCAGCCCCAAGTTTGATGGTTTCTAACTGCCTACTCCTCTTGGGTGTGTCTACTTCTTTTTTTTTCCCCCGAGGGATTTGAGGTGTGCCGTTACATTGCTTGTATGAGATGTTTCCAATTTCTTTGTGAAGGTACTGAGTGCTATGAATTTTCCTCATAGTACTGCTTTAATCGTGTCCCTTAAATTTGGGTAAGTTGCACCTTCATTTTCATTGAATTTTAGGACATCTCTAATTTTTTTTCTTCCCTGATCCAGCTGTTGGTGAATAGAGAGTTGATTAGTTTCCATGCATGTGTAGGCTTTTTGTTATTTCTGTTGTTGTGAGGTCTAGTTTTAAGCCATGGTGGTCTGATAGTATACAAGCGATTGTTTCAATCTTCTTGTATCTGTTGAGGCTTGCTTTGTGTCTAACTATATGGTCAATTTTGGAGAAGGTTCCATGGGATGCTGAGAAGCAGGTGTACTCATTTGAATTTGAGTGAAAGGTTCTGTAGACTTCTACTAGGTCCATTTGATTTAGGACCTCTTTAATTGTCATTATTTCCCTATTTAGCTCCTATCTTGATGATCTGGCCCTTGTTGAGAGTGGAGTGTTGAAGTCTTCCACTATTAAGGTGTTGTGATCAATGTGTGATTTAAGCTTTAATAATGTTTCATTTACGAATGCAGGTGCTCTTGTATTTGGGGCATAGACATTCAGGATTGTGATGTCCTCGTGGTGGATTTTTCCTTTGATGAAAATGAATTGCCCCTCCTCATCATTTTTTCATAAATTTTGGTTGAAAAATCTATTTTGTTAGATGTTTAGGATAGCTACCCCAGCTTGATTTTGGGTTTGTTTGCTTGAACAACCCTTTTCCAACTCTTTACTCTAAGGTAGTGTCTGTCATTGTTACAAAGGTATGTTTCTTGGATGCAGGAGAATGTTGGATCCTGTTTCTGCAACCATTCTGTTAGTCTGTGTCTTTTTCTTGGAGAGTTAAGTCCATTGATATTGACAGATAATAGTGACACTCACAGGTGTATGCGGTAATCTCAAAGAGCCCATAGTTTTCTACTCTCAGATTTGGGTCCCCTCTTTGGCCTTTAGAATAAGGAGACGCCCCTTACCTGGGGTTCTGCACTCCCCCCAGTGGCTGCACCACCACCGGGGCAAGCTGAGCAAGGGAAGATGCAGCTGAAAGTGCAGGGGATAGATAGTTTGCCACTCTCAGACCTGGAGATGTCCACGGGGGGCCAGGGGTGCTGGATCCAATCTGTCCCAGCTCATGGGTTGTCCCCTCTAGCCCAAGAATCTTCAAAGTCAATTTTCTGGGTTCAGCCACCCATCCATTCACCAGTTTTGGAGTTTCAGATCTTCTGATCTTCAGAAAAGATGCAGCACTGGTTGCTACCATCTTGGAGCTCCCCCATCATCAAATCACTGTACTTATTACATGTGTATGTAGATATCTAGATTTAAAAAATCATGGTTCCTTTCCAAATTATATAAGATAAAGCACATTGGAAAAAATATAGGTTTTAGGAATTCATCCCTCTGGAGGAGTTAAAGAGAAAAAGGCGGTGTGGGGATAGAATTTTATCAAAGGTGAGCTCTAGTACTAATTGCTTCTTGTAAGACATTTTTAGCAGTATAGTCTTGCTCTGAGACTGGTATCTACAGCATTGCATATCGTCCTGACACAGAGTTGTCATCAGGTAAAAGAAAGATCCAATATGTTGGGGGAAATAAGCAGGGCAGAAAACATATATAGTAAGATTATATTAAAGGTACATCTTCAATGAAATATAAATGATGACATCTTTTGAAACAAAGTAACATGTTAAGTCCGTGTTAAAAGCATGTGGTAGTATATTTTAAATGAACATTGAAAAGGAAGGCTAGTGAGTAGGCATTTGTTTTACCTGATATTAAATCACACATAGTTGAGACAATGCAAAAAAGAATAATGTAGGCTAGGGCTGAGATGAACAGTGAAAGAAGCTGACCATATCTTTTTCCTTTCATATTCTGGAAAAGGCTACAGAAAGTCAGATTAAAGTTGCTCACATCTCAACTCATTCTAAGTTCTAACACCACCTGCCTTCATGTTCCATATTTTTCAGGCCAAACATAAAGGCTCCTAAAATTGAATTACTGTATTTCCTAAAACTCTCTTTTACTCTCTTAGACCACATTCTGTGATGAAAGAATGGACTTTTTCTAGAAAGAAGTAGCTATTTCCATATCCACTGTCTGAATAAGAGGCATAGCCTGAAATATAAGATGAAGATTTAGAAGTCAGTTAATGTCCCAAAGATGTGCAGGGAATGGCCAACCTACAGATCTATGATGAAAAGGAACCATCAATTTCCAATGAGCTCAGCTTTATGAAGATAGACATGGAAAATCTACAAAATCTAGGACCAGAAGAAATAATAGATGAGCAAAAGCTACCCTTAAATACCTGGGTCAACTACATCTTGAAGTTGAGAGCTCTGAGAAAAAAATCACATCTGACAAGGACATCATGTTCTATGTCTCACATCTCTTCTGGCTCTATCAAACATTATAAAAACATCCACTGAAGTTATGGCATGAGAATATTTATAAAAATATTCAACGTAGCATTTTGTGTAACAACAAAGGCTTAAGACCATCTGCCCATGAACCATCAGGAAAACTGATGAAGAAGGGAGGTGCATGAATACAATGAAAGGGCATACATGAAAAATCAAACATTCTGTAGCAGGGGATAGCAGCCCAGAAAAGGTGTAAAATGAAACAAGGGCACGATGGACTCAGAACAAAGAGCATTGAAAAGGTCCGTGGTAAAAGCAACATGATGAGCATCGACATTACTGGTGTCAGTTTGTTTAGTAAACTCCCTGGGGGCACTTTGTTTTCTTTCTAGCATGAACTTTTATGTAGTACTAGGGTTCAGAGCGCTTTAGCCCATGTGTCAGATCAGAGTGGTAAGTTATGTGTGTGTGGTCTACAAACTAGGAATATTTTTCTGCATACATATTTGTGTGTTTGTGTGCTGCCCAAATGCACTTCTGCTAAGGGTATGTGGGCTACAATGTCTAAAATATTCATTAGCCAAAGCAATTCATAAAAGAGTTGTTATTTCCTGATTGATAGACCCCTCTCCCTTATTTTATATAGTCTCTACTGGCATAAAGCAAAGGAAAGGATGTCTAAGGGTATCACTATAACATGAGTTTGAGTATTTACTTGGGGAAATCACATAAAACAATGGGATAACTTTTCCTTCCTCTACCAGGTCGACACAGACTGCTAAAAAGATGACCTGCTTGAAATAGACTGGATCAATGGCCACACACCAGTTGTAAGACAGTAGTCACTAGAAATAAAAGTTGTCTCTAGAATAACCAATTTCTTTCCAGTCTCCTGGGAAGGAGATTTAAACAGTGTTGAAAGAGGTGTTGTGGAAAGCTGAAACAAAATACACACTCTTTATGATTCTTCTAGATTTCCTAAGACTTACCTTTCAGACTTTGCTCAAAATATGTTAGCTCCTCAAATCAAAGAAGGCCACCAATTTTTTTTCTTTGTTCCTCGGTAGATACTGAGGAAAGACAAAGGAAAATGAGTGCACAACAGAGGGCCACCTGCAGACTTCAGAAGACATTTCTCCTCTACCCCAACCCTGATCTTAAAGCATGATCCAAACATTACTGTACCTGTGGTATGGGCCCAAAGTGAGCCAGGCCAACTTACCGACTGTAAATTAGCTCCTTTTGCCTTTCCTATCAAAAACTTGTTTGTTGTTGCAGAAATATTCCAGCAGCAAAATCCAGAAAGTTTGTGCTTGTTGAGAGAGGTTTCCTGAGACCCACAGTGTGTTCAGGAAGCTACACCTCTATCCAGGGCACATAGTGGGCCACTGATCTAACATAAGTGGTCAGGGGCAGCTAGAGATAGCAGATAGCAGAAAAGCTCTGCATGCTTTAAAGTAAATGCTAACAAATGGGAAATAAGTAAAACAAGGGAGAAGCAACTGCGCCAAAAACTTGGGCTATGTATTTTCTAAGTGAGTTCTGTCTTGCAAATGGCGACCTGCTTAGTTACAATAAGCCATATACTAATAATAGCAAACTAGGGGTAGCAAACTTCTCCCCAGGAATAAGTAGATGAACATTATTTATGTTCTTTCCTTTGCAGTCATTAAAGAACATTATTATGTTCTTTCCTTCCAGTCCATATCCTAGTTTTATTAACAGCAGCCACAAAATCCACTCAGAACGTCCTGAGAGTGAGGAATGTGCTGGTAATGATTTTGCAGGTTCAGACTGAGGTAACCAGGAGTGCATGGCTACCTCAACAATCTGCGAGTTATTCCCACTGTAATGCGGACAGCTTTGTAACAGTAAAGCTAGCAGTGGGGTGCCAACGGGGATCTTTATCAACGGTCATGCCATGTAATACCCACAAGTGTCCTATAAAGGAGGCATGATTTTCACCATTTTATGGAAGAAGCTGAAACTCAGAAAGGTTAAATACCTCGACTAAGGCCACACAGCTGACAAAGGTGAGTGCATTCAAACAAGAGATGCTCTCATCAAGTCTTTAATACGTGTTAAGTCCTTTGCTATCTGTTTCTACACTGGATGTGTCATGTTAATCCTTAACCTTGAGACGGGATGAAGGAACATCGTTTCAAGAGAGTTATTATATTATTCAAATTCAACAAGGCTGAAATTTCTGCAGTCCAAGTTGAACCCAGGACTATCTGATAAACTACAGGAAGCTTTCTGTGTGGCACGTTACAGCGGTTTCTAACATTTGGTTAAAAACGTAGTAAACAGACAGATGATGACAAAGTTCCTCTCTCATGTTGCTTTTTCTACTGGAGCTCTCACCTATCATCAAGCACATATTTTTCAACTCCTTGGAAGAAACTGGTGAATATCCCTGAGGTATAAAGTTGTATCACTCAGCACAGAATGAAACTCAGTAAAATGCTCCCAAATTAGGAGGGATTTGTGTTAATTCCCCATTTTTCCATGTGGCCTCCTACCAGGCACTCAGCAAATGCAATGAATGCACTCAGACATACTGACAGAAGACCCAGCCTTCCAAATGACTTCTTTGGACCTGGGACTAAATGACCCATATTGTCAGCATGGGTCATAGGACAGGGGTAGTTTTTAAACCTCAAGTTGGCTAAGGATATATGCTCAAGCAATCTTAATTGTGTGGTGCAAAGGGAATGAACAAAGCAAAGGTTTAGCGTGGTATTTTAGCATGGTAGAACCAAGTTCAGGTTGACCCCAAAGCCTGATACAACAGGGAGACACTTCTAATAAAGGACTGGAAAGGATCCTTTGCCAAGAGATAGTAGAAATTCACAAAACACCCAAAGGAGTATAGGTCCTTCCATCTAAAAGTCAGTTTAACTTCCAACTTTCTGATTCATTAGCCTGGTAAATTTGAGATAAAAGCCTCATTCTACCTCTGACTTGCTCCTTTACCTTATGTGAGCTTATTCACCATCTCTAGGACTCTGTTGCTCCCTCTGCAAAATATTCTAATACGGACTCCCATGTGTACTGTTAAAAATTGATCTGAAATAATTAATATTTGTCCTAGGCACAGAAAATGGCATGGGACTACAAAATGGAGGCTCAGGCAGACCATTCTCCCGACTTTGCTCTCCAGTGTTTGGCCATCTATTAGTCATTTGTTTTTTCCAGTACTTTTGTTTTGTTTTGTTTTGTTTTTCAGTTGAGCAATATGAATAATAAAAGCTATTGAGAGCATTATCTAAGAATATACATGTAAAGTACATATCATAGTCCTTAGTACAAACTTGGCCACACTAGTACATTATATCCTTAAGCTGTTATCTTCTGCTGCAAACTCGGTTTCTCTTCTGCTGCATTATGTTTGACTTTATACAGTATTCTTCCATAATTTTCATACACGTGTAAGAATTAAATAGTGCTTCTATACCTCAACTGTACCCAGTGCTTATTTGCCTGGTTTTAGCCACCGCTCCATGTGGACGTATCTGGAACATGTGGACCTTGCATTAAAACAGTTGTCCTGTCAGTTCCACCATGCAGCCAGTGCCCAATGACCCGCTACCTGCCAAAGCTCATTATCACAGAAACATTAAATAACTATGCTGGGCTTTGCCAGCAGCTTTCTAATCACTCACTTCATGCTTCTTGTGGTAAATTATATTTGACTTTCAATCTAAAATCCAGGGCACTTAAAAGTAAAACCTCAGTGTAATCATGGTAATAGAGCAGAGGTAGGTGTCATTGTGAAAGGAGTATTTTTCTTATTTGTCACCAAGAATCCCCACATGAACAAACTCTGCTCCATGGTCACACACATACCAGAAGATAAGGGCTGACCCATCCATACCAACAGGGAAGCATAGCACTAGGGAGCATCTTTAGGAAGCAGAGGGTCACTCTCCTATTGCATGTTACAGAATTAGGCTTGGTTCGCTAAGCATGAAATGAATGGCAAGAAAAGCATATCTCAGCAATAAAGTTTCCATCTTATTTAATCATGTATTTGCATATTGCTTTGGCAAAGACATCAGGTTCTCCAGTTGATGAGCTAACATGCTGTCTGTCCAGAGGAATCACTTTTATTCACACTCTTGAATGAAAAACATTAACAGTAATTTTCCAGCATAAAACTTCCGTAGCTAGTAAGGTTATTTTTAAATCTCTTTGGGTATTATTTGGTTACTTAATTACAGAAGCACAAACTTGGATTCCAAATATGGAGAAGTCTGATAGTTGATTACAGCATTATCAATCGCAGGGAAGTTTGAAAAGTTTGGTCTGCTCTGAGTAGGAAATCTGAAGTGTTTATGTTCGGTCCTGCACTGCAGTCATGAACATCATTTAAATGAGGATGTTAGATATTAAGATACCTGATGCTGTCAACCTATTGGAATTGGAAACTTTAAAACCAATAGCATATTAGGGAGTTATTTAAACCTAACTCTTCCAAGCATTTTTCGTAACACTTTTTCGCATACATTGTTGTTACACTGATTCATAAATAATTTCCTCTTTTCATGCTTCCCAGTTAGACCATAAACCAATAGTGGTGGGAGGCAAAATCCATTGCTAAAGTCATTACAAGTACCAGAACTACTGAATTCTATAATTTAACTTACTTTGGGAGGTATGTAAATTATATATTAAAATTTATACTACCTAGCACATATATTCTGAAGATCGGTTTTGGTTGCATATAAAATTAGCATTCATAAATTTTTAACAAATATCTCCATGGTTTTAAAAAGTACACACAACCCTCTTTTTCATGAAATTATGCATAACCAAGGGAAGGAGCTGTGTGTGGCCCCCTCAGCAGAGCTGGGCAGGCATTCTCCAGCTCAGGGCTCTTCTACTTTCCTCATTTGCTACTGATTTCACTTGTTCCTCATTTTCTCCCACCATCGGCTCTTTGGCAAGTCTTCCTTTGTGGCTTAATGAGAAAAGAAAAAGAAGTCTGCCTTGACATACGGGAAGTTTTCGACTTCATCCCTTGCAAACTGACCCCAAGAAAGAAAGGAAAGGATGAAGACAAACATTTCAGAGATTTCCCAGATGTGAGCAGCACCGTTGTTCGCCAGCGGCCATCCCTACTTCGCTGTGAGTGGGGAAAAGCTGTGCACTATGCTTCTTACAGGGACTAGGTCTGTTCTGAGCAAGCGCTTCATCTTCTACACTTCTTTATTAATTTTAATTTTATTATTTTTCACAGTTAATTCATTATCCCAACTGAAGCCCCCTTGCTCAACTCCTCTCAGACCCATCCCCCTCTTTTTCCCCATCCCCTTTCCCTAGTCCACTGATAGGGGGAGTTCTCCACCACTGCCATCTGCCTATAGCTTGTTAAGTCTCATCAGGACTGCTTGGATCCTTTTCCTCCGTGGCCTGGCAACCTCAGGTCTTATTCATTACTAAAACTCAACAATTGGTAGCTTCTTAAATAACTGCTGTGTGTGATATGTGAAACTGTACCAATGAGCCTTTTATAATTGCTGTATTAAAATTCATTGTTCTTTCTTCTAATTTTAATGCAGCTCCTACCAGTATGTGACTTCATGATATTATATATTAGTCACCTGGAAATTCTTGAATTGAATCATTATGGAGCCTTAAAATAACATTAATATTACTACCGTCTCATTAGGAAGTCTTAAGCACTGGGAAACCTCACTGTAATAGATACAGAGTTTCTGAAATTCTCATTTTTGCTTGACAGCTCGCTTTTGTCACTAGCAACAAATTCTGTCAATTGTTTTCCTTGTAGAGACAGGCACACTTCACTCATCTTTGATAAAATGTCAGACAAATACAAATCTGGATAATCATGATTTATCTGCCAGCAATTCAAGTTTTGAGAAGAAATTTTGTTTCAGGAGAAAAGTGACTGGTTCAGTTAATAACTCAAACAGCTGGACAAGTATTTTTTTTTCTTTAGACAGCCACTATGCTTCAGCATACATAAATACTTTATGTAAACATGCTATTCTATCATACATAATAATACGAAGGCATACTCAAAGGTCAAAAGTTAATTAATTTGATTGATGCTAAGACACTATCAATTTTCCCTACCATGCTTTTGGACCACTAGTGGAAATGTTGACACATGTAATACTATATGATATCTTGTTCTTATTTGGACAGTAACTGTGAAACAGAAACCATCTCGTGTGTATCTAGGGTTCCATAGATGATGCTTTGAAAAATGTTGCAGCGTGATTTATTGTTCCTAAGTTGTAAGTTCCAGGTGTGATCAAGTGACATCTTGCAGGTTTGTGTGTGCTATAAGGTAACTATAAATAAAGCCCATCCTCTATAAATAAACACAACCTCTCCTTCCCCCTTTTCCTCTCACTCTCTCCTCTTGAATTCAGACTTTTGAATAGCATAGACCTTGATAGTTAGTAACAGACTTAGCTCTAAGCAAAGCCCTAGATCTCTCGATTATGCAAAGATTAGAGACGTATTAGGAGCTGGCAAACAACCAAAATGACTTATACCAGCACTTCTCCCAACTGTAGTGTTATTAGAGAAGGCACAGACTTGAACACGATAGTCACAAAGCATATAATCGACAAAACATTACTTTCTAGATTGTCATGAATTCTAAATAACTGACCCACATGTGAATTTTGCACATGACCCTTGCACTGGTTGAACATTTTCTTTTGCAAAACTATTTTGAGTTTAAGACTACTAGTTTCAAAACTATTGAGTTTATATGAGTTTTAAATCTGGGGAGTCAATGTGTGCTGGGTATGTGGGTGGGAACTGTCTCTCTGAATGTGGCAAGTCATGCAAAAGGCCTCAGCTGTGTAGCAGACGGATGCATAGCAGAATCAAGAAATGTAGAGAGATGAAAGAGGAAAGTAGAAATGATATTGGAGAACAAGAATTCAGTTCTGTATGTTTTACTTTCTAAGAGTTTGTCTGGTTTCCTCCCAAAACTTTCTTCTGTAATCTGATTTCATTCAAAATCCTAGAGGTGACAAAAGCTCCACAAGAAGACCATCAGAGCCAGTCAACCAGGGCTCAGATGGGCTTATGGGGCCTGAAGCACCATCCAAGGACAGTGCATAGGCTGGACCTAAGTGCATAGGCTGGTCCTCTACCTATAAGTAGCCAATGGGCATCTTGGGCTTCATATGGGCCCACTGGTTAGGAGAGTGGGAGATATCTCTCTTTTTTCAAAGTATGATCTATGGAACCCTAAATATACACAAGACTGTTTCTGCTTCACAATTACTGTCCAAATAAGATTAAGATACCATTTAGTATTACATGTGTCAATATTTTCTTTTTTAATTATTTTTATTAATTAGTTTATTCACTTTGTATCTCCCCTGTACCTCCCTCCCTCCTCCCCTCCCAATCATCCCCTCCCTTTTCTTTACCTGTGTCCCTCTCCAAGTCCACTGATAAGGGAGGTCCTCCTCCCCTTCCCTCTGATCCTAGTCTATCAGGTCTCATCAGGAGTGCCTGCATGGTCTTCTTGTGTGGCCTAGTAAGGCTGCTCCCCCCTCAGGGGGAGGTGATCAAAGAGCAGGCAAATCAGTTTATGTCAGAGACAGTCCCTGTTCCCATTAGTATGGAGCCCACTTGGACACTGAACTGCCACAGGCTACCTCTGTGCAGGGGTTCTAGGTTATCTCCATGAGTGGTCCTTGGCTGGAGTATCAGCTTCAGAAAAGACTCTTGGCCCAGATTTTTTAGATCTGTTGCTGTTCTTGTGGATCTCCTGTCCTCTCCAGGTCTTACTATCTCCCACTTCTTTCATAAGATTCCCTGCACTCTGCCCAAAGTTTGATTATGAGTCTCAATTTCAATGGTCCAAAAACATGGCAGGGAAAATTAATAGTGTCTTAGCATCAATCAAATATCTGCTTTGTGATCACTTCTCTGATGGACTGTTGTATCAGACCACTGGGGAAGAAGAAGAACCCAATCTTCATGTGAATAGAGGAGCTAAATTGTTTGGGTAGGGGGCTCCCCTATTCTGAGAAATAGGGGAGCAGGATGAGGGAGGGAGGATGAGAGGGGAAGCACAGCCCTATTACCAAGAGGTGAATTAAATTAATTAATTTTTTAAAAATGAAAAAAAAAAAAAACCTGAAAATAAGCTGGGCAGGGTAGTACAAGGCTGTAATCCCAGCACTCAGAGAAGCAGAGACAGGTCTCCGTGAGTTCGAGGCCAGGCTGGTTAACAAAGTGAGTCCAGAGCAGCCAAAGCTACACAGAAATCCTGAAAAGTGTATCTAAGTCAATCAGATCCAAAAGAAAAATTTTTAAAGTAATTTTCTTTTTTATGGATTTTTTATTAATTTTTATTTTTTATCTTAATCACAGGTTATTTACTTTGTATTCCAGCTGTAGCCCCCTTCCTCATTCCCTCCCAATCCCACTCTCCCTCCCTCAATCTCCAAACCTTAGGCAGAGTGCAGGGAATCATATGATAAAAGGGGTAGTTAATATGACAGGGAGAGGACAGGAGCTCCACAAGGACAAAATATATTAGGGCACAGGGGTCTTCTATGAAACCAAGGACCATGTGTGGATATAACCTAGAACCCCTGCTTGGATATAGCCCATGGTAGCTCAGTATCCAAGTGGGTTACCCTAGTAAGGGGAACAGGAACTATTTCTGACATGAACTTAAAGTCGTTTTCAAGTCATTAATTTCTACTCCAAGCTGTTATCCTTCACCCTTACCAGACAGACAGTCAGCTGACTCATTGGTGTTTAAGGATTAGCAGGGTCTGACCTGAGGAATTGGCAGGCCAGGCGCAAATGCTCTTCCCACAGCCTACACTGTCCTGAGAGACAACATTGTCAATAGTTTAGAATAGTTGCGCCGCACAGCCAGCACTGTGCACAGGATACCCTGTCCCCAGCAGTGCGGGAGAGCCTTCCTCCAGTGGTTACACTTGAGGGAGTGCCAGGCAGAATTTCCACTGGGTGCTTAAAGGCTCTTAGCATCGAGAGGAGAGGATTTGTCACAACTGAGACTACAGAAACAGGTCGTTTGCAAAAGTGAAACCTCTCTAGTCAGCTATCCATGTTTGGGAGTGAGCCCTTGACCCAAAGGAATTTGTTGAACGCAGTTTCATATTTTAAGACTCTCCGTTTTTTAAAAACATTTCTCTCTCTCCCTCCTCTCTAGGGATTACAGAGAGCTACTTTGTTTGATACATCATCAGCCATCTCTCTAGCTTTTTAACTTGGGACTGCGTGTTGCATTTTGTCTTCCAAATCAAGACTGCCATACTTTTAGTCTTTGGTGAGAACCTGCTCAGCAAGACCCAAACCGTTTGCTTCTTCTGGTGAATCTGATCGGATCCTTCTTCCACCAGCTTCTCAATTCCAAAATCAAACCCTAAATTAAAGAGTAATGGCATGATTCTGCTGATCCGGCCTAACATAGCTTCTTCTGTGTAGATTCAGTCCTGATGTCAAGAAATTTTTGCCAATTGCTTTTGATCAATTCCCTGTTGTGGATGTGTCTCTATGCTTTTCAAATCCAGTTACCTTCCTGGCACCTTCCTTCCAGACCCTTCAGAACAACAAATGATATCTATATACCGTCATTTACAAAGTGCTTCCACGCACAACAGGAGGCAAAACAGACAAATCATTTGCTAGGAGCCAAGCGCAGGTTAAGACATTTCAAACGCATTACTGTAGCTGATCTTCAGAACTCTCTGCAGGGTTTTCTATTCCTAGTTTACACATGAAAAACACGAAATATGCTAGTAAAAGGAATTTGTCTCATGATCTTTGCACAAGCCACACTAAAATGCATCATTACCTCACACCAGAGTCTGTTCCTAAGGAGATGTGTGATGGTCAGAATCCATTTAGATCTTTATAATTCTATATTTTATAATCGCCTTGCTCATAAGTAATCCAGCAATATTGTTTTTTGTTTTTATTATTTTTTCAATGCAGTTTATTCAGGAACCTTGAACAATCATCCGACCCTGGGGAAAGCCAGCCCACAGCTTAAATAGCCTCTGGGTAGCCAACCCAGGCGTGCCACGTGGGCAATGCAGATAGGTCCACATACATGGAAGCAAGCCAGATCCTCAGCCTTAGCCAAATGTGGAGTTGTTCGTGACAGAGAGCACTCACCATCGGGAAGGTGGAAGGCAGAAACCAGCTCCATCTTTAAGGCACAGCATTCCGCAGCTCTCTACAGTTCCCCCTTTTTGTTTTAGACGCATCAGGCAAGAGTAGAGGTCTGATCTCTGATATTAGAAGTAAATTGGGACTTTGTATTGTTTTTAAATATAGTAAGTATTTTGAAAGACTCAATTCAGTGTTTATGGGAACACAGATCTCTCTTCCTGAGCTCATACTTACAGGTCCTACCTAAGGATAAATTGCAACAAACGAATACTGTTTAGCAGGTGGTAGGAATGTAAACAGACTTGGGAAAACCCAATTGTCTCTTCACACACTAAGTTTCACCAAGTGGGCCCAGGCATGTAGGGGTATCCTAGAGGGTACTTTCAAATTTCAGGAGAAGAAGCACAGCCGAAGTTTAGCCATTTAAATGCTAATTGATGCAGATAGTGTGATAATTTTCTTTTCTTTTGTGTAGACCCCTTTATTATGAATAAAGCAACTTAAATCAATAGAACACATGTCTCTAGGTTTAATGTTTATCAGGATGATATGATGTACAGTTGCTTCGTGAAGTCTGCCAGCCACAGATGGCAAAACATTCAGAATAAAATGTTACAACTATACTGAACATGCACCAAGCTTGCTTTTTTTTTGTAATTATTCCTGAAACAATACAGTACAATAAGGATTTGCATAGCAGTTACTGCACTTTGAGTTATGTGATGATAAATTATTGTTTTCTTACAAAGGTTATGTATAGAAACTACTCTAATGCTTTCTGCGAGAGACTTGAACATTTTTGCCTGAGAAGGGGATGCTGGATCCAGTTTCGTGTGCATCATGCATTCTCAGGAGTGACTGTATAATGGAGGTGTGCTGAGAGGAATAGTGGACAGTGGACCCAAAGGAAAACCTGCTTCTGCTGTGTGTGTGTGTGTGTGTGTGTGTGTGTGTGTGTGTGTGTGTGTGTGTCAGGCTGTTAGGAGTATATTTTCACAAAGTTTTAAATATGTACTGAAATGAGATCAGATTCTAGATCAGAGGCTAGGAAACTGATGACAAAATGAAATTTAGACTGTTCTGTTGGGCTTGAGAGATGGCTCACCCATTAAGGGCTGAGCTCACAACCAAAATACAGTGCCCTGTGACTGAAATCTATCTGTTCATTCATCCTTTGCCTTACCAGTACCAGTGTTTATCGATCACATTCTATGTTTTAAATGAGGTGGATACAGTGGTAAGCAAAAACAGGAATAACCCTCAATAACCATCGAGTCCTCAGGCTTTCATGAAATCCTGGGAGAAATGAAAATGAAGTTGTAGCTATTGCAACGCTATCCTGAAGAGCTACACACTGCTTCAGTTTTACGTAGTCAGGAGGTGTAGGGTAGACATTCCCAAAGAGATGAAATGATAAGACAGTGGCATGGAAGCCAGCGAGGCACAGCAGAAAGATGTGTATTCAGGGGCAGGAAACGAGATGCAAAAGACAGGAGTGTTGGAGTAATACAGTAATGCCAAGACAACAGAACTGACAGTGACTAAAGTGACTAAGCTGAACACTGATATTACTAACCGGTCACTCATAAGTACAAATAGGAGATTTCAGTTTTTTTCTCAGTGCTGTCCAGAAATTCCAGACAAAATAGGAGCATCCAATGTTTCCAAGGGTATACAAGAACTAAACTTAAAAAAGGTCAGACTGCTGTCACTAAGATTATGAATGGGAAGTAAGCAAGAATTAAGTATGATCAGCTAGACCCATGTACATCATCCAGCTGCGTATCTAGGACCCTACGTCAAGCCTTGGTTCTGTTTGATGACAGCTGTCTGACATTCTGCAAATCACTACTTTTTCTGTGTTAGCAGACTGTCAAAGTTCTGGGTCTAAATGATGAGTATTTCTCCAATTATTATATAATGTAAGTCAGTTATACAACTAATCTAAATTTCTGTTTTTGTCTTTGTGAAAATATAGGTATCGGTCCCTTCCTGGAAGAACTATAGGATGCAATGAGATTATATCTGTGAAGTGTTCATTTATAGAGGATACACCCAGCCCTCTACTAATACGTCTCATACCAGCTGTCCATCAATATAGCTCACAAAAGCCAGAGTCTCCTGAAAGATTTTTAATAACCAATATCTGTATTCTGTACATTAAACTCATAGTTTGAAAATTGTAGAGATTTTCCTGCTTTAGCCTTCCTGGGAGAACAGAATTGAGCCACCTAACCTAACATTTTCTCCAAAAAAAAAAAAATCTGAAAAGTCACTTTGCTCAGTTAAAATTAACCTCTGATTCCCACCCCAGCATGCATCCAGCAATAGTGTAGCAATTGTACATAGAACTACAGTGTCTTTGCCCTTTATACAACTAGCTCAAAGGTTTGGGTTTACTTCATGTTCCAGATTTTGCCATAGGATGTAGCTTCATCCAAGAGGCCACTTATCTTCAGATCTTTCTCTCATAGCTTGCTCCCAGAATATGTTATATAATAGGTTATGTAATAGGTTATACAACTGTCATATACTAATATTGTAATTGTTGTTAAATTACTAATGTATGGTGAAACATTGACTCAAAATTAACTTCTCTAAAAGAATGCTAAAGATCATTCCATTTGTAAAATTTATTTATTTATTTTTATTAATTACAATTTATTCACTCTGTATTCCAGCTGTAGCTCTCTTCTTCATCCCCTCCTAATCCCACCTCCCTCCCTCTTCTCCTCCCATAGGCCTCTCCTAGTCCACTGATAGGGGAGGTCCTCTCCCCTTTCATTTGACTTTAAGGACTGGCTTCATTTTTTAATAAATCTGTGAAGACTCTTTCAGCTGAAAACTTGAAAAATAAACTCATTCTTATTTCTCTGGCATAAAAGAAGGTTAGCTCAATGGGCTAAATAAAAGGTGACTAGAACTAACAAAAAGTCCACTGGAAGTCATAATAAGAGGGCTTGAAGAGCTTCAAAAACTAAGAAGACGGTGTTTTCTGATATTTCAGTATAGTCAGCCAATATTTCAGTAAAGTCACTCATAGGCCAGTGTGATAATATGAAAGATGGAGTAGTAGACTTGACATGTGTGCATGACAGTGTAAGATCTAGGCATGGCCTAGCTGAGCAAGTAGGTAGACACTGTAAGGTGCCCCTGAAGTGAGAAATGAATATAGAAATTGTGATACGTTTACACAATGGAATACTACTCAGCAATTAAAAACAAGGAAATCATGAAATTTGCAGGCAAATGGTGGGAACTAGAAAAAAACCATCCTGAGTGAGCTATCCCAGAAGGAAAAAGGCACACATGGTATATATTCATAAGTGGATATTATACAAATAATATAGGGGTATTTTCTGAGACTGATACTCCAACCAAGGGCCATTCGTGGAGATAACCTAGAACCCCTGCACAGATATAGTCCATGGCAGCTCAGTATCCAAGTGGGCTTCCTAGTAAGCAGAACAGAGACAGTCTCTGACATGAACTCAGTGGCTGACTCTTTGATCACCTACTGCTGACGGGGGAGCAGCCTTACCAGGCCACAGAGGAAAACAATGCAGACAGTCCTGATGAGACCTGATAGACTACGGTCAAATAGAAGGGGAGGAGGATTTCCCCATCAGTTGACTTGGAGAGGGGCATAGGAGGAGATGAGAGAGGGAGGGTGGGATTGGGAGGGAATGAGGGATGGGTCTACAGCTGTGATACAAAGTGAATAAACTGTAATTAATATTAAAACTTTTAAAAGGGAGAAATAATTTTTCAAACTTCTTAGATGCTTATGTCCACAAAACTCCAAGAAGATGTCAAGGTCACCCAGGAAAGTTAGGTTGGTAATAGTAACAAACTCTTGGGAATAAGAATATTGGACAGAATGAAGTGATTGTTGCATTCCTGGTCAAGTTATCCAAGAATTTTCATCATGAAGCTCAGACTGCTGGAGATTCAGTAGCTGCACTTCACAAATATTTTTTAATATAAGTAAAAAGAGGAAATCTAACTCCTAAATCTTAAGTTAATCTTTATAAATAATCATGTTCATCATTTAGCCATTTAAATATAAAATGGACCTCAAAGAGAAACATTATAAATGGTTTATAATGTTATTGAAATGGTTTATAATATTATTGAAAAATATGCATGTATTAATATTTTGTGAGAAACTCTGCTACACTATCACAATTCTTCTGAAAAATAAAGAAGAAATGAAATGTGTGTAGAGTTTAAAAGGGTCACCTACAAATTAAAGTATCATTTAAGAGAAATTAAAGTAATAATTTCATTTTTATATGGGAGACTTTGGATGGAATATATCATCTAAATTATTTTGTTCATCTGTATATCAAGAGTCTAATGTTAGCTGTGGTTGTACACTAAGAAATTTTAATGTTTAGTGTTGTTAAAAAAGGAAATTTGTTATTTTCCATGTGTCTAGATCCAAGTTATTCTGGATTGGGAGATTTCATTGGGTCTGGCTTGCTTTTCTAGGGCCATGGCCATGATAGCCTTGGTAATTTAGCTCTTCTCATCTGATCACTCATCCTCTCTTCTGGACTTTAAGGAGCAGGCAGTGTTCCAAAAATTTAAAGAAAAAGAATGATGGCTTTGGGACATATTTTCATTCTTTCAAAGTATAGGACTAAAACAAGATACAAACTTAGATTTGATTAAAAAACTAGAAAGGAAAGCATCCATCTCTTGGTAAAAGGAGCTACTAAACCATATTAAAGAAACATGGATACAGAAAACAGAGAACAGTAGCCACTCTCTTCACATCTGGTCATTGGTAGTTTAAGCTCAGTATGTTGTAAAGAGAAAGAAAATAGTATATGCAAGGAAACCTCAAGGTATGCAAGCCTTTGCGAGATGGAGAGGTCAGGGTCAGGTGGGGTTAGAATAATTTAGTGTGGGCTTTTCTTTTTTTTTTTAATTTTTTTTTATTTATTTTTTATCAGTTACATTTTATTAACTCTGTATCCCAGCCATGTCCCGATCCCTCATTCCCTCCCAGTCCCTCCCTCCCTCCCTCATCTCCACCGTGCCCCTTTCCAAGTCCACTAATAGGGGGGACCTCCTCCCCATTCATCTGATCCTGTTTTATCAGGTATCTTCAGGACTGGCTGCAAAGCTCTCCTCTGTGGCCAAACAGGACTGCTCCTCCCTTCGGGGGTGGGGAGACCAAAGAGCCAGTCATTGAGTTCCTGTTAGAAATAGTCCCTGTTCCCCTCATATAACTCTTAATTTTACTCATGAGATTTCCCTTCTTTTCCACTGTAAGATTTCACTTAATCCTACGTTAGCATTAAATTCTTCAGCCATTGCTCTCTTCTTATAGTAACATATTATACTGCATCATATTGAATTATATTCAGTTACTCTATTTTTTAGAATGTATTTTTCTAATGGCAGCAACTGTCCTCTCTCTTTTTTTCATTATGACATATGTCCTTCAACTGGCAGAGATTTTGGCAAAGTTAGCTCACAATGAACAAAAGCCAGTATTTGCTGACACATGAAAGATTAAAAACTATGAACAAAATAATAATGAAAAAAATGATGAGAGTGAGAATAGACAGACAATAGAGAATCTCATTCCCATTGAAGAGAAGAGGAGTAATTCCTTGTGATAGAGAAATACCATCAGTAAGAGCTGGGTCACACACTGCCATCTCCTTTTCTACTCTCTTTCTTTGGATGAGTCTCTGCTAGCTAGAGAACCAAAGCATTTTAACACCATAAAAAGAGGCAGGCAGTCATTTGTCTGCAGGCTCTTGTGCAATTGAAAGCTAAAGTCTATCAGAGGGTTCCAAACAAGGGTGCATTTCTTGATTGGATTTCTGTCTACCACAGAGCGTGGAAATAAATTGTCCCCAATTTTTGGGTGAGGTATACAGATCTGCTGGGCCGTTTTCTCTTCAGGTATGTATCCAATCGCTAACTAATTATTTTCTCCAATTCCTACCTAATAAAACTTTATTTGGGTCAAAATTGAATAGTTGCAGTTATATAGAACTAGACCTGGGAAATATTGTGTGATTAG
This sequence comes from Meriones unguiculatus, assembly GCF_030254825.1. NCBI lineage: Eukaryota > Metazoa > Chordata > Mammalia > Rodentia > Muridae > Meriones > Meriones unguiculatus. The sequence continues at coordinate 76,815,008 of NC_083357.1, read as the reverse complement.
AGAACAAATCAGAAGGTATCAGGTGTGCCTAGTTGGATGTGACTAGCATACACAATTATTTTTAACTTACAATATACTAAAATAGAAGATGATTTTGTTAAAAAGTCAGTAAACATAATACAATCCCCTTTTCTGTCATTTGTATATATAAGTGCACCCCTCTTTCCAAATGCATACACAGTTTCTCATAGCATTTTATTTTGTTTTACTTTATTGTTGATTTATTATTTATTACAATTTATTCACCTTGTTTCCTGGCTGTTGCCCCTTTCCTCATCTTCTTCCAGACCCACCCTTCTTCCCTCTTCTCCCTGTATACCCACTGATAGGGAATGTCCTTAAGTTGATAAAAAAAATACTACTTTATGTGTGATTCATTAAATATTAATATTTTTTTAATTTTGATATAAAGTTCATATTCAGTACTTTGGCAAATTTATAAATTAACTTAACTAATAATGAAAGACTTAATAAATACATATGATATTTAACCCAACAAGAGAACATAAAGGAATTTATTTACAAATGTTATTTTGTGTTTTCTTAAAAGATATACATTAAGAAACAATGATTATGCTAGCTTCTAAAAATTATATTAGGGAAATCTAAACATGCAATTACAGCTGCTTAAACACATTTGGATATAGAAACAATAGAATATTATGTAACAGTTAAAAATTTTAACATGTACATGCATGTACACATATAAAGATAAACACAATGGTATAACATATGGAGCTTTCTCCAAAATACATTGGTTTTTTTATTTGTTTATTTGTTTGTTTGTTTTAAATAAAAGGGTCAGATGATGGCTCAGTTGGTAAAAACACCTGCCCAAAGATCTGAGTTCTGTCCCTAAGACAGGATGTACATAGTAGAAAAAAACCCAACTCTGGCAGGGTATCCTCTGAGTTTCACACAAAGTGACACATGGGTGCATGTATACACACACACACACACACACACACATACATGAGAGAGAGAGAGAGAGAGAGAGAGAGAGAGAGAGACTGAGAGAATAGCTAAATGTAATGATTTTTTCCAAAAGAAAAAGAAAACAGCAAGGTAGCGAACAATCTATTTGGCTATGGAAATTTGCATTAGGTATTTTCTAACTTGAGCGAACGCTGGTCTTTCCAGTGGGATGCACCAAGCCTAATAAGTAAGAATGACAGTCCTGCCTACGAAGCAGACCCTGTGGAACAACAACGAGAGAGAGACTGTTCACTTTATTTGTTTTATAACTTTTAAATTATTTACCCCATTCTTGCATTAGCGAGTCAAGAACAAACAATAACAGTGCTCAAGATGAGACACAAAGAAAAATGTGTGACTGTATAGAAGAATATTAATGTAAGCGCTTAATTACAGCCAATATTTCACACAGAGACAAACCAGGAGCTAAGAACAATGAACCGTGCTTTGTCACATGCTATGTATATGATACAAGGACAAATCAAAGCGCATTAAGTTACACCTGCAACAGAGTTTCAGAGGTGGTTTTTCCCCTTTCATAGAAGTCAGTTATGCAATTTACACTAAGAACTTTTCTCCCAAAGGTGGAGGTTGATTGTCCAGTGGCACAGTCAGGGACTTTAAGCAATGGCTGTGGAATTTAGCCTTCTCTTTTAGTTTTCCTCTCAGGAAAGAAAGACACTAGGGTGGCATGGGGTAAACCAAAACTAAGGAAGACTTTGGAAACCTACTACTTTCTAACTCTGAGAGTCTGAAAGGAGATGCCTGTGTGGCTGAGGTTGTTGTTCCTGGAAGCAGTAAGATACTAACCATGAATCCCAGTGTCAAGTGTGGGATACACCCATAGAAGCTATTAGTCACGGGGACCCCCAGGAGTCCCCAAACTATACAGGCTTTTACTTTTTGTTTTGTTTTCCCCCAAGAATTATATGGTAAGACCCGACTATGCCACTTACCATGGTTGCAAAATATAGAGGAATCAAAGTGGAATTGAGCCTGAATCCTCTTTTCTGATTTGTTTTCATAGTGCTGAAGGTGCTACACAAGCTGCTTGGGAAAATTGCAACAGTGGTCTCCTTGCCTGTGAATGAACTCTACAAACTACACTACCACTCTGCCAGGCAAGCTGTATCCCTATGTGCAAGAAAAACTGTCATGGAGGCAACCAAACACTCTCTGCTTCAATTTAAGGCTTTTTCCTCAGAAGGGATCATCCCATGCTTGGTGCTGTGAGCCTGTTACATATACCTCAGCAGGTCACAGATATCATGAAAAGAAATTAATATAAATATTAGCTAAATGATCGTAACATCAAGCTACTTTCTAAATAGCTATGTTTATGCCCTTATACAAAGTTGACTCTCAGTACTAGTCAGAAAAGGATTCTATTTACAGTGAATAGTGGTGAATGTAAAAACTCATGATCATTTGGAGATTCAGCCTGAAACAAGTCATTTATACTACTACCTCTAATTTGAGGGAACATTACAGAAAACATGACAAAAAAATGTAACTGCTTGAAGAGAGTGTGAAAGGCAACAGAAATATAATAGTTGCAATATAATCACAAACTCACTGTAGCTACAATTACTTCCTACTAAGCCTGTGAAAGACAGGCCCTCCCAACAGTCAGCTATGCATGGAGGAGGTGCTCATGGGACTCTGCCCCTTTCAGATGAGCTATGAGCCACTAATACTGGACTGAGGGAAAGCAAATGTCATTGTCTTCAACTGTATACCCAATGATGTATCCGTCAGTCTCCAGGGGACAATTCCAACATCAAGGCCATACAGACAGCTCTGCTCAAACCCAGAGAGATGCAAGCAAAACAGATATAGATGAAAACGATGACAAGTTTAGGAAGAATGAGGGATGCACACAGGTAGGAGAGCAAACATGTATTATATACCCAAGTTTTATGTACCTATAAAATTGTCAAAAAATAAATTTAATTAAAAATATAATTTCATTAGAGATATGTATGCTTTGGAAAGTTTTGTAAAGACAGATATGCTATGCAGCTAGAGCAGATATTTAATAGCAGCAAACAGGGAGTGCTGTACAATTGATGCTTCTACCCAGTAGGGAAGCACTTTCCAGCTTGAACTCAGCAGAGAGGCTGCACTCTTCCTGCCAAGAAACAACAGCAGGGAAATTTCTCCTGCTGCTAAGGTGCCCTAAGACCATTTCAGCTCCAAATGGGATAAGTCATGAATGGTATGTGGCCCAGAAAACATCAATGGATGATTGTGGAGTTAGAGTGAGGAAGGAAGGGAAGGAAGAAAAAGAAGGAAGAGGAGGAGGACAATCGAGGGAGAAAAGCTAGTTAGAAACACTCAGAAGAACAATCATTCCTGTTGTAAGGCTTCTGAGATCCATCTCTGGGATGGAGGTATGGGTGCAAGTGGCTTACGAAGAGAAGGCTCCTTGGAGAAATGGGAAGGGAGAAGGGAATAGGGCAGCGAAGGTATCTTGAGCTCTACAAGCACAGTGACAGTGGCTCTTGTCTGCTAAGGACATACCTATATAAGAAGTTGCTGTTATGAGCTAATAAAAGCCAAAGGACACAGAGGAGCCAAGCAGTGGTCAAGGGAATGGATGTCGCGTATCAGCTGTAGAGCTGGTGAGAAGGGTCTGAAAAGGAATGTAAAATATGCTATATTTGAACTTTGATGTGTATAACCTTATTTGTTATACACTTAACAGGACACATTCATTGTCATTCCACATATGACTAGCATCATTCTCTAGCACCATTTAAAGGTATTCTACATTAATACCTGTTAGAAACCCATAGACTCATTCTTAGAGAAATTGCCATTCTATCCAATAATTACAGTCACTAATTTAGTCCTCAGAGTGTGATCAATGGCTGGAAAATTATATTCCTAACCAGGATATAACCTTGTATGGGAGTTACGGAAAATATCATGAGGATTCCTCAAATAATCAGAACTGGAATTTCCATATTATTCAGCAATCGACAATGGTGCAAAAACAAATTCTGCATTACATATTTATCATGTCACTCAATAATCAAGCTGGGCAATATACATAATAAAACTGAGTCAAATGAAATAATATAAGTAAAGTAAAGTGGATAAGTAATTACTCAGCCTGAAAAAGAATGAAATGTCATCATTCACCAAAAAAATGGATAACTCAGGCTTGGAAGACAAAACACTATATGATCTCACCTACCTGTAAAGTCTGAAGAGGGCAAACTCATGGAAGTGGAACTATAAATGGTGGTTTCCATAGTATAGAAGGTGAAAGGAGTCATGGACAGATGTGTACTGAAAAAGAACAAGATTTCACTTAAACAGTGTGAATACAGTAGACTTCTAACATACCACATGGTAATTATAGCTACTAATAATATACTCTTGACAATTGCTAAGAGATCAGATCTTAAATATTATCACCATGAAGATAAATATGTGAAATGTTGGATTTGATAATTAACTTTATTTAATTATTTCACAAAGATTTCATGTATCATAGTGCCATGATGTACATTGCAAAAGCACATAATTTATACTTGCCAAATATAACTTAATAAAGCTGAGCGAGAGATAAAAATGCCCTTAACCTTATGTTGCTTAGAAATATTGTAGACCCGTGGAGGTGAGCGCTGAGCTCATTCGATTTGAAGGCTCATTCATGCAAGTGTAAAAGACAGCATGCTGAGGTCTACTGGAGTGAATAGAAGCAGACGGGAGGAGCCTGCATTCTAAGCAAGAAGGTCAAATTCCAACTTGTAAAAACAGTGTGGTAAATATAATAAGGCAAACACAAACCTGCATGCCACGGGGAGGCGGTTCTTTCAAGGAGGACTTTTCCAAACCTCGACAAGCATTTTCTTACAGTTCTGTGATCTGCAGTTACACGGTCACATTTGAAACAGGGAAATAGTAATGCTCTTTATAACTGAGGAAATTGTGGCAAGGGCAGCTCTTAAGCCATATTTGGCTGGCTCATCTGCATTCTTGATAACCCAATTCAGCAGAGATTATTCAAGAGCAATGATTCATATTCTTCAGACTTGGGTGATCACATCATGAAATCTCTACCTAGCATCTCAGCTGAACAAGTCAGCACCGGACTGAGGGGCCACCTCACAAGAAGGCAAGCCTTGTTAAAGAGGTGGCAGGGCCTACCCATTAACGTAATTATCCCATTAACAAAGGATGCACCTCTTTCTTCCAAGAACTCCTACTCTCTAAGGAGTGCCTATGGGGCCACCCAGAGGCTCTCATGGTCCACCAGCCTGTCAGAGTCCTGACTAAGAAAGACAGAACTTCTCTATTTTCTTTTCTGTCCCTGCCTTCTGGGTGCTAGCAGAAGCCCAAGCATGCTTTCTCTTGTACATAGGGCATTTTTACTCATTTTCTCCGAAGCTATTCCTAACCCACCTTATCCCTGCACCTTTTCACCATATGGCCGCTCACCAGCACCGTGCTTGTCTCTCTTCCTTGTCTCTATCTCCATTCTTTTAGCTGTCGAAACTGACAACTTTCCTGCCTTGGTTTTTTTTCCTTTAAGCTCTAATAAAATTGGCCTCAAGCTTCTTTTTTGGGTCCACTCCAAAATTCTTTTACTAATGAGATGAGGAACCCTAAGAGGGGACCCTGATTTCCCTGGAAACATGTGGAGGCTTCACTAAGACTCCTTAAATTATCTGATAACATTAGGATCTAGCTAAGTGTGTCTTTTCCTATTTGGCGAGTTGAAATTCCTCGGGCACAGGTAATGTCTATTTACACAGAAATGTGTCGGGAATAAATGCAGTAGGCAGACCACAGCTGCATACTGAATGAGCACTCTGCAGCCATAAGTCTGTAGGCTTGCTAGTTTTTAAAGAAGCCCTTAAAGAAACCTTTAGGCAAACAGACTGCTTCAGAGTCAACACTGATGTGTCTATTAAAGGACTTCTGCTGCCTACTAGGCCCCAAAATGACTCAAATTGCCAAGATCATATTGAAAATTAATGGATAGGTTTACAAACAAAGAGCAAGTCTAGGTATATGGCTCAAACCTGTATTCTCACTACTTACGTTTGGTGGGTAAGGGAAGGAGAACAGAAAATTTAAGTCCATTTTATGCTATATAGAGATAGTATAATTTGGAGCATGACATTACATAGACTAGACAGGAATTCAAAGAAAACACCATATCTTGGCCTTCAACTGAATTTATGAAAAATAAAAAAGTAAGTTAAATACATTGATGGTTAAATCAAAATTTAGTAGGATGAATTTTTTGCATATGTTTTGAAAATATGTCAATAAACTTGAAAGTCTGACTTACCCTCCTATAAAAGACAAAAGGGATTTTAAAACTGAGATAAGTTAAAATCTCTCAGTGAGATAAAAGAAAAATAAGATTTTAGGAGTTAATGACTAGACTGATGAATGTTTTTGGTCTTTTTGGCATTATTGCAAATGAATTCAAATGGATCAGACTTAATCATTTATATCTTCAAAATAAAGATGCCTTTTTGTTTTATTTTGGTTTTTTATTTACTTATTTTTTGTACTGCGATAAAACTTTGTTTTCACTTTTGAGGGGCTTAATGGTTCATGTAACATGTGACCATGTTGTACCTGGCTGTGCAATTTCTCTCAGAGTCCCACAATTTATTTCCAAGCGGATTTGCCCATAATCTTATTGTCATTCAGCAAAGTGTCCATCCTTACTGAGAATTGATTCATACATAGACTCTTGGCTTACTGCTGTCAGTAAAGAATGCGTATAAGCCCCAAGAATTTAATGATTAAGGAAAAGACTCCAGTAAACTCACTTTAAAAACATATATCAAAATTCTTTGGGATTCACTTTGTCAAAGCTGGTCACTCTAACAGGTAACCCAATTGCTAATTATTTATAAAGTTACAGAAGTTCTATTTTAGTTGAGGTTAAGGTGGAAATTCTGGCTTGAGAAATATTTTCTCACCTTCCAGCTATGCTCCCTGAATTGCTGAATATTCTTTTACTTTCTGTTTACTCAGACATAGACTTTTATATTAAGAAACTAAACTTTTCCATTAAGTTTTCCTTATTTAGTTCTGCTTTGAGCTTGATAATTAGCCTTCAGCATGGCGCATATAGACTTCCACTCTTATTGTGACCAACCCCACCACCACCCCAGGCCTTGGAAAGTGTCCTTGGGCTCTCACAATGTAAGCAAATCTCTGAAAGCCTATGCCCCACTCATTAGCATAAATCTAAACTTCCTGCAACTAGCAGCAGGAGCCACCTCTACCATGACTCCCATTGCAGTCAATATCTAAACAGGAAGGAGGTCTGTACCTCCAGAATTTGAATTATTGCGGCAGGGAGCTGAATTCAAGCCATTAATAAAACAAATGGTCTTCTCCCTACAAAGTTGACCCTAGGTGAGAATTCACTTTCCATCTCTGCAGAAAACCACCAGTCCTTAGCTACCTGGAAGGTTTGCTTGGAACTCTGCCAAGTGACTAATGGGTGCTGGGTAAATACGTCTAGAATTATTACAGTCCAATCCCTTATAGTCTTTAAGGATAAGTCAAAGAATCAGCATGGCCTTTGACATTGTTCTCTTGGGGACTTTCTTTCTTCCATAGAGTAAGGACTGCTCTGAAATTAACCTCAAGTGTGGCTTAGTGCTTTTTTCTGCATGGGAGTTTATCCACAGTTTTTCAATAAGACAGGTTTGGCTCAGAAGATCTTTAATAACTAGAGAGGGAGTCTCATCAGACCCAGACAATTAGGTTCTATCTGCAGGCCAGAGACATGTAGTAAATATATATTCATTGTTTTTCCATGTGGTCGTAGGGGATTCTGATTTAATGTTAATGTTGTAGAGAAAACTTGATCAAAGTGAGCTCTTCACAACTCAGGTATGGTCACTTTGTACAGTGTCATTTTACATACTCAGAATCATCCATATTCCCCAGTTAAAACAATGAAATTATATATCCTCTTAACAGCATGTTTTATTCTGTCTTTATGACTGAAATTACCTGAGAAATTTAAAGTTTCTGAAAAAAAGTAAGACAAAAATTTTCCCAATATCAACTTCCAAAAATGGAATAATTTAATTCCTGCATTCTTGTCTGTCATTCACAACTTTTTTTATTCTTCTTCTCACCCTGACCTCAAAAGCCCTGGAACTTTAAGTACCATAAGAGCATGGACTAGTACTTAAAAGGGTTTATAAATTTTCTCTCTCTCTCTCTCTCTCTCTCTCTCTCTCTCTCTCTCTCTCTCTTCTCATCTCTTCATTATTATTTATTTTTAATTAATTGCACTTTATTCACTTTGTATCCCCCCATAAGCCCCTCCCTCCTCCCTTCCCGATCCCACCCTCCTACCTTCTTCACACATGCCCCTCCCCGAGTCCACTGATAGAGGAGGTCCGCCTCTCCTCCCTCCTGATCTTAGTCTATCAGATCTCATCAGAAGATGACAATGCAATCATCTCTTCTTTTGAAGACTCTCATTATCATCACTATCTTTAACATAAGAAAACTGAAATTTATGTGGCTTTCCAAGGTTTCAATTCACTTCCTTATCACTGAACTGAAACAAGAATGATGCCATCCTCTTGAAAGCCCCTCTCAGAGTCTTCTAGTTGCTCCTGGAGTAAAGTCCACTGTTCAGCATCTTTGATATGAAAAATAAGGTCTTGAGTAAATGTCCCAGTTTGACCACTCACCTGCCTCCTATTACTCTCCCTATGCTTTCAAGTCACACTACACAGAAAGCAGTAATTGAGCCTTATGGCTCTTTATATACAAGAATTTCTCTTTATGAAGAGTTGTCTTCTATATACTCCTGAATTCTTCTTGTCTCTTAATTTCACCCTAAATTTCACTTTCTGGGATGTTTTCTCTGACTCCCCACATAAGAAAGAGGTTCCCTCTACATGTGTCTTTATAGCACCAAACCCTGCTCACACATTAACTATAACTGTTATATAATCTTACAAGCTCCCTGAAGACAAGCTTTGTTTAGAATATTTTTTAGAAGCACACCTAAAGTTGTGAGAAGCAGACAAGATGAATATAAAGGCTAGGTCTACCAAGCACAATATAAGAAATAATAATAGCTAAGAAATTTTTAAAAAATCATAACTTGATTTTATTATAAATCATTCTTTTTAAATTTTTATTTATTTACTGTTTATTCTTTATTACAGTTTATTTACTTTGTATCCCAGCTGTAGCCCCCTCCCTTATCCCCTTCCAATCCCACCCTCTCTCCCTCTTCTCCTCCCATGCGCCTCCCCCAGTCCACTGATGGGGCAGTCCTCCTCCCATTCCATCTGACCCTAGCCTATCAGGTCTCATCAGGAATGGCTGCATTGTCTTCCTCTGTGGCCTAGTAAGGCTGCCCCAACAGAGGGAGTGATCAAAGAACCAGACATTGAGTTCATGTCAGAGACAGCCCTATTAATCAATCTGGCACTTTAGAAAATTAGGAATAGTACTACCTCAAGATCCAGCTCTACCACTCCTAGGCATATATCCAAATGATGCTCAAGTATACAACAGGGACATTTGCTCAACCATGTTTGTAGTAGCTTTATTCATAATAGCCAAAATCTGGAAAAAACACAGATATACCTCAACTGAGGAATGGATACAGAAATTGTGGTACATTTACACAATGGAATACTACTCAGCAATTAATCATTGTTTTTAATGTTTAAATAAAGACAGAAGAAATTATATCTGCATATAGAATCACCTGTTTCCAACTGATTTTCTTTTAACTAGTTATCATTTTCATTAATGGGCATAATTGAGGTTTCTCTAAGAAAATGTAATAAAATTATATTTTATATATTAAAATTATACTAATAATGTGCACTATTATTTGCATTGGGAGAAACTGAAATTTACAAGAAAACATGGTATCTGGGTGTCTCTAATTCCAAAGTCCATATTGATTTGTGAAAAGCTTCTATTATATTTATTATCTCTATAGCAATCTATTTTTATTTATTGATTTATTTGTGTGAGTGTGTGTGTTATGCTTCTGTGTATATGGCATGCTACAGTGCTCAAACAGAGGACAGAGGATGTAGATTTACATTTTTTTCACCAAACCTACTTTATTTAGGGTTCTTGGGCACCTTTATCTTCTTTTCACCCCTCCTCGCCCAAAACCATAGGAAGGAGATTCATATGGAAAAGGATTGTAGATTTCTTTTATCTACTTCTTGCTGATCAGAGTCCATGGGTCCTTAGGGGATTACCAGACTCAGTGGTCAGGATACCAGCCGTCTAGTCTGAAGGCCAACATGAATCAGTGAAAACCAAAAGACAAGGTTGTGTTGCCCAGAGAAGCTCTCTGAAATGTTTCTCTCTATGATGCCAAGTGTCAAAGCATGAAGATCAACACAGCAATGTCGATCCAAGAAGGGATATATCACGCTGACTGGGCCTCTATAGATCCCCTCTCCTAAAGTCCACCCAACCGATGATCTCAACCCGCCAAAGTAATAACCCTCAAATGTAAGGGGTCACAACAAAACATCACCTGCCTTCTCACTAGCCACATGGAGAAAATATCACATGCCCAGCTTGCAGCAAAATATCACATGATGATCCTCTACAATGAAAGATTGTCTGGAGGTATCTCTATCCCTGATCTCAAGCTGTACTATAGAGCACAAGTAATAAAAACTGCATGGTATTGGAATAGAAACGGAATGGTAGATCAATGGAACTGAACAGAAGACCAAGAAATAAACTCACACACTTATGGACACCTGATCTTTGACAAAGACGCCAAAACCATACAATGGAAAAAAAGGTAGCATCTTCAACAAATGGTGCTGGTCTAACTGGTTGCCCACATGTAGAAAAATGCAAATAGATCCATACTTATCACCCTGCACAAAACTAAATCCAAGTGGATCAAAGACCTCAACATAAAGCCAGACACATTAAACCTGTTAGAAGAAAAAGTGGGGAAGAGCCTGGAATTCATTGGCATAGGAGACAACTTCCTGATCAGAACACCAACAGCACAGGCTCTAAGAACAACAATCAATAAATGGGACCTCATGAAACTGAAAAGCTTCTGTAAAGCAAAGGACACTGTTGTCAGAACAAAATGACTGCCTACAGATTGGGAAAGCATCTTCACCAACTCTATATCTGACAGAGGGCTAATATCCAGAATATATAAAGAACTCAAGAAGTTAAACAACAACAAATCAAGATCGATTTAAAAAATGGGTACAGAGCTAAACAGAGAATTCTCAATAAAGGGATAATGAATGGCCTAAAAACACTTAAAGAAATGTTCAATGTCCTTTGTCATCAGGGAAATGCAAATCAAAATGACCCTGAGATTTCACCTTACACCCATCAGAATGGCTAAGATGAATAACTCAAGTGACAACACATGCTGGAGAGAATGTGGAGAAAGGGGAACCCTTCTCCACTGCTGTTGGGAATGTAAACTTGTACAACCACTCTGGAAATCAATCTGGCACTTTCTCAGACAGGAATAACGCCTCCTCTAAATCCAGCTACACCACTCGTAGGCATATATCCAAAAGATGCTAAAGTGTACAAAGACATCTGCTCAACCATGTTTGTAGCAGCTTAATTTGTAATAGCCAGAAGCTGGAAACAGCCCAGATACTCCTCAGTTGAGGAATGGGTACAGAAATTGTGGTACATCTAACACAATGGAATATTACTCAGCAATAAAAAAAAAAAAAAAAAAAAAAAACAAGGAAATCATGGAATTTGCAGGCAAGTGGTGGGAACTGGAAAAGATCATTCTGAGTAAGGTATCCCAGAAGCAGAAAGACAAACAGGGTATATACTCACTCATAAGTAGATATTAAACATATAATACAGGGTAAATATACTAAAACCTATACACCTCAGGAAGCTAATCAAGAAGGAGAACTCTGGCTAAAATGCTCAATCCCCATTCAGAAAGGCAAAGAGGATGCAGTCAGAGGAGGGAGAAAACAGGGAACAGGATAGAAACCTACCATAGAGGGCCTCTGAAAGGCTCTGCCCTGCAGGGTATCAAGGCAGATGTTGAGACTCATAGCCAAATTTTGGGCAGAGTGCAGGGAATCTTATGAAAGAAGTGAGAGATAGAAGACAGGAGCTTCACAAGGGGAGCGATAGATCCAAAATGTCTGGGCACAGAGGTCTATTCTGAGACTGATACTCCAGCCAAGGACTACTCATGGGGATGGTCTGGAACCTCTGCACAGAGGAAGCCAATGGAAGTTCAGTGTCCAAGTGGGTTCATAATAATGGGAACAGAAACTGCCTCTGACATGAACTGATTTTCCTGCTCTTTGATCACCTCCACCTGAGGGGGGAGCAGCCTTATGGGGACACAGAGGAAAACAATGCAGCCACTCCTGATGAGACCTGATAGGCTAGGATCAGAAGGAAGGTGGGGAGGACCTCCCTTATCAGTGGATTTGGGAGGGGCACAGGTAGGGAGAGGAAGGGAGGGTGGGATTGGGAGGGGAGGAGGGAGCTACAAGGGGATACAAAGTGAATAAACTGTAATTAATAAAAATAATTAAAAGAAATCACATGATGAAATTCAGCCTTCAAAGAAATCAGAAATTTCCACTTCAAGAGGACCACCTGCAAGAGCTAATTTTCTCCATTCACCATGATTAAGCCACGTAGTAAATTCAGGCCATCAGGCTTGGCAGCAAATGTCCCACCTGCTGAGTTACCTCATTGGCCTAGAAGTTTATGTTCTGTATTCGAGTGTTTTACCTTCATGCATGTATGTTTTTGTATGCCTGTCGAAGGTCAGAATGAGGTAATGAGTTCCCTGAAAATGGAGTTACACAGAGTTGTGAGCTGTCAAGTGGCTGCTAAGGATGTGCACTTAACCACTGACCTTTCTATCCCTCCAGCCCCAAGTCCTCATTCTTTAATATATATATATATTAAAATAAAGTTAAAAAAACAAGTATATATATATATATATATATATATATATATATATCAGTTACATTTTATTAACTCTGTATCCCAGCTGTATCCTGCTCCCTCATTCCCTCCCAATCCCACCCTCCCTCCCTCATCTCCACCGTGCCCCTTTCCAAGTCCACTGATAGGGGGGACCTCCTCCCCATTCATCTGATCCTGTTTTATCAGGTATCTTCAGGACTGGCTGCAAAGCCCTCCTCTGTGGCCTAACAGGACTGTTCCTCCCTTGGGGGGTGGGGAGGTCAAAGAACCAGCCATTGAGTTCCTGTTAGAAATAGTCCTTGTTCCCCTCACTTTGGGAAACCAATTGGTTACTGAGCTACCACAGGTTACATCTGAGCGGAGGTTCTAGGTTATTTCCATACATGGTCCTTGGTTGAATGTCAGTCTCAGAAAAGACCCTGTGCCCAGATATATTTGGTCCTTGTGGAGCTCCTATCCTTTCCCCATCATACTAACTCCCCTTCTTTCATATGATTCCCTGTATTCTGCTGAAGATTTGGTCATGAGTCTTTGTATCTGTTTTGGAAACACTGCTAGTTAGAGTCTTTCAGATGCACTCAGTAGATTCCTGTCATACATCCAATGCACATCCCATCTGTCTTTCTAAACGAGGATTGATCATCTTACACCATGTCTGCTCTCTTGATTATCTTTTTTAGGTGTATAGATTTCATTATGTTTATCATATCTTATAGGTCTATATAAGTGAGTATATACCGTGTTTGTCTTTCTCCTTCTGGGATATTTCACTCAGAATGATCTTTTCTAGATCCCACCATTTTCCTGCAAATTTCATGATTTCCTCCTTTTTGATTGCTGAGTAGTATTCCATTGTGTAGATGTACCACAATTTCTGTATCCATTTCTCCGTTGATGAACATCTGCGTTGTTTCCAGGTTCTGGCTATTACAAATAAAGCTGCTATAAAGATGGTTGAGCAAGTATCCCTTTTGTGTACTTGAGCAAAGTTTGGGTATATACCTAGCCGTGGTATAGCTGGGTCTTGAGGAAGCACTAGTCCTAATTGTCTGAGAAAGCGCCAGATAGATTTCCAAAGTGGTTGCACCAGTTTACATTCCCACCAGCAGTGGAGGAGGGTTCCCCTTTCTCCACAACCTCTCCAGCATGTGTTGTCACTTGAGATTTTCATCTTGGCCATTCTGATGGGTGTGAGGTGAAATCTCAGGGTTGTTTTGATTTGCATTTCCCTGATGGCTAATGAGGATGAGCATTTCTTTAAGTGTTTCTCTGCCATTCGATATTCCTCTGTCGAGAATCCTCTGTTTAGCTCTGTTCCCCATTTTTTAATTGAATTACTTGGTTTGCTGCTTTTCAGCTTCTTTAGTTCTTTGTATATACTGGATATTAGTCCTCTGTCAGATAAAGGGTTAGTGAAGATTCTTTCCCAATCTGTAGGCAGTTGTTTTGTTTTGATGACGTGTCCTTTGCTTTACAGAAGCTTTTCAGTTTCATGAGGTCCCATTTATTGATTGTTGCTCTTAGAGCCTGTGCTGTGGGTGTTCTGTTCAGGAAGTTGTCTCTTGGGCCAATGAGTTCTAGGCTGTTCCCCACTTTTTCTTCTAACAGATTTAGAGTATCTGGTTTTATGTTGAGGTCTTTGATCCACTTGGACTTTAGTTTTTTGCAGGGTGATAAATATGGATCTATTTTCAATTTTCTGCATGTGGACATCCAGTTGGACCAGCACCATTTATTGAAGATGCTGTCTTTTTTCTATTGAATGGTTTTGGCTTCTTTGTCAAAAACTGAGTATTCATAGATGTGTGGTTTTATTCCTGGGTCTTCTATTGGGTTCCATTGATCTTCCTTTCTGTTTTTATGCCAATCCCATGCAGTTTTTATTACTATTGCTCTGAAGTACAACTTGAGGTAAGAGATGGAGATACCTCCAGATGATCTGTTGTTGGACAGGATTATTTTGGAGATTCTGGGTTTTTTGTTACTCCATATGAAGCTGAGAATCTTCTTTTCAAGGTCTGTAAAGAATTGATTTGGTATTTTGATGGGAATTGCATTGAATCTGTAGATTGCTTTTGGCAGGATGGCCATTTTCACAATGTTAATCCTACCCATCAGCACGGGAGATCTTTCCATCTTCTGATATCTTCTTCAATTTTTCTTCAGAGACTTGAAGTTTTTCTCAAACAGGTCTTTCACTTGCTTGGTTAGTGTCACCCCAAGGTACTTAATGTTTTTAGTGGCTATTGTGAAGGGTCTTGTTTCCCTAATTTCTTTCTCGGCCCTTTTGTCTTTGGTATACAGGAGGGCTTCTGATTTTTTTTTTTTGAGTTGATTTTGTATCCTGCCACTTTGCTGAAGGTGTTTATCAGTTGGAGGAGTTCTCTGGTTGAATTTTTGGGGTCGCTCATATATACTATCATATCATTTGTGAATAGTGACACTTTGACCTCTTCCTTTCCGATTTGCATCCCCTTCATCTCCTTTAGTTGTCTTATTGCTCTGGCTAGGACTTCAAGTACTATGTTGAAAAGGTATGGAGAGAGTGGGCAGCCTTGTCTTGTCCCTGATTTCAGTGGGATTGATTTAAGTTTCTCTCATTCTTAATCACAAACTTGCACCATTTTCTCAAAATGTCCCCCAAGTACTCATTTAAGTATTATCAAATATCCTCAACATAGAGTCTGGGAAAGTGAAAATATTCCTTTCAAAATCAGCAAATGAGTTATGATCTTGCTGATGTTACATATAATTCATAATGATTGCATTGGTGTCTGGATTATATCTTGGTTTGCTGAGAACTTACAGAAATTTATTTAGTGAGTATAATTGGAATATATTATTGTAATTATTGACATTATCCATTCAAATAAATACTCTGCCTTTTCATTCCAGAATATATTTACTGATTTTTTAATATATATCTTTGACTTCAAAGATTTTATGTTTTTAAGATTTGAATTGACTATATATGAAAAACATAACAATAGAAAACAATAAACAAATACATAAGAGCAAACGGAGTATGTTTTGAGACAGAAATAATATCTAACAAGGTGTCTACATTAAAATCATAATGTGTGCATAGGTATCACTTATCTTTCATTTGAATCATACACTTTTTTGTATATAAATTTGAAATTGTTGGTAGCAGACTTCACTCTCTTGCAAATAGGCTCATATTCTACGGTGATTTCACTTTTCAAGTGTCCTGGAAAAACTTGGTAAACTTGTTATTCCATTAGTATGTATTTCCTTTTGGTTAAAAATAATGGGGTCCTCTCTTAAGCTTTTGCAAACCATAAAGAAACAACTGTTATTAAATTCAATGGCAAGTTAAAACCTCCAAATGCTTTTCAGTACAAGAAATTGTGCACGGCAATAATGCATTAGTTAAATTTAATTGAGGAATGTGGTGGGAAAGGAGAATGTCAGGAAAGGAAATAGTTGGAAGCATGGGTTTAGGAGCATCCATAATCATCTGAAAGTAGTAGCTAGAAAAGAAAGAGAAGAGGAGAGAGAAGTTTTTAGTTAGATATGAAAGTATGGAGTGAATAATGTGTGACGGGAAGCTGAGTACAAAGGGCTCTATGGCTCCAGATATGGAGAACCTTCCAGCATCAAGGAATAACAAACAACAAATAAACAAGGAACACTGCTCCAGGTGGGAGAACACCAATGAAGCTATGCAGCAGCTATCGCTAGAACAGAAAGTTGACCTTTGAAAAACAACCAAAGTCCAGATACAGACTTGGTGGTAAACCACATGCGATGACAGATACTCAAATCCCTGGGTAGGATGAAAGAATGATTGTCCACAGCACAAATGAAATGCATAGTTTCCTTAGGAAGCTATGTCTAATTGATAGCTCTATGCTACATGTATGTATAAAATACATTCAAATTATACTGTGTTACATAACTACAGTATTTCATATACCCCAAACCACTGAATTTCGTAGAATTTTACATAATTTCTTTCTTGGAAAGTATAGCGTATTTCTGAATTCTTAAGAGTCCTAGAAGCTCTAAATGCTACACTGTGCCAATTGGAATTGGGTTTAATTCTGTTTCTGTTTTCCCTAAACATTGCTAATATGATAAATGAAACAGACAAGAAAATTGGAGTGATGATGACTTTTTTCTCTCATATTTCCTATGGATATAAATGCAACAGGCGCTTTAGAAAACAATTTATTTCCACATCCAACCACCCAAGGGAGGAAATGTACATTTCTGTTTCCAAGCTACACATCCTCTCTGGCTTATCCCCATAGGATTTTCAACTCCAAAACAAGTATGCTTTCTGTGCAAATTGCATAAACAATCTCAAGTTCAATGGCATCAGTGCTGTGCCTTTTGTTATTGTACCATTGTATGAAAGTACAATATGAAAAGGAGATTGACATCTTTTTGGAACATCACCCTTTACATACTGGGAAAGATGTGCTTCCTTGGGTCTTTTCAAATGATTCTTCATGATTCCTTCCATCTTTGATGATAGATCGGAAGTTGTTCACATTGTTTCCACATTTTTAGGGAGCATTCCATGTCCCGATCTCTCAACTATTAAATGCAACTGAGAATTTAATAAGAGGATGCTCTTCTTATATTAAAAGCTACATTTTGTTAACAGTAGTGACGAAAAGAGATCAAACAGAAGCAAAAATGTGAACAGTTATACTTTTTTTTAATTTAAAAGGCAAACTCTTGCTAAGGTACATAATTGATTACTGAGAATGTACATTCTCCCAGGGAAAAAAGTTTCATTTTTTTATGGTACTGTGTGGTGAGGTTTAAGGACAAACAGAAATGAAGAACAAAGTAATGTTTGTAATTGAAAAAAATCCCCAAGATGTTCTTGAATTTCTTTGGAAAACACAAACAATGCACACAGACATAATGGTTTTTCCTAGACCTAATGGTGGTACCCAGGTATAATGGTATTGTCTGGCAACTATTTCTCCCAAAAGGGAGTGATTATTGCCATGTAGGCAAAGCTATGCATAAAAGATTCATGAAGACACTGTGCTTGTGTTCTGTGTCATAAACTATAGTCAAGAAAGTGGTATACAGCACTGGATTATTTCTTAAGGAAGAACCAAGGTAACTGATTCACATCAACCACCATAAGGGCATTACCAATCAGGATAATCATCTACGGAGTATATAAATCAATAAAAAAATAATATCAATAAATCAATAAAAAAATATAGATCAATAAAAAAATAAATCTAAAGTACAAACTAAAACATTGAGTCTATAATCCAAACATCCATAACAGCATCAAAGATTGTGAAGGGTAAATGAGTAATTCATAAATGCTTTGCTAAACACAGAACTAAAATAAAAGGGACTGAATAGTAATAGTGTGTGTGTGTGTGTGTGTGTGTGTGTGTGTGTGAACTTTCCTATTTAAAGTTGTGAACATAAGTCTCAGCATCTGCTTTGATAGTCTGTGGGGCAGAGCCTTTCAGAGGCCCTCTGTGTCAGGCTCCTGACTTGTTCCCTCTTTTCTCCTTCTTCTGATGTCCAGCCTCTTTGCCTTTCTGGATAGGAATTGAGCAGTTCAGCAAGAGTCCTCCCTCTTAATTAGTTTCTTTAGGTGTACAGATTTTAGTAGGTTTATCCTATATTATATGTCTCTATGAGTGAATATATCCCATGTGCATCTTTCTGCTTCTGGGATAGCTCACTCAGGATGATCTTTTCTGGATCCCACCATTTACCTGCAAATTTCATGAGATTTATGGGCAACCTTTGGGAAGAGTGCAAGGAGTCTTAGGAAAAAGTGGGAAACAGTAAGATCTGGAGAAGACAGGAACTCCACAAGGAGAGCAACAGAACCAAAAAATCTGAGCACAGGGGTCTTTCCTGAGACTGCTATTCCAACCAAGGACTATGCATGGAGATAACCTAAGACCCCTGCACAGATGTAGCCCATGGCAGTTCAGTATCCAAGTGGGTACCATTGTAATAGGAACAGGGACTGTCTCTGACATGAACTGATTGACCTGCTCTTTAATTTCCTCCACCTGAGGGGGAAGCAGCATTACCAGGCCACAGAAGAGGACAAGGCAGTCACTCCTGATGAGACCTAATTGACTAGGATCAGAAGGAAGGAAAAGAAGTCCTCCCCTATCAGTGGACTTGGGGAAGGGCATGCATGCAGAGGGTGGAGGAAGGGAGAGATTGGGACAGGAGAAGGGAGGGAACCACGGGGGGGGGTATACAAAGTGAATAAAGTGTAATTAATAAAGAATAAATAAATAAATAAATGGATCAGCCACGAGGTGGTAGTAGAAAAAAAATAATAAAGTTGTAAACAAATTTGCTCTTTTAGACATTTAAATGTAGGAGAGAACAAGTAACAGGACAGGAGCCTACCACAGAGGGCCTCTGAAAGGCTCTACCTAGCAGTGTATCAAAGCAGATTCTAAGACTCATAACCAAACCTTCGGCAGAGTGCAGGGAATCATATGAAAGAAGGGGGAGTTAGTAAGACCTGGAGAGAACAGGAGCTCCACAAGGACCAAATATATCTGGGCACAGGGGTCTTTTGTGAAACTGTTTCTCCAAACAAGGACCATGTATGGATATAACCTAGAACCCCTGCTCGGATGTAGCCAGTGGCAGCTCAGTATCCAAGTGGGTACCCTAGTAAGGGGAACAGGGACTATTTCTGAAATGAACTCAATAGCTGGTTCTTTGACTTTCCCCCATCACCTGAGAGAGGAGCAGCCCTGCTAGGCCACAGAGGTGGACTTTGCAGCCAGTCCTGAAGATACCAGATAAAACAGGGTCAGATGAAAGGGGAGGAGGTCCCCATCAGTGGACTTGGAAAGGGGTAGGGAGAAGATAAGGGAGAGAGGGTGGGATTGGGAGGGAATGAGGGAGCGGGATACAGCTGGAATACAAAGTTAATACACTGTAGCTAATATTAAAAAAATTAAAAAAGTTTAATTCTAATGTTTCTTTCACCTTTGAATAAGAGTAACTTTGGATATGGTCTCACTCTTCAGTTTTCCATATAGACATACTATGATATATAGGCTTCAGCCTTAAAAATGATTCAGTATCTCTTTCACTTATCAAAGTCAAGTTCAAAGATGTATTACCAATATGTTTATGTATTCTTATTCATTCTGAGTACTTAAGAAATCACAGCTGCTGGTGATCTTTGAAATTTGCATATATATTACCTGTTGCTTTTAGAACTTTCTGACTTAACTATAATTTTCAATGATTTTTTAAAAACCAAACAATTTATTTTTAAATTTGCCCAGCTCTCATCTTTAATTTTTCAATTTTATGAATACAAGACAGAATATATAGGTGCTGCCTTTGATTAATAAAATTAGTAAAAATAGCCACTAAATATTCTTATTAAAAAAAAAGAAAGAAAAAGAAAAAGGCCTTTTATGCAAAGCTTCCCTGTTATAGAGCTGCACTGGATATTGTAGGTAAGCCCATTGATTTCTATGCAAAGCCTTACTTCCTGGGTAAGAATATATACTCTATTTATAGGGTTAGGTCTTAAAATGCAACTCTGAAGCTAGAATTTCCCATTTTGAATTACAGATAGTGTTTTTTTGTAGATTTATAATGCTGGAAAATTTACCTAAACTCTCAACTTTTTCATCAATGTGATTTCAATCAGCTCATATATGAAGAATGCTTGCAACAGCACACTAGAAACACCACAAACTATAACCAGCAGCTACAAAACTCAATTCTGCATACAGTAAGCATCACATACATGTTTCCTCTTAGAATCTGAGGTGCTTTAAGTATTAGATATGTTTACACAAAGAGAACTCCGACTGTGACGTGGCAAAGGGTTAAGTGGATGAAAAAAGGTAATTCCTTATCATCTTGTCAGGTGAAGACATTTCCCGGAGAATAAAACTTTAAATGTGGTTGAATCTGTAAGTCTGAAATTTACAAGTGGTCTATGGCTCATTAATGAGGCACTAAATTGGACAATCAGTGTTAATGGGAATTGCACAGTGAAAGCACTGCACATCACAGTGGAGCTCTGGACAAAATGCGTAATCTCCAGCACTCCAGTCCCAAGCACCCTCGGTGTCATCCTTCAGACTAGACAGACGGCTAGAGAAGTAATCTTTATTTGTAGAGGACATCTTATTTGTCACTTATTAATCACATCTCACCTCCTTCAAAGTATTGTGGTTTAAAAAAACAGTACAGCGAAAAGTAGACTGCAAATTATTAATATTCAGTGCAGAGACTAAAACTTATCAAAGAATGGGACTAATACAGCTACTACATTTGAATACAAAACTGAGTTGAAAATTTCCTGGTCATCCAAGATAAGAATAAGTGTTTAATGTTATTGGTTGGTCTCTTTAAGAGCATTTTGAGGTCTGTTTCTCTGCTATACCTCTCTTGCTTTGTCTAGTAAATACATCAGAAACACTCTCTAAAGCATCAAGATTCATTCTTTCACAACTTTAAAGTTTTGTCTTCTCTTTATTTAATATGAGGAAATGGCCATTTATAGCAGAGGGTTCTTTATCCTGTCTCCAAGGAAACCTATCTAATCCTCAGGCAAATAAGCCTATTTGTATGGCGGCCTTAACTCCTGGAATTCCCCACAGAGAGAGGAAGAGTGGCAGTTTGTACACTCCTCTTCCATGAGGAACTAACCCTTTGCTTGTGTGATTAGGCATCTAAAATACAGCTCACTTTCCATTTGCAGCTTCTATTTCCTGGACAGATGATTGACGTGACACCTCACAGTTTAGCATCACGGAATAGTTAAATCCGACTCCATTACCTGTCGAATTTAGTTTCTTAATCCTAAACACAATATGCACACAACTTAGTCCTATCCAGCTTTTATTTAGAGCTCTTGTCATGGTGCTTTATGTGGAGTCAAGTGGTATTAAACTGTGTGGAGTGCAGCAAATGGAAAGATTAATTTTGCAATGTGACACAAAAAGGAAGATTTTAGAACAGGGATTAGGGGCTGGGTCTGCTCAGGGGGAGCGCTGAAATATATCCATTATTAGTACAGATACCTCAATCTACTGCCACAATAAAACCTAGCTGAATAGACCTGATTGCTGTATTCACTATGGAAGTGACACACCAGAAATGGAACAGACTTCAGCACTTCTGACTGAAGCAATCTGGCACTTTGGAATTTAGACTTTCCCATTACATTTCTTTAATTAGAAGTTGTTTAAACAAAACTATATGTCTACAGCAAAGAAAGAAACACCAATATGTATAACGTATGAAATTCTAAGATCACAGAACCTTGCAACTAAGCTACTACCATCAAAAGTAATCATTGCAACAATTTTAAAGAATATTGGAGAATATGTTGTGAGTTTAGCGTAAAAACACAAGGAAACAGGAATAACCCTGTGGTGCTGATTTTGTTTGCTTGCTACCTCTGCTAATTCTTTTGAATATTAAACAGGAAACGATTTTTAGCTATAATGATGGCACAAAGGACTACTGTTTTGTGTTGAGGAACAGCTGAAGCAAAAGAAAATTTTCTTATATAGGAAGACTTAGCAGTGTTGGAGAGCCTCTGGGCAGAGAAGAAATGACATGAGGTGTGCAGATAAGAACCAAAAGGTAACATGACTGACAGCAAATTCTAATAGACCTTGGAATGGGATACCAAGGGAGGCAAAGGGACCTCAGCATTTCAGTAGTATTTAAAAACATGAAGGATTCTCATATCTCAGGACAATAGCATTTATTAGATTTCTACTGTAATTAGAGTACATTACTAGAAAGTCTGGGTAGGATTCAAAAGAACCAATACTCATTGTCTAACTTTGAAGACCTTTGAGTGAAAATGTAGAAAATACACTACAGTGGAGTTGGTCAAGTCAGAACAAGTTATTCAAGTCTGACATAGTCACGGCAGGCAATATTTTACAATTCACAATATAATAAATAATGGAAATGTGCTTTTAGCAGTCATTATTAAGAACAAATATTTTGGTATATGATTTTTTGGTATTATTTGTTTTCTTTTTTTAATTTTTATCTTTTTACACCTTATTCATTTTATATCCTGATTGTAGTCCCCTCCTTCATCTCCTTCTGGTCCCATCTTCCCTTCCTCTTCCCCCCATCCCTTTCCACTAGTCCACTGAAAGGGGTCCTACTGCCCTGCCCTCTGACCTAGGATCCAGGCAGTCCTGATGAGACTTGATAAGAACAAATATTTTGTCCTGCTGAAAACTGCTCAATGTCAAAGGGAAAGGCTACATTATATATCTAACTGAATTGTTTCAGATATTTATAGTCCGTGACATGCAGTATAAAAATAAAGAAAATATTACCGTAAAAAAACAAAAAAAAGATTAATGGAGAAAATGGTTCTCCAGGGAAAAGAGATTTTGGGAAAAGTGCAGAAAGGATTTAAATGTGTACGAGAATTCTACATTCCATAAGAAAATAATCGGTGTTTTCTACTTTCTCCTCTAAGTAAAAAATATCATTACAGTTCCCCTCCATGATGTAAACGTGCATGTTCAATGCGAGGGTGTCCAGCACATTCCTGGCTAAGGGAGAACTCAACAAAAGAAGCCATTCATCATGAGCGTTGTCATCACATCCTTAGCAACAACCTGGATTACCATTTTCCTGTCCTGGGCTCAGTTTCAGAGTTGACTGTAGCAGTACAGGATCTTGATGTTCCTCATCCCCTATGCTCTTCACTGCCTTTGCTTTTATTGTCTGTTTTGATTAATTTTTTTTTAACTTGTCTTATGAAGCAACAGGTTTCATTATGCCACTTTAACAGGTGCTCGTCAGCATACTTGGAGCCTCTTTGACGTGCAAGCTCCCATTCTTATCAGTAAACAGTTCTTAAGCTTGATACTTCCTCCAATGTTAAGAGTACCCAAGACTCAAAATAAGAGATGTCCTCAGAACACTCTGGGTTTACTAGTCATCCTTGTCTGAACATAGGTTCCTGATGCCTCAGACTCTAACCCTTGTTCTAATAAATCAAGACAAAGATGCCACGTTGGCATTCAAAATTTATTCTCACTTGGAATTGCCCCTAAAGAAATGCCTATATTTATGTGAAGGATAATCTTCAGGTATTTTGGATTCATGCTTTCCATTTTCATGTGGGTGGTGAATGGTTTTTTATTAGTGGCATTCATTCAGCCCTATAATTTAGAATCTTTCGACAGATATACTCACTAATTTATCATTGTGCGTTCCATCTTCAATCAGAAGCAAAAAGTTCATTACTGCATTCAAAATAATTCTTAATGAATGTGCTAATTGGGATCACATTAGCAATTTCATGTGCTTCTGTGTTTATTTCTAAAGGAAAGTAGTGTGTTTTCTTTTTTTGTGTGTATATTAAGTAAAATTTTACTGTAAGAAAATTATTTAGTTCCCTACCTCAGGAGCAAAGGATTGAGAAATAAGACAAAGTCATCATCAAGATATTTTTGAAAGTGTTATTATCCAAGAGAACATGGTGATGCCTTTTAATAGCAATGGCAGACAACACTACAAGTGGCTTTTAGCTTGTTCCAAAATGAGTCATGACATAGGTCAAGAGTTTCCTCAGATCCTAAAACCTAAAATCCTATCCAGTGCCAAATACATAATGAATAGTCACAGATTTGGCACATTGATACTTAGGTGCTTACTGAAGGATAATCACAAAGAAAAAAAAAGCTTCTTTCATAGAAGAAAAAGAAATGCACTTATTTACTCGAGTCTCCTTTCTCAATTCTAGCTGATGATTTATATGATATAAATCATATAAATTGGGGTATGCATAACTAAAAGTGCTTTCCAGGAGTTTGGGAGATGCTCAGGGGATTAAGGCCCATGTTTGTACAGAGGTCCTGGTTCCATTCTCAGCACTCTGAAACACTTTAAAATTTCATCTTCTGGCTTCTTCAGGCTCCAGGCATTTACACAGTGTATATATGCAAGCAAAAATAATATACATCAAAAAAAATATACAAATCATTGAGAAATTACTATTTCTTTTTTTTTTCAATGCAGTTTATTCAGGAACCTTGAACAATCCTTGGACCCTGGGGAAAGCCAGCCCACAGCTTAAATAGCCTCTGGGTAGCCAACCCAGGAGTGCCACGTGGGCAATGCAGATAGGTCCACATACATGGAAGCAAGCCAGATCCTCAGCCTTAGCCAAATGTGGAATTGTTCGTGACAGAGAGCACTCACTATTTCATTCTCTTTTTTACAAAAGGCAAATAAGGGTCTTTTGTTTGGACCGTTATGGAATTAGCTTTACCTGTCAGTAAGAAACAGAGTGCTCCTGAGGTAAGGTTAATCATTTTGTCCATCAATAATAACCTGAGTAGAGGGGGTGTTTATCTGTTCTTTTTTTGTTTGTTTTTCATAATTCAAGTGACAGAGGAAGAGAAAAACCAATCAAATTATTTTACTCAAAGTTCTTCAGAGAAACAGAACCAGAAGGATATGTACGTAGAGATAAACATGAGTGTGTGTCATGGTAGTTGACTCAAGCCATTAAGGAAGCTGTAAAGTATCTAGACAGGCCATCTGCCATAGTAAAATTAAAGATGCCATAATGCGACACAGACAAAGACCTAGGGAAATTGCTAAACAACATGTCAGTTTGAGGCAAGTGGCCTGAAAAACTGGGATGTCTCTAAAGCTCTGATGAAGATCAAAGAAAACCCCAGTTCTGATGACTAAGGGCAGAAGGTGTAGAATGGGATCTCCTTTCCATGACATTCCATGACAGAAAAAAATAGAGTAGAAATTCCACCCTTCCTCTTTCCGTTCCATCCAGGTTCACAGCTGTTCTGGATGTTTTGGTGTATGATATGTAAACATGTTTTTGTTAAAATTTCAAGATGGGGATTTTAGTTTGTCCACATTTTTTTATTAGTTATATTTTATTAACTCTGTATCCTAGTTGTATCCCACTCCCTCTCTCCCTCCCAATCTCACCCTCTCTCCCTCATCTCCTCCCTGCTCCTTTCCAAGTCCACTGATAGGGGAGGACCTCCTCCCCTTTAATCTGACCCTGTTTTATCAGGTATCTTCAGGACTGGCTGCAAAGTCCTTTTCTGTGGCCTAGCAGGGCTGCTCCTCCCTCAGGTGAGGGGGGAGGTCAAAGAACCAGCCATTGAGTTCATGTCAGAAATAGTCCCTGTTCCCCTTACTAGGGTACCCACTTGGATACTGAGTTGCCATGGGCTATACCCAAGCAGGGGTTCTAGGTTATATCCATACATGGTCCTTGGTTGGAGAAACAGTCTCACAAAAGACCCCTGTGCCCAGATATATATTTGGTCCTTGTGGAGTTCCTGTCCTCTCCAGATCATACTAACTCCCCCTTCTTTCATATGATTCCCTGCACTCTGACAAAGGTTTGGTTATGAGTCTTAGTATCTGCTTTGATACACTGCTAGGTAGAGCCCTTTTTAAGTGTCTCGTGCAGAACATGTTCTTTGTGACATATGGAATTAGTTGAATTCTGAGGACTTTGAAGGGTGTAAATATGACAGCCCAGAGGAAGAAGAAGCAGCTACTTGGAGGAGGACTGGTTCCTGCTGGTTCGTCCTGCTGCTGCATCTGCTCCTTGCTGATCTGCTGGTTACTGGGACTCCTGGATTTCTGGACGACTGATATTGGTATTGCCCCCAAAGAATCCTAGGACCCTAACCATTGGGAAGTAGCAGAGAGAACTCTGCCCCCTGTTCCCACTAACCTCCCTTCCCTCCTACCCAGTTTTGAGTGGTTTGAAGGGGAGTAGAAGTGTTTAATAACCCTAAATAAAGTAGGTTTGTTAAAAAAAAATCAAGGTCAACACACATCCAATTGTGTTACTCATCATGAGCTAGGGAAGCTCTATCTTCCTTACTTGGTCTCCCAATTCAAATATCTCTTTTGGAAATACCTTCAAAGATATTCAAAAACAAAGTTTTCAACTCTCTGTAATCCCTTAGTACACTCATTTTTATACCTAAAAAACTTTGATATGCAAACAAACAAAACCTTGGTGATTCTGAGCACAATGTAGATGTTCAATAAGAATAAAAGAATAAACACACAAGTGAATGAACAGGGTGTGAAAAAATAATACTATAGTAAATGGATGAAGAAATAGGCATGCATATGGTTTTATTAATTTTCATATTATAATTTTATTTAAATCTTGGTGTAGTTAGAGTCTTCTGGGTTCTCCTATTAATCACATGATATTCATCCTTAAACCAAACAGATCACACCTGGTCTTGGATAGACACGTGACAGAAAAAAAAACTCAGTTTAATTCAATATGCATTTATTGGCCATCTGATGTGTTCCAGGCACTATAATATGTGCAACATATTCAAGAAGCCTAGCTGACTTCAAAGGTAAGTGAAAAAAACTGCTGTAGTTTTTTGTGATAACTGATAAACTGATGATATACCTTATTATCCCATTATCTATGACATTTAGATCATTCATCCCAAACACTACTTCAGTTATAAAACACTTGAGTGTGGTTTTTTTTTGTTTGTTTGTTTTGTTTTTTATCTATAGGCTAGTGGATAAAGTTTCTGATTTATCACATGCCAACCAAATTAGTCTCTGCAATTCATAATGCCCCTTAGAATGACTGCTCTGTTTTTCATAGACATCAGAAGACATCCTACTCACTCCTACCATATAGTCTTTGTTCTATCATTCTACCCACTGAGAAAGAAATTCTTTTTTTTTTCAATGCAGTTTATTCAGGAACTTTGAACAATCATCTGCCCCTGGGGAGAAAGCCCACAGCTTAAATAGCCTCTGGGTAGCCAACCCAGGCGTGCCACGTGGGCAATGCAGATAGGTCCACATACATGGAAGCAAGCCAGATCCTCAGCCTTAGCCAAATGTGGAATTGTTCCTGACAGAGAGCACTCACCATCGGGAAGGTGGAAGGCGGAAACCAGCTCCATCTTTAAGGCACAGCATTCCGCAGCTCTCTACAGTTCCCCCTTTTTGTTTTAGACGCATCAGGCAAGAGTAGAGGTCTGATCTCTGATATTAGAAATAAATTGGGACTTTGTACCGATGTTCATTTAGGTGTCATCCACCCAAAGAGCATCAGACCCATCCGATACCTTTTTCTCAGAGGCGGGACCTGGGGTATCAACCCGCATGCAATCAGACATGCTCTTCTCTGGGTCCAAAGCAGCTGACCCTGAGTGCAGTGCTTAGCCTCGCATCCTGAGCATAACATTTTAGCTTTTTATGGTATCCAACCATGCTTGGGGCGAATGTCCTGCTTCCATGGCTGTAAAGGCCTGAATGATCATGGCTGCATCACACTGTTGTGAGACTCTAATCTTGCATATATACCACAGGCAAACCAAGGAGACCAACACCAGAAGGCCTGCTAACGCTCCCATGCCCGCCCATTCCTTCAGATGATTCATGGCTGCAGCAATCCATGATGATAATCCTGTGGCTAGTCCTGCGTCCACTCTGGTAGAATTTACTGTGACAATGCCACTCTCAGCTGCTCCATCGTAGTATCGAATTCTCCAGTCCAATTACCTAAAATATAGCTTGACAATTGTTTAGACAGATTTGCAGCACAGGAAAAATTCTCACGTTGTATGCTAATGACACAAAGTCCAGCATACTTTCATTGACAGCCAGGTTGAGCGATTTGCCATAGGGTATCAATTTGCTCCTGCAAGAGGTCAAACCTCTGATTGAACACCATCAAGCTTCCTTTTAGTTGAGCATTAATTCCTTTATGTACAACTAAGGCATAAGCTACATTGGCTAAATGATTATTCAGGGTCTGAGCAGTCTGCCCAGTATGACTCATGGCTAATGCCCTGGTGGTAGCTCCAACAGCCACCAATGAGATGGTAGTAACAATGGTGGCTGTAGTTCCAAGATCCCTTTTCTGTCTGAAGAGAGTCATAGCGTGAGGGGCATCAACGGGCACAGGCACCCAGTGAGGCATGCGAGTAACCAGGGCATACCTAAATTTACTAGCATTCCAGCATTGGGCAAAAAAGCAAGTATCATTAACACAATTACTTGGCTCTATCTGGCTAATAATGAATAAAAATGGGGGATATAGACAAACAGGTGTGGGCTTATAGGGAATATTATGAAAAGCCTTAACCCCCTCATTGAAACATCCTGCGTCAGTTCTAGAACTAGCAGTGGTGGTGTCCGAGGTCTGAGTAGGTTCAGGAGACCATTGCCCCCAGGGGCGAGACGTGCTCCATGTAAATTGACTAACTCCATGTTTTCCTCCACTTTTGAAAGTCATTTAAGGTTCTTAAATTATTTTTTTCCCTTTATTTTTAAATTTTTCATCAATTACACTTTATTCATTCTGCATCCCCCCATAAGCCCCTCCCTCCTCCCCTCCTAGTCCCACCCTCCCTCCTCCCTCTGCTTGCATGCCACTCCCCAAGTCCACTAATAGGGGAGGTTCTCCTCTCCTTTCTGATCTTAGTCTGTCAGTTCACATCAAAAGTGGCTGCATTGTCCTCTACTATGGCCTGGTAAGGCTGCTCCCCCCCCCAGAGGGAGGTGATCAAAGAGCAGGCCAATCAGATTATGTCAGAGGCAGTCCCTCTTCACATTACTATGTAACCCAATTGGACTCTGAACTGCCCTGGGCTACATCTGTGCAGGGGTTCTTTGTTATTTCCATGAATAGTCCTTGGTTGGAGTATGAGTCTCTGGGAAGTTCCCTGTGTTCAAATTTTCTTGTTCTGTTGCTCTCCTTGTGGAGACCCTGTCCTCTCCAGCTCTTACTATTTCCCAGTTCTTACCTAAAATTCCGTTCACCTGCCCAACAGTTGCCCATCAGGCTCAGCATCTGCTTTGATAGTCTGAAGGGCAGAGGCTTTCAGAGGCCTTCTGTTGTAGGTTCCTAGGTTGTTTCCTGTTTTCTTCTTCTTCTGATGTCCATCCTCTTTGCCTTTCCGGATGGGGATTGGACATTTTAGTTAGGGTCCTCTCTCTTGCTTAGTTTCTTTAGATGCACAGGTTTTAGTGGGTTTGTCCTATGTTGTATGTCTATATGAGTGAGTATATACCATGTGTGTCTTTTTGCTTCTGGGACAACTCACTCAGGATGATCCTTTCCAGATCCCACCATTTACCTGCAAATTTCATGATTTCCTTATTTTTCATTGCTGAGTAATGTTCCATTGTGTAGATGTACCACAATTTCTGCATCCATTCTTCAGTTGAGGGGCATCTGGGTTGTTTCCAGCTTCTGGCTATTACAAATAAAGCTGCTACAAACATGGTTGAGCAAATGTCCTTTTTGTGTACTTGAGCCTCTTTTGGATATATGCCCAGGAGTGGTATGGCTGGATCTTGAGGAAGCACTACTCCTAGTTGTCTGAGAAAGTGCCAGATTGATTTCCAGAGTGGTTGTACAAGTTTACATTCCCACCAGCAGTGGAGAAGGGTTCCCCTTTCTCCACAACCTCTCCAGCATGTGTTGTCACTTGAGTTTTTGATCTTGGCCATTCTCATGGGTGTAAGGTGAAATCTCAGGGTTGTTTTGATTTGCATTTCCCTAATGGCTAGTGAGGTTGAGCATTTCTTTAAGTGCTTCTCTGCCATTCCATATTCCTCTCCAGAGAATTCTCTGTTTAGCTCTGTTCCCCATTTTTTAAGTGGATTACTTGGTTTGCTGCTTTTCAGCTTCTTTAGTTCTTTATATATACTGGATATGAGTCCTCTGTCAGATAAAGGGTTGGTGAAGATTCTTTCCCAATCTGTAGGTGGTCGCTTTGTTTTGATGACGGTGTCCTTTGCTTTGCAGAAGCTTTTCAGTTCCATGAGGTCCCATTTATTGACTGTTGCTCTTAGAGCCTGTGCTGTTGGTGTTCTGTTCAGGAAGTTTTCCCCTGTACCAATGAGTTCTAGGGTATTTCCCACTTTTTTTTCAAGCCGATTTAATGTTTCTAGTTTTATGTTGAGGTCTCTGATCCACTTGGACTTCAGTTTTGTGCAGGGTGACAAGTATGGATCTATTTTCATTTTTCTACATGTAGACATCCAGTTAGACCAGCACCATTTGTTGAAGATGCTATCTTTTTTCCATTGTATGGTTTTGGCGTCTTTGTCAAAGATCAGGTGTCCATAAGTGTGTGGGTTTATTTCTGGGTCCTCTGTTCAGTTCCATTGATCCACCATTCTGTTTCTATGCCAGTACCATGCAGTTTTTAAAACTGTTGCTCTATAGTACAACTTAAGATCAGGGATGGAGATACCTCCGGAAAATCTTTTATTGTAGAGGATGAGAAAGAAATTCTTTGACTTGTCGATTAATCAGTATCTGACTCATCTACTCATAGCTATAAAACAGAGAGTCCCTGTTTTCACGGCTTCTCCAAACCTTCTGTCCACAAAACTCTCAGTGCCTAACTATTTCTATCTTTAACACTGATTTGGCAAGGCCACATCGCCAGGAGGAAGTAATCAAAGAGCAACCAACTGAGTTCATGACAGAGGCAACCCCTCTTCCCCTTACTCAGGAACCCACTTGGAGACTGAGCTGTCTATGGGCTACATCTGAGCCAGGGGTCTAGGTCCTCTCCATGCATGGTCCTTGGTTGGTGCATCAGTCTCTAAAGGAGACTCAGAATTTTTAGCTTTGTGGATTTCCTGTCCCCTCTGTGTCCATTTTATCCCCCACTTCTTCCATAAGACTCCCTGCACACTGCCCAAAGTTTGACTGTGAGACTCCCACAAAGGAAGAGGATCCAGGCAGTCCTGATGATACTTGATAAGCTATGGGCAGATGGCAGTGGTGGAGAACTGCCCCTTTCAGTGGACTAGCAGAAGGGGATATTGGAGAAGAGGGAGGGAAGGTGGGACTAGGAGAAGTTGAAGGAATGGCTATAATTGGGATATAAAATGAATAAACTGTTAAAAATAAAATAATAAAAAACACTAATTTGGCACTTGGCTTACTAACTAAACAAGTTTATGAAATGCCTTACAAAACAGTATCACTAACAGCTCTTGAACCCAAGTTAAATATTAACTGTTCACTCTGAATTGCATTCTGCATCTCTGAAAAGAGTATGAAGTGCCTGGCTCTTGTTTTGTATTTTCCTTCTTTAATTTTTTTAACAGCATTTAGGTACTTGGTATTTATTATCTCAATTCAACATTTCTGCAAAAACAACTCAATAGAAAACAAAATATGCTTAGAAGCTACCCATTTATAACCATTATTATAGATTACCTGTTAATTCTTTCCTCTAGAATTTAACTTAATAAGGAAAATTCTGTTTTCTTCTGTCTTTAATGCCTGAAAACAGATATAAGAGCCCCCCATGTCAGCAATTTCAAGGTACGTAGAACCTCATTCTGTGGCTTCTTTAGGGACCATTCTAAAACAAGTAGGCTGAGTGACTGTCTGCCTGTCAATCACAATATAATATTATGTGGGCAGGTATTTTATAGCTGGGTGAATTTAGATAAATGAAGTCTGTCAACTTAGTAATTGCTAAATGTTATATGTGGAAGCAATTAAAGCATGGTTGTTTTTCCTCGCTGTTGTATCTATAGGATTTTTTAAAATGAATTGTGATTCAAAATAATAAAAACTGACTTGTAAAAAAAAAGTAAAACAAATAGGAAGACACCTCAAGAATCATTTTGTTTCCCAGAAGGTTGGGTTTTATCTATTAGTAACCAAGAGTATAACAATGAGATGAATTTTTATAGAGACATCTTCTTCCTTTGTGATTAAAAATGCACAATGCATCATATTTTTAATATCCCCTGGAGTATAACTGAGGCAGAGATAGTATACTCATTCATAGATTAA
Organism: Meriones unguiculatus; assembly: GCF_030254825.1. Classification (NCBI taxonomy): domain Eukaryota; kingdom Metazoa; phylum Chordata; class Mammalia; order Rodentia; family Muridae; genus Meriones; species Meriones unguiculatus. The sequence goes on along the minus strand of NC_083357.1, from coordinate 76,782,247 downwards.
AGTATGATTCTACAACTGAGCAGGAACTCAGAACTCACATATTACATATTAAAACATATCTCCTTGACACACTTAATATTAAGCCATTTCTCAAAACCAGAAAAGTTTTTGAGAATTCCTTTACAATGAACAAAATAATACAAAGTTGAATTCCCTTACAATGAACAAAATATAGCATGCACATGCTTCTTGGTGATAAGGCTATTTCAGACAATAGTAATTTTCAGACGGTGTTCTAAAGCAAGTTGATCAATACTCTCTTTTCCTTGTAAATATGTTGGAATAAGATCAAGCCATGCATTCATTTTGTTAAGGTCTATGAATTCTCATCAGTTCTGGGAACTACCAATTTCACCTATATTGATATTTGGCTTCAACTTAAAATGAAAAATCAATATTTTAGAGAAAGCATGCCTTGCTCTTCAAATATCCCTTAATAGATAAGCCACAAAAATCCTTTGCCCTCTCCCTCTTCCTCTCTCCCCTCCCATTCTTTCCTACCCATAACACAGTGATGAGCAGCATCTGTTCCTACTTCAAAGTCATTTGCTAAAGCTGAACTATACAAAGTTCTGTTTATTACACTCACCATTTAATGGTTCCTGTTAATTCTGTGCCCTCTAGGTAATGTCCATCTAGAATTAAGGTATATGAAACAGGGTACGAGAAATTGTAAATTTTCCACCAGTCCCTAGTTTGAAGCTGAGCACTTCAGCCTCAACTCAGGATAAAGTAACATTTCTCAGTCTGTTTTTTAAAATACATTTATTGATTTTTCAGTTTCATACAAGCATATTTCATTCTGGTCACACTCATCCCTCTACCCTCTCTGATACATCCTTGACTCTCACACACCCCTTTTCCACCACCTTCATGTCTCGCGCTCACATCTTTTTATGTTGTTTCTACCTTGTGACTCACTGGGTCTAACCAGGACTGTGTGTATTCACTTCAAGAGTTTACCACTGGAACATGAGTAATTAATAGAAGGTGACATCACTGAAGACAATGACTTCCTCCCAGCAACCTTTCTCTGCTAATAGCTTCCCTGGACAGAGCTGCATCCCATAAACTCCGTGCTCATCTATACTTGGATGTATATAGGCTCAGTCTTATGCAAAACAACCACAATTCCTGTGTAGTCTTGGATGTCACCACTATGTCAGGTCCACAAGACAGAACTTCAAATATTCCTTCTCAACCATGGGGAACATTTGGTTTTTGTTTGAGTTTGCTCTTCTTGTCATTTTGTTTTGGTAAAGTGGGTTCTCACTATGTAGCACAGGCCAACCTTGCTCTATAACTAAGGTTGGCCTTAAATTCACTGAGATCTGCCTGCCTCTGCCTCCTGAGTCCTAGGACTAAAAGCATTTTCCACCACATTCTGCCCAAGGTTCCTGTTACTAAGTGGATGTAAGCAGAAATCAAAGTTTGGAAAGCCAGACTTTTCTTGGTGAAAAGAAAGGTCTGTACCCTCTCCGTATTGTTTTTTTCTATACACACCCTAATGCAGGACCCTGGTGTCTGGATCTGAAGTTTTGATCTTATGTCACAGCAAAGAAAGGACCAGCTTAATGAGGCAGAAGGACAGAAGTTGAAATTCCAACATCCAGAGATTCGCTTATTTCTACATCAATAAAAACTTTTGTTATTTGGGAATTGCTGTCAAAGTCACAAAATGTTTTCTAAAAAGTACAGTTATAGAAATCCACTGTATATCTCTTTTGGCTGGATATTTTATTCCCCAAAATCTTAACAATAGATGAAACTTCCCCAATATACACAGGGAGGTATTTGATGGAGACATCTCATTTACAGCTGAGTGTTCCCATCGTTTCTCACTTTCTGCATATAATCTAGCTGTGGGTCTCTGCATTTGTTTCAATCTGCTGCAGGAGGAAGCTTCTTTGGTGATGACTGGGCAATAAAAAGATCTGCTTCCTTGGCAAGCATGGCTGGAGGGTTCCCAAGGATTCAACAAAACTATTTTTAAAATTATATTCAAAATAATGGTTACTTCAGTGAAGTAGGAAAATAAAACAGATGTGATGTAGTTCAGGTTTAGTTTACTATTAAATTCTTATATTGTGTTTAGGATGGTACTTTAGAATATGTATTACATTTTTAGTAAATATTTTCTTTAATGTTTTATTAAAATAAAAATTATTCCTATATGAAAATATTTAGCATATATCATAAAACAAACATTGGACTAATTTGGGGCAACTGTGTTCCAAACCTGGAGAGGAAGAAAAATATACCCTTAGCATTTTCTCTCTCCTGCCAATGGGAAGCAAATACAAAAAAATAACCATTCAGAACTCTGGAATCAAGTCATCTGAGTTTGTGTTTCAAACATATAGCTTCTTAGCCAGCCGTGTGTTCATGGATAAATTCCTAAAGGCTCTGTACCCATTTCCTCAATTGTAAATGGTAATAAAATTGTATTGATTTTAGAGATGGTTAGTGATTACACAAATGCATGAACCTAGTACAGAATGCTAATTGAACAAGTAGATAGCTGCAAGAGATAAATAAATATTAGCTTATGGTGATCTAGGACTGAAGAATAGAAATTATATGTTGCGTTGAAAAGTGTATGGTTTACTTGAGAACACTCTGAGAAATCCCTACAAATTTTAACTCAGCAAGTAACGTAATTGTACTTTAATTTTAACAGGCCATTCCAGCTATACTGTTACGGAGGGGTTTAACACTTTCAACAAGGAGGTCAACTAATATACTGTTGCAATAGTTTAAAAGATTATTAAAGCTAATACAAGCTATTAACAGTGAGAAGAAACTAGGAATAGAGATGATAAGATTATGAAGAAACAACCATAGTAAAGTTTTATATTGACTATGTAGCCTGGAATGGCTACCAGGTTTTAGGACAGTAGAGTGGATATTGGCACAGAAATAGTGGATGTTTCTCAGTACAACACATTTTTTCAAGTTGGCCCAAATAAGCACTGAAAATACAGGAAGAATATGTTTATAAGAAAAGATAGTGAGTTCAGTGTTTGGGTGTCTTGGCTATACTGGTGAGGAGATGCCTACTGAGGATACAGCAGGAGTTTTCTAAATGAAGAAGTGGATGCTATGAAGTCTGAGATTCAGAGGAAAAATGAGAAAGTCAGGTAGAGTGTTAGATGACAATATACTAATTCTTACCTTTAGAAGCTAGAGAAATGAGTCATCAGGACTGGACATTGGGGGCTGAGAGCCTGCCCCTGCTTTCCTGTCTAATCCCTGCTTCCTAAGTATGGCAGTGACGAAACCAGCTGTCTAAGAATCCTGCCACTGTTCTTCCCCACCACAACGGATATATCCCTTCTTGAACTGTGAGCCCAAATTAACCCTTCCTCCTTTAAGCTGCTTCTCATCACACATGTTCACAGGAAAAATGAGGGAGGTAATTAATATAGGAAGTGGAAATGAGCCTTTCATATTTATCTAATTACTTCTTTTATATAAAATATATGAAGTGTTTAATTTACTTAGACTTTCATAACAACTTTGCCAGCCACATCAGACCAGTATTTTCATCGTAAATTCACAGGTTTAAGGAGCAGGGAGAAGTTTGTGCCTTCTAGTCTAAAAGATTTTTGTTTGGCGTTGTTATTGTTTGGCTAAAGTAGTACTCCATCTGAATGCAGACATCTTTCAGTGACTCACACTGTACCTCAAGGGCTAGAAATGCAACGCTTTGTTTCCATGGGAAATCCAAACAGGCTTATTCCACTTAGAAAATAACACTTAAATGTAATTTCTGTCATGTTTAAGTCATATTTTGCTGTTGCTGAATACCTATAACAGCATCAGGAAATTTCCTTTAAGTGAGATTAAATGCTCCTCTCAGAGGAAAAGGAAGCTGGCAAAACACACACGCGCGCGAACACACACACACACACACACACAAACAAACAAAAGGTAGCAAAATGTAAAATTTAAGCTGGTAATGATCAGGGGATGATAGCTACAGCCCAGGACTCAAATTCTTATTATTCTAAAGTTTGTTGTACTAATACTATGAGGTATTTGGAGACAGAGGCTGGGCACCCACTGGTGTCTTGTGTTCCTTTCTCCAGCTCAGCAGCCACCTCTCCAGCAAAAGTACTCATGGCAGTCAGCATACTGAGATCTTATCTATTAACATAGAACTGGAATCTCATAGCTAGAGTGACATTACTGAAATAATGAACCAGCCATTATTTCTCCAGAGTATTTATAGTCAACAGGAACTCTCCACTCAGAACTTCACACTCACTACAAACCTAGTGGGAAACGAAGAATTTATCCTGCCCTCATTTAACAACCCTCAATTTTGCTTAAGCACCAAGAGCCTGAAATACTTATTGCTTTACTTTAAACTTTGTGATCTTGATCTGGACCATAGCTTAAAAACTGCGTAGGAGGAAGAGCCAAGAATAAGAATTAATTCTACATTTGTTGAACTATGGAATATTTTTCCTTTTCCATCTAGATGAACCAACTCACTCAATAATGAATCAAACTTAAAGGGAAGTCAGGGCATCATCCAATGAAAGATCCACATTTGAGGCTTGATAAATGCTATGAAGTCAAATATATTTGGGGACATTCCAGACTTCTAACTAGTGGAGATCCTTCATGTGCTGCCAAAAGTTTCCTGGGAAAGGGCTGTAAATTACTCCCAGTGAGGACAGCTGGAGTAATTAAAAGGTAATGAACAGCCCTAGATTTGTCCCCTCCTGGTCTATCAGTATTTTAACCTTACAAAAATTACTTCATCACTTCTGGGAAATTATTTTGGCAGTATTCTTTCCTCAAAGAGTATGAGAACTTTAATAATAGAAACATGAATCACAGGACCCTGTTATGGCTTGTACCTTGAGTGCCCCAAACATTATGTGGGTTAAAGACTGGGTCACCAGCCTGTGGCACCCTTGGGAGGTAGTGAAATTGTAGCTGGATCATGGGAGGAGCTCCCTTTAAGGAGACATTAGGACACTGGTCCCTTTTCTGCTTTCTCTTCAATCCAGTAGGCATGCTCAATCAAGGTGCCCTTATCCCACCAAGCTAAACAGTAATAGAGCCAAGTGAGCACGGACAGAAACTCCTGAAACCATGAGTCCAGGTGAACCTTTCCTCTACTTAAGTTTATTTTTCTTCTCTCATACTTTGTCATAGCAGAATAAATATTTCTACTATGCCTTTCTGATGATATACACATAAAGGATGCAGAGGAAAGGAGTTAAATGGGGAAAGAGCGTGAAGGGAAAAAGCTAAAAGTATTCAGATAACTCTGTGTCCTTCCTGATACCCTAGAGACAGGAAAGACAGAAGAGCTACAGTTGAACTATTATCTCGTATCCTAAAAGACTCTAACGGGTTATCAAAGGCACAGAGGCTCTCAATAAGCACAGACTACACCAAGATCCCAGTCAGTAAGATTATGATGAGCACAAGACAGCACCATCTGTGGGGAACACCCAAGGCAGTGATGATGAAAGATCACAGTGTCTATGGATTTTATGTCTCACTCACCAGGAGGCTTTTGGACCCCTCTAAAAGTTGAAAGGGCAAGAAAATATTGTGGCACAGCAATTTGTTCTTAGTGAATATATATGTTGGCAGAGGGAAGTCAAATTCTTCACATAAATAAGATAGAAGACTCTCGGAGACACTTAGATCTCAAGGAAGGCAGCTTCAATTTCCAGACAGAAACATGGGATATTTTTACCACCCTACCCCCCTCTAAAAAAAAAAAAGCAGTCTATATTAAGCTAGGAGAGAGTGTGAAAAGGAGAGGGCTGCAGTACAGGTGTGACTGGGTCAGGAAACACTGAGAACAAAGAGGTCCTGCAGCATCCCACTCCCTCAGTGCTGTAACACACTAAGCATCTTTCTTCTGTCTCTTTTCTGCTAAGTGCAAGTCCATTTGGGTATTCAAGGGCTTCCTACCCAATAAGGCCCTGTGAGACAATCCTTGGCGATTCCAGGGCCTTCTCTCATTGCAACAGCATCGTTAGCATGCAGGTGGTGTTGGATTGGCTTACATGTCTCTGAGTATAAGTATTTTTCTGTGTGTTTCCAGTACTGTTTGTCCATTTTTATTAGATGTTTGTTTCTCTGTAATTCCCCCACTGTGATGGGGACAGTTGTCTCAAGCCCTGCAGGTACTCAGTAAATGCTGCCACCTGCCTGACCATCAGGCAGAGATTCTCATCCCCAGCATATTAATGGCAATGCTTCCTTTGAGGTGACATAGTCTTTGTGTTATGCCTATGCTGGATATTCTTGGTGTCTCTCTTGGTCTCTGGCTCATTACCTCATTTTCTAAAGGCTTTATCAGTCACACACACAAGAATTCTAGCCCTGTCTTTCCCCCAGGAATCAGAACATGGGCTGGAATAACAAAATGAGATTCAACTTAGAAGAGTGCACAGAATTTTTCCTAAGAGAGTTTAAGAATAAGGAAAAAAAAATTCAACAAAATGGAGAGGAGTAAATTGAAAAGCAAAAGAGTGGGAGATAGATAGCAGAACAACAGCTACCTTTGTGGTGAATTGCCCTTGAACACTCTGAATCATTCTGTACTTGTCCTAATGAAAGTCCTTACCACCCTTGTTTCTCAGGAGCAAATGTGAAGGTAAGAATGTGTGTGTGCCTGTGCGTGTGCATATGTGTCTATGTATGTGTCCATGTGTTTATATGTGACTGTCCTTGTGTGTGTGTATGTGTGTATTTCTCTGTGTCTCTGTATATTTGCTATGCCTATTTGTGTATATGTGTGTGTCTGTGTCCATGTGTTTGTGTGTGTCCTTATGTGTAAATGTATCCAGGTGTTTTTGTGTGTCCTTGTGTATGTGTCTACATGTTTGTGTGTGTATGTCCTCATGTGTATGTATGTTTGTGTGTATGTGTTTTTGTGTGTCCTTGTGTCTGTGTGTGTATGTAACATACACACACACACACACACACACACACACATATATATATATATAACCTATAACACCAACTACCCTTCTCACTATGTAGATCTTGATCTTGATCTTCTCTTGATCTTCAGACTGCCAGTTTTAGGAGACGGTACCAGCAAGTTCTTTGATGTGGTACTTTGAGAGGCACCAGTCTCTGGAGGGTCGTCTCATGCACTGTCATTACTTTGCTGTGTTACATGTGTCTTCCGCTGAGTTTGGCCCCAAACTGTCCCTCTTATCTCTCCTAGTTCAAGTCTACTTTCAAGCTGGGTGCCTGCTCTGCATTGAAAGGTGAGGTTAGAGAAGAAAGGTTATCTGCACTGTTGTCCAAATGTCACTCTCCCCTGCTCCTTTAACCTTATGTGGGGGGAGCTCTAGAGGGGACAGCCTCTTTCTCCCCTCAAAGCAGAGCACTACCGTTAACAGACACAGCTATGAACAGAGGTCATGCAACACATTCCTCTGCCCCCCCATGACATCCCAGAATATATTCCAGAGCCTTCCACAAGGAAGCTTGAGGCCAGCAGTAGGGCCATGGCCAGCACTGACACAGGATAGTACCAATGGGGATCTGGATGAGACTTGACAGCCAAACAGCTGCATCATGTCAAAGAGAATCTTAAAAGGGAAGGTGGGGAGAAAGACACCAGGTCATTGTCCTTTTCAGTAAAAACAATGACTTCAACAAACCAGCCTGACCTCTCAGGCCAGGCCACTCTCTGGGCTTCCTTTTCACTCTTTATTCTGTTTGGATCCCTATGAGTGACAGCTCCAGGATGAAAAAGAAACAGACAAGTCATGACATCTGTCTTTTTCTTCTTTCTCTAATATAAGCTTCAAATCCTGAGGAAAGGCCAGAAGTTATACTGTGACTCTCTCTACTGTCTGCAGTTAATGAGGCCTCCAGTGACATTTCCCCACTAGACAGTGATGCAGGTAACAATATTGGTTCGGAGAAAGGGTCACACCTGGAGCATCCCTGATTATTTTCATCAGCTGATCCTTACCAAGGGAGGACCCTGGACCTGGGAGAAACACTAATCATGCCAGTGTGGCTGGGATGAAAGCTGTGGGGTTATGGCAGTGGTGACCAAGCCAGCTTGTCAGGGATTCTTGGGGTGACTGCCTGTGCAGCCATATATGGGGTTCTGGGCGCCTCTGCATGCCACTGTGGTGCTCTGGCCACTTTCCGGCAAGAAAGTTCTTCAAAGGCTTGTCCCAGGCCTTTGCTAACACTCAGCCATGCTGCAAGCAGCCTTCATGTAGAATCTAAAGTGCATGACTTTAGAAAACTTAAAGAAAACAACTTTGTTACTAGGGTGTTTGTTTGGTTCCCTAAGGGTGCCACCAGCTAAAGGCTGTAAGGAGACTAAAACCAGAAAATACTTTCTCAGATGGCATCACTTATGACAACTTCCTGCTGCTTGATTTGTTTTGATAGACAAAAATGAACCTTTTATCCTTCTCACACCTCCCCCACCCCCACTTTGTCAAGTGTTGTCTCCGTAAGCTAACAGATGCAGTTCTGTCCCTGCACAAAAGATGTTCATTTGTGTTAGCCATGATCTGGCTCTTTTGTGCACTCCTTTTCCACACTACCTTTTCTTCCCATAGCTCAGTATATCATTACATTCTGAGCAATTGCTATCTCCCTGACTATGATTGATCCCCACTTATTTCATCCTGCATGCAAAGTATTTGATTTCAAGTGTGGTTCATTCTGCTTGGTGAACTCATTATAAAGTCAAGCTGAACATCTCACAGATGTGAAGCACCTTGTCTTTGAGGTTCAGCAATCTAATTTGGAATCTCATTATAGACCTTCTACTGGCGGTAGGCAAGGGGGCAGCTACCTGGCTGGCATATTCCTGCCCATCTTCTATCCCATAAAGAAACTGTCATTTCAATACAGGCACACCAGAATATTTCCCATTTTGGAAAATAGCTTTATTTATCTCTCCACAAATGCCAGTTGGCACTGATGAGAGAGTAATGCTTTGTGGGCTATTTTATTAAGCATCTCGGGAGGTCGGGTGCTGAAAAAGACAGCTCACAGCTGTTTGCTTCCTATCTATTTAGTAGTCTTCTCTGTGGATCATATGCTATATTCTCTAAAGTTCACAGTGTAGTTGTCATTTGGCTAAGAATCTACAGACCAAGAATCTTTGCACCCTAATACATTCTAACTCAGAGAAGGCTGATTTCTCGTGTCTCTGTGGTGGAGGAAGAGAAAGAGGGAGTGAAATTGAAAGTTAGCTTCATTTGCAGAGAGATGCATTGATTCTGAAAGACTGATGCATTCATTTTTCCACCTATTTTGTGCCTTCAAAATCAATGAGCATCCAAGGCTCAGTTTTGGCTGTTAATGAAGTTTTTATTTCTCCACTTTCTATTTTAAAACTTTGGTAAGAAAAGAATATTTGCTTTTCCAATTGCAATTGCTTCTATTCCCCTATAGAGCAGGCTGACCCTTGAAGGGAACCAGAACTTGTTTCTTTGCTATATAAGAATAAATAGATTTCTAGAATTGCATTAAAGGAAAAGTGAGCTGTTAATTCATATATACATAAGTGAACTCATATATATATATATGTAAATGAATATATGTTATATTTATACATATATATATATATATATGAATGACTAGGAAAAATATTTCCAAGTGCATGTTTTGTGTATGGTGGTTATGGTGGTGGTGATGGTGTTATGCGTATGTATGTGTGTGTGTCTGTCTCTGTGTGTGTGTGTGTGTGTGTGTGTGTGCATGTGTATGCATGCATTCAAGTGTGGGAGCACTCACACGTGTGTAATGAGGCCAGAGGGTAACACCTTCAATCAGGGCCCACCTGTTTTTCTCAGACAGGGTCTCTCAGTGAACCTGGAATCCAGCAAGCTTCTCAGAAAGCCCCAGGGAACCGCCTGTCTCTGCATTGTGGGTGTTGGAATTACGTGCATATACCCCTGGGTCAGGCTTTTCATGTAGGGGCTAGGAATTCCAATCACATTCTTACCTTGCAGAGCAGCCACTTTTCTTACCCATGGTATCTTTCCATCCTCAAGATGCTTTTTGTATCCCATTAGAACTCTGATATATTTTCAGGATCAAACCCCACCTCCATACTTATAAATTAGGTGTACAAACTAGATATCAATACATCAAAATCAGTTGACTGAATCTCATTATCTCTTGATAATATGCAGTTATGTAGAACATATATTTCGATTAACACAATTCCTTGCTTCTTTGAAGTTACCGAAGTAGAAGTAGACAGTTGATAGACACCATATATCCCTAAAACCTGAAGTATTTCCTATTTTGTCCTGTGCAGGAACAGTTGGGTGACCTCTACTAGAAAAATAGATCTTACATTTCCATTTAATTCATGTTTAACAAATCAGGTGTTTTGAACATAATTTTCAGAAGAATGACTGAGATGAGGAATATAATGAACATAGAATAAGAATCTGAACCTTCTGAACTTTTAAGAACTGTTTATGAATCTTAAACCTCTACTGTTTCCACCCAAGAGAGGTCTTCGAATGGAATGGTTAATTAATAGCAAAAGTCACTTATGACTTATTCATATTTCAATGATTTTTTTTAACTCTGAAAGCTCCCTCTCCATAAGCTTTGATTTCCACTATGGACTAGGGAATTAATTATTTCATTATTTCATTTCACTATGTCTGAGTGAGAGGCATTACTTGGGATATCTAGAATCAGAAATTGGCGACAATAAAGTTTTATAATATGACCATCCTATACAATTATTGCATTGATGATATGTTTTCCTATTTGACCTTTTCTTCTGATGCTGTGCCTTTTTGTTGGAAAGGCTTTGGAAGACGCTAGCAAACGAAGTGTTGAGAATGGTTCACACTGCGTCTACTGTGTAGTTAGAAGCATGCCGACCTTGTGTAAGTATTGCCTTACAGATTCTCCTTTCTGACCTTGAAGTAGACACTTCTATTAAAATGATACTGTTTATACTTGTAACCCAGTACACTAAGGAGCAGAGGCAGAAGGATTTAGGCAAACTTGGTGCCAGCCTGTTGTTCGTGGTGAGTCCCAGGGTAGCCAGTGCTACTGTCTCAAAACAAACAACAAGAAAAATTATACAGTAATAAAATGGAATGGAGTTGGTATTGGCATAGGTGAAGACTGAGAAAGGCAAACAGGAAAATACAACAGGGTCATGAATTACAAAACTGAACACTATATTTTGAATCAGAAAAGCTCCAAAGGCAATGAGAGATTTGGTTCCTAGGGTGACACTACTATGATATGGCTGAATTTTTAAGATGTGGATTCTAGTTTTTTGGTTTATTTATTTATTTATTTATTTATTTATTTTTAGTGTGTATGTATGTATGTGTATGCCACTTATGTGCAGGGTCCCATAAGTTTCAGAAGAGAGCATCAAATTCCTTGGAACTGGAATTATATGTAGGTGTGATTTACCTGATATAGATGCTAAGAACTGAACTTGGGTCCTCTAAAAGAGCAGTAAATGTACTAAAATCTGTACACCTAAATAAACTAATCAGGAAGGAGGACTCTGACCAAGATGGTCAATCCCAATTCAGAAAGGCAAAGAGGATGGACATCAGAAGAGGGAGAAAACAGGGAACAGGACAGGAGCCTTCTACTTCTTTTTAGTGGAAGCTCTATAACTGGAATTATTCCTACCTTACTTGCGTTCTTTTTCCTACCTCCTTATACCACTTGAACAATCTGAAGTACCCCTTATCACACACCTGGGACAAAAACAAAAACACATTCCCGTAACATTTCTGTGTTTTTAAAGAAACCCAAAATTTTCATTATAAGGTTCTCCGCATATCAAATTAAGAATCCTGAATATTACATGAGGTGGTATTTGCAAACAATGGTAGACTAGATTTAATTGAGCCTGTGGTGTTTACCTGTAAGGCTGTGAAAATGAAGGAAATGAACTTATACAAATTTGTTAAATGTAAAAAAAAAAAAAATCCAAAATTTAGTTAGAAAAGACTATTATTTGGATTTGTTAATGTCAGTGAATGATTTCTAGGAAGCTAGTTAGAGTATTAGTCCAGAGGACTTGAAAACGAGACGAGATTTGCTAAATACATGGTTTGAGAGAAAGTACACATAATCAATCTGCTTTCTTCTTAAATGAAAGGAGCTATAACTCACAACCCTTTGTCCATTGGAGATATGTAAAAGAACCAAAAACAAAACAAAACAAAAGTTCTCGGATGAAAAACCTTAAGGGGAAATATGTTAAATGAGATTGAGTCCTGCCTCTCTGTGATTTGAAATGAATCAAACTTGAGTTAACATGATGATAAATTTCATCTAAAGAAGTGAAGCAAGGGATGCAGGGTCAATAGAGTGTAATTAATAAAAGTTAAAAATAAATAAGTAAATAAAATGAAGCGAAGCAAATGTAAGCTTAATGGTAGAAGAAAATGTGCTGTTGAGAAAATATTATAGGCAAAAAAATAGTTTACACATATTATTTCTTTAACCAGTTAAATAATGATTAAATTAAATATAATAATTACTCAGTGAAAACAATTAGGAAAGCGACTCTAGTTACACATCTCAAATGAAAGCTACAATTTTTACCTACTTGTAAAAATTCCACAACCCAAGTTCTATCAGCCATCTTCTACTCTAGGGTGAATGGCCATGCTGAGGCAACAGATCTCAAAACAAGAAAGCAAAAGATATTTCTATATTTTGGAACTTAGCCCTCTATCAGATGTATAGCAGGTAAATATCTTTTCCTGTTCTGTAGCCTGCCACATTGTCTTAACAACTGTGTCCTTTGCTGTGCAGAAGCTCAAGCAAACAAATAACACAATTAAAAAAAAAAAAAAAACAAAAACAAAAACAGGGCACAGATCTCAACAGAATTCTCAAAAAATAAAGCTCAAATGGCCAAGAAACACTTACAGAAATGTTCAACATCCTTAGCCATCAGGGAAATGCACATCAAAACTACTTTGAGATTTCATCTTACACCTGTCAATAACGACTAAGATCAATTAAACAAGTGATGACTCATGCTGATGAAGATGGAGAGTAAGGAGACACTCATCCATTGTTGATGGGGTGCCAACTTATACAGCCACTATGGCAGTTCCTCAGAATGTTGGGAATTGATCTACTTCAAAATCTACCTATACCACTCTTGGGTATATACCCAAAAGACGCTTCATCCTACCACAAAGAAACTAGTTCAGCCATGTTTATTGTGGATCTATTAAAAATAGCTAGAATTGAAAACAACAAAGATGCCCCCCAGCAAGATCACTGAAAAAAGAAAATGTGATACATCTATACAGTGTAATACAACTCATCGGTTAAAAATAAAATGACATCATGGAATTTGCAGGTAAATGGACGGACCTGAACAAAAAAATCATCTTGAATGAGGTACTGCAGATCCACAGAGACTAATATAGTACATATTCATTTATATGTGGATTTTTGCTCTTAAACCAATGATAGCCATGTTACAATGCATAGAAATACAGGGGTTATATATAGCACAACAGAAATAGATTAGATCATTGTGCACGAGGAAAACAAGAATGGAAGGAGTGAGTGGGGAAGAAAGAGGTGATGAGAAAGGCAATATGGAGACAGCTAAAATTAAGGGCATTTGAAGGGTAGTATGGAAACTCAATACAGTAGAAGCTTCCTAAAATTTATATGTATACGAAGGTGATCTAAATAAAATTGCCAAATGATAGGGGAAAAAAAGCCCCAACTGGCCAGATATTGTCACCAAACAAAAGGACCAAACGCCAGTAAAGTGAAGACAGACTTCACAGACTAATCCTCAAGGATGCTGAAAAGGATCCGGAGACACATTTATTCCAGCATCCTGAATGATCAAGCCTGTGACTGCTTCAGTTGCTGTTCCATCAAAGCTTGCTTCTAGGATAGCTTCAAAGAAAGCTGCTGATCCCAATTAGTCCAGAATCACAGACTGTTCTAAATAGGACTTCATTAGAGTTTGCATTTCTCCACATTTAGAGACTGTACAACAAATGTTACTGCTTGTTTGCTTAAGCATTTTTTTCAATTTCTCTTGGGCCCCTAAAAAGATATCCTAAGCTCCAAATCAGTATGAAGCAATCTCAAAGAAAGAACAATGTTCCATTCCCTTAGGTTGGGGTGGGTAGGTTTGGGGTGTTCTAGTGGGTGATGGGTGTGTATCATCATACAGGGTTTGGTTACAAGTTGTTAATGGTCTTGATCAGGAAAAAAATGAGGCGCAGGAGCATAGACACAGGGATTTCTCTCTTTCCCTCTATTTTCTCTGTCTTTGTTTTTTTCTTTCTAAGATAAGGGGAAAGGAGGTGAGAAGAAAAAAGAAGTATTTGTATAATATTTAATGAGTCTCATGAGTCATTATTCTGGGAGCTTAACGACAGGAAGAAAAAAAAAAACACCCAAAACACAATGGCATCCTGCTACACTTCACCGTATCCTTTGTGTATATATTATGGCTTCTAGTTTGGTGTTTGTATGAGAATCCTGATTGTGCAAATGAATGCACCTCTATTTCTTGTGCCTTCTCTTGGGCTCTTTTCCTTCTGTTTGTTTCCTTTGTCCAATCTGATGTGCTAGTTTTTGCTCTATTTCATTATGTTATATTTTATTATTACCACTTACAAGCCTGTTTGTTTTCTAATGAGAGACAGAAAAAGAATGGTTCTGGATTGGAAGGAAGGGGGAGAATTGCTAGGAAAAGTAGAAGTTGGAAAAACCATAATCATGATATATTATTTGAGTTTTAAAATCTATATGCAATGGGGTAGACATTGGAAGAGGGAGAAAACAGGGAACAGGACAGGAGCCTACCACAGAGGGCCTCTGAAAGACTCTAAAGTATTAAAGCAGATGCTGAGACTCATAGCCAAACTTTGGGCAGAGTGCAGGGAATCTTATGAAAGAAGGGGGAGATAGAAAGGAAGGAGCTCACAAAGAGAACAGAACCAAAATATGTGGGTCCGGAGGTCTTTTCTGAGACTGATACTCCAACCAAGGACCATGCAAGGAGATACTCTAGAACCCCTGCACACATCTAGCCCATGGCAACTCTGTGTCCAACTGGGTTCCCTAGTAAGAGGAACAGGGACTGTCTCTAACATGAACTCAGTGGCTGGTTTTTGATCACCTCCCCCTGAGGGGTGGGGCAGCCTTACCAGGCCACAGAGGAAGACAATGCAGCTAGCCCTGATCAGACATGATAGGCTAGGGTCAGAGGAACAGGGAGGAGGACCTCCCCTATTGTGGACTAGGGGGTGGCATTGGAGGAGAAGAGGGAGGGAGGGCAGGATTGATAGGGGATGAGGGAGGGGCAACTGCTGGGATACAAAATGAATAAAATGTAATAAATAAATAAAAAGAATTGTGAGCCCCCCCCCAAAAAAAGGAAAATAATAAAGAAAGCAAAACATCAAACTCAAAAACTGGCAAGGCCTCCAGTTTTTAATGATTTAATAGGTGACATTCTAATACATTAATGGACTTTTCTAGGATCACATAACTATTAGTAGTTCCTGGGATTAGGAGTTCTCCTGACCTGTACCCACACATATTCCTCAGACTACAAGAGGCAAACAAGAGCATTAATGGGGGAAAGTAGGCTTCACTAATGGTGTTGCTTTTCTACTTTTTTCTATCACTGCCTTCTAGTCTCCCTATTTGCCATACTAAAAGTACAGCTAAATTCTGCCTTTTGTATGCTAGTACTCCTTTTTGGTTTCTAGAACAGAATCAAGCTGCATCACCTTCCCTAATAAATTACCACATAGTTACTGTTTTATAATAACAGAGATTGAAACTGAGAATATGCTCAGTAGTTGTAGCCTTGCCTAGAATATCCAAAGCCTTAGGTTTGCCTTCCCTCCAAAAAGTATGTTAAATTATTTAGAGTAGAAGTTTACTTTTTTTTAACTTCTGCAGATGAGAAGTATAAAACCAAAGTCAAGGCCTATTTGGTATGAAAGCTCTTGAAGATGTCCTCATGCCAACTGTCCCTGAATTCTGGATTTTGCGAGCAGTTTTTTGCTGTCGTTGAGTATGCATATTCTTAACTCCAGTCTCCATCCTTATGTGACATCTGTGTTCTTTGCTTCCTTTATAAGAATATCCATCTTTTGATTCAGAACCCAGCTCCAATCTAGAATGAGTGCACCCAGAGGTCCTTAATTATACTTGGAAAGAATAGTGTACAGAGTCACAATCATGGGTGTACGTTTGGCCAGGACATACTTTTGAGTGGGCTTAATGGCCCACATGTATGTGATTAATAAGTGTGGGAGAAACAGCCCTGCAAATCCCTTTCCAACTGTTATCAAAGAGAGAGTATAACCATTGCCTCTGAGAAGTGTGGGCAGGAATGCTGCTATTTCAGGTTTTTCAAGAATTCAACACTTCAGACTTGACACGGTGGAATGAGAGAACCTTAAAGACAGAGACTGAGCTTTGAACCCCAGAGCCTTTGACCTTTGGTAGATAGCTGGATGTCATTAAACCTTAGTTTGTCCATTTGTAAAATAAGATATACACGTTGATGATTACACATACAAGTGCTTTGGAGCTTAGACCACAGTTAGTTAGCCTGTTAGGCTTGGAATCTGAATTGATAATTCTATTTTTCCCTTTCTTATGAACAACATCTAAGACGTCACATAAAGATGGAGCCTGAAGTTAGAAAGGCACATGCTCAAGGACAGCAAAACGTGCCCTCAAAATTCAGAAAATGGTGACACTTGACATAGTATTCTCTCAGAGCATTTTCACCAAATAGGTCTTGTCTTTAGGTTTGTACCTCTGACCCATAGACGTAGCAAAAGTAAAATTTTGTTTTAATTATCTTTCAGTACTTTGTGTAGGGATAGGAAACCTAGGGTTTTACACAAGCTGGGCAATTGTGCAACGACTGATGACATGGCTTTTCTTTTTCCATTCTTTTGGGGTCAACTTAATCCCTACCATTCTTCTTAACATTTTTTTCCTGTTTATCATACCCTTGTTACAGCCTAAATAGCTTTCTGAGCTTTAGATTTACAGTGAAATGACTTTGAGCAGGTGTAGACAGAAGAGACTTTAGCAACAGTTGATTTATGAATTCAAATATCTCAAAAGTAAAAGATCTATCTAAATATTTCACTATGTTCCTGACTTGAAATATGGCTTATCCCAATACGAGATAAATAAGAACAAAAAAAAAAAAAAAAACACAGAAAAGTTAAATGTCTTTGGCAAATAGCATGTAAACTAGTCTTTCTGAAGGCATTTTCATGATCATTTAAAGGGAAATGAATAATATAATTCAAAGATATAAATAGATGGTCATATTGGACTGCATTGAGAGCAGATGTTTTAAGTTATGTAAAAATCTTACCCCATCTGGTCAACAGTAAAAATGTCTCAACAACAACCCACAGATGAAAAGTTGCCAATAAAACGAGTGCAGCGAGGATTGGATAGAACTCAGCTTTACTGGATTACTTCGTGAAATGCTTACAGGCTATTAATATGCATCTAATAATTTACAGCTTGCAGTGATTGTCATGACAAAAACTATTTTCAAATATCTTCAAATTTCCAGCAGGCTAAATGTGTAACATAATTCTCTATGCACCACACTTGCAAAACTTTACTTTCTTCCAGACAACCTTGGACCTAGAAATCTACCCTGGAGTGAATAGATCCTCAATTTGCTTAGAAAATTATTCTATATCCTGTATAATCAGGACATGTACTAATCAGACAGAATAGAATTAGAGATGAGAGAGATGCCTTGTAGATGCCTTCCTGTTTTTGCCAAGTAGTTGAATCTCTCATGAACTTTTGGCTTGTCAGCTTGCCTTATAGCTGGCTTTTATTATGTGAAATCTTTCCAAACTTTGCAGCTACAGAAAAGTACTAATAGAACTTGCTTTACTCTTCCAGGCTGAATTACTACCAGAGACCTTTTTCTTTTTCCAAAAGCAATAGAACTGGATTTCTTCAAATATAAAGTATCTCGCTTATTTGGATCTAAAAGTTGTTATTCCTGTTACCTTTTTTCTTTCCCCTTTTGAACAGCTTGTGTGGAAAGCCTGTGCCCTTTCACTTTTTATTGTAATGGAAGAAAGGCCAGCAAAGGTCCCTCACACACTACAAAAATATCTTAAAAGTTAAATTAATTACTCATAGATATAAGAATATTCCTGTTTAGAACATGAAAGAATTTTTTGCACTTATGAAGTGTAATCCTGAATGAATCAAGGAATATTATTAAAGGAAGAGATTTTAATTACAAGGATAAATTAACTTGCTATTGTGCTGTAAAATATATTTTGTGAATTCAATTAAAGAGGTGCACACTCAAACAAAAAACATCATCCCATTCTCCAATGTTCTATTTACACTAGAAGATTGTTTAGCAAAACCTTTTCATAAATTAGAAGAGATGAGACAATTAAAATTAACTGGCCAAGACAGTGAATATGAAAATTTTGAATCATGTATTTGTTAGTTTTCCTAGTTTTACCCAACAAGTGTTAGAAGGTTGTACAAATGTTTCATATAAAGAAATTATATGACCATTAGATATCACTACAATAAATAATCTTTGGTCTTTTGAAGGAATAGTTTAATTCAACAAATATTTGTGTTCCCTTGGAAAATATAAATTATACATTATCTCATTCTTGCCATTCATCTGCTGCCTATTGCATTTAAGACAGAGTATAAACTTCTTTTCCTGAGTGACCTGATAACTGTCTATAGTTTAATTTGATTCCCAACTTTCTCTTCACCATCTATTTCACATATGGTAAGTATTGTCCCACATTAGGAATATATTGGTCTTATTCTCCAGAATGTTCCACTGGGCCAGCCCAATTTCCCTGTTTTATTCCCCTGTCCACCAGTATAAGAAAATCTGCTGCTGTCCTCTATCTGAAGGAAGGTCCTCTTTCCCAGAGACTCTGTTACCCACAAGTCCTATTTTGCTTTAGGTACATTTAGGTTTGTAATCATGTTATTTCTATGTGCAAAACACAGAAACAAAACAAATAAACAAAAAAAATCACATATTTCATGGATTCAGATATGAGTGACTATAAACCATGAACACAGATTCAGATTACTAAAATACTATGTCCCATCACAGTAATGAGTTTATCAAGTTTTTATACTAATGCAAACAAAGCCATAAATCAAGATCCTTTTAAAAATACTCTATTGAAAACATCAGGTAGGTGGGTTACAGCGCAACAAGGAAATCTTGGCTATAGGCCTCATATACTCTCTTACGACATTTGCAACCTTTGGATTCATGGAAAACGGGGAACTGTTTAGAGTGACAGACCACACAGAGAAGTGGACAATAAATGCCTACCGAGGAGTCTAAATATAGCCAACGATAATTTTAGTTCCCAACCTATAGCATTTCAGCTCTCCAGGATCAGCCAGTAAACTATGTTGAATATTTAACGCAGCTGTTTTCTGGGAATTTCAGTTCACTGTATCAGTAATCTTCATAATATGGTGGAAAAGATGAAATGTGAATTGGGCCATAAAACATGCTAAGAATACCCAGAGCTAATGCTCGAAAAAGGACATGCGCACCAAAACCTGCAGAGCAACAGAGCATTTAGAGAGATGTGGCGTGATTCACATGGCATGTGACGATCAAGGCTGCGAAACTGGGTCACGGGATGGCCACAGGGAACAAAAATGATTCCTGGGATGGTAAGACCACCCTTCAAGGATACTCAGGGAGTAATCATCTCAGACCTAAAGGAGACAGGAAGTCCACCCGGATGTGCATGCTCTAAGCCACCTAGGGCACAGGGAAGCTAAGAATGGTGAGGGCTTTGCTGGCATCAGGTGCTTCCGTTTCGTGAAAAACAACTTTTTTCTCATCTGTTAATCTGTGCTTGCTTCAGCATCTCGGGCTCTTGATTGAATACGTCCTCTAGAGATAAAGCTTCTATCAGCTGTGCCTCAAAAATGAAATCTAACACTTCCCTTTCTTTAAGTGCATTTCATTACAAAGAGCTGGCTTCTTCCTCTCCAATTCTCAAAGGCTCTGGCGAGCGATAAAGAAGGAGAAGTGAAGACTTAGGCATCTGAGGTTGTGTTTTTAAGTAATGTGTCTAAGCCCATGTCTGGTTTTATCAAGAGAAATCGGGCAATTTTTCACGGGGTGAAGATAACAGCTTATGCCTATGGCCTGTAAAGCATTCCCAGTGTCCCCCCACAGCCCCCACCTCCCAGGTTTTAGCACCAACAGCCGTGGTACTAAGCTGGGCTGGATAGAAGGTGATAGGCTAGCGGACTGTTTGACCAAGATAAGAATGAAGGTGAAATGAGTCTTTATGCCTCAAGCACATATGTTTTACTTTAAGGTAGTGGGAAGCTCGTCTGTTAATGTCTTAGAAAACAGGCTTCAAGGTGATATAATAGAAAGGGATTTCATGGCATCAAACATAACAAAAATCCAGAGTGAGGTCTGTGATCCTACCCAATTCCTGCTTGAAATCTGCTAACACTATGACTCTTTTATGATATGTAATTTGTAACATGGGGGGTTTATATCACCTGTCTTTGCCTACTATCTACAGTGATCAATTCTGTGACTATTTTTATGAGTAAAACTTGTGAAGTGAATATTTGACTGAGAAAAGAAACAATTTGATCCAACTGCAATTGCAAGACTGACTGTAAAAACCATTGTCTAAACATACTTGCTTTAAACTCACACACCACACTCACACTCAAACCACACATACACACCCACACTCACAAACACACACACTACACACACATACACACACCTGAATGATCTATATTTAGCTTTGTGACCACACAACTTACACAAGTGTCATATTGAAATATGCTGACCAAGCTAGAATTCTGGAGGAGGAGGGCACAGGGAAACCCCTTTGAAGACTTTTCAAGACCTCATATTAAAAACTGTTTCTCTTGGAACTTTAAGCTAAGGAAGCATGGGCCACAAGTATGAAGAGTTTTATCCTTTTTGTGCCTTAAAAAGAGAGAACTAGGCATTCAGAGGAATGAATAGTGTGAGAAAGAAAAAAAATTATCAGAATAGTGTGGGCCCTTTTCAAGAGTCCAAGTTATATCAATATGCCTGGTATATTTAGAAAAGTGAAAAAAAAAATTATGCTTTCCAAATTACTAGTGTAAGTGTAATCACCCCCTACTCAAAACCTTTCAGTGGCTGAGGATGGCAATTAGCATAAATCCATACACCTTCCTATGGTGAAAAGTCCCTCTAAATAAGACCTTCCACTCACCATACATCAATCCCCCATTCTCTTAGGAACTCACATGCCTGAAAGTATTTTCAATGCATAGAAAACATATCTGGGGCTAACAGAATGTCTCAGCAGGTGAAACAGCTTCCCACCAAGCCTGGTGACCTGAGTTTAATCCTCTGTGTCCACATGGTGGAAGGAGAAAACTGACTTCAGCAGGTCTTCTGACCTCCAGATGCACACACACGCATGTACTCCTCACAGCTAGACAGATGACAGATGATTGATAGAGAAAGACAGACAGATAGTTGGAGAGATATAAAAGAATTAGAGAGGAAAAAAAAGCACAACTAGTCTTTCTCATCTCCAACTCTGCTGTCCTGTTGGATTGGAAGGCCCCGCCCTTCCCAACTCTATGTTTTCACGACTAGATCCTATCACTTGAAGTCTCAAAAAAAAAAAAACACAAAAACATTTATGTTAAATGTTTTTTATCAAATGCTAGATCTGCTGTTGGATTATTACATTTGTTTGTTTTACTATCTCATCCTTATTCTGTGAGCCTCCCCAGAAGCCTTAACTACAAGCATCCCATGAATGTATTTATTTCTGTGTGATCTGTGTGTGTGTGTGTAAGAGAAACACTTTACATTAGACTGTTCCATGAAGGCAGTGCCCTTTTCTCTCTTGTTCACCATTGTATCCCTAGCAACTAGCACAGTGCCAGAAAAATGTTGATTTGTAACACTGAAAAGTAACTGCCAGACAATTGTAAGGCTACCATTTCCTCCTAAATCCCATATCTGAGGGAACATTTTAAAATTTATTTTTGCAATAATCTTCTGATCCATGTTTTTTTCAGACCACTCTTACAGCAATGAGTCACTGACACCTCCAGAAGGGTCAAGTGAGCAGCTATGTGGTTGGTTGAATCATTTAAGTACAATCCATTTGGAAGACATTTTGATGAGGGTAAATTGTACTCTTAAAGGGAGCACTCCCTTTTGGAAATCTGGCTCATTAGCACCTTTGAGGACTAATGGGGTGTGATCAGAGTATTACTGTCCTTCCCTGAGGCAATAAAGATGTGGGCCCTTTTAAAGTAAAGAATTCCAAAATTGCTAGTATCAGTCTCTTACTCCCAACCTGCTCATAAACACACACACACACACACACACACACACACACACACACACAAACATACAGAGAGAGAGAATGGTTGAATGCTAGGTAGGTAGATAGACAGATAGATAAGAAGGTAGATAGACAGTTAGATAAATAGATGATAGATATAATAGGGATATAGATAAGTATAGATATAGATTAAATAGATAATAGATACAGTCGGACACAGACATGCAGACATGCACACACACTTAAAGACTCTTAGACACATACAGACATTTATATATACATAGCCAGACACAGACACACACAGAGAAAGAGAGAGCGCGCATTTAGATACAGAGACACCCTTCCTGAGAGCCGCCCCTGAAGGTTTTACTCTCAACCTGCTGGTTTCACAAAGCTACAGACCATTCTTTCAACTTACAATGCACACTGTTGATCGTTTGAATAACAAAGAACAAACTAAATATCAACCACGTCAAGTACTCAGGGCCAGATGCATGCTGTCAGTTGTCGAGAGAGAAAGAACTAGAAAAAAAAAAAAAAAACCTTTATTATTAAAAGAGCTCTCCCCATCTTGTACATTCATGTCTTATTTTGTATGCACTGATACAATTTGATCAGGTTCATTTTCGCTTCTTGACAGGTGCTTCACTTGTTTAAAGAATTTCAGAAGTACATACTGTATGGAGATGATACACAGAGTCCCTAGGAATTTAGCTGGTGAGGCAATGGCTCCTTCTGTCAGTTTTCATCAGAAGCCGCAGCTCTTCTTTGGGCTCTGCAAGCTTTGCTTTGAGAGAAGCAGGAGAGGTCAGTGGGAATTCAGCTCTCATCAAGTCACCCCTAATCATAAAGAAGACACACTTTAGATTTTGAACAGCTAACGAGTGTTTTGGCACTTCTCTCTGCTGCTTGTGAGGCAGACTGTGTTTGTTGACGGTGTAATAACCGCACGAAGGTACTTCAGGTGTCCAATTGAAACTTTACAGAATTGATGGGTTTTCAAGTACACTCAGAGCTCTCAGAAAAGTTTAACACGGCTAAAAAGTAAAATAAAGTGTTAGTGTAATTACAGCCTTGAAATGGTGTCCAACAGGGTTCCAACAAGGTTAGCAGCAACAATAGGGGAGAAACTGACCATCTAATTAGGGGACAGACATGTACCTTGAAAGTTGAAACAATAAAGGGAAGAGCTGCTAGATAAGTGAATACAGATAGATTCTCTCTATTCTGTAGCTTTACAGCAGTATCCAGTTGAGTCTACAGGGGAAAAAACAGAAACAAAAACAACCTAAGTTCATTACCAGTGCCCACACAGTCTTGAGTGTGAATTCAACGCTCTTCTCCGTCCTCTTTGCCCCTACCTCCATCCTCACTCCTTTAGCTCCAAGCTTTGATTATACCCCAGCCTTGAACTACCTGTCCTATCTTAGTGGCAATTTAGTGCCCTATGTGGTTTCCAAAAATGCAGATTTTAAAAATCACATTCATGAACTGTATGTGTTTGCGTGAGAACACATGCCTTAGTGTATGTGTGTGTGTATGTATGTATGTATGTATGTATGTATGTCTGAAGACAATTTCATGGAATTAATTCTTTCTCTTATCCATGGAACCATCTCACCTCTCTGGTAAAAATTATCAAAGCTCACAGGAAGCATCCTTTTCCCATCACCCTTACCAATATCATAATTCTGTAGTGATGTTCTTTGTCATCTGACATGACTCCATTTACTTGTTTCTTTGCCTATTGTATGACTATGTACTCCACAATGTAAGGATAACAATGGCAGGGACTTTGCAAAATTTAGTTTATTCTGTGTTCAGTAATGTTTCTGTATCTGTGAAATTTGCTTCCAAGACCCAAGTGCACAGAACAATCCACAGATCTGCAAATTCTTTGTATATAAGGCCACTGTATTTGCATTTAGCCTATGCATGTTCATAATCCAGTATACTTTAAACAGACTGAAGATTACTTACAATTCCTTACAATGTGTACAACACAGTGTAAAATGGCACATAAATAGATGTTACACTGCATTATATAGAGAATAACAAGAAAAAGCCTGCACACGGTCAATACAGATGTGATTGCTTTGAATAGTGTTTGAATTTGCAAGACGGTAGCCTATGGATACAAAGAGCTGATGGCATGCAGAACCTGTATCGATCACGCTGTTTAACAGCTGTGTTTTGGATGAGAAAATTAATAATAAATAAACTATCGATAGCAGTGGAAAACTACTTAAGACCTTTAATATTGAAAAAATAGATTCCACAATGAGGTGAGGAAACCCTATGATGGAGAAGATTAGCTAGATTATGGAAAATATGCCAGCAAAGCACCCCAGGCTGCAGGTTATAAAGAAACAGTAGTTGGTGGACAAAGGTAAGGGGAAGAATTTTGCTGCAACAAATAGAAAATAAGAAGCAATGCATATTGGGTGTGCCATATATCAACCAAAATTTGTGAGAAAAGGTTCAGGTAAGAGAGTAATGGGAAATGATATAATAGTCTCTAATTGCCAAAGACTGCAATGCTGAAGGAGAGGAGGAGGAACAGGAACAAGAAAAAGAAAGAGAGAGAAGAGAAGGGATAAAGGATGAGAGATGATATGGAAAATGGGAGACAGAGGGGAAGAAATAGAAATGAGATGGGGTATAGAAAAAAGAGAGGAGAACGAAGGGGAGGGAGGGGATAGTAGAGGGGTAGAACAAAAAGGGGGAGATGAGAGAGACAGAGACAGAAAGAGGAGAAAAGAGGGAAAAACACAGAAAGCATGGTTAAGAGCTGTAAGCACAGATGATAAAACTTCAGACCATCCAGAAAATGTCCTTCGTGCTTCTAAGAAAGCACTGCCTGTGAGAAGGCAGTGTTTGAAGACACATGCTCACAGAAAGATTATCCAGAGGCTTCTAGAGTTCTTTATTGAGAACATGCTACTTGTCCAGAATAGCTTTATAAGTATTCTTTTCAAACATACACATGAAGTACTTCAATGTGTGCACACTGCCTTGCAGAAGAAAATGTAAGTTCTAAAGGCAATAAAGTGTTCAGGTTGTACTTCCTGGGCTTATATGTAGGCATTGCCACCAACAAGTTTGTCTTTTCTGAAGCTGTGGTGGTTTGAATGAAAGTGTATCCCTCTCCCCAAACTTTTGCGTTTGAACAGTTTGGGCAGTTCTAGGAGATATACTCTTTCTGAAAAAAAAAAAAAAGTATGTCACTAAGGGCAGACTTGGAGGTTTCAAAGCTTTGCAGCCTTCCCAGTTCACTTCCTCTACTTTATGCTTTCAGTTCAGTATGTGAGCTCTCAGCCTCTGGCTTCTGCTGTAGTGCTTTTCCTCTGACATCATGGACTCTAACCCTCTGAAACCATAAGCACAAATACACTCTTCCTCTTATAACTTGCCTTGGTCGTGGTACATGGTTGTCCTGTATAACTCCAGAGACTGATCTGACTATTGCATCAAGGGAACGATAAAACAACAGTCAGTTTATCAAAAAGCTGGCTCTCTGATAGAGAAGCGACCATACCCTGGAAGCTCAGTGTATTTATTATATACAGTGGAATGGGAAGGCAGGATTATTGTATACCCTTGCACAGGAGGCAGGATTATTCCATACAGATAAACAAGAAGGCAGGCTTAGCTCATTTTCTGCAGGAGCCGTCTTCTAAAAGTGAACATCTGTGAGGAGAAAGGTATGATGGACATTTTCTGCATCTGCACTCGAGCTTTGCCATACCTCTGAGCCTCACACAGCAAAGAGGCTTTGCCATTTATCCGTGCTTCTGACGTTTTGGTTTTAACATGACCAGCTCATGTCAACGACACACTCAGGGCTTCACATACTCGGGGCCTTCTCCATTCCTCAGATTGACTGTTCAGGAACAAGAAATGTAATCAATTCAGGAGCTCTTCACTCAGTCTCCCACAGCCTACTTCTCATTCTGGAAATAAAGGGAGAATATGCTCTCAACAACATGGCCTGTCATGAAAATTAGAGAGAATAATATATGTAAACCAGTTAGTACAGTGCCTGGCAGATAATTAATAGACATCTAGCATTGGGGTCTACTTTTACCAGTTCTTTCAGTTTATATCCCAAATTGCATTTGTTTGAATCACACCTTGAGTTTGCTGTCTACACACAAGGCAAAAGATATATCACATTGCTGATTAAAATGCATCCATAGTGCTGCCATTTAAGTAGACAGGACTCCATCACAATGATCAACCCAACGGGCATGCTCTGTTTCCCAACAATGCATCACAGAAATTCCAGTGCTTTCAGCTCAGAGATACAGAGCAAATATCGGCTTTAAGTGCAATGTCTTCCAAGAGGGATCATTTCTGAGATACTGACTCTAACCTCATTAAAACTTGAAGACGTTGAGTTAATATGACAGTGACATGTCTATTCAGAATGTCTCCATATCTATTCTATGTAAATCACAATATGATAGATGTTGTCCAACACAGCTGCTCTTTAACTAGGATGTTTTATGTGCATAGAGGATCTAGTATATACCAGGTTTAATTATAGGAATTTTAGAGATAGTAACTTATTAAAAATTTAGAGTTATTGGAGATATTATGAGAAAAAAAGTGAAAGGAGTCAAGTTCAAAACCCTATCAATATATCTTAATCATCTTATATACTAGTTTCTGAGGGTAGCTATAACAAAGTACCACAAAAGATAGCTTTATAAAGCACAAATGTTATGAAGTAGCAATAGAGCCCTGAAATCCAAGATTGTAGTTGTTTCCAAGGCTGCTTTCTAGAGGGAGCCATCTGGAAGGGTTGCCCATGCTTCTTCTCAAGTGTCTGAGGACTTCTGATAGCTCCTTGGCTTGAAGGAGCAACCCTTATTTCTACCTTCATATATGCGTTTTTCTTACTGCAGGTTTCAGTCTACCTTTCCCATTTTCAGAAGGACAGCAGGCATATTAATTACATTAGGGACCGACCCAATCTCACCCAGACTTGAGCAACTCCTAGTGCAATGATCTTATTTCCAAACTTTCTATAAATAGAGGTAGCAATGGAATTTTGCTCATTTTGTTTCATTTTCCTTGATAATCATATTTTGTTTAGATCTCCATGGGCTGTGAATGGGTACACATAAGAGAAAGTTTATTTCCAACCATACTTTAACTGTGCACCCCACCCAAATCAATGATAAAGATGAAAATGATATTATAAATTAAGGTCCAAGAACTTCCCTCTTCATCTCATGTCAGATAAGGGAGCAGTAATCCATTCTCCCCAAATGTTTCTGGAGTTAATCATCTTTGCCTTCACAATCACAAAGGAAAAACAGGTTGGTACCTTTTTAAAAATATATACATTTTAGAATTAATAGCATGTAATAAATTCTCTTTCTGAGCACGGTAGAATGAAATGCAAAACTGAATGCTTATTTGTTCACTCTGTTGAAAATATCTAATGTTAGAAGAAACTGGTTTCTACAGAAAATATTGGCTTTCCCATTAGCCATCTGCTGGATGGAGGGACTATTCGGTGGTTTTCTCAGCTGGAACATTTGGAAAACAAATACATTGTTGCGAAAACTCATATCCCTGGCCATAACGATTGTGAAAATGTTGTTGACTTACCAGATGTCCTGGAAATTCCTGGGGCAGAAGTACATCCAGAACTTCAAAGCTCTCTGTCCTGTTGTAGAATGGTGTTTGGGATTTGTGGTTGGCTACGTCTGGTTGTTTGCTATGACATTTCTCATTTAGTCATTCATTCTGTAAAGAATGGCAAGATGCAAACCGATACCACTGAACTGCTCTGTTATCTCAGACCTTACGCTGGTCCGTGATATATAAAATATCTGTTACTTCTCACTTTTTTTTTCAAAATAATTCATTCTATTCAACTTCAGCTATATGCATCTATCTGTATGTGAAATTACACAGCACGACCTTCATTGTACTTGTCTCCAGCTGAAAAAGAAGCAACAAAGTCTAACCTTTATGTACTCTGTTCACTCATCACGCCTGAGGAGTTTGTTTGAAATGGGAATAACCTCTGTTTTCAGTCCCGCGTTTCTCTTTTGAAATTAGATTAATGGAGTCGTGAATAAACTGAAGAGTATTCTAACTTTAGAATGCAAATAGAGTAGAGCCTTTCTCTCACAGATAGGATCCTCTCCCTCTGCTTTTCTTCCTGCTTTCATGTAAAGAAGCAGAACTCTGAGCAGAGTGAAGATTTGGCTCTAAGCGAAAGCCTTTCTATTACCCCATAGACTCTCTCTGTTGACCAATCACGTACTTGTCAGAGTATACTTCAGGATTTACCTCCTATCCTTTACTCCATCAAAGGAATACAGTGATACTCAGGTTTCTTTCTTCATTTTTTCTTTCTTTCTTTTTTTCTTGTTTGTTTTTACCAGACAGGGTGTCTCTGTGTAGCCTTGGCTGTCCTGGAACTCACTCTGTAGACCAGGCTGGCCTTGAACTCATAGAGATCCACATGTCTATGCCTTCCAAGGGCTGGAATAAAAGGCATGCATGGCCACTGCACAGATTTCTCAAGAATTTTTGAAGAATATCGTGCATATTTGAGGTCCCTATTCTACCATCCAGTTCCAATTTACATGTTCCCTGCAGTGTCAGAGCAAAGGCGTGGACAGACTATTGATCCGTCAGTGATCTTTACATGACATGGGGGTCTGGCATTGTCTTACATGACGAAGCCAGCTGCTCCAAAGATCCTGTGGTTTCGTGATTCTTATTGTTGCTCAGACACATAGAAAGACCTATGAGCTCTCTATAGCGGGTCTTCCGTGACTCGGAGCCTTCCCTTCACTGTGCTTTTTCATAGGGACATCTCCATGTAGAAAGTAGTTTTAATCCCCTTTTCCTTCAGGCCTAACAAGGCCCCACTTAGTTTGCACTCACCGCTCATCATTTTTCCAGCCAACAGAAACTAGGCCTCTGCCTCCTGGGCCCTCTAAGGATTATATACTTATTCCCTATTAATTACTTTTTCTTCCCTTTCATTTCATTTGTGGAAACCACATAGAAGGGACCTAAGCTTGTATGTGGGTTTGTTTGTTTTATCCATCCTTTCCCCCAACCAAGTGAAAATGACAATGCAACTTTTTTTTCTGCTTGAATGCAGAAATGAAAGTGAGGAGGGGCATACAGAGAAAAGAGATTTAAAGCTCACTGTTACTACCTGAAAAACTGAAGCCACCATTTGTCTAATCAGAACAGAGAAGTAAACAGAGATCCTAACGCCCACATGTTAGGATCTTGGATGCAGGACTGGTAACTTTATCAAGTATTCTATGATGTTCAAAGAAATGTACTCCACCTAGAGTCCATCTTTCCTATAAGATCTCCAAATGACACTCCAGGCTCATAGCAGTCACTGCACTGTACAAAAACAAGAGTTGTAAGAGTTAATCTATGATTAAATGAATGAACACATGCAAATCAGTGTCAGGAAAAAAAATATCAGTCATCGTATCATTGTCCTTAGATGCTAACCAATCACCTGAGGAAATTTCACAACTCTGTATTGTGTGTGTCCAACCCTGCCCTCAGCACATGAGACCATAATCTCTACTGCTAAGCACCACTCCACAGGCGTGTTTACGCTTGTTATCAGCCCACACATTGGAGGTTCATCAGCTCGACTCACCTTTCCTGTTTAGGTTTCCACGATGTCCATGGCCTTCAGTGAAAGTTTTCTCTTTCATATCTAGCTTCAAATTGCTCCCCTTGTTCTTTCTTAAGCATCCCTTTTACCACACCCCACAGAGTCCCCACTTCAGAACCATCATAGGCTGTTCACAAAGTGCTCTGCTGCAGCTGGGTTCGGTGTTGAAAAGCACATAGATGATGGCATGAAATTTTAAGCACGTGTTTTTTTTTTTTGTTGTTTTTTTTTCTCCCCAAGTGATTAACTTTTATCTTTACTTCCACAAAGAATGACTCCGCATCTTCCAAAGCCCAACTTATCCACATGTTTGATAAGTATTAAACAACACATTTATGAGAAGGCAAAGCATTCTAGAGTGATATTTAAAAGCTCTCAAGTTTAACTACTGTGGCTAACCATCCATCGCTCCTAGGTTGCCCCTGGGACGGTGGACGCTGAGGTATGCCATCCACCTCCTATCTCAGGCTGATATTGGGGCTGTCTGCCTTCCCCTCTTCATCACCGGGTGATGGGTGAGATGGGCTGCAGCACTTTCAAAGGGCCTCCCATTCTCTCACCTGCTCTGCTTGACTACTGGACTGAGCCGTGTTGTGACAGTCTGCCCGCTCTTCCCTGTTCAAATTAATGAATACAGCTTTAGCTGTTAATTCAAAACTAGTCAAGCTTATATCCAACAATTAGAGACCAATTTTCATATTCAGCTTGAACGTATCAGAGGAAGGGTGCGGGGAGAGGAATGCAATTTGGTGTGAATCTGTTAAGTCTAGGGGGAACACAAAGAAGAAAGAGTCAGGGAGCCTGAAGATAGCACCTGAAACTCTCATTGGGTCTAGCTGAAATGAAATGTTTCAAGCCTCAACATCTTTCCAAGCTACAAAAATGTGGCCCTGGGGGGTTGAGCTGCCTGCCCTGTAGCTAGACCGTAATCCATCAAAAATAACAAGCGTATGGCAGGCCCCCATGCTCTTCTGCCTTCTAGGAGGGCCAGCAGCTAAGCCAGCATTTGAAGAGGCTCCAGAGTCAAAACCCAGTGTTCCTCCTTCTCCTTTATTCCTTTACTTCCAATAAGAAATGAAATGTTTACTTGTACACAGAATTATATAAGTGACCTCATGTGCCCCTGATCAAGATCATCCAGGGCAATGGAAATTTTGTGCTTCATTCTCAGCCCTGTCATGCCCTCCCTGACTTCAAAGTGAAAGCTACAAATGCCTTGTCTCAAATGGAAAAGCTAGACAAGGACCTCCAGATTCCAAATACTGTCAAAATGAACTCTTACTAGAATTTGTATTTACAGAAGCTGTCCATGGGATTTCTGCCCCTTGTTATTGGTGACAGAAGCAGTGGAGAACATACCCATCCCAGGTAAACAATCCCTACATCCCCAAATTAAAATCTTCTCCACAGGAGCCTGGTAGAGTGGCACACACCTTTAACCCAATATTCCAGAAGTAAAGGAAGGTGGATCTCTGAGTTCAAAGCCAGCCTGTATCAACAAAGTGAGTTCCAGGACAGTCAGGACTACACAGATAAACCCCTTCTCAAAAAAACTGAAAGAAAAAAAAACACTTCTCCATAGCCATTTTGACTCCATTTTTAAAACATGGAGCCCATGGATAGAAAACAGCACATATCAGCTTGTATAAATTTGACAGCATTGAAGAGTGATCTAGACTATCCTTTTCACTTGACCCAGTACTATGAATTGTCTTTAGTTCAGCTGTTCAAGGAAAGAATGAACGTATCCTCCAAGTGTACAAATGGGGTACTTGAGGAGATGGGCATGGTGAGCCTTAGTTGAACACCTCCACTCAGGAGATAAAGAAAAAATAAAGTGGCTGAGAACTAAAGCACTTGGAATAGCCATTTCTCTGATCCTCTCTTTTTATATTCCTGAAGTTTCTATAATAAGTTACTTTTCACACTGCTGTGAAAAAGGTCAGTGAAATGCCTGACAGAAAGCAACTTAGAGGGGGGAGGATTTATTTCTGTTTACAGATTGAGAGAGGACAGTCCATCATGGTGGGAAAGACCTCTTAGCAGGAAGCTGTTTCCTCGCCTAGATAAACCAGAGTGTAGAGGTGAATACGGGATACCTCAGGCTTATCTCTTCCTGTCACATTTTATTCAGTTTGCATCCATGGCCCAGGGGATGGTGTCTCTCATGTTTAGGTTGGGACTTTCCTCCTCAGCTAAACTTCTTGGAAAGTTCCTGAAAGGCATAATCAGAATTGTATCTCTTTGCTGATTTTAACCCAGTCAAGTTGACAATAAAGATTGGCCATCACAATTTCTGGTGTCTTTAAAGGATCTCTAATGTCATTCTTACCTAAAGGATTGGTGTTATGGATGAATAAAGTGAATGTGAATCATTCAGTATAGTTTGCAATACAAAGAATTTAATAATGACTCAGGAGAAAATATAACAATAGTGGTTCTTTTCTTCCTGGACGTTTATTTCTAACTGGGGACATATAATTTAAAAACACAAATAAATAAATGGATATTTACTGAGTAAATGCTATGTGACAAAAGGTGAAAGTGGAGTTTTCATTCATAAAAAATAACCAGGAATGATAATTGGCCCAATAGTGGGCCTATAATTCTAGCTGCTCACAGGAGGTAAAGCAGGAAGGTCACAAGTCTGAAAACAACCTGGACCAAAATTTGAGTGCAACATAATGTTGCCTAGCCTAGGCAATATAATGAGCCACTGTGTCAAAAGGAAAAGGAAAAGGGGGATTTGGGATGTAGTTCAGAGTAGAGCACTTGGCTAGCTGGAATGAGAGTTCAGTTCCTGTCCTGGGGTAGGGGAAGAAAAAGAGAAAAATTAGGAAAAATAAAGCTACTGTGGTTGGGGTGGTCTGGGAAAGCCACTCTGAAGAGATGATGTTTAATCTGAGATGGAAGAAGGATCCAGAAGACTTTCCATGCACGCTGCATATACATCACATGTCCTGGTATATGGAAAGAGAGATGGGAGTGGCTAGAAAGTAAGCATGCAAGGATAAGACCCAAGTGACCTGAGACTAGATCTTTCTCATTGTTGTCTAAATATGTGCTATTCAAATCGGGTCTAGACATACTCTAGAAACTTGCTATACAAGCAGAACCTCATATTTCATCCCAGACCAACAAATGACAGCTCACTCTTTCATAAGCTCACTAGCAGCCTTTGCATTTCTGAGATTAAGAAGCCACTGAAGCATATAAACACAATGATATTCCCTCTTCTTGTTTTTAAAGGAGCCCTCTAGGTGTCCTAATAATATTGGGACCTATGACATTTCTTACTAGTTGACTGTTCCTCCTTCCAAGGCAGTCCTGCTGTAATGTGTCCATTACCCCCACGAAGTCCCAGCCCCATAGCCCAAGCATTGCTCTTTTGAGTACGTTTTGCCTTTGTCACATCTGCTTGCTTTGTGCTTTCAAACGCCACCTCTCCTGTGTTCTCTAGGGCAGAGGGCTGCCGATACCTCAGAAAGTTGCCACCAGAAAGCCACGTGCTCTTCCATCTTGATATCTTCCTCTGCAAGAAGAGATAACACCTCCATTTAATGTTGAACCACATACCTTCAGCTGCCTTTTCCATACGCATCCCCTGGCGAAGAAGTGGCTTCATGTTACAGCGATCTGTTCCCACTGCACAATCCCTCCGTACCCCAAGAACTAAGGACCAAGTGAAAAATCAGCAGTTCAAGTTACGGTAATATTCCAAAGATGAGAAAGCAGTTCGTATGTAAATGCCAGCCATCTTTACATAAAAAATAAAACTTTTTAATCGATTGTTGGGGGAGCTGTTAATGAGCTAACCACTTTTAATTCAACATTTGACAGTAATTGCAACAGAATTACATTTAACAAGACAGGAACCTCGATGGGTTTTTAACAGGCAAATGAGGTAACAGCGCAGCCGCTGTTAGGGAACAGAGATAATCAAAGGAGCCTTCATGCCTATTGCTGAGTCTGAGTGACAAGACTATCAACAGCAACCCCCAAAGACAGATGATACTGATTGTATGGAATAGGAAATAAAACAAGGCTTTCATTCTAAATGCTGTGCCTGATGGAGCCCGGAGGTTCCCGGAGATGGCTGGAGATCTTGCTCAGCTAAAGCTGTCAAGGTGGCTGGAGGGAAGGCAGGGAAAAGGCATTTCTTAATGGGTCCTAATAGAAGTTAAGAGGTAACTTTTGCAGCGATGTCACAAGGACCTGTAATCCATCTCCATTACGTGGCTGGAGGAAGGAATGCCTGTGCCTTTCGCCATTCTGTGGGGCTCTGCACAGGAAAAGTGTTGCACGCTGCTGCTCAGCATCGTCTCGGAATGGCACTGTGGAAGTTAGTCCTTGTATTTGCAGGGTTCAATCAGACCTACGGAATGAGGGCAGAATTTTTAAAATGAGGTATTTGTATGTGAGACAGAGGAGGGTCAGTGGGAGCACGGTCAGGATTTAATCAGGTCAGACTGTATTTAATCCCTGGGCTGCTCTGGGGGGTCTGAGGGAGGCAGCTGCGAGTCCCACGGAGGCATAGCTCCAAAATTGTCTTGATTATGCATGTTCTTGAAACCCTCTGAAGAAGCTCACCTCTCCCACCCCAAATGGCTGTGTCATCACCTTTATTTCTGCTCTAACTCCTGCTTTAATGGATTTTCTGAGCTTCCAACTTTGAAACCACATAGCAAGAACAACCTCAACGGAGCCCAACTGCTGCTATGCAGATCAAATGTCAGCCATCCTGAGGGACAATTGCACTACAGAAAGATGGTCGAATTGGAGTGGTTGAAAGCCAAACAAACATAGTCTGTATATCAGTGGCCTCTAAAACTGATTCCAGGAAAAAGATTCTTCGTTTTCTTTTAGCAAAATTTCATCTCTGTTATAAAACAAACAGAAGAAGTCAAAATGCCACTTTTAATACAATGGGGGAGGAAGGAGGAAACAAAATAGCTAAAAAAAACATTCTCATATAAAGAAAAAGAACCTTTGGATACAAAGTTCATATCTGACAGTTAATGTGACAATAAAATGGAAAAACATGAATTAAAATTCAATGAAAAGTTCATATTCTCTATGCACCAAGAAACAAGAGAATGTCCTTAAATTGATCAGCTCTCTGTCTGGAATAAAGGCCTCAAATGATAGATGAATGCATCATGCATTTTCTTGCAGATGTAAGTTGAAGCACAGTGGTGAGGTTCATTTGAGTCCCTCTTAAAATTACATAAAGAAAATGTGATATACATACAGAATAGAGATTGTTCTGAGCCACAAGAAGAATAAAATTTGTATCATTCGCAGGAACATGGATGCAAGAGGGGGTCATCACATTAAGATAATTAGGCCAGTTTCAGACACATATAGTATGTTTCTTTGTGGCTCTTAAATTTCATACAGTTATAGAAATCCATGTGTATTTGTGTATGACACACATTAACAGTGAGAATTACTAAAAGACAAAACAGGAAGGGAGAAAAAATGGAGAAAATATGCCCAACATGTAATATAAATCTGTTACAAAGCATTTGGCTAGGGTCAGATAGTAGGGGAGGAGGACCACTCCTATCAGTGGACTAGGGGAGGGACATTGTGGGGAGAACAGGAAGGAGGGTTGGACAGGGAGGAAATGAGGGAGGGGCTATAGCTGGGATACAAAGTGAAAAAATTGTAATTAATAATAATAATAATAAAAGTTAAAAATAATAATAAAGCTAAAGTTAAAAAAATCAGTGTAGTCTGTATATTTTTAAGTAAGTGTATAAATCCACTTATTATATGCTATGCTTTTACATAGAGTAGAAAGTTGAGAGTGCTTTTAAATATAGTTCAAAACCATGGACTGAAATGATGATAGACAGCTAAGGTCTCTGTCCACACCATGTGAAGAAAAATCTACTCTAACACAAAATTTACTCAATTGTTCAAC
Organism: Meriones unguiculatus; assembly: GCF_030254825.1. Taxonomy (NCBI): domain Eukaryota; kingdom Metazoa; phylum Chordata; class Mammalia; order Rodentia; family Muridae; genus Meriones; species Meriones unguiculatus. Next base: position 76,746,252 of record NC_083357.1, on the reverse strand, counting down.
TGATAGTGTCAGAATGTGGAACACTAAAGGAGACCATTAGCAGGTCATCAGTCACAAAACACCTGCCCAGTCCTTAAGGTCTGATCAATAAAACATAGTAGACAGACCACTGAATATGGCATAGGAACATAAAAGTGGTTTTGTTTTTTTCTTAATGCTGGGACCAGAATCAGATTACACTGAAAATTTAATTCTCCAAGATGTCTGCTTTAAAAATCACAAGGGAACTTCAGGAAGGTATTTCTTCTAATCCGCACTATAACCCTTTGATCAGAATCACAGGGTGAAATCATAGCTCTAGCCTCTGCTAGTTCTTTTAAGCTGAGTCAACATAGCGAACAAGAGTTAAGTATGAGATTCTTAATTTAATGCCAAAAATCTCAGAGGCCTCCATTTTCATTAATGTGTGAACAAGAAAAAAAATCTAGCAAGCCCGAGTGGTCTCTGACTCAGTGACTAAGAATCAACGGGATGCAAGTGTTAGGAAGACAGGAAATACCTTCACTTCTCTTTTGTCAGACGCTTACATAGGAACCTGACGCATATAGGGTAACCCTCAAGCATCCAATAAATGAGAGAATTGTGGAGTCTTCACCCAGCAACCACTCACTCAAATGAAATGAAAGGTGAAGGAATGCTAGCACATCCAGAGATTCAAGTGGAAAATTCTTCATACCCAAACTGTATGTATTGGAACATCCATGCTCAGGAAGCTGGTCAACACTGACCTTTGAGACCTACATGATTACTTAACTTTGTACCTCTTTTTGCTTACGACAATAATAGATTCATAGGGAGTGTACAGTACATGACAATCACTGAACTGTGTAACTTGTTTTATAGTCATCAGGATAATTCAGACTGCTTAGTTCCAAGAACAAATTTTAGAGTTGAGCTTTACTATCTTTTGAAAAATAGACACTAAAAATGACCCATGAACTACAAGTCATGTGAATGTCCCATTAATTCACATCTTCATAGATAAAGAAAAAGTGTTTTGATTTCTTTGAATGACTTAACTTTAATTCTTTTTAATCCTCCATTAAAACCATAGACATAAAGGAAAACAAAATGCCAGAGATTCTCTGCATAACAACCAGCATGTTTTGTCCATTTCCATAAGTTCTCCAGCCAGTCAAAGTGAGAGATGGAATCAGATCCTGGGATTCCTGGAATTCTGTCCTAACCCTCACCTGCGACACCTCTCTATCCATGTGACAGAACTCCAACAAATGCAATATGAGCACAGATGTGGTGGCCAGTATCTGTGTTATCAATTCCAAGGTGAGCCTTCCTGATCTTGCTTGCTTCTCTTTTATCTTCCCTCTGTATGGCCCCTAACTGGTAAGACTCAGTCTGAACTAAATACACATAGACAGCCCTCTAAGGGATGACAGGTTCACAAGACCCAAGGAACCTGGATCCTTCAATTGCTGCTTTAATAGTCTCTTCTCTACCACCCTGTTGTTTGCTTTAGGACTGTTAGGTGAGAAAGAACAAATCTGCCAAGACCATGAACCAATACTTGTTCATATTGTTTCAGTAGCTTCTGTATACATATTGTACTTCCTATGCCAAGGTCCTACGAGTCCATTTATATCCAAAAGGCCAAACATCTAATGCTTCACCTGTGAGTAGCATTCCCCAAAGATGGTCTTGAGGGTTATAGCAAGCATTTTTTTTATTACCCTGTTCAGCTGACAACAAGCCATAGAAAATGTTCTCAGATAATTTAGGAAGAAAGACAGATTATTTTTACAAAGGGTGCAGCTAAAAAGCTAAAAATATTGTAATACACTGTATTTCTTGACCTGAATATACCATCTGAAAGTACTTTTTGTGTTGATAATTTAAACACATTCTCAATGACAAGGAACAATATTCAGGAGCCTATTTCTGGACATATGTATAGCATTAATTAGCAAACTCCCAACTTACCGTGAATGCAGATTCCAAAGTTCAAGCAGTGGCAATTTGCCCACAAATACCTAATACAGCTTTTATTGTTTTGTCAGCTTTGCTTACTTAAATGCAAGTACCATGCATAGCACCTACTTAAAAATATGGCAGGATTCCTTGGGAGAAGTGAAAATTAAAATGTCAAGAAGAAAAAAAACTTTGTTGTCTCACCTCAGAGCTGTACCACGGGAAAAAGATTAAAGTTATGCTGGTTGTCAGACCAACCAAGGGTGGCCATCTTTCCTGGTCCTTCCCCACTCCAGCAAATCATAAACACACACACACACACACACACACACACTTTCTCTCTCTCTCTCTCTCTCTCTCTCTCTCTCTCTCTCTCTCTCTCTCTCTCTCATGCACACACAGAGTAAAAGAAGTCTCCATATTCTTGTCATTGAGAGACCACGAGCTTCAGGTATACGACTAAGCAGCTAGCTTACCTTTTTCCATGTGCTTCATTCAGCATTTCCAAACCGAACAAGAATCTGGGATCTCAAGTTAAGAATATTCTTTTGTGTTGTTTTCCATAAAAACAGCCTCTTTACTTTGCTTCTCTTCTCAGTTAAGATGTGCATGCCTGGAGGAAAACTATATTTGCCCTTGTCTGTCTCCTTCAGGGCAGAGACTATCATCCACTAAAAAAGATAAATACCCTCCTCACAGCATTCTATAAACCTGCTTGAGACTAACAGTTATTTGTGACATTCCTTTAAATTCTTTGCTTATATCTACTTTGAAATAGATAACTTATTCACATATTGAGAGATTTAGATTGCTCCGTCATTCTCAACATATATATTTAAGTTACGTTACATCCTTGAATTTACAAAAGCGTTTTCTCCAATTATATTTGGTATATATTATAGATAGGTAGGTAGGTAGATAGAGAGATAAATAGTTGTTAGATAGATAGATATAAACTCCAAATATATTTCAAAAAAACACAGGTATGTACACACACATTTAATAAAGCTGCAAAATTTAACAGGTATAAGTGTATTTGCTTTTGGCTGGAAATATTTTAGTTCAGGATGGCAATACTGACTTGTTTCCAGATGGTCAGAAGCTATATACATACATGTATATATATATATATATATATATATATATATATATATATATGCACACATACATACAAATGTTCATACACACACAAAGAGAAAGAGTTGAAGGGAGAGAGAGTTTGAATGAGAAATGTCCCCATAGATTCAATATTTGGCTGTGGATCTATTAAGATCAAGGCTTAGGAGGTGTGGCCTTGTTGGAGTAGTGATATCAATTATGAGAGTTACGTAGCTCCCTATCTTGAGTTCATTCTTTGAGAGTTCATGTTTGCTTGTATTTAAGATGCAATTTATTTTAGGTAGAGTTTCAGATAATAATTTTTGTTCTGTGAAATTATAACAACATCATTCCCCCTTTTTCCTTTTCCCTCCTCCAGCCTCTCCCACGCAATTTCCATTTGCTCTCTGTCAAATTTATGTCCTCTTTTTCTTTAATTGTTGTTGCTGTTGTGGTGGTGGTGGTGTGTGTATGCATGTTGTGTGTGTGTGTGTGTACTGTATTCTTAAATGCATATTCAAAATATGTTGTGTTGTGTTTGTGCATTCCTAAGCACATAGATACAATATTCTCAGCCTTTATAGTGTGTGTAATGCCACCTGTGTGTATATGATCTCGAGGCTAACCACTTGCTTAGATACCCAACTGTGGAACTCTTTCTGGGGGAAGAGCATTTCTCCCAGTCTCGCCACTTCCCAGTTGGCCCTATTTCATTGTCTAAGGTTGAAGTTTTTGAAAAAAAATTGGCTTTCCGGTTGCATGGCCCTTAAAATGTAAGATAAATCTATCATTTTCTCTGACAAGTTAAAAAGCCATCCTAAAGTGAGTTAAACAAGTTCTTTGGAATGCTGTCAAGCTACCAAATAGGCAAATCATGCAAAGTTCCACTTTTTGTCCACTCATCCCCACTTAATATCATTATTAGACCCCTTATCATCAGCCACCAAGGAGAAAAGAGATCTTTATTTCATATTATTTGCTCGTCAGGAAAATAATCAAAATAGAACATCTGTCAAATTTGTTCACTTGACACTTTCCTGTATTAAAAAATTGTCTCAACCCTTCCTAGTCTAACCTCTTTATTATAGAATAGTTCTAATTTTGAAAATTCAAGGTACATCTTGAGTAAATATTTCCCATTCCCCCAAAGATCTGGAGAACATAAAGAAGAGGGTTGTGGCATCTTATTCTATTGTTGCCATGGCTCTCTACACCAGCCCAGACATCTGAAAGATAACCGCATCTTTGGGTCTCATTTCGAGTGTTTACTTTTTATCATTTCAGCGTGTTTCTCTCTGATAGCACTCCTGTCAAATTTATGAATAAGTCTTGAAATTTTCAAGATAAGCTGAAATCGCTCTTATTTGGTGGCTTCTGGCTCAAATTCCCTCCGCCTCACTGAGGAGGACACTTCTGATTTTAAGCTTCAACTGCTGGATATGTCTTTGCTCCAAGTCTAGCTGTAAATCACACTTGGTTTCACAGATCTGATAAAGCCTGTGAGCTTATAATGTCCCTGCCAGAACTAGCTAAGAGTTACTTCCTGGGGAATGAAGCCAGTCAGTACCCCTTTTAGCCACATAAATATGACCTTATTAGATGGAAGTCAGTGGGCCTGTCACACAGTGGGGGTCTGCCCAAACAGCTCCATGAAGTGGCATGATCAAAGTGATAAAACAACTTTCCCACAATGACGAGAGGGAAAGAGAATCGGGAGAGGCGTCTGTTTTAAGTTTTTCTTTTGCCCTCTATTTCTGCTTAGATTTCACAGCAACAAGGATTTCTTACCCATAACTTACCCATTTTTATATGCGAGTGCACACTGATCCACTAAGGAAGCTCATCTCTCACACCTCAGGTTCCACATCACACCACAAGCTGCGATTTTGAAAAGCCAAAGCACAAGTATATAGGTTTGGCCAGGTGTGGGAGAGTGGTTAACATGATAAAAATTCGATAGTAAGCTCCCACAATCCATGCCCTTCTCATCTGAAAACATGGCTTCGGCGGCGCTGGTGAAGAACAGCAGTAATGGCAGAAAATTACACTGTAATGCTGCCATGCATTTTCATGAATGAAAGGAGGAAAGGACCAAGCTGATCATGCTTTGCCACCACAAGACCTGCATTCCTCTGTTAGCTCTCATTAGACTTTATCAAATGCCATCTGCTAACATGGAAATGCATGGGTTGAATGTTCACTCATCATTTAATTCACCTGCTGTAGACACACACTATATCAGACGCACATTTGCATAGGATATTATTGACACAACAGATGTATGTGCACAGTGTGGGAGAGGACAGGGAAGGCACAGACAACTTATGCAGACATCGAGAAGCCAAGGGGAAGGAGAGGGGTTTTTTGTTTTTGTTTGTTTGTCTAATGTGGTCGGATATTAGTGCCTTTTATTTCCACAGAAGAGTGTTTGTATTCTACTCTACCCATGAGTTAATGATAATGATAGCCTCGGCTTTTGAGCTAATTATTACCTTTAATAAAAAGGTTTTTTTTTTCTAACATCTTCACAGAAAGTATAAATTCCAAAAAGAACTTCAAGGAATCTGAAACAATCTATTGCGATAGGATTTCAAAACATTTTACAGTAATTGTTGAGGGACATGAAAATGTTTCTTTATACACAGGGGTTAAGAGCATATCCCCTTCGATTTGTTGAGATCCAAAGTGAGAATTATTGTCCAGAATGCAATGCCTAAGTTATGGGTCCCTTTGTGTTCAGGCATTTGGAGAAAAGCGAATACATGATTAAGACAGTTTTTTTTTTTTTGTTTTTTTTTTTTTTTGTTTTTTTTTTTTTCTTTGAGACTTTGAAAGGGTTTTCCTGACAGGGAGAACTTACTTTCAAATTTCTCTCTCAACATGGTCTTGACAAATTAATGGATGAAACTAAGATTAAAATATCTTAAATTAGACACTAAATTCTGTGAATTGTTTTCAGTATGTAATTAGAATAAAAATCAAAATTGGGAACCTGCCAGTTCCTAGAGCTTTTCAGGTCTCTACTAAGGGAGAGCTCACTGTCTTTTCATTGTTTTATTAGGGACAAACTCACCGGAGAAGCATTGCCAGCATCGGATAGAATAGTGGGTGACATTTCACTCTGTGTGGCTCCCTACAGAGAGACCAATCATCTGGCCACTGAAGGAAACACTGTGAAAAAGACATTAGTGGACTGAGGGCGACTCATTTTATCCTCAGAAAGCTGATGAATGTGACTGTGTCACTTGGCAGTCAGCTGTGTGCCAAGTTGCTTGACACTAAAAAGGCCATTTCAAACCTGTCATTTAAGACACATCTGCTCTGGCAGAACCTCAAATGAGATGTCATCTTCATAAAAAGAGCCCTCAGGTAGATAATACGAACATGCTGTAAATGAAATAACCATGTCATTCCAAAGAAGAGATACAAGTGGGGACACACGGAATTCATAAAGTTGAGAATGAAATGTGATATGAAGGAGTGCCATAAAGATAATCCTTTGTCTAGAATCACACCTAGGGAAGCACTCAATGATCTCCTGTGGAGCCTCCTTCATCAGTGTCTAAAGTGGGTAGTCATCCTCATCCTATTTCCATTCTCAACACTATTGCACACATTAACTGTGGTGCTTCCTTGAAGCTCTGATGACACTTCTCCAAATGCTTGACTCTCTCTCTCTCTCTCTCTCTCTCTCTGTTTTTTTTTTCTCTCCCATTTTTTCTCTCAGACACACACAATACATCTAAATCCACCAAGCCATGAGCTATGTTCTCTGTCGCATATGCAGAGAGCTTGCAAGGTTCTGAAATGGTCAGTTGGAGACATCATTTTCAGGTCTTGTAAATTTATGTTTATAGTGTTTGAAAAAATGACAGAAATGTTTCTCCACATTTGTCACTATTTTGAAATTTCATAGCACAATATAGCTTTCAGATTTTATTCTTATCAACTCATTGAATCTTCATGAACTGACCATTTAAAGAAAAAAGGTAAAGTTCATAAAATCTAAGAACTTTACCATGAGTATGTAGCTGAAACCATTTGTCTATTGTCGTATTTTTGCTCAGCAGCATTCAAACATCATCCCTGAAGAGGAATGTGCATCGCTGGCAGAAAGCTCCAGTTCTCCAAACTTTTGGAAGCATTGTGCTGTCAGTAGGTTTTATCTATCTATCTATCTATCTATCTATCTATCTATCTATCTATCTATCTATATGTACTCATTTGTAAAGCTTATAAGAACGCCTACTACCCAGTGCCATTCATTATTACCATTCTCCTTTGCTCAGAGTGTGATCACCATTTCAATAAACGCCTATCCTCATATATATCTAATAAGCAGTAGGGGATCTTCATTGCTTCTCCAAACTAGCTGGCAATGAGGATGCATGCCCACAACAGAGAATCAGTAAAGCTGTGGCTTCTCCTCTGCTCTGTAACACTTAAAAAATGCGAAACCAAACAAGGCTCACTGAGTCCTCAGAACAATAGTGAAGAGATCAAATACCCAGTACATAAGTATCTAGCAAAGACAGCTGCAAGCACAGTCATCCAATCACCCAGATCTTCTGATTGCTACCAGCTTTTGCTTAAAGAGTCCCTTCTGCAGGAGAGGTCCTGCTCGGCTGTGGGAGGTGGCCACATCCGCCCTCTCCCCACTAGGAGACTCAGCTATGGTGACCTCCATACACTTCCTGGGGCCTCAACCATCCCAGTTCTCTGGCATATCACAGGTCTCTGGAAAATCCCACATCTCTGGCAAATCCCAGAGATGACCCCCCATCTCCAATTTCCATTCTCTCATCCAGCCCTCCCCTCCGCTCTCCCTTTTCCTAATCCTCACCCCTGCTCTCCTCCCCATGCCTTCTCCTACCCAGTTCCCTTCCTCCCTCCACCTCCAATGCCTGTTTCATTTCCCTGTCTGAGAGAGATTCAAACATTCTCCCTTGTAACTTAGCTTCTTTGGGTCTGTGGATTATAGCATGGTTATCCTGTATTTTATGGGTAATATCCATTTATAAGTGAGCACATACCATGCATGTCTTTTGGGGTTGGGTTACCTCATGTAGGATGATTTTTTTTCTAGTTGCGTGCATTTTTTTTTCTGCAAATTTCAAGATGTTCTTGTTTTTAAGAGCAGCATAGTATTCCATTGTGTAAATGTACCACAATTTCTTTATCCATTCTTCTGTTGGGGGATGCCTAGTAGAACTATTCCTACTTTTCTGAGAAACCACTGATTGATTGCCAAAGTGGTTGTACAAGTTTTTACTCTTTCTCTAATTTACCCAATAAACAAAAATTCTCTCTACTAAGTTAATCTATGGCCCTTTCTATTATTTGAAAACAACAGCCCTGTGTGACCCAATTTGTTAGCTTTAATAGCCATGGTTTTTCCTACACTCTCAGCCTCTTGTAATAATTAAGTTTGACATTTGAGCAAGTTCTGAAAACCTAATGTACCCTTCCCCGAAAGTGCATTTTACAGTGAAAGCACTGACCTGGAGCAGACAAATTAATTTTCTGATCTTGAGCATTATGTATAGCAGAGTTAATATAAGGTTAAGTTACAGAACTAGTTGTAATCTTGTCCAGGAGAGCTCCAGCACACAGTCAGTGCTTCCTCTCTGGAACCCATAATACCAATATATAGAGCATCGTTGGGCAAGCAATTACCCAGTGTCTTAAGGCTAAAATTTGATTAGTGTTATATGTTAAATAGATCCTAAAATATGGTTCTTAAGACTTCTCAAAACTATCATCCAGTTTCTTTAATTATCATTACAGTGAACTAGAAAACAAAGACAATACTATTTTTAATATTTCCTACTAATTATAATATCCACATAAATTATTTGAGCCTATTTTAAATAGTACTTAAAATTTTGTAAATTTTATAAAAAATCATGTGTCCTATTTTGAATCTGGGCAATTATTTTCTTTTTTTTTTCATATACTAGAACGCTCCTTGTTCATTCTGTAGCCAACTATTACATTTATATGCCCATACATAACTAATAAATATTTGAAAGTTAATGGTTGATAATGGAGTCATTCTTGACATTGATGATTACCAATATTATTAAAGCAATATCTGATATGAAATGACAAGAAAAAGAAAGAGTTTAAAAAGAGAACAGCAATAATTGTAGGTAGGACTTTGTGAAATATAAATAGGTGCATGTAGCAAGTAAGTGCGCACTGGAATGCTCAATATCCTCAAATTCTTCATGGAAGGATCCCCTTCCTTCCTGACCCCTTGCCTCTACCCCATAAAAAATTGTATCTCACGTAAACAGAAGTTGTTGGCAACTGTCACTTTTTTACAGTAGACCTATTAATATCTAATCAAGCCCAATACTCAGACAACAACAACCAAAAGCCTTTGGTGTAACTCAGTAACAATAAAAATCACAAGAACAGCTAGTGGAAAATTGGTAATGGTACACACAATATTTTAAAAACACTTCTTTCAACTGCCAGTTGCCTTGTCTAATCAGGGCACCTCTGTACTGAAGGAGCAAATATCAAAGCCAAGATGGAATGTAAATGCAGAATTATAATATATGGCATGTAGAATGAAGATATGGCAAAGGTTGACAGTGATGATGATTAAACCGTCCCGGATTTGGTCTTGAAGACATGAGGATAGAATCTATAATCACCAGTCTCCCCCTCTCGTCATTACACACAACCTGCTAATAATATACACCAGGTCCATAATTGCCTACTAAAAGATAGGTGGGGAGTTCATTAGCCACGCTAATTACACGAACAATTTATGCTACATCATCAGCAGGAATGTTTAAAACACCCTTTGAAAGTAAAACAATGTAAAACCGACCTTCATAGATGCAGAACACCTGTTCTCTGGAGCAGGCTGGAAGAGAAAAATCATAAGAAAATAGAGGCAATGGAAGCAGAAAAAGTATTTTTGTTATCACTCCCAAACGAATGGCATGTCTCTTCTCCATGAAGAAAATGGTGCCTTAGAGCTGATGCCCTCTTAGGTAAAAGGTCTTTAACAGCTGCTGGTGGCTCTAGGATGATGCACTACTTGTCACCCAGACATCAAATTTGTTATTATTCTGAAGGACTACATCCCCTTCATCCTCCTCTCAAAAGTACGTCAGCCAGGGAGGAACAATAATCCAAAGTTTTGTGACATGTATTGTAAATGTCATGTCCATTTATGCATAATTCTACCAGATGTTCATAAGTCAAAGAACAAAAGATGACAGATGACTAATGACTAGATGGTACATGATAGAAAAGTTTAATTGTAAAATTAACAGAAAGAAATTACTGCAAATTTTATTTTAAGACACCATTTAGTAAGTACATGTAAGCATCGGGAGCTAATTTTTACTGAAGGGTTTCTTTGAACTTTAGTTTTAGGGCTATTATTATTTCATAATTATGAAATAATTCCTTGTGATTAGGCAGTGTCAACTAAGGATTTTTTTTTTCAAAAGTCAACCATATCCAAATGCATATAATTACTTTTCCCCTGCAGGAACAGAATCTTTAAAGGGGGTGCATATTCAGGTAGTGTTTTAAGATCCCTTTAAAATGGAAATGCTTCTTTGGAAATTTTCTACACATTTGGCATCAGAAATCTCCTCTGTTCAAACTGTACTAATTAGGGACATGCACACAGAGGTTGCAAATGTAAGGTGAAAAGAGAGGAGCAGTAATGACCCTGGCTGTGATATCATTTGTGAGGACCTCTTTCCACTGATCTGACACCATTGAAGTGGGGCCTTCAGTTCTTTCTTTGAAGCCCTGATCAAGCGATGTCATGGATTCATGTCTTTTGTGTTACAGTTCTGTTTTTCCTACATTGTAATGGACTACCAACCAAAGAAAGCATCCTGCCAATGCTGGCAATGGATACAGTTTCAAACACCGGCAACTTTTGTGACTTTAGTAGTTTGGGACAGGACTACTGCATTGGAGGGGGGTATTGCATGGGACTGATAAACAATATACAGAAAATTAATTTCTAACAATTTTCCTTTCTTGTTTTCTCTGATCCATGGTCTGCCTGCAGATTTGACCAGCAGATAGTCTGGTAGCAACTGCAAGGCAATCCTTGCGGTTTCAATGGCAGCTGGCCATTAGGAAGCTTCTTAAAGTCATTAACTTACTGATGTTCTTGTTACTACACATCAAAAGAATTGCCCAGTCTTAGAAAAAAAATTGTTTGTCATTGACAATATCCTGCCTCCTTAGTTGGCACCACCTCTCTCTATTCCAACATGCACCTGATGCCCAGGAACCTCCAACAGCCCTTTCCACCTGCCTCTGCTTATTTCAATAAACGATCATTGACAAAAAGCAGATGCTGCCAACTCCATCAGATGGGAGCTGTTCAAGAATACCATTACCTAGGCATAGGCCTTTCTCTTTAAAGTTGTAGATAGTGGAATTTAATGTTCAAAAATATTTAAAGAGCCCAGGAGTTCTGCTACAAAATTGTACCCATCAGGACAATAGCCTTGACATTACCTGAGTGTCAGAAATGCAGAATCTCAAGTCCCTGGCAGGCCTATTGACTCTGAACCTGCCATTTTGCATTAGCTCTAGAGCAAAGAAGCTATTCAGCTACCTGCACATAGACTTCAAAGAAATCTGTTTGTGTTCTTGCATATATCCCTCCCGAGGAAGCCTCCAGTAGGTAGTTTTAAATTACATGACTTTGTGACCCAAACATGACGAAAAATGCTAGCACTAGAAATTGGACCTGATCTCAAATTTTTGAATACTTGTGGGAATCTAACCTGAAATGAATGAGTGAAATGTTTGGAGCAAGTTTTGTAGAAGTAGTCTGCACAGAAACAATACATTCCTGATTTTTTTTAATTCATTGGCTCCTCTTTTGCTATTGGTCCTTTAACTTCTTTTGACAGAAACTCGGGATGGTAGCAGTCTACTGCAAGGAAAGAGGTGCACTTGGGAGGTACATGCTAACTGACACCGACTTGGAAGGCCATTGATGATGAGAGGCTGGACGGAGTAGCATGTTCAAACTCATGCTGTTTATATAAAATCAGTATTTAAATACAGTACCTTTTTTTTGATACAGAGACTGGCCACATCACATTCCCTATATAGTTAAATTTGTCTCAACCAGCCCATCCCTCAGCTCTTCCGAGAAAATATCTTTCTGGAGGTCATTTGGGCTAGAATCAGAATTCCAGAAGATGTTAGCCTGGAGACAGAAAAAGGTGAGGAGTCCTGACAATGCTCACAATGAATTAATCTTAGTTAATGTGAGTGTAGCCGTGAGAGTTTGTGCAGCACAGACAAAAGTAATTTAGGCTTTGGAGGGGAGCAGAGATTCAATGCAGGGTACTGATGAAAAGGATGAAAGAGTAGGGTGTGCACAGCTGTGCAGAATTCTCAGACTCGTTATAAGCTTTGAGTCAGGAAATTGCTGGAACACGGAGAAACTGCTTGCAGGCCAGGAATACCAGCTTCTAGGCAATAAGGAACACGACGCAGAGCGGTGCCAGAGGCATTTTCTGCGTCTATCCCCTCGCTCTCTCCTACTTGTGGAACAACTTTTTGTCTCCTGCTTCCCTCTCCCTTTCTTGAAATCTTGTACCTGTGCCTTTTATATAAAATCTAACCTAGAACTTTATGGCTAAGAGATTCTGAGAAAACACCATTCACAGGTTTTAAACCTCTGCAGTGCAGAGAGGAGTAAAGAAGATAAGCAGAAAAGTCACAACTGGCCAGGCACAGACAACTAATACTGTACTTACCCAATACCTTGCCTGACTTGGTCTCATTAGCGGGAACATGGGCTTTCTTGAAGTGGCTTCTTATTCCCAGTCACAGGACTAACAAACCTATTGTCAGGAAAAAAAAAAAACTTTATTCTGCTGAGGATATGGTTTAAGAACAAAAGAAAATATTGATCGAGTAGAAATTCACTGGATAATAAGGTAGAATTAGCTAATAAAAGACAGCAATAAACATTTATCTATGCACAGAAACGGAATATGCAGTATCTTAGTTTAACTTTTTTTTTACTAGTCTGCATCTATTGACAGCATGAACTTTATGTCACAGGAATAAATAAGATATACATATTAATGTCAGAATGCACAAATAAGAGTACAGGTGCTTGGACTCATAGCAGATAGAAGTCAAGATCAAAGCAGTCAAAACACTGAACAAGAATTCAAATTTCATAATTAGTTGTCTCTTTTTTTCATAACTTGTCTCTGCATAAGTATGGCAAGTTTCACCTTATTTTTTAGAAAATGGAGCGATAGTATAAAGAGATGCCAGCTACTCTGGATGACTGGTCTACTGGATCCGTTACCAACTCCATCAAAAGATATCAAACATGGCTGCACTGAACACTGTGAAAGTCACAGAGGAAACAGTATGCCTTCTGCGAGGGTCACCACACCACACAAATGTCTGGGCTCCAAGTCAAACAACATTTTTTCTCTTTTAACACTTGTTCACTTCTTACCTCTGAAGTTTAGTTCCTCCCAGGTGACCAAAAAGCCCTTACTACAACTTGTTTATGACATTATAAAACATGCCTTGTTGGGGAAAAATAAGAATTGAGACATCCACGAGAACCCCATTGGGTATAAGCCAATAGTAAACTAATAGCAATTAGTTCAGTTAAGAAGAGCTACATTCATCTTGTGCCAAGTAAGAGCTGTATGCATTTGGGAGTGGAACCAACACAATGACGGCTTCAGAAAGGCAGTGTTGCACCAAACAAAAACGTTTCCATTTCAGCAGGCATAGTGCTATTGGGCCGCTAAATAGCAGCAGTTAACATTTTGGGAGCTTGCAGTGTTCCAAATATTCATTGTTCAGAGATTATATATGCATGTATTGCTCTATTTAAACTTCACAGAAACCTGTGCGTGAGAGTTGGTTGTGACTTCATTTTACAATAAACTGAGACACCTTCAAAATGTCATGAAAAATGGCAAAGTTACACAGCACAAGGAATCCAGGTTTTGAAATGATGTATCCTAAGTACTTAACAGCTCAACAACAAGGAGGACCCTAGGGAGGATGCTGAAAATGTTGCTAAGTGGACAGGTTTTACCAGAGCAATTTGACTCCAGGCTCACTCAAGATTAATGTTTAAAACAATGAGAAAACTTACACATGCATAAACAGTTATACGCTCTTCCAGTGCTGACCATGAACTTATAGAAATACGTGTATTCCTGTTTATGAATGTGTAAGACTGCCTAGTTGCTGAAGTTCAGCAGGATGTGACAGTCAGCCAGCCGATGCTCAACCATACCCGTATAATGGTATTAACATGACATGACAGCATTATACCTGTCAAGGATCTATACCCAACTTTCTCCATGAAACCTTCCGTCAGCCTACTGTCTAGCGTCACATCAATAATGTAATACAATTTTGCCCTCTGAATTTAAAAAAATGACATGATTTCTTCTTCTATGGTTTCAAATAAGTGCCTCAAGGGTCTGTTTTGGTTTGCTTTGTACATGCCAAATATTGGTGATAGAGTATGGGAATCAAAAAAAGGAATGATTAAGAAAATATTCTGCTACAATGAAGGGTATGGCTTTTGAAAGGGGGTGAGCATGCTGCCATGATTATGAAGACCTAAAAAAAAAAAGAAAAGTGCTTTTCTTCCATCTTATATTTCAACTCTATTTAAGACAGAGGAAAATAATTTATTAATAATTGTCAAGGAATATTCATCACAGGCTGACCCCCCACCCAAAAGAACAATTAAAATCTTGCTTTGTCTTCTTTTTGCCTTTGATTTTATTAGAACTACCGAGTTTCTTCCTGAAATCAAAGCCAATTTTGGAAAGAAATTTTCTGAATTCACGGAGGGAGGGGGACTTATAGTCTGAACTTTTCTCTTACCCACAAAGTAATGTCTTAAATGGATTATTACCAAAGGATCCATTTATTTCCACATTGTGACCATTCATTGACACACAATCTCATGCTTGGTTGCCTCTTACCATTATGGGAATTATCTGTATTACTCCTAAGAAATGAAAAATTAATTCCATGAAGTAATGTCTCTCAGATGATGAAAGAAATGCTTCTTCTCCATTTCTTAGCCTCAAAACAGGTGCTTATTATACCTGGCCATGGGGGATGGGATGTCCAAATCCCAGGCACACCCAGCAAACTATCTCATGTTTTGTACCTGGGGACACCTTACAATTGGATCTGTCTGTTTTCCAGGCAAGGGCTTCTCCAGTCCAGAACAAAAACCTCAGTATTACAGAACAGTTAGCACCTTTGTGAGAATCTTCTATTAGTGAAAAATAATAGCTCCTGGATTTCCAGGGGACAATTCTCATGCCATTACATTGGTTTCTTTTAATGCTTCAGTAGACCAAGCTTTGTAACCCCTTACACCACCCCCATCTATTGTTAAAAAGCTCACTTGTAAAATTATTTTAATAATGCTTTCTTGGCTTTTCTCTTCTTCTTGCTTCATCCTTTGCAACAAAATTTTAGTTTTGGTGTTTACTCTTGAATGATACTAATTCAGATACTGTTACAAGAAATCTTACCAAATTCTGTCTTCTAAAGAATTCTGTCTGCTAAGATTAGCTAAGACATGGTTATAAAAATTCCAGGTGAAACTTTGCTCTATACAAAGATCAATGTCTTGCTCAGCCATCACCAGAGAAGCTTCCTCCTGCACTCTGTGTGAAAATCCACAAGTGGACACAATACAGAGAGTGAGAGAACTTGGAACACTCAGTTCCAAATGACATCTCTTCACCAAATCCCTTTCCTCGGGGCTCAGGGAACTATGCAGAAGAGGAGGCAGAAAGATTGTAAGAGAGATAATGGAGTACACCAAGGAAAGAGTGTTTTCCAGACACAGCAGGACTGACATATACATGAAGTTAGAGAAACTGGAATCCTGTACAGGGCCTGCACAGGTCTAAGCAGACAGAATCCCAGTGTTGAGAGGAGAAAATAGACACGAATGGTCATTGTTAACCAAGAGCATATCTCCAATTAACAACAGGTCACAAAAAAAAATGATTTTTCTACACCTATGAATAGGCTCAATGCACAGCAAATGATAGCTAGCACAAGAAGAACTCAACATTATTTTGAAAGTTGTTTTTTGTTTTTTTTTTTTGTCTCATATTGCTTTGTTGAGCATTTTTATCTTACTGGTCTTTTGCATGTATGTTATGGTTTCTAGTTTTGTGGTTTTATGGTGTTTTCTCTCTCTCTTTTACTCCATGTGTGTGTGTGTGTGTGTGTGTGTGTGTGTGTGTGTGTGTTTATTTCTAGAGCTTTTTTTTCTTTACTCTGGTTTGTTTGCCTTTCCCCCTCTTTGTTTTCTAAGAGAGAGAAACAGTCCTGGAATTGGATGGGTGGGGAAGTGCAGAGGCTCTGAGAAGAGATGAGAGGAAACATCATAATCAGGATATAGTATATGAAAAAATTTCAACAAAGAAAAAGAAGAAATGAATATAAATGGTTTGGTTATAGGTAGTTAAAACTAACTGGGCAGAGGGGAGGACCCAACATGACATGATCATGTGTTTGAGAGAATTAAGCCTGCTCCTGATTCTTGGCAAATCCTAACACTAATGCAGAACAGGACAAAATCTAATCACCTCAGGTGACTTCAGTTCGCTCTCATCAGACTTCTTGGTCAAAACAAGCATTTCCATTTGCCTACCAAGTGTCAGGTCCAAATTCCAGCAGTTGGACAAAAGCCAGCATTCCTCAGCAACTTGTGAAGAAGATTTTCCTCTAGAAATGAAGCCATTTCCTTATCACTGGTAGAAGGGACAAATGGTAATCTGTGTTGCCTCTTATTAGGATAACAAAGCATATGAAGGCCCAAAGACTATCTCAGTGTCCTAAGTATCTGCTGCATGTTTCAGAGACCATGGCATCCTGCATCTTCTCAACCTTTCCCTTTCCCTAAACTGCTCTAGCTCATGGGCTTCCCTCTACCTATTTCTCCTTAAACCCTGCTGTTAAGCTGTGCCCTCTCTTTTCCTTCTTCCTCTCTTGGTCTCTCTTTTTCCCTCTCTTGGTTTCTGTCTATTTTTTTTCATCTCTTGCTCTCCCCCTCCCTCCTCCTCTCATGACCAAGCTCAGTCTACTGACCATGCTCATTCTGCTAATTCCTCTCTGTGCTCTGTACTCTTCCAGATGCCTTTCATGGACCTCTCCCTCACATCTATAATAAAAAACCCTTCCTCTTAACAATATATTGGAGAACTCACACAGTCAATTTACACATTAAGAATGGGGGAACAATGACTTTCATTATGGCCGAAGCAGATATATATTCTGCACAGTGACAACTTTCAGATGAAAATTTAAGATGTCGATCCAGATTTTCCAAATAGATTAAACATTAGTTCAATAATTTTATGGTGAAACAGTGTAATGCATTTCAATAAACAAACTGTCTCAATTATGAATTCCCCTTAACATTAAGTCTCACTTCTTCATTTCCTGCCTGATAGCTTTGACACAGACAAAAGGTTTTCAAAGAAAAATGCTGTTCTGAATCCAGTAGTTCATTTGAACATCATTCTAAGAATTAGTTCTTTCAAGATTAGGTCTTTCACAGAAATATATGTTTTCAAAATAAATGTCTTTGGATCACCAAACCCAGCTGGGAATGTAGCATCCTCCTCACAGCAAGCCGGAAAGATTTTAATGCTGTGAACAAAACTGGTGGCCGTGATAAAGTTAACGGCATCCTACTTACTTAAGAAATAACTGGGCATCTCTCTTGTTTTATGAGGCAATAATTTCACTCCCTAGTGAATAAAGACTAGGAAAAAAACTGGACTACTGCCCAAGATATAACCTACACTACATCAAGCAGTGCATCACAATCTCGCAGCTGTCTCCTGGAGGTCATAGGGCTACTTATGGGAAGCTTTTCTGGCCATGCTTTGCCATGAGTGTGTTTCTGTTTCTGGGATACCTCACGGCAGATGATCTTTTCTAGTTCCCACCATTTGCCTGCAAATTTTATGAGTTCTTTGTTTTTATTGCTGAGTAGTATTCCATTGTGTAAATGTACCACAATTTTTGTATCCATTCCTCTCTTGAGGGACTCCTGGGTTGTTTCCAGGTTCCGGCTATTACTGATAAAGCTGCTATGACTATTGTTGAGCAAATGTCCTTGTTGAGTACTTGAGTATATTTTGAATATATGCCTAGGAGTGGTATAGCTGGATCTTGAGGTAGCACTATTTCTAATTGTCTGAGAAAGCACCAGATTGGTTTCCAGAGTGGTTGTACAAGTTTACATTCCCACCAGCAATGGCAGAAGGTTCCCCTTTCTCCACATCCTCTCCAGCATGTGTTGTCACTTGAGTTTTTAATCTTAGTCATTCTGATGGGTTTATCAGGGTCGTTTTGATTTGTTTTTCTCTGATGACTAAGGACGTTGAGCATTTCCTTAAGTGTTTCTCTGCCATTCAATATTCCTCTATTGAGAATTCTCTGTTTAGCCCTGCACCCCATTCTAACTAAGCAAGAATGAGGACCCTGGGTAAGATGCTCAGAAAGGAAAACAGGATAGACATAAAAAAAGGAGAAAACAGGAAACAGCACAGGAGCCTACCACAGAGAGCCTCTGAAAGAGTCTATCCAGCAGGTTATAGAAGCAGATGCCAAACTTTGGACTCATAGCCAAACTTTGGACAGATTGCAGGGAATATTATGGAAGAAGAGGAAGATGGAAAGACCTGGAGAGGACAGAAACTCCACAAGTAGAGCAACAGAACCAAAAATTCTGAACACAAGGGTCTTTTCTGAGACTTATACTCCAAGTTCCATGCATATCTGTGTAGAACCCCTACACAGATATAGCCCATGGCAGCTCAGTCTCCAAGTGGGTTCTCTAGTAAGGGGAACAGGGGTTGTCTGTAACATGATCTCAGTAGCCTGCTCTTTGATTAAAACTTCCCCCTGAGTGTTGGGACAGCCTTACCAGGCCACAGAGGAAGGCAATGCAGCCAGTCCTGATGAGACCTGCTAGGCTAGGGTCAGATGGAAGGGGAAGGAGACCTCTCTTATCAGTAGTCTTGAGGAAGGGCATGGGAAAAGAAGAGGGAGGGTGGGTGGAATTGGGAAAACACAGGAAGGGGGCTACAACTGGGATACAAAATGAATAAATTGCAATAAATAAAAAGGAAAAACAAACAAACAAACAAAATATGAGGAGTGAGACCTAAGCTGTAGCTAAGTTGTAGAGTGCTCACATACCATACAGGAACCTCTGGGTTTGACCACCAAGACAGCATAAATCTGGGTATAGTTCTATAGCCCTGTAATCCCAGAAGTCAGGAGGTAGAAGCAGAAGGAACAGGAATTCAAGGTTATCTTAACTACATAGTAACTTATAGGATAGCCTGGGCTATATAAGACACTGTGTCAAAAAGAAAAAGAACAAAAGGAGAAATGTTGTTTGTGTGTTTTGTACTTGTCAAGATGTAAGCATTGAAAAGCTACCCTTTCAAAGGCATTGAATCAAGTGTATTAGAAGATTCATTGTATACACAAATAAAGTCCTACTGGAACCCTTCGAGAACAATCAACTATGGATCCTACTTACCTGGATTAAACCATTTGACCTGACCACATAAAAATATCAGGTCTTACAAAATGTACATCAAAGCAACACAAATGATAAAGCCAGTAGCAACATCAGTTCCCTGGAAGAGTTGTTTTTCATACTCTCCCTTGCCAGGGTGGTTCTTGGAGACCTCCCTAAATCTCTCAGTTGTGTTTTGGAATCTGAATTATTGACTATGACTTAAGGAAGATAGATACAAAGTCTATATAAAATGAGACAATAGTATCACTAAAGAAGTCTACCTTAAGTGTAGGAAGCCCAGCAAGCTCCAAAGAAAGGAATTAATTTAGTTAAACTAAGCTAGATCTAATATTAAAATAAATGCCAGCATTTTCCTTGGTCATGTGAGTTTTGCCCACAAGGATAGTCTACAGGTAATCATAAGTGTCTAATTTTAGTGTTATGCCTTGAATCTATGATTGACATGGCTTTAACTCATTTACCCTGTTGAAGAGTTTGAGGATTGATATTATTATCCTTCTACATCTCTAAATACTTCATGCAGCTGAAAGGTTAAGCAATTTTACCACCAACACAGAAGAAACTGTTATGCATCCTTCAAGCGCTTTCCCCATCTGCTCCTAAGACTCTTCAATGCCTTTCTCAATCCTGGTGTAAGCAGGAGCTACTCTGGTTTATGCAGTAAGGATCAGAACACCATCTGAGACCCACAGAGGATACAACCAGAGATGAGTGACAGTTCAAGTGTTTTCCCAACAGCTTCACTCCTGGTTTGTAGCAGGAGAGCACACTGAGAAAGCTGATCCTCGCTCCTCTCTTTGTCAGCCCACCACTGATCTCAACACTGGAAGTCAGACAAAGCCAGGTCTAGCTTTCCAAATCACTCTAAAACCTTTGCCTCTTCCATTTGAAACTGTACAATATCCTGATCTTAAGGTTCCCTGTGCTCTGTTTCTTTAAATGAGTTCTGAGTGTTCATGAAACTGACACACTGGGAGTGAGGAAGGAGAGGTTTCATGTCAAGATACTATCCTCCTTTACAAGTGGGAAAGGAAGGACATCTAAGGAAAGAGTGGTGACTGGTTTAATGCACTGGCTTGTCTGTGCTCTAGTTGTCAGTTTTGATCCAATATCTGGCTGAGAGTGGCTGCAAAGGTGTCTTGAAGATGTGATTTAACTCTGTCGTTAGCTGACTCCTGGAGAGGGGGGCATGAACCTTGAAGAGGTGGATGGTCTTTGTATAGCCAGGTGAAGCCTTTGAGTTTCCAGCCCAAAGCCTTCTCTGCAGATTGCATACTCAGGATCACATCATGACAGGGATTCTTCAATGTTCCTAGACTGTCAGCTTACCTGAAAATTTCAAACATAGCCTCCACGATTTTTCTTTTTTTATTTCTTAAGCTGAATCTCTCGTGTGTCACATGTGCATGTAAAAATTTCTGTGCATTCACTTTCTCTAGAGAGCTCTAACTACAGAAGGCAGCTCACTGCACTGTGCCATGTGTCAGGAAATGTCCTAGACAAGCTACATAGACTCACTCATTGGAAGGAAGAAACTAACCTTAACTAAGCATGCAAAAGAGTATATATGTGTGTGTGTGTGTGTGTGTGTGTGCAAATACACATATATTTGCAGTTGTCACTTGCAACAGACTTCTCTAAATACCTGAGTCATCTCTCAGCCTCCCACTCTAAAAGCTGTTTGACATGACAACCAATCACAAATTGTTTCTGCCCTCAGGGAAGTGTCCGCAGCAGCAGGCAAATGAATGAACAGGAGCCCACAAGATTTTGAGGCCTACTATAAAAATGAAAAAGAAAGCTCTCTGATGGCCGTCTATAAAACACAATATTCAAGAATAAAACATAAAAAGTAAACACTCTGCACTGCTAAATATTTAAAAAGATAAAAAACTGCCTCACAGATTTCATTTTAAGATGTGTAATTTCACATTTTCTACACAGAGGAAAAACACAAGAATAATGCAAAATGTTATATAAAAGAGGAAGTAGTTTGTAATTTATGTATTCTCAGAGGTCAATGCCCATAATTTCCAAGGAAAGAATGAATCCCAGTGCCTCAATAGAGGGAAAGCTACAGAGGTGGAGTGGTTTACAGGCCATTAAATGTTTGCCCGAAGCATAGGCTGCATTGCTTCATTCAGAGGAGAACAGAGCCTGAGTAAAAGATGCAGATGAAAGCTTTAAAAATCAACATCATAATTGAGATACCCTTTGGTATGTTTTCCACAAAAGTTCAGATACATTTTTTTTCCTTGTGATCAGCCTATCATAAGCTATCAGACCCCAGGCAGTGTCAACATAGCAACTTCCTCCTAAGTAGGAGAGTGTACCTAGAAACAAACACTATGATATCAAAACCACCACAAAACAAATAATAGCAACGTGGACAATTATAGGAATACACACTGAGCTGGTTTGCTTTCTGTCAACCTGCTGCAAGCTAGAGTCATCTGGGGAAAGGAAACCGCAAATGAGGGACTGCCTCCATCAAATCGCCTTAGGCAGGTCTGTGGGGTATGTTTTTGATTAGTGATGGATGTGAAAGAGTTCAGTGCCACCCCTGGGCAGGTAGTCCTAGGATGTATTAAAAGGCAGGCGGAGCAAATGATGGAAAACAAGCCAGTAGGCACCATCCTCTGAAGCCTCTAATTCAGTTTCTTCCTCAACCTGATGGACTGTAAATTGAAATAAAGCATTTCCTCCTCTAATCTGCTTCTGGGTTGTGTTTTATCATAGCAACGGAAAGTAAACCAGGCACCCACCTTTCACTGAGGGGTGGTTTGTGGAATGCTATTTAATTTCTACTTACAGGCTCTCTGCAACTGAATAAAATGTAAATTTTTCATTTCCAACGTAGAGAAAGCACATTAAAACACAGAAAGAAATTCGAGGAAGCGAAGGAGAAATGTTCAATTTTGCTAATAAATAGAACAGTGTCCATTAAAGTAAGACTTCGTTTACATGTTGTTTGTGGTGAATATATATCCAGGACAGGTAAACACGAAAAGAAACAAGCCTGTGTAGCCATCCCTGAGGACTAGTGCTTGCACAGAACCTTCTCGTGAAAGGCCAGACTGGCACCTGGGATGAAAGCACCATTGTGTGACTGCCCTTTGGTACAGAAATCCCTTCTCTTCAACCTTCCCCTCAAGAATGATAAATGTGTACAAGTACGTTGTATGAAAATCCTATTTTTTTTTTTTTTGCCAAACCAAAAGCACGAATATAACATAAATGCAGTCAGTGGAATCATTCTGATCCATTGAAAAAGAAAAAGAAAAACAGAATAATTGTGCAGGGCAAGACAGAAACTTTTATAAATGTTCTATTAAAACATGTAACACTGAAGAAAATGATGAAACACATGGTACTTATTTTTTCTGATAAATGTGTTTTTGCACAGTAGATTTAGCTTCTCTTGGACTTCTATTTTATTCTCTCTGGGAAAAAAAAAAGTTGAATTACATAACAACTGAAATCTTGTTCCATTCTCCAATTCCCAGGTTTATAATTTGACTCTCCAATTTTGGGGTTTTGCTGGTGGTCTAGAAAGCTTCTTTTTCTTTCTCTCATTTATTTATTTTATTCATTTTACATCCTTGTAACTCCTTCCCTCCTCCCTTCCCAGTCTCTCTCTCTCTTCCCTCGCTCCTCCTTCCCCCTCCCCTTTAGGGAGCTCCCTTTCTCATCCAGCCCAGCTCATCAAGTTGAATCAGACTAAACACTTCCTCTTCCCCTGTGGCCTGTCAAGGCAGGCCCATCAGGGGAAAATGATCTAAAAGCCGGCAAGTGAGACCTTGTCCAGTGCAGTCCCCACTTCCCTTACTAGAGGACCCACTTGAAGCCTTAGCTGCCCATCTGCTACATCTTTGCAGGGGACATAGGTCAGTTTCTGCATGGTCCTTGGTTGATGCTTCAGTCTCAGCAAAACCCTCTGGGCCCTGGTTGTTGTTTTTCTTAGGGAGCTCCTGTGACTTCTCACTTATAAGTGAATTTTATCCAAATAGTATAAGACAAGCATACTTAGAGGCACAGACCCCAAGAAGATAAGTAATAAGGAAGACCCAAGTGAAGGTACATAAATCTCATTTGGAATGAGACATAGAATAGACAGAGGTAATAGATGAAGAGAGGGAACAAGGTGAGAGAGTGGGC
The DNA here is from genome assembly GCF_030254825.1 of Meriones unguiculatus. Lineage (NCBI taxonomy): Eukaryota > Metazoa > Chordata > Mammalia > Rodentia > Muridae > Meriones > Meriones unguiculatus. Next base: position 76,722,461 of record NC_083357.1, on the reverse strand, counting down.
ACAGAGAGTTAAGAGGGTGGAGATCAGACCTGAGGAGAGCACAGGTCAGAGGACAGAAGGTCCGTAGAGAAAAGAGAAACTGAGGTTGGGCACATCTCCGTGACAAGCTGGAGACCTAAGTCAGGGTAGGCTCCTGGGAGGTTATGAGAAGTATTCCAATAGAACTCCTAGTAGCAGAGAGCATAGAAACTGAAAAGGAAGTCTAACTAGACTAGTCTTCTAGCAGAGAGAGGGGAACACAAACCCACCCACAAAAACTTCAACCCAAAATTTACCCTGCCTACAAGAGGTGCAGGGATAAAGAAAGCATATAGATCTGAGATGTAGTGAATGCCCAACAGATGCTTGGGCCCAACCAGAGACCCACCTTATCGGAGAGTAGCAGCCCCTGACACTATGAAGATACTCTGCTAAGCTTGCAGACAGGAGCCTGTCAGCATTGTCCTCTAAGAGGCTCTACCTAGCAGCATCTCCAAACAGATGCTGAGACTCACATTGGAAAGCTTCCTTTGCATTTTAACAGTTTCTGCCATTTTCAGCTCTCCATTAGGGGAATCCCATCCATGGATGTCCCTCACTCTAACCATGGCCGTCAGCATGAACAGGGATAGGTAGGTTAGACAGACAAACAGAGTGATGGTAGGGGAAAAGGAAGGAGCATGATAAGGGAAGAAAGTAAAATTTGATTTTTGCTGTGGAAGCTAACAAGTTCACAGCCTACTGTCAATGTCCATGGGCTGCAAATGCCACAGCAAGAACTACTGATGGCAATTCTGAGCCAAAACTTTTCCTCTTCCAGTAAACCTGAGGCTCCCACCACCTAAGGAATTTCCGGCATTTCCGTGAGATCTGCCCATGTTATCTATGGGATCCCTTTAGTTGGGCGATCTGATTTCATTCATACCTACAAAGTCTCTTATCCAAATTAGTAATCGATTACATAATTAAGTACCTTAGCCCAATTAGATGTGAAAAGCAGGTGGACACATGAAGGTGCTTCATCAGTCCCTATTTAAAAATAAAGAAATGTTTTGCTTTGACTTGAAGATAAAGGAGGAAGTAGACTAGATATTGGCAGAAAGTGGAGCAAATTTGAAAACTAGATACATTTGAAAGAAGGCAAACCTAGCCATGATGATCAGTGGAGTATATATGGGTTTCAGAGTTCAAGAAGAGGAGGAACAGGGTTATGCTAGTTGATCTTCAATCAACTTAAACTAGAATTATATGAGAGGAGGAAAATGGATTAAGAAAATGCCTCCATAAGATCTTGCTGTAGGTCATTCTCCTAATTGGTAATTGATTGGAGAAAACCCAGACTACTGTGGGCAGTGCCATCCCTGGGCTGCTGGGCCTGGGTTCTATAAGAAAGAAGGCTGAGGGGGCTAGAGGGATGGCTCAGTGGTTAAGAGTACTACCTGCTTTTCCAGAGGTCCTAAGTTCAATTCCTAGCAACCACATGGTGGCTCACAACCATCTATACTGGCATCTGATGCTCTCTTCTGGCATGCAAGTGAACAAGTAGATAGAACACTTAAATAAATAAATCTTTAAAAAAAATAATTAAAAAGAAAAGGAAGCAGGCTGAGCAATCCAGGGGAAGAAGGCCTGTAAGCAGCACCCTTCCATAGCTTCTGTACCAGCTCCTGTCTCCAGTATCCTGCCCTGTTTCAATTCCTGTGCTTTCTTCAATGGTTACCAGCACTGTGGGAGTGTAAGCTGAGTAAACCCTTTCCTCCCCAAATTTCTTTAGTCACAGTGTTTCATCAAACAACAGTAAGCCCTGTTGTCCTTGAGGAAACTTGCAGAAGAAGGAAGGCTGTTAGAATGGACCAAGAGGATGGAAAAATTGGAATTTTGCATAGGGTCACCATGGTGAGCATGTAGAGGTCAGAGGACAGAGGACAACTTGCTGGAATTGGCATTCTTCCTCTACTGTGTGGATCCTGGCCGTGAGCTCACATGTCAGAATTGGAGGAAAATATATTTTCCTGCTGAGCCACCTTGCTGGAAACTATTCTCATAACTTTAACATTAGCCATTGGGTCCCAGGCCCTGCTTCTACCACTCCTGTAGGTTGCAGATAACCCATGCTAAGATATCATGGAGGGCAACTGACCCTTCTCACAGGAAGAGTGGTTTCTTCCAACGAGTCTCTCAGCTTAATAGAAATAGAAATATCTTTATAGTCACCATTTAGTTTTCACATGGATCAATGGTGATTTGAGTTTTGTATTCTAGGAACTGATTGGAAAGGTCTTCTCTTCTGTACATCCAATATTAAGTAACCTTAACATATCCTGTCCTATCAGAAAAACACATTCTCTTACTTTTTAATATGATAATCCCTATTAGAATTCCTCCATTCATTATCCTGTCCACCTTGGAAATTGAGCATGTGACATTTCAACAAACAGTGGAAGAGTTTAAAATCTCAGAATTCCTGTCTTCCCACCCTACTCCACCCCACCTGTCCTATCACAATATAAGCAGAGCAAAGTAATGATCAGTGACTGGCATGCTTCTCTCTTTTCTACTAAATAACTTTACCACACTTTCTAACCCATTCTGCTCTCTGTTCTAGCAAATTCTTCCAAAACCCAAGTGCATTCATTTCACAGCCCTAATTGAAAACTTTCCATGTCCTTCATTTTCTGTAGAATAAGACTCACACTCCTCTGGGAATTCAAAGCACACACACACACTCTCTGTCTCTCTAGACCTACTTTCCATCTTTCTTTCACATGCACACTTTATTTTCAATTAGTTCTGAGATTTTCCACCTACACACCTTTGCAAAAGCTGGTTTGGATCAGGAGAGTTACCCAGCCTTGGCCCTGTAATCCCTACTTCATATACAAGTCACTCATATTTTAATGTGAATGGAGGAAGCACAACCATCTCTAGCCTAAACAAAGCATAAAAATTATTATCTCGTGCAAAAGCAAATCTAGAAGTTCAAAACAGCATCATGTCTTACCATTAATAAAATAAATTCTGCATTCTCAAGCTGCCTGATGAGGAGCCGGTTTCCACACCCAGCTTTGATTTCCTTAGGCAAAATGATTTTTAGGTACATTCCCTGTGTGTGGTCATTTGTTAGTAAACTTGCTAGATAAAGAGGAAAAGGAGAAAGAGACAAGTGTGCAGACGTAAGCAAAGGAAAATAATTAAGTATATCCTATTCTTTGTTTGTGTTTTAAATTCCTTTGCGAGGCTAGAAGCATTAGCAGTTCTGATTCTGTTCCCAGAAACCTGCTTTATATAAAGGACCGAGGCCTGACTGTGGCTCATCAAACTCCGCATTGGCTCTGACTTTTCCATTGTCTTATAAACTCCTATGCCCAGGTATAGCAGTCTACCTATTTGAAGCAGTCTACCTATTTGGGGGAAGCCATGTCTACTTTAAGAAGCATGTACACAGTTAAAACGCAGATTAGAATAGTGAACATGGTGTGTACGCTCAGAAGCATGTCTTAACAAGACAATTGCCCTCCCTGATTTCTGTAATTTTCTTGGCTCATTTATTGGCAGTTGCTCATCTTTGGAGAACCTCATGCTACCATCTGGAAACCTTGCCACTTGGTGAAAGACATTTATAATAAGCATAATCACACTGTGCACACCATAAAAAGCAAGCCCAGATGCACTTTACTGACATCTTGGGAATAGACTTAGTATTTAAACATTGTCCATGATTAAATGTCTTCCTTGAGATATGAGATTTACATATAGATGTATATATAAATATAATATAGTTTGCCTTAAGTAATTACTAGAAAACCAAAAAATAAAAGTTATGATCAGAAGATCATAGGTTAAGATAAATCAGGTATATAATAAGCATTGGAATATAATGTGAATTATACCTTAATGAAGGTATTTTTTTAAATGGAGCTTGTGGATATAGCTCAGTGGTGGGACATTTACACAGCATATGCAAAGCCCTAGATCAATTCTTAGGACAACAAATATATATATATATATATATATATATATATTCAATAAATAAATAAAATGTTAAGTCCAAGCATTTCCTCACTCTTTCTTACCTTGAGTTCTTGGATTAGAGCCTAAGTTCTACTCAGCAGTTTACCCTCCTATCAGCCTTCGCTCAGCCTCAGTGACCCCCAGCTGCTTATCTCTCTGTTGCGGGATTATGTCCTGCCAACCATATATAGCCAGCTACCTGCCGGTCAGTGCAAGATAATCAAAGAGAAGGATTTGTGTTGCCTTCTCCTCCAGTCATGCAATAGTTCATTTGGCAAGTCTCTTAGAGGTTTGATAATCCTACTCCTTATTTTCTGCCCGATAAAAGTAGGCCTCGGAGAGGTAAGGAATCCACCTGTCAGCATGCCGTTAGTCAGAGGTGTGGCAGAGAATAGGCTAGTCCTGATTGGCAAAAAGAAAAATAAAGTTATATACTGCTCAAACTGAAATTAGTAATAACCATTGTAGAAAAAAAATTAAAAACTGTGCAGAAAAAAACGTGACATCATCCTACTGATTAGAGAAAGCCAAGCCATACTCCACTGTGGTTGCCAGTCAGCTGCCATGGAAGAGAGTTCCACCTCTTCTTCTGGGTCTCGGGAAGATTATGCTTCTTCTCTTTGGTTAGCCAAAGCTAAATAACTGTTCCTCCCATTGACTTGGGAATTAATGTGATAAATAACTCATCACCCTTTCTAGTGACTGAGGGCTGTGAATCATGTGTTGCTTTCCTAGTGAATTCTCATTAAGCAAAAAACTGACATCTGAGCCCATTGGATACACAGAAAGTGTAAGTGGATCTGTAGGATAAAAAGATGTGTTCTTGCTCCTTTAATTGCACATATTATTGAAATGTTGATAAATGCTGTTAACTTCATTATAACTTAGCTCATCTTGATCATAAAGTCGCATGGCATCTTCAAAGGAAGGAAAGAAGAGAAGTAAGACTAGGGAGTCAGAATCAAAGCAGTATTCTGCTTCTGAATTATATTTCCATCACTTACTATCTGTGGCCTTAAGAAAGTTACTTAACCTTTTCAGTTCTTGGTTTCCTATAAATTAGAGATGATATTACCATTTGAAAGACACATTATGAAGATTAAATGAGCTAGGAGAGACCAAGCGTACCACAGTGCCCTGAAGCTGCTGAGAGCACTCAGTTAGGATTTTTTAATATTACCCTTTGAAATTAGTTCAGCTTCCTAGACCATTGCTCTCTATGGCATTGACCTTATCACATCCATGTATTTACAACAGATGGAGATGAAATAACATCAGACTGCAAGACCCTTAACCTCATATCATTGTGCTCTCCTGCCCAGCACAAACTGTTCATCAGCCCATAAACGAAAATTTTCAATTTCCATCTGTCCTCTCTCACTTAAACTTTAAAGCTAAAAGAACAGGAAATCTCTGTATCTGCAAGTACGAAGCATCTTGACAATGTCTTGAGGTATGATACCAGAGTTTCTAGAAACTAGATTCTAGATTAGGATGCTAGATTTCTTAGAAAAACCTTTCTCAGTGAGTTGTTTTACTTTTCTTCACAAGGACACAACATGGGTAGGATTTATGCCAGAATTTTTTTTCTCTTAAGTGGTGAGTTTCATGGCATTTCTATAGCCATTTGAATTATACATTGCTGTAATTCATACTCCTACCCTACTTGTCTTTTTCTGTGAGCTTTGCATCCTCTCTGAACTGTTCCCTTCTTTCCCTGAAATAGTTCTGCCACCTACTTTTTTAATTGCATGTGTCCCATTACCTCTCCTTTTACTCTTGCTTTAAGATCTCTTCTTTCAATTCCATGATTCTCTAGTTAGTTTCATGATTTAGACATACACACATGTAAAAGCACATAAGAACTTTAAATATAGGTGTTGTATCCTAATTACTGTTTTATTGCTGTGAAAAAACACAATGACCAAAGTAACTTTAGATAAAGAGTTTAGAGGGCCTTGTAACTTCAGAAAATTATTGTCCATAACCGTGATGTCAGGGAGCATGGCAGCAGCCAGGAAGGCATGGTTCTAGAGTAGTAGCTAAGAGCTCACATTTGATCCTGACTCACAAGAAACAGATACACATGCGCACACACACACACACACACACACACACACGCAGAGAGATAAGAATGCATGAGCTTTTTGTTTTTTCTTTTATTTTTTTATTTATTTTTCTTTTTTTCTTCACAATTTATTCATTATACATCTAGATTGAAGTCCCCTCCCTCAACTTCCCCCATTTCCATCCTTCCTCCCATTCCCTTCCCCTAGTCCACTGAAAGGGGTAGTTATCCACTACTGCCATCTGTTCATAGCTTGTCAAGTCTCATCAGGACTGCCTGGTTCCTCTTCTTCCGTGGCCTGGCAAGGGTGCATCATCCTCAAAGCCTGCCTGCAGTGACCTACAAGGTCACACCTCCTTCCCTCCTAAAAGTGTTCCTCCAACTGGCAACCAAGCATCCACTCGTTTAAGCCAGTAAGAGAAGGCATTTTCATTCAAACCACTGCCCTCACCATCATACCCAAAAGTTTTCTAGAAATTTAGCTTCAGCAATATAAGCTGGTGATGAGATAGCAAAGGAGACTGATTTTCTTGATTAGCAAAGAGTGACTGGCAGTAAAGAGGAATGTTGCCACTCAGAAAATAGAGAGTGGGCCCAAGTGTTCCATTTGATAATGAAAAAGATAATGAGTTGGCATTTTTGAACTGTTAGTGGTTTGAATTATCTTGCAACCCACTGATAGCCAAAACTGTTTCAATCCCCTCGCCTCCTTGGATTCCAGATTGCATTGACTTCTCTTGCTTTTGTTGGCATGACACCTTCCTATCAACAGGGTATGGCTCTTCAATTCAACAGGACTAAGAACCTTCTTTACAGTAACTACTGACCCTCCCCACCCCATTATCTCTTCACAGGCTAAACTCAACGTTCTCGTGGATGTTTGTACCTTGCCAAGTCCATTCCGAAAGGTTTCAGCACTGGGCCAACTGTTTGTTTTCATGAATAATTTAGGTTATATATTCACACATTAGATGCTTCCAAACTGAATTATGTTTTATTGGTTTCTCCTTGTGTCTGTCAAATTTTTATTTATCTAGAGGCAAGAATAATGGTTGACACAGTTTAGAGTAAGCTGCAAGTTGCAATGACTCAGTGACCAATTAACAGGAGGTCACAAGAAATATTTCCTTCAACAAACATAATTTTCCAAATATAAGATGATTGATTTTTTTTTTCTGTTAATCCTGAGAATGAAACAGGAACAGTGAGGCCATAAGCACAAAAAATGAATGCTTCACTTCCTCAGCCTGACCAAATTGTTCAGGAACTATACAGCATGTCTATAAGGCAATAGAAGACTTGGTGCCTTCTGGGAGAATTTAGCTCCTTCATTTTTACTGAGATAAGGTCTCGCTATGTTTCCAAGGCTGGTCTCAAACTCATGAATTGAAGTCATCATCCCACCTCAGACTGACTAGCTGGAACCGTGGACGTGTGCCACCACACTTAGCTCTTACATTCCTAAATTAAAATTTTCTTGCAATGAATTAACCTCTGTCTGGAATATATGCCTACATAAACTTCTCCCCAGACAATTGAGGATAGAAAAAGTAGTTATTACAGCATTTACAAACTATGATAGTGCCATAAGTACCCAGATGAAGTATGACAGAGTTCAGCCAGGATCTCAGTTTTACTCAGTCTTACTTCAAAACTGTAGTTCTGGTACTCTTCTTCCTTCAGTCACAAGACTAAAAACCAATGCAATAGTTTCTTTCTTCTCTTTATTGTGCATTTTTCTTTACAACTATTCATGAACATGCATGCTTTTCTTGGACGTAACTTGCTTAGCTCAGTGTATTTCTATCAATGATGCCTGATCATTTCTGTTCTTCCAACACAATACATTTGTTTACCTATATTGCTCACAGCAAATACAGAAGAACCAACACACCAGTTCTCAATTAAAATATTGTTTCAGAAATGTTAGTATGTGTTCTGGAGTAGAGGAGAGAATTATGGCTTTGAAAAGTTGAAGGAATGTTGAGTTAGAGATTTATTTAACTATTTTAATTGCAGTTATTCTTAAAGCACTTAAATTGTAATGTTCTCTTTGAAACCCATAAGAGGGAGTTAACATATAATTTCATAAATTATATAACATTCTCTTTGCTTAGCCAACTGTCATGGAAAATGGAATTTAGCAGGTGATTCAGGATTTCTAAGTGACACTCACTAAAATAACCTCATGACCTATATAAGAGATGCTTGGTATAATTATTATACTCATTTATACTATTCTCTCTCTCTCTCTCTCTCTCTCTCTCTCTCTCTCTCTCGTGTGTGTGTCTAGCATGCTCACACAGAGATGGATGGAGGTATTATGTATGTCATGAGAACATAATAAAGCCAAGAAGGACACTGAGATTACTACTTTGTGCTGTCCTACCTTGTCCCCCTTGGGACAGAGTCTCTCACTGAACCTGAAGCTAGGACAGCAACCATCAGGGCCCTCTAGTCCTTCTAGTTCTGACCCTACAGTGCTGATATTGCAGACATAGGTGCAGCCATGCCTGTATTTTTACATAGGTGCTCCAGATTTGAACTCAGGCCCTTATGTTTGCAGAACAAGAACTCTGAGTCACTGAGCCATCCTTTTTTGCAACAGCCATTTAAAACGATTTTTGAGAATGACATATACTTACCTGTTTTTTAATCTTCTAGCTCCTACCCATGTCCTGCCTTCCAACTTCATGACTTCTTTAATCATTATTTTACATATATAAGCATGTGTGTATAAATACAACCTTATGAGTCCATGTAGTATTGCTCATGTGTATGTGTCTTTAAGGCTGTCCACTTGGACAACCTATCAGGGGACTCATTGCTGGAGAAGACTGATTTTTCCTCTCTTAACAGCCCTCAGTTGCTTTCATCTAGATGTGAGGCTTTGATATTTCTCTCATTCACATGGGAGTGACAACTGATATTTACACCATTTTTCATGCCAAAATAAATTCATTGTCATTGAAAAAAAAAGAACTTCAAACTACCAAAAAAATAAAAATTTAATGTAAACAAAGACATCACCATAAAACACAAAATTTGAATGCAGGATAAGTGAAACTAGATGCTAAAAATATACAGCATTAAAATATATTTTAGAAATTCCATCCTAAGCAAAACTAAGGTGGCTCAATGTTGTCTCTGAAAACACAACAAGAGAAAATCAATTATTTCTAGATCTATAATGTCTACAAGATCAAAATGCAGCAGATGCTTTAGGAACGCATAACACTTTCCATTCCCAAGTTCTGAGAAATTTTACATCTTTACAGAGGACACCATGACTGGTGGAGAATACATAGTGTTTCCCAAACCCAGCTGCATATGAAAAAAGCTACCTAGGGTATGTAAAATATGTAGACCTGGCCCCAAACCCAAAGCCACTACAGTGATATTTTGACCAAGGTCTCTAAGTGATTGATCATATACCCTGAAGCAAGCAGAAGTCAGTAACTCCCATTTTCCAACATCTTTATTATCTTCTAGATGAGCCCATCTGCCTAAAGGTTGTATGTGACTATAGAACAGAACCAACAATAGCCACTTGGACACATGCACGTGCCAATCCGACTAGCCGGCTCATCCCTCTCCCATATGTCAGCCAGTTTCTGCAATAAGCACTTTTTTTTTAAAATTTTTCATCAATTACACTTTATTCATTCTGCATCCCCCCATAAGCCCCTCCCTCCTCCCCTCCCAATCCCATCCTCCCTCCTCCCTCTGCTTGCATGCCACTCCCCAAGTCCACTGATAGGGGAGGTTCTCCTCTCCTTTCTGATCTTAGTCTGTCAGTTCACATCAAAAGTGGCTGCATTGTCCTCTACTATGGCCTGGTAAGGCTGCTCCCTCCCCAGAGGAAGGTGATCAAAGAGCAGGCCAATAAGATTATGTCAGAGGCAGTCCCTCTTCACATTACTATGTAACCCAATTGGACTCTGAACTGCCCTGGGCTACATCTGTGCAGGGGTTCTGGGTTATCTCCATGAATAGTCCTTGGTTGGAGTATGAGTCTCTGGGAAGTTCCCTGTGGTCAAATTTTCTTGTTCTGTTGCTCTCCTTGTGGAGACCCTGTCCTCTCCAGCTCTTACTATTTCCCAGTTCTTACCTAAAATTCCATTCACTCTGCCCAACAGTTGCCCATCAGGCTCAGCATCTGCTTTGATAGTCTGAAGGGCAGAGGCTTTCAGAGGCCCTCTGTGGTAGGTTCCTATATTGTTTCCTGTTTTCTTCTCCTGATGTCCATCCTCTTTGCCTTACCGGATGGGGATTGGACATTTTTGTTAGGGTCCTCTCTCTTGCTTAGTCTTTAGATGCACAGGTTTTAGTGGGTTTGTCCTATGTTGTATGTCTATATGAGTGAGTATATACCATGTGTGTCTTTTTGCTTCTGGGACAACTCACTCAGGATGATCCTTTCCAGATCCCACCATTTACCTGAGAATTTCATGATTTTCTTATTTTTCATTGCTGCAGGGATACACAATAAGCACTTTTAAATGCCCCCATACTAAGAGCTGTATGGTACCTTATTTCCTGGGAGCTCTCCTGATATGAGGAGCTCTATGCATTCCCTCCCCATCTCTTTTTCTCTCCCCCAATCTCTCTGAAGTCCCCACCTAGTAACTGATAACAAACTTCTCACTAAAAGAGAAAAACAACCACAAAATTGTCCATGTTAAGATTGTTTTGACCATTCCCTTAACTGCACAGTTGACTTTCACATGGAAACATACTTGGCCAGTTACCTGAGGTTTAGTTTAGAAATTCCATCTAATATATTTTCAATTTCCTCACTATTAAACAAAAGAGAAGTTTCTTTCAAACAAATAAAGTTTAAACCCCCTGTTTTGAAAGCGTGTGATTTCATTATCTAATAGAAGCGTTCAATAAAGCCAGTGAATATTTACTTGGGAAACACTCAGCTACAGAAAAACACAACTTAGAAATGAACACTTTCATTTGTAAGCATACTCTCATCTCTGTAACTCAAAACCATCAACATTAATTGGTGACAGAATTCTCTACTTCTGAAAGCTATATAAACAAACACAGATGTCAAACAGGAAATAAATTGATAGGGTACACAAAATTATCTCAGTTGCCTCACAAGGTGACACTGAATATATTAAACAAAAGTTGGTAGGAAAATTTAATTTGCAAATCTCACAAGAATCTTAGTTTCATGGTGTAACACTTAGTTCTAGGCTATGAATTTTCCTGCAACAAGAAAATACCAACAGAAAGCAATCTTTACAAACTGTTCACACTCTGGCACAAAACAATAAACAGATCAGAATTACCTAATCAATGTTGAAGAAAATGTCAGAATAGGAGCACAGATCTGCATCCCTTCCCAGGCTGCTAACAATTCTTTAGTTTTGAGAGAGAGAGAAGGAGAGAGAAAGAGAGAGAAATTGAAGATTCCTAGAGATCTGTCCAAAACATGGGAGTAATATCATGATAGCTTCAAAAAAATGGCAGGAGGTTTCACAGCCCAGAGGCAATGAGTTCATCTTCACAAACTGCAGTTGTTCGACAAGAAAAAAGAATGCTAAGATCCACATGGTTATTGCTTTATTAAGTTATCTTAAGTTCAAAAAGAAAAGGGGAAAAAGGCAATGGTGAAAGGAGAGATAAATAAAGTGAAGCTCAATAAAAGGAAGAACTCTGTAGCAATTAGACAGAAGATTGAGTTCCTGACCCCAGGCAAGCTCAGAAAGTAGGCAGTGGACCTGACTAGGGATGGCAGTGCTGAATAACTGAAGCTCTTAAAATGTAAAGTAAACCAAAACCGCACAAAAAAAAAACTTGAGAACCAAGTTTGCTAGGTCATGGGCCTAGCCGTAGAGTTTCTGATTCCATAAGGCTAGAGTGATGACCTAGAATTTTATTTCTTAAAAATTCCCATATGATCATGATCCCCATGAGATTCTGGGTCATAAAGTATGGTACAAATCTCACCTGGCTAAGCAATCTGACAAAGTTACAAAGCTTAAACTGATGCTTCACTGAGGGTTTGCCGAATAACCTAAATCAAAATTCCAACTTTTTGCATGAAATCACTGTAATTTTAAGTATTAGTAACTCGGTTTTTTTTGTTGTTTTTTTTTTCAAATAAATTGAATGTAACAATTATGTTCATGGGTCTGAAGAGTCTTTGGGGTATCAGAGTATAAAGCCTCTGTGATTAGATTCATGCCTCAAGTGGAGTTTTGTCTCTAAATTAATAAATTGAGAATGGTTTCTCAAACTGAAGACTGAGGTCAAGGCATGTGCTATATGTGTGCATATAATCTATATAATATATATGCATGTATGCACATACACACACACACACACACATATATATACAAAGTTTCTGTATTGTTACAATTCTCATTGCTGATGTAACATATCTTGGCTCGTGGTTTCAGAAGGGTCTTTGGCCTCAGAGTGACAGAAGAATATCAGAACATCTTGATGGGAGCATTGGGTAAAAGAGCTTTTTCACCTCATGCTAGACAGCAACCCAATGCCTCCAAGGACCTCAGTTACCATACTTCCTGAGGGTTTTAGGATCCACCCAAGCAGCCCACCAGTCAGTACATAAGCCTCTGGAAAATGCTCTATGTGCAAATTAGAACAGTATTAAATAGTGAATACTATAACAAAAGCCTTTCTGGCTTTCTAAGTGCCTTTTAATATCTATTTTCCAATAAGAATTCAAAACTTGGAGAGGCTGACCACCCAAAGTTTTAAAACTATTAAAACAACGTATACTATTTTTCTCTATCAACAGTCTTAAACTTTTTTTTTCAATGCAGTTTATTCAGGAACCTTGAACAATCCTCGGACCCTGGGGAAAGCCAGCCCACAGCTTAAATAGCCTCTTGGTAGCCAACCCAGGCGTGCCACGTGGGCAATGCAGATAGGTCCACATACATGGAAGCAAGCCAGATCCTCAGCCTTAGCCAAATGTGGAATTGTTCGTGACAGAGAGCACTCACCATCGGGAAGGTGGAAGGTGGAAACCAGCTCCATCTTTAAGGCATAGCATTCCACAGCTCTCTACAGTTCCCCCTTTTTGTTTTAGACGCATCAGGCAAGAGTAGAGGTCTGATCTCTGATATTAGAAATAAATTGGGACTTTGTACCGATGTTCATTTAGGTGTCATCCGCCCAAAGAGCATCAGACCCGTGTGATACCTTTTTCTCAGAGGCGGGACCTGGGGCATCAACCCGCATGCAACCAGACATGCTCTTCTCTGGGTCCAAAGCAGCTGACCCTGAGTGCAGTGCTTAGCCTCGCATCCTGAGCGTATCATTTTAGCTTTTTATGGTAGTCAACCATGCTTGGGGAGAATGTCCTGCTTCAATGGCTGTAAAGGCCTGAATGATCATGGCTGCATTACGCTGTTGTGAGACTCTAATCTTGCATATATATCACAGGCAAACCAAGGAGACCAACACCAGAAGGCCTTCTAACACTCCCATGCCCGCCCATTCCTTCAGATGATTCATGGCTGCATCAATCCATGATGATAATCCTGTGGCTAGTCCTGCGTCCACTCTGGTAGAATTTACTGTGACAATGGCCACTCTCAGCTGCTCCATTGTAGTATCGAATTCTCCAGTCCAATTACCTAAAATATAGCTAGACAATTGTTTAGACAGATTTGCAGCACAGGAAAAATTCTCATGTTATATGTTAGTGACACAAAGACCAGCATACTTTCATTGACAAAAATAAAGGAGTTAAAGTATGTCACTTAACAGGTCCAGGTCTTTGATCCCCTTTTGACTGAAGGGAAGGATGGAGAGCAGGACCTATTTATTATACTTGGTGGTAATTCTATTAGAGAGGATTTGATGAGAGAAATGACATGCACAGTTGTGTTCATCAAGGCTGCAGTAATGTCCCAGTTTCTATATCCTTCCTGTATTCTCTCCCTGCTACCTTTGCCATTTGCTTCTGGGTGTGGGTAGTATAAAGCACCTCCTAGGTGCTACCAACTTGGATCTAGGAAAGTCTTTGTTGTGGGAACTATAGTAGCATTACAAGATAGTTAGGAGCATCTTCCTCCTCTCCCTGTAAGATGTTGCATGCTGCAGTGACCACCGAAGGTATCTTCAGACTCTACCAAAAAGCACTTGGGGAGAGTGAAGGTGAATCAGCCCCAGATGAAAATGACTTCTCCAATTACAGGGGCAGCAGTTGGAAAAGAAACATAGAGTCAATGTTGGCTTGCAGCTCTGACCACTCATCTGAGAAGGAAATAAGTGAGAAGCATCAAATCTAGCTGTCTTTAAGTTTTAGTGTTACAGGGTATAAAGTGGAATCATCAAAAAAAGGCAGGTGACCTCTTCACTCAGGTGCTTTGTATTTGAGAAAGACAAAGACGGTGACAAAGAGGAAATCACATCTCTGAAATGCTTTCATCTTCAAGCAGACTTCAAGATGATAACCTCATTAAAAAGTCATTCTCTCCCTCCCTCCCCTTTTGTACTCTCTCCTTCTCTTTTTCCCTCATCACCCTCCTGGTGCCAAGTATACTTTTGACTCGATAGATTACTTTGCTCCTCGATAAATTAGTGTAATGGAAACAATATTAAAAGGCACAGCTTTGCTGAGAGCATTTGCAAGGAATAGTATTGAAGAGAGAGTATCCTGAATAAATAGATTGTTGTTTTAAACTGAATTCATGATACTATTAAGTTTTCAACCTCATAGTCTAGAGAGGAACATTTCAAAGATAAACTATCTTGATATTTTCATTTCAAAGACAGGTAATAAGCGGAATACAACAATTTCCAGGGAACTCCAGACAGGCATAATCTACTTTGTGCAACCAGTCACCACTCCAAGACCCCTGAAACAGCTTTGCTTTACAGTCCATGTGAGATGCTGCAGGATTTGTGGTGATGGCGCTGCCTCCACAGTAAAGATGGATGGCCTGATTAATAAATTCAGAGGAAGCAGATAAGAGGGGAGGACAAGGTGAAGCGCAGAACTCAAATGAAAAGATAAAATAGGTAAAGAGAAACACAGGCCGGTGGGGGAGAGGAGGGGCAAATCAGGTGCAGGGTGCCCTTTCCACGTACCGTAGATGCACTCTATTTCTCAGGAAATGTGATTGAAAAAATATGAAATATTTTCTTCCCCCTAAGATATATTGCCTCTCCCTCTCATAGCTTATTTTACAGGGAACAAATGTCCCTAAGATATACAACACTGATCTTCTCTGACTGCTGCTGGTGAGAGGCATGTCTTTCAGAGCCAGCAACAAGAAAGTGTCCCTGTGCCATGGGAATCCCGGATGATCGGAAGGGAGAAGCTGTCCCAACACTCTGGAGTGGATGAGGAAATTGAAGATTAAACAGCATTGCTTGTGCTTTGAAACTCGTGGTTAATTTAATCAGACACTCCTGTGGTTCATGGTCTTAATGAGAAAAAAGCAAAGTCCCTTAATAGGGAAACTGACTTAAAAAAAAAAAAAAAAAAGAACTGTTCAAGTATAGACCGAAATGAAGGGAAGATGTACTTCACAGAAGAGGGGAAAGGGTGAAAATATTGTAGCAGTGTTGAAAGAATATTCAAGAGCCTCAGAATCTATGACATTCGTGCAGCCTTTGGCAGTATTGAAAAATACAGACTCAGCAGGTCATATGTATATGCATATATACATACATATGTATGTATGTATAAATATGTATATCTGTGCATAGATGTAACAACAATAATCAAATAAAGAAAAAAGCTATCAATGTAAGAGAAAGTAGGGACGTGAGAGACATTGGGGAGAGGGTTCTCGGAAGGGATTGGAGAGATGAAAGGGAATGGGAGAAGTGGTATATTCATGTTTTCATTAAGGCAGATATGTAAAAGAAGAAGAATGGAAAGATATCCACATAGTGTTCTGACTTGTCAGACAGTGTGCGACATTCCCTTGTGGACCCCTTTGTGTGGGTGACCAGCAAGGGCAGCAGTCCCCTCACATTGTCCCAAGAGATAGAGGCAGTGTCTGTATTTAAGCCAGTGCTTCTCAGTGTTCCAGAAAAGGAACAGTAAATGTGCAAAGTGTGGAGCCCCAAGCCCCAAGACACAGGGTTTGGAAGATATAGAAAAGCAAATTCCCGTGGTCCTGGTCACCCGGGCAACAGCTTCTCTCGACACTGTCTTTCCTGCTCCTCCTCCTCCCTGTAGGCTTGGGCCTCCGTCCTGTCAATCAAATCTCCCCAACATCTGACCCATCACCTCCTGTCTTATATAAGAAGGATGGCACTCTCAATAAAGAACTGTCTGAGAGCAAAGGGTAAATGCCTCAGCCACAACAGTGCCCCCA